>NC_084800.1:173422396-174672396 GCF_963169125.1 Humulus lupulus | reverse complement strand
GTTTCTCCGGCCTTGGAGGGCTTGCCGGTTGAGGTGGATGACTTGAAATTGGGCCTTGTTGTGGTGGTGCCCATGGTGGCTGATCTGGTTGAGAATTTGGCGCAGGTTGTCCCCGTGCCAACTGTATGGCTGCCTCCAGGGCGACGGTGACATCTCAACCACATTCTCCTGATTAGCCCTCAGATTGGCCAACTCCTCTTGCAACACAATTGGTGTTGTCCTTAAGGTTTCAGAATCCATTTCCTCCTCTTCAAAATCCAACTGTGGTTCATCTTCCGGTACAATTTGTGGAAGAGGCTGGGTGGATGCAGCACCAGAAGTCTGTCCCCCCTTTCTGGAAGTTTTCTCCATTTGATTTTCTTAACAGTCTTGAGTCTAGCTCTTAATGAAAGCACTAGAATGTTGACCCTCGAATTGGTCAACAACACGGAGTCAGATAAATGATAGAAAATAATATGAAAATGAGAAGAAATCAAGATCAAAACAATAAAGGACACAAGAAATTAATAGTGGTTCGACCCCAATAGGATGGTAATGACCTATGTCCACTTAGTGTTCTTATTGATATAGAATCCCAATACCGTGATTAATGAACTAGGATTCACGAGTTTCACAAGCTCCGGGATGATTACAATTTCAATGAATAACAACACTATATCTCTCTTTTAGAATTTCCAAAAAGTCCAAAGTCCCCTCACTTGAGCCCTTTGAACCTTATTTATAGGCTTAAAGGGGTCTACATGGGCCAACGGGCCTTAATTATAATTAAGACTTGCATATCTAGATAATAAGAGAATTTACAATTAATGCATAATTACAAGATTGTGAATCTAAACGAAATAAATGAATATATGTGATCAGTCTGGTCGCCTATAAGTATGATGTCTGGTGAGCCAATGATCTTCATTCTGTATGTCAATCCTGCCACATCAACAGGGGCCGTTTTTGGGTAAACAACTTGAGGTTACTTAAGCTCGCAGTAACCTGCCAAAAAAAAATACGATCAAAACATTGTTTCTCTCTTTCTCTCTCTCTCTCGTAATCCTTTTTTACCGTTCATCGAATTTTTTAAGGAAACTCAAGTTTTAGGACTCGGATTCAAGCAAGGATCGAGTCATAACGATCCTAGGAAAGATTAGAAGCTTATTAGCAGGGGGATTTAGTGAGAAACAACATAATCAGAGGTAATTTAAACTTTGAATTTTTGAGTTTCCATTTCTTGAAATGTCTTAAGTTTTGAAATTGGATTTTACATTTTGAGGAGTTTTTGAATGATTTGAAGCTTGGGTTTTGAGGATTTTGGGCCATTGAGATGATTGGGAACTTTGTTTTTGAGATTTGAGTATGTTTGTATAGGTTTTTGGAAGGATTTAAAGTTGGAAAATCAGAGTTTTTGGGCTGTGTTTGTGGTTGGGTTGCGACCCTTTTATTGTGTGTCATGGCCCAGGCTTGAAAAAAAAGGTGGTTTTTGGCTGTTGCGGACACCTTGGGCCACGACATAGACAAAGAAGGGGTTAGCCCCTATTCTTGAGCAGGCCCCGGCTCAAGTTTTTGGGGTTGCGGCCCAAAAGAGGAAAAATGACCATAAATGGGTTTTAATGATGAGAACTTAAACCTAAGCGTTCGGGATCGATCCTGCTACCCCGTTTGGTAGGATTCAACGTCCTAGAGGCTAGGACTCAGTCCGAAAACCTTTATTTAGTTATTATTGACGTGATTCTATAATTGGTTGGGACTAGGTAATCGCTAGGGGCTCATAATCAGAATTGTGCTTGAGGGTCGTTCTTATTTATTTTACACTCGGACTTGAGGTAAGAAAACTGCACCCATTATGTGATGTACATGATTAGGAATTGGCCCGAACGTTGAATATTGATGAAGGGTGTTGAGTGCTCTATATATGGATATTTGTTATATGATGAATGTGTGTTTGCATTATATATTTGAGAAAAGCATTTACTTATCAGTCAAGGACAGCAATAGCGCTGAGCACTAGTTGTAAAGCATTGACTTATAAGTTAAGGGCAACAATAGCACGTTGAGCACTGGTCAATATGATTAGATCTAATTAGGAGAGTGTTACACGCTCGTTCAACCCAATGGTCATAGAAAACAAAAGCGCTTGACTAGCTCTATGGCTAGTTACTCAGAGCTAAGTGACTTTATGGTAACATGGCTAGGATAAAGGACCCCAAGTTAACTCTAGGGTCATATATTCAGGGCAAGGACGCCCGGGTTGACTCTATGGTCATCTATTCCGGGCAAGGACCCCAAATTGAATCTAAGGTCATCTTATTAGGGTAGCGAGACTCATAATGATTCCATAATCATTTATTTGTACCTGTATGCATGCATGCATGAGTAGGTTATTACTGCTGGGCATGCTAGATGTACATTTAAATCTGTATATATATTGTTCATGCACTTGTATTAAGTTTTCTTGCTGGGCCTTGGCTCACGGGTACTATGTGGTGCAGGTAAAGGGAAAGGAAAGCTAGACCAGCCATGAGTTGGAGAGTTTAGGTGGTAATGCGTACATATGCGACCGCTTGACCACCACGACCAAGGTTTCTCAGAGGAACTAAGGTGTAATCCTATTTTTGCTGCTTAGGTCGGCGAGTTGTAACCTCTGAATTGTAATGACCATTTTGAAACTGTAAACAATTTTGTAAACGTTATTATGGGATCCCATGTACAATTTAATTTTTTTAATGAAACATCCATTCCTTTTAACCAAAATTTTAAAACCTAGACCACTAATCACACTTAGATGCACGTTTATGGCCTAATGGCTCGTTTGGCAAGTTAAGTACTATTTAAAATACACAATGTAACGGTCTTGGCTAACCAAAGCATTACAACTTGGTATCAAAGCACGCCAAGATTAAGGGTTCCTGAAGACAGCCTAGGCATGTACAGTCACTTCTAAGGACAAGCTTGACTCAGAATTCGGTAATTATTTTTTTGGTTATGTGCTTAACTGATTAAATAAGATATAAATTCTTTATTTGCACGTCTTATTATGTAGCATGATATATACAGATAGAGCCTGGCCCTTGATTGCTGCATGATTTAAACAGAACATGCTTATTAACACTGATATTGCTTGTGAATGCCAAATAACCACTTATTAGCGCTGATATATGGACATGTAAGTTAGGACACACTCACCAATGCTGTCATAGATACATGTATGTCAGAAAATTCTTATTAGCATTGTTATTGTTATGAATATCAAGACGTGCGTATTAGCATCAGACTTGAATATGACTATGAATTGACATGCTTATTAGCATGACTATTGAATGTGAATGGTTATATGCTTGATCTTGGACCGTGAGGTGGCAAGAGGTTTAGTTATCACTACCTAGCAAGCTAAATTGATTATTGTAGCAAGGTATGAGCTTGGAAGTATGCTTCAAAGGTAGATTTAATCATCAACTGGCCAGGAAGATCAGGGCCAGAATGATAGACAGGGTTAGGATAATGACCAGGGTCAGACCCCTCAGCCAGCTCCTGAGAACTGGCAATAGTTGTTTGCTGATTTGCAAGCCAGGGTATTGAGGTAGGAGGAAGAAATCTGCCACCTGAGATAGCAACAGCTTCAAAAATATGGACTAGCTCTTTGTCAAGTGGAGCGTCGCGACCCTTATTGGTGGCCGTCGTGGCTCAAATTGACTGGGATTTTAGGTGGGCCATTGCGCAGGTGTGGATCAGCACGACACTAAATGGGAATTTTAGAATATGTTGCTTTTGGGAAACCAAATCAAAGCGCTTGGGAAAGATTTCACTACCCGGTTTAGTGGAATTTGGGGTCCCGAGGGCTAGGGCTAGGTCTTGAGGCCCTCCGTGCATTCAGTTTTGATGAATATTCCTTAATGTATTGTGACTAGGGGTTTCCGCTAGGCTTGAGAGGAAAGGATCGTGATCGGGGCCGCCTCGCTTTATCACTCAGGACATGAGGTAAGAAAAATAGCATATGCACATAGAGCATCTTGGTTGTCTTGCATACTAGCATGGAATTATCTGTAGATGTTGTTCATGCTGTTATGAACGAGTTTCCTATTACGTAGTGAAATAGTGATGGGTTTGCCCAGTGTACAAAAAAAAAAATTGTAATATATTTAAAGTACCTTTCAATATGCGGATCCATTAATATACATATATTAATCATAAGCAAGAATAAAGAACATACCTCTTGATTCCTATCAAGTGTCCTTGCTATCTTTTCGTAAATTAAACGATCTTCCTATCCAAGCTACTCCCAGGCACTCACACCAAGATCTTCCACAACATTCTCTACACCTCAAGAAGTGTGTGGGCACTTAGAGAATAAAGGATGATATATGTCTGATTCAACTTGATGTACTCATCACATGAGATCAAGAGAATATGCCTGAGATTGGTTCTGTATCTTTATCAAGAAGAGATAGAAAAATATCGTTCTTTTCTTAGAGCGAATAAATTCAGTATCTTGTATCTCTATTATTTTCTGATAAGTCCAACTTATATGGAAAATATTTAAAATTTAAAAAATAAATATATAACAATTTACAATTTTAATTAATTAATTATCTTATTAATGAAAATATCAAACCTAACTTTTGAATTTTTTCATTAATTAATTAATTAAATAAATAAAAGTGAAAAATCTATCCCTGATTTTTATATAGCTACATGCCACACATAGTTCAGGGACTGTGTGTGTCATCCAATTTCCTATAAACTAGGGTTATTTTATTTTTCTACAATTATTTAATTATTTATTCAAACTACCTTATCAGATAAAATCCAACAACCTGATAATTAATTCAAATTTGAATCTATTATCTTTTTAACTAACTATCACATATAATTAATTATTTGAATAAATATCAATCTTTTAATATCAAATCCAATTTGAACTTATCGAATTATTATCGCAAGAGATATTTATTTAATTCTACTAATTAATTAAAATCAATTTTAATTAAATACTAATTTAAAAAATTAAATATTTATTTTGTTATAATTTTGAAAATTATAATAAATTAATTATTTATATAATTTCAAAAATTATTTAATAATTAATTATTAATTAATTTTGATAATTACAACTAATTTGTAATTAATAATTAATCACTATTATCACATAATTGCATATTTGGCCCGAAGAACAAATTTCTTCTTAAATATGTACTTTTACCATTTTACCCTTTATATCAACTCTTGCCTTGAACAGTGTTGATAGAGCCGCTGTGGGAACCTATGGACCTATAATTCCAAGCTCCAATAAATTTGTGATTATTAATTAAACTCTTTAATTAAATAATCTTAATTTATTATACTCATGATTACTCAACTATAAATATGAGACTACACTCTTGTAATTATAGACATTTCATTTATTGTACTTTATAATATTAAAGTGTCCATTGATATAATCATTTCATACAAATTAACTCTCTAATAATGGTTCATAATTAACCAGAAATAAAATTGCTGTTTCACCCTTTTAATTATGTCTTGTTTCCTTAAGTACCATTGACTCTACTAGAGAAGATTAATTCATAACTAAATTATGAATTTGAGCTCAATAACCTTTCAGTCCCAAAAGTCAACCCTTAAGAGAACCATTATTCATTTTCTTACGAGAAGGTATAGATTGTATATCTGTATACTATGTCCCCAGCCATTTACATTAATGAGTTCCCAAAACAAAAGTTTATAGCCTGATCATTCTGACAAACCCTAACGAGTGAATCAAAGAACTCATATTACATAAACAGGAGTTCATAGTAACTTCGGGATTAAATTCTATTTGTATATAATCATCAGTTGATATATTTAATTAATACTTCGAAATGGTATTTAACTAAGTATTAATAAACATATCTGGTCCAGTTCTATATATTCTCTAATATATAAAGTACCTCCACTAAAGTGTCCTACTATACTAGTAATCTGGATCTAAATCACGTGTATTCATAATACTAGTGGACCATATTTGTAGTAATTAATCTAAAGATTCCATAACTTTATTTTACTGCGAACTATTGAAATTCATTTATCTCAAACACAATTCTCCCATACCAATACGTGGTTGAGACCAGATATATGAACTTAGGAATTTTTTTGATATTTACTTAATACTATCACAGAATAATATATTCCATAAAATATGCATAAAAAATTCGATTTATTTATTTATTTCTTAAAACATTGTCTACTACATATGCTTTCAGGGTACAATTCCCAACACATGCATTTGTTGTAGTACACTTATCTGTGAATGTTGGGTGCGATTAATATTCAACCATCGTGGCTGGATGTGGCTCTGGTCAGCAAGCGTGTGTAATGTAGGTCGTTAGTAAAGAGTGCGTAACATAGGTCGTGAAAGCGAGTTTATCTTGAGGGTGCGGTCCCTACTTTGCCGGTAAGGCTATTTTTCCTGGGTCGTGTAAATGATTCATATGATTGAGATAAATATATATTTTTAGTTGTGAAATGTGTTTATGGTGTATATGATAGGAACGAATGCATTTATCATCCATGAAGAATATGTTTATTGCATATTAATAACTAGATTATCATTATTATTATGCCTTGTGGGGTTTTGCTTGCTGGGCCTCGGCTCACAGGTGCTCTATGGTGCAGGTAAGGGCAAGCCTTGGGTAACCAGCCATGAGTTGGAGATCTTTGGAGCGGCGCATACATATTCAACCACCTTGGCCATCATGGTCAAGTTATTTTGAGGAACATAGAATAGTGGTTCAATTTTGCTGCTTAGGTCGGCTATTTTGTAATGTTTAATATAATTACATTTTTTTTTATAAACTTTTGAGATCCCATGTATATATTTAATCCTTTTAATGAAAAGTTTAATCTTATTGACTAAAATTTTTAGTGCCTAAAACATAGTTCGATTTTAATTACTCCTTTTAGTTCAAATGACTCACTTATCGAGTTAAGCACTATTTTAAACACACGGTGTACTGGTCTTGGATTAGTAGGACGTTACACATATCAAAAGTATATATTTATATGAAACTATATATACAATGGTCGTGATATACGATTCAAAAAATAATATTCATATATTCGAGAGGGAAAACAATGACTAAGTTAATTTCTAATCAAAATCTACCAACTTAACCACTGTTTAGAGACAAAAAATAAGTTAGTAACTAATATGAAACCATTGATTAGAGACCAAAAAAAAAACAACTTAGCTAGTAAACTAATCTAAGTCATGATTGACATATGACTCAAAAAATAAAATTCATACTCGATAGGTATATGGAGGAGGTACATACTAGCTAGCACTAGTTCTCATCAAACACTGAGATATGGTAAAATTGACTCTGCTCATTCATCTCGTACGACATTGACTTCTTCAAGCGGGTACACCATTGTGATTTTGAAGTACAAATGAATTCAAAAATTAGTTAGATTAAATTTTATATGATTTACCATAAAATGTTAATTTAAACTATATAATAACTAATGAGTTAAACAATATTTACATGACGATTGAAGTGATTCTTTAGGTTGGGCTCTGAAACGAAGTCCCTTGCGAACTTCATTACGTAGTTTCCACACTTGATGTCATTATCCTGCCATCGGCACTATTAAACATAGCAAAACACATTTTATATATACGATTAGATAATTTGAAAACTTCTATGTTTTGAATAAAACTATTTACCAAAGGTTGGCAGAGTTTTGCTCTTCTTGGAGGCTATCCTTTCTACATCTCACATGAATCCAGGGCACTATACAAAATATAATTGACCTTAATTAATTAGTTAATATAAAAATATGTTAAAGTAACTAAGATAAAATTCATGACTTACGCGGCTATGCACCGCTTGATCTCAGGGCGAATATGATGATTCAGTGGATCCAAAAATGCTATCGAATGGCTGGAAGGCTGAATAACTACAAGCACCCAATTCTCCCTACAAAGTCCCAAACAAATTTGTGTTGGATGTAAATAGTAAACTTTAGTTATATATATATTAATATATATGTATAGCTTACGATGAGTTCCACGGGCAAATAAGAAATTTTTCTGGCTGAATTTGTCGCATTCAATTGCAAAGTGTTTCAATATACGCTTTAAAGAAACTCTCATCAGTGGGCACAGAAGATAGATTAATGAATGCGTATACCGAGTCCAACCCCGTACCGTCCAATATTGTATGCAAGTAATTGCATAAATTATAAATCTCAATAATAACAAACAAATAATTTTTTTAAAATAATATCTTAGAAGAATTATAAAAATTGATTATACGTCAGCCATTACGACATCGCAGGGGCTCCAATCTTCCACATGTGGCAAAGTTGAAGTATGTCCCTTGGAATGTTAATTGTGATGTTTTTGTCCTTCCCCCATTGAGATACCATCTGCACTATCAAACCTTCATCATTCAAAGAGGTGGAGGTGAAGTCAATGTCTCTTTCTCAGGACGCTGGGGTGTACAAGAGGTTGAGTGGAAGGTGTAGCGGGATCTCTGGGAGTCTCAGTCTTATTAAATAACAAAATAAAAACAATTAAGATTTTTTGGTTATTATGAAATCAAATTACTTATTACAATAAAAATAAAATCTAGGTTAAAATGTACCTAAAAAGGTTGACCATCGACGAGGACTAGCCTCTTCGGCCAAGCTACATAGTAATCGATCGCTTGATCCACCAGGTCGTAACCTTCACGCTTGATTGAGGATGACAGAATGACACTTTCTTTAAGGGATACCTCAACCATGACACTAAAATAGTTGTTGTCATATTCCTTTCGATGCAACGTAAGCTTCTTGGCCCTTGTCTCCTTAACATGGCTTGTTGCCACGATGTTGTCGGTCGAGTCAAAGCACAACTTTCAGGGAATTACCAACATTCGAAATGCAAAAAAGTTATTATTAAATTTATTATAATCATTTAGGTTGAGAAATTAATTAATGAATAAAATACTATTACCTTATCCACATCAAGAGGCTGGGTGAGAGATGCTGCCTGTGATGGTGGTGGAGGACGAATGATAACTCCCATTTGTGGTGATGGGGGTGGTGGTAGAGATAGAGCTCCTATATGTGGTGGTGGTGGTGGAAGAGCAGCAACTGTTGGTTCATGCGAGGCTTCTCCATTGATCGGACCAGATCCTGCAGAAGACCCAACAATATGGTTGTATCCAAGTCTAAGTTGCTGCAGAAGCTCATCTTGTTTCACCACCTCCTGGAGAGCATTCTCATCAGACTGTCGAAGTCGCTCCTCCAGTTCATTGATGTGTCAAGTGTCATCGTCTATAGTGATCTTTCTTCTTTTGGGGTGGTGATGTTGACAAATTTATTTTGGGTCACATGATGACCCTTCGATGCCCAATGTGCCATCTGCCACCTAATTGTTGTACACAGCCTACAAATAAAATGAAATAGATTAGACTTGAAACATAAATATCTGAATTAAACATAAATGAAAGTTATAAAATAACATATACTTACAATTCTCTTCACCACCTCCTGAGCTTCACCTTCAACCTCTTTTCTTTTGTTCATTCGAAGTGCTGTCCATAATTCAGCTCTGTCAAACTCAATTAGTGGGTGACCTAACTATTTTTCTAGTTCTTTCTTGACCCTAATATAACCACTCATCCTGTGCGGTGATTATATTTGTTCTTTGCTTGATTGGCTTGTGCCTATTCTCTAACTCTAGCCAGTCAAAATGCATTCGCCTCTCCACAAAATTTTTCCAATCATCTGGATTATAACATCCTGCATAAGTCGCTAGGGGACGCTGAAGAAGATGAGGAGCTTCAACCTTGTAAGTTTACTCTTTCAATCCCTCCACCGCTCAACGGCTTCTTGCGAAATATCTTTCTTCCCCCCAGGGACTTCATCAAACAAGCCCTGCAACGATTCAACCAAGTCTTCAAGTTAGAAGGAATATTTATAAATAAATAATAATATAATCACTTTACAACAATAGAATTATAAAATAGTTATAATTTTGAACACAATTCTCTTAAAAAAAAAAAAAATCTTACCTTGATTTCTTCCCAATTCTTGTCCTTGTACTGCTTTGGCATTTGACGCCAATCGTGGCAAGGAAATGGAAAGTGGCAATGCGCCAATACTCCAATGTGACAATTCATTTTGTTCCCTCCCTTGCCAAAAGACTGGCCAAACTGGTTGTACACCACCTATTTCTTCTTCCCCTCACTCCTTTTAATGAGGTCATTATTTGTAGTTCTCCCTTTTATGTTTTTCACCCCTGAAGATGACATGTCATGTGTAGATTGTGCCTCCTCCAAAGGCACTGTCTCATCGGTATCTTTGAGAAATGGGTAGAGGTCAACATGAAATGGTGGATCCATCTTCAATGTACCAACAGTTGAACAACAAAAATAAATTATCAGCATATTTATAGCAATATGTAAAACGAGCATAAATGAATATAAAAAAACAAATCAAAGTATACCATACTCAATTGTCAATCCAAAACCCTTCACCGTCGATTTGGGAAAAAGTGTTATCGTCCTCAACGGTCGAATCTATAGGTGGTGGAGTGATTTCAAAAGTTTTACAATCAAGATGAAGATCATTGCCAGTAGAATTATTGCTGTCATAATCTTTTCGTGGGATTTTCAAGACAATTGACCATTAAGCATCTAGTGGATCACTCATATAAAAAACTTGAGTAGCTTTTGATGCCATTATAAACCTATTAGACTTGTGCCCTAATCCATTTAATTCAACTAGTTTGAATCCTAATTTGACATCCATAACCCCGTTATCACTCTTTACCCAATCATAAAGAAATAGAGAAATTCGAAAATGGACATAATTCTTGGGAAAACTTATACAAGATCTTAATTATTTTCATGTAAATCTTATATTAAAGAAATTAATATAAAACAACCTAGAACATGTTTCTACAATTGAATTTAAAAATAGATAATGATAAGAACACTTACATTATATGCAACAGAATGTCTAAGTCATTCCTTCAATTTCTCTAAACCTTTTATCGTTTTTGTCGCAGGGTATCACCAACAAACTGAATCGATCTTCAAATTTCTTCACAATCTTCCAAAGTATCCTTAGAATCACCTAGACTAGAGTGGACAATTCTCAACACATGAGAAAGATATAGAAAGAAGAAGAGAAAAGAATATTGAGGCTTAGGAAAGAACTTTTGCTAGAGAGAGTCTAAAACCCTAAAGCGTCAAGAATAGATCTTTTGATCATCTACCAGATAGTCTGATATCAATTCTCTTTTAGCATTCCTTTTATAAGCTAAATTAGGTCATTTATTTAATTAAAAAATCAATAAAATAATAGGTAATATCAGCCATTAGGTCGAAATTATCATGGGCTTTAGGCCCGTCAAATTTCTCATTTAATTATAAGCCCATTGGACTTAAAATCAAGGCCTGTATTATTTTCTATTTATTTAATTAATTAAATAGTTATTTAAATCCTTTATAAAATTAGTTATTTATAGTTTGAACCTTGATTTAAACTTATTTATTAATTTAGACACTAATTTGTCTTAATTAATAAATCTTCCCTAAAATCTCATTTCTTCTCTAAATTGCATAACTATGTGAAATTATCCAAAATTGACATGATCAACTTTAATAGTTGTAATTGATAATTGAATCAATTAAATGAGACTATCTAGATAATTTTATCCAAGGTACAGTGGGGACCATGGGCCTATGAAATCAAGCTCCAATAAGTTATCATAAATTTGACAAATAAAATTACTAACTTATTAATTTCTCTTGACTCCACTAAAGACTCGGAATTGCACTTCTGAATTCATAAAACGCTCTATAAGCAATATAGATATATTATTAGTTATCCATTATCACAACCATAATTATCACTGAAACCTCTATAGACGGTCCACAATGAAATGGGACTTAAATACCTTTTTACCCTTCATTGCATTTTATCCTAAAAACACTTAGTTCCTTGTACATGATATTTCAATAAACTAATATTTACTACTGAAATGGGATCTCTATCATTTAGCACCTTGAACCAAACTAAAAGGAAACCATCATTTTACTTCCTCATCAGAAGCTATAGATGTTCATGTAAGGAACAGTTCCTAGAGTGCAGCTGAAATTGCAGTAATGGTATACAACAAAAAATTTCATATAAACAATCTTTATATGAGGATCCTTTAATTGCAGTATGTTAATGAATATATAATATGAATATGAAAAATAATAGGAAACTATTTACCTTTTGTAGCCTGTCAAGAATCCTTGAATCTTTTCATCTGTGTTTCAATCTTCCTATCCTTGCTTGAGTACTCACACCTAGATCTTCCAAGACGTTCTCTACACCTTATGGTGTGGGTGGGCACATAGAGAACAAGGATCAATTATGTTAATCAAAAGTATTCTCAAGACATGAGACTTTTGATTATAGGCTAGAGAGAATAGGTTTTTCTTTTTGTGAAAAGATAGCTTTTCTTCTCTGTATAAAACTTGTTCTTTCTATTTTCTATCAAATAGAATATATAGAAATTATTACCATAATAATAATGAAGAAAAATCAATCACCTTTTATAGTAATAATGATAATAGACAAAAATCTAACATTCCATTTTAAAACCCCTTTTAAAATGTTTAATTTATTAATTAAAAATAAAAATGAAAAACCAATATCTCATAACATTAGATGTGTCACACGCATAGAGCAGTCCAAGCCCTATGTGTGTGACCTATCCCTGAAAAGTAAGATTTTGATTTTTCATGTGATTTACTTTTAATTAATTAATAATTAGATATTCAAATAATGTATCATCTTTTTAAGAAAAAAGATAACAACTTAAATTTTAAAATTTAAAATTCAAAATTTGAATTTTCATCATCATTTTATTATTAATTAAATTAATATAATATTCAAAACCAATTTTTACTATCCATATTTATTTATTCACGCTTAACTAAAATAATTGATTAAAATCAATTCTTTTATTTCTACACAATATTGAAACTGCACAAATGCAATAATATATTGTGCCACTTCAATTATAACATAATTACAAATTTATCCCGAAGAATAAATATTCTCTCAAATAGCTCATTCATAGTTTAACCCTTGTATCAACTCCTACCTTGATTAGTGTTGATAGAGCCACCCCGGGGACCTATGGACCAATAATTCCAAACTCCAATAAATAGAAGATTATTAACCAAAACTCTTTGATTCAATAATCATATTTATTAATCTCATTATTATTTCACTATAAATATGAGACTGAACTCTTGAGAACTGAAGACATATATTTACTGAGTACTCTATTGTAACCACAAAATGTTAATTGATATAATCACTACATACGAATTAATCCTCTATTGATGATTCATAATTAAATGGGAATAAAATTGTCATTTTACCCTTTTAATTATATCTTGATTCCTAGTATACCATTGACTTTACTAGTGAAGGTTAATTCATAATTTGATTATGAATTTGACATCAATAACCTTTCTAATTCCAAAAGCTAACCCAAAAGGGAATCATCATTCAATCTATAAGAAGGTATAGATTCCATATCTATTTAACTATGTCCCCAACCATATACATCATTGAGTCCCCAAAACAATTGTTCTTAGCCTGATCATTCTGACAAACCATAACGCATGAATCATAGAATCAAGTAACATATATAAGAGTTCATAGTAACTTGAGGATTAAGATCATTTTGTATATGATCATCAGTTGATGTGTTTTATAATATTATGAAACGATATTTTTATAAGTATTATTAAATCACATCTGGTCTTGTTCTACATACTCTCAGCATGCAAAGTACCTCAACTAAAGTGTCGTACTACACTAGTAACCCAGATCTAGGTCACATGTATTAATAGTACTAGTAGACTGTACTAGCAGTAACTAATCTAAAGATTCCATAACTTTATTTTACTGCGAACTATTTAAGTTCATTATCTTAATCTTGGTCCTTTCATACCAATATGAGATTGATACCACATAGATGAACTTGAGAATTGTCTAATATTTACTTAATATTATTAGCAATAATATAGTACATAAGCTACATATATACAATAATACAATTCATTTATTTATTTCATTAACATCATTGTCTACTACAATTGCTTTATGGCACAATTCACAACAATCTCCCACTTGCCCTAAAGAAAATGAGGCATTTTTCTTAACCCCATACTTCTTACATGACCCTGAAAATATTTAATAGATAAAGTCTTTGTAAACATATTTGCAAGATTATCTTTGGAGGCAATCTTCAAGATAGCAACATATCCTCTGTTGACTATCTCTCGAATCAAGTGATATTTTTCTCGATGTGATTTTCCTTCTTGTGACTTCTGGGTTCCTTTGAATTAGCTACTGCCTCCCTGTTATCACATTACAGAACAAGTGGCTGATCCATGCCTAGAACAGCTTCCAAATCAATATAGAACTTCTTGAGCCACACAGCCTCTTTACCTGCTTCACAATCTGCTATGTATTTGGCTTCCATGGTGGAGTCTGCAATACTAGATTGTTTAGTACTTCTCCAAACTACAACACCTCCTCTAAGTGTGAAAAATGATCCAGATGTCGACTTTCAACTATCTTTGTCTCATTGAAAATCAAAATCAGTGTTTCCAGTGGGTTCCAGGTGTCCACCTGAATACACAAGCATGTAATCTCTAGTATGCCTAAGATACTCAATCCAGGATTGGATTGATAACAGCTGACTATCCCTATTACATAACAGAGGTCAGGTCTAGTGCATAACAATGCATACATTAGACTTCCTATTGCAGAGGCATAGGGATACTGTCTCATATCCTCTTCTTCTTGAGGTGTTTGTGGAAATTGTTTAGAAAATTTAACTCCTGACTGGGTAGGCATAGTACCCTTCTTGGAGTTTTGCATGCCAAAGCGTTCTAGCACTTTATCAATGTTAGTTGCTTGAGATAGTGCCAAAATTTTGTTCTTTCGATCTCTACATATTTGAATTCCAAAACATATTTGGCTTCTCCCAAATAATTCATTTGGAATTGCTCATCAAATTTTTCTATGTCATTCCTAATTAGTAGAATATCATCAACGTAAAGAAAGAACAATACCACAATCTTATCTTTGATTTCTTTATAAACACAAGGTTCATCAATATTTTTTTAAAAGCCAAACGTTTTGATTGTTTCATCAAATATAAGATTCCAAGATCTCAAAGCTTGTTTAAGTCCATAAATAGACTTAAGAAGCTTGCATACTTCTTGCTCTTAGCCTTTAACTTTGAAACCTTCTAGTTGATACATGTAAATTGTTTCATCAAGATAGCCATTCAGAAGAGTTGTTTTAACATCCATTTGCCGAATCCCATAATCCATGTTTGCAGCTATGGATAAGAGTATGCAGATAGATTTGAGCATGGCCACAGGTGAAATAGTTTCTTCATAATCAACTCCTTTTTGTGTGTAGCCCTTTGCTACTAGCCTTGCTTTGAAAGTTTCTACTTTCCAATCTGCTCCTTTTTTCTTCTTGAATATCAATTTGCAACCAATAGGTTTAACATTTTTAGGTGGATCTTCAAGAGTCCACACAGAAATGGAATTTAGCCATTTTTCTTTGTCAGAATAATCCATTGCATATCTATATGCCAATTGATCATCTTTGTTTGTGTCAGACACAAGCATCTAAACTTCATGTTCATAGCGTACTAGTTGTTTACAAACCCTGCCACTATGATGAAGCTCTCTATTGTTCTGACTAGAACTAGCGATATCCTCTGGCCATTTATCTCTTGCCATTGCTGGTGATTGGCCTTGTTTACTTGAGACCATTTCCTCAAGTACGACTTTCCTTTGAGGTTTGTGGTTATTTAAATAGTTATGTTTCCAAAAAAGTAGCATTTGTTTATACAAACGTTTTTGTTATCTTTAGGACTATAAAATATACCACCTTTTGTTTCTTTGGAATATCCCACAAACATGCACACTTCAGTGGGTGATTCCAACTTCCCAGTCTTTTCTTTAAGCACGTGTGCAGGAGAACCCCATATATAAAAATGGTTTAAAGTAAGTTTAGAACCTTTCCATAATTCCAATGGTGTTTTTTGAATAGACATAGATGGAACAACATTGATAATGTATAGAGCACATTTTATTTTATAACCCAAGAATGTCAAAGGCAATGATGAGTAACGCATCATCGTTCTAACCATATCTAATAAGAACCCGTTCCGTCTTTCTGAAATACCATTTTGTTGTGGCATTCCAGGTGCAGTGAGTTAGGATTAAATTCCATTCTCACACAAATGCTCCTAAAATTCATAATCTAAGTACTCTCCACCTAGATTTGATCGAAGTACATTTAGTGATTTACCTAATTTCTTTTCAGCTTCTGCTAGAAATTCCCTAAACTTATCATGTTTTGGATTTCCTTTGGATTAAGTACAGAAATTCCCTAAAATAATCATCAATGAAAGTGATAAATTATACGTAACCTCTTCTAGCTTGCACATTTAGTTGACCACAAACATCCGTATGTATGAGTTAAAGTGGTTTTGTGGCTCTAGAACCTTTGGCAGAGAATGGTCTTTTGGTCATTTTCCCTTCTAGGCAGGAATTACAGGCTGGGAGAGAACTAATAGATAGTTCTCTTAAAGGACCATCCTTTGTTAGTCTGTTAATTATTTCTAGACCAATATGTCCCAATCTAAAATGACACAGATATGTTTCACTATCAGAATCTGTCTTTTGTCTTTTAATACATCTAGGATTTGCATTTTTAAATAATTCATAATTATAGACATGCTTGACGTTGGGTTCTAACTTGTAGAACAAATGTGAAAACCATATTTCAAAATAACAATCGATTTATAATTAAAAGAAACATTAAAACCTTGTTCATGCAATTTTGATAAGGAAATTAACTTTCTAGCAAATATAGGAATAAAAAAAACATTGTCCAACTCAATAAATTTATTATTATCAAAATCTAGGCGAGTTTTCCAACTTCAACTACCGAGATCTCCTAACGACTTCCAATTCTCACGCTCACCTCTCCTTGAGCCAGCTTTCTTTAAATACTAAGAATCTGCGAAAAGAAACAATCATGGTTAGTTGCTCTAGAATCGACTTCCAGGATGATAAATCACTTTCCACTAAGCAAGATTCTAAAATAAGTAAATCAAATTTACCCTTCTTTTTGTGTTTCAGTTCAGCCAAGTACTTAGGACAATTCATTTTTCAATGACCATCAATTCCACAATGAAAGCATGCTCATTTTAGTGCTTTCTTTTTGGAGTTATTCACATAATTATTCTTCTTGGAAGACTTGTTGGTCTTCTTTGGTTGTTTGTACTTCTTGTTGTCCCTTCCTTGGACACCCTTTCTCTTCTTTGAATTACCATTTGAAGTGGAAGGCTTGGTTTCAACAACATTTTCCTCCTCAACCTTGGTTGAAATTTTTTTTAGAGACTCAAAAGTTTGCAACTCATTGAGCATATGGGTCATATTGTACTCCAACCTGTTCATAACATAGTTGGTAGTGAATGCTAAAAAAGCTGGTGTGAGAGATTCAAGTATCACACTTACTTGAGTTCTCTCAATAATGGTACCACCGTGGATTTCTGCATCGTGTAATATGTTGATCGTGCAATATTCGGAAGCCTTTCCATAGGGAGGCCAAAAATAGAGGCGACACGAGGCCCTTCCTATGCCTCTCGGTGTTTAACCAATAATGGATCATGGGGCTTATTGTCATAATTCCCTTTCCCACTCACTATTTAAAAATTGTGTTTTTCTTAAAATCAATATTTTTTAATTAGGTTGTAAAACTAATTAAATTAATTTTGCCAAATGATATTCTAATTAAATACTAATCCAATTATGCAAAATAAATAATCGTGCCCTAGATTTTATTTTGCCCTTTCAAATAGAATACCAATATATTTAATAAAACAATTTTATTAAATAAGAAAATAAACAAATTTATATTATTTTTACCATCTTAACTAATTAACACTAAATTAATTATATGAGTTATCAAATAAAAACATATAATCAATCCTAAGTATGTTTCTAAAAATATGCATGCTTAATATGTACTGTGTGGGTAATATGTAGACATGTTATTATGCATGATAAAGTATTAAACAATTTAATCATGTTAAAAAAAAAAAATCGGGTTGGTTGTTTTCGGTATTTCTAGAAAATTACAAGACTTGCAAAATAATACACAAAAATAATTAAACTAAGTAAATCCTACTAAAGAGCAATTCTTTTGATCTTGGACCTTCTCTTTTAGTCTTTGGGCCATTACCATTTTAATTAACCATTATAAGTTAAATAACCTTTTAATTATTTTAAACAATTTAAAATAATCAAAATATGGGTTTTGATACCCAACAAGTTATTGAGGCCCAATTAGAATTTGGACTAATCACAATTAACTCAAAATTTATAATTAAAACACTTTTAATTATATTGGGCTTAAAATAGCCCAATTGGATAATTACACATCCATTAGGGTTTCCATGACACAAACCCTAATGAGTGTGTCAACGGTTGGGTTGCGACAGCCAGGTGTGCGGGTGGAAGCGGGTGCTAGGCACACAAGGCGTGTTGGGCACTTAGAAAAGGCGTAGGGGTGCTAAGCCCGTGCAACGTGCATAGGCACGGAAAGCTGGGCATGTGCAGGGACACAGAGCGCTGGGTAGAGGCGCAGGAGCGGTGGGCGAGCAGGGTGCACATGGCAGCAGGGGTAGTGGTTCAGGCCTCGTAGTTGGTGCTCAGGGCTCGGGGCATTATAGAATTTTTCAATTTTTTTTTTAAATAAATTACAAAATTTCGATGCCCTAAAATGGCTTACAATTTTTGTATATCTAGAAAAATTAGGAACATTTCCTAACCCACAAACACCATGAAAACCTACCCTTAAGACATACACAAACATCCATCCATTCATATATTACACATAATTAAAAATGCATATGATTCCCACATAGTAAATAACATATGCAGGGATTAAAGAAGGCTCTAGTACCAATTGTAAGGAACGATTCCTAGTGTGCAGCAGAAATTGCGGTAATGATATACAACAAAATTTTTTATATACACAATCTTTATATGAGGATCCTTTAATTTGCAATATGTTAATCAATATATAATATGAATATGAAAAATAATACAAAACTATTTACCTCTTGCAGCCTATTAAGATTCCTTAAATCTTTTCGTATGTATTTCGATCTTCCTATCCTTGCTTGAGTACTCACACCTAGATCATCCAAGAAGTTCTCTACACCTCAAGATGTGGTTGGGCACATAGAGCACAATGATCAATTTTATGCACCAAAAGTATTCTCGACACGTGACACTTTTGATTATAGGCTAGAGAGAATAGGTTTTTCTCTTCTTTATAAATCTTGTCAAAAACTTGTTCTTTTTATTTTCTACCAAATATAATATATAGACATTATTACCATAATAATAATGAAGAAAAATCAATCACCTTTTATAATAATAATTATAATAGATAAAAATCTAACATTCCATTTTAAAACCCCTTTTAAAATATTTAATTAATTAATTAGAAAAAATACCAATATTTGATAACATCAGATGTGCCACATGCATAGAGCAATCCAAGCCCTATGTGTATGGCCTATCTCTGAAAAATGTGATTTTGATTTTTCATGTGTTTTTACATTTAATTAAATAAGGTACCATCTTTCTAAGGAAAAAGATAACAACTTAAATTTCAAAATTTGAATTTTCATCATTATCTTATTATTAATTAAATGAATATAATAATCAAAACCAATTTTGACTATCCATATTTATTTTTCACACTAAAATAAAATAATTGATTAAAATCAATTTTTTTTATTTCTACACAATTTAAAAATTGCACAAATGCAATAATAAATTGTGCAACTTCAATTATCATATAATTGCTCATTTATAGTGAAGAATATAAATATTCTCTAAAATAGCACATTCATAGTGTAACCCTTGTATCAACTCTTACATTGATTAGTGTTGATAGAGTCGCCCCAAGGAACTATGAACCAATAAATCCATGCTCCAATAAATAAAAGATTATTAACCAAAACTCTTTGATTCAATAATCAAATTTATTAATCTCATGATTATTGCACTATAAATATGAGACTGAACTCTTGAGAATTAAAGACATATTTTTACTGAGTACTTTATTATAACCACAAAGTGTCCATTGATATAATCAATACATACAAATTAATGCTCTATTAATGATTTATAATTATATGGGAATAAAATTATCATTTTACCCTTTTAATTATATCTTGATTCCTAGTGTACCATTGACTTTACTAGTGAAGGTTAATTCATAATCTGATTATGAATTTGACGTCAATAACCTTTTCAGTTTGTATGAAAGGATCAAGTAACATATATAGGAATTCATAGTAACTTCAGGATTAACATCAGTTTTTATATGATCATCAGTGGACGTGTTTTATAATACTACGAAATGGTATTTAAACAAGTATTATTAAATCACATCTGGTTGAGTTCTACATACTCTTAGCATGCAAAGTACCTATACTAAGGTGTCGTACTACACTAGTAACCCAGATCTAGGTCAAATGTATTCATAATACTAGTGGACCGTACTAGCAGTATTTGGATGCAAAAAATCCACCAAGGAAAAAATCTCTGATCCCTGGTTGAAATACATGGCTAAGGGTCAGTTAGCCCTGCTATCAGGCTCAGGCCTTAATGTCCCATGAGACCATTTTCTAGCCAACACTCCCAAGTGCCCCACAGGACTCTGAAGATTCGACGGCTCACGCCACCCTTGTGTGTCTCGCGCCACCGGGCCTTGCAAGGCCCCCGCCTAATGCCTAGGTGTTGAGCGTCCATGTGCCTCACGAGACCCTTGCCTAGTTGAAGACCCGAGAGCCATGCTCTTAGGAGTCTTGCTCCCATGCAGCTCGCGAGGCCTCTTCCTCTCTGAAGACCAAATTTCCTTGCGCCCAGGTGACATGCACCCTTGCGCCTCGCTGAACACCAGAGCATCTCATCAAGGGCTCCGCGCCAAAGGCCTCGCACCACGGTCCTGCGCACTCATGCTACCACCTCGCGTAGCCATACCTTGGCCGCCTAGCACCTCACGAGACGTTGAGGCCTCACATAGCGAGGTGCTCCTCGCCTCACCAAGGAGCTTTCGTGCCATGGTGTCGTGTACCCTTGCCACTGGCCAGCACCTTGCCTCGCCCAGGTGCCTCCATGACGTGATGCCAGCACCTCGCGTGCCCATGCTAGTACCTCGCGAGGTGCACCTCGCCTCGCCCAAGAACCTCTATGCCATGGTGTCGCATACTTGTGCTACGCACAACTCTTCACCTCACCTAGGTACTAAAGTCGACCACCACTCCTCGGACACAACAATCACCTGTGGTACTACTCTGACGCTATGCCCATGTAATTTTGTCCTTAAGGACCACCATGTATAAGGGGCCATTAGAGCACAACTATAAACAGACCTTCACACCTCATAATAGGGGGTTGGAAAATTCATTGTATACTCAGGCTATTAAGCAATATACGAATGTTTACTCCAACGTTGATCTGCATCTATTTTTCCTTAAGTCTATTCTATGTTCTCATCTAGCTATCTCCATACTTACCTTTGAGTTTTCCGACCTAATATCATTGACGAATTCTCCCCGTCAAAAGTTTGGCACCGTCTATGGGAAGAACAAGAATTAAGCCAACGTTCTTTCATCACTTCCAACATGGAAAAATGCCAAGGCAATCAAAACGCTTACAGCAACTACAAGATGTTGAGGTTCACCTAGATGGAGAATAACTAAAGGCTTCTAGGAAAGACCTTCCTCCGACCATGAATGGAGATATGCCGAAGGAATGTCCTCCCTCAAGGGAGGGGAAGGAAGCATCATCCCCAGCTGTCCGACCCGAAGGAGTATGGAAACCACGTTAGAGAACATGAAGGAGGTTTTAAACAGCCTTTTGCAAGGAAAGTCGAGCTTACCCTATCCGAAGCAAAAAGAGAAAGAGCATGAAAGAGGGGAAACCACTATCCCCATAGATGATGGGAGAACCCAACTTTCCACCAGCAACACCCCCAGACAAAGTTCAACGAGGGACCTAGGCTGGCGAAGTACCCCTAGGAGCAAAGGCAGAGGGACGACGATGGTCGTAAGAATGAAACCGAGGTAAACTCAAAAAAGGCGCCCCCAGGCGTAAGAGAAAAGATCAATGGGAAGAGGTCAGAAGTAAGGACGACACCTCCTATAGCCCCTTCAAGTGGGAAAGAGAAGAGAAAGGAAAGCCCTACTGAGTTGAGAGACTACTTGAGTAGGAGGCGACAAGAGTTGGATACCGAGATGAGTAATCTTCAAAAAAGCAAGATCATCACAACATCTGGGTGGCACATTATCGATGAAGAGTTCAACTATGAGTCACCCTTCATAAGGGAGATCTAGGTTGAACAACTCCCCACTATCTTCAAAGAGCCTCGCATGACTCTGTACGATGGTACTACAGATCTAAAGTATCTCTTAGACTCCTTAAATAACTTGATGAGGTTAAGGGGGGTCAACAGGAGAGAAAAGTGCCATTTCTTTGTCATTACACTTAAAAGAGTTGCGTACAAGTGGTTCAAGAGGTTAAGGCCAAGAACAATCAAGTCATGGTAGCAATTCTATGATGAATTTCTTCAGCAACACCATGCAGTTCATGAATACATTATACCTATTACCAGCCTCACTAACATAAAACAAGGAGAGAATGAAGGTCTGAAGATCTATATTCATAGGTTCAATATGGAAGCAACAAAGTTGGGAACTGTAACTAAAGCGGAGCTTAAGATGGTTGTTACAGCCGGAGTTCGTCCAGGAAGCAAGTTATGGGGTAACATGCTCAAGAGAGAGGTTACAAACCTAGATGACTTCTTCGAAAGAGCGTAGAAATATATACGTGTGGAAGAGGGCCATAAGAACTTGCATGTTTAGGGAAGCAAACCTTCTACCAATCACCCGTCTACTAATACGTTAGAAGAATCCGTGTTGAAGATAATGTCTTGAGAAAAGAGTCGCCAATCAAGTTGAAAATTGGAAGAAGTCTACAAAAAGGCTTAAAAAAGAAGCTAGTAGAATTCATCAAACCCATCCTGCAAAGGGACCACGTTGTAGAAGACAAAAGGGTATTCCAAACAGATCCCCAAGTCTAGATCGACTGAGTCACCTTACTAAGGGACAAAAGTCCTTGAAACTAGGTGTTCGAAAAGTTTCAAAAGGACCACCCCCAATAAAGGTCCCGACTCGAGGGGAGATCACGCCAAAAAACCAAAAAAAGGTCTCAAAGAAGATGCTTATGAAAAAGGTCTCAAAGAAGAAGCTTAAGAAAAGGGTCTCAAAGAAGACGCTTATGAAAAGGATCACAAAGAAGACGCTTATGAAAAGGGTCTCAAATAAGACGCTTGTGATAAGGGTCTCAAAGCAGACGCTTGCAAAAATAGTATTATGCCTAATGATGAGAAGAACACTTCTCGCACAAAATAAAGTCTCCGCAAAAAAATATATGAAAGGATAGCGAGAACCCAAAGGGTCAACATATCCTTATAAGTAATCAAGGTGCACCAAAAAACACGAATCACACACAGTAGAGGGGTCCCAAAGGGAGTCCTTTCAACATTAAGAAATTGACCATGAGGACTTGCAAAAGCTCCTCATACAAAATAAAATAAAAAATAATGGCTTCTTAAAGTATCACACCAATGAGAGAAGGAGGAAAGCCTCACCATGTGAGAGGGTCTCATTGTGCGGGACCATCTTGCATAGCGAGGTCTTCATCAACCAATAGTGCTGAATGACATCATTTGATGCCTTATATGCCTCCAAGTATAATCCAAGTAACCCAGTCATGAAAAAGATGACAAACCAAGGCCTTCACGTGTTGACAGATGACGGTTGAAGACTAGGAGGCAAGAAGGAAGGTCACCCTTAGCCCGTTGCCCCCGAATAACTAAGTTTGTGGCCTCGCATGACAATGCTTAGTCCTTTTCATCCAGCACCTAATCATGCCCTCCAAAGCCTGTTCTTGAGTGCGATACGATTTAATCTATAATTATTCATCCCGAGAGATCTCACGAAATAATGGCAACGTGCCATGATCCTCGACAGCTCCCCCGTGGAGGTAATGCATGCCTGGATATCAATTAGTTGTCTTTCCACTCACACGACCATGACAGCCCAGAGTGTGCTACCATTGTCACTAGCATCACAAACTTCGTTGATGAATTCTCACCGTCAACAACTTGGTTTATAAGAAATCACAGAGCAGTACCACCAGAGCATAGTAAGTGTGGCATTATAACGAGTCTAAAAGGACGCCTAAAGACCTCCTTATAGATTGGCGGGCAAGTGTCTTTGCAAAATATCCACCATGGAAAAAATCTTTGATCCCTGGTTGAAATACGTAGTTAAAGGTCACTTAGTCTATCTATCGAGCTCAGTCCTAAAGGTCACACGAGACCACTTTCTAGTTAACACTCCCAAGTGCCCCGTAGGTCTCTGAAGATTTGAAGGCTCACGACAACCTTTAGTGTCTCGCGCCCCTGGGACTTCTGAGGCCCCCTCCTTGCGTCCAGGTGTCGAGGGTCTGTATGCCCCGTGAGACCCTTGGCTTGTTGAAGACCTGAGTGTCAAGCTGTTAGGAGTCTTAATACCATGCGGCTCATGAGGCCTCCACCTCGCTGAAGACCAAATCGCCTTTTGCCCAGGAGCCACGCACCCTTGCGCCTCGCTGACCACCACAGCGTCTCATATGGGCACTGCGCCAAAGGCCTTACACCACGGTCCTGCGGGCCCATGGCAGCACCTCGCGAATCTATACCCTGGCTGCCCAACACCTCGTGAGATGTTGAAGCCATGCATAACAAGGTGTACCTTGCCTCACCAAGGAGCTTCTGTGCCATGGTGCGCGTACCCGTGCCGCGTACCAGCACCTCACCTCACCTAGGTTCCTCCATGCTGTGATCCTAGCGCCTCGCGCGCCCGTGCCAACACCTCGTGAGACATTGAGGCCTTACATATCAAGGCACTCCTTGCCTCACCCAGGAGCCTCCGTGCCATGGTGTCGCGTACCCATGCCATGCGCTAGCTCCTTGCTGTGCCCAAGTGCCTCCATGTCATGATGCCAGCGCCTCGCGCCTGGAGGGTGTCTTGTGTCTCGGAGGGGCCTTGCACCAAAAGGGTCTCGCGCATGGGGGCTGCACGAAAATGCTCTCACAAAGTGAGACTCTCATCTTACACATGGGCACCATGTCTCATCGTATACGCAACAAGTCTCGTTGAAGATGCCTTATCTCTCTCCCTGAGATCAGTGCAACCAATGAGGCACTAGTTTCCCTGTGGGTCTCATAATTTGTAGAGTCAAGGACCTCTTGAACATGCATTCAAGGAAGGTTAGGGAAGGACTCACAATGATTCGGTATGAAGTAAGTAAAGGTATGGAATACATTTGTAAATCAAGAGGAGTTATAGTACGAACACGATGTCCACGCCAGACAAGTAGTGGTAGTAATAGAGGGGTACGTGGTCTGTACACAACAAGTAATGGAGGTATAATATGGTACCAAGGCAGGAGTACTTTTGTAGACCCCTGACATGTACTAAAGCCGAGCACAACTCCTCTGACACCACTATCACCTGTGCTACAACTCTGACGGTGTACCCGTGTACTATTTTGTCCCCAAGGACCATCATGTATAAGGGGCCATTAGAGCCCAACTATAAATTGACCTTCACACCTCAGAATAGGGGGTGGAAAATTCATTGTATACTCAAGCTATTAAGAAATATACGAATGTTTACTCCATCGTTGATCTGCATTTATTTTTCCTTAAGTCTATTCTAAGTTCTGATCTAGCTATCTCCATACTTACCTTTGAGTTTTCCTACCTAATATCGTTGACAAGTTCTCACCGTCGACAGTTTGGCGCTGTCTGTGGGAAGAACAAGAAACAAGCCAATGTTCTTTCATCACTTCCAGCAAGGAAAATGCCAAGGCATTCAAAACACTTACAATAACTACAAGATGTTGAGGTTCACCTGGACGGAGAACGACTGAGGACTTCGAAAAAATACCCTCCTCTGCCTAAGCGTGGAGATATGCCAGAGGAACGTCCGGCCCCAAGGGAGGAGAAGGAAGCATCATCCCTGACTGTCTGGCCCGACGAAGGACATTCAGAGCCGCTAGCGCACCCACGTCCTCGGCCCTTGGTGGCACCGTGCTCTGGCCACCAAGACCTGAGTCCCTCGACACACAGGCCAGGCAAGACTCCTTGAGCACACTCGGTGAGTTCGAGCTCAATGACTCACTTCTATGAAGATGAGATTCGCGAGTTACACGAAAAGAATCAAAGGCTGGAAACCATGTTAGCGAACATGAAGGAGGTTTTAAAAGACCTTTTGCATGGAAAGTCGAGCCTACCCTTTTCGAAGCATAAAGAGAAAGAGTGTGAAAGAGGGGAAACCAATGTCCCCATAGACAATGGGAGAACTCGACTTTCCACCAGCAACACTCCCCAAACAAAGTTCCATGAGGGACCTAGGCCAGCAAAGTACTCCGAGGAGCAAAGGTGGAGGGACGATGATAGTTGTAAGAATGAAACCGAATTTACCTCGGAAGAGGCGCCCCTGGCCTAAGAGAAAATCTCAATGGGAAGAGGTCAGAAGTAAGGACGACACCTCCTACATCCTCTTCAAGGGGAAAAGAGAAAAGAAAGGCAAGCCCTACTGAGCTGAAAGACTCCTAGAATAAGAGGCGACAGGAGCTGGTCACCGAGATGAGTAATCTTTAAAAAAGCAAGATCATCACAACGTCTGGGTGGCACATTATCGATGCAGAGTTCGACTACGAGTCACCTTTCACAAGGGAGATCTAGGGTGAACAACTCCCCACCATCTTCAAAGAACCTCCATGACTCTGTAAGATGGTACTACGGATCCAAAGTATCTCTTAGACTCCTTCAATAACTTGATGAGGTTAAGGGGGGTCAACATCAAAGCAAAGTGCCATTTCTTTGTCGTTACACTTAAAGGAGTTGCGTACAAGTGGTTCAAGAGGTTAAGGCCAGGAACAATCAAGTCATGGCAACAATTCTCTTATGAATTTCTTTAGCAACACCATAGAGCTCGTGATTATGTCATGCCCATTATCAACCTCGCTAATATAAAACAAGACAGGAATGAAGGGTTGAAGAGCTATATCCATAGGTTCAATATGGAAGCAACAAAGTTGGGAAGTTCAACTAAAGCGAAGCTCAAGATGGTTGTTACAGTCGGAGTTCATCCAACAAGCAAGTTATGGGGTAACATGCTCAAGAGAGAGGTTACAAACTTGATGACTTCTTCAACAGAGCACAGAAATATATACATGTGGAAGAGGGTTATAAGAACTTGCATGTTGAAGGAAGCAAACCTTCTTCCAATCAGCCATCTACCAATATGTCTGAAGATTCTGTGTAGAAGATAATGTCGTGAGAAAGGAGTCGCTGATCAAGTTGAAAATTACAAGAAGTCTACAAAAAGGCTTCAAAGAAGAAGCTAGTAGAATTCATCAGATCATCGCTATTGACCCTCATGAAGATCCAAAGAAGTCACCCAGTTGATTCCAGAGATGTAGAGAACAAAAAACAAAGTACTTGGCAAGAAGATCCCACAAAACACTTAGGAGGTATTATACCCGACCTCAACAAGCACCTAGCCATGTACAAAATGGGTGCCAAGCCTTGTGAGCGTCAAGAGGCACCTAGCCATGTGCAAAATAGTCGCCTAGCCTCATGAGCCTTAATAAGTGCTTGGCCAAGTGCGAAACAGGTATCTGGCCTTCTGACATACATATACATATATATATAAAACTACTTATGATACATATATGTGAAAGCAGTGAACCTTATGAGACAACATTTGAATCTACAAGGACTAGCTACCCTTATAGAATTTAAAAAAGTCAAAAGGTCCCTCAAAAATGACCTCTTCACGAACAAACCCATCATGCAAAGGGACCACATTGTAGAAGACAAAAGAGGAGCCCAAAGAGATCCCCAAGTCTAGATTGACTGAGTCACCTTACTAAGGGAAAAAAGGCCTTGAAATTAGGTGTTCGCGAAGTTTCACAAGGACCACCCCCCAACAAAGGTCTCGACTCGATGGGAGATCACCCAAAAAAACCAAAAAAGGGTCTCAAAGAAGATGCTTATGAGAAGGGTCTCAAAGAAGATGCTTATGAAAAAGGTCTCAAAGAAGACGCTTGTGAAAAAGTTCTCAAAGAAGACGCTTGCGAAAAGGGTCTCAAATAAGACACTTGCAAAAATAGTATTATGCCTAATGATGAGAAGGCCGTTTCTCGCACAAAATAAAGTGTGCGCGAAAAAATATATAAAAGGATAGCGAGAACCCAAAGGGTCAACATATCCTTATAAGTAATCAAGGTGTATCAATAGACACGAATCACACATAGTAGATGGGTCCCAAAGGGAACCCTTTCAACATAAAGCTATTGACCATGAGGACTTGCAAAAGCACCTCATACGAAAAAAAAAGAAAAAATAATGGCTTCTTAAAGTCTCACACCAATGAGGGAAGAAAGCAAGCCTCACCATGTGAGAGGGTCTCTCTGTGCGAGACCATCTTGCAAAGCAAGGTCTTCATCAACCAATAGTGCTGAATGACATCTTTTGATGCCATATATGCCTCCATGTATAATGCAAGTATAACAGTCATGAAAAAGATGACAAACAAAGGCCTTCACATGTTGACGGATGAAGGTTGAAGACTAGGAGGCAAGAAGAAAGGTCACCCTTGGCTCGATTCCCCCGAATAACTCAGTTTGTGGCCTCGCATGACAATGCTTGGTCCTTTTCATCCAACACCTGATCATGCCCTTCAAAGCTTATTCTCGAGTGCCATACGATTTCATCTATACTTGTCACTAGCATCACAAACTTGCTAGTGAATCATATTTTCATCTATACTTGTCACTAGCATCATGAAATAATGGCAATGTGCGATGATGCTCAACCACTACCCTGTGGAGGTAATGCATGCCTGGTTATCAATTAGCTATCTTTCCACTCACGCGACCATGACAGCCTAAAGTGTGCCACCATTGTCACTAGCATCACAAACTTCGTTGACGAATTCTCACCGTCAACAACATGGTTTACAAGAAATCACACAGCAGTACCACTAGAGCATACTAAGTGTACCATTAAAACGAGTCTACAAAGACACCTAAAGACCTCCTTATAGACTTGGGGGCAAGAGTGGATGCCAAAAATCAACCAAGGAAAAAATATTTGATCCCTGGTTGAAATACATGGCTAAGGGTCACTTAGTCCTGCTATCAGGCTCATTCCTAAAGGTCCCACGAGACCACATTCTAGCTAACACTCCCAAGTGCCCCACAGGTCTCTGAAGATTCGAAGGCTCATGAAACCCTTGTGTATCTCATGTCTCTGGTCCTTGCGAGTCCCCCGCCTCGCGCCCAGGTGTCAGGCATCCATGTGCCTCACAAGACCCTTGCCTGGTTGAAGACCGAGTGCCAAGCTCTTAGGAGTCTTGCTCCCATGCGGCTCATGAGGCCTTCGCCTCGATGAATACCAAATAGCCTTTCGCCCAGGTGCCACACACCATTGCGCCTCCCTGTACACCAGAGCATTTCATCAAGGGCCCTGCGCCAAAGGCCTCATACCACAGTCTCGTGCGTCCATGCCAGCGCCTCCCGAATCCATACCTTGGTCACCCAGCACCTCGTGAGACGTTGTGGCCTCGCATAGCGAGGAGCACCTTGCCTCACCCAGGAGCTTCCATGCCATGGTGTCGCGTACCCATGCCACGTGCCAGCACCACGCCTCGCCCAGGTGCCTCCATGTTGTGATGTCAGTGATTCGCGCACCCATGTCATCACTTCGCAAGAGGTTGAGGCCTCGCATAGCAAGGCGGACCTCGCCTCGTCCAGGAGCCTCCGTGTCGTGGTGTCGTGTACTTGTGCTGTGCGCAAGACCTCACTGCGCCTAGGTGCCTCCATGCTGTGATGCCAGCACCTCGCACCTGGAGGTTTTACCGTGTCTCGGAGGGGCCTCGCGCTTAGAGGGTCATGCGTGTGGGGTCTTCTGGGAAATGGTCTTGCAATGTGAGACTCTCATCTTACACATGGGCACCATGTCTCATCGTATAAGCAGAAAGCCTCGTTGAGGAGGCCTTATCTCTCTCGCTGAGATAAGTGCCACCAATGAGGCCCCTATTTCCCTGTGGGTCTCATGAGATGTAAAGTCAAGGACCTCTTGAACATGCTTTCAAGGAAGGTTAGGGAAGGCCTCACAATGATTCAGTATGAAGTCAGTAAAGGTACATAATACATTTGTAAATCAAGAGGAGTTAGAGTACGGACACGATGTCCATGCCGGACATGTAGTGGAAGTAATAGAGGGGTACGTGGTAAGAACTCCCTTAACACGCTTATGAGTTCTATACCCGACAAGCAGTGGAGGTATAATATGATACCAAGGCAGGAGTAATTTTGCAGACCCCTGACATGTACTAAAGCTGATCACCACTGCTCCGACACCACTATCACCTGTGCAACTACTCTGACTGTGTACTCGTGTACTATTTTGCCTCCAAGGACCACCATGTATAAGGGGCCATTAGAGCCCAACTATAAATAGACCTTCACTCCTCAGAATTTGGGGTTGGAAAATTCATTGTATACTCAGGCTATTAAGCAATATACGAATGTATCCTCCATTGGTTGTTTGCATTTATTTTTCATTAAGTCTATTCTAAGTTATGATCTAGCTTTCTCCATACTTACCATTGAGTATTCCGACCTAACATCGTTGATGAGTTCTCACCGTCAACACAGTAATTAATCTAAAGATTCCATAACTTGATTTTACTACGAACTATTTAAGTTCATTATCTCAATCTAGATCCTTCTCATACAAATATGAGATTTAGACCACATATATGAACTTGGGAATATTATGACATTTACTTAGCATTATTAGCAATATTATAGTACATAAGCTACATATATACTATAATTAAACTCATTTTTTTTTCATTAAGACCATTGTCTACTATAATTGCTTTTAAGGCATATTCCCAATAGTTAATATTTATTATTAACACTCCCACTCAATTATGCTACTGAGTTCCCAAGGTGTAAGTATGGGCTAGTCCATAGGGTAAGCTGGTATTATACAAGTCAAATAACTAAAATAATACAATCAGTTAGAATACTTACCACTCAGAATTGAGAATGAATTGACCTATGGTCAACTATATGATATGAATAGAATAGATAATAGCGGTATGTTTACTTATTCTATCTACTGTCAATATCGGTCCAGTCAGATGTAACAAATACATCCGATCATGTCTACTTTGCTAATGTTCTAGAATGAACATAGTACTACAATGTGTAAGTAGATTATATCATAGATTGGCAAGTCAGTGTAATTATTGTGCACTGACTAATCTTAGTACTAACTTTTTTTGAACATATAATCATATTTATATTCCACTGTGATTACGTCACTATAATTATGATGAGCTATATGCTTGGGATTTAATAGAAGTTTATATTAAACAAATAATCATGAAAATAAAGCATGTGAGCAAAGTGATTGACCAAGTCAAAAATTATTTATATTCCTTTATTGATAATAAAACGCGATAACAAAGAAATTTGGATTTAATTAGGGCATAAAACCCTAACAATAATCTAGTTCCAAAATTTATTTTATTATACAATAGAATGTCAAATGACATTCGATAGGATTTTAATCTTTCAAACTAGAAATTATTAAAGTCCTAAAAACAACCATGATCCCCCTATTTTGTGTCTTTCTACTTAAATCATGATCAATCGTGTTAAAGTGAGTACTTTTTATATAGCACGACTAATACTTAATTACACTAAAAAAAGGAAATCGTGATATCTATTTTGAGTGATTCAGACACTTGGTTGGTGCTCATACTCAATTCAAGTATAACCTAAAACAAAAAATTTATGTTGAAAGAATTCATGGAAATAAATCAACAAAAAAACATACAAGCAAAACAAACATAATACCTTATTTTCCAACCAAGTACTAAAATTATGATAATGTTCATCTTGTACCCATTTTTGGTCTTAGTGGGATAAGTGGTCTTGATCCATTTAAAATGTTCTCTTCAAAATACGAATGAGCAACAAGACCGACTTCATAAATCTCAAAATTCAAATCAAATACTTACTCGATGTAGGGTTGAACCTCTTTGATATTTTGTAAAACAAGGGGATGTGTTTTATCTTGATCAGCTCGACTCACTTCACAAACAGTAGCACCCTTACTCCCTTCACTTATTTCTACCTGATTTTGAGCAAGACACACTCCAACGCTCATAACATCTGACAAGTAGTTTGAACATAATTGAACCACTTCTTGAACTATGTTGGAATCAACAATACAACCCTTAGGCCTACTTCTATTTCTCACGTATCCTTTTAAAATCTTCATATATCATTCAAATGGGTACATCTATCTCAAGTACACAGGTCCACACAATTTGACCTCTATCACCAAATGGTCAGTTAGGTGAATCATTATGTCAAAAAATGAAGGTGGGAAATATTTCTCCAAGTAACACAAGATTTTTGAGATTTCAAATTGAAGATTGTCCAATTTCGACACATCAACAACTTTACAACAAACAGATTTGAAGAACAAGAATAAGCTAGTGATAAACACTCATAGACTTAATATGTTGAATTAGTGTATGATGATCATGAGAGTTTAACCCAACTAAACTAAATTTCTTCATATCTGAAAATGCTGCCATATTTGAATAATAACTTTCTGGTACTTTCACATTAGACAATGAATAACAAACAAGTTGATTTTCCTCTTTTTTTTTAAGGCATAACATGTAGCTTGTAAAAAGGTTTGTTTATCAACAAATTTTGGTGGGAATTTGGTTCATATCCCTAATTCTTTTAAATCTAATTGAGCCTTTTCTCAATCTTTACTCCATTAAGAAATATTGAACAAGGTACTAATAATGTTGTCTGACATAGTTTTATAAATGTGCATCACATCTAAATTATGACGCAAAACCAAATGCTCCAAGTACACAAGCTAAAAAAATAGAATTTTTTTCCAACAAACCTTAGGTAGATTTAGAACCTCCTCATCTTTTCCACGATGACATTTTCTTTTCTTACTAGTTTGTCTATGCTTTAGTTACTTGAATTGGACATTATTCATCTTTTGTACAAACTATTCCCCAAAAAAAGGCGGGGGATCCATTTCAAATTCTCGCATACAATTGAATGCATGTTTCCTTTGGTGTCCCATATAACAAACCTTTCTCGAGTGTTTTAAATATTGAGAACAAGTAATCTCTTCATAGATAGGACATGCCTTATACCATTTCACACTAAATCTAGAAAGATTCTCAAATGCAGGAAAATCCTTAATGGTCCACATCAATATTTCTCTAATATTAAACGATTCTTTCCTGAGGCCATCATAAGCAGTAACACCTTCATACCACAATCTACATAAATTGTCAACAAGAGGAGCAAGGTATACAATAATATCATTACTAGGTTGTGAAGGACCCGATGTCAACAATGTCAACATTGTGAACTTCCATTTCATACACATCACATGAACTAAAATGTACATATTCAACATAATAAGCCAACAACTATACTTACTGCTAAGGGAAGTATGTGGGTTAAACCAGTCTACAGAAAGAGCAACATGTATATTCCTAGGTTTATTGGAAAACTCAGGCCATATCTCATCAATTGTTTTCCAAGTCAGTGAGTCAGCTAAGTGTCTCATCTTGCCAACTTTTACCTTGTCATTGGCATGCAAAGTTAAAATTTGAGCATAGTCAGCATTTTTCGTAGAACCTAACCAAATAAGGTATAGATGGTAAGTACCATAGCACCTTGGTAGGGACAACATCCATAGCGCATTTGAATTTATTTTCTTTTGCCATCTAGACTCACCATATGTCGTACATGCAATTGCATCCCCAAATCTCTTTCGATATAGGATGAAATCGTTAGAACAAGCATGTATTTTTCATAAAACATGTGTAACGAACACAATATCTTCTTTGCCTCAAAAAATCTCAAGGGTATCTCATTATTACTTGGGTAATAGTTCTCTCTAAAAGAAAGTAACTCTAAGAAACCTTTATCAGGAATACCATGTTTGGCCTTCAAATTATACAACCTAACGAGGGTTGATAATTTAGTGAACCTTTTGAAGTTATGGTATATAGGTTTATGGGCATCTTCTAAGATGTTTTGAAAACTTTCTAGATCCACACACGATTCATATTGTGGATCATTAATCATTTCTGCAATGTAATCCTCTTCATAATCTAAATCAACATACTTATCCTTCTGATGGGTGCATATGCCGTATCAAATTTAAATATATTTTATCAATCACATATGCCAACTACTTCAATATAGCAGTAAATAAGGGTCAAACCCACGAGGACTATGATCAAACTATTATTCAAAATAACAACTAAACAAAAATTAGTAGGGGTTATAATTTTAACAACTGAAAACATAAAATAAAATAATGATAAAATATTATATAACTAAGGATAAAACGATATTAAAGAAATGGTGAAGAATTACTTTGAACCTTCGACAATAAATCTATCAACAATGACAAATAATATTCCTTATTCCAAATTAAACTATTTACCCCGTAGATAATACTTAACCGGTCAATTATCTCAGTTTCCCTATTATAATTAATTAAAGCAAAGCGATCTTAATTAATCCTTTTTACCCAGCAATAAGCCCATTCAGCATGCGATCTATATAACCTGGTAAAAGCATTACACATTATGGAAACAAGTTAATCTTGGCATAAAATTCATTAAGCATGTAATTTATCACTCTACTTAGAATCCTAAACTATTAGGTGAGTAGAAATCCTAAGATGATAGTAGAACAATTCAAAACCATAATTAGTGGCCGTCTAAACAAGATTTGACAAGATTTATGACATTCAAGTAGAAAAATAGAAGCGATTTAATATAAGGAAATAAAAGGAATAAAATTCATCAATGCATTCAAAATCTCATATCTTGGGTTTTGAAATAACCCTCAACTGTAATGAAAATTACTACATAATCACATTCATATTCACAAACAAAAATATTTAATGAAAATAAAAGAGTTTTGAGCAAAAAGAAAAACCAGGATGAAGAATGTTTATGCTGATGTCTTTTTTTCTCCTCTGCTGCTCTAGACTCTAAAATTCACAATCCAAAGTTGTACTGAAAGTTAACCCTAATCCCTTTTATATCCCATTAAAAATTACATTTAAACATTGAAATTTTAAGAAAAATACTATCGTAGGCCGAGGCCACTGATTCCTGGTGGTCGCAGCCACAGGACATTTTTGGGCAATCTACGCGCCGCGGCCTCGACCAGGAGATTATGGTAGTCGCAGTTGCTAATCTTTGACTCCCAAGCTGTAACTAGTGAATCCGGGTGGTCTTGGCCACAACCCAAAATCTGTTGGCATGCTTTTTCTTTGTATTCTTTAACTTTAAGCTCAAACCTCGGGTTTAGGGACTTCTAAAACAATTCAAACTCATCTCAAACTTCGTTTTCTCAAGTCCTACCATTGCACATCCATTCTTAACCACAAAATATATCAAATTTATCAATAATACTTTATAAAATATTTTATGGCTTAGAAATCAAAGACTCGTAAAAAAAATCTAAGAAGACCTAAAAACACTTGAAATTAACATTATCTAAATGCAAAAAGATATCAGTATAATATCCAAAATGCCCTTATCAAATTCCCCTACACTTAGACTTTGCTAGTCCCTTAGCAAATACAACTAGTAATAGCTAACATACTAAACAAATAAAACATAAGCAATGGTTTTGTCGAAAGCGTTAGTTTTCCCAAAGATTGATCAAACAAATACGTCATAAGAAAATTTTGAATTCCACATTCTTCAGAATTTCAACTGAATGCCTAGTTACCACTTAAACTCGATCTATTTATGATTATGCACAATTAAACCTACCAAAACACAAATATTTGAATCAATTTATACATGCCATAGTATGCTTTAAAGTCTCATATATAAAAATTGTAGTGTCTTAGAATTTTACTTAGCTAGATAGTAGTAGTAGTAGTAGCTAGTGGTAGTTTGTAGTATGTTAGTTTCCGTGGATTTTGGTTCAAGTTGGGATATAGTTGGATACTCATAGCAACAGTTATGGATTTTATAAGTTTAACCTATAGTTTAGAAATATTTATTATAACATAAGGATTAGTTAATATTGCTGGTCCTAGAAATATTGTTTATGATAACCTAAGGTTTAGATAGAATTATCAAGAATGTGACACTTGTCACAAGCATGTTTATTAAGGATTTAAGTATTTATGATGAATAGTTTAAAAGAAAGATCTAGAAGCTCTAGAACCTTTCAACAGCTGTTAAGATCACGTTTTTACTCAGTCCAAGTTGTTTAATCAATTCAAAATATGCTGAAAAAGTGCAAATACATGATAAATATATCCACATATGTCGATATATCGTAGCTGTAGGGGCCGATATATCGCATACGGGAGATACCGAAACACGTCATCTTCAGACGAATGAAAGTACGAGGCCTCGAGATATAGGTCTAGGCGATATATCGCCCAGGGTAGGTGATATATCGCCCGCCCTGGGAGTCAAATTTTTTGAATCTTAAGCATTTAAATTTAAAAACAACCTTGACCACTTGGACTTGCTCTTGAACGATTTTGACAGAGTTCTGGGCATCTGTTGAATGAAAATTCAAATATTTTTCATTTTATATTCATTTCTTTATTCATTCTCAAAAGGATTAGTTTCACTTCTTGAACTCTATAAATAAGACCTAGTAGTCAACCATTTCATTCATCATTCAAGCATTGTTTACAGCCTCCAAGCACTTGAAAAACTTAAGGTTTTCAGTAAGTTTTTATCCTAATGGTTTAGTTCTCTTTTTCATCTCCTTTTCTTTAGAACCTCACGATTCTTACTGTTTGTTTTAGGAGTGTTCCGAATCCCATTCTTGTTACCATATCCTAGTTTTTGGTAGGGAAAATAGGTTAGATTATATGTGTTTATATGTTTTATGCTATGATATATGCTATGTATATATGTATACATATGTTTTGTAGTCACTTAGGGCTTATAGTTTCTTAGATAGCAAACCCCAAGATTTTTATCATTATCGTAGTTTAGAGTTATGAGTTACCCTACCTCGATTAGTAGACAGAGGACCTATATAGGTTATCATATACTATTTTGTGATCTAACCTACCTCGATTAGTAGACTAAAGACCAAGATGGTTTTATCACATGCTACGATAATGAGTTAATGGCCATTAATATTGTAGTCCTATATGATATACGTTTTTATAGCCATATGATTTATAGTATATGTTTATGATATAGTCTTATGTTTATGATTTATGATATATATGTTTTTAGTAGATTTTCCTTGCTGGGCATTAGGCTCATTCCTTTCTTTTTAGAATGAGGCAGGAAAATGAACTTGGTGGGCATAAAGGATTCGTGGAAGCCTGGCATGTGTATTGAGGATGAATGGACTGCTGGAAGATCAAGGATGATGTTGTTTAAAGTCTTTTAAATCATGTTCTTATGTATTTTCGTGCTTAGTAGTTAAACAATTAATTTAAAGTTTATATTTTATGTTTTATAACAATAGGATCTCATACCATATTTTATATTTCATACCTTATTTTGTATTTCGTACAATATTTTGGGTTTTGAATGAAGTTCTATTATTTCTCTATGTAAGTATTCAAATTAGTAGCTATGTTTAGTAGTTTTTAATGGTCTGAGGTCTTAGAAATAGTCGGGCATTACAATAATATTTTCATGAAAAACATCCACACCATAGACATTAATCAATTGTTCTCCACTTTTGTAAACACACACAATCAAGAATCAAAAGATCTTTAAAGCTTCCAATGTAAGGCTAAGGTTGAAGGTAGATGAAAAAAGAATATTTAAGCTAATATTTAAGGTTGAAGGTAGATGAAAAAATCACAAATTCCCTCCTATCCCTCAAATCACTCAATCTTGTAAAAAAAACACAAAAATAACTCAAAACACTCTCCCTCTCCTTAGTTCTCTCTCTCTCTCTCTCTCTCTCTCTCTCCTGAAGCTCCCTCTCTCTCTCTCTAGCTCATCTTTGTCGTGGCTAGACAGCCGCCTTTCCATCACCGCTGACCACCATGCACCGCCCCAGGAGATGCGCCGCCCCCCGAAACCTCTAACCCCCGGAGCTCAGCCCCTCATGCTCCGCCTAAGACCCTCAAAGTGGTCATCAAAGTTATTTTTTCGATTTTGAGTTGTCCTCTAACAATCCAACCACTTTTCGGCCACCTCGAGCCACCATGAGATGAATCACAACAACCACCATATTCCCTGCATCTTGGGCTTCAAAACCCACTAAAAAATTAGACCCAATGGTCACTGTGGATTGGTGGCGCCGCCACTTACTCTGACCATTCTTTTAGGACTCACGAAAACATTCTTTGCGAGTCCTAAAAACATTCGTTTAGGACTCACTACTCGCGCCCCGCGAGTCTTAAAAACTTTTTAAGGACTCGCAAAGGAAGTCATAAAAAGCCTTTTTTACAGTAGTGAAATCACACCATTGCCTGTATTTTTTTCTCCATTCTATAGATCTTCCCACATACTTCGAGAATTCTTAATCTCCCCCTTTCCTTCTTTTCATATTGATCTTACTATTTCCCCCACACTTATACTTTTGAAAAAAATCACTTTTCTTCAATATTTGTCTATGAATATTTATTTTCTCAATTTTTTTTTCAATTGAACTCATTTGGAGAAATAGTAGATCATATACTTTCACATTATAATCCAACAAACCAATACAACTTCCCCTTCCTACAATCCATAACCCAACCCACTAAATCAAACAATCATATAAAACTATGGTGTAATGGATAACAAAAAGAATAAAAAATTTAAGTTGTAAAAGGTTTAGATGGTTGTTTATAAAAGAAAACGAATAGTCATTATGGCTCAAAATGGGAAACTAGGATATTCGATGTTATAGGTAAGCTTGAAAGGCTCAAACGATCCAAAGAACATGCCTTAATCATCTTCCTATGCATGTGTACTTAGGATTTCTAGAGTAGTCAAGACTATATATAAGTAATAGCATGCACAAAGATATCTAAATAATAGTGAAAAGGTAAATCTAATTGTACACACATTATGTTTAAAAATTTAAGATCAAGCTTAAGTAACAACCACATAAGCGTTAAGCACACAATTCATGCGTAATTCATTAATTTCCTAGGAGTAGTCACATCTCAATCAATAGTTTTATCATTGACAGACAACCTTCAACACAACCATGTTTGTGAAAACCTAAAACAAACTAAAAATGAAAAAAAATAACATAATAAAAATAAAAACAAAGTTGTTCAGTTTCAGTTATTCCCTTCCCCCACACTTCAACAGTACATTATCCTCAATGTAAAATAAAAGAAAAGATAAAGAAAAAGAAAAATAAAACTCCCATAATCGAAGTAATTGCTCACTCATCAAGCATATCGACTTGATCATCTTCAGCTTCCTCTTCGTTCTCGTCATCTTGCATGATGGGACTAGGTGGTGGATACAACTGAAACCACTGTGGTGCAGGTGGATAGTTCACCATCTCCATACCAAGGTGAATGACATTTATCCTAAAATAGACATCCTGATAGTTGGCCCACTCAATCATGCATTGCTGGTGTGCTTGGAATTTAGTATGGTGAGCCTGCAACTCTTGAGAGGTATAGTACAGAGATTCCTCCACAAGTGTCATACAGTTCGCCAATGTCATATTTTTTGTTGATGGCGGTGGCCTGGCCTGAGTTAGAGAATATGTGCTCGCCCCAGCAGTGTCAGTGACCTTGAAGGGAGTGATGGAAGATTTATTCAGTATATGCATATGTTGCAACAAAGGCTCAGAAGGATCCTATTTCACACTAGCTTGAGCACTCATGACAGTAATGAGATGGGGATGATAGAACCCTTTAGAGACATGTCTGAAACTGTTCTAAATGGATGACTTGATTAGGCGCCCCACATCTTTACCCTTCAAGATGGCATATAGAAGTATCACACTACCCACATTCACATCACTAACGTTTTTAGTTGGAAAGAACTTCGCATTGATAAACTTATGCCATGCTTTTTCAATAACTCCCATCACCTATCGCTTAAACTTAATAGGATGACTTGTTTCAGTTAAGATCCATTTAGTGGTCGATTTGCACAGAAATTGGATGATCTCATCAAAGTCGAGATTATCCACTATTTGGATAAACTCATCATTTTATATGCTTGGAAGCCCATACAATTGATTTTGTTGCCGCACTTGAAAAATTCACATTGACCCCTCTCACTGTAGCCATAGCCGTGACTTGAGAAATTTCATTGGCATAAGACTCTCATACTGTAGGGATTACTGTAGCATCGAGTTGAGAAAAAAATTTCATCCAATTTCTTTTCTCAATCTGCTCCACAATGGATGGATACCCATGACAAACTTCCATACCAAACCCCTTCTCTTTAATCATTGTTTTCTGTTTTACTACCATATCTTGATAGTGTTTAAATGCCTCCTCAGAAATAAATTTGTTGGCATCAAATTGAACCCCAGATGAGGAAGCTCCTTTGGTATTCTTTCTAAATATCTTTGGTTCCATTCTTCACTTCAAAACCCAATAACAAGCTTCCTTTAACAAAAATAATCAAGTACTAAGAGAAAAATTCAAGATACCCCAAAAATATCAATTCAAACTCCTCTAACTACACATAACAAGTATCAAAAAAGTAATTAAATGCTTATTCTTCAAAAATATTCAGCCAACTCCCCTTGATACTAAATCACACTTCTCTTAGAACTTTTATCAAACACTTAGTAGGCATAATCTAATCCAAGAGTTGAAAATATTGTTCTACTAATCTAATCTCCCAAAAATTCAAATTATCATTCATACAACAACATAAGCACTCAATCCAAGCCAATGATCACAATAGATAAGCAATTCATCCACCAAAAATCATAAAATCCAAAATTCCCCAATTATTATTCTTCAATATTCAAAACCCACAAATCAAACAATGAAGAGAAACTACTTACTTGTAATTAACAATAGCAAGTCTTGGAAGCTTGATTGTGTCAGTGAATCACCTTGAAACTACTTGGAGAACCCTAATTGTCAAATTCAGAATTATGGGGTTTTTAGGTTTTGAAAGGGGAAATGTTGTAGAAGATGGGGATTTTGGTGTGATTAGATGAAAAATGGTAGAAAATGAAGATTGAGGATTGTAATTGTGATGATTTTGAGGAAGAGTTTGAGTGAAAACGAGTTTGAAATGATGAAATATTGTGAAAATGGGAGAGTATTTTCAGTTTGGGAGGCTTTGTTTTTGTGGGAAGTCGGAAAAATGACTTAGGGGATTTTTAAAATTTTTTTTGCTGAAATCATTTAGCAGCTGCGGCTTGGAGTTATTTGTGACTGTGATCACTACAATCTGTTCTCCAGGCTGCAGCCTAGAACAATGCTGCTCGAGGCCACAAGCCTTTTGGCACTATTTTTTTACTATTTTCATGATTCTAAAATAATTAAAATCTATTAAAAATAAGTTCAAAAAGAAAAAATACATGGAAAAATAAATTGAACAAAAATGTCTTAAAAATAATATAATGTATATAAACTTTGGCTAAGTTTAACGTCCCTAGCTCAACATAAAACTTTTCATACTTTATTAATTTATTCCTGATTGAAGAGGTGAATCACAATAGCATGTTCCTCCTCAATAGACTCATATTAAGACTTGAATCTCTGACCATTACCATTGAGTATTTTTCCTGTTGATGGACTTGTAATTTCTATCGCTCGATGAGGATAATGGTGTACCACTATGAAAGGTCTAACCCATCGGGATTTCAACTACCCGAAAAGAGTTTAAGACAAGACTGATACATTAATAATTTTTGTTCCGCATCAAACATTTTCCGAATAATTCTATTTTGATCATGAAAGGCCTTGGTCTTTTCTTTGTAAATCTTCGAACTCTCATAAGCATCATTACGAATTTTCTTCCAGCTCTTGTAGTTGTAGCATTCTTTGTTGACCTGCATTATCCATCTCCATGTTACACTTTTTTACAGCCCACAAAGCTTTATGCTCCAATTAAACCAATAAATGGCAAGGCTTTCCATACACCAACCGATACGGTGACATACCAAGTGGTGTTTTGTACATCATGTGATATGCCCATAGAGCATCATCTAGTGTTACACTTCAATCCTTCCTATTTGGATTCACTGTATTTTCATGAATATACTTGACTTCTCTATTCGATACCTCGGCTTGGGCATTTGCTTGTGGATAGTAGGAAGTGGTTAATTTATGAGTCACTTGATAGTACCGAAATAAAGCTTCAATAGTTTTATTGAAGAAATGAGTACCTCAATCACTAATTATTGCCCTTGGAGTGCCAAATCTCACAAAGATAATTTGATCTAATGACCTTAACCACTGTTTTAGAATTATCCGCTTTAGTTGCTTTTACATCCACCCACTTAGACACATAATCCACCGCTAAAAGAATATATTAAAAACTAAACGACGATAGAAATAGTCCCATAAAATCAATGCCCCATACATAAAAAATCTTGATAATAATTATGGGAGTGTGGGGCATTTTATCCCTAGCAGTCATATTACCAACTCGTTGACAATAATCACATGTCTTGCAATATAAATGTGAATCTTTAAAGAATGTAAGCCAATAAAAATCATTGTAAAGTACTTTATGGGCTCTTCTTTTTGGTCCAAAATGACCTCCACAAGCATGAGAATGTGATAAAGTAAGGATAGATTGAAATTTAGAATCGGGGACACACCTTGTGTCAATAAATAAAGCTCATCCCAAATGTAGAACTTAGCATCATGCTTAATCTTGTTCGTTTGAGCTTTTGTAGGCTCTCCTAGTAACTCTTTAGTGGCCAAATAGTTAACAATATCAGCAAACCATGGAATAACTTCTTTATGAGAAAGGAGTTGTTTGTCGAAAAAAATTTCATTTAATTGCAAGTTATCTTCATCCTGAATAAGTCTACTTAAATAATCAGCCACCAAGATTGTTGACCCTTTCATATCTTTTATTTCAAGATCAAATTATTGAAGGAGTAAAATCCACAGAATAAGTTTGGGCTTCACTTCTTTCTTTGCTAGTAAATATTTGAGAGCGGCATGGTTAGTGTAAACAATAACTTTAGTTCCAATCAAGTAAGACCGAAACTTTTCTAGCGCAAAGATGTCCGCTAAAATCTCTTTCTTTGTAGTATAGTGAATTGACTGAGCATTATTAAGAGTCCGAGAGGCATAGTATATAACATGAGGAACCTTACTTACTCTTTGCCCAAGGACCACTCAAATAGCATAATCAGTAGCGTCACACATTATTTAAAATGGTAACTCCCAATTAGGTGGCTGAATAATAGGTGTTGATGTCAAGGATTCCTTCAATTTATTGAATGCAAACAAACATTTATCATTAAATTCAATGGCCATATCCTTTTGAAGAAGATTGCATAATAGGGGAAGCAATCTTTGAGAAATCCTTTATAAACCGCCTATAGAATCCTACATGACCAAGAAAGCTTCTAATTTCTTTCACTCTTGATGGTGATGGAAGAGAACGAATTAGATAAATTTTGGCCTTGTCCACTCCAATCCGTTTTTCTAAAATAACATGCCCCAAAACAATACCTTGTTGCACCATAAAGTGACAGTTCTCCCAATTCAATACAAGATTAAACTCAATACATCATTTAAGAACTAAAGTTAAGTTGGGGTGGCACTTATAAAAAAAATCACCATACACACTAAAATCAACCATAAATATTTCTTTGATGTTCTATATGTAATCTTAGAAAATACTAAACATACATCATTGAAAAGTGGCGAGAGCATTGCATAATCTAAATGGTATTCTATAAAAAACAAATGTGCCAAATGGGCATGTAAATATGTTATTCTCTTGGTCTTCAGGAGCAATAACAATCTGATTATAACATGAATAACCATCAAGAAGCAGTAATAAGCGTGCCCCACTAATCTTTCATGCATTAAATAGATGAATGGCAAAGGGAAGTGGTCTTTTCGAGTTGCATTGTTGAACTTTCTATAATAAATACAAACTTTCCAACCTATTTTGACTCTCGTGGTCACTAATTCATCCTCATCATTTTTTACCATAGTGATGCCTAATTTCTTAGGAACTAGTTGAACTGGACTCACCCACTTGCTATCTGAAATAGGGCAAATCACACCAACATTTAAGAGCTTCAGTATCTCCTTTTTAACTACTTCCATCATAGGTGAATTTAACCTTCGTTGAGCTTATCTAGAATGCTTTGACCCCTCTTCAAGGAGAATATTGTGCATACACATTGTTGGGCTTATTCCTTTGATATTTGCTACGGTCCACCCTATGGATGTTTTGTAATCCCAAAGTACCCTTATCAAGCTATCCTCTTGTACTTGGGTAATGTGTATGGTAATAATGACCGGTAATGTCTTTCTCACCCAAGTAAACATATTTCAGATGCTTCGGTAGTAGTTTTAATTCAAGCATTGGTGATGAATTAACATATGGTTGAAGCTGCTCACGAAAAATAGGCAACTCTAAGAACTATACCTCTTTAGAAACCTCTACACCATTATTAAGTGCATCCACCATCTCCTTTACTTCAGTAGTGACATCCTCTTTCTTCAAGTCTATTGGCTCCCTCAAAACAACTTCTAACCCATCCTCTCCATGTAAATAAAAAATTCTTTGCGACAATGAGTCTAGAATATCAATTGAAGAAACTGAATCAACATCACTTGGATACCTCATAACCTGAAAAATATTAATGTGGACAACTTCACCATCAAACTCCATAGTCAAAGTTCCCTCATGAATATCTATCTTTGTTCTAGCTATCTTTAAAAATGGCCTTCCCAATAAAATTGATGTAGAGCATGGAATTGAGTCATTTACTTCAACAAATACATTCTCTACTACTCCCCTTCGATAGGCATTAGAATGACCCGCTAATTGACTGATCACCCCCATTTCTTCAAGTGGTCCCAAATTTAAAGAGGTGCACATAGAGGAAAGGATTACATTGATTGAAGCACCCTAATATAACATACATCTTTCAATCATTTTATTGCCAATAGTGCAAGGAATAGTGAAGTTGTCAGGATCCTTACACTTTGGTGGAAGTTTCTTTTGAAGTACTGCCAAAACACTTTCCCCCACACTCAAATTTTCATTCCCTTTTAGCTTCCTCTCATTGGTGCATAACTTCTTTAAAAACTTTGCATATCGAGGTACTTATTTAATGATATCAAGTAAAGGAATGTTTACCTCAACCTTGCGAAAAGTCTCTAGTATTTCTTGTTCAGCTTCATCATTCTTTGTCATTCTCAAATGACTAGGAAATAGAGGAGTAGTGACATAAGTGGGAAAATTTGGTTTAGGTTTGGGTGTTGTGGTCAAGGTTTCATCTTTGTCTTGTTGGGCAGAATAAGTAGGAGGCAATGTAGCATCGTTTGAACTTGATGACATAGAAGGTGGACCATAAGTCTTGCCATCTCTTAATGTTATGGCATTAGCATTCTCCCTTGGATTCCTAACAGGCTGTGAACGTAACTTTCCTTGATTTTGTGGCGCACTTTGACTTAATGAAGTGGCTATGTGACCCGTAGTGTTCTCTAGATTTTTCAAGGACACTTGAGCGCTTTAAAGAATTACTTGAGTTTGTATATTGGAGGCCACTAACAGTTTTAGCATGTTTTCCATTGATGGATCTTGAGCTTGTAAGAAAGGGGGTTGTTGATGATGAAGTGAATAGGCTTGTTGAGGCCTTTGTTCTTAAGGAAACCCTGGTGGTCTAGTAGGTATGGTTTGTACCTTCCACCCTTCATTATAATTTATAGCATAAGGGTCACAACTTTGCCTAAGTTTCCCTGGGAATCCCTCAATTGTATTTACATGCTCATTGATATCCTCTTGAAGTGTGGGACATGCATCATTAGGATGCTCCATCAACTGACATATGCCTCAAGGACTCACTTGCTAACCTAAAGCCATTTGTTGAACCATACTAGTTAGCTGCGCAAGCTGCTGCTCTACTTTAGAGTTTGTCTCATTTACTCCCTTAACTGAAACCTCATGACGAGCTCCAAACTGTTGGGAGTTGGCTGCCATATTAGAAATTAAACTCCTAGTTGCAGCAAGAGTCTTGTCTGCAGTGCTCCCCTACTTGTTGCATCAAGCATGCTCTTGCCCAATGGAAGTAGTCCTTTATAAAAGTGTTGGATCAGGATTTGTTCACTTATTTGGTGGTGGGGGAAGCAAGCACATAGCCTCTTAAATATCTCCCAATAATCATATAATGACTCCTAGTCTATTGGCGAATGCCACTGATTTCCTTCCTTATACTACAAACCTTGATGCTGGGAAGTAACACTCCAAGAACATTGTCTTCATTTCATTCCATGTATTAACAGTTCCAGAAGGAAGGTAATAAAGTCATTCCTTTGCACCATCCTTCAAAGAAAATGGAATGCTCTTAATTTTATCTGCTTTTCAGTTACTAATGCTGGCATCATACTAGAGCAGACTATGTGAAACCTTGTCACATGCTTATTCGGGTCCTCCTCCGGTAGCCCATGGAAATATGGTAGTAAATGTATGAGACCCGACTTGAGTTCAAAGTTAACGTCCAACGTCAAATATTTGAACACACAGAGCTTCATTTTCTAGATTCAGCGTCACCAACTCTTTCAACGTCGTTTCCTGAGCCATCTGAGACTTAACTAATGTTTCAGAGTCAGAATCGTCATTAGATACATATAGTATTTGTACTGGATTGACTTTCTTTGAATGTTCAAAGAGTGGATTGTTAGTGATAGTCCTTCAAGAGCAAGAGGACAATGTCTCAAGATATTTCTTTATGGGTTGTAGTCTTTCTTGAGTATCGTTGCCAGACATATACACCTGCATACAATAATTTAAACTAGTTAGTATGTAGTTAATTAAGCTGAATAATAAAAACACTTGCAATAGTCCTCGGAAACGGCGTCAAAAATTTGATGGGTGTCGTATACCATATCCAATTTAAATATATTTTATCAATCACTTATACTAACTACTTCAATATAGCGGTAAATAACAGTTGAACCCACGAGGACTATGATCAAACCATTATTCAAAATAACAAAGCAAATATTAGACAAGGGTTTTACTTTTAAAAACTGAAAACATAAAATAAAATAATGATAAAAGATTATATAACTAAGGATAAAACGATATTAAATCAATAGTCAATAATTACTCTCCACCTTCGACAATCAATCTATCAACAATGACAAATAATATTCCTTATTCCCAATTAAACTATTAACTCTGCAGATAACACTTAAGTAGTCAATTATCTCAGCTTCCCTATTATAATTAAATAAAGCCAAGCACTCTTAATTAATTCTTTTTACCCAGCAAGAAACCCATTAAGCATGCAATCTATTTAACCTAGTAAAGGCATTACACTTTATGGAAACAAGTTAATCTAGGGAACAAATTCATTAATCATGCAATTCATTTCACCTAGTTTCTATTTTTCATCACAATCAAGATAACTGTCACAATATCCTAATTGTAATTTATCACCCTATTTAGAATCCTAAACTAGTAGGTTAATAGCAATCATTAGATGACAGTAGAACAATGCAAAACCCTAATTAGCGGTCGTCTAAACAAGATTTTAAAAGATCCATGACATTCAAGTAGAAAAATAGAAGCAATTTAATATAAGAGAATAAAAGGAATAAAATCCATCAATGCATTCAAGATCTCATGTCTAGGGTTTTGAAATAACCTTCAACTACAAAGAAAACTATTCCATAATCACATTCATAATCACAAACATAAATATTCAATTTAAATAACATAGTTTTGAGAAGAAAGAAATACTAGATTGAAGAATGTTTATGTTGATGTCTTTTCTCCTCCTCTACTGCTCTAGCCTCTAAATTTTGCAATCCAAAGTTTTTATTGAAAGTTAACCCTAATCTCTTTTATAGCCCATTAAAAATTATATTTAAAAATTAAATTTAAAAAAAAAATACTATCGCAAGCCGCAACTCCTAATTCCTTATGGTTGCAGCCACGAGACATTTCTAGGACATCTACACATAGTGGCCACGACTAGGAGATTATGGTGGCCACGGTTGCTAGTCTCTGACACTTAGGTGGCAGCAGCCATAGCCCAAAATTTTCTCGTGTGCTTTTTCTTTGTAATCTTTAACTTTATGCTCAAACCTTGGGTTTAGGGACTTCTAAAACACTTCAAACTCATCCCAAACCTCATTTTCTCGAGTCATATCATTGCACATCCATTCCCAGCCACAAAAACACATCAAATTCATCAATAATACCTTATAAAATATTTTATGGCTTAAAAATCAAAGACTCGTAAAATACAGCTAAGAACACCTAAAAACACTTGTAATTAACTTTATCTTAATGTGAAAGGATAAAAAATACAATATCCAAAATGCCTTTATCACCTTCTTATAGGTTCCTTCCTCCCTAAGATTAGTTTTTTCTCCATGAAAAAACCAAACCTTATAACTCTTGTCTATCGCATTTCTACATAAGTGCTCCTTTGCTGTAATAAGCTTAATCTTCACAACATTGCCACACTTCAGACACAGGCAAGGAACAAAATTAAGATTTTCTAAATTTCTTGCACAAAACAACAAGAAATACTCAATACCTTCCATAAATTTTCACTGATAGCCTATCTAAAGATAGACATTCTCTATACATTGTCAATTTGCTAAGAAACCAAACAAACAAGCCAAAAAATTCAAATTTTGGAAAACACTCGTTTGTTAATTAAAAAAAAATTATATTAAAAAATAATTGGGAAGCACCTTTGTATTGTCCCAAATTTGTTGTTGAGGCTGGCTGCCTAGGTTATTGTGCCAAGAGGGCATAATCATATTTAAATATGGAATTAATTGAACATATGTGCGATTATGTGGTATAAATGGTTTATACAGTAATGTAAATATTTATGAATGTTTATGTGTATTAAATATGCATGTGGGTCCGTCTTTTGTAAATTAGGGCTAATTCGTAATCTTTGACCTGTTGAGGGTATATTTTTAATTTATATGCCTTATGAGTTAGACCACATTACCATGGATACATATTTGATATGTGTGATCTGAGGCGATCATAGAGAGCGGATTAGTGAAATAGTCACAACGGGGTCAAATACCAGGTTCGGGGTGAGCCTAGGGGTATATTGGGAAACCTAGTGCATATTTGGGATTTATCGAGTGATGGGTAGTTATTAAATGATTATTTTGGTATGTCGGGATTATTTGTGAATTTATAAGTCAAGGAAAAAACCAAAGGAAATAAGCTCTCTCTCTCTCTCTTGTTTCTCTCTCCTCCTCTTGGTGCCTTGGTGGGTTTGATTGATCCTTGGGAAGAGAAAAAATCTTGGAAATTTGTGGATTATAGGTTGGATTGGAGTAGGTTACAGTTGAGGGTCACAATTCATAGCTGGGGTAAGCTCTAAACCTTGTATTGCTTAAGTTTTGGTCTAGTTTCTTAAGTGTTTTGAGTTTTGAACTCAAGGAATTTAAGTTTGAATTATGATAAAGATTTTGTTAAGTTTTTGAATAAATGTACTACTCTGAGTGTATTGAAGATGTTTTGGGACTCGATTATGGGTTTAGCTGTCATTGATGATGGATTTTGATAAGTTTTGCTCGTGGAAAACGCAGGGAAACGTTGGCATTTCTAGGTTCGCGGGGTCGCACTGCAGCACTATTCTTGGAGCACTACTACAAATATAGGATTTCTCTACGCTTTTTTTTCAATCTAAAATAAAAAGCGTAGAGAAAAGGATTGAAGAACATTTAGGAACTTTGTTACTGCGTTTTTTTTTTTTTAAAACGCAATGTAAAGTAGGAAAAGTGGGAAGTGAAAACTTTTTCTCTGCGGTTTTCTTGAAAAAACCGCAGAGAAAAGTATTATAATTTTTCAAAACTTTTACCAAGCATAACTTTGTGCTCCATTGTCCGTTTTGAGTATTTTTTTTTTAACTTTGATATTTTTTCGAGATCTATCCAAAGAAAATAGTTTTTTCTTTGGATAGATCTTGAAAAAATATCAAAGTTAAAAAAAAACAATCAAAACGGACAACCGAGCACAAAGTTATGTTTGGTAAAAGTTTTGAAAAATTACAATGCTTTTCTCTGAGGTTTTTTCAATAAAACCGCAGAGAAAAGTCTTTATTTCTCTGCGGTTTTCTTAAGAAAACCGCGGAGAAAAGGTTCCAGACCTATATATAAACTCATTCTTCCCCACAAGGTTCGTAAACCTACTTCATTTCGCGAAAAGCTTCTTCAACAGCGGCGGTATGTCTTTCAACCTTAATCTTACTATTTTTTTTTTCATCTTTTTTAGCTAAATCTTAGTTAAAAACTGAAGTTGATGCTTGATATTTGTCTATTTTCAGGTTTTTGGTAGTAAAAATGGTTAGGATTTGGTCGAAAAATTGTCCATTTTCACTGTATTTTTGGGCATACATTGTGTTCTTAAGCTTCAAAATAGGTAATGATCTATATATCTTTGTTTGTATAGTTTTTTGTTTTTTTTTCATCATTATTTTTAGAGTTTATTTTGTGTGAAATAGACAAATAGAAATCAAAATTTTGAGAGGTTTTTCATAAATAATTAATTTGGTTGCTGAATTTTTTTTTCTTCAGATTTTTCGGTGACAAAACCTGAAGATTTTGTTTTTTTTTCTTCAGGTTTTCAGGTTTCTTTTGTATGCAGCTAGATAGATCTCGAAAAAATACCAAAGTTAAAAAAAAAAACACCAAAAATGGAGAACTGAGCACAAAGTTATGCTTCGTCAAAGTTTTGAAAAATTATACTACTTTTCTCTGCGGTTTTTTCAATAAAACCGCGGAGAAAAGTTTTTCTTTCTCAGCGGTTTTTTTAAAATAGCGCAGAGAAAAGTACATCTTTCTCTGCGGTTGGCATACCACTTTTCTCTGCGGTCGAATACACTGCGCTTTTAAATACTCTCGAAAACCGCAGTGTATTGAGTAAAAAAACAGCAGAGAAAAGCCTTTTTTGTAGTAGTGGAGGGTCGTGGCCTGCATGAACTAAGAGGCCTAAAGGGTTCGCTGAACCGCCTTAGCATCAAGGATCTGTGTGGGTTGCGTTGCGATGCGTGTCTAGGAAATTTTGGGTTTTTCTCTCTAACTTGTTGCACCGTGACCCAAAGGGGCACCGCGGCTCAAATTTGAAATATTGTCCAATTAGGGTGTTTAAGCTCAGGAACTCAAACCTGAAGGCAAGAAATATACCTTGAAACTCCTATATAGTCTAAGTGATTGATGGTTATCCGTTATTGCATTGTGCCTAAGTTATACCACTAAAGCTCAAGAATAGGGATCGTGCTAGGGATTGCCATACACTATCTACTCGAGACTCAAGGTAAGAAAATTGCACCCAGGTTGTGATTGAGGCTCGGACCCATGTTAATATATATGAGTATTACTATGACTATATGTGAGAATATGGATATAACTATATTTGAGAATATCTTGTAGAGCATGATTGCATATGATGCATCTGATTGCGTGTTATACAATATATATGTGATTATATCTATTATGAAGGCCAGCCAAAGGGCGCTGGGGTCGATAGCAAGCGTGCGGAGCGTAGCCGACCTAACCAGTTCAAGGTCGACTATAAGACTAGAGGACTCAGCCTAAGGGCGTCGTGCTTGAACATCACTTAAATAAATAGAAGTGTTTATTGCACTTAACTAACTATATTGATTGTTGAGATTAGATAATGTGTTTAATCGAGCAGATTATTACTACTAAGCTTATTACTTATGTCCTATTTCAGATTGAATTTATTGATATAATTTTACTATATATATTGTTGCTCATTTGTACCAGTTAATTTGAGTTTTCTTGCTGAGCCTGGGCTCACGGGTGCTATGCGGTGCAAGTAAGGAAAATGGAAAGTCGAACCAACCATGAGTTGGAGAGCTTCAGGGGCAGTGTCATATGCAGCCTACTTGACCGCCATGGTCGGGATTTCTTGGGAGGAAACTAGGGTTGAACCCTATTTTGTCGCTAAAGATAGTTAATTTGTATTTGATTTGTCTTTTATTAGTCTTTAACCACTTTTTTGGATCTCGTGTATAAACTTAATATTTTAATGAAAAGTAATTACTTCGTTGAGAAATTTTTTTAATACCTAACCTTGATTCTGTCTTTAATTATAGATTTAAGTCCAAATGACTCACATAGTGAGTTAGGCGCTATTTTAAAAACACAGTGTAACAGTTTTGGCTAACCAGAACATTCACTACTACAGAAAAAGCTTTTTAGGGCTCGCGGGGTGCGAGTTCTCTTATTGAGAGCCTTAAAAAGGGAGGCACTTTAGGACTCGCAATGCGAGCCCTAAAATAATGTTGTAAGGGCTCCCATTGGCAGTCCGGAAATGTTTTACTTTCAATTTTGAAAAAAATTAATTAGTAACCAAAGCTCCTACCAGAGCTCCGACGATGAGGGCAGCGCCATCACCCCACGATGGTGGTTCGGTCCGATCCTTTAGAGTGTTTTGAATAGCAAAGCACAAGGAATGTAGTGGTGGTGTTCATTTGGCTTAGGGTGGCTCGTGGTGGTCAAAAAATGAACAAAACATTTCAGAGACCCATATAGACGCCGAACTTTGGAGGCTTCGTCAAGAGGGCTAGGGGACCCTTGCGGCTAGGGGCTCGTGGGGCTGGGGGTTTCGGGGGCCGGTGAAGACGCCTAGGCAACGTTTGTAGTGGGGGGAGACCAGAGAGCCATTGTTCATCTAGTGGCAGTTCGTTACGAGAGAGAGAAAGAGAGAGAGATATAAAGAGAGATGGGGGAAGAGAAACGGAATCCAGGGAAGAGAGAGAGAGAGAGATAGAGAGATAGAGAATGGGCTGAGTGTTTTTTCTTCTATTCTGATTTAATATATAAGAAAACTTTTGTTAAAAAAAATATTCCAACTTTTAGGACACTCATAAGTTTTTAGGGCTCGCACTGCGTTTCCTAAAAGAAATTCTTTAAGAACTCTCAATGAGTATCCAAAAAAGTTTAGAAACTTTTGTTAAAAAAATTTATACTTTTAGGACACACATCATGTTGTTAGGGCTCGCACCGCATGTCCTAAAAGAAATTATTTAAGGACTCTCAACTAGCGTCCTAAAAAGTCCAGGTGGTATTTTTAGGGCTCGAATCTAGGTGAGTGCCCTAAAAAAGTGTTCTAAAAGCATGTTTTTGTAGTAGTGGTTACAACTTGGTATCAGAACGGTCTAGGTATAAGGGTTCCTGAAGACTAGTTGGGCATGTACACTCGCTGCTGAAGATAAGGGTACCCAATAATGTGACTATGTGTTTTATTGTTTACATTGAACCAATGTGCCATATTTGCATGCTAAATTAGAGAGCATGATGTATATAGATGTATTTTGTGGGAGTATGGCTTAATAATTGATGCATGAATGTTATAGACTTGTGCCTTCGTATGCATATTGTATGTGGCTATTGAGTTGTTTGGCCCTGCTTGTGGTATATTTCTTGATATGATTATCGTGCCTGATAAGTTAAGTCATTCACTGCAGAAAGATTTGAAAGTTATGTATCCAAGGCAGACAATTGGACCAGGCATGGGTAATATTGGGGTTGTGGATGATAGTTAGGGCCAAAATCCTCCATCTGCCCCCGAGATTGGCAGCAGATGTTTGTTGGCATGCAAGCAAGATTGCAAAATTAGGAGGAAGAAATTAGGTGGTTAAGATAGCATGTTTCCTCAGGGAACGTTGCTTTGTATTTTTGACAATAATGACACCAGTTTCGATTTTGCCTAAGGGTGGAAAAAGATGGGAATTATTGTATGAAAGATTCAAGAAGCATTATCCTCCAGTTTTTGAAGGAGGCTTGGATTCGTTCAGAGTTGAATAGTTGATGGCATGATTAACTCCATCCTGGACTATATGGGAGTGGTAGGCAATGATAGAGTAGCTTGTGCCACGTATATGCTACAGGAGGATGCCCGAACATGATGGGAAGTAGGATCCAAGAACCGGAATGTTGTCATGATGGATTGGGAGGAATTCAGACAATAGTTCAATGAGAGGTACTATTGTGACGCAGTTTGAACTTGGTTCAGGGTAGTAAGATAGTGACAGAGTATGTCAATTGTTACACCCAAATTTCGAGCAAGAGGAGTTATGATCCCGAAATCTAGGCTCATTATGTGTAAGTTCAAAATATGCACGGTCGTCATATGTTCCTTCAGTCAGACCGTGTTGTTGTAAATAACGACCTCGAAAGCTCGAAGGGTGTGAGGCCTCGAATATGCTCTGAGCTCGTAATAGCCATGGTTCAACACTTGTATATACTTCATGGTGCATCTTTTCCCTACAGACGAGATGGTTCGAGCTTGAGAAGTGTAAGCTCGAATGTAATGACTTCGTCAATGGTTACTTGTTCTGAGCATAGGCAAAGTAAGATGACGAGGTCACGATTGAAAAATAGTCTCGGAGATGTAGTTGACTCCGTATTTGAGCTAATCAGTTACATGTGAATGTATTTATTGCTGTAAAATCCCGATGTTTAAAGGATGTAATATAACTTGTTAACCCATCCCACGTTTTATGGGATGTTTCCGTGTACATAGAAAAGAATGCTTTAAATGGCATTATATTATTTGATTTACAGAATATCTTCCCGAAATATGTAGGAACGAATTCTAAAACCTTCTCTATAAATAAGGAAGGAAACACCATTTTTAAGGGACCAAAATCTTGAGATCTTGAGAGAAAACTCTGGGCAACTATTCTCTGAAAAGTTTCCAGAAAACTCCCAAGCACTTATAACACAGACTCGTGGACTAGGCAGATTTAACTGCTGAACCACGTAAATAGATCTTGTTTTCCTCTTCTTTTATTGCCTCTGATATATTCTTCTTTAATTGCTCTCCTTTTTAAGTTATGAAAAATGGCGTCAACAGTTTCGTGCTTTCATTGAAAGCCATTAAACCATGCGTGAATCTTTTTAGTCAGAGAGCCTCTCAAAATAGCAATGGCTGCAAATGATCCCAATATTCTTGAGGAGGAAATTCTAGATGAAGATGAGTACCCCTAGCTCCCTGGAAAGTAGCCTATGGTGAATTCTGACCCCAATGAGAGGAGTGATTCATCCGACTCTCGGGTACTACCTACTCCTAGGGCCGACGAGGATATGTACTGCAATCCCAAGGGATATGTCCCAATCGTGGAGCTTGAGAATTGCCAACTGTGTAAATATTTGGCAGATGCTAAAAAATGTAACGAAGAGCTAGCCAGACTAGCTACTAAAGCACAGGCGGCTCAAGCCCCACCTCCACAAGATGCCTAGGCTCCGCCTTCCGCGGGATGTTCATGTCCCACCTCATAGGCCTCGGGGGCGACCACGTAAGAACACAGCCACCAGAAGAGCGGAGCAACCTTCGCCACCAGGAGCGTAGCCTGTCCCACCGAGATCCCGGAGTAGTAACCGAGCTGAAGGTGCTACCAACCCAACTGTAGAGGCACTAGCAAGAATAGGGAATAACCAAGCCCCCTCAGAGGCTCGGACCAAAAATTATGGTGCCACACGGAATGTACTAGAGCCTGATCGAGAAAATTCAGAGCCATCTAGTCCCCATAACGGACGACTGCGACCATCGCAAATAAGGCACTCCTCGCCAGTTCGGAGGGATGTGCAACTGGCCCATCGTGATAGGGAAAGGCGAGTTGGGAGAAGACATGGGAATGAAGAAACTACTAGGGAGTGTAGGGGTCCCCATCCCACGAGAAGCCAAATGTCTCGCTCTTAAACTATTGAGACAAGGAGACCTGCACGAAACCCATCTCGTAATAATCATGCAATGATCAATGTCAGCGAATGCTCGGGTGACACTAGGTCCGTGAGTATATATAACCTGGAGCTCGGGAGCGCTGGAAATCGAGGAGATCACCTAGATTTACGGGAGCATTTAAACCTTAATCGCGGACGTGATAATCCCCCAAATCCAGATCTGAGAGATCATCTCAACAGACGCAAGCAACCGATTTACAATCCTGCGCCAAGACGGGGAACTAGAGTTTTAATCAACGATGACCAGTTCCCCCCAGTTCAGGCTAGGCCTCCCGCAGATCTAGTCCAAGAAAGGATTAATCAGTTGGAGAGAGCATTCAGGCTCTTGCCGAATGAACATAGCCATGAATGGGATAAAGAGTTCGATGAGGAACTCTAGCCCTTTGCCCCGCATATCTCTAGCACCCCGTTTTCTCAAGGATCTAGAATTCCTCATGTCCTGCCATTCGATGGAAATTCAGATCCATACAGCCACTTAAGCATGTTCAACACAATTATGCGAGCCAACAATGTTGGCTACGAGCTCAGGTGTATGCTGTTCCCAGCCTCTCTCACGGGACCAGCAAAAAACTGGTTTGAAAAATACAAAAGGCATTCCATTGCCTCCTGGGATCAATTGTCGAAAGATTTCAAGAAACAATTCAAAGCCATGGTCGGCATCAGGCCCGAGGCTTCAGCCTTGACCAATGTCTGGCAGCAGCCAAATGAGTCACTGAAAGATTATCTCACAGGGTTTAACTTCAAAGTCGCTTGAGCTCGTGATGTCGATGACAGTGGCCATTTAATGACCATTCTATCCAGAGTAATGCTTGGGAGTCCTCTCTAGGAAGACTTGCAAAGAAAGCCTGTAAGGTCCTTAACCGAGTTCAATCGAAGAGCTCAGAGGTTTGTTAATGTAGAGGAGGCGAGGTCAGCATTGAATATGACCACTCAGCCTACAATTACAACAACAAACACTAACTCTGCCTCAACCTCGGTGGATCCTACAACTTCAAAAACCTTTGGGGACAACCATTCCAAGAGAAAGAAAAATGAAGGTAACAGCCCCGAGGCAGAAGGGGAAAAGAAGAAGAAAGGAGAAAGATACTTCTTTGTATACAAGGTGTATACCGAGCTTAATGAGTCTCGGGAGAATATCTACCTGGCTAATGAAAACCAGGTTCCTTTTAGGCGACCTAATCCCATGAGAAACCAAAAGGCAAAAAGAGATTCTAGCAAATATTGTAGATTCCACAGAGATATCGGGCATACAACCGATGAGTGTAGACCACAAAAGGATGAGATCAAAGGATTGATCTCGAGGGGGTATGCCAAAACCCCAATCAGGCTTCCACCAACCAAAGGGCAGCAGCTACACCACCTGCCCAAAACAATAACTCTTGGCCTCGAGAGGATGAGTGACCCCCTCCGATTGATGGAGAAGACATGATAACCATCTCAGGGGGACCTATCGCAGGATCGGGCAAGAATTCCCAGAAAAGATATGTCAATGAGCTAAAGGCTGGTGATGGTTCTCCCTACGAACCCGAACCTAGAACTCTGAAACAACAAAGGGTTGAAACACAACCTATAACTTTTACTGAATAGGACGCGTCTCATGTCCAGTTCCCCTATAATGACCCTCTGGTCATCACCCTTCAGCTTGTGAACAAGAGGGTAAACCAAATCCTAATTGACAATAGGAACTCGATAAATATCCTCTACAAAGCCACTTTAGAAAAGATGGGACTCGCGCTTTGCGACCTAAAAGCCTGTGCAACTATGTTGTATGGATTTTCAGGAGAAGGGATTTCCTGTATGGGATCCATTGAACTCCCTGTGACCTTGGGAGACTACCCAATATCTATAACCAAGATGATGGAGTTCGTTGTAGTGGATCTTCCATCGGCCTATAATGTATTGCTCGGAAGATTCGCCATAGTAGGGCTGGGGACAGTTTCGTCTGTTAGGCATTTGGCCATCAAGTTCCCGACTTTAGGGGGCATCAAAACTTTGAAAGGGGACCAGCTGGCAGGAAGGGAGTGCTACAACATTTTCGTTAGGGGGAAGAAACAAACAAGTGCACAGGCACTTGTCATAATTCAGAATAAGGACGGCACGATCTTGGAAATTGGCGAAGAAATCGACCCTAGAGTAGATGAAAGAGCTAACCTCGAACCATTGGAGGAGCTTGAAGAAGTCAATCCCCCAAAAACTATGAAGGTGGGGAAAAACCTTTCAGAAAAAACAAAGTAGCAATTAATTTGCTTCTTAAGGAAGAACCAGGATGTTTTTGCATGGTCACATTCGGACATGGTAGGGATAATTCTGAATGTTATAAGCCATGCACTTAACATTGACAAGAGCTTCCCCCCGAAGCAACAAAAACAAAGACTCCTTGACGATGATAGGAAGAAAGCCCTAAAGGAAGAAGTCGACAGGTTAAAGGCGAACCGATTTATACGAGATGCCTTCTACCCTGAATGGGTCGCCAACCAAGTATTGGTTATGAAACCCAACGGAACATGGTGAACATATATCGACTACTCCGATCTCAACAAGGCATGCCTTGAGGATTACTTTCCCTTACCTCAAATCGATCAGCTCGTAGATGCCATAGCTGGGCACGGTCTTATGTCATTCATGGATGCTTATTCTGGTTATAACCAGATCGCCATGCATGCACCAGACCAAGAGCATAGGAGCTTTGTAACAAATAAAGGGTTGTACTGTTACAACGTCATGCCTTTCTGGCTTAAAAATGCTGGAGCAACGTACCAAAGACTCGTGAACAGAATGTTCTCTGAGCAGATAGGCAATAACATGGAAGTTTATGTTAATGATATGTTAATCAAATCTATACACAATGATAACCATGTAAACGACCTCAAAGAATGATTTGGCATATTGCGGAAGTACAAAATAAAACTCAACCCCCAAAAATGCTCTTTCTGAGAATCTTTGTGGAAGTTTCTGGCCTTTATAGTAAATGCGCAAGGAATAGAGGTTAATCCAGACATGATCGAGGCGTTAATTGACATGCCCTCACCTCGAAAGCATAAAGATGTCCAGAGTTTAACTGGACGGATGGCAGCATTAAGTAGGATTGTTTCTAAATCTACAGACTGATATCTTCCATTTTTCAACCTTTTGAGAAGAGGCAAAAAATTCGAATGGACAGAGGAATGTGAGCTCGCATTCCAGGACCTAAAGAAACATCTTGCGGAACCCGTGATCTTGTCAAAACCTATCACAGGAGAAGTCTTGCACTTATATCTCGCTACAACCGACCACGCCATTAGTGTTGTGCTCGTCCGAGAATACAAGAAGGTACAAAAACTAGTATACTATGTTAGCAAAAGGTTACTGGGTGCAGAATCGATATACTCTTTAATGGAAAAACTGGCCCTCAGCCTGATCCATTCGTCTCAAAAACTCCGACCTTACTTCCAAGCACACCCTATCCATGTACTGACTGACCAACCACTGCGACAAGTCTTGTCCAAACTTGAGGCCTCAAGCAGATTGTTGAAATGGGTTGTTGAACTCGGACAGTTAGAGATCACTTATCATCCGAGAACAACTATAAAAGGGCAGGCTCTGGTAGACTTTCTTGTGGAATGTACTGGAGTATTCGATGACGAGGTTATAACCCCAGCCCGTGATCTGTGGAAGCTTTACGTCGACAGATCTTTCAATGAAAATGGATCGGGACAGGAATCATATTAGTCACTCCAACTGGGAAGCGATTTCACTCCGCCTTGAGTACGAAGCTTTATTGGCAGGACTCTGAATAGCCAAGGTGCTCAAAGCCAAAGCAATACATTGTTACAGTGACTCGTAGTTAGTGGTCAACCAATTCCTATGGGAATATCAGGCTCGTGGCACAAGGATGGCCACGAATTTAGAAAAAGCTAAAGTGGTGCACATACATTTCAAGTTCTATGCCATAGAGTAGGTTCCTCGAGAACATAATTCTAATGCAGACGCTCTAGCCAGGCTCGCCACGTACAGCGAAGTCAAAAAGCTAAATGTAGTACGAATAGAGCACCTGTCGACTCCTAGTATCAGCAAGCCTGAAGAGGAAGATGTATTTATGATTGACTCGTAACCAACCTGGATGACCCCAATAGTTGATTACCTCGAAACCGACATTCTTCCAGGCCCACTATCAAAGCAGATGTGTTCAAGTATCAGATTCCAAGATACACAATTGTGGAAGGCTCAAAAACTGAACAATTGTGGAAGGCTCAAAAACTGATGTATCAGATTCCAAGATACATAATTGTGGAAGGAAGGTTATATCAGAGAGGATATTCTATGCCATTACTCTGATGTGTGACTCCACCTGAGGCAAAGAAAATCCTGGAAGAAATTCATGAAGGATTTTGTGGAGACCAAACTGGGGGGCATAGCCTATCAAAGAAAATTATAAGACAGGGATACTTCTGGTCCACTATCAAAGCAGATGTGTTCGAGTATGTAAAGAAATGTTATAAATGCCAGCATTTCACTACAATTCCGCGAGCTCCTCCATCTGAGCTAACCATGATGACCTCCCCATGGCCATTTGCGGTGTGGGGAATCGATCTCATAGGTTTGTTGCCAACTGTCAAAGGTGGAGTAAAGTATGTAGTGGTCACGGTTGATTATTTTACAAAATCGATCGAGGTCTAACCTCTGGCAACAATTACCTCGAAAAAGTCCTCGACTTTGTGGTAAAAAACATCATCGACCGATATGGAATGCCAAGGAAAATAGTATCATATAACAATACTCAATTCGAGAGTGAATTATTCACCTATTTTTGTGAAAAAAATGGAATAATAAAAAGCTTCTCCTCTGTTGTCCATCCCCAAGAAAATTTCTAGGTCGAAGCAGTAAATAAGACTCTCAAGGGTTCTATGAAAAATAAGTTAGAAGAAGCTAATGGAAAATGGCCCGAGGAGTTACCCCAAGTTTTATGGCCGTATCGAACTACAACTCGCACTTCAACAGGGCATACCCCTTTTTCCCTAGCATATGGGTGCGAGGCTATGTTACCAATCGAAGTCGAAATACCCACTATTCGTAGCCATGCTTATGATCAAGCCTTGAACCAATCCCAGCTCGAATTAATTCTGGACTTTATTGAAGAAAGGTGAAATGGAGCTCAACTGAGAAATGCAGTATATCATCAGCGAGCTAACTGATATTTCAAAAAAATTGTTTGGGATAGGAAGTTTGGATTGGGAGACCTTGTGTCGAGGCATGTGTTCCTAGCTACAAGGGATCCGGTTGCTGGCGTACTTGGGTCTAATTGGGAAGGACCTTATCAGGTCGAGTCAATTATTCAACCTGGCGTCTATAAATTGGCGAGATTAAATGGAGAATTGGTAACACGAACTTGGAATGGTGAACATCTACAACCTTACTATCAATAGTGTAGGAATGATGTCTCATGTAACCATGCTTGTCTATCTTTACAAAAAAATTATTAATAAAGTGTTCGATTTTGATCAACAGTCATTTTTGTTTCAATGTGTTGTATTTTTTGCAAACTCTCTTAATTTAATATCCTATGATCACACTCATAGGATATTAAGGGGGCATCAGTGGTATATATTGTTGGGAAAATTTATACAGGATCTTTATTTATTTTCATGTAGATCTAATATTAAACAAATTAATATAAGATAACCTAGAACATATTTCTAAAATAGAATTCAGAGAGAAAAAAAGACAAGAATACTTACATTATACGCAGCAAAATGAAAGAGTCTTTCCTTCAGTTTCTCTAACTCTTGTATCCTCTCTGTCACAGAGTATTATCAAGAAACTGAACCAATCTTCTATTTTCTTCACAGTCTTCCAAGGTATCCTTAGAATCACCTATACTAGTGTGGGAAATTCTCAACACATGAGATAGATATAGAGAGAAGAAGAAAAAATAACAAAGAGGCTTAGAGAAGGACTTGTGTTCAGAGAGAATCTAAAACTATCAGAAAATCTGACTTGTGACTTATCAAACTTATGTTTTGACTTGTCTCTAAGAACTCCTTTTATAGACACAATTAGGCCATTTAATTTAATTAAAAAAATTCAACAAAATAATAGCCATTTTAAAGCTGTAGGTCCAAATTATCATGGGCTTTAGACCTGTGAAATTTCCCATTTGATTATAAGCCAATTGGACTTAAAATAAAGGCCTGTATTATTTTCTATTGATTTAATTAATTAAATAATTATTTAAATCCTTTATAAAATTAATTATTTATAATTTGAAGCTTGATTTAAACTTATTTATTAATTTAGATACCAATTTATCTTAATTAATAAATCTGCCATAATTCATCTTTTCTTCTCTAAATTACATAACTCTGTGAAACTATCTAAAATTGACTTTGTCAATTTTGATAATTCTAATTAATGATTAAATCAATTAATTGAGACTATCTAGATGATTTTATCCAAGGTACAATGGGGACCATGGGCCTATGAAATCAAGCTCCAACAAGTTATTATAAATCTAACAAATAAATTTACTAACTTATTAATTCCTCGTGACTCTACTATAGACTCGGAATTGAACTCTTGAATTCATAGAACACTCTATAACAAATATAGATACGCTATTAATTATCCATTGTTACAACCATAATTGTCACTCAATCCTCTAAAGACGGTCTACAATGAGATATGACTAAAATACAGTTTTACCCCTCATTGTATTTTATCCTTAAAACACTTAGTTCCTTGTAAATGATATTTCAGTAAACTAATTTAATTACTGAAATGAGATCTATATCATTTAACACCTTGAACCAAACTAAAAGGAAACCATCGTTTCACTTCTTCGTAAGAAGCTATAGATGTTCATATCTATGATTAACACTCCCACTCAATTATACTACCGAGTTCCCAAGATGTAAGTATGGGCTAGTCCGTAGGGTAAGCTCGTAACGAACAAGTCAAAGAACTCCAATAATACAATAAGTTAGAATACTAACCACTCAGAATTGAGATTGAATTGACCTATGGTCAACGATATGATATGACTAGAATAGATGATAACGATATGTTTACTTATCTTATCAACTGTCAATATCGGTCCAGTCCGGTGTAACAAATACATCCGATCTTATCTTCTTTGCTAATGTTCTGGAAAGAACATAACACTATAATGTGTAAGTATATCATATCGTAGATTGGCAAGTCAGTGTAAATCCTGTGCACTGCCTAATCTTAGGACTAACTTATTTTGAACATAACACTGTGATTACGTCACTATAAATAAGATTAGCTATATGCTCGAGATTTAATAGAATTTTATATCAAACAAATAATCATGAAAATAAAACATGTGATCAAAGTGATTGACCAAGTAAAAAAAAATGATTTTTATTCTTTTATTGATAATAAAATGAGATTACAAAGAATTTGGGTTTTAATTAGGGCATAAAACCCCAAAAAACTCCCACTTGCACTAATTGAAACTAATGCCTTAATTCTACTAATCCCATTTCCTTTATATGCTTATCAAATGTAGCTTCTGGTAGTGTCTTTGAAAATGGATCCGCAAGATTGTCTTCAGTTGCAATCTTCATAACCTTCACATCTCTCCTGGCCACATATTCTCGAATAATGTGATACTTCCTTTCTATATGCTTACTCCTCTTGTGACTTCGAGGTTCTTTTGAGTTGGCTATCGCTCATGTATTGTTACAAAACAACATAAGTTGTTTATCCATTTTTGGAATAACACAAAGGTCCGAATAAAACTTCTTTAGCCAGACTATTTCCTTAGCTGCTTCTGATGCGGGTATGTACTCAGCCTCCATGGTGGAATCTAAGATTACAGACTGCTTTACACTTCTCCAAATCACAGCTCCACCCCCAAGAGTAAACACCATTCCAAAAGTAGACTCCTGTCATCGACATCAGTCTGAAAATCTGAATCGGTGTAGTCTACAGGGTTTAGAACACCACCCTTGAAGACTAACATATAATCCCTAGTCCATCTCAAATACTTTAGGATATGCTTAACTGCTATCCAATGTTCCGGTCCTGGGTTTGACTGATACATGCTCACTACTCCCACTGCATAGCAGATATCTGGTCTATTACACAACATGGCATACATCAGACTTCCATATGCAGATGCGTAAGGAAATTTTCTCATTGCATCTTCCTCTTTAGGAGTCTGGGGAGACTGCTTCTTTGAAAGATGAACTCCATGGCAGGACGGTAGATGCCATTTCTTGGAATTTGTCGTTGAGAAACATTCAAGCACTTTATCTATGTAAGCTGCTTCAGATAGAGGTAAGAGATGTTCTTTCTATCCCTGATGATCTGGATACCTAGAACTTAACTTGCTTCACCCAAATCCTTCATCTGGAATTGATTGCTCAGCCAATTGTTCACATCTGATAATTTCTTAACATTGTTTCCAATGAGTAAGATATCATCTACATAAAGAACCAGGAACACCAGTATTTGATTTGCCTTTAGTTGGTAAACATAGGGCTCATAAATATTTTGTTCAAAGCCATAGGTTTTTATTATTTCATCAAACCTAAGATTCCAGGAACGAGAAGCTTTCTTAAATCCATAAATGGACCTATTCAACTTGCAAACTTTTCCTTCTTGTCCAGCTACTTTAAATTCTTCTGGTTGATCCATATAAATGACTTCGTCAAGCTTTCAATGAAGAAAAGCTGTCTGGACGTCCATTTTCCAGATTTCATAGTCGAGAGTGGCTTCTATGGATAGGAGGATGCGAATGGATTTGAGCATGGCTATTGGACTAAAAGTTTCCTCATAGTCCATGCCTTCTCTTTGGGTATAACCCTTTGCCACTAATAGAGTTTTATAAGTCTCGATATTTCCATCAATGCCTCGTTTTCCTGTTAAGAGTACATGGACTCAAAGCCATGAAACTTTGGGTATAACCCTTTGATACTAATAGAGGTTTAGCTACTTTGAATAAATCATTGTTAAGAGCGAGGAGTTCATTAGGTCGCAGAATATAAAGCCCGTTTTCCAAACATGCAATACACAATTGTGATCCATTGAAAGAAATAGATATATTAAAACTTGTGAAAGTCATAAAAAATTGTTTTAATTGCACCATGGAAACTGAAATCAAATTTCTACTAAAATCTGGAATAAAAAATACATCTTTTTAAATTAAGTATTTATTTCCGAACTTCAGACGAGGTTTTTCTTTAGCTTAGACCGCAACGAACACTCCGTTCCCAACTCTAAACTTTAAGTCGACTTCGTTCACTTCCTCCTGCGATTCAAGAAGCTGTAAAGAGTTACAAACATGGTTGGTAGATCCAGGATCAATAATTCAAACAGATTTATCATTCTCTAAAACTCATGTTTCCAAGATAAATGAACCATAATCATTACCTTTGTTTTTAGCTGCTAGAAACTTGGGGCAATCCTGTTTCCAATGCCCATTCTCTTTGCAGTGAAAACACTTATCTTTACCTTTCTTGTTTTTCTCATTCTTCCCCTTAGGCGTCTGTGCATATGGTTGTGCACTCATCTTTGCGGCCTTTGCAGGCTTAGGGTTGTTTATTAGTCAACCTTTCCTCTTGTTTCTAGCTTTTGAAGACGAAGCTGGGTTAGCTTCAGCCTTAGCTGGATCAGCAGCAACATCAGTAGTCTTATTTTCTCCTCCTTTACTAGATCTATCCATGATAGTCTCAAAAATCTGAAGCTCATTCATGAGATGTACCGGACCATAGTTGAGTTGATTATGAACGTGCAGACACGGTGCCATCCAAGCATTAATAGTGTCATCATGTATGTGAGGAGACGGTGATATCCAAGCATTTACGATGCCATCACGATCATTGACGGTTCCATCACGAGTATTGACAGTGCCATCACGAACGTGCAGACACAATGCTTGTTCTGGGAATTCCTCCATCATGACGAACTCGAAGTTGTCACCAATCAACTCTATGTTGATATTCTTCTTCTAATTAAGAAAGTTTTCTACAGTGAGTTTCTCCATCAAAAGTTGAGAAAGGATGGGAGTAAACACTACTTAACTTAAAACTACAAATTACCAATAAAATAGAAATCAATCACATTTGCTCAATAAAACTTATATTCACACATGTTTCAAGATATAGCACAACATATACCAAAAATATGTAAGATATGAGAAAAAAAATGCTAAAAACAATCATATCTCTATTTCTTTAGGTTTTTAACTAATCTATGATATCCTTGTCCCGGTTGGCGAGAGTAAAAAATACCACTAGTTAAATAGAGTTGTAAACTCATTTAATAATGGACACCACTATTAACAACCTATTATTCAATCAAAATAAGAAAACAAAATCACTTATTTTATGAGCTAGACCCATGATTTCGATAATCATAGATTTAGTCCTAGTAGTCACTGTAGGGATGAGTCTAGTAGAATTTGACCTATAATTATCTATCTTTCGAGATCTAACCTTGTCAAAATAACTAATGAACACCTTCCGTTGTGGGACAAATCAAAGCGCCTCGAGGCCCCATTAAGCTATTGACTATGTTAAACCAATGGTGGAGATCGAATACAATTCTTAAAATAAGCTCATTATAAAATAAAAATAGTATTTTTTTATTTATTTTTAGAAAATTAATGACTATGGTTTTCCAAAAAAATAAACAGATTAAATTTTTAAAACCAAACTCCTATAATTTCCTATTAATTCTAAAGTGTCACATTGAAACAAATTCAATTAATTTAGAATTAATTTGTTGCTAATCAATATTTAGGTTTAACTAATATAATGAACCTATACAATTAAGTCCAACTCAGGTAAATAGGCCTTAACAGCTGGGCTTGTATGGAGGAGGGCTGGGTCTAGTATGTCGTTCCCACTACAAATGCCCTCTATCTTCCATACAAGGTCCAAGAGACAAGAATTTAAACCTTTATTTTATTAATCGTTATTAATTGATTAGGCCCACTATAGTAATGCAAAACAAATGGGCCTTCACAAGTGGAATCACCCACAAGAGAGGAATTTAAACTTTACATTTTCTAATGGGCCCAAATAAAACCTATCATTTTATGAATTTTTTATTTGGCAAAATTCATATATCTATCAAACATATGGGCCACTATATGCATCTAAGCCCAATTGCAAAAATACCACATATAGTGCAAACAGACATATTATAATTGGATGGGCCTAATCATGTTGATGTATGAGCAATTCTATGAATTTATGCAAAAATACCACAATTTATTTCATTTGCAAAAATACCACAATTAATTATCTAGAATTTAAAAAAATTTCAAATTAATTAAATTTTTACAAAAATATGTCAATTAAAATAAAATTTATCAACAATTAACAATAGTTAATTTAAATTTCATTTATCAACAATCAACTTGATTTTAGGTTAATTTGAAAAACAAATATTAATTTAATTTAAATAGGATTTGTCAACAATTAACCAAAGTTAATTAAAATCCCATTTATTAAAAAAATATTTTATTAATTGGTTGAAAAAATTGATATTTTTCAAAATTTAACAAATTTTAAATTTTAAAATCAATATCTTAACTATTTTCAAAAAAATATTTTGTGTTGTTACAACTATCAGCTAATATTTTAACCATTTAAAAAAAATAAAATATAAATAGTTATAACAACCCTAAAATATCTCAAAATAGTTAATCAAATTCAAATATCCATAAAAATATTTAACTAACAATATTCAAATTTCAAATAATTTAAATATTAAAAACTATAGAATAAAAAGATATTTATATTTTCAAATAAAGATTTAATAAAAATATCAAGAATTTAAAAGAAAATATCTCATATCTTAATTCAAATATTTTAATATATTAAAAGATTTAAAATTAAGTTGTTAGTCTATTTTTAAATTTGAATTTGAATCTTTGTAGAAAATATCTAATTATTTAAATCTCAACTAACAAAAATATCTTATTTAAAAAAAAGAATTTTAAATCATAAAACAAAAAAGATATTTTTGGTTTTGATTATAAATAATAAATTTCAACAATTTTCATTTTATTTAATTTTCAAAAAGAATTTTTTTTGGATGAATAGTACGCGTGGGTATTCTTCACTTGGTGGCTGGTGCGCATGGGAACGCGTGCATGGGAAGCCAAGCCAAGCCAAATTTTTCCAAAAATTTTTTTTTAGCAATTTTTCAAACCAAAATCATTTTCTAATTAATTTTTAACATGCTTTATACAAAATAAAGCATATATAAAAATTAATATCATAGAAAACACAACAAAATAAACTAAAAATCACAAAAAATCAATATGCTTCATAAAAACATGAAAACCATCAAATTATTCAAACATATCAAATAATCCAATTTTAAATATGTTCATGCATGGAAATAAAGATTACCAAAGGCTCTGAGGCCAGTTGTTGGGAAAACTTATACATGATCTTTTTTTTTTTTCATGTAGATCTAATATTAAACAAATTAATATGAGATAAACTAGAACATGTTTCTAAAATTAAATTCAAAGAGAAACAAAGACAAGAATACTTATAGTATACGCAAATAGAATCACCTAGACTAGTGTGTGCAATTCTCAACACATGAGATAGATATAGAGAGAAGAAGAGAAAATAACAAAGAGACTTAGAAAATGACTTGTGTTTAGAGAGAATAAAAAACTATCAGAAAATCTGACTTGTGACTTATCAAACTTATGTTTTGACTTCTCTCTAAGCACTCCTTTTATAGACTCAATTAGGTCATTTAATTTAATTAAAATAATCAATAAAATAATAGTCATTTTAAAGCCCTAGGTCGAAATTGTAATGGGCTTTAAGCCTGTGAAATTTCTCATTTGATTATAAGCCCATTGGACTTAAAATAAAGGCCTGTATTATTTTCTATTGATTTAATTAATTAAATAATTATTTAAATCCTTTATAAAATTAATTATTTATAATTTGAACCTTGATTTAAACTTATTTATTAATTTAGATACTAATTTATCTTAATTAATAAATCTACCATAATTTCTCTTTTCTTCTCTAAATTACATAACTCTGTGAAACTATCCGAAATTGACCTGGTTAATTTTGATAATTCTAATTGATGATTAAATCAATTAATTGAGACTATCTAGATGATTTTATCCAAGGTACAATGGGGACCATGGTCCTATGAAATCACGCTCCAACAAGTTATCATAAATCTAACAAATAAATTTACTAACTTATTAATTCCTAGTGACTCCACTATAGACTCAGAATTGAACTCTTAAATCCGTAGAATGCTCTATAACAAATATAGATATGCTATTAATTATCCATTTTTACAACCATAATTGTCACTCAATCCTCTATAGACGGTCTACAATGAGATAGGACTATAATACCGTTTTACCCCTCATTGTATTTTATCCTTAAAACATTTAGTTCCTTGTAAATGATATTTCAGTAAACTAATTTAATTGCTGAAATGAGTCTCTATCATTTAACACCTTGAACTAAACTAAAAGGAAACCATCGTTTCACTTCTTCATCAGAAGCTATAGATGTTCATATCTATGATTAACACTCCCACTCAATTATACTACCGAGTTCCCAAGATGTAAGTATGGGCTAGTCCGTAGGGTAAGCTCGTAACGAACAAGTCAAAGAACTCCAATAATACAATAAGTTAGAATACTAACCACTCAGAATTGAGATTGAATTGACCTATGGTCAACGATATGATATGACTAGAATAGATGATAACGATATGTTTACTTATCTTATCAACTGTCAATATCGGTCCAGTCCGGTGTAACAAATACATCCGATCTTATCTTCTTTGCTAATGTTCTGGAAAGAACATAACACTATAATGTGTAAGTATATCATATCGTAGATTGGCAAGTCAGTGTAAATCCTGTGCACTGCCTAATCTTAGGACTAACTTATTTTGAACATAACACTGTGATTACGTCACTATAAATAAGATTAGCTATATGCTGGGGATTTAATAGATGTTTATATTAAACAATAATCAAGAAAATAAAACATTTGAGCAAAGTGATTGACAAAGTAAAAAAAAATGATTTTTATTCTTTTATTGATAATAAAATGATATTACAATGAATTTGGGTTTTAATTAGGGGATAAAACCCTAACATATGTACCGTAAGTTTGAAAAAATAAATAACATAAATATAGCATACACAAAAACTAACAAATGTCTGGACCGTTAACCCGACATAGAAGTTAAGTGTATTCTCAAAATAAGTGTCTGGATATAACCAGATGCGCGAGCTAAGATAATTTGGACGTAACTAGATTATTAAAAATAAAGTGTCTGGATATAACCAGATGCGCGGGCTAAGATAATAAAGTGTCTGGATACGACTTGATACGCGAACTAGTGTGATCTGAATATATCTAGATCAAAAAATTTATATTTGTATGGATTACGAACCAAACACGACCTAAATAGGTTATGAAAAAACCAGCTAAAATTGATCCACACATGTGGGAAAAAGGTAAACCTACTTCGAGCTAAGTCGATACTGAGGTTGGAATATTTTGCAAGAAGATAGTTTCGACCTCATAACCTCAAGGAGCTACTTGAGGTAAAGGAAAAGTGACTAAGAAAGCGCAAGACATAACTAAACTATCCATCTTACATACCACTTGAGTACTATCGAGTGCATGGTAAAAGTAAGGATTGACCTTGACAAATAACGAGATCGGACATGGATATATTGAGCAAACTGTGCATAAATGCATCGAAACTCGAGCTTAAATCCAACATATGTTTGTACGAATAAACTAACATAAAGGAAAAAATCTAATGTAAATTGCTTAAAATATTTTAATCTTAGAAATGTAGAGAAAAAATATTAAAGTAAAGTCGAACATGGTATTAAAATTTTAAAATGTAATTTGGAATAAACGAAAATAGCACTTTTACGAGCTGTAAATTGCTTCTGCCCCAAAGGCATAAAAAAGAAAGGTCTAAAACTATTACAAGTTTTTCAAATGGGACACATCCCATGATCGAAGCAGGAGCATCCCCCTTGGCAGCAGTTGACCCCTCCTTAGCCTTCTCAGCTTCCTCCACCTCCAGTCGAGCTTGCCATTTAGCCAGAAGCTTGTCCTCAAAGGTGCCCAAGAAGCTCGTGTTGAGATCGGCATTGTTGGCCCAAATCCTGTACATGCCCATGTCAACTACTCGATCCTTCCTCTGCTTGAACTCTTCGAGGAGGCGAGCCTTTTCACCCTCCATTATTTCAAAAGTGGTATTTTTCTCCTCCTCAAGCTTGGTGTTCAGTTTCTCAAGCTCCTTAGCCCTGGAACTCTTCTCTTTAAGCTCGGCATTCAGCTTCTTAAGCTGCTTAACCCTGGAGCTCATATTTTTGAGCTCAGCCTCCAGCTCTGACTTTGCAGCTTTTAACTCATCAGTGAGCTTAAGCTAGAGATCCTTCGACTCCTGTGCATAGGACATGCTCGCATGAACCTTGTTGTTCAGCTTGTAATTTAGCTGAGCAACTACAGCGAGAGCCTAACACACAAACAAATCAAGTTAGAGCACGCTTCGAGGAGATGAGTTCGGTAATCTTGTCATAAAGGACATTGGAGTCCTGAGTGTTGACCAGGAATTGCCATTGTGGAGCCCCAAGATTGCTGAAGCTTTGGCTCACTCGAGATATGACATCTGAGCCTAGAGTAGCTCCATGAGTCCCCGCAGCGGTGTCGATAACATACTCATTGGAATGAGTTGAAATCGACAACATGCGCTCTTGAGTGGGAACCAACTTCTTTGGAGCTGGGGTGGTCGTTGGAAGGGTCTGGACAACAGGTGGTAGGGAAGGAGCAACAACCACAGGAACGTCGACCTGGGGATTGGAGGTCGCGACGGGGCTCGGAACAAGAGGAGCTAGAGGAGGAGGAGTCACCTCGGTCCTTTTAGGGACTTTGGCAGGCCAGCTAGTTTTTTGTGAGGCTCTTGGGCACTTGCTCTGCTTGGCTCCCGAGTGGCTGTTGAGCATGGTCTCGAGGTTAGAGTACATAGTGCCTACATAATCAAATCACATTAGAAAAAAAACTTAAAATGCTAAAAGTAAACATGGAAAAGATAGTTAAAGGAAATAAAGACAAGTGACAAGAAAACTAATTGAAACTCTCCCCCGAGCTCGTGCTCGGCGACCAGGGAATCCCCCTATCTTCAGAGGAGGCTGGGGGAGTCCCTTTTCTCGTAACTGCTTCATCCCTCTATCTAGGATGCTTCATCCCTCGTAACTTAAGTCTTTCTGGAGCGCTATGGTATCGTACTTGAGGACGTGAGATGGGTATGACACATATTTGCGTAACATCGAGATGTGGAAGACGTTGTGACTATCGGCTAGTGCTGGCGGTAGGGCTAGTCTATAAGCAACTGGTCCCACTTTGTCCAATATTTCAAAAGGACCTATGAATCGGGGACTGAGCTTGCCTTTCTTCCTGAACCACTTGACACCCTTCATAGGAGATATCTTCAGGAAGACTTGATCTCCAGCTTGGAACTCCACATCGCGTCGCTTGGTATCCGCATAGCTTTTCTGACGGCTTTGAGCAGCAAGCATACGCTGTCTAATAAGCGTTACTGCTTCTTGAGCTTGTCTAACAGCTTCAGGCCCTAGAAGCTGCCTTTCTCCTACTTCGTCCCAGTGCAACGGTGATCGGCACCTTCTTCCATATAGCATCTCATAAGGTGCCATCTCGATTTTTGACTGGTAGCTGTTGTTGTACGAGAACTCGATCAGCGGTAAGTACTTGTTCCACGATCCTCCGAAATCAAGTATACACGCGCGTAGCATATCCTCTAAGATCTGAATCGTACGCTCGGACTGCCCATCTGTCTGAGGATGGAAAGCTGTACTAAGACTTAACTTAGTACCCATGGCTTGCTGTAAGTTTCTCCAAAATCTTGACGTAAACACTGATCCTCTATCTGACACTATAGTCTTGGGGATTCCATGTAATCGTACAATCTCTTGGATGTAGATGTCTGCATATTGGTCTGCCGTATATGAAGTCTTAACTGGCAGGAAATGAGCCGACTTGGTTAGTCTATCTATCACTATCCAAGCAGAATCATGCTGCTTATTCGTCTTCGGCAGACCCGTCACGAAGTCCATGGCTATATCGTCCCACTTCCATTCTGGCACGCTAAGTGGTTGCAATAAGCCTGCAGGGCGCTGATGCTCCGCTTTCACTTGCTGGCATACCAGACACTTAGATACATACTCCGCTATGTCCTTCTTCATCCCTAGCCACCAATAGATTACCTTGATGTCATGAGTCATCTTGGTAGACCCTGGATGAACTGAGTATGGGGTATTGTGCGCTTCTTCTAGGATCGTCTTCTTAATACTTTGATCGTCTGGCACGCATACCCGATCCTTATATCTCAATAAACCTTGACTAGATATTGAGAAATCTGTAGTCTTGTCTTCTCTGACTGCATCCATGTATGCTGCTAGTGTGTCGTCATGTCCCTGACCAATTCGTATGTCCTCTAGCAGATTCGATTGGATAGACAAGTTAGCCAGCTTTCCTACAATCACTTCTATTCCAGCACTGATAAGCTCCTGCTGTAGTGGCTTTTCAATTCCGGATAAGGCTGCTAAATTCCCATAGCTTTTCCGGCTGAGTGCATCGGCAACTACATTTGCCTTTCCCGGGTGGTATAGGATTTCGCAGTCGTAATCCTTTACTAACTCCAACCACCGGCGCTGCCTCATGTTAAGCTCCTTCTGTGTAAAGAAGTATTTTAAACTCTTGTGGTCCGTGTAAATCTTGCACCGTTCTCCGTAAAGATAATGGCGCCAGATTTTTAACGCAAAGACCACCGCTGCCAACTCCATATCGTGAGTTGGATAGCGTTGTTCATACTCCTTTAACTGACGTGAGGCGTAGGCTATCACCTTGTCTTTTTGCATCAGTACGCATCCCAATCCTAACTTTGATGCATCACATTAGACAACGAACTTGTCGTTGGGTGTTGGGACACTAAGTACTGGTGTTGAGCAAAGCTTATCCTTGAGCAACTGGAAGCTTTCCTCACACTTATCATTCCAGTTAAATTTTTGTTGCTTCCGGGTCAGGTTGGTGAGTGGAGTGGCTATCTTAGAAAAGCCCTCTACAAACTTTCTATAATAACCTGCTAGCCCTAAGAAGCTTCTTACCTCTGACGCGTTCTTTGGTCTAGGCCAATCCTTCACGGCCTCTACCTTTGATGGATCTACTGCCACTCTGTCTTTTGATATGATGTGCCCAAGGAACGCCACTTGTGAAAGCCAAAACTCGCATTTCTTGAACTTGGCGTAGAGTTGATGCTCCTTCAATCGTGTCAAAATCAACCTTAAGTGTCCCTCGTGCTCCACTTCATCCTTGGAGTAAATTAAAATGTCGTCGATGAACACAACGACGAATTTATCCAAGTAGTCTTTGAAGACCCTATTCATTAAGTCCATAAACGCGGCTGGTGCGTTAGTAAGACCAAAAGACATAACCAAGAACTCGTAATGTTCGTAACGAGTCTTAAAGGCTGTCTTAGGAATATCTTCTCCCTTTACCTTGAGCTGATGATACCCGGACCGTAAATCGATCTTAGAAAATATAGTCGCGCCTTGGAGTTGATCGAATAATTCGTCAATCCGAGGTAGCGGGTACTTGTTCTTAATCGTTAATTTGTTCAGCTCACAGTAGTCTATGCACATTCGCATACTTCCGTCCTTCTTCTTCACGAATAGTACCGGAGCTCCCCATGGTGAATGGCTTGGCCTAATGAAACCCAAGTCTAGGAGTTCTTGTAGCTGCGTCTTTAACTCCTTGAGTTCCGTAGGTGCCATTCGGTATGGTGCCTTAGAGATAGGCTCGGTGCCCGGTACTAATTCTATCATGAAGTCTATTTCTCTAGTTGGCGGCAATCCTGGCAAGTCATCGGGAAATACTTCTGGAAATTCTTGTATGACTCGAGCATCTCCAACTTTAAGTGATGTCTCCTTCTCCATATTCGTGATGCTGGCTAAGAATGCTTGACATCCTTTCTCCATCATTTTCTGAGCTTTGAGAGATGACACTAACGGGGTGCGTAGTCCTGAAGCTTGTCCCATGAAACATAGTTTCTGGCCTTCAGGAGTATCGAATGTCACCTTCTTGCGTCTGCAGTCGATCGTTGCGCCATGCCGTGCTAGCCAATCCATGCCTAGTATTACGTCGAAGTCCTTGATCACTAGCTCTATCAGGTCTCCTTCTAGTTCTATGTCCTCAATCTTGATCGGTACGCCTTGTACTATTCGTGATGATAGAATTACTTTGCCTGAAGGAAACTCGGTTACAAACCTAGTTCTAAATCTTTTACTAGGTTTGTCTAGTTTTTCTATCATTCCTAACGAGATATACGAGTATACTGCTACCAATCAAGCGATACTAGAACATATACTATCGAGGATAGGATCTGACCTGTAAATCCTTGTTACTAGTATGGGTTCCTCCTTGGGTCAAGGCAAAGGCTTTGGTCTGGAACCATCGTTTAATCCTTCTTCTCCTTACTAACATTAATCTGAATCCTTTTTACTTTTATTGCCGTTTCTAGAATATTGGCATAGGTTGTAGTTCCCAGGTCTTGCTAGCTTAACCCCTAATTCCATCTTTGGTGTAAGTCCTTTGACGAACTTGGTCAACCTCGTAAAGTCGGTTGGGACCAACTCTGGTGCAAACTTGACTAATCTGTTGAACTGACGAACATATTCTTCTACCATTAGCGATGACTGTCGAGGTGTAATACTTCTTTTGGAACGGCTCCACAAATCTTGTCCATATCATGGTGGTGACATCGTTAGTCTGCTGAACTAAGTCCCACCATATTCTGGCATCCTTCTTGAGTAATGACGAGACGTAGGATATGCGGTCTGCATTACTGAGATTCATGTGCGTAAGAATTGGCTTCACATTCCTTAGTCACTCTTCTGCCTCAAAGGGGTCTATAGTCCCTTCGAAGTTTGGAGTGTGCTGTTTGCGGAACCTTTCATACACTGACTCCATATTCGGTACTGGATGTGGCGCGTAGTTCGTCACTAGCCATCCCCCATATGGACCAACATGTTGGGGTACTAGGGCCATTTGTTGTAGCTGCGGCTGCGGTTGCGGCGGAGGCTGAGGCTGAGTCTGCGCCTGTTGACGTTGTTGCTGCAAGAGTTCCTCGACTTGTTGTCGCCGTCTAGCGATTTCCGCGATGTTGTCAGCTGACGGTGTCGGCGCGTTGCGGCTAGTAGTAGCACGCACTCCTCTTCTGCGAACTGGAGGGCATCATTGGTCGTTGGAACAACGTTGGAGGCGTTTCCGTTGGTGCGTGCAGATCTTCGGAGCGACATCTTCACCAAAAGTTCTAACAATCGAGAACTTGTTAGAACTTACCCTAATAGGCTCTAAGGCAAAAACTTATTCTAAAAAAAACATATCTCGGACCTATTTATTATGACTTCTTATGAAAAATTATATAGGTCTTTATTTATTATTAGAGTGGGTTTCTATACTCAGAAAAACAAGTCATCTTTATTTTCTAAGTGTGTTTCTAATCTTCCTATATTACTTAATTCTCAGGCTCGAAACTTATCCTTGTTCCAAAGTTAACCATATTGAGGGAGGGCTGGGATCAGTAAAATCGTTCCCACTACTAAGGCCCCCTAACTCTCAATAAGGAAACTTGGTTCATTGATTTGTATCCACCCTCACTAAACTTAGTCATTATTCATTTTATTTATTACTTATTATGATTGCGAAAATAAAATCAAACTCATACATGATGATAAAATAACATGAAATTAATTTGGAAAAATAATTTTCACTTATTACAATCATAAAATAAAGAAATAAACAAAACAAACAATGAAAAACTAGCTATTCTAAAAATCGGGATCTTCTACATCCGATCCTTCATCTAGCATATCATCATCTATCTCCTTATAATCATCGTTGTCTTGAGCCTCAAAATTTCCTCGGGGAAGATTCAAGAAGATCCTATGTTGTTGCTCATTAGTGAATTGAAACTCTAAGTCATAGGTGAACTTAAGTATGAGAGAATAATATCTTAGGGCTGCTTGTAAGTCATCATCATTATTTATATTCTCCCATATTTCTTCTAAAGTTAAAATTGCTGAAGGAAAATCTTTTAAAAGCCTAATTACTAGGACATATTGTTCTGCATCTCTCATCATGATTTGCTTAGACTCTTGAAGGTGACCTATCTCTTTGTGGAACCAGATCAATCTTCGAGTGATCTTTTCTAGTGCTCCTACGGTGTTCCTTGGCTCCCTTATTCTTTTTAAAGCCCTAATGGCTCGGATATCCTCATTGCTTAAAGCTCCGTTCATTCTTAACTGAAAACATAAACACCAAAGGTGTTAGCTATACACATAAGTAACATAACTAGTAACTTAAACACTTACTTGGCGGTCCGATTCGGAGCTTTGAGCGTGTGTATCGAGGAGAACTTCATGCAAAGGAACCGTTGCTCTGATACCAACTGTAATGACCCACTAATCTAGACTTTTTTTTGGACCATTAACGAAACTATACATAAACTTACATTTTTACGAAAATACCATAATTTTATTGAGTAACTTGTAAAATAAGAGTTACTTACAAATAAATACTAAGAAGGATATGGGATCCCATTGTCTTTAAAAACAAAACATAATTTAAATGAGAAGAATTACATAAGAAATGCGGAAAATACATATAAAACCATAAAAAGAGAAAATGAGACTACATCCTCGAATCGAATAACGCTCGGCCCCTTGACTCCATTCACCATCGATACACATCCTCTAAGCGTCACGAATCTTGCCGCCTCTAAAGCTTATTTTCCTGCACATAAAACAGAAAGGAATGAGCCTAATGCCCAGCAAGGAAAATCTAACACATAGTCATACACATAAATTTCATAATAAACGTAAAGACATATCATAACACTTAATACATACACTTATTATAATGGCCATTATTACTTGGGGTCCCATAGACTAAACAAGCTTATGCCCATGAGATTAGTGGGGTCCTACTAGCTAAGTAGGCATATGCCCATAATCTTTTTGGGGTCTTGTTAGTCAAATAGGGCATAAGCCCAAGCCTACAAACATACACATAACATATTCATAACATATCATATTTCATAACATAACACATAAGATAACATAAGCAATACACATAAAGATTCTATCCTATTTTCCTTACCAAAGTTACCGGGATATGTGGACTGAGTTGGGACCTTTTGGAACACTCCTAATAACCATTAGAAAGAGTGAGTCTAAAGAAGAAAGGAGATGAAATGAAAGGGATGGAAAGACTAAACCATTTGAGAAACATGCTTACCGAAACTTATGTGCTCAAGAACTTAGATTCCGTAACCAAAATGAAGATTAAGGTTAGAGATTGAGTAGAAGACTATGAGAAAGAAAATAACATAATACAGAAATGAACTAGAGTTTTGGTTACCTCAAAGACTTGAAAGACCAATCTACACCTCAACCAAAATACTATAGAACCTCACTTCCCAAAGTGTTTGATAAGCTTATGATGTTTAAGCTTATGATTTTCCCAAACCAGGTGTTTACACTCTCACACTCACTTAACACTAGCAGCTTCTGAACTTAGAGCAAAAGGTGAATAATGGCTGGGTACTAGGTCCTATTTATAGTGATTGGGAATGAAAGTATCTTGATTTTACTTGAATAAAAATAATGGCTTTTTAGGTGAAAAATATTTGAATAATCGTTCAGCAGAGGCTGAAGACTCGTTCAAAAGATGCTGGACTTATGAAGGAGTTTGAATGGCTGAAAGGAAAAGAATTCAAAAGTGTTTGAATTTATGCTGGAGGAGGCGATATATCGCCCCCTGTAGGCGATATATCGCCTGGGCCAGTATGCCCGAGGCGACCGTGCATCGTCTCGTGTTTTCCGTATCTACGTGCTGCGATATATCGCCCCCTATAGCTGCGATATATCGGCACACACTGAATATTTAAACACGAAATTACACATTTTTAGTTAAGTTTGAATGGAGTAAACAGCCTTGACTAAGCCTTCAACGTATTCAAAGCTGCTGACTGACCCTATAACATTCAAACTTTACCCTTATTTAATTTAATCCTCAAAAATACTTAATCCTTAATTACCATTCATAACATGTGCTTAAAATCCTATTGGTTGACATCTAAACCTTATAGTATAATAAATATCATCCTTAATTATCAGTCATATAATCAAACTTTAGGTTATACTTAATATTCTTAAACTATAGGTTAAACTTAGAAAATCTATAAGTACTACTATGAGTGTCCAAATAATTCCCGGTCTGAACCAAAAATCCACAGTAACAAAGATAATACTAAACATACTATAATACTACTAAACAATTAGCTAAGTAAAGTTCTTGGACTCTACAGGCATAGATAGTTTTCCTCGAGGGTGCTATGCGAGAGGCTGAAGATAGTAATATTTATTAAGGAGGAATTAGAACTTTTGGCAGATGAATTAGGATACAAGTAATCAATAAGTTCATAGTGATAACAACAAAGTTCGTCTTAAGGAAGCCTCAACTTGAGTCATAGTGAGAAAGTTAATCGGTTAAGAGATAACCATGGATTGTAGAGGATATCATCCAGAGTATGTTAATGAGACTGGATGGAAACTGAACTGACCAGTGGGAAAATTATATGGGTATATAAGGAAAGATTGGGGGTACTTCAAGGTCGGACTACAGATAGGATTGGTATCAGGAATATTGAGAAAGATGGTATCGGTTGACAGAAAGAATTACTGAAGCAGCCGAAGAAATTTGACCTTGGAGTTGCCAGAGCATTATACTGTGGGGATTGTTAGCATCGTCAGTTAAGAATGGAAAGTTTGATGTTGGGTACAAGATGGGACAATATCTCCAGGAGTTGATCTGCGACTTGGTTATTACTAGCTGGAGATCAAAGAAAGAGACATTTCAGGAATTTTTATTTTGTACTGAGTAAGGTGTGAGGAGTTGGTAACAAAGATTCTAGACTGGTTCAAGCTACAACAGGACAGGTAAGTTCCTAAAGTAGAGAATACGAGAATGGTATAGGCAAGTCCCCTTCGAGTTCACGAGCAGTATGTGTGGATTACTTCCAGGCGGAAATGGAGAGCAAATGTCTATTATGCTGAAGACGTTGGTACCCAGGAGGCAGCGTCGCAGGTAAGGTTCTACGAAGTATCAGTTTGGGTTTCGTGAGGAGTACTCAAAGCAGAGCTACAAGAAGAAAGGACAGGTATGAGAAGATTTGATCTGAAGTCACAAAGAAGCTAATGAAGAACGTTTGAAGAACAGAAAGCATAACAGGATTGATAAGCGCGTCACCTATTGCATAAGTATCTCTGGAGATAACTACATCAGAGATGAGGAGAATAGTAAAACTTGAGGTTAGACGGAATGAGTGGTGTCAAATCAGAAAGAAATTCAGAAAACAAGGTAAGAATTGATTGGTATCTAGCGATGCTGGAATATGTGTGTGTTATGGTTAAGTATAGAGTGATAGGATAAAGGACCTGATCTATGGTAAGGATATGGAAATGTGGGAGCGCATCACGATTTGGGCACGCCCAGGCATGGATCGAACCTTGCGGGAGGGGAAAGAATGAACATGGTTGATATACTTGGAGCGTTAAGTTGACAGTTATGCATATCATAAGGTTCTTGAGTATTGGGTATTAGTAAGAAAGATAACGTTGAGACCTAGATGTGGTGAAAAGTAACAGACGGATGATCAGTGTTTGAAATCCTCGATTGAGCGAGGGGAAATTTAATTGGAGGCGGAACTCCTAACTGAGAGGCGTGTGTCAGTCAAGGAACAACGCCATAGATTGTAATGGAGTGGACAAGGCAACGACTGAGATTGGCATAACGTTAGTAGGTAATGATTAGCTGGTGAATGTCACTGAACCATGGAATCCGAAGTGTTGGCTTTGGTTGAAGCAGGGAAGAACCCTGCCAAGGTGGTACAAGTTAGGATACCAGGATTGGATGAAGGATCCAATTAGATTTGGCTTATGAATGAGAATTCTGAATGGATATCGTTCCACCTCCTAGGGTACGTTGTACCAGGAGGGTTGAGCGGGTGACAGAATCTAGTGTTTTCTTCTGGTCACTGAGGGGTTAAGTGATGTGGTGGTGTATCGTGGGAATAGACCATATTAGACCTTAAGTAAGGTGTTTGGACATGAAAAGTTTTAACTCAGTTGATGGAGTTGTTATAGTTGGGTCAAGTGAACTGGTTTCAGGGTAGAACGCCGATGATACTGAATTGAGACCCTATGGTATTCTAAAATTTTGGAAAGAAACTAGAGAACAAAGAGAATAGAGTGGGAACCTAGAATTATCAGTTGATTGCAAGAGGAATTGCAGTCTGAAAGCTTATTAGATATCTTAAAGAATTAAGCGTTGACTATGCGAATACTCGAGATATTAAGGGAAGTGTAATCCCAGATAAGTTGGTCGTGGTGGCAGTTGATGGCGTCCTGTTAAATTAACACGACCTAGGACATGGTAAGAGGTGAACGATAGTGAATACTACGATTTGGCATTGGTTCAGAGAGAAAGCCAAGGAGGTTGTTGGAATTCTTAAGGCAGGAGTGTCTGCCTATCTGAAAGAATTAAAGAACTCGTAAATTGTTAAATTTTGGGAAAATAAAGTTCCGGAAGGAAAGATTTGTATCTCTACGTAATAACAAATGAGGATTTGTATGGTGTTCAGAGAGAGAAGGGAGTGTTCGGACTCCTGATTCAACATAAGTTCTGAAATTGTACCAAGGGTTAGGCCAAGGGCCTATAAATTGATCTCGCCCTAGTAGGTTGATGACTATTGGGTGTATGGAATCAGGAATAAGACATTGAGGTGATCATTGTAATCTAAGCAGACCCTGAAGCTTCAGCAGGGTTGCGGTGCAAGCTAGGAGCTAACGAAAGTTTGGCTGTTAGACAAGATCTTGTGGGTCAAGATTGTTACTCTTGTAAGAGTGTTATTGAGAAGTAAAGTAAGGCGGTGGACCTTGGAAATTATGGTGGGAGTTGCGGGTTTACTGACTGACGTGTTTGGGTAAATTTTGAGGACGAAATTCTTATGAGGAGGGGATAGTTGTAACGACCCAAATTCGCTAATAAGGCTTAAGGGCCTTGATTAGCGTGCCAGGAGGGCATGATGGGATTTATGTGTGACTTTAATGAGTAAAATGCATGGTTATGATTTAAAGCATGTTATATGACTATTTGACTATTTGAGATGCATGACTATGTGTATTAGTATGCATGTAGGCCCTGATTGTGTTAGAAGGGCATAATTGTAATTTTGGCCATTTTGGGCATAACTGTATCGTTATGTGATAATTGTATTATGTGATTTGTACCATGTGAGTGTGGTGATATTATTGTGATGCATGTGCCGAGACGGTCCTAGAGAGCCAGTTAACTTAAAAGTCACAACGGGATTTTATACCCAGCTCGGGAGGAGCCTAGGGGTATTTCGGGGATTTTTGTAACTTAGTTCTTGAGAGATTAAGGTAACTGGTAATTTGGTAACTTTTGTAACTGTTAGTATCCATAGAGAGTAACAGGTTTAGATGGAGAAATGGTAGAATTGTAATGGATAGGAAATGACAAGTGAGCCCTTGGGGCTTAGTTATGAAAGGATAGGTAAGGAGGGGTAAAATGGTCATTTGGCAAGGGGTTTAGACAAATTTGAGCTGTGTTATAGGGGTGCACGGTTTGGGCTTGGTCATTGTTGGTTTTGATAAAATTTGAAGAGAAGGAAAGAAAACTAGAAGGAGAAAAGCTATGGCAAGAAGAAGAAGAAGAAGAAGAAGAATAGAAGTGGCTGAAGTGGGGGTTTAGGAGGAGAATCAAGGGAGCTTGGGGTGAATTCTCCATTTGAGGTAAGAAGTTTTATGCAAATTTAAGGCTTGTTTCTATTTTTATTTGAGAAATTGAAAGCATGAGTTAAGTTTTTAAGTTTTGTATGAGTTGCTGAAATTAGAAATCTAAGGTGTGGATTTTGGGGTGTGATTGTGTTTTTGATCTTGATGATAGTGTCTATAGGTTGTTAGATGGTTCATTTGAGGTTTCAATTTGGTTTTGGGGTTGAGATATGTGTTTGGGCTGGTTTAGAGGTGTTTTGGATGAGGGAATTGAAGGAGAAAAACCCAGAAATTCTGAGTTCGCGATGGAGCGCCACGGCCCTGTTCTTGGGCGCCACGGCGCGAGGATGTTTCCAGTCAGGGTAGGCTCTCTGACTTGCTGGGCGCCGCGGCCCTATTGGGAAGGGCGACGTGGCCCTCTTGGGTAGCGCCGCGGCGCTAGGCCATTTTCAGGACTTGAAATTTTGCATTTTTGAGCTTTTGCTCCGGGGGTTCGGGGAATGGTTCCAATGTATTGTTTTAAGGAATTATAGGTCCCGAGAGTGTGGGATTGGTCCCGAGAAGTGGTTTTGGGTTGGTTAGTATTAAAAAAGTGTTTTATGTGTGTTGTGACTAGGATTTCGGAGAGGCTCATGCTAGAGGACCGTGCTTGTGGCCTTGGTGCATCGGAAAGCCCGGGATACAGGTAAGAAAACTGTAACACCCGAGAATAGGGCATGGGCCCAGAGTGTTATTGCAGGGCATGGCCCTAGATTGTATTATGTGCTAATGTATAACCTTAAATGAATTATTATATGTTTGAATGATTATTTCGAAATGTATTATATGAGTGATTATAGTGCAATGAACGGCTAAGGCCGAGAGCGGCAAGGCTGAGAACGGCAATGGAGCCAAGAACGGCGAAAGGCCGAGAACGACAGCGAGGCCGGAAGTAACACTTAGCACATGGGATGCTTATAGTCAGGGTAGGACCCAATGGATACGTGAGATATCCTTACAGTTAGAGCCGAGACCCCAGGCTTTGGTAAGGCTTCTGGGGCGGCATGGCCGTGTTTGCTTAGTCTGATGGATGACCTGTTTATCTGTGGGCTATCTGATATGTTAACTGTATAATTTGCATATGTTATGAACTGTATGAGTTTTCTTGCTGGGCTTCGGCTCACGGGTGCTCTGTGTTGCAGGAAAGGGCAAGGATTGAGTCAACCAGCCATGAGTACGGAGAGCATGAAGCGATGCGTACATGTTTGGCCTGCCCGACTGCTTTGGTTGGGGGTATTTTCGAGAAATGGCTGTAATAATCTGTGATTTTAATAACTAATCAACTGTAAACTTATTTTAAGATGTAAATAGTTTTCAAACCTTATTTTGGGATCCCTGATGTTTAATACTAGAAGTTTTCAATGAAACAACGCATTTTTAAAGATTACAGCCTTAACTTTTACTTAATCACACTTTGGTTTTAAAAACCTCGGTTAGCGAGTTCTTTGCACAAAGTTTCTTTTAAAACTCACTTGGTAACGGCTCTAAGGGAGTAGGGCATTACAGATTCATTCAAGGGTTGAAATCTGGGGTAGCCCAGAGAGTTAGGATAGCTCCAGTACATGAGATTTCTACCTATGCTTAGGCGATAGGGAGGGCATCGTTATAGAGGATGCAAGAGATGAGACATGGAGTGAGAGTGTCATAGGGTAGAAAGCTCAAGCAATGGTACCACTATTTGTAGGATCAAGTTGGGGCGGAGGCCCTAGTAACCAGAAAAAGAAGATCCCTCACAATTCTACTACTCTTGGTCCTAATAGAAGAGGTCATAGCATTCAGGGTGGGTGCCAGGGTGACAACAAGGTCTGGAGAAGTTATCTAGTGTGCACCCGGTGCAGGAGACACCATCTGGGAGAATGTCGAGCGAATGCATGTTTTCTATGTGGAATAATTGGTCACATCAAGAAGGATTGCCCAAAATCAAAGATGGAATAACCAAGGAGTACGAATAGCTCGATTGTGGCTCAAGTGTCTACTTTGATGTAGTCAAAGCATGAGGCTAGTCCCACGGAGGCGACATGTAAGCTTTCTAGTTCCCGTTCTTTTATATTGTGATGATTGAGTTTGGTGTTATCTATCTCTTGGTAGAGACATAAGTATGTGATACATACTATATGATTATTACACTACGGGGCTTTAGATTTTAGTGTATGACGGAAAAATTGGTAATTTCCAAGAGATGGATCAGAGTATTAATGGTAGAAAGTTAGCAGTAATAATTGATTGAGTTTGTTATATGAGAATTTTGGAAAGATCCTTAGTATGGATTAGTTTATCAAATAAGGGACAACGATGGACTATAATAAAGGATAATGGCTTCTGAGTTTAAAAGGGAAGGAGCCAGTTGCGTTCACGAGATGCCTAACTATTGTGGTAGGTCCCATTAAGGTTATATCAGTTAGAACAGATGAAAATTATATCGGTCGGTGAAGTTTCGGATGGGTTCATGAGGATTCATGAGGATCACTGTCACGTAAAGAAATTGAGTGTGCTACGGGGTTAAAGACAGAGATAGAATCGGTATCAAGCACATCCTCAAGAATGACACTAGCTGAGCATAAAAAATTAAAGGTTCGGTCGAATATGTTAATTGACTTCAGGAATGATCCAACGGAGCCTCTCACCATGTGACATGTCAACGCACCATTTGTTAAGATGAAGGCCAAGTCTGCGAGAATGTGTACTTCATATGGATAGCCAAATAAAGTAATTGTTAATAATAGGTATCCATTGACACGAATGAAGGATTCATTTGGCCGATTGGAAGGTAGGACATTGCTCTTGGGAATTGACCCTCGATCTGGTTATTATCAGCTGAGGATCATGGAAAGATACATTTCAAGAATTTCCGCTCACACCAAGTATGATGTCATGGATTATCAATGAAAGCTCCTGAACTGACCAATGCTCTAGAGACCCATGTAAATTCATCATGTAGAGAGTACAAGGATGATTTGGAAAACTCATATCTAGATCGACCGAGAATGTTTTGGACTACTGTTAAGAATAGAATACGAGTAACATTTTTGTTGATACTATCAATCCTAAGGAAGCGGAGATTACAGGAAAGGTTCCGAAATGGATAGGTTTCGATTTCTCCAGATTATATTCAAGGTTATATTATGGGAAGTGATGGGATTCTATATAATTTAATTAAGATAGAAACAATAAGGAATTGGATAAAGGGATGTTTTAGAGGTTAGAAGCACTGTGGAACCGGTAAGACACATCAGCTATTACTTAAAGCATATTGAGGACTCCCATACCCTTGACTGAAGTAACAAAAGAACCTAAGGTTTATCTGAATGGATAGTTGTAATGCCCCAAATTTCCTAATAAGGTTTAGGACTTTAATTAGGAGGCCGGGAGGGCAATAATTGATCTATTATGCTATTTAATAATCATATGCATGTTCATGTGAATAATATTATTATATGATGGTAAATGCATGCATATGGGGGTATTTATAGTCATGAGGGCAATTTGGTAATTTGGCCTGTTGAGGGCATATTTATAAATTGGGTGCATATTGTAATCTGTGAATGATATTTTATTATTATATAGATATATTCGAGCTATTCAGCATGAGACGATCCTAGATTATGAGTTAGCGGTTTTGTCATAACGGGGTCAATTTTAGGGTAATAGAATGTTTATTTGATGATAAATTGGGAATATTTGAGATCAGGATGGAATTCTGGAAGTTTTGACTATAATGTCCCCGGGGGTGTTTTCGGGACCCCGAGCCTTAGGTTTTATTTGAGGTTACTTAAGCTTGAAGTAGCTTGTCAGATAAGAACGTACGTTAGAAAATCTCTCTCTTCCTTCCCGACAGCTTATTTTACCGTTCGAAGCCTTTTTGAAGGAATCTTGAGTTCTAGGAGTCAGAATCAAGCGAGGGTCGAGGCATAGTGATCCTAGGAAAGATTAGAAGCTTCTTAACCGAAGGATTTAACGGAAAACAACCCAATCAAAGGTAATCTAAGTTTGAAGCTTTTAGTTTCTAAAGTTTTTAAGCTTAGAATTGGACTTTGTGAATTGTTGAGTTTTTGGTTGGTTTGAGCTTCAGGTTTTGGTGGTTTTGGATCATTGGGAAGTTTGGGAACTTTGATTTGATGATTTGGAGATGTTTGGGTTGGGTTTGGAAGTATTTAATTACTCATTTTGATGAGGTTTTATATTTGGTTATGACTAGGTGACCGCTAAGGGCTTAAAGGTTGATCGTTCTCAAGGGTCGTTCTTTAAATCGTTCTAGCTCGAATCTGAGGTAAGAAAACTGCACCCTGTGTATATGTGACATGCATGGCTATTAATGATGCATGTTGGTTGATTATTGAGTATGACATGCATGGCTATTATTGATGCATGTTGGTTGACTATTGAGTATGACATGCATGGTTATTATTGATGCATGTCGGTTGATTATTATGTGTGACATGCATGGCTATTCTTGATGCATGTTGGTTGACTATTAAACGTGACATGCATGGCTGTTATTGGTGCATGTTGGATTGCTAGATATATTGCATATGATGCATGACAAACTTGTGACTGGGACATGCTTTGTATACTGGGTATGATATTGTTCGGAGCTTGTGCCTCTGTGGTTGTGCATGGTCCTAATTGTACTAGTATCTGTTTAGTAAGCATGCTAAACACCTTGTTTACGAGTATTGGGCATGTGATATATAATTGGGGGCATGACTTACTTGTGTATGGCACTGACTAGTCAGAGACCGACCCTAAGGTCGATGAACAAGCATTGAATGGCTCTATGGCATTAATGCTAGACCGACCCTAAAGTCGAGAATCATGCATTGAATGGCTCTATGGCATTAATGCTAGACCGACCCTAAGGTCGATGATCATGCATTGAATAGCTCCATGGCATTAGTGCAGGACTGACCCTAAGGTCGAAGAACTTATAAGCGCTTGCCTGGTCTATGACCAGATGTTTATAGCCAAGGTATATGACCCCGGTGACTCTTTGTCACATGGCTAGGGGACGCTGTCCATAGCACGACTCTAGAGTCGGGAGGAAGGTTATGTTAGTGACCATTCACCATGCACCTGTCCTGATCAAACTTTTGAAAGAATCACTTATCAGTTAAGTCCTGGTGACCCTATTGTCACATGGCTAGAGGGAGCTATGCTCATTATTGTGACTTTTGGCTATTGTCACCTATTTGCTTGGACTGATAGTCCTGAATGGTTATTATGATCATTGTTGATATTATATAATGCTTTATTGTGTTTTCTTGCTGGGCTTTGGATCACGAGTGCTACGTGGTGCAGGTAAAGGCAAGAGGAAGCTGGACAATCCTTGAGTTGAAGAGCTTAGGTGATGCATATGCATATGCTCGTCCTCCACGGCCGAGGTTTAAAGTGGAACTAGGGTTGAACCCTGTTTTGCCGCTTAGAACGGCCTGTTGTAAATATTTTCTATAATAGACTCTGAAATTATATTTTCGGGATCCCAATGTATATGTTAAACGTTCTAGTGAAACGTTACATCTTAACCAAAGTTTTTAATCCCGAAATCGCTAATCATACTTAGTTCACTATTTTCGCCAAATGACTCGATTAGCGAGTTTAGCACTGTTTGCAAGGCACACCGTAACGGTCCCTGGAGTTGGGGCGTTACAACTTGGTATAGTGACAGACATGAATTTGTGGTGATATAGAGATCAAACTTGGGATCCGATGGACATTGAGATTACCTGAGAGAATCTGGATGAATCTCATGCTATTCTTTTATTCGTTTCATTCAGGCATTGTGATAGGGTAACATGATATGGAAACTTTATAGTGATGGCCTGAGATGAAGAGACATATATCGAGGCATGTGTAAAGCTCTTACATGTTAACAGATTGAGAAAGAATATCAGGAAACAGCAAGGCCATTACAGCCTTTGGGTGTTTCATAGTGGGAATGAGTGAGCATCGCGATGAGTTTTGCGGTGGGATTCCCAGGTTGATGGATCGGTATGAAATGGACATTAAGTCATTGTGGACTGGTAGTCCAAGTGAGTTATTATATCAGTAAGGATAGGTGGATAGTACAGTTGGTCAATGTTTGAGTCTCCTTGTGAGAAGGACAGAGAGCCTTCATGAACTCAAGGTCTATCATATCAGATAAAGACTTTATTGTGACTTCCAGGTTCTGGAAGGAGTAGAAAGGCGATGAGTATATAAATGGAACTCATTATAGTTTATTACTCTCAGACTGATGGTAAATCAGAGAGAGAGGGTTATCCAATTATTATTGGAGGAACATCTTATAAGATGAGTGAGGAATATATATATATATCTGTCTGGATCCTGAGGTGGTTCAGGGGAGTTATGAGATTGCTGGAGCTTGAATCTTGGATGATCACTTCTTGGAGTAAATGGAAAAGTGTTATCGAACTGGAAAGTAGGAATGTGGAATTCCAAGTAGGAGAATGTATCTTCTCTGAGGTATTACCATTGGAAAAGAGGTGAGGAATTAAGACAAGTTAAGTTCTAGTTTGTTTTAGCTGTTGGATCCTGATTGGGTCTGAATAGGGTGACTCTGAATCATCTTTACTTTTGGCACTGGCAGTTGTATACAGTGAGTTATGTACTGCCATGCAGTGAACATGGGTTAAAGGAACTTATGAGTTGAGTTATGAGAATCTGAAGGTTAGGTTAAGTATTCCGGTAAGGAATAGCCAGTTCGGATTGTGACAAAAGTAATGAGGTTCTGTTAAACAGAATGTACCTTGGGTTAAGGTAAGGCTATAGAGATGGTGAGGTCGAGGAATCGACCCGGAGAATTGAAAATTTATGTCAAGTGAGTGGAATTCTGGTTCCAATCTGTTGAGTAAATTTCGAGGATGAAATTTTTATAAGGAAGGGATAGTTGTAATGCCCCAAATTTCCTAATAAGGTTTAGGACTTTAATTAGGAGGCCGGGAGGGCAATAATTGATCTATTATGCTATTTAATAATCATATGCATGTTCATGTGAATAATATTATTATATGATGGTAAATGCATGCATATGGGGGTATTTATAGTCATGAGGGCATTTTGGTAATTTGGCCTGTTGAGGGCATATTTGTAAATTGGGTGCATATTGTAATCTGTGAATGATATTTTATTATTATATAGATATATTCGAGCTATTCAGCATGAGACGATCCTAGATTATGAGTTAGCGGTTTTGTCATAACGGGGTCAATTTTAGGGTAATAGAATGTTTATTTGATGATAAATTGGGAATATTTGAGATCAGGATGGAATTCTGGAAGTTTTGACTATAATGTCCCCGGGGGTGTTTTCGGGACCCCGAGCCTTAGGTTTTATTTGAGGTTACTTAAGCTTGAAGTAGCTTGTCAGATAAGAACGTACGTTAGAAAATCTCTCTCTTCCTTCCCGACAGCTTATTTTACCGTTCGAAGCCTTTTTGAAGGAATCTTGAGTTCTAGGAGTCAGAATCAAGCGAGGGTCGAGGCATAGTGATCCTAGGAAAGATTAGAAGCTTCTTAACCGAAGGATTTAACGGAAAACAACCCAATCAAAGGTAATCTAAGTTTGAAGCGTTTAGTTTCTAAAGTTTTTAAGCTTAGAATTGGACTTTGTGAATTGTTGAGTTTTTGGTTGGTTTGAGCTTCAGGTTTTGGTGGTTTTGGATCATTGGGAAGTTTGGGAACTTTGATTTGATGATTTGGAGATGTTTGGGTTGGGTTTGGAAGTATTTAATTACTCATTTTGATGAGGTTTTATATTTGGTTATGACTAGGTGACCGCTAAGGGCTTAAAGGTTGATCGTTCTCAAGGGTCGTTCTTTAAATCGTTCTAGCTCGAATCTGAGGTAAGAAAACTGCACCCTGTGTATATGTGACATGCATGGCTATTAATGATGCATGTTGGTTGATTATTGAGTATGACATGCATGGCTATTATTGATGCATGTTGGTTGACTATTGAGTATGACATGCATGGTTATTATTGATGCATGTCGGTTGATTATTATGTGTGACATGCATGGCTATTCTTGATGCATGTTGGTTGACTATTAAACGTGACATGCATGGCTGTTATTGGTGCATGTTGGATTGCTAGATATATTGCATATGATGCATGACAAACTTGTGACTGGGACATGCTTTGTATACTGGGTATGATATTGTTCGGAGCTTGTGCCTCTGTGGTTGTGCATGGTCCTAATTGTACTAGTATCTGTTTAGTAAGCATGCTAAACACCTTGTTTACGAGTATTGGGCATGTGATATATAATTGGTGGCATGACTTACTTGTGTATGGCACTGACTAGTCATAGACCGACCCTAAGGTCGATGAACAAGCATTGAATGGCTGTATGGCATTAATGCTAGACCGACCCTAAGGCCGATGAACAAGCATTGAATGGCTCTATGGCATTAATGCTAGACCGACCCTAGGGTCGATGTACAAGCATTGAATGGCTCTATAGCATTAATGCTAGACCGACCCTAAAGTCGAGAATCATGCATTGAATGGCTCTATGGCATTAATGCTAGACCGACCCTAAGGTCGATGATCATGCATTGAATAGCTCCATGGCATTAGTGCGGGACCGACCCTAAGGTCGAAGAACTTATAAGCGCTTGCCTGGTCTATGACCAGATGTTTATAGCCAAGGTATATGACCCCGGTGACTGTTTGTCACATGGCTAGGGGACGCTGTCCATAGCACGACTCTAGAGTCGGGAGGAAGGTTATGTTAGTGACCATTCACCATGCACCTGTCCTGATCAAACTTATGAAAGAATCACTTATCAGTTAAGTCCTGGTGACCCTATTGTCACATGGCTAGAGGGAGCTGTGCTCATTATTGTGACTTTTGGCTATTGTCACCTATTTGCTTGGACTGATAGTCCTGAATGGTTATTATGATCATTGTTGATATTATATCATGCTTTGTTGTGTTTTCTTGCTGGGCTTTGGATCACGGGTGCTACGTGGTGCAGGTAAAGGCAAGAGGAAGCTGGACAATCCTTGAGTTGAAGAGCTTAGGTGATGATGTGTACATATGCAGTTGCTCGTCCTCCACGGCCGAGGTTTAAAGTGGAACTAGGGTTGAACCCTGTTTTGCCGTTTAGAACGGCCTGTTGTAAATATTTTCTGTAATAGACTCTGAAATTATATTTTCGGGATCCCAATGTATATGTTAAACGTTCTAGTGAAACGTTACATCTTAACCAAAGTTTTTAATCCCTAAATCGCTAATCATACTTAGTTCACGATTTTGGCCAAATGACTCGATTAACGAGTTTAGCACTGTTTGCAAGGCACACCATAACGGTCCCTGGAGTTGGGGCGTTACAATAGTCATGTACTAGAATTTTAGAAGTTGAAATAAATGTTGATTAGCACACCATGGTTTTAGAATATTCATGTGATGGACTGATACAGGAGGACGACACGATGGACATTGTCCTTGGTTAAAATGTGGACTTATAGTGCGGTGCGTCAAGGACTAGGGTGTGGTCATGTGTAGAATGAAAAGTTGATTGTTCATGCTTCACAGTGGATGAAGGGATAAGAACATAGATTTTCTACGTGGGGTGTTGAGTTGATAGTAATGCCAAATAGCCACGGTTAGGGTGAGGTGACGATACTTATGGAAAAGAAGTGCATATGCTAGCATGAAAGTTAAAGTATTTTTTTCACCCATAGGGGGCTGACCATGAGACAAAGGCATTAGTGGGAACTAGTGAATGACTCACATTGAAACCCTTTATTACTCAGAGAGAACCAAAGTGGAGGCTAACATCTTGAGTTAAAAAGGTATGTGCCAGTGGTATCATTCGCAATGGATTACAATAAAGTTAGAGGAGGTAACGACCGGGATTGGTATAGAACTTGTGATGTATAATTGGTAGATACACCTCTATGAACAATGAAATACATAAAGAAGATCTTGTAGGATGGGCAAAGAATCCTACAAAACAGTCTTTTAGGACACTCACCTAAATGCGAGCCCTAAAAACAACTCCTAAACTTTTTAGGACACTCATTGAGAGTCCTTAAAGTATTTCTTTTAGGACACGCGGTGCAAGCCCTAAATACTAATGTGTGTCCTAAAAGTTTGAATTTGTTTTAAACAAAAGTTCCTGCACTTTTTAGGACACTCATTGAGAATCCGTAAAAACACATTGTCGGACTCACAATGAGTGTCCTAAAAACATATATGGGTCCTAAAAACCAGAATAGCAAATTTAAGTGTAATATGAGTGGTAACTTTTAAGGGCTCACATTGGGTGTCCTAAAAGAGTATTAAGGGCTCCCAAAGCATGCCCTAAAAACTTTTAAGTAAAAAATGACAAAAATTTCTATCATTTTCGAATTGGGTTATATTAGGCCATCATTTCTCATCAGCACACACAAAGGAAGAAGAAAAAAATGAGTTGCCTCTTTCCCTCTAGAACTTTCTCCATCCTGCATCAGTACGAGGCCCTGATCGCCACCCTGCCACCATCCCCCATCATCATGTTCCGCCTCATTGGATGCAAAAGGTCGCCAACCTTCAACCCTCACAAGCCCAGCCCCTCACGTGCCACCCTCCACCGCCTTGAGTATTTCAAGGTCGTGGTGGTGCTATGTTTTTGAAACACTTCTAAGTGTTTTCCAACCGCCTCAAGCCACCCCGATCCAAACGACCACCACCAGTGCAATCCTTGTCATTTGGGCATCAAAACCCACTTAAGGATTGAACTCAACGTCCATCGGAATTGGAAGTCGACATTCGCCGGAATCCATGGAGTTCTGAGAAATCATAGTTCAAATTCGGCCATTCTAGGCCTTTCCAAGAAGTACCACCACCACCATGACACTCCCCAAGACTTGGGCTTCAATGCCTTGTCATCTTTTTCCCGAGCCATAAAAACATTCTTTTAGGACTTGTAATGCGAGCCATAAAAATATTCTTTTAAGGCTCGCAACGTAAGTCATAAAAATCCTCAGTTTTTAAGGCTCTCAAATAGAGGAATCGCGCGTCGTGAATGCTAAAAAGCCTTTTTTGTAGTGGTGTGGATAGGTTAAGATATGAGGATTGAATGAGTGATCTAATGGATGCTTGCATCAAGATGGGGATTCCGGATGAGTTATATTCTACCACATATAATTGTTGTACCTAGAATTTTTGAATGGGTGTTAAGACCTAAAATTTGTATACCGGGAGGCATCCTGCCTAACCTTTTAGCAAGTGAGAGATGATAATCAGAAGCCAGAAAATTTATTGCCACTCTAGCGCATCCTAGGGTTAGTATTGAGGGATATGGTTATGGACCGTAAGGGTGGATCACCTCAGGTTGTAGTGGAGATGAGTGGATATGAGAAGTGGTGACTTGACATATTAGATTAGCACACTTTGGTTAGTGTGAGTGAGTTATCATAGGAATAAGTATATGAAAAAGGAGACAGTACGTCTCTGTGGGACACCGAATTCGATAGTGTCAGATTGAGACCCTTTATTTCCCAAATTCCAAAAAGGAACATATAGGGAAATAAGTATAAAATTGGGATTTGGATTATTGGCTACCTTCAGACTAACTGACAACCTGAAGGAACAACTCAGACTCTAAGTATTTCACTTCGAATATGTAAATTTTTGAGACATTGAGGCAAGTACCATCCTTGGATTGGATTGTCACGATGATGAATGTTGGTTGATGGTTAGAGTGATTCTGAATAGGACATTGTGATAAAAGAAGTGAGGATTATTTATTCCTGAGAGAAAGGAAGTATTCCGGTTCAAAATTTGTTTGGAGGATAAATGAAGTTATTAAGGATTGTTAGGACAAGAGTATCTGCTTTATTGAAAAGACAAAAGAGTTCACAAATTTTAATATGGGGACATGGATTTCAAGGAGTGGAGACTTTGTTCTACTTCAAGTATTGTGGACTAAAAGGGATAAGATAGTTTGGGAAAGAAATATGAGTTTTGACCTTACATTGATTAAACTTATGAGTTCCTAGTAAGGATTAGGCTAGGGGCCTACAGATTACCCTTACTCAGCATGGGTAGAGGCTCATAAGGTTCTACTGGTGCCAATGTTCATGAAAGAGGTGTCAAGTACTACCCCTGATTGGGTGAAGAGACCATGGAACTTAAGTGGGATTTATTGTGTAAGGAAAAGCGAGTGGAAATCCTCGATAAAAGAGATAAGTCTTACAGAATAAGATTGTCACCCTAGGGAGGGTGTTACAAGAGATAGCAAGGAAAAGGACTAGACTTTGAAGGTACAGTAAGATTTGCGGGATTAATATCCCGAGATGTTTGAATAAATTTTGAGGACAAAATTTTTATGAGGGGATAGTTGTAACGTCTCGAATTTGCTGTTAAGGCTAAGTGCCTAGGATACTGTTCCATGACGACATAATCAGATTTATATGTAGAATTAATTAAATATATGTGCGATTATGCGCTATAAATGGTTTACACAGTAATGTGAATAATTATGCATGTTTATGTGTATTAAATATGCATGTGGGGTCGTTTTTGTAAATTAGGGCATATTCGTAATCTTTCACCCGTTAAGGGTATATTTGTAATATATATGCTTTATGAGTGAGACCACAGTATTGTGGAGACATATTTGAGATGTGTGGTTTGAGGCGATCCTAGTGACCAGATTAGATGAATAGTCACAACGGGGTCAAATACCCGACTCGGGGTGAGCCTAGGGGTATTTTGGGAAACCTAGTGCGTATTCATGATTTACCAGGTGATGGGTAGTTATGAAATTATTATTTGGGCATGTCGGGATTATTTGGGAGTTTACAAGACAATTTGAGGACTAGCAGGAAATGTGGCTAATGATTGTTTTTCCCTTGAGGGCATTGAAGGAAAAACTTTAGGATGAGGGTCATTTTTAACCATTTCCAAGATATGGATGGACTTAGTTAGGCTAGAGGACCCTAGAAGCTATGGAAAAAATAGAAGGAACTCAATTCTCTCTCTCTCTCTCTCTCTCTCGATTCTCTCTACTCCTCTTGGTGCCATGGTGGGTTTGATCTTTGGGAAGGGAAAAAGGCTTGGAAATTTGTGTATTAAAGCTTCTATTAAAGTAAGGAATAGTTCAAGGTTGCAATTCATAGCTGGGGTAAGCTCAAAACCTTGTTTTGATTAAGCTTTGGTCTTGTTTCTTTAGTGTTTTGAGTTTTGAACTCAAGGAATTTAAGTTTGAATTATGATGATATTTTTGGTTAAGCTTTCGAGTATATGTGCTGCTCTGAGTGAAGTGAATATTTTTTGGTGTAGATGTTATTTAGGATGGATTTTAATAAGTTTGGCTCGGGAAAAACTCAAGGAAAATGGTAGAATTTATGAGTTCGTGGGCCGGACTGCGACGCTGTTCTTGGAGCACACGGCCCACGTGAACTCAGAGGCCTAGGGGGGTTCACTGAACCGCCTTAGCACCACGGCTCTAAGTGGGTTATACCGCGACGTGTGTGTAGGGAATTTTGGACTTCGCTCTTTGACTTGTTGCACTGCGGCTCTAACGACCCAACATTACTAATAAGGCTTAGGGGCCTTGATTAGTGTGCCAGGAGGGCATAATTGGTTTGTGTGTGATTTATATAGTTTAATGCATGATTATGTGATAAGAATGCTTATATGATCATATGGATATGTGAAATGCATGACTACGAGTATTAGTATACATATTGGCCTTGTTTAGCTTATAGGGGTATATTTGTAATTTTGGCCCATTAAGGGCATAAATGTGATTATTTGTGATAAATTGTTGAGACTACATTATTATGTGGATATATTTGCAGTATATGGCTTGAGACGGACCTAGTGAGTGGTTTGGAAAAATAGTCACAGCGGGGATTTATACCCGGCTCGGGGGAGTCTGGGGCTATTTTTGGGAATTTAGGACATATGTTAGAGATTATTAGTCATTTGGTTAATAATTGGTGATTAATTGGATTATAGGATTTAAGAGGTAAATATTAAGAACACTTGAGGAATTAGTGGGAATTGGGGACAAATGACAATTATACCCCTAGATTAAGTTTATGTTAGTTATATTTTCGGAGGGCAGAATGGTATTTTCCTAAACTATGGATACAATCAAATTTTATATTAGAATGAGGCAGAAGGCTGTAGATTGAAGAAAGAAAGAAGAGAAACATAATTAGTTCTGTTTCTCTCTCAAAACGATTTTTCTATCTCTCTCTCTCTTTCGCTCTTTTGAGTTGAAGCTAAGAACGAGGATGTGACAGTCAGAATCTCGTGATCCGTAAGGGGAAAGACCGGGTAAGCTGTGCAATCCCACACCACCTGGGGAAGGTCAAGTGTAATGATTCTAAGACTGTGTAGGTATGGGACTACAAAGTTGAAGAAGGCTTAAATGGATTGATGGGTACTACCTATATCAGGAAGATGCATCTTCTTTTCGGTAGCCCATCACTTGAGAACTCCAAAGTTAAGCGTGCTTGACCTGGGGTAATCTAGGGATGGGTGACCTCCTGGGAAGTTTTCCCAGGAAGTGTACGAGTGAGGACAAAGCACGCTGGAAAGACTTGTGTTGGTTTGTAGGGCCAGTTGTCATTCCAGAAAGCAGCCATAGTGATGTGGGGCGTCACAGAGGACCTGGAAAAGTTGTTGGGCTGGTGATCTTTGAAGAAGTTGGAGAGGAATCTAAGTTGGAGTTGAAGCTGGAAAATAGGGAGGACTCAGTCATAATTGAGGTAAGACTACTTGTTTACCTAAAATGGCTCCTGATGATGTGGCAAGAATTTATTACACGTGGTTGGCACATGATAATGTTAAAGTGAAGGGATGTTGTTTGCCTATCGACCAGGTGTCTATTGCCACATCAAATCTCGCAATTAGATGCGACCAGACTGGTCGCATGCTTCGGTTTATTTCCTTTAAAGATATGTAATCTTGTAATAACCACATTTATTATATTTTCTCTTTATTGCCTTAATACGCTTATATTGAGGATAATTAAGGCCCATTGGCCCATGTAACCCTCTTGAGCCTATAAATATGAATGAGAAGGCTTAAGGGAGGGACTTTTCTTTTGGAACCTAGAAGTTGAATACTGATAGAAAAGGCATAGTGTGATTATCCACTGAAAAGTGATAATTCTCCTAATGCTTGTGAAACTCAAGAACCCTAGTTCTTTGATCACGGCATTGGGATTCAACATCAATGAGAACACTAAGTGGACGTAGGTTATTACTACACAATTGGGGCTGAACCACTATAAATCATTTGTGTCATCTCTTTACCATTTGATTCCATTCTAGATTTCTATTTGTTTCTTTTTCATTATTCAACCTTCGTGTCGTTGGCCAAATCAATGGTCAACATTCTGTTGCTTTCATTGAAAGTCGAACTCAAGAAGCTTTAAGAAAATCAAAAGTCAAAGACATCCAAGAGAGCTGGACAGGTTGCTGGCGCTGTGTCATCTTAACCTCCTCCTCCAAATGTGGCTGAGAATGAACCACATTTAGATTTTGAAGAGGAGGAATTCGATTCGGAAATGCTGAGGGAAAAACTAGGGGTGTTGCAGGATGAGTTGGCCAATCTAAGGGCCAATTAGGAGAATGCAACAGAGACTTTGGCGTTGCAGCAATGGGAGATTGAGTGTCAGCGCCAAGAGCTGAATGAAAGGCAGGCGAACATGGACAATTGGTAGAGGGATTCCATGGCCGCTCTTGAAATAGCCATTCAATTAACTTGAGGACAAGCTACACCCGCCTCCCAATCGGATCAGCCTCCGAGTGCACCACCATAGCGGGCTCCCAATCCAAGTCCTCCGCTCTAGACAGCAAGCCCTCAAAGGCTGGAGCAGCCACCTGTGGCTCAGGATGATGTCCCAATTCATGATCCTGAGTAGTAGCCGCCTTCTCAAGCTGGTCGTGGTAATCCCCAGCGCCAGAGGCAGAATAGGGCTGGGCAGTCGCCCCGCAGCCCTAGACGCCAAGGGGACGAAGAGCCAAATCCACGGAGCCAGTCTCTGCTAATAGAAGGCATAACGCATCAGGCTCTGCATTTAGGGCCCCCCCACGACATAATAATGTAAGGGGATTCAACGACTAGTGCAGGCCTCCCCCTGACGCTCAGGAGATGCCAGCTAGTGGGGGAAACAGCGTGACCAGGCAGTCGCACCATAGTCGGCCACAGTTTAGAGATGGCCATGAATATAATGAGGCCAATTCTAGCAGGAGGAATGTTGGTCGGGGGAATGAAGAAAGAGGTGGAGACAAAACCCCCCACTTAGAGCAAATAGGCCGACGAGCAATAACGCTGGGGGGAAACCCTGACAGAATAACATCTTCGATCGACTAGGAGTTAGCGAGCAGAGGCGCAGGGATGATGATTTGAGGGATGTGCTCAACGACCATCGAGAGAGGCACGATGAGTACGCTCCTCCGGCACCGGTCGCCCCAGCGATCCCAGACGCTATTCAGACTCAAATTGATGCTCTGAACTAGGAAATACAACAGTTGGTCGGGAGTCAAACATCCCACATAGAGTAGGAAAAGAGGAGAGGCAATCCGTTTGTGTAGAGGATTGCTGTGGCAGAAACCCTCAGCAAGTTCAAAATGCCAGTATTGCCAAACTTTGATGGGTACGGAAACCCAATATCTCACGTCAACAAATTTGAGATGCAAATGGATATTCAGAAGGTGTTGGACGATGCCCGTTGCAGGATCTTCCCCGCTACACTATCTGACACCACATAGGAGTGGTTCTTTAAGTTTCCCCTGCTAGTATAGTATCCTAGGAAATGTTCTTGAAGGATTTTTACGGACTATTCTATGCGGGTCGCGTACACCCCACTGAGGCCAACCAGCTGGTCGAGATATGCCAAAAGGAAGAAAAGCCCTTAAAGGAGTATTTCCAGCACTTTATGCGAGTAGTAGTTGGAGCCAAAACCGTGGTCGACGAGGGAAAGAGGATGGCCCAAACTTCCGGGGTCAGACGCCATTCTGCCCTCTGGAACAGCCTAAGAAAAAACGAGGTAAAGAGTACCCAAGAGTTTTTGGATCAAGCTGATCTATACATCAAGCTCGAGGACGTGATTGCCAATGAGGGGAAATCACCTACGAAAGATAAGGGACCAAAGGAAGAACCCGCCAAGGCCGCCAACAGCTCGGATAAACCCAATGGCAACGGTAAAGACAACGGAACGAAAATGGCAGAAATGGTGGAAAAAGGTTCGGCAATGAGCCGTCAATATCTGAGAATAAACGACCCAAAGGCAACAGATATGAGCCGAGATTCACCAACTATATGACCTTTGTCGAAATTAGGGTAGAGGTATACCAAGTGACCAATGCCAATGTCCCTTATAAGCGACTAGTGCCTATAAGGAAAGATATCTCCAGAAGGGATACCACAAAATTCTGTCATTTTCACAATGACTACGGACATGATAGCAATGAGTGTAACCAGTTGAAGGACGAGATTGAGTTCCTGATTAGGCAGGGAAACCTAAGGAGATACATACGTGCCGCAGGAGGGTCTCAGTGAGAGGTTCAAGGTGGCAACGACCAGGCGCCTGCACGCCAACGCTCGCCACCTTTACACCCAGATCCTGTGGCAGGTACATTACTCACCATCTGTGGCAGCCCACACCTTGCAAGGGACAGTGGGAAGGCAATGGAGCAATACGCTTAGACTTTACGCCACGACCATGACATCGAGATGATGAGTGTGGATGATCGAGCACCAAAGAAGGCTCAAACGAAGGAGGAATTGATAACCTTCTCTAAGGACGATGCCCAGCACGTAAGATTCCCTCACTTTGATCTGCTGGTCGTAGGCGTTCAAATTGCCAACATGATGGTTAAGAGGGTGTTGGTTGACACAGGAAGCTCAGTATACATCTTATACAAGTCTTCATTGAAAATAATGAAATTGTCCATCAAGGACCTGGATCCATGCAACCAAACCATTTATGGTTTTCCTGGCGAAGGGTTCGCCCCAACTGGGTCGATTAGGCTCCTAGTTACAGCAGGAACTACACCTGCAAACAGGACATTACTCACTACTTTCACAGTAGTTGATTGTCCTTTAGTGTATAATGCAGTAATTAGAAGGCCAATTTTGGTCGACTTGCGAGCCGTTACCTTGATATGGCACCTTGCCATGAAATTCCCAATAGACGCAGGAGTAGGATGCGTGTTGGGAAATCAGCAGGAAGCGAGGGAGTGCTACAATGCCTCGATATCTAAGGCAAAGAAAGGTTTATCGAGGGAAGTTGTCGGAAAGGAGTTGCAAACGACTATTGATGTACAAGCCCAATCAGGTGATTGTGTCACGAAATAGGGAGTTTCCCAAAGTTAGGACAAGGATTTGGAGCCTTGCTTTGGGAATTTTGATGAAGAGACAAGACCCATTGAGGACCTTGAGGAGGTCCAACTCCATGAAGAAGATCCGGCCAGGGTTGTGAAAGTCGATAATAACTTAGAGACAATAACAAAGCAAGCGCTGGTGGAATTTTTGAGGAAAAACTAGGAAGTCTTTGCCTGGTCGCATAAAGACATGGTTGGAATAGACCCTGCGGTCATTAGCCATGTCTTGAACATAGATAAGAGTTTTCCACCAGTGCAACAGAAAAAGAGGCTGCTCGACAAAGACAGATCAAAAGCTCTAAAAGAAGAAGCCGAGAAGCTAAAGGAGAATGGATTCATCATGGTAGCGTTTTATTCATCATGGGTCTCTAATCCCGTGCTTTTTCCCAAGCCGAAGGGCAAGTGGCGAACATGCGTGGATTTCACAGACCTTAATAAAGCATGCCCTAAAGATTATTTCCCATTCCCAAGAATCGACCAGCTGGTCGATGCCACTGCAGGGCATGAGATTCTCTCATTCATAGATGCATACTCCGAGTACAATTAAATCAATATGCATCCCTCTGACGAGGATTACACTAGCTTTCAGACTGATACAGGGCTCTACTATTACAAGGTAATGCCTTTCGGTTTGAAAAATGCTTGTGCGACATACCAACGTCTAGTCAATCACATGTTCAAAGAGCTGATCGGAAAAAACATGGAGGTATATGTCGACGACATGCTAGTTAAGTCGAAGAAGGCAGAATGACACATAGGGGACTTGCAAGAATGCTTCAACGTCTTGAACAAATAGCAGATGAAGTTAAATCCTCGCAAGTGTTCCTTCGAAGTGGGATCAGAGAAATTCCTGGGATTTATAGAAAACTCATGAGGAATTGAAGCCAATCCTGAGAAGATCAAAGCACTGGTTGATATGTAGTCGCCAAAAAAAATCAACGATGTTCAAAGCCTGACCGGAAGAATTGCTGCTCGCTAGATTTATTTCCAAATCGACAGACAAATGCATCCCATTTTTTAATCTACTTAGAGGCAACAAGAAATTCGAATTGACGGAGTAGTGCGAACAGGCTTTTCAAGCCTTAAAGACTACCATGTCGCAACCACCGATTCTATCAAAGTCAGTTGATAAAGAAACTTTGTTCATCTACTTGGCGATCACTGAATACACTGCAAGTGCTGTCCTAGTAAGAGAAGAGGAAGGTGTGCAAAAGGTTGTTTATTATGTAAGCATGAGGCTAATAGGAGCGAAGTTGCGGTATCCACCTATTGAAAAATTAGCCTATAGCCTGATCTTGACCTCTAGAAAATTGCGGCCATACTTCCAAGCTCACCCAATCACAGTTTTGACCGACCAACCTCTACGGTAGTTTCTGTAGAAACCAGAAGCCGCGGGCCGATTATTGAAGTGGGCGGTCAAATTTGGGTAGTTTGATATCTCTTACTTTCCATGAGCAGTGATAAAAGGACAGGCGCTGGCTGATTTCGTTCCAGAACTCACTAGGCTTCTAGACAGTGAGCAGCCAGAAGGACCTGAAGAGCCTGAGTCTCAAAGCCAAACTCCTTCTTGGAAGTTGTTTACAGATGGTTCTTCTAATGAGCACCACACAGGAGCAAGAGTGATTTTGATAACACCTGAGGGGCATCGATTTCACTGTGCAATCAAATTTGACTTCACTGCTTCTAACAATGAAGCCGAGTATGAAGCCCTACTTGTAGGATTACGGTTAGCCAGAAGCATGCACATAAAGTCACTTGATGTCTATAGTGACTCTCGGTTAGTGGTAAATCAAATCATTCGAGAATACCAGGCCCGAGGTTCAAAAATGCGCTTACTTGAATAAAGCGAAGGATCTGTTGGCGCAGTTTGATAAGTACACTCTCCAACAAGTACCTTGCAACCAAAATTCAAATGATGATGCTTTGGGCAAGCTGGCAAGTGCAAAGGATGCTAACACCTTAAACATAGTGCCAGTTGAACGACTATCTGCACCAAGCATCCAAGCAGAAGAAACCTCTTTGGTGATTAAGGTGGCGTATACATGGATGGCACATTACATGGAGTACCTGACGAAGGGTGTGTTGCCAACAGACAGAAACAAAGCCAGGACCCCTCAGCGGCAGGCTGCTAGGTATATCCTGGTCAATGGAATCTTGTACCAAAAGGGATACTTAATGCCACTCCTCATGTGTATTTCGAAAGAGAAGGCCAAATAATTGATGAGAGAGGTCCGCGAAGACTTTTGTGGGGACCATGTTGGCGGTCAAAGTTTATCAAAAAAGATCCTAAGGCAAGGATACTTCTTGCCAACGAGGAATGAAGACTCGATGGAATTTATGCGGTGGTGTGACAAATGCCAAAGGTTCTCCAAAATTCCACGAGCAGCCCCTAATGAGCTAAAACAGATGCAAAGTCCGTGGCCGTTCGCAGTCTGGGGGCCCACAGGAAAGGGTGACGTCAAGTACGCCATAGTGGCCATCGATTACTTCACTAAATGGGCCGAAGCTGAACCACTTACAACCATAATGACCAAGAAAGTGTTGGTTTCGCAGTAAAAAATATCGTGTGTTGCTATGGATTGCAAAGAAAGATTGTCTCAGACAACGGCACCCAATTTGATAGTGACCTGTTCACAGATTTTTGCGAGCGGCATGGAATTATCAAGAGCTTTTCTTCAGTTGCTCACCCTCAATCAAACGGACAAGTCAAGGCGGTCAATAAAACGTTAAAAGATACTCTGAAGAAAAGACTTGAAGAAGAAAAATAGGCATGGCCAGAGAAATTGCCTGAAGTCCTTTGGTCATGAAGAACGTCCCATCACACAGCAACAGGCCATACCCCATTTTCCTTAGCTTATGGATATGAGGCTATGTTGCCTGTTGAGTTAGATCCGCCATCGCATCGAAGAATAACGTACAATCAAGGCTCTAATAGCCAGTTATTGATGGAATCTCTATATTTGGTCGATGAAAAGTTAGAGCAAGCCCAACTACGAGTAGCAGCTTACTAGCAAAAGGTCGCCCGGTATTTCAATTGTAAAGTACGCGAAAGAAAATTCAGTGTCGGAGATCTAGTACTTCGAAGGGTTTTCCTTAACACCCGCGACCAGGCTGCTGGAGTACTCGGACCTAATTGGGAAGGACCGTACCAAATTGAAGAAGTCCTCCATCCAGGCACTTACAAACTTACTAGCTTAAATGGAGATCTCATTCCTCACTATTGGAATGGAGAACACGTGTGCAAGTACTATCAATAAACAATTCTTCTTAAAGAATTGGTTTGCATTAATTATACTTTTTACAAGTTATGAAAAAGGGTTGGTCATTTTATATGACTGATCGCTTATAAGTGTAAGATCATTTTGTTGATCACTCGTACAAACATGTTTTGTCCATTTATTATGAGAAATAAAAGGGACTGTGCATAATCAGTCATTCTTGCCAACTATTGTTTTTATTACAAGTATTTGCTCATTACGTGTGTTATTTTGCTGTATTATCATTTTTACAAGTCTTTATTACAAGCAGAAATGTTCGAATAGGTTTCGGTCAAGGAAAGTGATCGAGGACCTAAAGCTCCTCCATCACTTGGGGGGCATATAAGGTACCTAGTAAGTAAAGCATATCAACAGGTATGAAAACACACGAGCAACATAAGTGAAAGCATGTTACGGTACTTAGAATATTTTTCAAAATTTTGTATTTTGTTAAATCAAATCAAAGTACTATGCTAAGTTTGGTCATGCGAACATATGTTATAATAAAATGCAAGTATTATAATATCAAATAAGAAACCTTTTACACCGCGAGCAGTTACTACTCGGATGTTATTGTCTGTTAAAAGTTAAAGCTGCCCGTGCAGCAATAAATATAATTGTCTTGAGGTACATATAATTTTTTTAATTATACTCATGAGGCATGAGGGTCTTGTGGATTTTCCTGGTCGAATGCAGCTTCGGCTTCATTCTCTTCGCCTTCAACGCCGGTGGGCAAAGAGTTCTCGGGCGTTGAGGTTTTTCGCTCTTTCTTCTTCCTCCAAACGAGCAATGCACCGGGCTATTACAGTTTGCCTCATGTGCTCAGGGAGATAGCTGAAATCGGCCCCATGGTTGTGTTTCCAAAAATCATAGAAGCACTTGGACGTGGCGCCCTTGTACCTCTCCAGATTACCGGCGTTGGTTTTTTCGAGATCGTTGATGCAAGCCTCCAACTTATCAACCTCTTTCCTGCTCTCGAGCAGGTCTGCCTCGAGTTTTTTGGCTTCGAGAAAATTGATGAGGTGGGACTCTTTGTAATTCTCCTTTGCAGGGCGCGTTGCAACCCAGCCTAGGGGAAGTGCGACGCAACTGGCCCTCCTGGCCATGGGATCACTCTGACTTGGGGGCACGCCTCTACTTTTTTAGCTTGGAAGTGTACTTAGTGTTATTAGGGCTCGGGATGATTTCTTCTACCCGGTTTAGTAGAAATTGAGGTCCCGAAGGCTAGTTTTGCTACCTAAGTATTTTATTTCTGATTAGAAGTTGATAAATATCGATAATTCTTGTGACTAGGTTTGTCGCCAAGGCTCGAGGCTAGGGATGGTGCTCGGAATCAATTCACCTTCTCTGCTCGGAATCCAAGGTAAGAAAACTACACCCAGTTATGTGACTATGTTGGGACTAAGATTTCCCTAAATTTGTATGCAATGTTGTGTGATGGTATTATGCGATGTGAGTATGAAATAAATGGCCTAAGAGTTCTGGAATTAATATTGGCGCTCAAGGACGCAGCTCAACCACTGGTAATTGAGCTTAAGTACATAACCACTGAGCTCGGCCAAAGTGAGCCGGAGTAAGTGGGATAAACAGAGGGTGCGGCCTAAGGGCGTCAACGGGCGTTGACCATGGATATTGTGTGATATGTTTATTGTTATTAATCTGATAATTATGGCATGTTTATTACATAGATGATTGATTATTGGTTTGCAGATTGGTATCACTAATTATATGAATAATGTGGTCTGCTGAGTATCTGATTGATGATTTGTGAATTATCTAACTATTGATTATTTATTATGCTCTGTAATATGGTTTTCTTGTTGGACCTTGGCTCACGGGTGTACGTGGTGCAGGTAAAGGCAAGGGTTAGCTTAACCAACCCTGAATTAGAGAGCTCTTGGGGTAGAATGTACATAGTCGGCTACTCTAGGGGTGGACTATACATAGTCGGATGTTATAGGGACAAGAGAACCTAAAATGTTAATTTTTCCATTAGAGTGGCTTGTGGTTGTATATAACCTTTGAAATTTTGTAAACTATTCTTTAACAAGGTTTAGTTTTGGGATCCCGTGTAACAAACACTTATTTAAATGAAAATTTATCTTTTATGACCAAAATCTTTTAACCCTAGTTCAATAATTGTTTAGTAACACATTTTCAACTAAATGACTTGATTAGTAAGTCTTGCACCTTTATTAACACACATTGTAACAGTCTTCGTTATCCAGGGCGTTACAACTTGGTATCAGTGCAGTCTAGGTTTAAGGGTTTTTGAGACTAGCCAGACATGTACATTCATCACTAAAGAGAAGCTCGATTCAGGGTTTGGTAATTGTGTATACATGTTTATATTCTTGAATGACTGGAAAGAAATATGAATGTTGATATATGTTTGATTAATAAGGAGCATGAGATACTGATAAGGCCTGGCCCTTGACTACTATGTGATGATATTGAGGCATGCTTATTAGCATTACTGTTGCGTGTGGATGAATATTTGGATGACCTGTTATATCTTGATTTCTTGTGATTGGTTGTGTTCCAATGGTGATGCATGGAAATATTGTTACCCTGTCATCAAATTATGACCGCCGAGTCATTAATTACAAATGAACTTGGATTGCTATGCGTCCAAGATGATCTGTATGACTAGCCAGCATTGGGTCTGTGGCAAGAGATGATGACCAGGGCCAGAATCCTCTGCCAGACCCTGAGAACTGGCAGCATATTATGGCAGATATGCAAGCCCAACTTCAGAGCCAAGATGAGCAGATCCAACTTTTGAGATAGCAGGCTCTGTCAGGGAGTGCTGCATCTATTGTGGCACCTACAGTGGCACCATCTATACAACCATTAGAGGTTTGGAATAGGTGTGAATCGTTGTATGAGTGGTTTAAGAGAAAGTATCCTCCAAATTTTGAGGAGGGACCAGATCCACTAAAAGCCAAGCAGTGGATGAGTATGATTACCGCTATCCTAGACTTCATGAGGGTAGAGGGTCATGACAAGGTGGCCTGTGCCACATATATGCTGAGAGAGGATACATGCATTTGGTGGGAAGTGACATCACAGACCAGAGATGTTACTACTCTTGGTTGGGATGGATTCAAGGATTTGTTCAGCTAGAAATATTAAAATGTTTCCATCAGGGCAGCGAAGGTTAACGAATTTGTGGGGTTGGTTCAGGGAAATATAACGATTACAGAGTATGCGCTAAAGATCGATAGGCTTGCGAAGTTCGCTCCAAATCTTGTGCCTAGAGATGCAGCTAGGTAGGACAGATTTATCAGAGCGCTTAATGCTATAATAGCTCAAGATGTGAGGATTACAACAGTACCTTGGGGGATGACTTATGCCTAGGCTGTTGAGAAGGCTCTTACCGCTGAGGAAGCATAGAACAAGATCTGGAGGGAGAATGCTGCAAGACGAGAGGGTCGCAGAGCGGTGCCTCCATATTCTCGGTGTGGTGGGGGTGGATGCCCCAGTGATCTAAAGAGGAAGACCCTTGACACTTCGACCGCTGCTTGTCCTGATAAGAGAGGTCGGGGTACTCAGGGTGGCCGTCAGGGAGGCGGTGATACATGGAGGAGCTATCCATAGTGCATGAGGCGCAGAACTCACCATCCAGGAAAAGGTCGAGCTAAGGCCTGTTATGTTTGTGGGTTGGTGGGACACCTCAAGAAGGATTGCCCAACAATGAAGAAAGGGGAAGTATGGAAGGTGGACAGCTTGACTCCAGCTTGAGTGTTCACCTTGACGTAGGCAGAGGCCGAGGCTAGTCCCTCAGTGTTGACAGGTTAGCTTTCTAGCATTGGCTCCCCTTTTACTGTATTGATAGACTTTGGTGCTACACATTCATTTTTTTCGAGTAAGGTAATTTATAGATTGTGTAGACCTAGTAAGTATTATACTGCGGGGTTTGGGACTATATTGCCTAAAAGGGAACTGGTGGTTACTAAGAGGTGGATTAGAGCACTGCTAGTGATGGTTGATGGTAGGGAACTATCAGTGAACTTGATTAAGTTTGGTATGGAAGATTTTGACATGATTTTGGGGATGGATTAGCTGGCTAGATACGGAGCTACTATTGATTATAGGAAGAAGATGGTGACCTTTGAGCCGGAGGGCGGGATCCCTTTGTTTTCATGGGAGCGGTATGTGGACCCCAAATACCCATGATATCAACGTTCAGAGCAAGGGATTTATTACAGGGAGGATGTATAGGCTTTTTGGCTAGTGTGGTGGATACCACTAGGGCTTTGCCAACAGGGCCGGGGGAGACTAGATTGGTTTGTGAATTCTTGGATGTATTCCCTGAGGATTTACTAGGGTTGCCCTCGCACAGGGAGATCCAGTTCGTCATTGAGTTGGCACTGGGGACAGAGCCAGTGTCGAGGGCACCATATAGAATGGCACAGGCAGAACTAAAGGAATTAAAGATACAGCTTCAGGAACTTCTAGATTTAGGGTTTACCAGGCCTAGCTACTCGCCATGGGGTGTTCCAGTTTTGTTTGTGAAGAATAAGGATGACTCTGAGGATGTGTATAGACAACAGAGACTTGAACAACTTGACCATCAAGAATAAGTATCCTTTACCAAGGATTGACGACTTGTTCGACCAGCTGTAGGGGAAGATGGAATTCTCGAAGATTGATCTATGATCTGGTTATCACAAGCAGAGGATCAAGGACGGGGATATACTGAAGATGACCTTCTGAATGAGGTATGGGCACTATGAGTTTCTGGTCATGTCGTTTGACTTTACTAATGCCCAAGCAGCCTTCATGGACTTAACGAATAGGGTATTCAAGGACTTCTTGGATCAGTTTGTCATTGTCTTCATCGAGGACATCTTAGTGTACCCCAGTTCAGAGGCAGAGCACGAGCTACATCTTCGACGGGTCTTGCAGAGGTTAAGAGAGCACCGATTGTACGCCAAGTTTAAGAAGTGTGAGTTTTGGCTACCAGAAGTGACATTCCTTCGACACATAGTTGGCCAAGATGGGATTAAGGTGGATCCACCCAAGGTGGAAGCAGTGAGAGATTAGCCGAGGCCAAGGAATGCCTCAGAGGTTTAGATTTTCCTTAGGTTGGTGGGTTACTACAGACGGTTTGTGGATGGGTTCTCGAAGATTGCTGCACTGATGACAAAATTGACACGGAAGAATTTAAAGTTCATCCGGTCAGACAAGTGTGAGAACAATTTTCAAGAGTTGAAGCGAAGACTTATTACTGCACCTGCGCTAAGTCTTCCTTTGGAGGGTGGAAAGTTCGTGTTATATTGTAATGCATCGAGGTTGGGTTTGGGCTGTGTGTTGATGCAGAATGGGAAGGTTATAGCTTATGCATTACGGAAGCTGAAGGAGTACGAGTAGCGGTATCCTACCCATGAATTGGAGTTGGCAGTGGTGGTATTCACACTGAAGGTTTGGCGGCATTATCTATATGTTGAGAAGTGCAAGATATACACCGATCATAAGAGTTTGAAGTACTTTTTCACGCAGAAGGACCTTAACATGAGGCAGAGGCATTGGCTGGAATTGGTAAAAGACTATGATTATGACATTCTTTACCACCCAGGGAAAGACAACGTAGTGGTGGATGCATTGAGTCAGAGAGGCCCAGGTTAGTTGTTTAGTTCCACTCAGATTTCGAGGGATTTGGCTGATGAGATGTCTAGAGCGAGGATAGAGGTTGTAGTAGGTCGGTTGGCCAACATTACTCTACAGTCGACCCTACTAGAGCGGATTAAGGAAGGTTAGTTGGTGGATTCAGTTACATGAGGTTAAAGAGAATTTTTTAGTGGGAGTAACTAAGGACAATTCTATTTCTGAGGTTGGTTCGCTACGGTATGAGGGTCGGATTTGTGTTCCGACTGATGTGGGGATTAGACAAGAGATACTAGATGAATCACATACTACATCGTACTCACTTCATTTGGGTACCACGAAGATGTATCAGGATCTATGGATGTTTTATTGGTGGCCTGGGATGAAGAAGGATATGGTGGAGTACGTGGCCAGATGTTTATCCTGTTAGCAGGTGAAAGCTGAGCATCAGCAACCAGCATGGTTGCTTCAGCCTTTGGGTATTCCCGAGTGGAAATGGGAGGAAATTACGTGGACTTTGTGGGAGGTTTACCTATGACAGTGGGGCTACATGACTCGGTGTGGGTTATAGTGGACAGATACACCAAGTCATCTCATTTTCTTTCATCGCACTACACCAAATACCAATTTTCATAACACATGAATATAAGACTTTTGAAAAAGTATTATGATAAGTGGCAAAGTAAAAAAGACAAAAGTGGTAAAACATTTGGGAGCCCGCTAAATTATAAGGAGGTATTTTTTTTCATCCTTTTTTAATTACAGTAAAATAATTTTCTGGGAAGAATATCCTGTGCTCATCTCTCTCAAAATGCGATCTCCCTTATCCGGCCCCTAATTACCAGCAGCGGTTCACAAACACCAATCCCGTCGATAATTGGAACCCTAAGGTCTGGGAGTGGGACACGGTTAGATTCATTGCCAAGCCTCTTGACTCTGCGGCTTCTCCACCATCAACACTGCGGACTACGCCAAGACGGAAGAACTCCCTGGAACTCCTTTTAACTTGAAGAAAAAAACCCCCGAGATAACCGATGCCACTCTTCGCCTTAATCTGGGGGGCGCCTTCACTTGTGGGGATGACCCCGGATCCAGACCCAATAAGAGGGTTCGCTCTGGCTCTCTCGGTAGCACCACCTCCTATCCCATGTTGCCAACCAGATGAAGAGATTTTGCTAGCAGTGTAGTAGGTTTATGCAAATCTCAAATCTCAATTTTTTTTTTCTTTTAATTTGTGTTGTAGATTTATGTTGTTTAGAACGGCGAGGTTCATCATCTTCTTGCTTGCTCTTTGCAGGTTTCATCCCTTTTCCGAGTTTGATGAGGTAAAGAGGAGTTGTAGAAGGAGGCTTGCTGGGAATAATCGGCGTAGGAGGAAAACTCAACCAGCCGATGTCAGCTCGAGACTTGTGCTCCCTGGAGATCGAGACAATAAAATTAATGGACACTTGGATATCTTTAACTTGTTGGCTGCTGTGGCTCGTGCACAAGGTAAACGATCATGCTCTAAGGGTTTTCCGTGTTTTGTGTTCTAAATTCTCATTGATATTGTGCTGAATTCATATGCTGCGTTTTTTACATAGAGAAAAGCGGTGGCAAAACTATGAGTTGCTCTCTTTTACTGAACAAAGAGCAGCTCCTTCAGATTCTTAGCAAGATAAATTCAATGCCCGTGGGAAGAATTCAACTACCAAGGAATATTCAGTCATTCGCACGGTCGTATGGTCATTTTTCTAAACCCCGACAACCATTTTTTTGCCTTGGAATTCTTTCACTTTTGGGTAAGCAATATCATTTGTTTTGGAGTCCATTACTGGTTTGTAATTGCCTGTTAGATTTTTCCAGATAAATGCTCTCTTGGTTTTGGTTTAGTTTTTGTAACCTGTTTCCGATTTTCTTTCTTGCTAGGTACTTGGGGCATTGAATTAGCTGCGCAGTTGTAGCTTCTGTACTATTGGGAGCTATTGTTTCTCATCATTTTTCAGTTTCAAACCCATTAGCTGCAAAAAGAGATGCCTTACAGAGCACTGTTACAGAGCATTGCTATTTTGGGCTTTGGATGTATGTTATATATACATATCAGCATATTGATAGATATAACAATAAAAATAAGCTACTAATATTACCAACTATTCTTGATGGTGATACTCTGAGCTTTTCAGGTGAAACCAACATAAATTCTCTTGAAGCCATGGTGAGTCCTTTGTATATTTATACTCATAAATATTCCATTAATCTTCTTATAAATATAAACTAATATGTGTTAATAATTTTGCACTTTTCCAGGTGAAGAGCACAGGAAAAGAATCATTACAATGGGGTGAATGTGAGAGCAGCTTCATTAGCTCAATGTTCTTAATTACTTGAAAACCATTTAAAACTCACTCTGTTTGTGTTCTTGCTTATACATATATATATATATGTATATGGCAGGACTGGCTGGTGGAGTGTATTCAAGTCTCACCTATGGACTGGTCGAAGCTTGAGGAGCTCATGATTGGGTAAGATAGACCACTCTGAATTATTATTTTCAATTATAAAAGTGTATGATTATGATCGCCATATCATATGTGGTAGTGATTGAATGAATACTTATTACTACTTAGAATTATAATGAATTTGAATATGTATTTAAGTTCGATAGGCAAGATAACTGCCTATCTAATCTCGAATATCCTCCTAACACATGAATATAATACTAATAAAAAATTATTATATGTGGCAAAGTATTATTTCTATGTACTTGTTGTTTTTGTGATACTCATGGTGACTTATGCTCTGGTTTTGAATAGTGTTGGGGTTAGGAGATTGGGTTCATATGAGGCCTTGGCCACTGCTACTCCACTTGACCATAATCACATTCAGATGAAGTCCATATACTCATAATGAAATCAAAGCAATTAAGTCTTGGGTGTAGGCTATATGCAATTAAATTCAAGTTAAATTTATGTCTCATGTCATATATAGGCTATTCCACATACTCTGTAGTTTCATTGAGTGAGGTATTGTGCTCTTCAAATTTGTTGATTTTGTTTACTTTTGAAACCTGCATCTTGCTTTCCATCTCCAAAATCAAGATATTCATCACATTCAATTAATGCCAATGTTTATGTAACTTGCATGGTTTTCATCACTTGTTTTAATAGGCTCAAGTTTCATTTATGAGTGTGCTTTGTTTGTGTATAATGAAGTACCAGCAACACTCTATTATCACCCTCTTTTATATTCCTTCTTATTGCTTGACATGTGAAATCTTATTACCATAAGATGAAAATTAATCTTAAGACATTAACTTTTTATTACTCTTGTCGGGTAATGAGAGGAGTGTAAAATGTAGAAGATAGTGAGAAAAAGAGCATTGTTCGCATTGCTCTATGTTCATGTGGAATCTTATTACTAAAAATTATAATTTAGTATTAGGATACTAACTTAATTTTTCTACATGCTAAGAAATGAGAGAGAGAGAGAGAGATTAGGAAGAAGAGTGTTGCTAGCAGTCTCACTCCCATATATATATATTTATATATACAGTTACAATGTACATCCTTATCATAATGGTTTTGTATAGTTCATCAGCAATTCTCATTCTCCACATATTTAAGTTGTCTAAATTGTTAAGGATATTATTTTTGCCAAAAAAAGTTGGATAGGCGTTTATTTCCCCGTCTTTTTGTTTAGTAACTGTTTTCCAAAATTTTATTGGTGGAATTGTGTTCTCTTCTAGTTCTCTATGCATCTAAATTATTTTCTCTGATTAAGAATTTGAATGGATTGTAACTTTTGAAACACGTGGATTGTAACATTCAGGTAGATATGCAAGTGAGGGAGAAAATCTTGGTCTTGCTTGACTCTTGGCAAGAAGATTTTGGTGGGCCTGGAGGAAAGCATTCTCAATATTATTGGGCATATGTTGAATTAAGGGTATGCATTTAGCTCCATCTTTTAGATGCTATGTGCTCTTCCTCCCTGTGGCGCTAAATCTAGAAGAGTTCTTTTTTCCTTTTCAATTGTTCTCACCATTTTAGGTTTGATATAGAAATTTGGTATTATGAGGTTTGATTTGCATCAATCACCTTTTCAAATAAAAATTCATCACAGCCTTTACAGGGCTGATGGATCCTATGTTTTTTTTTCTTTCTGGAACATAGTATCAAGTGGTTAAACATGTTGTAGCTGTCATTTCAATATTCTGACCCTTAAATTTATTTTTTTTAAAAAAAAAGGAAATTACTTGAAGAGCTAGTCATAGCTATTTGTATACTTTTCCTAACTGTGTTAGGGAATTACTAGTTGGAAATGATAATGATCACTGTTCTTAGTATCCCACTGTTTCATTACTGATATAAATTTGTTAACATCCTATTATATTAAAATTTGTGAAATAGGTCTCTCTCTCTCTCTCTCAAATCAAATGAATTGTTATCCAATAACAGTGAATTGAATGAATGGCAGCGTTCTGGAGTAGAATTTCCCAAGCGTTCATTAGATGCTGTCCCTATTTTTACACCCCCTGCTTCACATCAGACCATGGGTCGTCCTCAATCTGGATATGGAATGCCTAGCAATGCTTCAAGAAGGCTTGATGAAACTATGGCTACAGAAATTGAGAGTTTGAGGTGACAATTTTAATACAGTTCATGGTCTAGATATTAGGTTTTGAAATTTTTTTGTCTTCTTATTTTTTTTTTTTCATAAAGCTTGTCAAGCATGGAGGCTATGCAGAATGTTCTGGAACACCTAAGTGACATGCTACAGGCAGTAAATCCTGGTGATTCTACGGTATGAGCAATGAATTTTTTTCATCTCTATGATCTATGATATGAGCTGCTTGTCCCCCTTTTTTTAATCTCTATGAGCTACTTATCCTTGAAACTTAACGTGGTTCTTTTGCCATTCTGTTCAGGCTGTAAAAGATGAAGTGATAGTTGAGCTTGTTAATAGGTGCCGCACCAACCAGAAAAAGTTGATGCAGATGCTCACTTCAACTGGGTTAGTTTCATCTATACAGTCAGGATATTTAATTAAGAATAATTTGCTCATTGTATTTTATATTACTGTTTTCCTGGTGTGCCCTTTTATGCTGTGCATCTTTACAAGGATTGATAGTCATGCCAGGTTGTACTGTTATGGTTCATCTCCATGGCTGCCAGATTATTGTTTAGCCGTATCCATACATAGATATACATACATAATTTTAGACCTTATGTTATAAGCTACTACATTCATACATATATATTTGGATATAATTGTAGATTTTTTATCTGTTATAAGCTACTGAATCCATACATATGCAAGTTCTGGCTACTATATAGCTCATTACCATGATTTGAAATTTGTGTACCACAAGCATATTGGTGTTATTAAAAACATTTTTTCTTGTAGCATGTCTTAAATCCGGATCATTAATTGCTTTGAAATTATTTTTATCACCTTAAACCCTCTATAAATGTTACCAAGTATTTAGTTACATATAATTATCTCAATTATCTATTGATCAAAAAATGATTCTATTCTTTCAGATCTAACTTAAATCATGCTTATGCTTGTTGTGTGCAATGCTTGTAGTTTGGATTTTATTGTGAGCTTATTTTTATGTCAAGTTGAGAGCATGGCAGCTTGTTAACTTGGCACTTTAAAATTTCTCACATTTTTTGGATTATGGTCTGAGGTGAGTCGTGGCTGTAGTGATGAACCATGGTCATTAATAGGCTTATGATGCTACCTGAATGACCTTTATATTAACAATGTATGTTTAACAAAATAAGCATTGTCCTTGTCATGTACTGTGTTCTACATATCTATATTATTATGTCAATCTTTTCTCTCAAACATCTTTCACTTGCTTTAGAATATGTTCTTTTAATAAATAATCTAATTGAAGGATAACATGTTAAACCTTGAAAAATGAGAAGGCTGAATCTGAAATGGTGGATGGTAGTTTATCCCAATAATTAAACAAATATCCATTATACATAACCAACCCTGCAAAATCCAACTCCTCAAAGGAGCAAAACTTGTATTCCCACATATTGCTCTGGAATAATGAGCTACAAAATTTCCATTTTTTCAACTTCAATGAAATGTTAGAAAGGCTACCAAATACAGAAAAACCAGAACAATCAATTGGATATCTACCAAATATGTTCTTTTCTCTCCTTTTGTCTAAATTTATTCTCTATTCCTTTCAGTCTTCTTCTTGTAACAAAAGCCACTTTTAACAACAGATGAAGATAAGACTAATGGAAGAGTATTATAATAGATATGAATATATATATACTTATAAACTCATATAAATTAGAGTGACAGAGAGATAGGGAGAAAGAAAAAAAGAGAAATCAGTATTCTTTCTTCTGTTGTTTTATTTTAGAGAGCTTGATTTGGTTAATTTTACAATTAAATCTCAATATCTTTGTTTTTTTATATATTTGCTTTATTTGATAAGAATAAATATGTATGTTTTAATCAACAGAAAAATGGTATTCATTTTCTTATTATTTTTTGTTTCATAGTTGGATGAATGATTGAGATATAGTTACTTCATTTGCTTCAAGAATCATAAACTTATATGTATGGTATTTACAACACTGAATCCTTTTTTGTTTGTACCTTTAAAAATCATAAGATTTGTGCATTGATATGAGATAAAACGCTAGAAAGATTAATAAATAATTAATGTTTTCTAATTTAAAAATCATAATTCTTTTTATAATCTGCTTTGTGGGTCAGTCATAATTAGTTTTTAGAAAATTTTGGTGAGAGTTTACGAATTTGTTCCATTCTGTGTTAGTTTGGGTGTTAGATTCACTGGTTATTTACTTAGTTAAGAGATAATTTTTTATGTCTATTCTTGACTGTTTCTCTTAAACGTTTCATGAAACTTTAGGAAATGCAAGGTTAGTTTATTGAGTATGTATAGTTTCTCAGCTTATTTTTAGAAGCTTGTTTGTCTTCTAGAGTTAGTTAGTAGTTTAGGAAATAGAGATTTTGAGTCATTATTATAGCACTTATAGTTCAGAAGCGAAATAGTGATTTTTCCAGAAAATTCTGATTCTCTTTTTTTACTATTTCCCTCATGCTCTCTGACTAAGTCCATTCTTCTACACATGATGTACTCTACTAAAAGTTATATATTATAAGATTTCAAGTGATTTTTTCACTCTCTTTTAATACCACATATTTGATTGCAATGTGTCTTTTGGACTAATAATAGATTTATGGTGCTATAAAATCTTGAGCTTCTTGCAGTATTATTTGAGGTCAGGGGGATGTAAATTTGGAAAAGCGTGTAAATATAACCACACTAGAGGAAAGACTTCTGCAGCACCATTAGCACCTGTTCTAGAGTTTAACTTTGTTGGTCTTCCAATCTGAGTGGTATAACATCATTGTTCTGTCTATATTTTAACCTTTCAACATATAAAAGTTGCAATAGTTGCTTGTGGTCATCTTATGTGGTTTATATCGCAGGGTGAGAAAGAATGTCCATATTACATGCGATATCCAGAACATCTGCCATTTCTGTCAAGGTCTGCTGCTATTTTCCGGGTAAGTTATTATTGTACCAGAAATTCTACTCATTTCCATGCTTATTTAAAGGGTAGCGATGATACTAAGTTTTATAGATTGGGAGTGTATTCAAAGATTTTAGTTTGCATTTGACATTAGTTACTTCTGCTTGCAAACTCTGGTTTTATTAATGTACTTTATCCTTTATGTGACTTCAATCTGTTACTTTTTGATCCTTTTTTTTAAGAAAAAATTATTTGGTGGTTGCTTTTTGATGGATGCGAAACTATGTGATAAGTTTGTCTAAAACAAGTAGGAGAACTATTAAGAAATAACATAAGATTCATGTTTCGGTGATGAAAATAGTAATCACCCTTTCCCTTGTCATATTTATTTTTATCATTTAAGTGATGTTTTTTTTCTTTTAAATATGTACTGGATACTTTTCTCCTAATGAATGTGAAACTGATTTATATTTCATGTGACACAGTGGGTTCTTCAATAGTACAATTTTTTAACAACATTTAAGAATTTTGTTCATGTTATCTTTATGGTGGATGGCTCTTAAGAGCTCTCCACCACATATATAATTATATTTCAAGCTTACACACACATATATATTTAAATATATACATATATTGATTGAAAATAGTTTATTAAAAAAATAAGATACGTGTTGACGCAGTTCTTCGCCAACAGGAAATTTAGAAAAGAAGAGAAAGGGATTAGTGCTAAAGGTTAACTGAAACAGATATATGATCTTAGGAAAAAGAAATGGCTATTCGAGACATGTATTTTAAGTGGTTCGAAGGTTAAAATCCTTCTACTCCACTAGTCGATATTATTGCTATATTCAGGGGATACAATTATAGGGTCTTTGTTACAAGAGAGAATCCAACCCTTACCAACTCCCAAGGTCTCCATATTTATGGGAGAAGGCACCTGGGAGTTGGTAAGAAGGCCATCCCGTGACCTTCTTACCCATCATGTCGACTCTGTGACATTCATGATTAATTCCTAAACCTGACACATAAGTGTGGTCAAATCAATAGGTAAGGGGATAATGGGCCGCATGGCCGAACCTGGTTGAGGATGTCTGAATACGCACGTTCCTGCTGCGTGTCCGAGAAGTCAGGGATATATCAGACACGTGATGTCTGATATATGCACGTTTACCTTGCTTGGATGACTTTATAAAGGGTCACAGCCTTCAACCCCAGCTCGTACTGCGGGCTGGATGCTTGACCCGACCTTCGGTCGTCGTAGCCCGGACTCTGTCTTTAAGTTATCAGAGGCGAACCCCCAACCAACCTCGAGCTAAGCAGGTATGACCTTACGACGCAGCTCTGGTTGCGAGGGATGTCCGCGAGATAATCAAGGTTAGGTCGTAGCTCATCTTGCTAATCAGCCCGTAGGAAAATCAGGGCGTACATCTGCCCCCCAAGCCCCTGCTCGTGGCACACGACGTCGGATAAGGCCACAGTAGGGGCTTTTAGGCTTCCCCACGAACTCTTCACCTTCCACTCTTTACGCAGGCATTTGACACGTGGAACATCGTGGTTGGCGACGGTACGTCTTCCGAGAACTGCATTTAATGGCCTAGCCTAAGCCCAGCCGTCGTTTCATATTTCGAGTGGAGGGCCTTGGATCCCACATCAAGGCCATCCAACGACCCTTCTAACATGACCCTTTTCGTATATATAAAAGGGGTGGCCACCCTATGCATGGGCCACCCTTTTACTCGAAATTTCTCAGAAACTCTCTCCTTCTTCTCTCTTCATCTCAGAAGAAAAACCCTCTTCTTTGTGGCCGCCATTTTCTGCATCCAAGAAGCTCAGGCGTGAGGACTCCTACAAAGCTTTGGACAAGTATTCCAACGAAGCCCCCACCTAGGCGATACCTTCATCCATCTTCCAATCAAATATCCTGTAAGTTCCCTGACCATGCGTGTTTTGAAAATATTTTTCACTGTAGCTTAGGTAAATATTTACTATAGTCACATGCATCGGTTTACTGGTTTTCGTGGGAATGAAGGGTGAAAGCATTTTAGGTTAGGGTATTTTGGCCGTAGGAAATTACTTAAGAGTATGGTTTGCAGGATGCCTTTTCTGGGGACAATTTCTGGGTAGGAAATTTGACATATTTTGGGGGCAAAACCGGGTAGCTTAGGGGATACGCTTCACAGGTGGTTTTTCCTTTCATGCCTACTGGAACTTTCCCTCTAAGGCAAAATTTTAATCTGACCCTCCTGACACACGAATTCCGAGTAATCAGGGATCTTTTGGGGGCACAGGCGCGTGTTCATTGAACCGCGTGGTCTCACTCTCCACGGGCTGGGCTTATCTCAGCTCGTGTAAAGAATGACTTGATCTTCCATATGCTTAGGTTTCCTTTTCTGAAACATTTTCCTTTGTTCATTAGGCGACCTGATGGCACCGAAGAGGAATGCTCCAAAGAAGACAGTTGGCGGCTCGGCATCTCAGCAAGACAAAGGAAAGGCGGTGATACCGGACTCTCCGATCCCCAGCGTTGGGCCGGCAGTGGAGCAGGAGCTCGAGGTGGCTCCCGACGCGTTCTTTGAGGCAGAGAGGATTGTCTCAAAGATCACCGACCAGGTGAAGATCAATAAAATCTTCCTCTCCCACAACATCGCGTTGGGGAAGGCATCTGTGGTGGCACGACCCCCCGCAGAGGGCGAGCGGAGCTGTGCGCCGCTAGACGAATCGTTCGTGGCCTGGAGCGACGAGCATTTTAAGGCGGGGGCCTTCCTGCCACTGGACCAGTACTTCGCTGACTTCCTGAATTATGTGAAGTTCGCCCCCTTCCAGCTCCCCCCCAACTCTTATCGGTTGTTGGCGGGGTTGAGATACTTATTTTTGAAGCATGAGTGGGAGGTCCTCACTCCTGCGGATATTTTGTATTTCTTCTGCCTCAAGGCCAGCCCGGATCAGCGAGGGCGAGGTGATGAGTTTTACTATCTAACCCGATTCCCCAATACGGCTGCAGTCATCGAGCTGCCCAGCCACCCCATTGACTTTAAAGATCAATTCTTTATGTCGACGGGGTTCAGGAACTGCAAGCTCCATTACTTCAATCATCCTCGTAAGTGCTTTTTATCTCTAGCTCGTAAGTTAGGTTTCGTACAATTCCTGTGTCCCTTTCTGACTTGGATTAATCCTGCAGCTATCTTCGAGAGGACAGAGAAATCTGCGACCCTCGGAGGTCAATACGAGACACTGGCGGGCTTGCCCCCCAGTGAGAAGGACTACCGGGTGCTCGTGACGGACGAGACGATGGTGGCTTGTAAGCTGATTTTCCCAAATCAGACTTTGAATCTAAGGAGGCCTCGGGGGCCTCCCCCAGCTCGCACCTCTATGCCCATCATCGTGGAGGAGGTCGCGATGGACGAGGATGAGGAGGACGAGACTCCACTTGTGAGGAACAGGAAGCGGGCGCTGGAGGTCGCCCAGATAACAGATGAAGAGAGGATCCAGTTCGGAGCAGCCGCGGGTCCCTCGGGCCAAGGTAACCTTTACATGTTTAGGAACTTAGATAGGGCCATTGCCGCCCCCCGACTAGCTAGATTCAACCCCCGACAGCTCGTCCATCGTTACCGAAGTGATCCGGACCTGGACACAACCCTGCTCCGCTGCGTCGATCAGCTCGTGCTGGACTACCAAGATAGCCGACGTAGGGGTACCGTAGTTGTAGATAGCACCTCGTCGTTTAGGTCGATCCTATTCGAGGAATACGGGACCAACCTTAGGTCCTGGCCATCCCTCAAGAGAGGTGTCGTGGCTCTGGGACTTAGGCAATATGTAGAAGAATCCAGCCCGAAACCAGAGTCAGATCCAGAACTTGCCCTAGCTCGGGAAATAATTGACTTAGACTCTCCCGCAGAAACTCCGGAACCGATGGCCGTAACCATAGGTTCTTCTTCTAGCTCGGGGGGTAGGGCTTACTCCAGCATGCGCGTACTTTAATTATTCTTTTTCCCCCTTTGTTTTTGGTTTCTATATGATTGCTAAATTTCGTACTAACCATATTTTTGCTTTGGCAGTAGAGATGTCTCAGCCCGAAGAATGCCTGCGAGGTGCGTTCGCCGGGGCCTCTGGGCCAAAGATGAAGAAGCTCCGGACCTTGAAGAAACCTGCTGGAACTCCCACTAAATCTCCTGCAAAGGAGAAGGAGCAGCTCCCCCCCACTCCGGTCGTAGGAAGTAATCCTCCTGCTGCTGGTGGGAGCAACATGCCCCACCTCCTCCGCGAGCTCCTATCACCATCCGGGACTCAGAAACGGAGGCCGGAGCTTCGGCGATTGTCTCCCCCGAGGTCCGCATCCCAGTCAATCCCCAGGACCTGGAGAAGATCCCAGAGGCCTTTCGGGGAACGGTGTATGAGTCGGCGAACTACGCCGTCAGCCATATATACAAGTTCACCGAGAAGGAGCTCTGGGCCATTGAGACAATGAGCCCAGTTGGCGTAATGGAGTCTTCAATGGGCATGACCCTAACGGTAAGCTGCCCTATTCTTTTAAAGCTTTTACCATTACACTTTGCCCTATTTTTCCTCTAAGGCAATTTATCTTTCATTTCTCGCAGGGTGTCGTTGCTCTTCACCGGAGCATCATCAGGGCCAAAAGCTCGAGGATATGAGGACCGAGCACCAGACCTCTCTTCAGGCAGCTAAGGATGCCTTGGCGACCTCGAAGGCCGAGTTGGAGAAGACCCGCTCGAAGGTCCAAGAGCTCGAGACCTCCCTCGCCACCTCGCGGACAGACCTAGACACCGCGAAGGTTGAGGCCAAGGCCGCCCTGGAGGCCGAGCAGGCAACTTCGGAAAAGGCCTTGGAAGACCTGTTATATCATTGCTGGGCCTACAATCCAGATGCTGACTACTCCTTTTTGTCAGCGAGTCTTTGGGAGCACCTGCTGGTGAAGTTCCAGGCTCGCCTCGACAAAGAGGCGCCCTCCGAGGCCGGGGAGGGCTCTGGTGCAGCTGAGCAAGGCGAGACGGCGACCTCCAAGGGGCCACCTAGCGGAGCTTAGGGCTTTTCCTCTCTTGTGCCCTTCACTATTTTTTATGATTTTTTGTGTAACCTTTGCATGAGGTGCTTCCACCTCGAGACAATTTGGTTTTATGTTTTTAATTGATCTTCTTGTCTTTTCGCACTTTGGTTACAATAATTTTTTTTTTTTTGAGAAACTTAGTTCGCGTTAACTTTTACCCATATCTCGAGCTCTTTAGAAAGAACAACGATCAAATAGATTTAAATCAACTTCTAAGTTTTATGACCCAGTTATGACCAGGAACTTGATTTGAAAACTTAGTTCGTGTTAACTTTTATCCATATCTCGAGCTCTTTTAGGAAGAACAACGATCAATAGATTTAAATTAACTTCTAAGTTCTATGACCCGGTTATATCCAGGAACTTAATTTGAAAACTTAGTTCGTGTTAACTTTTATCCATATCTCGAGCTCTTTAGGGAGAACAACGATCAACAGATTTAAATTAACTTCTAAGTTTTATGACCCGGTTATATCCAGGAACTTAATTTGAAAACTTAGTCCGTGTTAACTTTTATCCATATCTCGAGTTCTTTGGGAAGAACAACGATCAACAGATTTAAATTAACTTCTAAGTTTTATGACCCGGTTATATCCAGGAACTTAATTTGAAAACTTAGTTCGTGTTAACTTTTATACATATCTCGAGCTCTTTAGGAAGAACAACGATCAACAGATTTAAATTAACTTCTAAGTTTTATGACCCGGTTATATCCAGGAACATAATTTGAAAACTTAGTCCGTGTTTACTTTTATCCATATCTCGAGCTCTTTAGGAAGAAAAACGATCAACAGATTTAAATTAACTTCTAAGTTTTATGACCCGGTTATATCCAGGAACTTAATTTGAAAACTTAGTCCGTGTTAACTTTTATCCATATCTCGAGCTCTTTGGGAAGAACAATGATCAACAGATTTAAATTAACTTCTAAGTTTGATGACCCGGTTATATCCAAGAACTTAATTTGAAAACTTAGTTCGTGTTAACTTTTATCCATATCTCGAGCTCTTTAGGAAGAACAACGATCAACAGATTTAAATTAACTTCTAAGTTTTATGACCCGGTTATATCCAAGAACTTAATTTGAAAACTTAGTTCGTGTTAACTTTTATCCATATCTCGAGCTCTTTAGGAAGAACAACGATCAACAGATTTAAACTAACTTTTATGTTTTATGATCTGTTAATATCCAGGATAGGACTTAGTTAGCGTTAACTCCTATCAATATCTCGCGTTTTTTTTTTAAAGAAAAACAACGGTCAATCGATATGAGTCAACTTCTAAGTCATTAAGGAGACCTGGTTATATCCAGGTACCATATGCCCCCCAAGTAACTGGGAAAGGGTCTTTTGTGGTTACTTTAGATTACACTTGAAAACATGTACAAATATAAACAAAAAGTTGATTCTCATTGCTTAATACATAAAAAATGGCCTTCCAGGCCTTACAAGTGAATCATTGATAATATTTCTTTAAATGGATGGCGTTCCAAGTCCGCGGGACTGCCCCTCCATCAAGCCGATCTAATTTATAAGTTACCTCCTTAATGGCCTCGATGACTTGATATGATCCTTCCCAGTTTGGTCCCAAGACTCCATCTTTGGGATCTTTACCGGCTAGGAAGACTCTCCTTAGGACCAGGTCGCTAATGCTGAAGGCGCGCTTTTTAACTTTGGAGTTGAAATAGCGAATAATTTTCTGCTGATAATGGGCGAGCTGGAGTTGCGAATCTTCTCGCCTTTCATCAACTAGGTCAAGGGAATTGCACAGTAGCTTGTAGTTACAGTCCTGGTCGTAAGACTGGACCCTATGCGAAAGCACTTTAACCTCCACGGGGAGGACTGCCTCACTCCCAAAGGTTAGGGAAAAAGGAGTATGACCCGTAGGAGTCCGATGCGAGGTCCGGTATGCCCATAGGACCTGGGGGAGTTGTTCTGGCTAGAATCCCTTTGCCTCATCTAATCTCTTCTTGAGGCTCGCCTTTAGAGTCTTATTGACAGCTTCGACCTGGCCATTCGCCTGAGGATATGCCACGGAGGAGAAACTTTTGACGATTCCGTATCTTTCACAGAACTCGGTGAACAGGTTGCTGTCGAACTGAGTACCGTTATCGGAGACAATCTTCTTGGGCAGACCGAATCGACAGATAATACTTTTAACCACGAATTCAAGCACCTTTTTGGACGTTATCGTTGCCAGAGGTTCTGCCTCGGCCCACTTCGTGAAATAGTCGATGGCTACCACGGCGTAGCGGACCCCGCCTTTTCCAGTAGGGAGGGCGCCCACCAAATCGATTCCCCAGACAGCAAACGGACATGGGGACGAGATCATCTTCAGCTCGACTGGAGGAGCTCAGACAACTACAGAGAATCGCTGGCACTTGTCGCATTTCTTCACGTATGAGACCGAGTCCTTGGACAGAGTTGGCCAATAATATCCCTGCCTAAGGACCTTTAAGGCCAAACTTTGCCCCCAGCGTGGTCTCCGCAAAAACCCTCGTGCACCTCCTGTAGGATGGCTTTTGCCTCATCTGGAAGAACACACCGGAGGAGAGGTAGGGAGTGCCTGCGTCGGTACAACACACCATCGACTATCATATATCTCGGAGCTTGATACAGGACTCGGCGTGCGTCGTTACGTCCTTTGGGCAGCTTGCCCTCGACGAGATATTCAAGGATGGGGGTTATCCAGGATGGCCTGGCATCGATCATCTCGACCTCTATCCCGTCTCCTTCTATACTTGGCTTTTCCAAGAATTCTATTGGTACCAACCCCAAGGTCTCCGTCTCTCCAGAGGTGGCGAGCTTGGCAAGAGCATCTACATTAGCGTTCTGTTCCCGAGGTATCTGTTCGATCGAGCCTTGCTCAAACGCGGATAGCTCAGCCTTTACCTTTGCCAGGTAAGCGGCCATCTTGGGTCCCCGTGCTTCATATTCGCCCAGAACCTGGTTTACCACGAGCTGGGAGTCACTGAAGCACTAGACGGAGCTCGCCTTCAACTCTCGAGCTACCCTCAGTCCAGCCAGTAACGCTTCGTATTCGGCCTCATTGTTGGAGGCCTTGAACCCGAATCTCAGTGCCGAGTGGAATCTATGTCCCTCGGGGGATATCAAGATGATTCCAGCTCCAGAGTCGTTCTCATTGGATGAACCATCCACAAAGATCCTCCACGGCGTCTGGGATGACGTGACCTGGGGTGAGTCTTCTGCGGGATCCTCCTGGAATACCGTGCATTCGGCTACAAAATCGGCCAGGGCCTGACTTTTTATGGCAGTTCGCGGAGTATACATAACCTCGAACTGACTGAGTTCAATGGCCCACTTTAGCAATTGTCCCGATGCTTCAGGTTTTTGCAATACCTGCCTTAAAGGCTGATCGGTCATGACGTGTATCGAGTGGGACTAGAAGTACGGTGTGAGCTTTCGAGAGGCCGTGATGAGACAGAACGCCAATTTCTCAATCAACGGGTATCGGGACTTAGCTTCGAGAAGTCTTTTGCTAATGTAATAGACTGGCCTCTGAACTTGGTCCTCTTCTCGTACCAGAACAGCACTTACTGCGTCCTCGGTGACTGCCATGTAGAGAAAAAGAGGCTCTCCTGCTTTGGGCTTGGACAGTACAGGCGGCTCGGCAAGATGTGCCTTCAGGTCGAGGAATGCGCTTTCGCATTCTACTATCCATTCAAACTTCTTGTTTCCTCAGAGCAGGTTGTAGAAGGGCAAACACTTATCGGTGGACTTGGAAATAAACCGGTTGAGGGCTGCTACCCTTCCAGTCAGACCTTGGACATCTCTTCGCGACCTGGGCGAAGGAAGTTCGAGCAGTGATCTGATCTTGTCGGGGTTTGCCTCGATTCCTCGGGTATTGACTATGAACCCCAGGAATTTCCCCGACGCGACCCCGAAAGTGCATTTCTTGGGATTGAGCCTCATACCATATTCCTGTAATATCTTAAAACATTCTTTCAAGTCGGAAACATGGTTATCTGCAGTCTTTGACTTGACTAGCATGTCATCAACGTACACTTCCATGTTTTTTCCGATCTGATCTGTGAACATTCTATTTACTAGCCTTTGGTAGGTAGCTCCGACGTTCTTCAGACCAAAAGGCATGACCTTGTAACAGAAGACGTTTTTCGGGGTCATGAAGCTAGTGTGTTCCTGGTCCGCCGGATTCATCGCGATCTGATTATAGCCCGAGTACGCGTCCATAAAGGACATGAGCTCGTGCCTTGCCCTGGCATCTACCAACTGATCAATCCTGGGCAATGGAAAGCAATCCTTAGGGCAAGCTTTATTCAGGTCGGAGAAGTCGATGCAGGTCCGCCATTTCTCGTTAGGCTTTGGGACCAGCACGGGGTTGGCAACCCATATTGGAAACTTGGCTTCACGGATAAAGCCGCATTTCTTGAACCAGGCCACCTCTTCCTCTAGGGCTTCAGCTCGAGCCGTTCCTAAACGCCTTTGCTTCTGGGACTTAGCTGGAACACTTTTATCTAGATGAAGCGTATGCATGATGACGCTAGGGCTAATCCCCACCATGTCTTCATGTGACCAAGCAAACACATCCAGGCTATCCCATAGAAACTTGGTCAGCTCCGTCTTCCTCTGGCTATAGAGCTTTTTCCCGAGCCTGACCGTACGTGACGGATTCTACGGATCAATGTTCACCTCCTCGAGCTCCTCAATTTCTTGGAGCTCGGACCTATCCTCGCCTATTCGAGGGTCAATATCTTCCTTCGCGGTTAGAGGTTTTTCAATCTCAGGATCCACTAAGGGTCCCTGAGATTCCTCTTCACCTTGAATGGCCATTGCCAGCTGCCCGGGTTTAGATTTTCCCTTCATGGAAATGTTGTAGCATTCCCTTGCAGCGAGCTGATCGCCATGGATAGTGCATATTCCCGTCGAAGTAGGGAACTTCATCGCGAGGTGGCGAATGGACGTGACGGCCTCGAAAGCTATGAGTGTAGGTCGTCCTAAAATTGCGTTGTAGGCAGCGGAGCAGTCAATGACCATGAACTCGAGGAGCTTGGCGACTGTCTGAGATCCTTCCCCCAGGGTGATCACCAGCCCGATCATCCCTATTGCTGCAGATCCTTCTCCCGAAAAACCATACAGCATCATGGAGGTCGCCTTCAGCTTAGCGACGATCAAACCCATTTTTTCTAAAGTAGACCAGAATAGGAGGTTCACTGAACTTCCATTGTCGATCAATACCCTCCTAACCCTCTGATTGGCGAGCTGAACCGCCATGACCAGGGGGTCATTGTGCGGGAACTGGACTCGGTCCGCATCATCTTCTGTAAAAATGATCGGCTGCCTCTTCAATCGCTGCTGCTTCGGCAGGCGCTGCTCTGGAACGAACTCTTCTCCATTGTGTGCCTTAAGTTCGTTCACGTACCTCATCTGGGCACCCCTGCTCGTACCAGCCACATGCGGCCCTCCAGATATGGTGGATATCTCCCCTCCATCCAAGGGAGGGGGGACGTCTTGATCGATCCGAGACCCGGGCTGACTAGCCGGTACTTCTGGAGCAGGTCGAGCGGCTGGAACCCTATTTTGCGCATACTGAGCCAAAGGACCGGCTCGAATGAGAGTCTCGATCTCATCCTATAAGTGCCTACAATCGTCGATGTTATGGCCAACATCGTTGTGAATGCGGCAAAACTTGGAGGTGTCTCTCTTCCCCTTTTGGTGCTTCAACGGCTCGGGCCTCTTCCATGGGAGGCGAGTAGAGTTGGCTAGGAAGATATTCTCCCTAGATTGGGTGAGCTCCGTATAAGTCGCGAAGATGGGCTTGACTTTGTCCATAGACTTATTCTTCTTTTGGCCGTGCTGGCTGCCCTCACCATTACCCTTTCTTTTGCCTCCGCCGGTCTGGTTGTTCTGTACGACGTTTTGGGTCGCTGCCACGACCTCCCTCCCCACTCCAGTGGGCTGTTCGGGGGCCTGGCTGGTTCCCGCAGCCGAGGCTTCAGCTTCCTCCAAGTTTATCAACTCTTGGGCCCTGTTAAAGAATTCGTTAACCGAGCTAACTTCCTTCCTTTGTATATCCTTCCAGAGAACTCCTCCGACGAGGATTTCAGTTCTCATGGCCATGAGCTTGGAGCTATCATCCGCGTCTCTGGCACGAGCAGCGACGTTCGCAAATCTGCTCAAGTAGGCCTTTAGAGTCTCACCGGGCTACTGCCTTACGTTAGCCAGGGAGTCGGCCTGAACACGGGCGGCCTGAGACGCTCGGAATGCCCTCTTGAAATCTTCTGAGAAAGTCTTCTAGGAGCTTATTAACTATCTTTTACTTTGCTTGAACCACTTCCTGGCAGGTCCAATCAGGGTGGAAGGGAAGATGAGACATCTCAGCTCAGGGCCAATGTTGTGGGCCATCATCAAGGTGTTGAACATCTCCAGGTGGTCTGAGGGGTCTCCGTCCCCGTTGAATTTTGACAAGTGCGGCATACGGAAACCAGATGGGTACGCCATTGCTGCTATGCTGGGGGCGAAGAGTTCCATTTCGTCCCCTGAATCATATTCATCTTTCTCTTTTTCTGACAGGAGCTTCCTCATCAATTCCTCCATCTGAGTCAGGCACTCGAGGGTTTGGTCCTGATGTCCGTGGTTATTCCGGGGCTGATCAACAGCTCCGGTTCGTACTTCGGATATATTTGGTGGGTTATTGCCCCTCCTATCTTGAGATAGGTTATTTGGGACATTTTCACCGTTACGTACTTCGGACAGGGCCCCCCTTGAGCGAGTGTGGCTCTCTCCTCCTACTGGTTCCCCTCTAAGAGAGTTAAGGCGATCTCGAAGGTCGCCTCCCTGGGTGGTTTGGTGACTTTGTGCCGAACTCAAACGCTGACGCAGGTCTCCTCCTGAAAGATCACTCCGGCGATTGTCGGTCCCATGGCTCCTGCTAGACAGGCTTGGAGTCCGCCCTCGGTGGTGATGATCCAGGCTTTCCCTTGGCACCCTGCTACGCTGGGAAGGTTCAGCTGATGGCGGGTTTCTCCTATTATTCCCATAGCCTGGGATATCTCGGACAGGCCGAGGAGGAGACGGATATCTGATTGGAGATGGAGGATATCTGATTGGAGAGACGATCCTGGTTCCGTCAGGTCGGATTAAATTCGGTGGGGGCCTTTCGGCCCTGCCAGCCCGCTGGTCCCGTGCCTGGCGATCTGGATGGGGCGCAAGGCGGTCGTTGGGAACGGGCTGATGCTGTGAGCCTTCCCCGAATCTCCTTCGAGAATTTCCTTGAGCTCTCCTGGGCGCTCTTGAGGATGGTTGGGAGCTAGGAGTCGACGTTCTGACCGAACAGTTGTATTGCTGTTGTTCGGCTCTAGGCCTTCCTCTGAAGTCTGCCTCCCGATGGTTTGATGAAGGGGTGGAGTTCGCTGCTGGAAGTCCATCCGAATGGCTATGCCTGGACCGGTTACCCCGGCGAGACTTAGGAGCCTCGCCTTGCCTCTCTCTGACGTTAACGCCGGTTATGAGAGGGGGTAGTCGGGCCAGCATATCTTGGATTTGCTGACTAGCTGTCGCTAACTGGCTCCTCAGCTGAGCGTTCTCCATCTCCACCGCAGTATAATAACATGGGTTCGGATTAGGCGGCCGGGGCGCCAAACTACCAGTATCATCTTGGCCCACCGGCTGCTTTCCTGGCCGCTGCTGGGTTTCAGGAACTTGTTCGCCAGGGATGGTAGTATGATGAGCCTCCTGCCCATCATGTTGTTCTGTCTCATTACCATGCCTGGACCGAGTAGTCACCATAGTTGGATGTTTGCAACAGCACTAATCGGACTTAACCTCTCAATGAAAGCATCAAACTGTTGACGCAGTTCTTCACCAACAGGAAATTTAGAAAAGAAGAGAAAGGGATTAGTGCTAAAGGTGAACCGAAACAGATATATGATCTTAGGAAAAAGAAATGGCTATTCGAGACACGTTTTTTAAGTGGTTCGAAGGTGAAAATCCTTCTACTCCACTAATCGATATTATTGCTCTATTCAGGGGATACAATTATAGGGTCTTTGTTACAAGAGAGAATCCAACCCTTATCAACTCCCAAGGTCTCCATATTTATGGGAGAAGGCACCTGGGAGTTGGTAAGAAGGCCATCCCGTGACCTTCTTACCCATCATGTCGACTCTGTGACATTCATGATTAATTCCTAAACCCGACACATAAGTGTGGTCAAATCAATAGGTAAGGGGATAATGGGCCGCACGGCCGAACCTAGTTGAGGATGTCTGAATACGCACGTTCCTGCTGCGTGTCTGAGAAGTCAGGGATATATCAGACACGTGATGTCTGATATATGCATGTTTACCTTGCGTGGCTGACTTTATAAAGGATCACAGCCTTCAACCCCAGCTCGTACTGCGGGCTGCATGCTTGACCCGACCTTTGGTCGTCGTAGCCCAGACTCTGTCTTTAAGTTATCAGAGGCGAACCCCCAACCAACCTCGAGCTAAGGAGGTATGACCTTACGACGCAGCTCCGGTTGCGAGGGATGTCCGCGAGATAATCAAGGTTAGGCCGCAGCTCATCTTGCTAATCAGCCCGTAGGAAAATCAGGGCGTACAATACTGTTTTTTAATTGAATTTGGTAGCAATTTCTGCTTTCTTCTTCTTTTTTTCATGAATGTTTGTTGGAGTTATCAATTTAAGTGTTGATTAGATGTGTATTTTTTGTTTAACTTATCCTTTTTACATATTTATGACATTACCCATTTAGACAGCGGGGATTAATTTTTGGGGGAGAAAAATATGTTGTATGTGTCATGAGTTTCTTTAATTTCCATAGGCTCTCACAAATAGCATCTAATTTTCTGATTTGTACTGCACATGAGTGTTTTGATCCTATTGTAGCAAGATCTGGTCATGATTTGATTCCTGTTATGGTGTATGGGTAAGCAAAGTTAGCCTATTAGTTTGTGATTTATGTGATAATATATTGGCAAGCAAAGAATCTTAATTTATGATGTTTTTTGCTTTGGAAATTTGCATAAGAAACATTTCTGGTCAAGAGTTTGGAGGAATGTACTGTGTAGTTTTAACTGTGTGGTACTACGCCTTTTCTAATATTATATTGGGCAATATGTTATGTTAATGTTCTTTCTTTAATTGGTTATTGATACGAGTATAATACCTTTCTTCTGCAAATGCATCCATCCACACATGTCTATTGTTGTATCAGCTGGTCTTCTTAGGATATTTGGTCGTGAGGTAGTCGAGCTTCCCATAGTGGCGACAACTAGAGAACACCAAGGGAAAGTAGGAACAAATGAAACTTTGATTTTTTTTTCTTCTTCTTAGTATTTTAGTTTTCTTTTCGTTAATGTTAAGAAGCAGAAGAAGAATAACTACTAAGTTGGTATATTTTGGTTTGTTATAACAGGGCTATTTCCAAGTATTATTTTAAAGTATAGAGAAGTTGTTGGTTTCCCTGAATGTGGAAAACTTTAAGAACATTTTGTTGTTGATGACAGTGTTGAATGTTTTAAACTAATTTGTGGATTGTTAATATAATGTTGAATGTTTTTAGTATTTGTTATTTGAAAATCAAGTTCTTTTGATGATGCTAGTATATATTAGAAAGCTAATTTTAATTATATAAAAAAAATTAAAATATAATAGAATAAATTAGTGTTATATAAATGAATATATAATGAGAATTTAAACTTATCTAAATATTAAAATAATACGAAAAATGTGTTATAATATCTATTACAATAACACTTTTTATAAGTAAAGAATTTTGTTATGCAAACTTCATTATATAACACAAATAATGTGTTATACTAAAGTGTAGTATAACACAAAATATGTATTATACTAAAGTGTAGTATAACACAAAAAATGTGTTATACTAAAGTGTAGTATAACACAAATTTATAAGTATTGAAATGTGTTATATAATCGACTATAAATAATATAATTAAACACTTATCTATTTATTAAAATAACACAGAAAGTGTGTTATCGTTGACAGTATAATAACACATCTGTATAACAATGATAAAGTGTTATGTAAAGTACCCTGACCTATGATAACATAGTCGGTCTTAACACATCAAAAAGTGTTATCGCATGTTTAGATAACACATTTTCGGTGTTATTAAAAGCATTTTTTCTTGTAGTGTCGAAGACGACATAAACAGTGGGGAGTAAGTGTTATGGAGGAATAGCAGGGTGGAGGATCACCAAGTCAGCTTAGCTCATGTGTGATCGACTTTGAGGGATCTTGGAGTAAGTTTCTAACATTGATTGAGTTTTCATACAACAACAGTTATCAATCAATGATTGGAGTGGCTCCAAATGAGATGTTATATGGGAGGAGATGTAGATCGCCCATTTATTGGGATGAGATGGGTGAGAGGAACTATTTGGGATTAGACATAGTTCAGAAGACTAATAAAGCTATTGAAAAGATCAGAGCTACGATGCTTGCTTCACAGAGCAAACAGAAAAGCTACACTGATCCTAAGCGTAGGGACCTGGAGTTCCAGGTTGGGGACCACATGTTTCTGTGAGTTTCACCACTACAAGGGGTGAGGAGGTTTGGAAAGAAGGGCAAGTTGAGACCTAGATTCATTGGACCTTTTGAGATCATGGACAGGATCGAACTGTTAGATAATATATATTATTGCTCAGTGGAATTATGGAAAAACCAAATACAACTCTATGCAAAAATACAATGGACAAGATAATATTGATTAGATAAGTATTACAACTCAATTGCTCAAAATAGAAGTAAATCAAATGATGTAGAAGAAGAAGATTACAAACTCAATACTATAACAATACAAGTAAATAAGAAGAACAAAAGAGTGAAAACATAAACTCTCACACAACCAAAGTGTAGAGTAGTGGGGATCACCAACTTCAACAAGGTTTAAAACCTTTGTCCAAAAGCTTATTTCCCCCTACTCTCTAAGCACTAAAGGATCTCTCAAGGAAATAGCTCTCTGGAATAATCAAGCCTCAAGGTGTATTTTTCAGCCAAGTGCTTTGTGGATGAAAAATGGTGTGTCTTACAAGTGAGCATGAGGCTCCTATTTATAGAGTTTGAGATACCCCTTTTAATTTCAAATTCCACCAACCCTCATGGCTGTTACCAATGTTTAATTGGATGTTTATGGAATTAAAATGGAGATTTGGGAGTTATTTGAGATGTTAGAACCGTTCAATTTGGAAAAAACTGAAAATTCACATAGGCTGTCAGCCTCACTGGCCACGGCCAGGACTTTTCAGTGGCCGCGGCCACTGGCTTCTATCCCCCAGGCTGCGGCCACAGGCCATTTTCAGCACTAAAAAGTCATTTTTCCAAAACGTTCCAAAACGTCCTAAATCCTTTCCCACATGATTTTGTAACCTCCAAACACCTATTGGGAGTTAAAAACATGTCTCCAACAGTCATTTATCATCATGACTTTATGAAATCCAATCTCAAATGTGCAACATATAATATACACATTATTGGGTAATATTTGGGAGTTACAAATTTGTAACTGATATTGTAACTCCAAAATATGTCACATTTGGGCACACACATTAGTCCGATTTTGTGACTGTCAATAATATGTTACAAGGTGTGACAAATCACATTTGTGTGAAAAATCACATTTTATCACATTATTTAATCTAATATTATATTATATGAAATAATATAACACGAACAGGTGACTTACAGGTTAGCTTTGCCACTGTCTCTATCAGGAGTTCATGAAGTATTTCATGTTTCTATACTTCAGAAGTACGTCTCAGATACGAAACATGTGTTGAAGTATGAAGACTTGGAATTGCATATGGATTTATCTTATGAGGAGTGACCGGTTCAGATCATGGATCGGAAAGATAAGGTTCTACGGAACAAGATAATTCATGTGGTTAAAGTGTTATGGAGGTATAGCAGGGTGGAGGAGGCGACCTGGGAGCTTAAGTCAGTAATGCAAGATTAGTATCTCGAGTTATTCAGGTAAATTTCGGGGATGAAATTCTCGGTAGGAGGGGATAGTTGTAACAACCCAAAATTACTAATAAGGCTTAAGGGCCATGATTAGTGTGCCGGGAGGGCGTAATTGGTTTATATGTAATTTATATGGTTTAATGCTTGATTATGTGATAACCATGCTTATATGATTATATGGATATATGAAATGCATGACTACGAGAATTAGTATACATATAGGCCCTGTTTAGCTTATAGGGGCATATTTGTAATTTTGGCCTATTGAGGGCATAAATGTGATTATTTGTGATAAATTGTTGAGACCACATTTTTATGCAGATATATTTGCAGCATATGGCTCGAGACGGACCTAGTGAGCAATTTGGTGAAATAGTCACTACAGGGATTTATACCCGGCTCGGGGTAGTCTGGGGGGGTATTTTTGGGAATTTAGGACATATGTTAGAGATTATTATTCATTGGATTAATAATTGGTGATTAATTGGATAGTAGGATTTAAGTGGTAAAAAGTAGGAACACTGGAGGAATTAGTGGGAATTGGGGACAAATGATAATTATACCCCGAGATTAAGTTTATGTTAGTTATGTTTTGGAAGGGAAAAATGGTATTTTCCTAAACTAAGGACACAATCAAATTTTATCTTAGAATGAGGAAGAAGGCTGTAGATTGAAGAAAGAAAGAAGGGAAACAAAATTAGTTCTCTCTCTCTCACAAAACAATTTTTCTATCTCTCTCTTGCTCTCTTTTGAGTTGAAGCTAAGAACAAGGACCTAGACAAGCTGTTGGGCTGGTGATCTTTGAAGAAGTTCGAGAGGAATCTAAGTTGGAGTTGAAGTTGGAAAATAGGGAGGAGCTCAGTCATAATTGAGGTAAGACTACTATCCTAAACTTCTATGTTTTGCTGAATGGTTTATGTTGAATTTTAGGTTCTTGAGTATAGATTTAGTGATGAATTTGGTTGATGGTTTGAGTGGAGAATCTCACTGGTTATATTGTGATTCTTGTGGCTAAATTGAGGTGTGGATGTTTGTTTATGTTGCTGGAAATTATAGGATGAAAATAGGGGTTATTATGCGTCTAAGTTCGTTGCTGGTATAGTGTGGAGTTTGGGGGAAATTCTAGGTAATTTGGTGTGTTCTTGGCTGGAAGGAGAAGGAGGAAAACCCAGGTTTTCTCAGGGTTCACAGGGGGCCCCGCAACCCAGCATGGGGGCACCTCGGCGCATGTGGCCTTCCTACCCATGGGAGCTCTCTGACTTGGGGGCGCATCGCGACTTGCTTGGCCAAGTCGCGACCCGCCTCCCCTTTGGCGTGAGAGCTTGCTCTCTGACTTGGGGCAAGTCGCGACTTACTGAGCCAAGTTGCGACCCACCTTGGGGTTTTGAGCTTGGAAGTGTACTTAGTGTTGTTAGGGCTCGGGGGTTCGAACCTAGGGCTCGAGACAATTTCTACTGCCTGGTTTAGTAGAAATTGAGGTCCTGAAGGCTAGTTTTGCTACCTAAGTATTTTATTTCATATTGGTAGTTGATAGATCTCGATAATTCTTGTGACTAGGTGTGTCGCCAAGGCTCGAGGCTAGGGATGGTGCTCAGAATCAGTTCACCTTCTCTGCTCGGAATCCAAGGTAAGAAAACTGCAGCCAGTTGTGTGACTATGTTATGACTAAGAGTTCCCTACATTTGTATGCAATGTTGTGTTATGGTATTATGCCATGGGAGTATGAAATAAATGGCCTAAGTGCTGAAATAAATATTGGCGCACAAGGACGAGGCTCGGCCACTAGTAACTGAGGTTATGTACTTAATCACTGAGTTTGGCCTAAGCGAGCAGACATCAGTGGGATAAACGGAGGGTGCGGCCTAAGGTATCGACCTTGGATATTGTGTGATATATTTATTGTTATTAATCTGATGATTAAGGCATGTTCATTACCTAGATGGTTGAGTATATGATTGATATCACTGATTATTTGATATCAATGAGTATATGATTGATGATTTGTGAATTATTTGACTATTGATTATTAATTATGCTCTGTAATATGGTTTTCTTATTTGGCCTTGGTTCACGAGTGCAACATGATGTAGGTAAAGGCAAGGGTAAGCTGAACCAACCCTGAATTGGAGAGCTCTGGGGGCGAAATTTACATAGTTGGCTGCTCGGCTGCCACGACCATGGGATGTTACAGGGACAAGAGAACCTAAAATTCTTATTTTTCCATTAGAGTGGCTTGTGGTTGTATATAACATTTGAAATTTTGTAAACTGTTCTTTAACCCTGTTTATTTTTGGGATCCCGTGTAACAAACAGTTATTTAAATGAAAATTTATCTTTTATGGCAAAATCTTTTAACCCTAGTTCAATAATGGTTTAGCGACACATTTTCAACTAAATGACTTGATTAGCAAGTCTTGCGCCTTTATTAGCACAAAGTGTAACGATCTTGGTTATCCGGGGCGTTACAGCAGCCCTTAGCAGGGTGTGTCCCAGTTCAAATAGGGAATATTAACCAATTACAGTTTTGAAGCTCGGTTACTCAAACCTAAATGCGAGGGAAGGATTCTACTACTCGATTATTGCATTGTGACTATGTTATACCGCTAATGCTCGGGAATATGGATCTTGCTCGGGATTACTATATGCTATCTGCTTGGGACTTGAGATAAGAAAACTACACCCGGGTTGTGATCGGGGTTTGGACCCCTGTTAATAAATATGAGTATGACTGTGACTATTTGTGAGAATTTGGCTATAATTGTATTTGGGAATATCCGGCAGTGCGCGCTTGCATATGCTTCATCTGATTGTGTGATGTGTAATAAATATGTGATTATATCTGTTCTAAAGGTCGGCCTAAGGGCGCCGGGGCCGATAGTAAGCATGCGAAGCGTAGCCCAGCCTAAACTTGTCAAGGTCGGCTATAAGACCAGAGGACTCGGCCTAAAGGTGTCGATCTTGAACGTCACTTAAATAAAAATAAGTTCAGATTGCACTTAATCAACTGTATTGATTGTTGAGATTTGATTATGTGTTTGATTGAGCATATTATTATTGCTAAGCTTATTGCTGAAATCCTGTTGTTGATTAAATTTATTGAATTAAGTTTACCGTTTATATATTGTTTCTCATTTGTACCTATTGATTTATGTTTTCTTGGTGAGCCTTGGCTCACGGGTGCTATGTGGTGCAGTAAGGAAAGGGAAAGCCGAACTAACCATGAGATGGAGAGCTTCAAGGGCGATGCGTACATATGCACCCTGCTCGACCGCCATTGTCGCAATAGCCTTGGAGGAACTAGGGTTGAACCCTTTTTCTCTGTTTAGGGCAACTAATTTGTATTCCATTTGTCTTTTATCAGTCTGTAACCACTTTTTGGGATCCCGTGTATAAACTCAATATTTTAATGAAAAATAATTACTTCTGTGACCGAAATTGTTAATACCTAACCTTGATACAGTCTTTAATTACACATTTAAGTCCAAATGACTTGCTTAGTGAGTTAGACACTATTTTTATAGAATATCCCAAACTCATATAGTACATATAGACATCACATAATATACAAAATTCAAACAACCATTTAACATGTACAAGTATCAATGAATATAAAACATGCATAACTATCAATGTTATTATCTTGAAAAAAAATTGTGTTGAAATTTCCCTATTTCTACAACATTTCCCATTTTCAAAAAATACATATGCATAACATATGATACACGAATATCAAACAATCAATCAACATGCATAATTCCAACCTTATATCACTGCAACACACAGTACAAAAACCTGTCTTCACTAACTTTTAATCCTAAATTCCACTAACTTTAATATAACTATATATTTCAATATATATATATACTACTAAAGTTTCAATGAATTACCTCATCCAAGATAAATGCGTAGCTATCACATGGGATCATCACCAAATCCAATCAACCACAAAATAAAGCCAAACCTAGCCACAATTAAAAATTAACAATTATAAATAGTTACATAATTATTTTCAAAATACATTTATAAATTTCTCAATTCATAATTTCTAAATTGTCAAAACTCCAAATTAACCTAACTATCAATTTCAAAATTTCATAATTTCACATCTCAATTCTCAATTTAATACCAATTCTGAAAATTAACCTAATTTTATTAAAAATAAATTTAATTTTTAAATTCTCGTGATTTTATCAACTTAATAAATCTCAATTTCTATATTCTAATAACTAGAATTTAATATAATTATTAATTTCAATATTCTCCAATTTAATTAAAATTCTTAAAATTAACCTAATTATGTTAAAAAATTTGAAAAATAATTAACTTGAAATATTGAAAAATTGAACAAACCTTAACCTATGTGTAGGGACGGAGGCTTAGAGTAATGGAGGCCGCGAGGGGTGGAGCCTCTCAGAGATGTGGAGGTCGCGATGGTGGAGCCTCTAAAAGTTATAGAGGTCGCAAGGGGCAAAAGCTTTGGTCGGAGCTTCGATGGCCACGAGTGGCGATGAGAAGCATAGAGCGAGGCTCGGGTACTCTAGTAGAGGTTAAACGGGGCTCTAACTGATGAAAGAGGTGATGGGTTTGAAGGGCTAAGGGTTGGGTTCGAGGGCGTCACCGTGCTGAAATCACCTTTTAGTTCAAAGAGAGATGAGAGAATGAGGGGAAGGACGAGGAGGAGGGTTTTCTCTTTGGGCTAGCATCGGTTCATAACCGATGCATTTGCCATGTTAGCGTTGGTTATGAACTAACGCTATACCAAATATAATCAAAACTCATATTTTGATTAAAAAAAAATTCATCTGTTTAAATGTAAATGGTGTGTATATAATCTTTGTTTTTTTTAAATATACAGTACTGTCAATTATGAACGGACGCTAATGTCCCTAATAAAGCAATTGCATCGATCAATTACATGGACCGACGCAAAGAAGCCACGTCGTATCCATCTTTTGGTGTAGTGACATCATCTTATCTTTTTTATTTAATTGATACTTATTTTATTGGGTTACATCTAGTATGTTATCATTAGGCATAATTTAATCTTTTATTGAACTACAATATGGAATACTCATTCAGTACTAGCTCTTTAAATCAATGATCATACGAAATAAGTCTATAAATGAATAATAAGAGGCATTTGATGAACATTTTTTAAATTTGTTATAGTTTTATTGGCTGCTATATATGATATATATGCCCTTGATTTATTTTGTTGCTGAAGAAAATTAAAGAAAATATTTTGGCTAGTGATCAATTCTTTTTACTGCCTATAAATAGTGATAATGATTCATTAATTTTTATGCCTTCTTTTTCAATATTTTTATGTATGCCTACTAATGATATATGGGAGTGTCTTGCCTTCTATATCTTCACTTTTATCTAAACATTTGTTTTTTCTCACTAAATGTATGGCTTGTTTGTGCTTTTACCTTTTATATAACATTTTTTTTAAGTTAATCTAATATTACATATCTCTCTATGTTATATACATGTATTCCGTGTTACTTAATATTGGTGCTGCTTTTTCTTTTCTTCACAGATCTAGCCTATGCAGTTGATTTATCAATGCTTGCAGTCAAGCTTCGTATCTAATGAGATAACACTTCAAGGAAGAGATGGGGTAATTATTTCGAAGAGTTATGGACATGTGACTCTATTGGACAACATGCTCATTTAAATCCTTGATTGGTGTCCTTGGTATATATGGTTTTGAAAACTTTAAGACTAAATGAGAAGTTGCATCAACTCAAACTGTTGCACAGAATAACCAAGGGGGTGGAGGTAAGAGAAAAGGGAGCAGGGTGGGCGGCCAGCGCGGTTCGAAGAAGAACAAGCCCGTGGAAAAATTTAAGCCAACCTACGCGGCTTATACCGAGCTCAAAAACAATAGGGAACACATTTTCCTAGCAAACTCTGCCCGCCTCCCCTGGAAAAAGCCGAAGCCTTTGAAGCACCAGAAGGCCAAGAGGGACCCTTCCAAGTTCTGTCGATTCCACAACGACATTGGCCACAACACTAACGATTGTAGGTATTTGAAGGACGAGATCGAGACACTCATCAGAGCCGGACCTTTGGCTCAATATGCGTACAACAAAGTTCCCACTAGTCAGCAAGCCCGGAAGCTCCGCTAAATCAGCCTGGGCCCCGGATAAATCAGGATACCCCTCCTCCTGTGATAAGGGGGAGAGATATCCACAATCTTCGGAGGCCCCCACTTGGCTGGCACGAGCAGAGGTGCCCAGAAGAGATATGTCTATGAGTTGAAGGCTCATAACAGAGTGGAATTAATCCCGAAGTAGCATCTACCCAAACAGCAACGACTCATTTTTATTGAGGAGGATGCTAGTCACGTCCAGTTCCCCCATAACGATCCTTTGGTCATAATTGCCCAACTTGCTAACCGAAGAGTTAGGAGAATACTGATCGATAATGGAAGTTCGGTGAACCTGCTGTTCCGGTCTACGCTGGAGAAGATGGGGTTGTCTGTCACTGAGCTGAAGGCCACCTCCCTGATGCTGTATGGATTTTCTGGAGAAGGATCGGCAGCGATAGGAACACTCGAGCTAGTAATTACCTTGGGAGAGGGGCCTCGGACTGTCTCTAAACTCCTCGAATTCATGGTCATCGATTGTCCCGCCGCCTACAATGGTATTCTGGACCGACCTACATTGATAGCATTTGAGGCCATAACCTTCATCTGCCACCTCGCAGTCAAATTCCGCTCCTCTACAATATGTACGGTCTAGGGGGATCAGCTCGCTGCCAGGGAATGCTATAGCATTTCCATGAAGGGAAAATCACGACCCAGGCAGCAGACGATGGCAATTCAAAGTGAGGATGAGGAATCTCAGGTGGTAGGACCTACTCCTGAGATAGAAAAACCTCAAGACGCCAATGGGGAGGGTATCACCTTGAATGATGATATCGACCCCAGGATAGGCAAAGACAGATCCGAGCTCCAGGCCATCGAAGAGCTCGAGGAGGTGACCATCGACCCACAAGACCCCTCGAGGTTGGTGAAGCTCGAAAAAGACCTGTGTAATAAGAGGAAGGCGGAGCTGCTGAAATTTCTACATGAGAATCTAGATCTGGTCGCCTGATCTCATGAGAACATGATAGGAATCAGCCCAAGTGTTATCATGCACACCCTCAACCTAGACAAGAACGTGCCTGCGAAGTTCCAGAAACAAAGGCACCTGGGCATGACCCGAGTTGAGGCCCTAGAGGAGGTAGTAGCTCTGCTCTTAAAGTGCGGCTTTATTCGCGAGGCAAAGTACCTGATCTGGGTTGCCAATCCTGTTTTGGTCCCGAAGCCCAACAGGAAGTGGCAGACCTGCATCGACTTTTTCGATCTGAATAAAACCTCCCCCAAGGACTGCTTCCCCCTGCCAAGGATTGATCAATTGGTAGACGCCACGGTGGGGCACCAGCTCATGTCCTTCATGGATGCATACTCGGGCTATAACCAGATCGCCATGAACCCGGCAGACCAGGAACACACTAGCTTCATAACCCCAACTAACATTTATTACTACAAGGTCATGCCCTTCGGGCTGAATAATGCAGGAGCTACATACCAGAGGTTGGTCAACAGGATGTTTGCTAATCAGATCAGGAAAAACATGGAAGTGTATGTTGACAACATGTTGGTCAAGTCAAAAACTGCCAATAACCATGTCCCTGACCAAAAGGAATGTTTTAAGATTTTAAGGCAGTACGGCATGAGACTGAACCCTTAGAAGTGTACCTTCGGGGTTGTGTTAGGAAAATTCCTGAGTTTCATAGTCAACACCAGAGGAATAGAGGTGAACCCCTCTAAAATCAGGTCGCTACTCGAGATGCCATCACCCCAGTCGCGGAAAGACATCCAAAGTCTAATAGGAAGGGTGACAGCCCTCAATCGGTTCATTTCCAAATCAACCGATAAGTGTTTACTATTCAATAACCTGCTCCGGAGAAATCAAGAATTTGAATGGACCAAAGAATGCGAGCGTGCTTTCCTCGACCTGAAAGCACATTTAGCCTAGCTGCCCGTGTTGTCTAAGCCAAAAGCGGGAGAGCCTGTTTTCCTTTACCTGGCTGTCACAGAAGACGCGGCTAGCACTGTACTGATTCATGAAGAAGACGGGTCTCAGAAGCCAGTCTATTACATTAGCAAGAGGCTTCTCAGAGCTGAATCTCGATACCCGTTGATGGAAAAAATGGCTTTCTGCCTTATTACGGCCTCCAGAAAGCTCAGGCCGTATTTCTAATCCCATTCGATCCAAGTCATAACTGATCAACCTTTAAGACAGGTTTTGCATAAACTTGAGGCATCGGGGCGTCTTTTGAAATGGGCTATCGAGCTCAGCCAGTTTGAGATACTGTACGTGCCGCGAACTGCAATCAAAAGCCAAGCTTTGGCTGATTTTGTGGCGGAGTGCACGGTATTTCGAGAAGAACCAGTGGAACATCTGGTGCGAGCCTCATGGAAAGTTTTTGTAGACGGTTCGGCTAACGAGAATGGATCCGGAGCTGGAATAGTCTTGATATCCCCGGAGGGACATCATTTCCACTCCGCGTTGTGATTTGGATTCGAAGCATCCAACAACGAAGCCGAATACGAAGCTTTACTAGCTGGGCTAAGGGTGGCCAAGAACTGAAGGCCAGTTCCATCCAGTGCTATAATGATTCCCATCTCATGGTAAACTAGGTATTGGGAGAATACCAAGTGCGGGGAACCAAGATGGCTGCCTACCTGGCAAAGGTAAAGAAGGATCTGTCTGCATTTGAGCACAGCCTGGTTGAGCAGATACCTCGGGAGCAGAATGCTAATGCCGACGCCCTAGCAAAGCTCGACACCTCCGAGGAGGCCGAAACATTGGGCCTGGTACCGGTAGAATTCTTGGAAAGGCCAAGCATAGAGGAAGATAGAAAGGAGGTCAAAATGGTCGATACCAAGACGACCTGGATGACTCCCATAATTGAGTGCCTCACAATAGGAAAGTTACCAGGAGAATGAAACAACGCGAGGAGGGTACTTTACCAAGCTCTGAGGTACACAATGATAGACGGGTTGTTGTACCGGCGTGGTCTCTCTTTACCTCTTCTATGGTGTGTTCTACAAGGCGAAGCACAAACCATTCTACAGGAGGTGCATGAGGGATTTTGTAGCGATCACGCTGGGGGGAAAAACCTGGCCTTGAAGTTATTGAGGCAAGGATATTATTGGCCCACTCTCTCGAAGGACTCAATCTCTTATGTCAAAAAGTGCGACAGGTGCCAACGGTTTGCCCCAGTCACCCGAGCTCCTCCAGTCGAGCTAAAGATGATCTCGTCCCCGTGGCCATTCGCAGTCTGGGGGATTGATTTAGTTGGTGCCCTTCGCACGAAAAAGGGAGGAGTTCGCTATGCGGTTGTGACTATTGACTACTTCACAAAGTGGGCAGAAGCGGAGACCTTTGTGATAAAAAATATTGTTTGCCGATTCAGGCTGCCATAGAAGATAGTGTCGGATAATGGAACCCAGTTCGATAGCGATCTTTTCACTGAATTTTGTGAGAGGTATGAAATTGTTAAAAGCTTCTCCTCCGTGGCCTACCCCTAGGCTAATGGACAGGTCGAGGCTGTGAACAAGACACTAAAAGCGAGCCTTAAGAAGAGGTTGGATGAAGCCAAGGGAGTTTGTCCTAAATAGCTCCCCCAGGTGCTGTGGGCATATCGAACCTCACACCGAACTTCGACGGGTCACACTCCTTTCTCCCTGGCTTTTGGGAGTGAGGTTGTCCTTCCTGTCGAAAGAAAGATAGCCTCGTATAGAGTCCAGGCATTTGACCAAGACCAGAAGGACAAACTGCTCTGCGCATCCCTCGACCTAATTGACAAAAAACGAGAAGCTTCGCAGCTGTAGCTCGCACATTATCAACAAAAAATCACAAGTTATTTCAACTCAAAGGTCAAGAGACACATCTTTAACTTAGGCGACCTGGTGCTTCGAAGAGTCTTCTTAACTGATAAGGATCCCAAGGACAGAGTGTTGGGACCGAACTGGGAAGGACCCTATCAAATAGTAGAGGTTGTGAAGGAAGGGACCTTTAAGCTAGCTCGACCTAATGGAGAAGCAGTCCCGCGGACTTGGAACGCCATACACCTAAAGAAATATTATCAATAATACTTTTGTATGGCTTAGTTATGAAAGCTGCATTGTTTTATTAAAAAATGAGAAGTACTCTTGTATATGATTGTATGTTTCTATGGGCGGATAGTGTTAGAAGAGCGTTTTCCAAGTAACCAAGAAAGATCTCTCTCTGTTTACTTGGGGGGCATATGTCATGGATGCCAACCAGGACGTCCTAGACGCCAACCAGGTCCTAAAAACTTAGAAGTTGATTCAAATTGGTTAATCGATGTTTTTCTTAAAAAACACGAGATATCAATAGAAAATTAAAACGAACTAAGTTTTTAAAATCAATGTCCTGGATAGAACCAGGTCCTAAAAACTTAGAAGTTGATTCAAATTGGTTAATCAATGTTTTTCTTAAAAAACAAGAGATGTCAATAGAAAATTAACGCGAAATAAGTTTTTAAAATCAATGCCCTAGATGCAACCAGGTCCTAAAAACATAGAAGTTAATTCAAATGGGTAAATCGATGTTTTTCTTAAAAAGCACGAGATATTAATAGAAAATTAACGCGAACTAAGTTTTTAAAATCAATGTCCAGGGTACAACCAGGTCCTAAATTTAGAAGTTTATTCAAATTGGTTAATCGATGTTTTTCTTAAAAAGCACGAGACATCAATAAAAAATTAACGCGAACTAAGTTTTTACCAAACATGCTGAAAATAAATAATAACAATAATAATAAAAATAGATTAAAAAGAAATCCAGGGAAACCAATTGTCTCGAGGAAGAAAAACCTCATGGTAAAAGATTACAAGTAAATAAAAAAGAACAAAAATCCTAGGCCCCCTCAGGCCCCTCCGATGAAGTCACCCCTTCGGCCTCCTGCTCGCCAGCAGCGGAAGTCTCCCCAGTCTCCCAAGGCGGCTCCTGTTGAAGGCGGGCCTTGAACTTCTCAAGAAATGGCTCCCACACCTCAGGCGTCAGGAAGGAGAAGTCGCCATCCTTGTTGAAGGTCAAGCAGTGATAGAGCATGGCTTCCATGGAGGAGCTCGAAGACGCCCTCTCTGCCATGATGGTGGCCTCAGCTTCCAACTGCTTAGCCTTGGCCTCCTCAAGCTCGGCCTTCACAGCAGCTAAGGCGACCTGTGCAGCCTCGGCCTCCAATTGCTTGGCCTTGACCGTCTCTAGTTCGGCCTTCGCAATGACCAAGGAAACCTACGCGGCCTTTTCACTTTCTTTGACAGCCGTCAAGGCAGCCTTGGTATTTTGCTCTTGCTGTTGTGCAGATGCAAGAGCAGCCTGAATAGCCTGGAATTTGCCCTTGATCTCATCAAACCTGGCCTTGGACCGAGCTATACTGTGGCTAGAGCCAAAGCCGCCTGCAAAGGCATAGATAGTAAGGCATATGCTAGAGAAAAGCAAAGAGAGTTAAATAAGTTAACTAAGTAAACTTACTACGAGGGTCATCCCCAACGAAGACTCCATGACATTCTCAGGGCTCCTCGTCTCGATCTCCCGCAAGTCCCTCGGGGTGGCATTGTAATAATGCTCCACCGTATAGCTCGCGGTCTCGTAGACCATCCCTCGGAAGGCCTCGGGGAGTTTCTCCAGAGCCTGAGTGTTAACCAGTATGCGCACGGTGGGAGTGGGAGCTGGAGGGGTTCCAGCTGGTGCCTCCTATTCCCGAGTAGGGACCGGAGGTCGCGGAGGAGGTGGAGGCATGTTCTTTGCTGCTGCTGGGACCTGGCCCCTCCCTTTAGTAGGAGACTTGGATATGGTCCCGGGAGGAGTCTTCTTGGTCAGCCGGGGTTTCTTGACCAGTGGCCCGGACGATCCAGAGGGAGGATTCCCCCCTGGAAGATGGACCGCAGGACGTTGTCTACGGGCAGGGCCATCTCTTCGCCTGAAACAAAAAAAGGGAGCACCAGTATGCATGTAAGGTTACTTGAGTACAAGAAAAACCTAAAGGTGTATTCAAAAGTCCTACCCCCTGAGCTACAGGAGGAATCTATTGCCACGACCTCCGACCTCGGGGCTTTTATGGGGGAGTCTAAGTTTATTACTTCACGGATGAGAGGGGGCTTTGGGTCTGGATCCGCCACGGGACTGGACTCCTCTACATACTGCCTAAGCCCCAGAGCAACTACACCCACCAGAAGGGACGGCCACGACCTAAGGTTGGTCTCGTACTCCTCAAAAAAGGCCGACCTAAAAGCCATGGTGTTGTCTACTACTACAGTGCCCCTAGGGCGGCCCATGTTGTGGCGCAACACTAGTTGATCTACACACTGGAGTAGGGTTATGTTAAGGTCTGGGTCATCTCGATGACGATGTACGAGTTGGCTTGGGTTAAACCTAGCAAGCCTTAGGTCTGCGACAGCCCTGTCTAAGTCTCTAAAAAGGTATGGATTACATTGGCCAGAGGGGTCGTCTCCTGCCCCGGACTGGATCCGATCCGCATCGAGGCCCTGGGTAGCCTCGAGAGCCCGCTTCCATCGTATGAGCAGCACCTCATCCTTCTTGTCATTATTCGCAGCATCCCCCTCGAGGATGGGTACCAGCTCGCGAGATACTGGGATAGCCCTCGACCTCCTCAAGGCTAGGGTCTGGCCCTGAGTAATTAACTTACACGCCATCATCATCTCATCAGATACGAGCTGGCGGTAGTCTTTTTCACTTGTTGGGAGCCCCGCTAGGGTTTCGTATTGACCACCAAGGGTTAACGATTTGGCCGTCCTTGCGAAGATGGCTGCAAGATGATTTTCAAGTCAGCACGTGTGAAAAGAAATAAAGCAATGTGCTGATTTTGCGAGCTAAGAATAGAGAAAACTTACGAGGATGGTTGAAGTAGTGGTATTCGCAGTTGTGAAACCCCGTCGACATGAAAAAATTGTGCTTAAAGTTGTTGGGGTGGCTGGGCAGCTTGATGATTTCTGGAGAGTTGGGAAAATGGGTCAAGTAGTAGAACCCGTCGCCTCACCCCCGTTGATACGGGCTGGCTTTGAGGCAGAAGAAGTAAAGGATGTCCTCTGGTGTAGGGACCTCCCATTAATGCTTCAGAAAGAGGTACCTCAGCCCCGCTAGTAGACGGTAGGAGTTAGGGGGCAGTTGGAAGGGAGCTAGCTTCACGTAATTCAAAAAATCTGCCAAGTACTAGTCCAGAGGTAGGAAGGCCCCGGCCTTGAGGTGTTCATCGCTACAAGCCATGAACTCCTCATCGAGGGGCGTGCAGCTCCTCTCACCCTCGAGGGGAGGTCGGACAACAAGAGCGCCTGTCCTAATTTTGATGTTGTGGATAGCAGGATGTTGTTTACCCTCCCTTGGGTCGTAATCTTCGAGACTATCCTCTCTGCGTCGAAGAAGGCGTCAGGTCCCACCTCGACCTCTTTCTCCACAATGGGACAGAAGTGGGGGATGGGAGATTTAGCAACTATCACTTTCCCCTTGCTGGCTTGATGGGATGACGAACCGGTAATGCCCTTCTTGGATATGTTCTTCCTAGGCCCCATCTAGTCGCCTAACGAACAAAGATGAAGAAAAGCTTAAATAGGCCACCTAAAAATAGAAAAGGGAATGTAGCGAGAGAAGTGATTTTCATACACGGGCTGAGGTAATCTCAGCCCGCAGTGTGTGAAGCCACGCGTTGCCACGATCACGCGCCCATGTTTTCGACGGATCCCCGATTGCTCGGGATCTGTGTGTTAGGAGGGTTAGGATAAGGCTTGCCTTGGAGGGAAAGTTTTAAAAAGCAAACCTACCTAGAAAGCGTGACCCCTAAGCCACCTGGTTTCGCACCATAGAAACCTCTCACCTTCCCCTCTCTAAACAGGCATTCCCTAAAGCTACCCAGGAAAATTACCCAGAAATTACCTTGTCCTATACATCGCATTCCTAGACATGTTCTCATATGGTCGATATTCCTAGGATAAAAACCTATGCACCAAAAACCAGCCAAAAGCAACCTACAGTGTGCGACTAAGAAAGAATTTTACCTAACAGAGCAACGAAAATATCAAAACATGCAACATACAGAGGACTTATAGTGTTTTTGTCGTACGAAAGTCGCAAAGAGCATAGGAATTAGAGTCCTAGTGGCGAATTTAGAACTGGATTCGTGAAGAAACTGTGGTGGCAAGAGCGTAGGGATCTTGGGGGTGATAACCAGATGAAGAAGGACTGCTGAGGCTAAAAAGGAGAGAAGATGAGAAAGATTTTTTTTTTCAAGTAAAGGGTGGCTAATGTGGAAGATGGCCAACCTTATATATACGTAAGAGGCAAAGGAACGAGGACCGTTCGATCAAATTAATGCGAGATACGACGATCATAACTCGAGAGGCGAAACGGCAGCCGAAGATAGGCTAGGCCATTTAATGCAATTCTCGGAAGTCGGACAGTCGCCAACCACGGCGCTACACATGTCTGATGCCTGCACAATGGACGAGACATGAAGAGTTGAAAGGGAAACTTAAAAGCCCCCGCTGTGAAGGTCACAAGATGACATCATGGGTCACGAGCAGGGGCTTGGGGGGCAAATGTACGCCCTAAATATACGCGCACTATTAGCAAGCTGGAAAATGGCCTAATTCGATCTGTCTCGTGTAAATCGTCCACCCGGGGCTATTGTTACGGGCTTCCGTCTGTCCAGCCGAGCTGATTAGAGAGTTAGCTGTTTACTTGAAGGCGGTGGGTGGGTCAGCGGTATAGATATCACGAGCTGGAGCTGCATCGAGCTCGTGATGCAGCAGAGATCTGACACCCGAATCCTTGTAAAGACAACCACGCAACATAAACATGCATATATCAGACATCACGTGTCTATTCCATTCCTAAATTCTCGGGCACGCAGTATAAACGTGCATATTCAGACACCCCACGCCTGGTTTGGGCCATGCGGCCCATTATCCTTCCTTACCTATTGATTAGATCACACTTCACTATCAGGTTTTAGGAATTAATCATCAGTGTCACAAAGATGACGTGAAGGGTAAGGAGATCACGGGATGACCCCCTTTGCCAACCCAGGTATCCTTTTCCTATAAATACCAAGGTCCTGGGCATTGCAAAGGGTTGGCATATTTTTGTAAAGAAACACTCTCTAAGAAATAGTCAAGAGATATCAATAATATTGCCTGGTGGACTAGAGGGATTTTAACCTTCGAACCACCTAAAAAGAAAGGAGTGATCATCTTCCTATAATATTAGTTTCCCCAATCTAAGATATAGTTATTTTCATATCACGGTTCACCAATTAGCACTAATCCACCGTGTTTATTCGTATAATTAACTGTTGGCGAAGAACCGCGTCAATAATGATCATTTGTAGATCACTCAAAATCATGTTCATGTTTATTAGATCTTTTGATTCATTTGTTAAGGTCTCTTAATGTAATGAGGCTGGTCACTTTTTTTTTGGATATTCAATCAGTCGAATATTTGTTTCCTTAAGGATTAATTCTGGAACTTAATAGTTATTGAGCTCAAATCTATAATATGATTATAGTTGAATTATTCACTAGCGAATTAATAGTACTTAAGGAACAAGAGGTAATTAGAAGGGAAAAACAGTAAACCTTGACCATCTCTAATTAACGAACCAATAATTGCAGGACAGAACTACATGTATTGATTATATCAGTCGACTGCAAGAGATTTCTCTATAAATAAATTTCTATAATGACAAAAAGTGTAATTCCATATTTAGTGGAGTGATAATGGAATTAATAAATAAGATTATTTAAATAAAGAGTTTAATTAATAGTGTAGTTTGTTGAAGCTTAGTATTATAGGTCCATGATCCCCAAGTCACCTATGTACTACATTGTTAAGGGTAAAGGTGTCTTAGGCAAGATTAATTGAGAAAATGACTAAAATACAAAAGAATTAATTGAATAATGAATCGTTAATTATATGGTTCTATTGGGTTAGGAATTTGATTTTCTAGATCTTGTGTAAGCAATAAAAGGCATAGGATTTTTTGTAGAGTTTATTTTGAAATATGTATTTTAAAAATATGTACAGCAAGAAGAGAAGGGACCTGAGGCACCAGCAACCAAGGCAGCGATCCGAGCCCCTCGGCCACCAGCCTGAGTCGTGCGTGCAAGCAAGGTGCACCAGCGCCCACGACGTGCACCAGCCACCAACTGAGGCGTTGCACCATGTGCGCCCCAGGCCCCAAGCCTGCCTCATATGTTGTTGGTGCTTTGCACCCCTGTTCCCTTGGTGTCAAACCCTGTGCCATCCACCATGTAGAGGTCACCCGAGCCCTTGACTCATGCGCCCTTGTGTCGTCGGCCCTATCCCTAGGGCACCACAATTGGTGCCCAAAACTATAGATCCTATTTTTGTGCATAAATCTTTTATTTAATTAAATTTTAAATTATGAATTTTAAAGTTTAATTATCTTATTTTATTTCTATTTGAAAAATAAAATATATTTTAGTTGGTTAAGATCTTATATTAAGTTTAAATAAGTATTTGAATTTGATTCCTTAATTGTTTAAATTCAACTAAATTAAAATATATGACAAAAAATGCTTATTTAATTACAAGTTTGTTTTAATTAAATAAATTAGTTAGAAAGTTAGTTTCTAATTAATTAGTTGGGCATAACAAATTCCTAACCATTATCAAGAAAGACTAAAAGAGAGATGAAGCATTCTTGGAGCCTTGTAAATAACATGAAAGGCTAGTTTGTAATTTTATTTCTATATTTCAAAGGTTGTAAATTTAGAAATACCCAATAGTACTTGGTTCATCATTTATTGTTTATTTATTTATTTAATGTATTTATTTAAATAAATGTCAATTAATGTTTGATTGATGACATGATCATGCATTAGTCAATAACATGCCATTCCTGAAACTACACATAGCTTTTTCATTAATCATGCATCTTTTAGAAACATGATGATTTAGGACTATCCTATTTTTTTTATATGAATTGTTTTGGAGAAATCAATTACATGTAAAATAGTAAGTATTAAATTCGTTAAAACTTTGTAACTCACACCATAATAAAGGCAATAGTTTTTATAGGCCTTTAAGATAATTAACTTTATTTAAAAAGTATTTTAGTAAAGTTAGATGAATGTAATGGATTGTTATCGAGACCACATTCATTGTATAAATAGGCTCTTTATAATTAAATGTATTTTGTAATTAATTACATTCATAGGGTTATTAATAAACTAGTAATTAATTTGGAATTAATTGATTAGTTTACTAAACATACATTATTTCTAAAATAGTAAGTGGTAGAAGGTGAACAACTCAATGTGACCTATGGTCTCCATTATTAGCACAACACCGTGAGATATAAATAGGACCTCGAGGTTGTTTTGTTTCCGTCCCCCTAAGGAAGGTTTCTAGAAATATTATACCAAGGTTGGTTTCTTAGGAAGATAGGAGTGAGTGTTGTATATTAGGTTGGACCGACACTAAGGTGGCACTCTCTAAGTGAAGTCATGAATTCCGAAATAATGGGTGTCACTTACAAATATGCAATTAAGCTTTTGCGGTAGATAATTGCATCTTGACCAAACCAACGTTACTTTATTTTTAAAAGAGAAAATAAAGAGTTATTTTAAGTTTTAAATAATAAAGACAAGATTGTCCTATAAGCTATATGAATTTAACTTGACCGGCCCTAAGGAAACATTTTATTTGTTGGGTAGTCCTATCATGGAATTATAAATGTTAATTTATGTGTTTTAATTGATTGCATTCATGCATCATATTTACTTTCAAAATTATTGATATTTTTTAAATATTAATATTATTGTATTTTATTACTTTCAGTAATGTCGAACGGTGGCAATCCAAAAAATGCTTTACTTTCACTTGAAAAACTTAATAGTGATAATTTTATAAGATGGGAATGAAATCTGGATCTAATGTTATTCTGTTAGAACCATAAATTTGTTGAAACTGAGGAATGTCCTAAAGGGCCCTCTTCCAATGAGCCGAAGAATATTCTGGACAAATATGATGCCTGGATTCAATCCAATAATAACACTAAGTGTTACATCCTTGTGAGCATGAATGATGTTCTAAAAAAAAAGCATGAACCCATGGAAACTGCTTTTGAGATAATGGAATCTCTGCAGGCCATGTTTGGGCAGCGATCTGATCAAAGTAGACATGAAGCTACTAGAACCTACACGACTACTAAGATGAAGAAAGGTTTTCTGTACGTAAACAAGTATTGAGCATGAATAACGAGATGCATGAAGCATAAATACAAGGGGCCTTCATTGATGAGCGTACAGAAGTAAGCATCATACTTGAATCGCTCACTCCTGCTTTCTCTGCGTTCACGACCAACTATATTATGAATAAGTTGGAATTCAACATGACCCAGTTGTTGAATAAACTGCACACATTTGAGTCTCTTAACAAAACCATAACTAAAGAGACTAAGGTAAATGTGGTAGAGGATAAACCACCAATCTCTAAGTCTAAAACCAATAAGAGGAAGAAGAACAATGACAAGGACAAAGGTTAGGGCAAGAAGTCCAAGAAATGAAAGAAGGCACCAAAAGCCAAGGAGAACAAGAATGACAACAACTCCAAAAAGAAGGAACCAAAGGGAAAGTGTTTCCACTGTGAAGTTGAAGGTCACTAGAAGAGAAACTGTAAAAAGTATCTCGCTAAGCTGAAAAAGAAAGGTAAATTTGATTTGCTTGTACTTGAAGCTTGCGTAGTGGAAGAAGATATGTCATCCTGGGTTTTAGATTCAGGAGCCACTAACCATGTTTGTTCTTCTATGTAGACACTTGAGTCATCAAGGGAACTGGCTGATGGCAAGATAACAATTTGAGTTGGAAGTGGAGCACTCGTTTTGACAAAAGCAAAGGGGACAATCTCCTTATATTTTGGGAACAATTATCTTATTTTGAATCAAGTTTATTTTATTCCTAGATTTTCTAGAAACTTAGTTTCTTTATCTATGTTGTATGAATTTTTTTTTTTATATTTCTTTTCATAATAATATGATTGTTATTTGAATGGATGATTTCAAAATTTGTGAAGCGGAACAAACAAACGGACTGTATATACTTAATCCTAATGAACGATTGCTAAATCACTCAGAATTATTTAAAGTAGCAAAACCGCAAGGAAACAAAAGACAAAAAGTTTCTAATGAAGATGAAACATATCTTTGGAATATTTGACTTTGTCATATAGGTCTAGACAGAGTAAACCGGTTAAAAAAATATGGACCATTGAGAGAACTAAGAGTTAGAACTCTTCCTGTTTGTGAATCTTGTCTAGTAGGCAAAATGACCAATGTCCTTTCTTAGCGAAATGAAATAGAGCTAAAGAACCTTTGGAGCTTGTACACATTGATGTATGTGGTCCAATCAATGTACAAGCAAGAGGTGGGTATGAGTACTTGATCACTTTTATTGAGAATTACTCAAGACAGGGTCATACTTATCTAATGCTTAGGAAATCTGAAACCTTTGGTAAGTTTCAACCATTCAAAGCTATGGTTGAGAATCAATTAGGTAAGACTCTTAAAGCACTTTGATCAAATGGAGGTTTTGAATATTTGGATTTAGAATTCAAAGATTTCTTGCTGGAGCATGGTATTCTATTCCAACTCACAGCACCTTGAACACCACAGGAAAATGGTGTTTCAGAAAAAAGAAACAAGACCTTGTTTGACATGGTCAGGTCTATATTAAGCTACTCATCACTTCCTATCTCATTCTGGGGATATGCACTTCAAACGACGACTTATATTTTGAATGTGGTCCCAACTAAGAACATAAGAAAAATGCCACTGGAACTGTGGAGTGGAAACAAACCTAGTCTGCACCATTTCCGCATTTGGGGTTGTCCAACACGTGTTCTTAAACCAAAATCTGGGAATCTTGATTCAAGATCTAAATTGTGCATTTTTGTGGGCTACACCCCAAAAACAAGAGGGTGTTATTTCTATAGTTCCAAGGACCAAAAGTTATTTGTTTCTACAAATGAGACCTTCCTTGAACATGATTATATGAATAAATATAAACCTTGGAGCAAGGTAGTATTGGAGGAACTCACAGCTGATAAGATTTCATCACCTTCATCGTCATCATTAAATGATAAATGAAAAACTGAGGAAATCATTATTCCTGAAAAGGAAACCCCATTACAATGTCATAGTGGGAAAATTGTGAGACAACATGTTCGCTACGAACATGAGGCACATGTCCTTGTTTCTGATATAGATAAGGATGATCCATTATCATTAAAAGAGGCTATGGATGATACTGAAAATGAGAAATGGCATGAATCCATTAACCAAGAAATTGGATCCACGTGTTCCAATCATGTATAAGAACTTGTAGACCCACCTGAAGATGTCAGGCTCTTTAGTATCCGAGGTCACCTTTCTCTTAGACCTCTTTATTTTTGTGACTGTAGGTTGTCTTACTTTTATAGAATACATTTAGCTTGAGTTGTGGTGATAGAATAAGGTTTAATTTTTTTTTAGTAGTTATGATTATTATAGTATAGTATAGGTTTATGATATTAGTAGCCTTGTTTGTGAAAAAGGGGGTGATTGCATAAGAATAAATTAATTATGATATTATTAAAAAGTGTTATAGATCGAGCCTACATAAAGCCCAAAAGCCCAATAAGATTTTGGGCTTAGTAAATTCGAAATCAGCCTAGGGAATTAGAGTTTGTTATTTTATGGTTAGTCAAGATATGTTATGAATTTCGAAAAATAATATTTCTAAGAAGTTGTAGATAATTGAATTATCTTTCTAACGATATAAATATGGTCTAAATCAAAATCTTACAGCTCCAGATATGTTGATTTTACTACAGGTGAGTTTAGAGTTATGAGATTTAGGTAGTTAGAGGTTGAGATATTTTTCCTAGGTAGTTTGATGTTAGATTCCGTGGATTTTGGTTCAAGTCGGGACTTAGTTGGAAACTAGTAGCAACAGTTATGAATTTTATAAGTTTGACCTATAGTTTAAGAATATTAATTATAACATAAGGTTTGATTAATATTGTTGTTCCTAGAAATATATTTATTATAACCTAAGGTTTAGATAGAACCATTAAGAGCATGATACTTGTCATAATCATGTTTATTTAAGGATTTAAGTTTAAATAAAAGAAAGATCTAGAAACTCTAGAACCTTCCAGAACCATTAAGAGCATGATACTTGTCATAATCATGTTTATTTAAGGATTTAAGTATTTTTTTAATAGGATATTTTCACTCCTCAAACTCTATAAATAGGACCTAGTGCTCAGCCATTTTCTTCATTCTCCAAGCATTTGATTAGAGCCTTCAAGCTGCTAGGACTTCTATAGAGGGATATACTTGGGTTTTGGGATAAATGTTTTATTATCTTAAGCTTTATAAACACTTGGGTAGTGAGATAAAGTGTGTTTTCAATATTGAAGTGTAGATCGGTTCTAGTACATCCAAGGTAATATGTTGATGCGGTTCTTCGCCAACAGGTAATTAAGAAATGAAGAGAAAGGGATTAGTGCTAAATGTGAACCGAAACAGATATAAGATCTTAGAAAAAGAAAGAGGTGACACAAGATACGTTTTTTGAGTGGTTCAAAGGTTAAAATCCTTCTACTCCACTAGTCAGTATTATGGCTTTATACTGGATATTTGATTACAGGGCCTTTTTTACAATAGAGAATCCAACCCTTATTAAGTCCCAGGGTCTCCATATTTATAGGAGAAGGCACCTGGGAGTTGGTAAGAAGGTCATCCCGTGACCTTCTTATCTATCACATCAACTCTATGACATTCATGATTAATTCCTAAACCTGACACATAAGTATGGTCAAATCGATAGGTAAGGAGATAATGGGCCGCACGGCCCAACCCAGTCGTGGGTGTCTGAATACGCACATTCCTGCTGCGTGTCCAAGAAGTCAGGGGCATATCAGACACGTGATGTCTGATATATGCACGTTTACCTTGCGTGTGTTGACTTTACAAAGGGTCATAGCCTCCATACTCAGTTCGTACCGCGAGCTGGATATTTAACTCGACCGTAGTCCTTCACAATCCGGGGTCAAGTCTTCGGCAATCTTGGCGAACCCTTGAGTTTCCTTGAGCTAAGGAGGTATGACCTAATGACAGAAGCTCCAGTCTGTGGGACGTCCACGAGATAATTATGATTAGGCCGCAGCTCGGCTCGCTAATCAGCCCGTGGGAAAAACAGGGCGTACATAATACTATTCATAAGTTTTATTCTGTTTGATTCCTTAGTTTTCTTTAGTTTTCATTCAGATCCTCAATCGTTGTTTCGATTCTTGGTTAGGTACTTAAGTTCTTTGAACTTAAGGTTTCTTTTCGGTAAGTTTCTTCTTGGTGGTTTTAGTTCTCTTCTTTTCAACTCTTTTCTTTAGAAATACTCACAATTCTTATTGTTGGTTTTAGGAGTGTTCCAAATCCCGTCCTTGTTCTCAAATATGCTGGTGTTGTTAAGGAAAATAGGATAGTTTTTATATGCTTATATGTTATGATATGTTTATGTTATAATATGTTATGTTATGATATATATGAATCTGTCTTGTAGTCTTTGGGGCTCATAGTTGCTTAGCTAGCAAACCTCAATGTATTTTGAGGCTTATAGTTGCTTAGCTAGCAAACCCCAATGTTTTTATGTTGCTTGGGGCTCATAGTTGCTTAGCTAGCAAACCTCAATGTATTTTGAGGCTTATATTTGCTTAGCTAGCAAACCCCAATGTTTACCTTGGACATGGGTTAGAGTTGTGATTTACATTTTATAGTTGTGTTTATGTTTTATGTTATATGATTGATTAGTAGATTTTCATTGCTGGGCATTAGGCTAACTCCTTTATTTTAGTGTGATGCACGAAAATGAACATGGAAGGTGGAATGATTCTTGGTAGCTTGTCTTATGTGTTGAGGATGAATGGACTAAATGGACTGCGTGTCGATCGAGGATGAAGTTATCTATGTTTAGTCTTTTAAAATATATATTTTTATGTAATTCCGCAATTAGTATTTAAAAGTTACGTTTTTATGTTTTGTAAACAATGGGATCCCATACCCTATCACATTTTATTTTATGCTTTTATGTTATTTTTTATTTGATACAATATATTTTTTTTAATAAAGCTATGATTATTTCTTATGTTTCCTTCAAAAGTTGTAGTTAAGTCTAGTAGTTTTTAATGGTCCATGATCTTTGAAATAGTTGGGGCGTTACAGTTGGTATCAGAGAAACAGTTCATATCCATGAAGTTCTCCTAGATACACACGCTCAAGCTCCAAATCTAACCGCCAATGTGAGTGTTTATGTTTATTATGCTTATGTTTATGTTTATAGCTAACGTTTTAGCCGTTATGTATCTCAATTTTTAGATTCACCCTAGTTATGTTAGTTTATTTGTTTATTTATTTATTTGCATTTATGATTGTATTTAGTGAAAACCTTTCTCCAAATAAATATCATTGTTATTTTGGAATGACATGTATGAGTTTGATTTTTTTACAATCATAATAAATAATAAATTTAATAAATAATGACCAAGTTCGGTGAGGGTGGATACAAATCAATGGACCGGGTTCCATATTGAGAGTTTAGGGGGCCATATTAGTGGGAACAATTTAACTGATCCCAGCCCTCCCTCCATATGGTTAACTTTGGAACAACGACGAGTTTCGAGCCTGAGAATTAAGTCATATAGGATGATTAGAAACAGACTTAGAAAATAATAAAGATGGCTTATTTTTTAAGTATAGAAACACACCCTAATTATAAAATAGGCTTATATAACTTGTTTCATAAGAAGTCATAATTAACAGGTCTGAGTTATGTTTGCTTAGATTAAGTTTTTGCCTTAGAACCTATTAGGGTAAGTTTTAATATGTCAGGCTCTTTAGTATCCAAAGACACCTTAGGAAGAAGAGGACATGAGAAAGTATCCCTATGCTTCAGCAGTTGGTGGTCTTATGTATGCTATGTTGTGTACAAGGCCTGACATATGCTATGAAGTAGGGATTGATAGTGTGTAACGACCCAAAAAATTACTAATGAGGCTTAAGGGCCTTGATTAGTGTGCCTGGAGGGCATAATTGGTTTAAGTGTGATTTAAATTATTAAATGCATGATTATGTGATAAGCATGCTTACATGATTATATGGATTTATGAGATGCATAATTATGAGTATTAGTATGCATGTAGGCCCTGTTAGATTATAAGGGCATATTTATAATTTTGGCCCGTTGAGGGCATAAATGTAATTATGTGCGATAAATTGTTGAGACCACATTATTATGAGGATATATTAGCAGATTGTGGCTCGAAGCGATCCTAGTGAGTGGTTTAGCGAAGTAGTCACAACAAGGGTTTATACCTGGCTCGGGGGAGTCTTGGGGTATTTTTTTTGGAATCAGGGAAATATATTGGCGATTTGTAGACCTTGGGGAAAATAATTGGTGATTAATTAGATGACGGGAATTAAGTGGTAAATATTAGGAACACTTGAGGAATTAGCAGGAATTGGGAGCAAATGACCAAAATGCCCTTACAATGTTTAAAGACTTAAGTTTATTTGGAAGGGCAAAATGGTCATTTGATGGTTAAAAAGGGGATAAGGGTTATTCTGTTTTTTTTAGACTTAGTGGAAGTTGTAGAAAATAGTAGAAACTGAAGGAAAGAAGAAAAACAGAGACTCCTTGTTCTCCCACACGGTTTCTTCTCCCTTCACCTTTTCTTCTGAAATTTGAAGCTGTAAACTCAAAGGAGGTTTAGGCTAGAGCTTGGGACTTTGTTCTTGGTGAAGATAGAAGGTTCAGCTGAAGTTAGTGTCCAATTAAGGTAAGGCTTCTAGTTTTTTTTTTGGGATGGCTGAATTTTGTTATGTTTGAACTTTGAATTTGAACTTTGGATGGGAATTCAAGGATTTGAGCTTGGGGACTTGAGGAACTAATGGCTGCAAGGGGAGAAAGGGTAACCTAGGGTTGGATTCTCCATTAAAGGTATTAATTTCTCGGCTTGATCATTTGAATTTCTGGGTTTTCTGGTTAAGTTCTTGAGCTTTAAGCTCAATCTTAGTTTTTTGTGTTTGATGGTCCATCTGGCAAAGTTTGATGTTGTTGGGCCATGTTGGATGAGATGTAGTGGATGGTAGGCTTAATTTGAAGCGTGGTTGATGTTTGGAGGGATTTATGGAGTTTTGGCTCGGGAAAATTCGAAGGAAAACATCAGACGATTGCTGATGCTATTTGTAGCGCTGTAGAGCTAGCATTAGAGTGATATAGCTCTATGCCTTGTTTCCTGGGGGGCATTTGTCTCTGCTCGTAGTGCTGTAGCACCCACCTTGTGGCGCTGTTGTGCTACCCTACCTCCATAAATGGGTTTTGGGTATTTTTCTTAGGGTTTTTGCTTGGAGGCTCAGGGGTCGATTCCACCACCCCGTTTGGTGGAATTGGGCTTCCCAAAGGCTTGTGATTGGTCCCGAAGATGGGTTACAGAATTAAGATTTAATGATGGTTTTGCTTTGCGGTTGTGACTAGGTGTATGCTAGGGCTCGGACAGGATCATGCTTGAGGATCGTTTCTATTAACCGAAGCGCTCGAAATCAAAGATAAGAAACTGCACCTGATTATGTGATTATGTTGGGACTAAGAGCTCCCTAAACTTGTATGTGATGTCCTAAGATTGTATTATGCCATGGGGACATGTGATAAATGGACTAAGAGTGCCAGAGTCACTATTTGCGCACAGGGCGCGGCTCGGCAACTGGTAGCTGAGGTTATGTATATAATCCCTGAGCTCGGATTAAGCGAGCCAGAGTCAATGGGCCAATCAAAGGGTGCAGCCTAAGGGCGTCGACCCTGGATATTGTGTTATATGTTTATTGTTATGAATCCAATGATTATGACATGTTTATTATTTGGATGATTGATTCTTTGTTTGTAGATTGATATCATTGATTATGTGAGCAATGTGACTTGCTGAGTATGTGTTTTGTGATCTGTGAATTATCTAACTGTTAATTGTCCTTTATCCTATGCATTATGGTTTTGTTTCTTGGACATGGCTCATGGGTGCTACGTGGTGCAGGAAAAGGCAAGGGCAAGGTGAACCGGTCTTGAGTTGGAGAGCTCTAGGGCTAAATGTACATAGTCAGCTGATCTGCCGCCACAGCCAAGGAATGATACAGGGACAAGAGAACCTAAAGTGCCTATTTTTCCATTAGAGTGGCTTGTGGTTGTACATAACTTTGAAACTTTTGTAAACTGTCCTTTGAAACCTATTTTGGTATCCCATGTATTAAACGTTTATTTTAATGAGAAATTTCCTGTTTTGACCAAAATCTTTTAACCCTAACCTAATTATAACTTTAGGGTCAAATTTTAAACTATATGACTTGATTAGCAAGTCTTGCACCTTTATAAACACACAGTGTAGCGACCTTGGTTATCCAGGGTTTTATAGAATCGTTATCAATCAAATCTTGGTTTGGAACACTGGACTGCAATAAAGCGCATTCTCAAGTATCTTAGGAGAACGATAGATTATATGCTTTTATATCCAGGGGGTGTGTCAAACCCTACTCGATACTCTAATTCTAATTTCCAATAAGATAAAGATAGTCGTAAGTCGACGTCTAGTTCAGTATTCACTCTTGGTGGAGGAGCTGTAGTCTGGAAATGTATTAAATAGTCAAGTATAGTATATTAAATCATGGAATCCTAGTATATAGAGGCTTATGAAGCAGCTAAGGAAGCGGTTTTGTTAAAGAAGTTCTACAGTGATCTGGAAGTAGTTCTAGATATGGATAAGCCATTAATCATCGACTGTGATAACAGTAGAGCAGTAGCTAATTCCAAGGAACGTAGAAGCCACAAGAGATGGAAGCATATAGAAAGGAAATACCATCTGGTTAGAGAGATTGTGCACAGAGGTTATGTGACTATTATGAATATAGTGTTAGAACAAAACCTGACAAACCCGTTTACCAAAACACTTCCTGCAAAGTCGTTTATGGGTCATGTATGCAACATGGAATTAAGGGTGATGCTTCTCTTGCGTTGAGGGCAAGTGAGAGATTGTTTGGATTAATGTCTTAAAAGCATTTAAAGATATTTTATTTATTTAAATAAAAGTACAATATTATTATATTTGAATGTTATAATTATTATTTGAATTAATTATATAATAATAACAAGAAAATTATTTATTCATTCATGAGAATATGATCTTGTATTGGTACGAGAGAATTAAGATCATATATAATGAATAAAATAATCTGTAACATATTAAAGTAAGGAATCTATAATGAATGTTTACTAGTGCGGTTTACTAATCGTACGAGATGCAAGTAATCTAGATTGGATTAATGATGTGGATAAATATCTTAGTAAATGTGTTGTATATAATAAAGATTATATATGAAAGGGCCGATGAGAATTAATTATCTTAATAAACTTTTAGTTTCACATAAAGATTTAATTCTTATCATAATAGATGATCATTTGTAGATCGACCTAAATTCTGAGTATTCATGAATTTATGTTTGCGTTTATTGGATCTTTTGACTCGTTAAGGTTTCCTAGTATAATGAGGTTAATGACTTTTGTTTTGGAGATTCAATATCATGAATGGCTGGGAACATGATTTACAATAATGGAATTCACACTTTCTACTCAACACATAAGATCTAAAGAGGTTTGATTAGAGAGAAGATGTATTAAATAATTTTTCAGGCTTAGAAAAGCTATCAATTTCTTTTCAGAGAGAGTCTGACAGACAATTTTTAATTGCATAAATTTTTTAATTTTTAAACTCTATAACGATAATTAACTTAACTAATTAATCATTTTTTTAAATTAAACTAAAATAAAACTAATCAATTATAACCTATTTAATTATTTAAGTTAAATCTTATTTAAAAGGAATAATTAAATAATTGATTAAGCAAATAATTTTGAAATTCAAAATTCAAATCCCAAGAATAGGAAATCCCTGTGTGTGGCATCACACTCAATGCACAGTGAGTGTGTTGACAACACCATTAGGGTTATCTCTAATTTTTCTCATTTGTTTGTTTAATCAACTTTTAAGACAATATATTTATACCAAAATAATTATCAGTTAATTCAAAATTAACTTTATCATAAAATATCAGTTTTAATTAAATTAATAAATATCTTGTTATAAATAAGATAATTTTTAATCTCTCTCTTTATATTCATCCAAACATGATTAGTATTTATCTTAACATATAGTTTTTCAAATTAAAAACTATATAGTTAAATAATTAATTAATCAATGGCCCATAATTATCACATAATTATTTTGTCGCCCTAGAAAATTAAATCATTTTTAATTAAGTCATTCTCTCTACAAATATTTCTTTTGACACTGTACCCATGACTGTGTAGGTCAAGGGTGATCTGGAGATCATGGACCTATAATACAAATCTCCAATAAAGTAGATTATTAATTAACCTCAATAATATAATAATCTTATTTATTAATTCCATGACTACTCCACGATAAATATGGAATTGCACTCTAAGTATTTATAAAATTATATTTACAGAGTTTTCTCTTGTAGTCCACTGATATAATAAATAAATGCAATTTATCCACCAATTATTGGTTTGTTAATTAGAGTTAGTCAAGATTTCAATTTTAGCCTTCTAATTACCTCTTGATCCTTAAGTACAATTAATTCACTAGAGAATAATTAATCTATAATCAAATTATAATTTTGAACTCAATAACTATTAAATTCAAAAATTAACCCTTAAAGGAACCAATATTCGATCTGTTAGCATCTACAGAGTCCTAAATAAACCTTTTGAATTCTACGTTCCCACACACGTCCTTGTGTGTTTGAGGATTGGTCTTGAAGAACAAGGTGTGAACTTTCACAATCTAGATAGGAAGATCGTTGATTTAAAACAAAAAGATTCAAGGACACTTGATAGGCTACAGGAGGTAATCTCTAATCTACTTATATGTGATTTAATATATGTATATATGTAAGATCCTAGCTGGTATTAGTAAATAATTTATAAGACCCATTCCGCTGTGTAACTCTGATTTACACTTTTATTACCAACATGTGTAAGATCGAGGGCTTCCACTAGGACTTCCGATCAAGGTGAATATTATCACGGGGTTAATAGAGCTAGGGCTTCTCCCACCTTATCTTAGTTTGATCCTCTATTTCTTCTAAGGAGCTTCTTCAAAGCTTAGGTCCCAAAGTTATTCTTAGAGATGTCCTAACTTCTTTTATCGATGAGAACTTTAATCAATATGGGACAAATCTTCACAATAGCCACTCCTTCTTTCCCCACTCTCTTTTCTTTTTAATCATTCAGGAAATACATATCCAGCTCAGCTGAGAAACTTGATTGCAGTTCTAACCCGCTTGAAGATTACGATTCTAGCCCACTTGTTAATCCCTTTAACTTGATTGTGCTAGATTCCTCTCATAGTTTAGAGGGTAGGACCACTAACTATTTGCTCATTAACTACTTTTACGATCACTCCATTCTAACTGTTTTTTCTCATTCTTTGCAGGGGAAGAGATGTTTGGCCTTAAGGGTGCATTGTCCAATCCTCAATTCAAATGGAAACAGGTTACTAAGAAGAGATCATGCTTGTAGTCAAAGGATTCTTCAGCCCCTGCAAGGATAACTTAATCATTCAAATTGAGAAGCCCACTGGCTGAGTCACTATTCTAAGGAAGGTTCCCACCGTCAGCCACATCGACACTCAACTCGTTCCTCCCTTCGTTTCCCTAGCTTCCGTTGAGGGAACTGGCCTTTCTAAACATGATTAGAGCTTAGTTTAGGCTATTGTCTCCCTCCTCACGACGCACACCCATTAACTCACCAATAAAGAACTGGATAGTCTCGAGGAGAATCCTCCTACGAGCATCCTTAGACGAGTTGTGCAAATGCACATGACCACAATTACTTTCATTACCCTACTATTATACATTTAGTTGTGTTTATTCACCACTAATTCTTTTTGCACAATGTTTACTCTTTGAGATTAAAGCCAAGGAGATGATTGAAGCTTAGCTAACAGAGACGTCCTACTCCAAGGAAAAAGTTGAGCAGAGGGTCACCCAACTGAAGACTAATCTAAAGAAGGCTAGGGAGGAGCTCGACAAGTTTGAAGGAGAAAGGTAGGCTATGGAAAAGTAAAATTTTGAACTAATCAAGGCCCAAGACGAGATGAGATTGTCTCATGAGGCCGAGGTTGAAAACCTTAAGAAAATTGACAAGGTTGAAGAGAAGAAGTCTATTTAAGACATTTTTTATTAGGTATTGGTTTTCAACTAGAGCACCAATTTTTCTTTCCTCTGAGAGAAGGTTGTTGGACCCTATATTGAGAAATTTTGAAGCTCATCTAGTTAAATAGCATATATAGATAGCTAAGGTTCGGACTGGTGAGGAGCCATGTAACGACAAAAAATTCATAACGATTGACTCACTAGAAAATGATAGTGTTTTCGTAGTGGTTAACTCATTCTAAAAGGTCAACATATCATAAAACTGTCATTAAATTTGCAAGGAAGTCGATGCATAATTATAGCAAAAGAATTTAAATTGCAAATCCAATGTTAAACATGGGTGAAAATTGAAAAACAAAACACAGTCTTTAAACAATGAAAAATAGAGCATTTGGCCGAATGACCTTCTTGACTTGCTTACAAACATAACACATACTTAAAAGGCATAAAAATGTGGTGCAGCATAAAAATGTGGTGCAGAAGACTTATGGAAACCCCACTAAGTCAATAGGTCAGTTGGTCACAGTATGCATATGCAGATGAGATTCCCTCCAACTCATCGTCACCGAGTTCATAAACCTTAGCTTTACATGTACGCACAGAGTAACTGATGAACTAAATCTCCCAGTTAGGATGCAAAACATATAAATGTATAGACTAGGTCAAAACATAAAATAATACATAATTAGCATAACAAGCATCCTAATATCTTAAATAATCATACAACTTATAAACATAATCATAAGATTTGATACGCTGGCTCTTCTATCATAATGTAATTCAAAGTCATACAAGTAAAGCTATTGAGCATGAAACGTAGAAAATTAAACATTAGGAGGTGACCAACCTCAAGAGCCCACGATAAGGAGAATAATGACTTCCTGTACTAAATGGCAAACTCCAAATACTTCCACAATAATTGTACTATAGTATGGACATACCACAACACGGACACATGGCCACCCATAACTATTGAACCCTAGCATGCATAGCAAACAATTGCATCCATAGGAAGACCTAAACATAATTGCATACATAAGTAGTTTCCATAGTACCAAAAATCATATCAAAAACATATAAATATCATGGAAATATATACAATCCACATAACCTAAGATACTCTTGTTACAGAACTTCCTTACCTTAGTCCTTAGCTTGTCTTTTCCTTTTTGTGAGTGGGGTCGCATTGAAGTCCTATAAATCCAAACATGAAACATTTCTTAGCTTATAATTATGCTAAGTCTTATTAAAAAAGAATTTATAGGACAAACTTATCCCAAAATTCTACTCCCAATAGTTGGCAAAAAACCGAGCCCTCAAAGTAAAATGACCAAAATAACCCTCTCGGAAACCCGTAATAAACTTAGAAAATTATTATTCTCAATAATAATTTATTCTTCATCTATATCTGAAAATGATCAAACTCCAATTGTATCTCAAGTTAGGAATTCCCAAGCCCCAAGATCAAATCTTGAGCCTTAATGTTAAAAATCGAGCCCCAAATGTAAGTTATATCATAACTTATTCATTATAGTATTTTCTAGTCCTTGAAAATATGTTCTAATTCCTCTAATCAAAATTTAACCTCAATCATCATTTTTCAAGCGCCAAGCCCAATTCCTAAGAAGAGCCTCTAACCCCGAGCCCTAAGCTCTTCCTGGATGTAGTAGATAGCCTTAAACATGTTCGTTTCTTGAAACTATAATCTTGAGCCTTAATTTCTACACCCCAGCCTTCTCACAAGATCCCGAGCCCAAAACCAAAAGTTTAAGTCCTATTCTTTACGTGAGTCAAATGCATGGTCGATGCATGGCTTATGGCCTCAAGCCAAATTGTTCATGGATCACCCAAGTCTGCCATACTCACGACAACATCACCATCATCATCATCATCATCATCATTATCATCACCTTTAATGGCGAAATCTCCATCACCACCATCTTTGGTGGTGGTTACCACCATAATCGCCACCTTGGGGCTCTCAAACTATTGTCTTACACTCTATAAACCCCATGGATGATTCTATAGCTCAAAGATGAGCCTATACCTAACTCATCGAACTTATGTCCACCTTGCACCACACCACCAGCCTAACCACCATTGTTGTCAGTGATGGTGCTGTAAAAAGTAGTAACCACAACTCTCATGGCTATAACCACCTCCAAATCTCATTAAAACTTAGATCTAAGCTTCTAAGACAAGTTTATAACCCTTCTTAGCATATTTAACTATCAAAACTCAGATTTACTACATCAAACATACCCCAAAATATTCAAAGATCAAACATTAAAATATCCAAAAGAAAAGGAAGTTTCTTACGTCTTGTTGGTCGAACCTATGTTCTTCTTCTCATCTTCTTTTTATTTTTTAGTTTCTACAATAAAGAACAATGATTCTCTGAGAAGCCACCATGGCTGATTCCTTTAAGAAAATAAAAGTGTTACTTACCCCTTGTTCTTGAATTCTCTAAGCTGACACTATGGAGTTTCCTTCTCCAAAGTTGGTCTCCAATTCCCTATAACATCAAGTGATCTCTAAGGACATATTCAACCATTACAACTACTAAAATAACATAAAAAAAACACTTACCTTGGTGTTGTTCTTACCTAGCTTGAACCCTCCTTGGAGAACAAAGTTCTCTTCTCTCAAACTTTCACTCTAATTCTTGAAAATGGTTGGGCACTAATGAGAGTGAAATCGCCCACTACTCAGCCTTTTACTCGAGTAACCACTCTCTAAAATAAATGAGTCATTTCCCTTTCCCACTTAGGTCGAACCCTTAGTGTCATCTTTTGACATTTTATGCTTAATTACCACTTAATAACCTTAATTACAACTATAAGCATCCATGATCATCATGCAACCACTCATTATCTCTTATAATGATTTAATATTCCATTATAATTGTAATACTGTAAGTGGGTGGTCTAGTTAGCTAGGTTTATATGACCCCCAAATGATTTGATTTTTATTAGAAACCCAAGTTGCTTTTGTTTGGGTATAGGCATAAAATTTTATGTGAAAATTTAATAAAGCAATACTGTAACGACGCGAATTTACTATTAAGGCTAAGTGCCTAGATTACAATGTCTAGAGGGCATAATGAGATATACATGTTGATTTGACTGAATAAATGTGTGACTACGTGACATATATGATTTATATGATAATATGGAATTAAATGCATGCTTATATGTATTAAATATGCATGTGGGCCCATTCTTGATGATAAGGGCATATTTGTAGTGTTGGCCCGTTGCGGGCATAAATGAGATTATATGTGTCAAATGATTAAGACCACATTATTATGTGGATATATTTGCAGTATATGGCTCGAGGCGATCCTAGTGAAAGGGTTAGCAGAATAGTAACAACGGGGTCCAATACCCGGCTCGGGGTGAGCCTAGGGGTATTTTGGGGACTTAGTGTGTATTTAGGATTTATTGGCTGACAAGTAATTATTGGCTAACAAGTAATTATTTAAGGTTTAATTGGGCGTGTCGAGATTAATTGGAAATTTATAGGGTGCACTCGAGGATAAGCGAGAATGGTGGCAAATGATGATTTGGCCTTCGGGCCATTAAAATATAAGAGGAAACTTAAAGGGTATTTTTTTCTCTTGAGGTTAAGGGTGGACTTAGGTAGCTAGGTGGCTTGAGAAAAAACTAGAAAATAAGGGGTATTTTTGTTTCTTGGGGAAGGAACTCTCTCAAAACTCTAAACATTCTCTCCTCTTTCTTGAAGACTTAGGAAACTTTGGAAAATTCTGGTGGTGAGGCTTCGAGTTTGAAGTTGGAAACTTGGGAGAACAAGCTGAGGGTGTCGGAAATCTAGATTAAGCTTGGAATCCCCACTCAGGTAAGATTCAAGTAAGTGTTATTACTGAAATCCTTAGTTTATATGAAGTGTTTTGAGGTTTTGAATTTAGGAGTTTGAGCTTGGGTTGTGGTGGATTTTTTGGTAGTTATAATGCCTAGGTTGTGTGGTAAGGAGTCCTAGACTCAGTTCTGGTTTTGGTGTAAGGTTAAAATAACTTTATGTAGAAATTGTTTGGGTTTAAACGCAGAAAGAAGATGGGTTTTTTTGGGTTTGCAGAGGCGCGCCACGACCCTGTTCATGGGCGCCGCAGCCCGCATGGCAGCAAGAGCCTGGCTTTCTGCCTCATGGGCCCGCCGGCTTTTGGGCTCGGGGATCTATACCTAAGCGCTCGGGACGATTTCTTCTACTTGGTTTAGTATAAATCAAGGTCCAGGAGGCTCGTATATTATTCCAAAGATTTTTATTGGTTTAGGATTTTAATGGCTATCCACTATCGCATTGTGACTAGGTTATATCACAAGGGCTCAGGATTAGGAATCGTGTTTGGGAATACCGTACACTAGCTTCTTAGGACTTGACCTGAGGAATATGAATGTACCTGTATCTGAGAATATATGCATGGGCATGCTTGTATATGCTGTCGTTGATTATGTGCTACAAATTGTGTATTTGTGATTATATAGGTTTGTAGGCCGACCTAAGGGTGTCAGTGGCCGATAGCAAGCATGTGGAACACAGCCTAGCCTAAAGATGCTGGAGTCAGCTAAGAGACTAGAGAACTTGGTCTAAGGGCATCGGACCTAGATATTATACCTTAAATAGAAGTGTGGTTCACACTTGTTCATTTCTATTGATTGACGAGTTTGGTTACATATTTATTTATTTTTTTATGAGAAAAAGAAATTTATTCCACCAAATCAAGTCAATTTACAAACTACCAAATCTTGAAACCAGATAAAAACTATTACATAATCTGAAAAAGAGTAATCAATCTCTTCTCGCCAGCCTTGAGTTTGGAACTGCTAAGATCAGTAAGTTTGGTTTTAATACCCCAGAGAATCAGGTGACTAAGCTTCAAAGCAGAACAGGAGTAAGCCTAAAAAATACACCAATTCTTGTTAGTCCAAATGTAATAAACTGATACAGCAAGCAAAGCAGCACTGATCTTCTGTAACAAGCCCTTTGGTCTTCCTTCCATCCAAACTTGCCATTCTGAATAAGAAAAAGGCCAAAGCTGAAGCCCCAATCTGGTTTGGACTTCACACAGGACCTGCTGAGAAAAAGGACACTTGAAAAACAAATGATCATGTGATTCCTGGTCTAATTCGCAGACAGGACAAAGGCAAGTCTCAAGCTGAATATGACATCTAAGTAAGTTGTCACGAGTGAGGAGGTGACCTAGCACTACTTGCCAGAGAATAAACCTATGCTTCAGAATAGACAACTTACACCAAACCACCTTGTCAAAATGAATCTGCTCTTTGTGCACCAGATGTTCATACAGACTAGACAAGTTCAGCTTCTCCTTGGTCATCGCAGCCTGAAGCATATCAGCCGTGAAAATATCTCTCAGTTTGATGAGATTCCGCCAATACCAGCTAACATCATATTGTAATTGATAAGACCAGAAGTTCTGCCCCTTGAGATAAACACTAGCTATCCATTTGACCCAAAGGGAATCCTGTTTAGTAGCAATAGCCTAGATGTACCTAGCCATCAGAACTATATTCCATTTATAGCCTTCTTTAAAGCCAATCCCACCTAAGTATTTAGGTAAGCACACCAGGTCCCAAGAGGACATATGGACTTTACTTCGGTTTCCTCTAGCTCCCCACAGAAAGTTCCTACACAATCTATCTATTTCCTGGATAACTTTTTTAGGGAGTAAAAATATACTCATCCAATAAGTCCTAATACCCAGCAAAACAGAATGTATAAGTTGAGATCTCCCAGCAAACGAGAAATGTCTACTAGACCACGAATGCAACCTGCTTTGAACTTTCTTGATAATTAGCCCACAATCCTCAGCCCTCCATTTAGTTGGTCTAAGATAAAGGCCCAGATATTTCAGAGGAAAATAACCTTCTTCAATCTCCAAGCTAGCTAGAATTTTCCTCCTTTCCTCCAAATGAACTCCACCAAGATAAATATGTGACTTAGACATGTTCATAACCAGACCAGACATTTTACTGAAACTACGAAAACCATCCATCAGAATCTTAACTGAAGTATGAGAACCTTTACAAAAGAGCAAAAGGTCATCCGCGAAGCAAAGATTAACAAGATTCAATTGCTTACAAAGAGGGTGAAATCTGAAAGCCTTTTGCTGGAAAGCTAACAATAATAACCGAGTGAGATACTCCATTATCAAAACAAAGAGAAAAGGGGATATTGGGTCTCCTTGTCGCAGCCCTTTCTTCCCACTAAAAGCACCATGAATTCTTCCATTCAAAATCAAGGAGTAAGAAACTCCTTTCAAACAGACCATTATCCATCTGATAAATCTATTAGGAAAACAATAAGCATTGAGAAGATCCTCTAAGAAATACCAATCCACTGAATCATAAGCTTTGCTAATATCTAATTTAACCAAACATCTACTCAATATGCTCTTCCTAGAATAACCCTTGAGAATATCTTGAAGGATGAATATATTATGGGCCATCGATCTGTTTTTGATAAAAGCACCCTGATTTTGGTGAGTAAGAAAAGGCAGAACAGTAGCTAACCTCACACAAAGCATCTTAGAGATACATTTGTATAAGGTATTACAACAAGCTATTGGTCTGTAGTCAATAGCAGTAGAAGGAGAATCTGTTTTAGGCACAAGAGCAATGACTGATCTGTTGAGGGAATTAGGCAGCTTACAAGACTCAAAGAAACCCAGCACAGTAGTGGCTATCTCATCGCCCAAATCTTTCCACATATACTTGAAAAAACCCGAGCCAAACCCGTCCGGACCAGGACTCTTAACAGAATGAATGCTAAACATTGCCTCTTTAACATCTTTCTTCGAAAAGGGTCTAACTAAACTGAGTTGCTGATCAAAGCTTAAAGTTTTACCAGCATTTATCACATCCAGTTGAATCCTATCAGAAGCTGTACTAGAACTACCCAGAAATCCTTCAAAATGATTAATCACATCCTCATAACAATCAACTATTTGCCCATGGTCATTGACAAAAGCTGAAATCCGATTAGAAGCAAACCTCTGTTTTAAAGTTGCATAGAAGAAAGCACTATTGTCATCTCCATATCTCAACCAAGTGACTTTACTTCGCTGTCTGAGAAAGATTTCATGCATTTTAGCACAGAGAATGAACTCAGAACATGCTTCTTGCTCTGCTCTATGAAGATCTGCAGACTGAGGCTGCTGCTGAAGAAGAAACTGAGCTCGTTGGTATTTTTCCTTGGCTGCAAGAAACTTTCCTGGTATATCCCCAATTGTTGTCTTATTAAACTGAACCAAAATAGACTTTAAATTAGTCAATTTCTGACTAATTCCTTTCAGACCAGAATAGACCCCAGTAGTACCCCAGCTGTTCAGGACAGTCTCCCTCAACTTCTCATGTTTTGTCCACATATTGAAAAACTTGAACGGTTTCAACCCTGTAACCTGACCAAGAATAGGTTTAATAACACAGTAACAATGGTCAGAGATTACATCCCAGTTGAAATGAGCTTCTGAGAAAGGAAAAACATCAGTCCAAGCTTCATTACTAAAGACTCTATCCAATTTGGAAAAAATTTGAGAACCCTCCTTCTGTTTATTGGACCAGGTGAATTGAGCACCAATTCTACGAATTTCTGTCATCAAGCAATTAGCTCTCCAATTACAAGCATCTTCCTTCTCTACCTCAGTAATAGGTCGACCACCTACCCTATCATCAAAATAAAAAACGGCATTAAAATCACCCGCAACTAACCATGGTTGAACTGGCAAACTTAGAGAATCTAAAGCATGCCACAGCCTTTTCCTTTCCTCTAAATGATTCCTACCATATATAACTGTCAAGCAAAAAGGGTACAGAACACCCATGATCTTCACAATACAGTGAATAAATTGGTCTTCTACATCAATAATAGCAATTTTGAACAAATCCTTTCTCCAAACCAGGAGAATTCTTCCTTCAACAATCGGAACAGATAAAAAATCCCAATCTCTAAACACAACATTCATCATATCCTCTATTTTAGAGCCCATAAGTTTTGTCTCAAGGAACGCCCCCAGACCTATTTTATTGAATCTACAGAAATCATGAAGGGATTTCTGTTTATTCCTATGGTTCAGCCCTCTAACATTCCAGCAGAGCAGATTTATTCCTTCCATCAGAAATTTTCTTGGAGAGTTTACCCTGTTGCCGACCTTCCAATTGTCCAGCTTGTAAGACACTAAATTGATTGACCTTGCTAGGCTGGGATACCTCATTAACATGCTTAACACCACTAACTCTTTTAGGAGTCGTCCATACCTGGTCCAGGACTTCTGTAGATGTATTATTGTCCTTCCCAACATCAACTGAAGAACTATTAGCCATCTCAGGAACTTCTGAAATCAAGACCAAATTAGCAGAATCTAGTTCAGCCTCTCCCTGCCTGTTATCTTCTGCCTTCTCACTAGTTTCACCTTGCTTCTTCTTTGGTTGCCACACTTCTTTCTGTTCCTTCCTACAGCTAGAAGTAGTATGTCCAAGACTTTTACAAACCGAACATTTTGTAGGTAACCATTCAAATTCAATAAGTTGCTCAACAAATTGCCCACGTTCATTCACAAAACTAATACTATGAGGGAGCTTGTCAGAGATTTCCACATCGACAAGTACTCTGGAAAATTTTACCATTGAACGATCTTTAGTGATTTTATCAATCATCATAGGACGGCCTATGGTGCTAACAAGAGCACTCAAACATTTGGTACCCCAGTATTGGAGCCCCAAATCATGTAATCTCACCCAAACTGGGACCGATTTCACTAAACGGAATATGTCAATATTTGTCGACCAAGGTCTAAGAATAACTGGCTTCCTGTCAAAGTGAATTACTCCCGATTCAAGGACCAGGTCCCTAGTCGAGATATCCCTAAACTTAACAATCGTGAACCCAGCATTCATCCTAGACACCCTTTCTATGCCAAGTTTTCCCCAGATTCTTCGAAGGAAACCTTCAAAAACAGCGATCGGGGGATTAGCCCCTAGAACAATGCAGACTATAGCAATATTCCAAAAGGATGCCTGCTCTTCAACTTCCTCCAGGTCCAATTGAGCTATCGGTAACCCATCCCTGAACAAAGGTTCCTCATAGGTTAATTTCACACCACTATGCTGTGAAAAATTGTCCCGAAATTGGGACCATTTGTCCTTAGCCCGATCTTGAAACGAAAGATCATCTCCTGAATTCACCTTATCAGGTTCATCTAGGTTGAAACCCTCAGTACCATTACTAGCATTAGCAGATACAAACCCATCTTCTTCGACAGTCTTAGTAAAATCAGCCACAGAATCTGCAAAGAATTCTTCACCCGTGTGCTCAACATTCAGACTCTTAGTAATCACTTCTTCACCACACATGTCCTTCCATGAAGATAAACCAATCCCACTCTTTAATGATTGAGTAACAGGCTTCTGAATTGCCTTCTTCTTCCTCGCCATGGAGAGAGGGAAAGCAGCTCTCACGCCTTTCATTTTTATATTGGGGTTGGTTACATATTTATTATTAGTAGGTTATTTATATCCTAATTTTTAATTGAACCTAATAATTTATGTTTGCTACTTTTATACTGTTGCCTTGTTGTGCATACTGGTTTACGTTTTCTTGCTGAGCCTTGGCTCACAGGTTCTACGTGGTGCATGTTAGAAGAAAGGATGGCTAGACAAGCCATGAGTTAGAGAGCTTCACGGGTGGTGTGTACATATGCAGCCTGCTCGATCCCCACAGGTTGGATAGCTTTAGGGGAACTAGAGTAAACCCTGTTTTGTCGCTTAGGACGGCAAAATTGTATTCTAAATGTCTTTTACGAGTCTACAAACTAATTTTGGGATCCCGTGTATAAACTTAATATTTTAATGAAAAATAATCATTTCGTTGACCAGATCTTTTAATACTTGACCTTGATTTGTTCTTCAATTACACATTTATGTTCAAATGACTTGCTTAGCGAGTTAAGCCCTATTTTAAACACACAGTGTAACGGTCTTGGTTGTCCAGGGCGATACAAATACCATGTTTAAATTCCATGGAAATTATAAGGAATTTTACTTAAAATAAAATTAACTTCAAGTATTGGCTTAAATAATAGCCTTGCATCTGAAAATTCAAATATCTAAACTGGTGATAATATTTTCTGAGATGTTCGCTATTCCATGATCGTGGTACTTTTTCTCTGTTCAATCTTGCGATCTTGTACACTCCTTGTCAGTATACCTCAATAGTTTGATACGATCCTTCCTAATTAGGTCCTAGGATTCCAGGTGTCAGTCATTGGTACCTTAAAATAATCTTCTTAACACGAGGTCACCCAGTCAAAATTGACAATCCTAGACCCTTGAGTTAACATATTTTGTGACCCTTTGTTCATATGAATCCATTCGAAGCATGGAAGCTTCATGTTTTTCTTCAATGAGATTGAGTGATGCTATAATCAATTCATTGTTCAGTTCTTAAATGTAATATTTCTAGAAGTGTGAAGCGACATTGACTTCGACAGAAAGAATTACTTTGCTACCATATACCAAGGAAAACATGAGGTGTCCCGTCTAGATCTGGTCTTTTCTTCTATATGCCCATAGTACCTGTGAGGGGTTTCGTCTGCCCACCAACCTTTTGCTTTTTCTAGCATTTTATTCATGGAACTCTGTAAAGTTTTGTTCACTGCCTCAACTAGGCCATTTTCTTGGGAATGTACTACTAAGGAAAAACTCTTTATAATTCCAAGTTTCTCACAGAATTCAATGAATGGCATGCTATCAAATTGCTTAATATCATCAAATACAATCTTTTTTTTATGTTCATACTAACAAATGATGTTCTTGACCACAAAGTACAAGACCTTCTTCAAGGTTATGGTCACTAATGGTTCTGTCTCAGCCCACTTCGTGAAGTAATCTACTAAAACAATAGCATAACGAACTCTACCTTTGCCAGTGGGTAGCAACCCAATCAGATAAATTTTGCAAACCTCAAAAGGCCATGGGGAAGATAACATTGTAAGCTCGATTGGTGCGGCATAAGCTACCTTAGTAATTCGTTGGCACTTCTCACATCATTGAACATATGAGCTCAAGTTTTTATTCATGGTCAACCAAAATATCCTTGTCAAAGTACTATTTTATCTACGATTTGCTTCTTGGCAAGACCCCTGCAAAAACCCCTCATAAACTTCTTTCAAAATTGTTGAGGATTCAGTTGGAGACACACATCTAAGTATGGGCATAAAGTGACCTTATCTGTATAAAACTCCTTTGATTAGAACATATCTTTGGAATCTTGTATAACATTTTCCATGTCTCTTTTCGATCCAACCGAAGTGAGCCTATGGACCGAATCATCCAGGTCAGCTCTGTGCTAATTATTTCCACTTCTAGTGATTCTTCCTCGATACTGGGCTTTCCTGAGAATTCCACCTGTTGCACGTTTAACGTGTTCACTTCTTTGGTTGTAGCCAATCAAGCTAAGGCATAAACGTCAAAATTCTACTCATGTTGTACTTGCTTGATCAAATAATATTCAATTTTCGGCAAACTCTTCTTTTAATCTGTCCAGGTAGGGAAAATCTTCTTTTACTCTAGCCATGCGCCAGATACTTTCTTAGTACTTGGTTCACCACGGGCTGAAAACAAGCTCGGCCCTAAACTTTAGGCGCCTAATGCAAAATGTAGTATTTTATATAAAAATAATTATATATAAATTGTTATTTTTTAAAATTTGGGGTCTTTTTGTATGGAAAAATAATGGCTTTTTTTTAAAAAATGGGGCCTTTTTAATTGGGGGCCCTCGGCACAGGCTTGGCATGCCTGCGTGCAAGGCTGACCCTAGATGATAATGATTGAAGCATTGGATGGCCCTTTCTTTCATTTCAAAAGCAACTAGTATCCTTACCAAGGGTGCTTCAAACTCAACCTCGTTGTTTGAGGCACTGGACCCTAATCTTAACAGTGACTGAAAGCGATGAACCTCTAGGATGATGAGAATTATCCCGCCTTTGGAGCCATTGTTATTAGAGGATCCATCTATGAACAACTTCTAGAGTTCTCAAAATAACTCCGTTACTGTTTCCTCTTGAAACCCTATGCAATATGCTATACAATTGACCAATGTCTCACCCTTTATAACAATTCAAGGCAAATAAGCGATCTCAAACTAGTCGAGCTCTACCACCCATTTAAGTAATAATCTTGAGCTCAAGTCTTTCTAGAACTTGTCTTAGCGATTGGTCGGTTAGAACATGTATAGGAAGAGGTTGTAAGTACGGCCTATGCTTTCTTGAGTCGAGCACTTAACAAAATGCAAGCTTTTCCATCAAAGGATATCTCTATTCTACCCCCGAGCTATTTTTTACATGTGTAATAGACTGGTTCCTAGACCTTATCTTCCTCCCAAACTAGGGCAGCACCAACTGCTTACACTGTCACTACCAAATATATGAATAACACTTCTCTGTCTACAGGCTTGGATAGAATAAGAAGTTTAGCAATATGCTTCTTTAATGAATGAAACATATGCTCACATTCTTTCATCCATTCAAAGTTTTGTTGTATGATCTGCAATTTCCTAGTCTAGATACATGCTTCCTATAATTCTCAAAAATACAATAAATAGGAAAACAATAAGTATGAATATTGTGAATAGATTACTTTAAATATATGTACCTCAACAATGAACTTCACCTTTTCTATCTGTAACATTCTGTCATATGAATAGCTAGGTATTATGAATAACAAAGTCTGCTTTCTTCACAATCTTCCTCGACAATCTTTGATCGAGCCTAAACTAATGTGGGTAGGCTCTCAACACATGAGATATAATTCAAGGAAAAGAGAGATTGTGTTGGGCGGCCAAGAATAGGATAGAGTGTCTAAGGTTTTCTTTTGATTCATTTACCAAAATAAATCCATTGACTACTTCAATTGCTTAAACCTTAACCCTAGCCATCACACTCTATATATATATGCAAACCCTAGGGCACTAACTAAATTACTTAACCATACTTAAATTAATTAAAATAATAATTAAATAAAAGCTAACCCTAGTCGCCCCACCTATAGTGGAGACTGGGTGAGTACTTTTTGAATTTTAAATGTTAAAATATTCAAATATTTAAATTGAAATTTATATTTATTTATTTTTATAATTAATTAAGTAAATCCTTATTCAAATTAATTATTTATAATTTGAACCTTGATTTAATATTATTTATTAATATTAACACCAATTTGTTAATATTAATAAATATGCCATAAATATTAGAAAAATCTGTCTTTAACCCCAAATTCTTAAATCATGTAAATATCAATAAATTGACCTAGTTAACATGATATTCATAATTTATAATTAAATCAATTGTTTGAGACAATTAGACTTTATTGAATCTTTGACGACGCTAGGACAATAAATTTCATGAATACAAGCTACAATAAGTTCTCGTGGGTGTATTTATTAAATAAACCACCTCACAACTTATTAATTCTGAATGACTCCACTATAGACTTGGAATTAAACTCTTGATTCTTAGAATGTACTTCCCATAATGTAAATACGCTATCCATTTTACTGTCTGTCAATCCACTATTGATGACTTACTAATGAGTCGAGTGAAGTTTATCGTTTTACCGCTCATTCATATCCTATCTTTAACTCCCACTAAGTCCCTTGTAAATGATAAATATGTCACATATATGAGCGCTCAATCATTTAGCCATTTGGACTAAACTATTAAGTAAATAATCTTTTCACTTCTTATATAAAAGCTTATAGATTTCATATCTATGATAGACACTCTCATTCAATTATAATATTGAATCTCCAAAACATAAATATAGGCTATGTCGTAGGGACAAGGTTTTAATGAACAAGTTAAAAGATTCTGATAATATAATTAATTGAAATATTGTCACTCAGAATTTAGATCGACTTGACATATGATCAACATTGTGATGCTAATTAAATTCAATCAGTCCTAGTCTGATGTGATGCTAATCAATGTCGGTCCTAGTCTAATGTAACAAGGTACGTCCAATCCTCTCTACTTGGTCAATGTCTTGGATAAGACATCACTCAATCGTGTAAGTAGATTATATCGTAATTTACCAAATTACTGAAAATCCTATGCACTTATTTAATCATAGGACTAATTCTTTTGAACATATAAATGCAATTATAAAGCAATATGACCTAGTCACTATAAGTGTAACTATACATATGTTCGGGATCTTATGGATTTTTTTATTAATTAAATAAACATATAATAAAATACATAAGAAATGCAATTGATAAACAAAAAAATATTTCTTATTCTTTTATTAATAATCAAAAGTGTTACATAATAAATATGGTTTTACAAGGGCATGGAACTTCAACATTTGCTCCTTCTCAATAGGTTGAAGAAAGGTTGGCATTTGTCGGTAGATGTTAATGCAAACTGTTGGGATTAGTGCCCTTTAAAGCATATATTTTGAACAATGTTTTATGAAATAAATAATTGAAATGAATTCTTTCATATTATATGAATATCAGAAAATTCCAAAATTCGTTATTGTGACTACAATCTTGTATTGGTAAGAGAGGATTAAGATTGTAGGGAACGAATTTAAACAGTTCGCAGTATATTCTCAAGAAATTTAATTATTTTTTATGTAAATATCATTATTTATATTACTATTTGGTTATGCTTGTAACGCATGTTAAGGACGGCACATATGTACATCCATGAGCCTATAAATAGGCCTCATATAATTCATTTATTTCACACGCAATATTTTGTATTAAGAGAGAAATAGTGAGTTTATACACAAAACTTGTAGGTATCCTCAAGACTTGTGAAACTCAGTGAACCCTTGTTCGCTGATCTCTTGGGCTACACCACTATAACTTTCTTGTGTAGTTTACATTCTTGAATTCAACTCTGTAATCTTTATCATTTTTCGTGACTCTGTGTCGTTGACTAAATTAAGAGTCAACATTTTGGTGCTTTCAAAGAGAGTTGAACTCAAGAATTCCATGAAAATAATGGCTAAGAACTCCAAGATAGCTGGTTAACTTGGACATACGTCAGAAAATGTGCCAAATCCACCTCCTACACCAGGTGCAGCAGAGAACGAGCCACATGTTGAATTGGAAGAGGAGGAGATGGATGCTAGAACCTAGTGAACAACTCTAGGAGTGTTGCAAGACAAGATAGCTACCCTAAAAGCTAACCAAGAAAATGTGGTTGAAACTATGGTAATGCAATAGATGGAGATCAGCCGACAACATCGAGAATTGAACAAAAGGCGGACATGTATCGTCAACAAAGGGACGCGACAACGATTTAGAGGTGGCCATTAAGTTGGCTCGAGGATAGCCACCTGCTTAACCTAGACCAACCTCTCAACTAGATCTACCACTAAATCCTCATCCTCCTCAAAATCTGTGATCAGATCTCCCCCAATGTCCTCCAAATCCACAAGAACCAAGGAGTCCACAGTGGGCGGAACAGCATCCAGCTGCTCAGCAAGAAAGGCAGCCTCAGAATCTTGCTAAAAAAAACAAAAAAACAATAATCCTATCGTGCTAATCAAGGTAATACGCATCAGCACATATAGAATAGGGACGAGTAGCATCCCAGAAGCCCTAGACGTCACGTGACAGACGAACAAAACCTTCCTGACAGGGAGCAGAGTCCCTCAGGAAGCAGGAGGCAGACAGACTTAGGCTCTGCAGTCTGGGACCCCCCACGACGAAGCAATGTCTGGGGACCCAACGACCAAAGTATGCTTCCTCCTGTTTACTGAGGCATACTAGGGAGAAGAGAGGGGGACAATGCGTACAGAAGATCGCGTACTCATAGGTCGCAGTTCTGAGACGGCCATAATTACAATGAAGGGGACTCCAACTATAATAGGAGAAACAATGGTTGACAAGAGGAGGAAAGGAATAAGAAATAGAACCCTCCTCTAGTGGAAAACCACCCAACAAGCCAGAACTATGGGGGGCAGCCCAGACAACCTAACATCTTTGACTGACTAGGTGCCAGCGAGAAGAGGTGAAGGGATGAAGACCTAAAGGTTGTACTTAATGGCTGAAGGGAAAGGTACGATTAGCACATCCTACCTGGTCACTCCCTCTGCTATACCAAACGTCATTCAGGCTCAAATAGATGCCCTAAATCAGCCTATGCAAAAATAGGTCGGGAATAAAGTGTTTCATATTGAGTATGACCAGAGAAAAGGTTCCCTATTCTTCAACAAAATTTTTGTTGCAAAAATCCCAAGAAAATCCAAAATGTCAGTACTGCCCAACTTTACTGGAAGAGAAGACCCGGTACCTCACGTGAATAAGTTTGAGATACAAATGGACATCCAGAAGGTGTCCGAAAAAGCTCGATGAAGGATCTTTCCTGCTACTTTATCTGATTTTTCCAAGGAATGGTACTTCAAGTTTCCACCGACTGGTATAATTTAATAGGAGATGTTCGTAAAAGAATTCAATAGACAGTTTTATGCTAGTCAGATACATCCGACAGAGGCTAATCAGCTACTCGATATCAAACAGAAGGACGGAGAGCCTCTCAAAGAGTATATACTGAGATTTATGCAAGCAGCTGCTCGGGCCAAGACTGTTGGGGATGAAAGAAAGATTATGACCATCACACTTGGAGTGCAATGCCAATCTCCCCTTTGGAGCAGACAAGTATATGAAGCCGGAGGAGGCTATCACCAATGTGGGAAAGTCTCCAAAGGCCGACCAGGGCAAGAAGGAAATGTCAACCAATGCCGCCAGTGGGTTTGGGAAACCCAATGACACTAACGGGAAATGTAATAATAAGAATGGAGGATGTGCGTGGACTTGACAGACCATAATAAAGTCTGCCCGAAAGATTGTTTCCTACTCCCAAGGATCGACCAACTGGTTGATGCTAAATCAGGGCATGAAATTTTATCATTCATGGATGCATACTCTGACTACAATAAAATTAGTATTCATCAACCTGATGAAGAACACACTAGCTTTCGAACAGATATAGGGCTTTACTGTTACAAAGTAATGCTCTTCGGTTTGAAAAACATTAGTGTGACTTACCAATGATTGTTAAACCACATGTTCGAAGACCAGATCATCAATTACATGGAGGTTTACGTTGATGATATAATGGTTAAGTCGAAAAGAGCTGGTGAACACGTCAAGGACCTACAGGAATGCTTCAACATTTTTAATAAAAATCAGATGAAGCTTAGTCCCCTAAAGTGTCCTTTGGAGTCGGATCAAGAATTTTTTTGGGATTTATAATAAACTCATAACGAATTGAAACCAATCCCAAAAAAAATTGAGCGCTGGTTGAGATGCAGTCTCTAGAAAAATTAATGATATAGAAAGCATAACAGGAATAATTGTGTCTTTGAGTAGGTTTATATCTATGTCTACAGACAAATGCGTCCCGTTTTTTAATCTACTCAGGGGAAACAAAAAGTTCAAATGGACAGAATAGTGCGAACATGCTTTTTAGGCACTCAAGGACCATATGTCGTGACCACCCATTCTGTCCAAGTGGATTGAAAGAAACTTTGTACATCTACCTAGAAATAACAGAGTATGTTGCCATTGCTGTTTTAATAAGGGAGGAAGACAAAATTCAAAAGGTAGTATACTACATTAGTAAAATGCTAGTAGGAGCGTAAGTATGCTATCATGCTATAAAGAAGTTGATTTACTACTTAATACTAGAATAAAGAAAACTGGGACCCTACTTTCAGGCTCACCCCATAGTAGATTTTACCGACTAGCCACTATGGCAAGTATTGCAAAAACCAGAGTTGTTGGTTGACTACTAAAATGGGCAGTTAAACTAGGGCAGTTCAAAATTTCTTAGGCACCACGAACAGCCATAAAAGGAGAAGCCTTAGCAGACTTTGTAGCTGAATTCATCGGACTCCTAACCAGCGAGCCGACTATAGAGCCTGAACCTCAAGACCAAACTCCCACCTAGAGACTGTTCAAGGATGGATCATCTAATAAGCATAACTCGGGGGAATGATTGATTCTAATTACCCTCGAAGGGCATCAATTTCATTATGCAATACGATTCAACTTTAATGCCACAAACAATATAGCTGAATACGAAGCATTGCTCGCAAAGGGGGTGTTAACCAAAGATGTAAATGTGAAATCATTAGATATTTACAATGACTCTCAGCTAGTTGTTAATTAGATCATTGGAGAATATCATTCTACGGGTCTTAATACGGTTGTGTATCTAAACAAGGAAAAAGCCTTGCTAGCACAATTCGAAAAGTATACTCTATAGCAAGTACATCATGACCAGAACTCCAACGCCGATGCATTAGCAAAACTAGCAAACTCCAAGGATGCTGACACTTTGAGTATAGTACTAGTCGAATGTTTATCAGGTCCAAGACTTCAAGTAAAAGAATCCTCCCTAATAATACAAGTGTCCGACACGTGGAAGACTCCCATCATTCAATATCTCGAATACAAATAGTTACTTGCAGACAGGAATAAGGCGAGGACAGTAAAAAGGCAATTAGTTCACTTTATCTTTCTCAATAAAATTCTATATCGACGAGGTTATTCAATGCATTTGATGAGATGTATTTCAATGGAAAAAGTGTTGTGAAATTTAATAGCTATGCAAGTGCACATAATCGTAATTTGTAATAAATCTTGGTAAGACCAAGTATCGTCCCACAATGACTGAATTATTAATTACCAAATAATTAATTATTTTGATTCTATTCGCTTAACAATATTTTTTTGTTGTAAAAGTGAAGAACAAGAACATAAACTATTGTAAATTTCAAGAATAAAGAAAGATAAAGGAACACAAGATTAAATAATTAGGGGTTTTAATCTCATCAACTATCCCTCCTGTCAATTACTAATGCATGTTTTCTTTTCTCCTTCTTATCAAGCTAGCAATTTTTCAAAAGCAGTTTATAATCAAGTTAAGAATTACAAACCTTGACCTAGATGAGAATTTTCTATATTTCTATGAAAAACTCATCAACTAGGAAGCATTAACATTCACAATTTTTATATGCCACATAAACAATCACGATACTCTCATTCTATGATTAAGCTTATGTCTAACCTATCAGAGCATAATTAAATCTCACTTTTCAGATTTTTTATTAAAAAACGTGTAGATTATGATACTAGATGGCCAATCAAATATCAAACAATAAGCATAGATAGGCAAGAGACTCAAAACTTAAAGAAGAAAATCAACTTTGCATTAGATCATAATAGGAGTTCAAGTGACTCAATTAAAATCCCTAATAACAAATTTAGTTTATAATCATCATTCTAAACATAATCAACAATGGAAAATAACATAGAATTTTAAGGTAAAAGAAAAAGAACTGTTAAAAATAATTGGCGGTGCTCCACAATATATTCCTTGTTCTCCAAAATCGTCCTCTCAAAAAGTGTGATTCTTCTATTCTGTCTTTTGTTCCTTCTTTCAAAATAAGTTTATACCCTAATTTTTCTTTCTGAAGTAATGTGGGCTGCGACCCAGCTATTCAAGCATCGTCGCTCGTGTCCCAAAAATTGGCTCCTTCGATCAAGCGGGCCGCAGCGCATCTTTTCCTCTGCCACGGCCCATGCATTTTTTTCTGGGCTTGAGAATCCTTCAGCGTCGCAGTCCCTCCTTCCAGTACCGTGACCCCTCCTTCCAGTGCCTCAACCCGAGCAGAACCTTGAAAACATGCATTTTGTAAAGGACTTGGCCACGACACCACCAAGTTGTGCTGTGACCCTTAATAACTTCTTCAATTTAAACACTTTTTGTCCCAAAAATTAACCAAAGCCATAAAATATCTTCAAGACTCATCTTTTCATGGAAACAACATCAAAAAGTGGATTTTTCATCATTTTTCTGTCAATTTTCTTCATTTTCTTTTTCCTTTATTTATTGACTAAAACCTGAAAAACAACAAAGAAAAGCGTAATACTGCACTAAATAATAGAAAATCTCAAATAAATACTATATAAATACAACCTAAACACAACAGAAAACGAGACTCAAAAAACTTCCCCAAGCTTAACCTTTACTCGCCCACAAGTAAAAAGTCACACTAAACTCACAAAACTATAAAACTCAAAAACACAGACGACACAAACTTATGAATCAAGTCAACAGCACTGAATTTGCCTCAACTATAAAAAATCTCACACAAAAGCCGAAAATATGATTTCTAGAAACAAACCAGAATTTATGTTAAACCACACCGACAACCTGATTGAATCCAAAAATGCCTATTCAACAAAAACCACAAAAATTACTCAACAATTGAATCTTTTGCATGTCAAAATTTACCATCAGACCATCAAACCTTTGATCCATATGCTTGCATTGTTCGCCATTCTCCACTAATGTAGGCAAAATATGCTCACGAATCATTAGGACTTTAGGCTCATAACAATAGGCTTAGGCATTGGGTAGATATATGTCATTTAGGCTCCACATTACCATAAGCATATGAACTTACAAACAAACAATTCACCTAAACAATTTCCAAAGAACACCCCATATGAACCCAAGTAAAGGTTGAGAAACACTTATTTCACTTGATGATTTTTTTTTATTCAAACTAATCTCCTGCAAACATGCTTTTGTGAAAGCATAAAAAGAGCGTAGCTTGAATTTTGAAACTTCTTTTGTTTTTTTGTTTTTTTTTCAATTCTCAACCTTTTTACTCTTCATTACAATACACCAAATTAAAAAACTAATCACATCACAATATTTATCCATATGCTCATAGTAATTTGATAAAGGAATGAAACCAACAAAATGTCTATTTGGCTCACAATTTGTGTCAAACAACATAAGGGATATTTTTACGCTCAACAAGGGTAACAATGGAAAATTACTTTTGGGTTGGCTTGAAAGGCTCAAAAATTTCAAGAAATTTCCTAAATCACTTTTCTAAGCATATCTCATCTAGAATTTTGTCTCAAATGATAAACAAGCAAGTTCTAGATTCATTCATTCATCAAACCACAAGCCAATTTTTAACAATGTAGACATTCAAATTAAAATTGCGAAGAATTTTTCAATCATGGCTAAACATTTATTTGTTTTTTTTCACGGATCAAAACAAGTTACTAATGCAGTCTAACCAAGCACACAGATTCAGTTGATAAAAAATTTCAAAAATTTGCACGACATTTTCTTCAATATCATAGGCTAGTATTGACAACTTGATTCACACAAACAAGACACTCTAAATATCCTAGACACAACAATCACAGTAAACAAAAGACTAACCAAATACAATACACAACTAAAACACAAAACAAAAGTAAATCTCCTCCCCCAAACTTAACTGACACATTGTCCCCAATGTTTCATAAAAAGAAAAGAAAAGAAAACTTACCGAATATGACACTCGCCACATCAGTATGGCAGTGGTGGAGGCGGTGGGTTGTAGGGCATGTACGACTTGGGATACATAAAGGTATTCTGGTCGGCCTTACTTACATACCACCATTGTACTAAAGCATTGAGCGCATCCACATGTTGTGCGTCATACTCACTGCGCTGCTCCATATATTGATTGAAAAGTTGGTTTTTAGCATGATGTGATTGGATCATATATTGATTTTGTTGAATGATGTAATACAGATGACACCTCCTTTCCCCGAACAAAAACTTTTAGCTCATCATCTTGACTTGGGAAACTGGCATAAAACTTATACAGTTGAGAGTACTTTGCATTATTCACTTGTATTGGCTTACAAAACATACCCCAATTTCTTCTAGTAATTTATGCTCTTATTGACTCATATGGGGGATCATTTGGGTATGGTTCCACTTGATACTCCATTCCCCTTTTCGGAAGAACTGATTTTCCATTGATTCTTTTAAACAATTACGCAACCTCCTTAGTTTTGAATTTGTTTGTATTAACATCAGTGGGTGGTGGTGGTTGTGTTTGTGGGGCTCAGGACGATGAGGCTTTATTCAAATGAGCACCTCTTAGAGGATTTCTTTTAAGGCCTATCATGCAAGTTCAAAATCGATTTCAATCACTAATCTTCCTAGAAAAAAAATTTGGGCAAAACCTCCCCTTGTTTTTCTCACTTCCCCAAAATCCAAATATCACAAAAATAATCAAAAAAATGCGCCAACAATTCACTTTTTAGTCACAACCCCAAAAAGTTCCTCCACATTAATTCCCACTAACAATTTATCCATAAACTACCAACTTAGCACTGATAATTCAAAGAAAATTTATAAAGTGTACTTGAGTGAGAAACCCTTTCTTTTTCTTCTTTTTTACTCTTCTCCTTCCTTTGCCAACAACAATTTCAGACTTCCATGGTGTTGAATAGGAACTTTCGGTTATAGGGTTTTATGGAGGAGAAAATTGGTGTTTTAGGTCAAATGAAGGAAATTGGAGATGAAAAAATGGTTTAGGGATGGTGATTTAATGAAAAATGATGGATTATTGAGGGTGACAATGGTCAATTTGAATGTATGGGGAAGAGGAAAATCAAATATGTAAAGTGAAGTGGGGAAAAATTAGGGTTTTTTTCTCCTCTTTAAACTAGTGGCACGACCAAAGGCCGCAACCCACCTATTCTAGTGCCGCCTCGTCCATCCTCTGAGAATTTGGGCTTCAAGGGTTGCGGCCCTCCTTTGTCTTTGTCACGTCCTGCCTCCTTTTGCTCAAAATTCCAGGTATGAGCGTCATGACCCTGTAGAGATGTGTCATGGCCCGTATCTTATTGGCTGAAGTGACATCGTTTTTGCAAGGGGCCTTGCCGCAGCACCACAAGGTCGTGTCGCGGCCCTTAATAGAATTTTTTCTACTTGCATTCTTTTTTTTTTTTTTTGAGTTTTCACGCTTTCCACGTTTCCATATTTACAAAATAATCCAAAAATTCATAATTTAGAAGTGCAAAAATTAAACTTAAAAATTGTTCTAACTAGACAAAAAAGTAAAGAAAGCAAATAAGAAATATGGGATGCCTCCCAAAAGCACTGTCGTTAATGTCATTTAGCTGGACGCTGAACTCCTCTTCAGATGGGCTTTAAGAGGATCATTGACTTGGCTTGGTCAATAGGACCACCCAAATATGGTTTCAACCTTTCACCATTTACTTTGAATGGCGTGCTAATCTTTCCTTGCCCTTCCACCAATTCACAAGGAAAAACTTTCACAACAGTATAAGGGCCATACCACCTTGATTTCAACTTGCCAGGAAATAGTCTCAACCTTGAGTTAAATAAATGTACCTGTTGCTCGGGATGAAACTCTTTTTTGATCATGTTTTTATCATACCATGCCTTTGTGCGCACATTGTATATCTTGGCATTCTCATAGGCCTCATTACGGAATTCATCAAGCTTATTCAGTTGAAGTAGCCTATTCTGTCCAGAAGCCTTCTTATCAAGATTTAGCTTTCTCATAGCCCAAAAAACTCTGTGCTCCAGCTCAACAGGAAAGTGGCATGCCTTCCCAAAGACTAACCTATAATGTGATATCCCAATGGGAGTTTTGAATGTTGTCCTATAGGCCCAAAGTGTGTCATCCAGTTTCTTGGACCAATTCCTCCTAAAGCTATCCATTGTCTTTTCAAGAATACTTTTCACCTCCCTATTTGAAATTTCAGCTTGACTATTTGATTGAGGGTGATAAGGTAAAGCAGTGTGATGGTATACTCCATAGCGAACAAGTAAAGCATCAAGTTGCTTATTATAGAATTGGCTCCCTTCATCGCTAATGAGTGCTTAGGGAGTACCAAACCTTGTGAAAATATTCTTATGCAGAAAATTCATGATTGTTTTACAATCATTTTGTTTCGTTGCAGCTGCTTCAACCTATTTTGACACATAGTCCACCGCTGATAGAATGAATTAAAAGTTAAATGATGATGGGAAAGGGCCCATGAAGTTGAATCCCCAAACATCGAAGAGCTCAACCTTGAGGGTCATATTAAGTGCCATGTCATTCCTCCTTGATATGTTTCTGGTGCTTTGGCTATGATCACAAGCTTTCACAAAAGAATTGACATCTTTAAACAGACACCGCCAATAGAAACCGCTTTGAAATACCTTCGCTGCTGTTCTTGATGCTCAAAAATGGCCACCACATTGCAAAGTGTGACAATGGGTGAGAATTGTGTGCATTTCATCCTTAGGCACACAGAGGCGAATAACTTGATTTACACAATGATAGAGAATTGTCTCCTCTCAATAGTAGTGCTTCACCTCGGAGTAAAAATTCTTCAATTGTTGCCTTGACAACTCACGAGGCACAACTTTTGCTACCAAGAAATTCACATAGTCAGTGTACCAAGGCAGTATAGAACTATCACTTACCCAAATAATTTCTCATCGGGGAAGTGATCATTTATTTTCACTTCCTTGTCATTATGGCTCTCTTCCGCCTCAAGTCTCGACAAATGGTCTACTACTAAATTTTTTGTGCCCTTTTTATCACGGATCTCCATGTCAAATTCTTACAGCAGTAATACCCATCTAATGAGTGGGGGCTTGGCATCTTTCTTGGTCATCAAATACTTGATGGCAGAATGGTCAGTGTACACTATTACTTTCTTGCCAATAAGGTACAGTCTAAATTTATCAAAAGCATAAACAATAGCTAGGAGCTCCTTCTTTGTTGTGGCATAAATTAATTGTGCTTCATTTAGAGTCCGACTAGCATAATAAATAGACCAAAATACCTTATCAATTTGTTGGCCCAAAACTACTCCTACCGCATAATCACTTGTGTCGCACATAAGTTCAAATGGAAGATCCAAGTTTGGAACAACAACTATCGACGTTGAGATTAACTTCTCCTTAAGTACCTTAAAAGTAGTTAGGCATTCTTCATTGAAATTAAGGGCAACACCGTTCATCAACAAAGTAGAAAGAGGCTTCAAAATCTTCGAAAAGTCCTTAATGACCGTCTATAAAACCCAGCGTGTCCCAGAATACTTCGAACCCCCTTAACTGACACTAGCGGTGGTAGATTTTCTGTAACGCCCCAAACTCCAGGGACCGTTACGGTGTGCCTTGTAAACAGTGCTAAACTCACTAACCGAGTCATTTGGCCAAAATCGTGAACTAAGTAAGATTAGCGGTTTAGGGATTAAAAACATTGGTTAAGATGTAACGTTTCACTAGAACGTTTAATATATACATTGGGATCCCAAAAATATAATTTTAGAGTCTATTACAGAAAATATTTTCAACAGGCCGTTCTAAGCGGCAAAACAGGGTTCAACCCTAGTTCCACTTTAAACCTTGGCCGTGGCGGACGAGCAGCTGCATATGTACACGTCATCACCTAAGCTCTCCAACTCAAGGATGGTCTAGCTTCCTCTTGCCTTTACCTGCACCACGTAGCACCCGTGAGCCAAAGCCCAGCAAGAAAACACAATAAAGCATGATATAATATCAACAATGATCATAATAACCATTCAGGACTATCAGTCCAAGCAAATAGGTGACAATAGCCAAAAGTCGCAATAATGAGCATAGCTCCCTCTAGCCATGTGACGATAGGGTCACCAGGGCTTAACTGATAAGTGATTCTTTCATAAGTTTAATCAGGACAGGTGCATGGTGAATGGTCACTAACATAACCTTCCTCCCGACTCTAGAGTCGTGCTATGGACAGCGTCCCCTAGCCATGTGACAAACAGTCACCGGGGTCATATACCTTGGCTATAAACATCTGGTCATAGACCAGGCAAGCGCTTATAAGTTCTTCGACCTTAGGGTCGGTCCCGCATTAATGCCATGGAGCTATTCAATACGTGATCATCGACTTTAGGGTCGGTCTGGCATTAGTGCCCTAGAGCCACTCAATGCACAATTCTCGACTTTAGAGTCGGTCCAGCATTAATGCCATAGAGCCATTCAATGCATGATTCATCGACCTTAGGTTCGGTCTAGCATTAATGCCATAGAGCCATTCAATGCATGATTCATCGACCTTAGGGTCGGTCTAGCATTAATTCCATAGAGCCATTCAGTGCGTGATTCTCGACTTTAGAGTCGGTCCCTGACTAGTCAGTGTCATACACAAGTAAGTCATGCTGCCAATCATATATCACATGTTCCATATCCATAAACAAGGTACTCAGCATGCTCACTAAACAGGTATTAGTACAATTAGGACCATGCATAAACACAGAGGCTCAAGCTCTTAACGATATCATACCCAGTATATAAAGCATGTCCCAATCACATGTTTCTCATGCATCATATGCGATATATCCAGCAATCCAACATGCACCAAGAATAGCCATGCATGTCATACATAATAATCAACCGACATGCATCAATAATAACCACACATGTCATACTCATTAATCAACCAACATGCATCATAATAACCATGCATGTCATACATAATAATCAACCGACATGCATCAATAATAACCATGCATGTCTCATATACACAGGGTGCAGTTTTCTTACCTCAAAGTCGAGCTAGAACGATTAAAAGAACGACCCTTGAGAACGATCAATCCTTTGGTCCTTTAGCGGTCACCTAGTCATAACCAAATATGGAATCCCATCAATAAAATAAATCATAGAAAGGTTTATAATCCAAAACCTCACTCCCAGGATCCATCCCACACTCTCGGGACTCTCAATCTACCCAAACGGGGTAAAGGAACCAACCCCCGAGCCTTAAAAGTCCTCCCGAGCCCTAAAATATGCTTCTTGGAAAATACACTAGCGCTGGGGCGCTGCCTAATGGCGTTGGGGCGCTGCCCCAAAGTCAGAGAGCTCCAGAATCAGCTCTGCCTAGCGCTGGGGTGCCATCAGCAGACCAGAAACTCTTCTGGTTTTCTCCTCTGCGATTTCCCTTGAAAAACAAACCTCCAAATCAATCCCAAACATCATCAAAACATCAAACTCAACCCCCAAACCTCATCTACACCACACCCTCATCAAAACCCAAGCATTCTTACACAAGAACTTCCATGAATTCTCACAGCTAACATCTCAAATTCCCAACTGAAAACTAACTTGTAAAACAGAGTAAAGCTTAAGTTCTTGAATGAAACCTTACCTCAAGTTGGATTTGAGTCCTCTTCAATGATCGAACTAAGTTCCTAAGCTCCCACCTTTGATCTCCTAGCTTGGCTCTTCAAGTTGGCTTCAAAAATTCCAAAGGATGGAAGAGGAGAAATGGTGTACGGGAAGGAGAGAAGGACTGAAGATGAGGATGCTCTGTTTTGGTCTAAAGGTTTCTACAGCCATCCAATTGATATATATCTTAGGGGTGAAAAGACCACTTTGCCCCTAGGTCAAATAAAGCTTCTAAACACTCCCAAGGGTAAAACCGTCCTTTCCCGCCTATCTCGTTAATTATAACTAACACCCTCCAATTCCCATTATTCTCAATATTCTCAAATACCAATAAATCATATCCCATTACCCTTTTATACCCGGTAATGTTCTAGTCATCAAAATGACCCCGAGACTCACCCCGAGCCCCGAACTTAAACCCGTTATGACTAGACCAAACACTTACATCTCATGATCGTCTCATGCCGATTACCTCGAACCAATCCACCTTATAATGTGGCTATATTAATTAATCACAACCATGCACCCAAAATATACAATTACGCCCACAGTGGCCAAATTATCAAAATACCCTTATAATAATAAATACTCCCATATGCATGCATTCACCATCATATAATAATATAATTCACGTAAACATGCATATAATCATTAAATAACATAATAAATCAATAATGGCCCTCCCGACCTCCTAATCAAGGTCCTAAACCTTATTAGGAAATTTGGGGCATTACATTTTCAATGGTGGAGATTATAGCTAGTTCCACCTCAATGCCTCTGTTAGAGATCTTATAGCCAAGAACAATCCCTCTTTTGTAATAAAATGGCATTTCTCACAGTTCAGGACTAGATTGGATTCTTCACACCGCTGCAACACTGCTTCCAGATGATTCAAACACTCATCAAATGATGACCCAAACACTGAAAAGTCATCCATGAAAATCTTGATAGTTCTCTCAACCATATCAGAGAAAATGGACATCATACACCGTTGGAAAGTAGGAGTGTTACATAGTACGAATGGCGTTCTTTGGAAGGAAAATGTACCGTCAGGACAAGTGAAGGTGGTCTTCTCTTAGTCTTCTAGTGCATTGGCTATCTGATGGTACCTAGAATACCCATCCAAGAAGTAGTAGTAGCTATGGCGCGCTAGTCTGTCAAGCATTTGATCCATGAAAAGCAAGGAAAAATGGTATTTCCTTGTTGCCTTATTCAACTTGCAGTAATCGATGCAAATCTCCAATCCCGTCATTGTTCTTGATGGAATCAATTCATTCTTTTCATTTGTTACCATAGTCATCCCACCTTTCTTTGGAACTACCTGGACTGGGCTCCCCCATGCACTGTCAGAAATAGGGTACACCACCCTGACATCAAACCAATTTAGGATTTCTTTTCTCACCACCTCCTTCATAGTGGGATTCAACCTCCTCTAAGCTTCAATTGAAGGTCTGCTCTCTTCTTCTAGGTTTATCTTATGCATCACTATAGAAGGACTGATCCCTCTAATATCTGCCATGTCCACCCAATAGCTAGCTTGTGAGCCCTCAAGACTGGCAATAATTTTTCTACCTCCACATCAGATAGAAAAGAAGAGACAATCACCTATAAATTCTCACTATCACCCAGATTAATGTAACGAAAATGATCTGGCAAAGTCTTCAATTCTAAAACTGGTGGTTTTTCCATAGATGGCAAAGGTCTTTAAGGAACTTGACCCAACTTGTAATGCCCTGGTTACCCTAAGACAGGTACGATGAACTTTGAACTGTAATTTAACTCTCTAACGGAGTTCTTAGTTAAAAACGTGCTTCTAGGTGCTATTAATAGGTTAAGGTGGAAAACCAACCAAAAGGAAAGGATATATTTTATTTACAACATAAAACTGTTCATGGGCCCGTAAAAACGCTTACAAGTTATTTACAATGAAAAATGGTCATTACTATATAGAATTTATAACCCGCCGATCTAAGCGGAGAAAATAGGGTAAACCCCCTAGTTTCTCTAAGAACTCCTTGGCCGTTGTGTTCAAGCAGCCGCATATGTACACATCGCCACCTAAGTTCTCCACTCAAGGTTGGGTGAGCTTCTCTTTCCCTTAACCTGCACCACATAGCACCCATGAGCCAAAGCCCGGCAAGAAAACTCAATAATGCAAGAATATAATATCAAACGATGATCATAATAATCGTCCAGGACTTTTAGTCCAAAATAGAGGAGTGATAGTTGTAAAAGTCACTAAGGTGGGTTTTGTACCCTTTACAGATAATTGATCATTTCACTAGCTTAAAAGAGATAGGTATCTGGTGAAATATTCACCAGCATAAACCTACCGAGTGACCAAAGAGTCACCGACGTGGGATTCCGTTCCCTTAGCCATGTGACAAAACAGTCACCTAGGCCTTTGGCCCTGGCTCTGAGTAACTAGTCATAGGCTAGACAAGCTCTTATAATTGTCATCGAACTTAGGGTCGGTCTAGCATTAATGCTCCATAGGAGTCATTCAATGCTGATGTCGATCAGATCTAATCTTTTATCGGCTTTGCGTTCATGACGCTTCTTCCATTTCTGACTCTTAAGTTAGTAACACGCGACCAATGCCAATTCTGACTAGTCAATGCCATACACAAGTAAGTAAGATTTTCTAAGAAATTAATATGCAATCAATGTCCACATTTAACAATCCACATGCCTCTAAAATAATCACGTGATGTCATAAACACAGGTGCAGTTTTCTTACATTGGGTTCGAGCGAGAAATAGTAAAAGAACGTCCCTTGAGAACGATCTGACTTTTAGTTCCTTAGTGGTCACCTAGTCATAACCAATTGGAATCCATTAATAAAGTAAATCAATAAGAGGTTCACAATCTAAAACCTCACTCCCGAGATCAATCCCGCACTCTCGGGACTCCCAATCCACCCAAACGGGGTAAAGGAATCAATCCCCGAGCCTCCAAAGTCATCCTGAGCCCTAAAAATAGGACTTGCTGAAGTTGACCTAGCGTTGGGGCGCTACTGGGTAGCGCTGGGGCGCTGTCCCAAGTCAGAGAGTCCCAGATCTCTGCTTCAGCTTAGTGCTGGGGCGCCACCTGCAGGACCAGATTTTTTTCTGGTTTCCTCCCCTGCGATTTCCCCTGAAAACCAAACCTTCAAACCAGCCCCAAACATCACCCAAACATGCCATTTAACCCCAAAACTTCATCTATACCCCAACCTCATCAAAATCCAAGCAACCTTACTCAAAAACTTCCATTGATTCCTAACCAGACACTTCAAATTCCTCAACTAAAAAGGCATAAGAAAAAAGAGTATAGCTAAAGTTCATGAATGATTTCTTACCTCAAGCTGGATTTGAGTCCTTTTCAATGGATGAACTAAAGTCCTAAGCTCCAAACATTGATTTCTTAGCTTGGTTCTTCAAATTAAGGTAAAAACATCCAAAGGAAAATGAAGGAGAAAGATGCACGGGAGAAGGTTTTCTATGCTCTGTTTTTTTATTGTGTTGATGACTTGCTATAGCTTACTAAGGTCATATATATCCTTAGGTAAAAAGACATTAATGCCTATAAGCTTAAAATAAACCCTTAATAACCATCAAGGGCACAAATGTCATTTCCCCTCTAAACTCGCTAATCATAATTAACGTTCTCTAATTCCTGTTATTCTCGATACTCTCAAATACCAATAATTCATATCCCGTTACCCTTTAATTCCCGGCAACACTCTAATGATTCAATCACCCGAGACTTACCCCGAGCCTCGAACTTAATCCTATTATGACTAAACCACCAATTTATACTCAAAGATCGTCTCATGCCGAATAGCTCGAACAAATCCACATTATAATGTGGCCTCAACAATATATCACCGACATGCATACAAATATACAATTACGCCCTCAACGGGCCAAATTACAAAAATACCCTATAATGAAATGTGGATCCACATGCATGCATTTAACATCATATTATAATATAATTCACATACACATGCATATAATAGTTTAATGGCGTAATAAATCAATTATGGCCCTCCCGGCCTACTAATCCAACCATTAAACCACATTAGGGTTTTTCATGGCATTACACAACTCTTCATATTTCTTACTATAAAATGGTCGATAAGAGTTCACCCATCTCACACATTCCATCACCTCAAAATCATCACTCTTTTCCTCTTCACATTGTGTCAACGCCACCTCCAGAGCATCAGTGATCAAATTCTTTTTAGAAATAGCCCCCTCAATCACATCAATAGAAAAACAATTGTCACTTGATCTAGGATATGATATTGCCTTGAATACATCAAAGACCACCTCTTCACCTTAAACTCAGAGTCTCAACCCACCCATCTAAACATCAATAAGCGCCTGCCCAGTGGCTAGGAATGGCCTTCCCATAATTATTGGCACATTGATATCCTCTTCTATTTCAAGAACTATAAAGTCGGTAGGAAAAATAAATTTATCCACCTTCACCAACACGTCTTCAATAATACCCCATGGATGCTTCACTGAATGGTCTGCCAACTGTAAAGTAACTGTTGTAGGCCTACCTTCACCCAACCCAAGTCTTCAAAAATAGGTAAGGGCATCAAATTAATGCTTGCCCCTAAATCACACAAAGCGTTCTTGCAATAAAAAATCCCAATAGTACAAGGAATGGTGAAACTCCCTGGATCTCTCAACTTTTGGGCAAGCTTCCATTGTAGAGTGGCACTACACTCTTTAGTCAACTCCACAGTCTCGTAGTCCTCCATCTTCCTATTCTTATACATAATTTCCTTCATGAACTTCACATAACTGGGAATTTTCTCTAAAGCCTCAGCAAAGGGAATGTTGATGTGCAACTTTTTGAACACCTCTAAGAACTTGGAAAACTGTTTATCTAGATAAGTTCTCCTAAACCTTTGAGGGTATGGGATTCTAACTGGGTGATCAACAACAACAGCAGGTACTGCTTTCTCTGTAGTAAAACAATCGTCAATAACCTTCTCACTCTCTAAACCAGATGTCTCACCCAGGTCTTCATTCTTCTCAACAGATGAATGAGGCACAAATTGTTCAACTAGCTTACCACTTCTCAAAGTGATGATCTGACATTGTTCCTCGGGATTCATCACCGTATTGCTAAGAAAATTCCCCTGAGGTCTGTTATTCAACATACTTGCCAACTGCCCCATTTATGTCACAAGGTTTCGAATGGAGGACTTGGTCTCAATCATGAATTGGTCTGAGTGTTGGTGAGGGTCAATAAAGCTGCTTGCAATTCATTGGGATTTTCTGGTTGATCTTGTGGCTTGGGCTACTTCAAAGATGAAGCTTGATTCAGAGGTTGTTGTGCAATATTCTACTGGTATTGGCCTTAAAACTATGACTGTTGGCCTTGATTGCTTCTCCATGAGAAATTTGGGTGATTTCTCCAACCATGATTGTAAGTGTTGGAGAATGAGTTGTTGAAAGGCCTCTGAAAATTTCCCACAGCTTAAACCCATGCTTGGTCCATAGGAATATTATTATTAGGGTCACCTGAAGAACATTTATTGAAAGAATTTGGACCCCCACAAATTCCACCACTAACTGTAATTTGAATGACATTAGCAGACACATTATTCTGTTGAAACTGTTTTGTTAAGGAAACAATCTGATTGCATCTAATTCATGAACCCCAGCTACCTTCCTATTACTAGTTGTATGCTCATCAGACCATTAATGATTATTTGTAGCCATATCTTCCAACAACCCTTATTCCTCGTTGGCACTATTACTCATAAATGCCCCTCCAACTGCAACATTAATTATAGTGCGAGTAGTACTGCACAATCCATTGTAAAAGTTCTGGACCAACATCCACTTTTCAATGACGTGATGGGGACATTTTCTCAGCAACTACTTGAACCTCTCCCAAGAGTCATGAAAAGATTCACCATCCAGATGATAAAAATTATTGATCTCCCCTCTCAATTTAGCAGCCAATGATGGAGGGAAGAACTTTGCAAGAAACTTTTGCACCAACTCCTCCCAAGTAGTAATAGAATTTGATTGAAGGGAGTTCAAAAAACTTTTGGCTCGATCCCACAAAGATAATTGGAATAGCCTCAAGCTAATCACATCATCGCTCACCCCATTATACTTGAATGTTACACATAGCTCCATAAAATTAGCTATATGCATATGAGTATCTTCTAAGGAGAGTCAACCAAATTGCATGGTGGATTGAACCATTTGTAAAATCACTGGCTTAATCATAATGTTATTAGCCTCCACAACTTGTGGTCTTATACATGTTTGCACTCTCATAATAGTTGGGAGTACATAATCCTGTAAGCTTCTTTCAACGGGATTCTGAGTCGTCCTTGCACAACTTCTGGCGACCCTCCATTCGACCCATCATTGTTCTGAGGATTTGCCATAACCATAGTTTGATGAGTTACTCTCTTGTTTCTACGGTTATGTCTACACGCTATATCTATCTCTGGATTAATAGGAACAAGGTTGTCTACTCCTCTTCTGCTACACATATAACAATATCACCTGAGAAATGGAAAGGGATTGCACACAAAACATGTTAGAAACAATACAAAGAATGACCAAATTAGAAATAAAATTATTACTTTGATATTGATAATTTTTAGTCCCCGGCAACGATGCCAAAAACTTGGTGTGAAATTTAATAGCTATGCAAGTTCACACAGTTGCAATTTGTAATAAATATAAGTAAGACCAAGTATCGTAACACAAGGACTGAATTATCAATTATCAAACAATTAATTGTTTTGATTCTATTTGGTTAACAATATTTTGTTGTTGTAAAGGTGAAGAACAAGAACATAAACTATTGTAAATTTCGAGAATAAAGAAAAATAAAGTAACACAAGAAATTAATTCAAGATTAGATAATTAGGGGTTTTAATCTCGTCAACTATCCCTCCTATCAATTACTAATGCAAGTTTTCTTTTCTCCTTCTTATCAAGAAAGAAATTTGTCAAAAGCAGTTTATAATCAAGTTACAAATTACAAACCTTGACCTAGATGAGAATTTTCTATATTTCTATTATATATTCATCAACTAGGAAGCATTAACATTCACGATTTTTATATGCCACATAAACAATCACGATACTCTCGTTCTATGATTAAGCTTATGTCTAACTTATCAAAGCATTATTAAATCTCACTTTTAAGATTTTTGATTCAAAAATATGTAGATTATGATAATAGAAGGCGAATAAAATATCAAACAATAAGCATAGATAGGCAAGAGACTCAAAAATTGAAGAAGAAAATCAAGTTTGCATTAGATCATAATAGGAGTTCAAGTGACTCAATTAAAATCCCTAAAAACAAATTTAGTTCATAGTTATCATTCTAAACATATACAACAATGGAAAATAACATAGAATTCTAAGGTAAAAGAAAAAGAACTGTTGAAAATAATCGGCGGTGCTCCACGATGTATTCCTTGCTCTACAAAATTGTCCTCTAAAAAAATATGATTTTTCTGTCCTCTATTTTTTTCCTTCTTTCGAAATTAGGTTTATATCCTAATTTTTCTTTCTAAAGCAACACGGGTCATGGCCCAAGTATTCAAGCGTCATGGCCCGTGTCCCGAAAATTGGCTCCTTCATTCAGGCAAGCCGCGACCTATCCTTTCCTCTGCCGCAACCCTTGTATGTTTTCTGGTCTTGAGAATCCTTCAGCACCACGACCCCGCCTTCTAGCGTCGTGGCCCGTTCAGAACCTTTAAAACAAGAATTCTGTAAAGGACCAGGCTGCGATGCCACCAAGTCGTGTCGCGACCCTTAATAATTTCGTCAATTTAAACACTTTTTGTCCCAAAAATTCACCGAAGCCATGAAATATCTACAGAACTCATCTTTTCAGGGAAACAACATAAATATCGATTTTTTATCATTATTTTGCCTATTTTTCTTCATTTGCTCTTTTCCTTTATTTATTGACTAAAACCTAAAAAACAACAAATAAAAGTGTAATACTGCACTAAAAAAATGAAAAGCTTTAATAAAAACTATCTAAATACAACCTAAACACAACACAAAATGAGACTCAACAAAAAGCTAAGGAAATGATGCAAGAAGTACATGAAGGGTTCTTTGGAGATCATGCCAAAGAATCTCCAAGATACCTCACATAGTCCCAAATGAGTTTAAACAAATGCAAATCATGTGACCATTCGCAATCTGGGGAATAGATCTGATCGGATCTTTTCCCACAAGAAAAGGGAATATCAAGTAGGTTGTAGTTGCTATCGACTACTTTACAAAGTGGATAGAATCTGAACCGCTCACGACAATCATGACCAACAAAGTACTGGATTTCGTTGTCAAAAACATTGTATGCCAATATGGATTGCCGAAAAAGATCATACTAGAAAATGGCACACAATTTGACAACAAACTGATTACCGATTTCTACGAACGACATCGCATAACAAAGAGTTTTTCATAAGTTGCCCATCAACAAGCCAACAAACAAGTAAAAGTTGTAAAAAAAACTATGAAGGACACACTGAAGAAAAGGCTCAAAGAGGGAAAGGGAGTGTGGCCAAAAATATTTCCTAAAGTACTTTGGTCGTATAGAACAACGCATCGAACAACAACAAACCATACGCCATTTCTTTAGCATATGGGTATGAGGCCATGTTATCTGTTGAGCTAGATCCACCCTCACATAGAAGAATAACATACAATGAGAATACAAATAACCAGTTATTAATAGAATCTTTGGAATTTGTTAACAAAAGGCACTAACAAGCCCAACTACGAGTAGCAGCTTACTAGGAAAAGGTTGCTCGATACTTTAACTCTAAAGTATGCGAAAGATAGTTTGACATAGGAAACTTGGTACGAAGAAAAGTTTTTCTCAACATTCACTATCAGACTTCTAGAGTGCTTGGACCAAACTGGGAGGGTCCGTATCAAATTGAAGAAATTCTTCAACCAGGAACTTACAAACTTGCTTGCTTAAACGAATATCTTGTTCCTCTCTATTGGAGTGGAGAACACCTGCACAAGTATTATCAGTGAATATTTCTTTTTAAAGATTTGGCTTATGTTAATTTACTTTTTACAAGTTTGTGAACAAGGGCTGGCTAGTTAGATGGCTAGTCGCTTATAAGTGTAAGATCAATTTGTGCTCACACGTATTGACACAAATTTTTGTCCACTTTTTACGATAAATAAATGGAATTGTGCATAGCCAGTTATTCTTGCCAATTATTGTATCTATTACAAGTATTTTCTCATTAAGTGTGTTGTTTTGCTATATTATAATTGATTGTTTATAACTACGTGAGCAGTAATGTTTGAACAGGTATTCGTCAATGGAAAGTGACCAATAACCTTAAAATCCTCGATCACTTGGGGGCATATAAGATACTAAACGAGCAAAGAATATTATAAACATATGTAAACACACAAGCAAAATAAGGGAAAACATACTACGACACTTAGAGTCTTTTTCAAAAAATTTAGCTAAATTTGTAAGATAATTGTTTCCCAAAATATTTAATTAATGATGTGGCATGTTTAAGAGGCTCATGAATAGCACGTGACTGGCTATTAGTGAAGGCCTGGTCGACCAACGACCAGATTGTCAAGAGGAAATTAAAGTTGTTCGAGAGACTTAATGAATATGCTGGGTAGTAGGAGAAGAGGTGCAGATGCATATGACCAGAGTTGCTGGTGGAATAAAGAAAATTTCTTAGAAACGATTATAAGTTAGATATTCCCAAGATATTGGATTATTATTATTTGTAAATATCATTTTTTATGCTACTATTTGATTATCCTTGTAACACAATTTAAGGATGGCCCATATGTACATCCTCGAGCCTATAAATAGAACTCATGAGATTCATTTATTTCACGCGCAATATTTGGTATCTAGAGAGAAATATTGCTTTTATACATAGTAATTGTATCAAGGTTTGAGACTTGTGAAACTTGGTGAACCCTTGTTTGCTAATCGCAAGCTTCGTAATTGTTTTACATTAATAAAACACTAAGTGGACGTAGGTCATTACCAATCGTTGGGGTTGAACCACTATAAAATATTTATGTTGTTTATATTATTGCATTTAGTTCTTTAATTCATTTTGTTTTTTGAGACTCAGTTTCGTTGACTAAAACAAGGGACAACATTTTGGTGCTTTCCTTGAGAGCTTTACTCAAGGATTCAAAGATAACAATGGCGAAGAACTACATGAAAGCGGGTCAACTTTGAAAGATGAGTTAGCTACCCTAAAAGCTAACCAAGAGAACATGGCTAAAACTATGGTAATGCAACAGATGGAGATCGATAGACAATGCCGAGAGTTGAACGAAAGACATGCGGACATGGATCGTCAGCAAAGAGACGCTACAACGGCTTTAGAGGCAGCCATTCAGTTAGCTCGAGGATAGCCACCTGCTCTGCCTGCACCAACCTCTCAACCAGATCTGCCACCAAACCCTCATCCTCCTTAAAATCCAATATCACATCACCCAAAATGTCTTCCAAATACACAAGACCCAAGGAGTCAACAATGACCAAAACAACATCCAGCTGCTCAGTAGGAAAGACAGACCCAGAATCCTAATAGAAATAACGGACAACAACAACCCTCTCATGCTGATCGAGGTAATACGCAGCAAAGTAGACAGAATAGGGATGAGCAGCATCCCAGAAGCCCTAGACGTCAAGCAAATGATGAATAGGACCCCCCTGGAAGGGGACAATGTCCCTCAAGAAGTAGGAGGTAGATGGACTCAGGCTCTGCGGTCCAGGACCCCCCACGACAGAGCAATGTCCGGGGACCCAACGACCAACACAAGCCACCGCTTGTTTACCGAGACAGGCTAGGGAGAAGAGAGGGGGATAATGCATATAGCAGGTCGCGTACTCACAAGTCGCAGTTGAGAGACGGCCATGAAAACAATGAAGCAGACTTTGATTATAATAGGAGAAATATTGGTCGACAATAGGAGGAAATGAACAGGTAACAAAACCCTCCTCTAATGGACAACTAACCAACAAGCCAGAATGCTGGGGGGCGGCCTAGACAACCCAACGTCTTTGATCAACTAGGTGCAAGAAAGCAGAGGGAAAGGGATGAGGACCTAAGGGACGTACTTAATGGCCGAAGGGAATGTCACAATGAGTACACCCTACCTGCAGCGCCCGCTCCTGCCACTGCTATACCAGACGTTGTTCAAGCTCAAATAGATGCCCTGAATCAGGTTTTGCAAACTTGGTCGAGAATAGAATGTCCCATATTGAATATGAACGGAGAAAGGGCACCCTATTAATCAAAAAAATTACTATGGTAGAAATCCCAAGCTAATTAAAAATGTCAGTACTACCCAATTTTACTGGAAGAGAAGACCTAGCATCTCACGTGAATAAGTTTGAGATACAAATGGACATCTAGAAAGTATCCAAAGATGCTAGGTCAAGGATCTTTCCTGCTACTTTATCTGATGCTGCCTAGGAATGGTACTTTAAATTTCCACGACCAGCATAATTTCATGGGAAAATGTTCATAAAATAGTTCTATGGACAATTTTATGCTGGTTGGATACATCCGACATAGGCCAATCAGCTGCTTGATATCAGACAGAAGGAAGGAGAGCCTCTCAAGGAAGTACATCCAGAAGTTTATACCAGTAGTCGCTCGGGCCAAGACTGTTAAAGATGAGGGAAAAATGATGGAAATCCCAGCTGGAGTGCAACACCAATCTCCCCTTTGGAGCAGCCTATGGAAAAATGGAGTTAAGAGCACTCAAGAATTCCTGGATCGAGTAGAAAAGTATATCAAGATGGAGGAGGCTATTGCCAATGAAGGAAAGTTTCCAAAGGCTAATCAGAGCAAGACGGAAGAGTCGACCAAAGCAGCCAGTGGGTCTTGCGAATCCAATGGCACTAACGGTAAAGGTAATAATAAGAATGGAGGGAAAAGGGAAAATACTGAGTAGAAGACATCTGATAACAAGCTCCCTAAGCAAAACATATACGAGCCAAGGTTTTCTAACTACACGACCCTAGCCGATAGCAAAGCAGAGGTATATCAGGCTGGCCATACCACAGTCCCTTTTATCCGACCAACCCCAATCAAAAAGGACATATCCAAGAGGGACACAACCAAGCTCTGTCTTTTTCACCATGACTATGGTCGTGATACCAATGAATTTAACTAGCTGAAAGACGAAATTGAGTTCCTTATACGACAAGGAAATCTGAGATGATATGTACGACCAGGGGGAAACTCCCAGCAAAAGGCTAATGGAGGCAACGAGCAGGAACTTGTACGCCAACGCTCGCCTCCTCTGGAGCCAGCCCCAGTCAATGGTACCTTGCTAACTATCTGCAGGGGACTGCATATATTTGGTGACAGTGGTAAGGGAAGGCAGAGATATGCTAGAACCCTACGTCATGAACATAGAGATGCTAAACATCGAGGAGTGAACTACTAAAAAAGCTCGAACAGAGAGGTAAGAACTTTCTCGAAGTTGGACGCACAATATGTATGACTCCCCCACTCAAATCCTTTAGTTGTGGACATTCAAATTGCCAACATGATGGTAAAATGAGGGCTGGTAGATACTGAAAGCTTGGTAAACGTTCTATGCAAGTCTTCACTAGAAAGAATGAAACTTTAAGTCCAAGACTTAGAACCATGCAACCAAACCATCTACAGTTCCTCTAGTGAGGGATAATCACCAAAAGGGTCGATCAGACTTCCGATCACTACAGGAATGGCACCCACGAATAGGACATTACTCACTAATTTGATAGTAGATGATTTTCCATCCTCGTGTAACACTGTAATTGAAAAACCCATTCTGGTCGATCTATGAGCAGTAACTTCAGTCTTTCATCTAGCCATGAAGTTTCCAGCCGATGCAGGAGTTGGGTGTGTGTTGGAAAATTAGCGAGAGGCCAGCGAATGTTGCAACTCCTTGATCACAAATGCAAGAAGGTTCGGATTATGGAGCAGAGCATAAAAAAGGTTGCTAGTGGTAAATGAGTCACAAGCCCTATTAGGTTAAAAAATCATCAAATAGGGTGTTGCCCAAAGTGAGGATAGGGACTTAGATCCTCACTTTGGGGATTTTCAGGAAACCTTTAAACCCGTGGAAGACCTCGAGGAGGTCCAACTAGAAGAAAAAGATTCGACCAGAGTTGTGAAAGTCTAAAAAACATAGAGACAACAATCAAGGAAAATCTGGTGGATTTTTTTAGAAAGAACCAGGAGGTCTTTGCCTAGTCGCATAAAGACATGGTTGGAATCACCCGAAAGTCATAAGCCATATCCTGAACATAGACAAAAATGACACACCAGTACAACAAAAAAGAAGGTTGCTCGACAAAGACAGGTCTAAAGCCTTAAAGGAAAAAGTGGAGAAGTTAAAGGAAAATGGATTCATCAGGGTAGCGTTTTATCCATCTTGGGTCTCTAATCCCGTACTAGTTCCTTAATCGAATGGTAAGTGGAGAAGATGCATGGATTTCACAGACCTCAACAAAGCCTACCTGAAAGATTGTTTCCCACTTCAAAGGATCGACCAATTGGTCGATACTACATCAGGACATGAAATTTTATCATTCATGGATTCATACTCTAGCTATAATCAAATTAGTATGTATCCACCTGATGAAGAGCACACTAGCTTTCGAAAAGATACGGGGCTTTACTGGTACAGAGTAATGCCCTTTGGTTTGAAAAATGCTGGTGCAAATTACCAACGACTAGTAAACCACATTTTCATAGAACGATCGGCAATAACATGGAGGTTTATGTTGATGATATGCTAGTTAGGTTGAAAAGATCTAGTGAACACATTGAGGACCTGTAGGAATGCTTCAACATCTTGAACAAATATCAGATGAAGCTTAATCCTCTTTAGTGTTCTTTTGGAGTTGGATTAGGAAAAATTTTGGGATTCATAGTAAACTCCCGAGGATTCGAAGCCAATCCCAAAAAGATTCGAGCACTGATTGAGATGCAGTCACCTGCCAAAGTTAAAGATATACAAGGCCTGACAGGGAGAATTGCGACTCTGAGTATATTCATATCTAATACTACAGACAAGTGCATCCCATTTTTTAATCTACTCAGAGGAAACAAAAAGTTTGAATAGACAAAAGAGTGCGAAGAAGCTTTTCATGCACTTAAGGCTCATATGCCGTGACCACCCATTCTGTCCAAGTCGATCGAAGGAGAAACTTTGTACATCTACTTAGCCATAACAGAGTATGCTGCAAGTTCTATTTTAATCAGGGAGGAAGACAACATTCAAAAGGTAGTATACTACATAAGTAAAACGCTAGAGGGAGTAGAATTATGCTATCCGACTATAGAGAAATTGGCTTACTGCTTAATACTAGCATCAAGAAAACTACAACCCTACTTTCAGACTCATCCCATAGTATTTTTTACCGACAAACCACTACAATAAGTCTTGCAAAAACCAAAAGTTGTTGGTCTGTAACTTCCTGCATTTCGTGTCCCTTTAAACGACTCGGGTCAGGATATTTTTCCCTGAGTTAAGAATATTATTTTAAATAATATTATATTTGTTTGGAATTTATTTCCATGATTTATTTCTCGCCAAATTATGAATTTTGTGATTAAAAGTCAAGATAAGTCTTTCGATCCTGGACCGACACAAAAACCCTAATCGGGTAAAAATTTCCTAAAATAAAATGAAAAACTATGGCAAATATATTTTGGGCATAAAATACATTCATAAAAATTAAAGTTTGGTCCAAATGATAAACAGAAGATGAAATTGAAATTTTAGGAAGTTTTGTGTTAAATTGCTTAATTTTACCGAATTGGGGAATTTCCATAAATGGACCTTAGGTTAAATTTTATTATGTGATTAATTAAATAAAATATGAGAGACATTTAATTTAATTATTATGTGGTAAGTTTTATTTTATTTTTAACTTATTATGAGTTAAAAAGGTTATAGAAAGTCATTTTGGATTTTTCTTCTTACGAAATATTTATTAACCATTATAAAAAATAAATAATAACATAAATAAAATAATAGTGCCCAGCCATGTGAGGGAATTTATTTGGGTAGACCAAAGTATTTTAGTTTTAATCCCCATTTTAAATTTAGGGTTAATGGCATCAAGTGGTCATAGTAAAAACACTCAAGTGTTTTAAGATATTTTAGAGTAGTCTAAACTCTTCTAACCCCCCAAAACTGACCCCCCCCCCCCCCCCCCCCTCTCTCACAAATCACTATCAACTTGTTAAAAAATTCTGACTCCAGTTTTCTCTCCGTTTTCAACCATCAAGAACATTAAGAAAGCTCGGAAGCTTAAGCTTTGGTCTAGAAAGGGTTTCCCTAAGGTAAAGTTTCAAAAAACTTGACTTTTGTAAAGTTTTTAACCATAAATTTTTTCAATAGCTAACTATATACATTGTTGGGGGCGTTGGTTAAGGTTTTGAAAGAGTTTTGAAGAATCCAAAGCTAGCAGAAACATCCAAACCTAAACCAAGAACAACAAGAGGTCAAATGTTTACTTTTTATGGTTGTTATTGTATGGTTTTCATTTTTTAAGCATTATTTTGTATATTTAATGCTTAAAGTTTCTTAGTGGTGATGTAATAAAGCTATGGTAGTTGCTTTATAATTTTTATGATGCTTGTGTGTTTATTTTTGAAAATAGGGACCAAAATCACTAAGAATTTTGTTGAAAACCCTAAAACAAAAAATTACATGTTTTGAGCTGTGACTTCCACGGGATCAAGAATCCACTGTAGATTTATTTGGTAAAACTAAATTATTCTATGATGTTTTTGAGATTGATTACATAAAATTGAGCTTTTGAAACACTAAAAAATGTTTAGAAATGGGTGAGTTATGCTATTTCAAAATTTAGGTAATAAACTGTTTTTTTTTTCTTATTCTTAATTTCGGGACCAAGTTTGGACAGCCACTGTAACGCCCCAGACTCCAGGGACCATTACGGTGTGCCTTGTAAACAGTGCTAAACTCGCTAATCGAGTCATTTGGCCAAAATCGTGAACTAAGTGTGATTAGCGGTTTAGGGAATAAAAACTTTGGTTAAGATGTAACGTTTCACTAGAACGTTTAATATATACATTGGGATCCCAAAAATAAAGTTTCAGAGTCTATTACAGAAAATATTTACAACAGGTCGTTCTAAGCGGCAAAACAGGGTTCAACCCTAGTTCCACTTTAAAACTCGGCCGTGGCGGACGAGCAGCTGCATATGTACACGTCATCACCTAAGCTCTCCAACTCAAGGATGGTCCAGCTTCCTCTTGCCTTTACCTGCACCACGTAGCACCCGTGAGCCAAAGCCCAGCAAGAAAACACCGTATAACATCATATGATATCAACAATAACCATAGTAACCATTTGGAACCAACGGTCCATACAGATGGGTGACAATAGCCAAAAGTCACAATAATGAGCATCGCTCCCTCTAGCCATGTGACGATAGGGTCACCAGGGCTCAACTGATAAGTGATTCTTTCATAAGCTTGATTAGGACAGGTGCAAGGTGATTAGTCACCAACATAACCTTCCTCACGACTCTAGAGTCAAAACTATGGACAACGTCCCTTAGCCATGTGACAAACGGTCACCGGGGTCATATACCTTGGCTATAGTCATCTGGTCGTAGACCAGGCAAGCGCTTATAAGTTCTTCGACCCTTTGGGTCGGTCTAGCATTAATACCCCATATGAGTCATTCAATGCCGTCCTCGATTAGATCTAATCTTTATTTGGTCAGGCGTTCACAAGGTACTGCCATCTTTGACCCTTAGGTCGGTAAAACACGACCAGTGCTCAGCCCGTGGTGAACTTAACTAATAAGTTACAGCTTCACAGACGGATATGACACTATTGTCGATTCTGACTAATAAGTCAACGCCATACACAAGTAAGCCATGCCACCAAACATATATCACATGTCCAATATCCATAAACAAGGTATTTAGCATGCTTACTAACAAATACTAGTATATTTAGGACCATGCACAACCACAGAGGCTCAAGCTCCGACCAATATCATACCCAGTATACAAAGCATGTCCTAATCACATGTTCCTCGTGCATCATAAGCAATACATCCAGCAATCTAACATGCACCAATAACAGCCATCCATGTCACATTTAATAGTCAACCAACATGCATCATAACAACCATGCATGTCTCATATACACAGGGTGCAGTTTTCTTACCTCAAAGTCGAGCTGGAATGATTAAAAGAACGGCCCTTGAGAACGATTAACTTTTACTCCTTTAGCGGTCACCTAGTCATAACCAAATTATAGGATTCATCAATAAAAATGATAACTGAGGGTTCCCAAACCAAATCCCAGTCCCCGAGACATCAAATACTACTCATCCGGGTACTAGGTCCAACCCCGAGGCCTATGGTTTGAATCTCCAAGCTAAAAACCACATTTTAGCAAAATTGGCCTTAAGGGCCGCGGCCCTCCCCTGCTGCGCCGCGGCGCGCCCTCAAACAGAGCCCTCTGCCGAACGCCAAGGGCCGCGGCGCTCCCCTGCTGCGCCGCGGCGCTCAGCCCATACCAGCAACCGACCATACACGAACCAGTTTTTCCCCTATACGATAACTCCTCAAACCAACCCTTCAAACCTCCACTAAACCTTCTCCAAACATACAACTAAACCCCTAGACAACACCCATAACCTCCCCTCATCAAAACCCAATCTTATAATCCATCAAAACCCCTTTGAATCCAAACTTCTAACAAGAATCAAAAACTGAAAACCAAAACTTGAAAACAGAGCAACACCTGAAACCAAAGTCTAAAACTCACCTTGAAACCTGTTTTGAATCCCCTTTAATGGTTGAAACAAGTCCCCTAGCTGCCACCTTTGATTTCCTAGCTCAAAACCCCAAAGTGGCTCTCAAAATTTGGAAGAGAGAGATGGAGGAGAGTTTTGTACGGGAGAGACAGGAGGAGAGGATGAGGATGGCTCTGTTTTAACTCTGTTTTCTACAGCCTACTAAACCTCATGTATATCCAAGCCAAATGACCTAAATGCCCCTAGATCATTTAAAGGCTTCTAAGCATTCCCAAGGATAAAATCGTCCTTTTCAACCTATACCGTTAATCATAATTAACGCTCTCCGATTCCCGCTATTCTCAATATTCTCAAATACCATTAAATCATATCCCGTTACCCTTTAATTCCTGGTAATGCTCTAATCATTAAATTCACCCCGAGACTCACCCCGAGCCCCGAACTTAAACCCGTTATGACTAGACCGAACACTAACATCTCATGATCGTCTCATGTCGATAAGCTCGAACCTATCCACCTTATAATGTGGCTATATTAATTAATCACAATCATGCACCCAAAATATACAATTACGCCCACAGTGGCCAAATTACCAAAATGCCCTTGCATTTAAAATTTAAGCCCATATGCCTGCATTCACCATCATATAATAATATAATTCACATAAACATGCATATAATCATTAAATACTATAATAAATCAATTATGGTCCTCCCGGCCTCCCAATCAAGGTCCTAAACCTTATTAGGAAATTTGGGGCATTACAGCCACTGTATAGGGCAAATAAACCTAGTTTTTCTAAAATTTGGTGGACATATTCTTGGCATAACCTAGTATTCCATTGTAAAATTAGCTAACAAAATAATGAACAGTTTGAAAGTTATTAAGTGCCAAACATTGGAAAAAATAAGGACTTGAAAATGAGGTCATTTTTACCTCATTGTTTGGAAATTATTTTCACCAATAAAAAATGCTCCTTTTGACCTAAGATTTTACAAAGACCTAAATGTCATACCAAAAATAGAATTGGGAAATTTTGGTAACAATTGAGTAAGTAAATTTTATGTTATGACCTAACAAAGTATGTAGTTAAAAATGTGAAAAAAATGAGGTTTTTACACTTAGTGTAAAAATGGGATTTTGGAACTTAAGGTAAAAACTAAAATTGTGCTTATTGCAAGATAAAAACTTGGTAAGTGTAACACCCCAAGTTTCTAAGAAGGTTTAAGACCTTGTTTAAGCATGCCTGGAGGGTGAGAAGTAAATTGACATGATATTTTATGAATTTGATTGAATATGTGATTAGAATGCATGATTAGGTTGTATACAGATGCATGTGAGCCCTGTTTGTATGTTAGGGGTAAACTGGTAATTTTAGCCCGTTGAGGGCATAAATGTGATAATTGTATTACGTGATTTGTGCCGTGTGAGTGTGGTGTTTTTATTGTGATGCACGCGTCGAGACGGTCCTAGTGAGCTATTTAGTCTAAAAGTCACAACAGGATTTTGTACTCGGCTCGGGAGGAGCCTAGGGGTACTTTGGGAATCTTATAAGTTGAGTTTAGAATGAGTGGTTATAGTTATTGGCGATTGAGTAACCTATGTAACCGTTTGTAACTGCTGTGAGTAACAAGTTTTAGATAGAAAATGGTGGAATTGAAATAGAAGTGAAAGGACTTGAGTACCCTTGAAGGTTTAGTTAGGAAGGGTTATTAGGAAGGGGTAAAGTGGTCATTTGGCAAGGGAATTAGACAACTTTCAGCTGGGATATTGGGGTACACGTTTTGGGCATTGGGTCATTTGTTGTTTTGATAAAAATTGAAGAGAAGAAAAAAGAAGAAGAAAGAAAAGCTAGGGCAAGAAGAAGAAGTGTAGAAGGGGGCTGAAGTGGGAGTCTAGGAGGAGATCAAGGAAGCTTTTGGGTGAATTCTCCACTTGAGGTATGGATTTTATGCACATTTAAGTTGGGTTTCTGTTTTGATTTGAGGAATCTAAAGCATGAGTTAAACATTTTAAAGTTTTGGTTTGAGTTGCTGAAATTAGAAATCAAAGTGGTGGATTTTGGGTGTGATGATGTTTTGATCTTGATTCTAGTGTCTATAAGTTTTTAGATGGTTCATATGAAGTTTTGATTTGATCTTGGGGTTTTGGTATTTGTTTGGGTTGATTTGGAGAGGTTGTAGCTCGGGAAAAATGCAAGAGGAAACCCAGAAATCTGGGTTCGCGAAGGAGCGCCGCGGCCCTGTTCTTGGGCGCCGCGGTGCAAGGATGCTTCAGGATGTGGCCTAGCCGCTGGGCGCCGCAGCCCTTGAGGGGAGTGTCGCGGCCCTAGGCCATTTTGGCAGCCAAAAAGTTGGGTTTTTAGGGCTTTTGCTCGGGGACACGGGGGATGGTTCCAATGTATTGTTTTATGGATTTAGAGGTCCCGAGAGTGTGGGATTGGTCCCGGGAAGTGGTCTTGGGCTTGGTTAGTATTAAAAGTGTTTTATGTGTGTTGTGACTAGGATTTCGGAGAGGCTCGTGCTAGAGGACCGTGCTTGTAACCTTGGTGCATCGGAAAGCTCGGGATACAGGTAAGAAAACCGTAACACCCGAGATCAGGGCATGGGCCCACAGTGTTCTTGCGGGCATGGCCCTAGATTGTATTATGTGCATATGTATAACCTTGGATGAATTATTATATGTTTGAATGATTATTCCGAAATGTTTTATGCGTGCGTTTATAATGAAAAGAACGGCTAAGGCCGAGAGCGGCAAAGGCCGGGTACGGCCTTGGGGCCGGAAGTAACACTCAGCACATGGGGTGCTTTTAGCCAGGGTGGGACCCAATGGATACATGAGTTATCCTTACGGTGAGGACCGAGACCCCAGGCTTTGGTAAGGACTTTGGAGCGCCATGGCCGTGTTTGTTCAGTCTGATGGTTTTCCTATTTATCAGTGGATTATATGTCAGCTATATCTTATGCGTATGTTATGTACTATTTGGGTTTTCTTGCTGGGCTTCGGCTCACGAGTGCTCTGTGTGGCAGGTAAAAGCAAGGAGTCAGTCAACCGGCCATGAGTATGGAGAGCGTGGGGGTGGCGCGTACATGTTTGGCCTGCCCAACTGCTTTGGTTGGGGGCATTTTGTATATGGTTGTATTAACTTATTCTTTTGATAGTTAACCTAGTGTAAATCTATTTTTGAGTTGTAAATATTTTGTAAACCTTATTTTTGGGATCCCAGATGTTTGATACTTAACGTTTTCAATGAAACTAAACATTTTCAAAGAGTACAGCCTTAAATTCTGGTTTAGTCACACTTTTGGTTTTAGAAACCACGTAGAGTCAGTCAAAAGCACGATTTCTGTTTTAAACTCACTAAGTAACGGCTCTAAGGTAGTAGGGCGTTACAGTAAGTCTTGAAACATATTTTGACCTAAAATACCACTTTGAGATTAGTGAGAATACATTTTTTTTTAAATAATTTTTATTCTTTCTAAAAATATAAGATTTAATTTATTAATAAGTTAATAAATTAAAAGAGGGTTTAAAACCCTATATTTTGATAAGGTAATCGAGTAAATTATTTTCTAGTAAGTAAACTTGATTAATTGACTTCGAAAAAATTAACTAGTCAAGATAAGAAATTTTTTAACGGTTTTCCTAATTAAGTTAAAATTAGGCTATTTTCTTAAAAAAGTTTTTAGAGATTAAAACAATAAGAAAAATAAAAGGAAAATTAAGAGATTATTTTCTTGAAAAATATTTTAAGCAATTTAATTAGTATTTTCAAGATATAATACCAGCTAAAATCTTTTATATATTTAACCGCCTGTTGAAAGTACGGGTTAATAGTAGAACTTTTAAAGAATAAGATTTTTAGTGAATTGTGGGAAAATACTATAGCAATACTCGAGCATAAGTATCAAGACCATAGGATAGGTCTCCCCAAGACTTAGGGTTTAGTCTCAAATTTTTTAGTGTGAATTTATTTAATGGGTTTAAAGCCAAATAAGGATCTTTAATCCTTACAAATGATTTTTAAAATGACCAAACTACCCAAAATAATAATAATGAATTATGATGTGCCATAATTAATCTGAGTATACTGTATGAATAATTACAGTATTGGCTAAGCATAACTGGATTATACATTGGAGGGTGAAATCTTGCTGAGAGGAAAGGACTCCAAGTATGCCAACTTCTATTGTGTGGCTGCAATAAGAAATGACTATTGTATTGTATGTTAGTATAGAGACACATGCACATATATACACTGTCATAGAAAGTTTGCTTAGAGACGTTAGTCTAGTTGGTGCTGATTTAGAAAATATGACTGGTACAGTTTCGTCATATTCTAGACGACTAATCCTCGTCACACTACATGATTTTATTATGTCTGATTCATTACCACAACGAGTGGCCAAGAGGTGAGGATTGTTGGTTTAAACCTAGGGGCGCCAAAATGAATGGGACCTAGGGAACCTCATGATTACTTAATCAGTGAATGGTTAGAACCTGAGAAAGTGTTCTGATAAGTTATTCTCGGATAGTAGCCATGAATATTGGCCATTCAGTGAGAGTGCCTAGAGAAACTAGGTGTTGCCAAGTTTGAGTTAAGCTGAACACCCTAGGGGCAACTGCTCACCAGCACCACTGATTAACATAGAGGTCTCTGTAAACCCGTTTAACTTCGATTACACTCTTGAATAGTAGCAATGCCCTAGGTGACTTGATGGTTACTCTTGTGAGGGATTTACTCTTGGATAAGTAGCGATGTCCTAGGTAACTCGATAGTTACCCTTGATGGGGATATTTATTGGCTAGATGTTAGTGTTAAGACTCGGTTCTCTCTTACAAATTAACATTTATGCTGGAGGGCGTGATACGATCGAATTGTTGGAAATTTACGAGCATTGGTCTCGAATAATAGTTGTGATATATTATAGCTGCTTACTCTGAGATTTTCTGAGTGCAGGGATTTATTTGTTTATATGACATAGTTGTTATATATTATATCTGCTTGCTCTGGGATTTTCTGAGTGCATCTGTTTATATGAAATAGTTTGTCATTGGTTATCAGGCATGACCATAAGTTTGTCAGGACACTTTTGCGTTCTTGAAATTGATTGCGTAGGGTCCGGATGGATCTGGAACCATAATTTTTGTGAGCTATTGTTTTCTGTGGAAAGCAACTTGGTTAGTGATCACTTGTCTTCTCGGCATGCTTTTGTTTTAAAGTTGAACTTACTAAGCATTTTCGTTTACCTAGTTGTTTCTTGTTGTAGGTAAGAACAAGGACAAGGCGGAGCAGTGAGCACTGGAGTCTACCTTGTGAATGTACATGTGGATCGACCTTTTGGGAAGTCGTTTTTTTTTTAAATGTTGTGTTATTTACATAAAGTAGGCTCACTTTACTCTTTATGAACTATGTTTGTATTAAATGTTAAGTATGGAAATACGAATTTTAAAAAGTTTTTTTATATGGGTTTTTGAAACATTTTGTTAAATGAAAACGTTTATATTTCTACATTATCGAGTCTTGAAAATTCGAGTCATTACATGGTCGACTACTAAAATGGGTCGTTAAGCTAGGGTAGTTCAAAATTTCTTATACACCACGAGTGTCCATAAAGGGTCAAGCATTGGCAGACTTCGTAGCTGAATTCACTGGACTCCCAGTCAGTAAGTCGACTATAGAACTTGAAGCTCAAGACCAAACTCTTGCCTGGAGATTGTTCGTACCCGAGTCATCTAATAATCATATGTCGGGGTAGGGTTGATTTTAATTACCCCCGAAGGGCATCGATTTCACTATGCAATAAGATTCAACTTTACTGCCTCCAATAATTAAGTCGAATACAAAGCATTGCTCGTAGGTTTAAGACTAGCCAAAGATATGAAGATAAAGTCATTAGAGATATAAAGTGACTCTCATCTAGTTGTTAATAAAATCGTTGGAGAATATCAGGCTAGGGGTCTTAAGATGGTTACGTATATAAATAATGCAAAAGACTTTCCAGCACAATTCGAGAGGTATACTCTATGGTAAGTACCTTGCGACCAGAACTCGAACGTTGATGCTTTAGCCAAGCGCCAAAGATGCCGAAACTTTTAGTATAGTATTGGTCGAATGTTTGACAGCTCCCAGTATTCAAGTAGAAGAATCCTCCTTTGTAATAAAAATTTTTGACACGTGGATGACTCCCATCATTCAATATCTCAAATAGGGATGGTTACCTGCAGACATGAATAAGGCAAGGACACTACAAAGGCAATCAACTCACTTTATTTTGCTCGATGGAATTCTATATCGATGATGATATTCAATGCATTTATTGAGATGTATTTCCAGGGAAAAATCTATGGAATTGATGAGAGAAGTACATGAAGGGTTCTGTGGAGATCCTCTTAGGGGGCAAAGTTTGTCAAAAAAGATTCTCCGACAAGGGTATTTCATGCCTACAATGATTGAGGATTCTATGGAATTTGTTAAGAATTATGATAAATGGCAAAGATTCTCCAAGATACCTCCAATAGCCCTAAATGAACTTAAACAGATGCAAAGCCCATGGCCATTTGCAATTTGGGGAATAGACCTGATCAGATCTTTGCCAACAGGAAAAGAGAATGTCAAGTATGCAGTAGTTTCTATCAACTACTTTACGAAGTGGGCAAAAGTTGAACCGCTCACGACAATCACAACCAAGAAAGTGCTAGATTTCGTTGTCAAAAACATTGTATGCTGATATGGATTTCTGAAGAAGATTGTATAAGATAATGGTACACAATTTGACAGCGACCTGTTTACCGATTTCTGTGGCATGGCATAAAGAAGATTTTTTCAACAGTTTCCAATCCACAAGCAAAAAGACAAATAAAAGCTGTAAATAAAACTCTGAAGGACACACTGATGAAAAGGCTCGGAGAGGCAAAGGGAGTGTGGCCAGAAAAATTGCCCGGAGTACTCTGGTCGTATAAAACAACACACCGAACAACAATAGGCCATACAACATTTTCTTTAACATATGGGTACGGGGCCATGTTACCAGTTAAGTTAGATCCACCCTCACATAGAAGAATAAAATACGAACAGAATACGAATAATCAATTACTAATGGAGTCTTTGAACTTGGTTAATGAAATGCATCAACAAGCCCAACTACGAGTTGCACCCTACCAGCAAAACGTCACTCAATATTTTAACTCTAAAGTACACGAAAGAAAGTTTTACGTACGTTACTTGGTACTTAGAAGGGTTTTTCTCAACACATGCGATCAGGCTGCTGGAGTGCTTGGATCAAACTAGGAGGGTCCGTATCAAATTGAAGAAATTCTTCAACTAGGCACATACAAACTTGCTCACTTAAACGAAGATCTCGTTCCTTGCTATTGGATGGGAGAACACCTGCGCAAGTATTATCAATGAACATTTCCCTTTAAAGATATGGCTTGTATTAATTTTACTTTTTACAAGTTTATGAACAAAGGATGGCTAGTTAAATGGTTGTTCACTTGTACAGACACAAATTTTTCTCCATCTTTTACGAGAAATAAAAGGAAATATGCGTAGCCAATTATTGTATTTATTATAAGTATTTTCTCATTACATGTGTTATTTCGCTATATTATCATCGGTTGTTTTTTAGAACACAGGAGTAAGGTTCAAACAGGTATTGGTCAATGGCAAGTGACCAAGGACCTTAGACTCCTCGATCACTTGGGGGGCATATAAGATATTAAGCGAGCAAAGCAGATTGTATACATATGTAAACACACAAGCAAAAAAAGGGAAAGCGCACTAGGACACAGAGTATTTTAAAAAAAAAATTGAAATTTTGTGAAATAATAAAGTATTATGCTAGGTACGGTCATATGAAAAGATGTTACAATAACCAATTGTAATATCAAAATGAAATATCTTTACAACGTGAGCAATTGTTGCTCAAATGTAATTAGAAATATTAAAAGTAAATAAAACTGCCTTGGGCAGAAAATTGTCTTAACACCACAAACAATTTGTTTAGTTGTTTGAGTTACATATAAAAAAATATGATTGCTATGCAACTGCAGGGGGGGCCTGCTGAGGTTGTTGGTTGACAGTTGTTCTAGCTTCCTCTTCTTGGGCTCTGTCAATGCATGTCGCCAAGGAAAATACAGGAGACTGAATTGCCCAATCTCTATGCGATACCTCGACCAGGCGCTAAATGCGCCCCCAAGCACGTTTGCCCTCTGGTCGAGTGTAGGCTTGTATAGAATGATCCCAGGAAGTCTGTACTTCTTGGGATACTTTTCCACCATCCTAATCGATATGACACTTGGGGGGGCGATGTACCAAGGTACCTCTACTCTTGGGCCTTCATATGGACATGCCTTGGCTTGGATATCTGGTGGTGCAACTCTCAAGGGTTGAGGTTCATTTAAAGGACCATTGGTGTTAGAAACTGGCTAAATAGTAGGGGAGTCTGTGGTTTTTCTTTTCCTATGGGAAGTAAGTTTGACACAACCCATGTTTGGTTGTTTCTTAGGAGCAATTTGAGAAAGGCTGGTCGTAGGAATTGGGGGTGGTAATGAAGGCTCTGGAAAGGGTAGAGAAGTTTGTTCCTAATCCTCGAACAGCAGAGCAAGAAGATTGTTGTCTATTGATCTCTCACCTCCCCAGGGATCCTGCATGAATATCTGAGAAGAGGAAAAGGGAAGTGAGAAATTACGACCAATATAGAAAGAAGAAAAAGAAAAATAGGGATAACGCTGCTTGTGAATAAAAGTTAAGCTTTCATACGACCACTAGCATCTTGATAAAAACACAATAAACATGCAAGGAGGTTGGAAAAACATATCAAAAAGTGAATGTGAAATTTTTTCTCAGAAAAACTTTTAAACTCCGAAAACGGGCGGGAAAAACCCAGTTTTTCCGAAATACCCAAAATTGAATTTTCACTTCGATTTTGGACTCAAAATCAATGTAAATAAACCTCAATACTCCTTCTAAACATTATTTTATGCACTGTATTGCCTATAATACCTATTTTATCATAGTGTTTCTGGTTTTTTTCTTTTTGCCTAAACCTAATTTACGCAAAAACTCATTAATAACATTCAAAATCTAGTTGTGAAAACAGACAAATCATGAACAAAATGACTAAAAATTGCTACAAAGATAAGAGGATGGGTTCGAAGTTGCTCAAAGATGCCTCGGATCGCACTGAAATGTCTGAAGTTATTGGAGGTTTTTTCTAAGTGTTCTTGAAGAGAGAGAATGATCGTGTAAAAATGAAATAAAGGAAGGGGAGGGGTATTTATATCGATAAGAGGTATCTCACAAGTAATGATGAGATTTGAGAGCTTTTGCCTGAAAAATAGCAATAACCGTCAAATCATTTCTTGAAAACTAAAAAGGTCATGATTACTTACCTTTTCGAGGAGGTAAGTACAATCAAATGTGACAGGCAATAGTAATACTGGTCGAATAAGTTTATTAAATGTTTTTTGCATTAAAATAAACTTGGGGGTGAATGTTTTCCTAAATATTTGCATGAGGATGTGGCTTGTTTAAGAGGCACATGAACAATACGTGACTGATTAATAGTGAAGGCCTGGTCGACCAACAACCAGATTGTCAAGAGGAAATTAAAGATATTTTATAGGCTTGTTGAATATGTTGGGCAGCAGGAAAAGAAGAGGTGCAGATGCATACGACCAAAGCTGCTCATTGAAATGAGACAAATTCTCATAAATAGCTATAAGTTAGATATTCCCAAGATATTGGATTGTTTCTATGTGTAAATATCATTATTTATGTTACTATTTGATTATGCTTGTAATGTAAGTTAAGGACAACCCATAGGCCCATTTGTACACCCTTGAGCCTATAAATAGGAATCATGGGATTCATTTATTTCAAGCGCAATATTTGGTATCCAGAGAGAAATAGTGATTTTATACACAGTAATTGTGTAAAGGTTTGAGACTTGTGAAACTTGGTGTACCCTTGTTCGTTGATCGCATGTATCGTAATTGTTTTACATTAATAAAACACTAAGTGAACGTAGGTCATTACCAATCCTTGGGGCCGAACCACTACAAAATTTATGTGTAATTTATAATATTGCATTCAGTTATTTAATTTATATCGTTTTCTATGACTCAGTGTCGTTGACTAAAACAAGGGTCAACAATAATAAAGTGTTATGGTAGGTTAAGTCATATAAGCAGATGTTATAATATCAAAAGGAAATATCCTTACACCTTAAGCAATTATATCTCGGATGTAATTAGAAATATTAAAAGTAAATAAAACTGCCTTAGGCAGCAAATTGTCTTAGCAACGTGAACAATATGTCCAGGTGTTCTAGATACATAAAAAAAATTATGTTTATTGTGCAGCTGCGGGGGGGGACTCCTGCTGAGTTTGTTGGTCGATGATTTTTCCAGATTCTTCTACTTTGGCTCCGTCAACACTTGTCTCCAAAGAAAATTTAGGAGTCTCTCGGGCATTCTTCTGCTCCTCCAGGGGAGCAGCGTACCTGGCAAGTTCAGCTTGTTCTACCTGCTCCGGAAGGTAATCAAAGTTCACACCTTGATTATTCTTCTAGAACATGTAAAAACAGTTAAAGGTGGCTTCTTGGAACCTCTACAAATTAGTTGCATTCTACTCTTCGAGTAGTTTAACCTGATCCTCCAGTTTGTTGGCCTCCTTCATGGTTGCAACAAAATCTTCTTGCAGTTTGACTGCCTTCTTATATTTGGTCTCGGAGGCTTCCTTGAATTTTTCCTTAGTAGCAACAGCCTTAGCAAGATCTTATTTGCTCTTCCTCAACTCCTCAGTTAAAACATAAGATTTGTCCTTTGCTTCTTTGACTGTGTCCTTTGCTGCTTTGACTTTGTCCTCAAGTGATTTGATTATGTCTTCAGGTGCTTAGACTTTGGCCTCCATTGCCTTGACATTGGCCTCCCATGCTTTGATCTCCTCAGCATCTTTCGAACCAATCTCTTTGACACAGCGCCAAACGTTATTCATGGTCAGAAGACCATTTGAATAGTGAAGAAATGAAGCTGTCAGAACCAATAAAAGGAAACGTTGTTTGATTAAAATAAAATAAAGAAAAGAAACTTATGTTGATTACTTCGTTGAACCCACAAGTAAGGACCTGATTGGGTCTCAGTGAAGGAAGAGAAGCAAAGGCCTCATGCCTACGGCAGTGCTTGGCTATCCACTGGACTTTATCAATTATGGAGCAAGAGGCGTTGCTCAACAATTCTATCACGAAAGATCCTCCCACCTGTTCGATTAACTCAGTGAGAGGAGCAAGAGGAGGAGGACTGGTTGTCCTGGAAGGAGTAGGAGTTGAAGGGTCTCCTGGTCGAGCCTTTTTTCTTAGAGGTTCCCCACTGGCATCTCCACCACTTTTCCTTTTCGATTTCTTTGAGCTTGAAAGTTTTCCCCCTGAGGCATAAATGTTGAAAGCAACGTTGTTTTGCATGACTACAAGAAAAAGAAGAATGAGCAGACATGTCAAAAAATTGTTCTACATAATAAGGAAGTTAATCAAAAGAAGTTCTAAGTATTGTACCTGAACTACAATTATTGGTTGCTACATTATCGAAGGAACTACAACTACAATCACTATCTACCTTGAAGAAGTCCAAGCTAAAACTACTAGTCAAAAATTTAAAGTTTTCATCCCTATCGAATAGATGATAAGGGATGGGCAATGTATCTATCGTTCTCTTCGAAGGATTCAAATAGATGATAAGGGATGGGCAATGTATCTAGGGCACTCCCATTGGACAGTGCCTCGGGGGTTGTGACACATCTTGTTGCTGCTCGGGGATTTCTTGTTCCTCAGCACCATCTCCGGTGGCACTCCCTGCGTTCTATTCACTCACCTCATGATGAGGCTCTAGAAGGCCGACTAGCCTCAAATTGCTTCCGTGAGCAGCTCCTTGACACTTTTTTCTATAGGAATCATACTAACCAAGGTTACAACCCTTATCTCCTTTTCTGGAGTGGGTTTTGGTCGATAACATGCAGCTAGACACAGTATAAACCGACTAAGGACAAAAAAAAATAAAAACCGACAAGAAGAATTCCGAATAGAGACTAAAGAGTTTACGTCATCGTGTGAACGCCATGTTATCTGTGACTAGGTCAGTTGTAAGGATGTACTCTTGGAATTATTTTCCCACATTAGATTTGTAGGTGATATCACTCAGAAATGTGCGACCAGATTCCTGGTGATAAAACTAGAAGAACCCCGTGTTACTTTAGTTGGGGTTGGATTTGAGATCGAGCAAGTAATGGATCTCGTGAGGGTGTTCACATGCCACTTTTTATGGTTGTGTAATATATAGAGTGCTAAGAGTACTCTATATCCGTTGGGAGTTATTTGAAATGGTGCGACCTCAAAATAATTGACTAACCTTCAGAAGAAATCATGCAAGGGCAGAATTGCACCTCCTTCTATGTGATACCTTGACCAGACGCTAAAGGAGACCCTGGGCACGTTTGCCCTCTAGTCGGGTGTGGGCTTGTATAGAGTATTCCCAGAAAGTGAGTACTACTTCAGATACTTTGCCACCATCCTAGTTGATATGACACTTGGAGGGGCAATGTACAAGGATACCTCTGCTTGTTGGCCTTCATGTGGATGGGCCTTAGGTTTGATCTCTGGTGGTTCCACTGTTAAGGGTTGAGGGTCATTCAAAGGACCCTCAGTATTAGCTGGGTGGTTGGCTGGTAGGTGAGCAGTGGTTTTTTCTGTTTCTATGGGCATTATGTTTGACAAGACCCATGTTTGTTTTTTTTCTTTGGAGAATTCAAAGGAAGGTTGGTCGTAGGAATTGGGGGTGGTGCCAAAGGCTCTTGAAAAGGCAAAAAGGTTGTTCCTAATCCTCGAACAGCAGAGCAAGGAGGTCGTTATCTATTGGTCTCTCACCTCCCCAAGGATCTGTTGGGGTTTTATGCCCTAATTAAAACCCAAATTCTTTGTAATCTTATTTTATTATCAATAAAATAATAGAAATCATTTTTTTGACTTGGTCAATTACTTTGCTCCCATGTTTTATTTTCATGATTATTTGTTTAAAATAAACTTCTATTAAATCATGAGCATAAAGCTAATCTTATTTATAGTGACGTAATCACAGTCGAATATAAATATGATTATATGTTCAAAATAAGTTAGTCCTAAGATTAGTCAGTGCACATGATTTACACTGACATGCCAATCTACGATATGATCTACTTACACATTATAGTGTTATGTTCTTTCCAGAAAATTAGCAAAGTAGATAAGATCGGATGTATTTGTTACATCGGACAAGACCGATATTGACAGTTGATAAGATAAGTAAACATACCATTATTATCTATTCTAGTCATATCATATAGTTGACCACAGGTCAATTCAATCTCAATTTTGAGTGGTTAGTATTCTAACTGATTGTATTATTTGAGTTCTTTGACTTGTTCGTTACCAGCTTACCCTACAGACTAGCCCATACTTACATCTTGGGAACTCGGTAGTATAATTGAGTGGGGGTGTTAATCATAGATATGAACATCTATATCTTCTGATGAAGAAGTGAAATGATGGTTTCCTTTTAGTTTGGTTCAAGGAGTTAAATGATAGAGATCTCATTTCAGTAATTAAATTAGTTTATTGAAATATCATTTATAAGGAACTAAGTGTTTTAAAGATAAAATACAATGAGGGGTAAAATGATATTTTAGTCCTATCTCATTTTGGACCGTCTATAGAGGATTGAGTGACAATTATGGTTGTAACAATGGAGAATTAATAGCGTATCTATATTTGTTATAGAGCGTTCTATGAATTCAAGAGTGCAATTCCGAGTCTATAGTGGAGTCACAAGGAATTAATAAGTTAGTAAATTTATTTGTTAGATTTATGATAACTTATTGGAGCTTGATTTCATAGGCCCATGATCCCCATCGTACCTTGGATAAAATCATCTAGATAGTCTCAACTAATTGATTTAATTATCAATTAGAATTATCAAAGTTGACCAGGTCAATTTTGGATAGATTCACAGAGTTATGTAATTTTGAGAAGAAAAGAGAAATTATGGCAGACTTATTAATTAAGATAAATTGGTATCTAAATTAATACATAAGTTTAAATCAATGTTCAAATTATAAATAATTATTTGATAAGGGATTTAAATGATTATTTAATTAATTAAATCAATAGAAAATAATACAGGCCTTGATTTTAAGTCCAATGGGCTTATAATCAAATGGGAAATTTCACAGGCTTAAAGCCCATGATAATTTTGACCTAGGGCTTCAAATTGGCTATAATTTTATTTATTTTTTTAATTAAATTAAATAACCTAATTGAGTTTATAAAAGGAGTGCTTAGAGAGAAGTCATCAGTTTAGATTTCTGAGACAATAGATAAGGTTTAACCACTAGTTTTCTGATAGTTTTAGATTCTCTCTAAATACAAGTCCTTTTCTAAGCCTCTTTGTTATTTTCTCTTCTCTCTCTATATCTATCTCATGTGTTGAGAATTTCCCACACTAGTCTAGGTGATTTTAAGGATACATTGAAAGACTGTGAAGAAAATAGAAGATTTGTTTAGTTTCTTGATAATACTCTGCGACAGAGATGATACAAGAGTTAGAGAAACTGAAGGAAGGACTCTTTAATTCCGCTGCGTATACTGTAAGTATTCTTGTCTTTGTTTCTCTTTGAATTCAATTTTAGAAACATGTTCTAGGTTATCTCATATTAATTTTTTTAATATTAGATCTATATGAAAATAAATAAAGATCCTGTATAAGTTTTCCTAACAGGATCATGCATGAATATCTGAGAAGAAAAAAGGGGAAGTGAGAATCTATGACCAATAGAGAAAGAAAATCAAAAAGAAAAATAAGGACAACGTTGTTCGTGAATAAAAAAGTTAAGGTTTTATACAAGTAGCAGCATCTTGATGAAAACACAACAAACATGCGAGCAAGTTGGAAAAATGGATCAAAAAGTGAATGTGAAAAGTTGTTTCGGAAAAACTTTTCAACTCTAAAACGGGCGGGAAAAACCTTGTTTTTCCGAAATACTCAAAATCGAATTTTGTAACGCCCTACTTCCTTAGAGCCGTTACCAAGTGAGTTTAAAAACGTGCTTTCATCTCGCTAATCGAGGTTTTAGATTAAACCGTGTGATTAAGCTATAAACAGAGGAAAAACCTTAGACATACTAATTTCCCATAGAAAATCATAAAAGGTTTACACTTGGGATCCCAAAGTATAGTTTAGAAATGTTTACAACATATTAATTAAACCAAGTCGACTAGACGACAAAATCAAAGTTTATTTACAAACATCTCCCAAAAATCCTCTGGCCGTGGCGGCTAGGCTGGCCAAACATGTACACGTCGCCTCACGCCTGCTGTACTCATGGTTGGTTGATCACCCCTGTACCCTTTACCTGCACCAGAGAGCATCTGTGAGCCGAAGCCCAGCAAGAGAACCCACAAGCAGATAACATATGCAACACATATATCGAACATATAAACATGCCACCAATGGCTAAACAAGTACGGCCTAGCTGTCCCAGGCATTTACCAAGCCCTGAGTTCGCGGACCATGCCGTGAGGATATCCCAAGTATCCTTCTGGGGATTCGCCCTGGCAACTCGCACTCCACGTGCTCAGCGCTGCTCCCGGCCCCTTGCCGTTCTCGGCCTTGCACTCAACGTGCCCAACGCCGTTCCCGACCCTTCGCCGTTCTCGGTCTACACCGTTCCTGGCTCAAGCCGACCATTCACATTATAATTCACAAAGCATAACAAGCAAGCATATAATTCTAGCATAATCAGATAAAGGGCTATGCCCCGCAGTTCTAACATATTGGGCTCGGCCCTACATGTCAATCCATTCAAACACACTGGGCTCAGCCCTGCATATCAGTCCATTCAAACACATTGGGCTCAGCCCTGCACACAAGCTCTATGGGAACAAGGGTTCTCTTACCTGAGTTCCGAGCTTTCTGAGCACCGATGGCCTGAGCACAGTCCTCCAACTGGAGCCTCGTCAAAATCCCTAGTCACAACACATCACCAATATTCAGTCATCAAATTCTAATCCAATGAATGACTTCAAGCCACAACCCTAACCTCCGAAACCTTGAATTCTATCAATCCAGGTGATAAAATCCATCCCGAGCCTTAACCATTGAATTCCCAGGCCTAAACACCCTTAAAAATACATACTGGCACTAAGGGCCGCGGCCCCACCCTCAAGAGCCGCGGCTAGCCTCAAAACAAAGGCTAGCACCACACTGACCCCCACGCGGGCCGCAGCGCACCCACCAGGCCCTGCGGCGTGCATGAACCTTCTCAGCCTCCCATGGCTGCGTGTACACACGGGCCGCGGCGCACCCCTCCTAGGGCCGCGGCGCTCCTCGCTGAACCAAGAATTCTTCATCAATTTCCTCCTTTTTCTTCAAGCCAACCCTCACCAAAACTCTCCTATCTAACCCAGATATTAAACACTTACTTCAGCCCAGCAATAGCTCAGTAACAACATCAGAATCCATCAAAGTCTACTACAAAAATCCAACTAGAACCCCAAGAACAAGTTAGATTCCCCCCACATGCAAAGCTTGAAAACACAGCTGAAACTTAAGCACAACTACCATGAAAAAGCTTACCTCTTGATGAGTTGAGCCTTAGAACCAGCCCCTTTATGCTACAATCTTCAAGCTTTAAGTTCCCTTAGTTTTCCCTAGCCAATTCCTTGCTTAAGCTAGTTTCCACCAAAGTTTCCTTGAGTTTTGTCTTAGGGGGTGAAAGTGAAGAAAATATATGGTTTATCTTCAGCTGAAAGGAGGTGAGTCAGTTTCTAAAGTTTCTAAACTATTCTCCTATCTTGTTTTATTTGACTTAAGTCTAAAGGGTTACCTCAAGGCTCGGGGTACCAGAACGTCCCCGAGGGAAAAATGGTAAAATTCCCCAATATTCCCGCCTAGACATTCTATCCTCAAATATATCTCCAAACATTTATTTTCATGCCCCAATAATCCTATAACACTCCTAGTGATGAGGACACCAAGACTAAAGATCCAAGTCAAGTTCCAGTTGATCCAAGTCAAGAGTGGGGGAATGATGAGGACACCAGTTTAGGAGCTTGATCAATATTTTGTAATGAGTCTTATTGGATTTTGGCATCTTGTATTTTTATTTTAATCAGTCACTTAATCACGTTTTATTTAGTCTTTGTTTTTATCTTGTGAAAAGTCAAACACTTGACTTGTGTGAGTCCAAGAGTCTTTTTTTTTTTTTATTGTTAGGGTTTTCATTAGGAAGACAAAGGGGCTTTTCTTTCATGCAATTGCGGCCATAAGAGGGCTTGAAAATGTTTGGAAAAAGCTGATTTTGATGAAATGAAAATAGAGAGGTTTTCTTCTTGAGTTCTTGAAGAGACTATTCGAACTTATCAAGGGTATTCCTTGTGGCGTTCAATCCGACTTATCAAACGGATTCCCATCCCCGTTTGTGGCGTCTTCCTCATACCAAGGTTCGTGCTTGGCTAAGCATTGGGTTGCGGTTCTTCATTCCCATTGCGTGTGTTCTTGGTGGCTGCCATATTTGGTGTCGGGTTTCACCACAATCGTTGCTGTGGTTCGTATCAGTTGGTATCAGAGCTTAGGATCATCCGGTTTGGCCTATCCTTTTCATTTTTGTTTTCTATTCAATTCATTTTTCATTATTAGGGTTTCTGAAATAAAAAAATAAAAAAATAATTCATCATCTAGTCGTGTTTTTGAGTTCTTTGTCCTTGTTTTTTTTTTCTTGTGAAATCCGAAACTACTATAGTTAATTTCCTTATTTCAATTGTTTCCTTGTTCAATCATTTCCTTATTTCCAAAGTTTCCATTATTTCTTTGTGAAATCCCTTGAAATCCGAAACTAGTCTACACAAAGTTTCAATTCCTTTGTTTTTCTTTTCGATTCTTTGTTCAATTGGTGCGTTTTAATTAGGGTTGTTGAAAATCCATCTTTTTTTTTTCTGAAATCGTGAATTAGGGTTCTTAACGTGAATTAGGGCTTTGAGTTTTCTCTTATTCTAATTGTGGAATCTGAATTTGCATTGGTTTTCTCTAGTTCTTATTGTGAAATCCGAAAATTGGTATTGAGTTCTCTTGTTCTTGTTGTGAAATCAGAATTGGGATTGAGTTATCTTGTTCTTATTGTGAAATCCGAAATTGGGATTGAGTTCTCTTGCTCTTGTTGTGAAATATATGAATTTTGCATGAGTTACTCTTATTCTATTGTGCAATCCGAGTTGTATTGTTTTCAAATCATTGTAGTTCCACCAATTCTGATTCTTCTTGTGTCTTGTACCTGCATTTAAAAAAAAAGGGGAAGAAAGAAAAGGAAAATTCAAGGGATCCGAACCCAAAAAAAAAAAAAAAAAGTCTGGAAACCTCTCTTAAATTTTTTTGTTCTATTCTTGTTCCCTAAGGTCTAGAGGCCTTTTGGCCAAAACCCCACACAAGTGTTCCAAAAATCATCATTTTTCGTCATTTTTTCACCAGTTTTCGTCGGCGTTCGTTTGGTTTGTTTAGTTGGATTTGCTGCTTGAATACTCCATATTACCGTTGGATTAGTTTTGAAAGAACTTAAAGAAGAATACGAGTGGAAAAAGGCAGAGGTGTGAGCCTATTTGAGGGTAAAAGCCATTGAAATTGAGTGAAACACGAGGGGATTTGAGTGAAAATATTGTTCGAGCGAAACACGTGAGGGAGTGTGGTGAGGTCTTTTCTCCATATTATTCTAACCTTATTTTGCAGATTTCCATCATGGCACAAAATCCAAAGAAAAATGCAAGCAATGATATTCCGCCACCTGAGGTTCCGAATCTACAAATGCAAGCATTAATTGGGGAGATGCGAAGGATGATGAGGGAGGAGTGTGAACAAATACATGGGAGGTTGGATAGGGTAGAAGAGGGAACACAACGGAGGCCACGGAGGAATAGGGTGTACCAAAGGGAGGATGAGAATGAATGGGATTTGGAAGGGGTAGTTTCTGATGAAGAGTTTGATAGGATGTCGGCGGGTAACCATAGGAGGTATGGTCGGGATAGAGAAGCTAGGAACCAGGTAGATAATTATTTAGGAAATATCAAGATGAGAATTCCAGCATTTCAGGGGAAGAGTGATCCTGAAGCATACCTTGAGTGGGAGAAGAAGATGGAGTTGGTTTTCGATTGTCACAACTACTCTGACATGAAGAAGGTAAAACTAGCTGCCATTGAATTTACTGATTATGCTATTGTTTGGTGGGATCAGTTGTGCATCAACAGGAGGCGAAATGGAGATCGTGCCATTGACACTTGGGAGGCTATGAAGAGGGTGATGAGGCGACGGTTTGTACCATCTCATTATTATCGAGATCTATACCTTAAGTTGCAAGGTCTTCGTCAAGGTTACAAGAGTGTTGATGAGTATTACAAGGAGATGGAGATGGCTATGATTAGAGCCAATGTGGAAGAGGATCGGGAGGCAACAATGGCAAGGTTTTTGAATGGGTTGAACCGAGAGATTGCCAATCCAATTGAGCTACACCATTATGTGGAATTGGAAGATTTGGTGCATATGGCAATCAAATTTGAGAGGCAGCTCAAGAAGGGTAGTACAAGTTCAAAACCAAGACCGAGCCCACACAATCCAAGTACAACACCTTGGAGGTCGAACTATCCAAGGAAAGAAGACCAGCCTACTTCATCCTTTACACCAAAACCAGCCACAACAGCCACGACCCCTCAAGGTAAAACAGCCCCTACTTCGTCCCGTTCTAGTGAGATAAAATGTTTCAAATGTCAGGGGCGAGGACACATAGCTAGCCAATGTCCAAACAAGCGAGTTATGGTAATTCAGGATAATGGGGAGATAGATTTCGAAGAGGAAGATGATCTTGATGACATGCCACCATTGGAGGACGCTTCTATGGGTGGTGAGGAGTTGGGGGCAGAATCTAGTGAGATGCTTGCACTAGTCACACGACGAGCCTTAAATTTGCAGGCAAAAGAAGAGGAAGAAGAGGTGCAGCGGGAGAACATCTTTCACACTCGTTGTCATGTGAAAGACAAGGTATGCAGTGTTATTATTGATGGTGGTAGTTGCACTAACGTTGCTAGTTCTTCCATGGTTGAAAAGCTAGGGCTCCCAATGCTTAAACACCCTCGTCCATACAAGTTGCAGTGGTTGAATGATAGTGGTGAAGTGAGGGTTACAAAACAGGTTATGGTATCATTTCGAATTGGCAAATATGAGGATGAGGTATTGTGCGATGTGGTTCCAATGCAAGCTGGACACCTCCTTCTAGAAAGGCCTTGGCTATTTGATCGGCGAGCCCAGCATGATGGCTTCACCAACAAGTACTCATTCACGTTCCGTCAACGAACAATCACTCTAGCTCCATTGACGCCAAAGCAAGTATATGAAGACCAAGTGAGGTTGCAAAAATTGAGTGATAAAAAAAAATTGAGTGAGCAAAAGAAGGAGAGTGAAAAGATGAATGAGAGTGAGAAAAAAGAGAGACAAAGAGAGAAAAGGGTCGAATCAAGTGAGAGAAAAAAAAGAGAAGAGTTCGATCAATGAGGGAAAATTAGAGAGAAAACAAAATAATTTTTATGCAAAAAAAAGTGAGGTTAAGCAAGCATTGTGTACAAAACAGCCAAAGAATTTACTCATGTACAAGGAGGCTCTTTTAAACACTAACCAACTTGATGCTAACAAAGGTCGTCACAAGCAGGTTTTTGATCCCGGTGATTGGGTATGGTTACACATGAGGAAAGAGTGATTCCCAGCACAAAGACGTTCCAAATTGCTACCTCGAGGAGATGGGCCGTTTCAAGTGCTAGAAAGGATCACTGACAATGCCTACAGACTCGATTTACCAGGTGAGCATACTGTTAGTGCTACTTTTAATGTTTCTGATTTGAGTCCTTTTGATGCAGGTGACGATTTGAGGTCAAATCTTTCTCAAGAGGGGGGGAATGATGAGGACACCAAGACTAAAGATCCAAGTCAAGTTCCAGTTGATCCAAGTCAAGAGGGGGGGAATGATGAGGACACCAGTTTAGGAGCTTGATCAATATTTTGTAATGAGTCTTATTGGATTTTGGCATCTTGTATTTTTATTTTAATCAGTCACTTAATCACGTTTTATTTAGTCTTTGTTTTTATCTTGTGAAAAGTCAAACACTTGACTTGTGTGAGTCCAAGAGTCTTTTTTTTTTTGTGATTGTTAGGGTTTTCATTAGGAAGACAAAGGGGCTTTTCTTTCATGCAATTGCGGCCATAAGAGGGCTTGAAAATGTTTGGAAAAAGCTGATTTTGATGAAATGAAAATAGAGAGGTTTTCTTCTTGAGTTCTTGAAGAGACTATTCGAACTTATCAAGGGTATTCCTTGTGGCGTTCAATCCGACTTATCAAACGGATTCCCATCCTCATTTGTGGCGTCTTCCTCATACCAAGGTTCGTGCTTGGCTAAGCATTGGGTCGCGGTTCTTCATTCCCATTGCGTGTGTTCTTGGTGGCTGCCATATTTGGTGTCGGGTTTCACCACAATCGTTGGTGTGGTTCGTATCACCTAGTACCCAAATTACCCCTCGACTCGCCCCGAGTCGGAATCTCAACCCCGTTGTGACCCTCTGGCTAACCGCTCCCCAGGACTGTCTCGGATCGTGCTGCACAGACATTTCACATATATACAACATATATCACATTCACGCCCCTAATATCCAGACGGGGCCCACATGCACATTTAACTCACTAAACATGCATCACTATCGCATATTCACATTAAAGCATAATAAATCACTTATTGCCCTCCAGGCACACTAATCAAGGCCCTAAGCCCGGTTAGTAAATTCAGGTCGTTACAACTATCCCCTCCTTATGGGAATTTCATCCCCGAAATTACCTGAACAACTCGAGATACCACTCCCTTGTCTCTGACTCAAGTTCCCATGTCACTTCCTCAATCTTGCTGTTCCTCCTCAGCACTTTTACCAAGGCGGTGGTCTTGCTCCGCAAGACTTTGTACTATCCCCTCCTTAGTATAATTTCATCCTTGAAATTTACTTAAGCACATCAGGCTGTATACCTCATACCTCTGATGACAATTCCCAAGGTCCAATGCCTTTACCCTTAATCATTAATAGCACCCATGCGCAAGTACAATCTTGTTCCACAATATCTTATATGATAACCATACTTCTTTAACTTTTACTTATACATTAAATCTACAGAACTCCAGTGTCTGCTTAATTCTCATCAGTCTCTTCATTGATTATTCTTAATGTCAAAATACTTATGAATCATCATCCTTACCAGGGTAGGATCAACTTATGGGCCCGCAACCAAATCCCTAATACGACTTTAGAACTCTTGTCGAACGAAAATCATAACTCCCTTTCTGGAACCCCGTACTCCAAAGTTAACAGTTGCAGGTTCCCATAAACTTTCAGATAGGCAGACATCCCCTGCCCTAAGAATTCCAACATCCTCTTTGCTTTTCCTTTTAATTATTACTGAACCACAGTGTCCATTAACTCGTTATTCTCTGTTTTTATTCTACCAAGTCTCATGCCTTGTCACCTTAGCTGTACTTCAGCATCCAATACCGTGACTGTCTCATCAAAGAGTACACTTCCCTTGATACTCTAAAAGTTGCACATTCAACGCTTAAACCCTTAACATATTTGTTAAGCCTTCAGATTTCTATCCTCTTTGCAACCTGTCAGTAATTCCAGATTACTACTCTGTTTACTTCGATCTCGGGTCCCTCTCCATAACTTAGAAACTTTAGGGTCTCAATTTGCCATTACCAATGCCCTATTTCATTACCAATTTATACAAACCAAAGTAGGCTATCTCATTCAGATGAGTTACAACTTCTCCCCTGACCCATCACCTTATTTACAGTCTAATGTGATCCATTCTTATGACCTATCATCGTATTATTTTACTTCCCAATATTAGAGTATCTCAGGTTCTGCCCTCAGCTAAAACCTCCCAGTACCAAAAACCCTAAGAGGTGAAACAACACCCACTTATAATTCCCATCTCCACATCAAACTCTCCTTGGCCCATTTATCTGGTTCTTGTACTTTATCTCGTATAATACTCGTAGGGCTCTTCCCTGTTTCCACAAAACCCAAGCTTTGGATTCCATTATCCAAAGGAAACATATGCATTCATCACCACACACTAACACTATACCAGTTGCAATCATTATCCTATCCATTCCATTGAAACCTGTGGCGCTCTACTAATCGATACACACCTACCAAGTAAGAGATCCACCTCATAATAAGTCTCCTCCTCGCACAATCGAAAACTTATAACATCAATCTTCTATCTGCTGCGTTCCACTAAATTCCAGTCTCAAAATTATCTTTCTTACTTACAATCCAACACTCATGTACCTTATGCTATGCATAACTGTCAACTTAACATTCCAAGTATATCAACCATGTTCCATTCTTTTACCTCCCGCGAGGTTCGACCCATCCTCGCGCCAATCTAAGCCTGGGTGTGCCCAACCTATGGCGTACCCCCACGATTTCATACTCTCACCATAGATCAGGTCCTTTATGCTATCCTCTATATCTAACCATAACACACACATATTTCTGCATCACCAGATACCAATCAACTCTTGCCTTATCTTCTGAATTCTAATTTGACACCATTCATTCTGTCTAACCCCAAGTTTTACCGTTCTTCCCATCTCTGATGTAGTTGTCTGCGGAGATACCTATGCGATAGATGACGCGCTTGCCAGCCTTGTTATGCTTCTTGTTCTTTAGATGTTCTTCATTAACTTCTTCGTGACTTCAGACCAAATCTTCTCATACCTGTCCTTTCTTCTTGTAGCTCTACTCTGAGTACTCCCAATGAAACCCAAACTGACACTTCGTAGAACCTTACCTGTGACCCAGCTTTCTTGGTACTAACGTCTTCAGCATAATAGTCAACCGCTCTCCATTTCCGTCTGGAGGTAGTCCATATATACTGCTCGTGAACTTAAAGGAGACTTGCTCACACCATTCCGATATTCTCTACTTAAGAGCTTACCTGTGCTGTTGTAGCTTATACCATTCTAGAATCTTTGTTACCAACTCCTCACACCTTACTCAGTACAGAATAAAGACTCCGGAAATGTCTCTTTCCTTGATCTCCAGCTGGTGATAACCAGGTCGTAAATCAACTCCTGGAGACATTGTCCCATCTTGTACCCAATATCAAACTTTTCATTCTTAACCGTTGATGCCAACAATTCTTATCATAGGATGCTCCGACTAATACAAGGTCAAATTTCTTTAATTGCTTCAGATAATTCTTTCTGTCAGCCAGTGCCGTCTTCCACAACATTCCTGATACCAAATCTACATGTAGTCCGACTCTATAATAACCCCAAGCTTTCCTTATATACCTATACAAGTTTCCCACTGATTAACTCAGCTTTCATTCTGTCCAATTAAAGTACTCGAAATGATACCCCTTAAAATCCATGGTTGTCTCTTAGCAGATCCACTTCCACTCCGCCACATTCTGCGGCGTTCTTAAGACGAACTTTATTATTCTCACTATGAACTTCTTAATTACTTGTATCCCAATTCATCTGCCAGAAGTTCCTTATTCCTCCGCAATAAGTGCTCTTATCCTCAGCTTCTCACATAGCACCCTTGAGGAAAACTCTCTATGTACAACTCTCTCTCAGAACATTCTCAACACTGAGTTCCTCTAGCTCATTACATGACTTAAAACATAAAACATCCAGTTAAATACTCATCTTCGAGGAATCAGCCTCAAACTTCGAGTGTAACGAGGCATTCTAGTCTTTCGTTCCCTTACCACGGAGAATCCACCTTAACATACCGAATCATTTCCTTCAGAGGTCGCGCCCCCACCCGACATCCTCTCAGGTGGCGTCCTCTCCCTCAGGTACATACCAAATAACCTCCCTGGTTCCTATCACCATCTTGATAACTACCTCTTCAATCACGCTCCTTTCCAACCACGAATTAGGTGCCCGAGCACTATCTGAGGTCCTTCTACCTCAAACACTGAGAATTTGTCCTTACTGGGTTCTACCAATAGAAGCACTGTCTTTCACATCCCTTGCCCTGTAGCACTCATGCTCTTTACCTCATTCCACAAATCTCAAATAACATAGCTCTCTCTGCTACTCAAATACCACCGAAGATCTAGTACACTGGAGCGACCCTGTCACCCAGAATCATTCCAGAATTTAATCCTTACGTGGGTCATTATTTCCAACCACCAGCATTTGTATAAATTTCCAAAGTGAGGTATCCAACCCCTAACACTCACTAACACAGGTTGTCGTTGTCTTATCATTTCAAATCAAGCTCATAAATTTATTAATCTTCCCGTCCTTGTAACCTCTTTTATCGAATCCCCATTCGAGTTCTTTCCAACCCATCATGCCAATATCTCAACCTGAACACCACTTCCAGGTATCCTCCTGTCACAAGTACTTAGCACAATCATTTAGTTATGACCTTTCAACTCCATATAACCAAGAATGAAGTTAGCTTTATCCATCACTAAACAATTTCCCAGGCAACCCAAACTTCCCTCTCCAACCAGAGGTTAACGCCTCTCAAGCCTTCCAATTACTATCCTTTATTTGTCTGTATCCTAATACCGTACCGCTACCATTTACTCACATTCTAACAGACATCTCCGGACTTTCAGGGTAGATGGAGATTCCAACCCCAACTATCATCTGCAACTCTCATGTATTACGATGCCAAGTCCACTTAACCATCCCGGATGCAAACAATCTGAGTTCATCTGCCACTATTGACTAAACTTCTCTACCTTGAGGCTCACACTCCGAACCCAACCACATCCAGGTCCAAAAATCACAATGTTCATACACACATAGAGCATATTAAGCTAAACTCACAATACCAAACATTTAGCTACCCAATTATATCACAACTAAGTATACTCTTGCTTCACTATGCCTCCAACAAGCCAATAAACAGATATTACATATGAATTCAATTTAGGCAGTTAACCACACAAACTTAGTATGCAAACTATTATCCCAATATTCATCCACATGCATTAGCAATGCTATTCAGCACACTCCAATCTCATCACGCAATAGTCAAGGGCCAAGCCCTATCAGTATCCCATGCATATGCTAACTCATTCATCATGCTCTATATACAAGATAAGCAGGCAAACAGGGCATTCAAATACATATTCAGACATATTAACGAATCTTACCAACCAACCCTGAGTTAAGCCTGTCACTGACTGCGTCTGTACATGTTCGGTCAATCTCCAGAACCAATAACCTTGGCTCGCTCTGATACCAAGTTGTAACGCCCTACTTCCTTAGAGTCATTACCAAGTGAGTTTAAAAACGTGCTTTCATCTCGCTAATCGAGGTTTTAGATCAAACAGTGTGATTAAGCTATAAACAGAGAAAAAACCTTAGACATACTAATTTCCCATAGAAAATCATAAAAGGTTTACACTTGGGATCCCAAAGTATAGTTTAGAAATGTTTACAACATATTAATTAAACCAAGTCGACTAGACGAAAAAATCAAAGTTTATTTACAAACATCTCCCAAAAATCCTCTGGCCGTGGCCGCCAGGCAGGCCAAACATGTACACGCCGCCTCACGCCTGCTATACTCATGGTTGGTTGATCACCCCTGTACCCTTTACCTGCACCACAGAGCATCTGTGAGCCGAAGCCCAGCAAGAGAACCCACAAGCAGATAACATATGCAACACATATATCGAACATATAAACATGCCACCAATGGCTAAACACGTACGGCCTAGCCGTCCCAGGCATTTACCAAGCCCTGGGTTCGCGGACCATGCCGTGAGGATATCCCAAGTATCCTTCTAGGGATTCGCCCTGGCAACTCGCACTCCACGTGCTCAGTGCGGCTCCCGGCCCCTTGCCGTTCTCGGCCTTGCACTCAACGTGCCCAACGCCGTTCCCGGCCCTTCGCCGTTCTCGATCTACACCGTTCCCGGCTCAAGCCGACCATTCACATTATAATTCACAAAGCATAACAAGCAAGCATATAATTCTAGCATAATCAGATAAAGGGCTACGCCCCGCAGTTCTAACATATTGGGCTCGGCCCTGCATGTCAATCCATTCAAACACACTGGGCTCAGCGCTGCATATCAATCCATTCAAATACATTGGGCTCAGCCCTGTACACAAGCTCTATGGGAACAAGGGTTCTCTTACCTGAGTTCCGAGCTTTCTGAGCACTGATGTCCCGAGCACAGTCCTCCAACTGGAGCCTCGTCAAAATTCCTAGTCACAACACATCACCAATATTCAGTCATCAAATTCTAATCCAATGAATGACTTCAAGCCACAACCCTAACCTCCGGAACCTTGAATTCTATCAATCCGGGTGATAAAATCCATCCCGAGCCTTAACCATTGAATTCCTAGGCCTAAACACCCTTAAAAATACATACTGGCACTAAGGGCCGCGGCCCCACCCTCAAGAGTCGCGGCTAGCCTCAAAACAGAGGCTAGCACCACACTGACCCCCACGCGGGTCGCGGCGCGCCCACTAGGCGCCGCGGCATGCATGAACCTTCTCAGCCTCCCATGGCTGCGCGTACACACGGGCCGCGGCACTCCTCGCTGAACCCAGAATTCTTCATCAATTTCCTCCCTTTTCTTCAAGCCAAGCCTCACCAAAACTCTCCTATCTAACCCAGATATTAAACACATACTTCAGCCCAGCAATAGCTCAGTAACAACATCAGAATCCATCAAAGTCTACTACAAAAATCTAACTAGAACCCCAAGAACAAGTTAGATTCCCCCCACATGCAAAGCTTGAAAACACAGTTGAAACTTAAGCACAACTACCATGAAAAAGCTTACCTCTTGATGAGTTGAGCCTTAGAACCAGCCCCTTATGCTACAATCTTCAAGCTTTTAGTTCCCTTAGTTTTCCCCAGCCAATTCCTTGCTTAAGCTAGTTTCCACCAAAGTTTCCTTGAGTTTTGTCTTAGGGGGTGAAAGTGAAGAAAATATATGGTTTATCTTCAGCTGAAAGGAGGTGAGTCGATTTCTAAAGTTTCTAAACTATTCTCCTATCTTATTTTATTTGACTTAAGTCTAAAGGGTTACCTCAAGGCTCGGGGTACCAAAACGTCCCCGAGGGCAAAATGGTAAAATTCCCCAATATTCCCGCCTAGACATTCTATCCTCAAATATATCTCCAAACATTTATTTTCATGCCCTAATAATCCTATAACACTCCTAGTACCCAAATTACCCCTCGACTCGCCCCGAGTCGGAATCTCAACCCCGTTGTGACCCTCTGGCTAACCGCTCCCCAGGACTGTCTCGGATCGTGCTGCACAGACATTTCACATATATACAACATATATCACATTCACACCCCTAATATCCAGACGGGGCCCACATGCACATTTAACTCACTAAACATGCATCACTATCGCATATTCACATTAAAGCATAATAAATCACTTATTGCCCTCCAGGCACACTAATCAAGGCCCTAAGCCCGATTACCAAATTCGGGTCGTTACAAATTTTCACTTCCATTTTGGACCTGAAATCAGTGAAATAAGCCCAATACTCATTCTAAACATTGTTGTATGCACTACATTTCCTACAATAACTATTTTATCATAGTATTTATGGGTGTTTTCTGGCCTAAACTCGATTTACAAAAAAAAAACCCCATCAAGAACATATGAAATCCAATCACGAAAACAGAAAAATCATGGCCAAAATGCATGAAAATTGCTACAAAGTTAAGAGGATGGGCTCGAAAACTTACTTGGACTAAGGGTTGTTGAAGAGATCAAGATGATTTTGCTCGAAGTTGCTCGAAGACGCCTCAGATCATACTGAAATGTCTTAATTTCTTGGGGGGTTTTTCTGAATGTTATTGAAGAGAGAGAATGGTTGAGTAAAATTGAAATAAAGGAAGGACAGGGGTATTTATATCGGTCAGGGGACATGTAATAATGATATTTGAGGGTTATTGAATAGGAAATAGCAACAACACGTGACTACAGTCGAATGTGACCGGTCAGCAGGAATGTTAGGGGAGTACGTTTATTAAATGTTGTTTGCATTAAAATAAACTTGGGGGCAAATGTTTCCCAAAATATTTACATGATGATGTGGCATGATTAAGAGGCGCATGAATAACACGTGACTAGATATTAGTGAAGACCTGGTCGACCAATGACCAGAGTATCAAGAGGAAATAAAAGCTACTCAATAGGCGCAAGGAATATGTTGAGCAGCAAGAACAGAAGGGGTGCAGATGCATAAGACAAGAGCTGCTCATGGAATCGAGCCAAACGCTCAGAAACGGCTACAAGTTAGATATTCTCGGGATATTTAATTATCTTTTTATGTAAACATCATTATTTATGTTACTATTTGGTTATGCTTGTAACACAAGTTAAGGAAGACCCATATTTACATCCATGAGCCTATAAATAGGACTCATGTGATTCATTTATTTCACACACAATATTTTGTATTTAGAGAGAAATAGTGAGTTTATACACATAACTTGTAGCTATCTTCAAGACTTGTGAAACTCAGTGAACCCTTGTTCGCTGATCGCGGGTGTTTGGGGTTTTACATCAATAAAATCACTAAGTGGACGTAGGTTATTACCAATCTCTGGGGCTGAATTAGTATAACTTCATTGTGTTGTTATAGCACTACTACATTCAATTCTATAATCTTTATCATTTTTCGTGACTCCGTATCATTGACTAAATCAAGAGTCAACTATGTCATGTGAGTTCTTTTAGTCACTTGTTATGGTTTGTCAAAATGATCAAGCTAAAAACTTTTATTTTGTGAACTCATTGATGTAGATGGCTGGGGACATAATGTACAAATATGGAATATTTCATAGAGGAATTGAATGATGGTTCTCTTAAGGGTGAGATTTTTGAACTGAAATGTTATTTAGCTCAAATTTCTAAATCAGTTTTTAAATTAACTTTCACTTGTAAAGTTAATGGTACTTACAGAAACAAGAAATAATTAAATAGGGTAAATGGTGATTAATTCCTACTTTAATTATGAACCATTAATAGAGGATTGAATTTTATATAGTGATTAAATCGAGGGACACGTTTTATATATTTAAAAGTACTCAATAAATAAATGTCTATAATTACAAGAGTGCAATCTCATATTTTTAGTGGAAGGATATTGAGATTAATAAATTAAGGTTATTATATTAAAAAGTTTTAATTAATAATCTAAATTTATTGGAGCTTTAAAATATAGGTCCAAAAGTCCATGAGATGAATCTATCAAAGACTATTAAAGGAAAGAGTTCAAATTGGGAAAAATCAAGAAAATGACATATTTGGAAAGAATTTTTTCAGAGACAAATTAATTTTCGAATTTAATAAAATAATAAATTATCTTTTTAAAAATCATTTTTTTAAATAAATTATATATTAGGAAATACCATTTAAATAATTAAGATATTTAATTTTGAATTAATTAGCATTATTTATTTAAATAATGTGAAAAATGATATTTTATAATGACCCAAAATCACTAATATGGCTTAAGGGCCTTGATTAGTGTGCCGAGAGGGCATAAGTGGCTTATGTGTGAATTTATTAATTTAATGCATGATTATTTGATAAGCATGCCTGTAAGATTATATGAATGTAAATGTGATTATATGCTATAATTGTGAGAACCACATTATTATGTGGATAAATCTGCAGCATGCGACTTGAGGCAATCCTAGAGAGCTAGTTAGCGAGAAAGTCACAATGGGGCTTAATACTTGACTTTGGGCAAGTCAAGGGGTATTTCAGGTATGGTATGGTTATTTAGGTTATCAGGTTATGGAAATAAATAATTGGAGATATATTGAAGGTTAGGTGGGAATACTGGGGAATTTTACCATTTTTCCCTCAGGACGTTTTTGGTACCCCCAAGCCTCGGGATTAACTTAATTACCTAAGGATAGAGTAAGTAAAAAAAAAAAAACTCAGAACCGACCCTTTTCTCTCTCTCTCTCTCTCTCTCTCTCTCTCTCTCTCTCTCTCATTTTCTCTTCTTCTTTCTCAAGGAAAACCACTAGAATCTAAGGGGATTCAACTGGGAATTCAGTGGATTGAGCTGGAGTTTTGAAGGATTAACTCAGTGGAAGCTAGGGAATCAAACTAGAAACTATGGTAAGCACTGAATTTCGTTTTCGATTAGTTGGTTGTGAGGTTTTGGGGCTGAAATCTAAGGGTTCTTAGGTTCTTAATTTCAAGGTTGAATTAAGGCAGGAAGCTTGGGAGTTAGCTCAAAATTTTCTTAGAGAAGTGGTTCTACAGTTGAGGTAAGCTTGAATTTATGATCTAATGGTTGAATTCTGGTGTTTCATGGCTGGTTTTTATGTTCTTAAGCTTCTGGGTTTCGGAAATTAAAATGGGATTTTAATGAGTTTCTAAGCTAGGTTTTTGCTGGATTATGTTACTAGAATCATGTTAGAAGTTTGTGATCAAAGGATTTTGAAATTAGGATGGTTTGGGGTGGTTTTGAGCAAGGTTTGGGTGTTAAAAATGGTGGATTTTCTGGGCACGAGGGGCTGGTCCGCGGCTCTGTTCTAGAGTGTCGTGGCCCTGCGAAGCAAAGAAGGGCCAAGGAGGCTATGCCATAGGGAAGCGCCATGGCGCCACAGGGCAGGGCCGCGATGCGTGTCTGTGGTCAGAAAGGCCTAGCCTCTGTTTTAGGGGGCGGGCCATGGCGCAGGTCTTTAGGGTTGCGGTGCTTAAGGGCTTTTTTGGTTATTTGCAGGTTTTAAGCGTGGGAACCTACCCTAGGGTGCTCAGGATCGATTCCACCACCATGCTTGGTGGAATTCGATGTCTCAAAAGTTAGAACTTCACCCAGAAACCTTTATTCAAATATTAATGGAATCCCTTATCTTAGTTGTGACTAGGTAAAAGCTAGGGCTCAGGAGACAGATCGTGCTCAAGGGGCATTTCTTGTAATCGATCCAGTTGTAGATTCATAATAGGACTAAGGGTTCCCTAATTTGTATGCCTTATAGAGGATGGTATTATGCCATGTGAATAGTAGACAAACGACCTAAGAGTGTCAAAGTTTACATTAGAGCATAGTGCACGACTCGGCCATTGGTAGCTGAGGACAACTTATTATGCACTGAGCTCGATTTAAGCGGGCCGGAGTCAGTGGGGTAAACAAAGGGTGCGACCTAAGGGGGTTGACCCTATTTATTGTGTAATCTGGTTGTTATGGTTGATTGTTGAATATGATATGCTGAATGGCTAATTGTTAGCTTTTGAATTCATGTTTATGTCAAGGAGTTATATGTTTATTAAGGATTGCTAAATGTTTAAACATGCTTAAAGGGTTAATGATTATTATCAGTACTTGTGTTATGATATTACGCTTTCTTGCTGGGTCTTTTCTCACGGGTGCTTCGTAGTGCAGGTAAAGGCAAGGGCAAACTTGATCAGCCCTGATTTAGAGAGCTCTGGGAGTAGAATGTACATGAACAACTTCTCAGCCGCCACGGTTGAGGGGAGACAGGGACAGGAGAACCATAAACATCTGTTTTTCCTTTAGAATGGCTAGTGGTTGTCGGTACACTAGAAATTTTGTAAACACGTTTTTAAATGCTGTTTCTTTTGGGATCCCATGTTTAAAATGTTTAATTATATGAAAAGTTTATTTTGAGACCAAAACCCTTTTAACCCTAGTTCATTCATGATTTCAATAACACGTTTTTAACTAAATAACTTTATTAGCAAGTCATGCACTTTTATAAATACACAGCGTAACGGTCTTAGCTATTCAGTATGTTACATATTTTTAATAATTCAAATTTGATTTGAATTTGAAATGATATTTATTTTTTAATTAATCTGATAAATAAGTTATCTCATTGAGATATTTTTTTAATAAATAATAATTAAAAGAAAATTGTTGGAACATATCCCTCAAATCAGGGATGTGTTGGCATGTAATAAGGTCCAAGAATGGGACTCGGATATTTCTTTTATTTATTTAATTATTTAATAATTTATTTATAAATTGAATTTTGAATTATAAATTTAATTAATTTTTTTTATAATTCTAGGAGATGGAAATAATTTCACTTAACTTTTGATAATAACAATAATAAGATTATTTTATGCTTTTCATAGAGAGAAAAAATATATCATATTATTTCTCTCTATCACTGAAAACTGTCTCAGACCTAATATTCTAAGATTTCATGTGTTGAGAATATCTTGTGAATCAGAATTTTTTCCCTACCATTACTCTATGTGCCCACACACATCTTGAGGTGTAGGGATACATCTTGGAAGATTTTGGTTTGAGTATTTGAAGAACTGCTTTGGATTGGATGTTCATTGAAGATGCAAAATGATAGCGAGAATTCTTGATAGTTTTTCAACTGGTAAATCCTCATCTTTTTATTTATCTATGATTAATGTATTGCATGTTAATGGATCCGAATATTTAAAGTTTTTTTTATATAAAAAAAATTAAAATCTCTGAGCCCAACACACCGTGTTTTCCACTGCGCACATGGTAAACCAGTTACCAACAAGGGCATATAGAGTATAGCTTTATCTTTTTAGGGTTCGCCTCAATGCTCCTCAAATGTTCTATAAATCTCATAAATTTTCCTAAGGATACCCAAACGTGTACTTTTGTGGATTTAATTTCATGTCCTTGTGCTTAAGGACGAAAAACCATTATGTATGAAACCATATACATGGTTCTTGGTTGTCTTTGTAATGGATATTATTTTACTAGACACTCGTAAGTCGCGCCTTATAACTTAACTAGAAAATATAACCGCGCTTCGCGCAGTTTTTTGTAATTATTAAAATATATATATTTTAAAATATTTTTTGGGAGATTGTGGGGTGGTGATTCATTTTCACCATACTCATACAACATGTTCTTTATATGAACATGTGAAGACATCTTGACTATAATTTTCACCTTGTATTTTAGTTGTTTACCTATTTTGACTATTAATTTTTTTTAAAATTAATTTGTGGACCTTGTGTTTTGTCAAAAATTCAAAAATAGGAATATAAAGATAGATTATTTGAATCATGTATAATTTGGTTGATTACCGGTTTGAATATTTTATTGTCAAAAGTTAACATTTGGATCCTGTATTTTGTCAAAAAGTTAAAGTATACATAGATAGATTTTATTATTATTATTATTATTATTATTATATGTAGATATTTTTATCTATTATAATTTTTATTAAATTAAAAATGAGAAAAATAGATACATAGAGAACCGAAAACTATTATGTAATTTTTAATTAAATTTTTTTAGTATTTTTCAATGATTAAGTAGTTAAGATATTTAAGCAAATTAAATTTTTAATTAAATTAATATGTATATATTAATATTTTTAATTGTTAAGATATTTTAAAAAATAGAAAATGAATAAAAAAATTAGATTAAATGAAAAAATAGAAAGAGTGATTTGAAAATTTATATATATATATAGATTAGTACCTCGATCTATAACTTATTTGATTGTATAATTTTACCTTTACACTATTCCTTATATATCACTAACTTGTCATAATAACCACTAACCAGTTCAAAAAAAATACTTTACTTTTGTACACCATTTTAAAAATACGTAATTTACATGATCTTTGACTTCTGCTGGAAACTAAAACGTTCTGTGCGTTTGTCTTTTCCTTGTTAGAGAAGTATGTGTATATAACATTCCTCTTACTGCCACTTTAGAAAGAAATTAATATTTTGACATGAGTGAATGTTGGAGAGAGGGCGAGAGAGAGTAATTAAGACCTCAACTAATAAAATGCTAAAAGGTCGATTGAAAAAAAAGTCGTTTTCAGAGCACAGGGGAATGCCGGCGCCATCGATGACTCTACCTGATATTGCTCCTCAACTTCAAGATGCTCAACTCCTCAAGAAAGCTCTTTCAGGTCTTTCATTCTCATCATCCCTCTAAGTATTAGTTTTTGCATGTCCTCGTTATTATTTGTTTCAATTTATTAATGCCCCATCCATATACTATTTTTTCCATAAATTTTATCAAACTAAAAGTGTGATAACATTAATTTATGATATATATTAAAATAATATATTAATAAACTGATTTGTAGGATGGAGGACAGACAAGAAGGCACTGATAAAGATATTAGGACACAAAAATGCAACCCAAAGGAGGAAAACTAGAGATGCTTATCACCAGCTTTGTAATGAATCCCTCCTTGACCGTCTTCATTCTGAACTCTCTGGACATTTTGGAGTATGCCTTCGCTTTCCTATGCATCTTTTTAATTTCTTATTATATTTTGGTAAATATATGATAGACTTAATTTTATTTTGTATTTTTTTTCCACTGCATTTTTATGTTCTTGATTGCGTTCTAGTAATTGAAGATTTTTAAGGGAAGGAATCTATGCAAATTCTTTTAGTCAAGAGATAACTTTGAAGGGAAGGAACAAACCTTATACTCATCACAAAATTTAATTGGAGAGAGGTTTCTTTAATACATATTCTTATTCTTCTGGCTTGTCTTACCCAGCGTGAGAATAAATATGGTAATAAATAATTTTTAAGAGGTTTCATTTGTTCTTCTAACATTAAATAAAAACTCACCCCTTCCTCTCTATATCTATACTGCACTCTTTTCAAAATTTGTTTCTGAAAATAAAACATGAAAACAGTATAAAAGATAACTTTTATCTACAGGAAAATAAATACTTTAATTCAAATGGCTAAAAGTATACTAATTTAAAGAGGAATAACCTAAAACCTTACATGAATATAATTACTTTTGTTGATTGCTTTTTTCGCTATCAACCTTAAGAAGAGAGATTAAAGAAATATACAATAAGAACACACGAATTTTTACGTGGTTCAGGTTATAAAAGAATCCTAGTTCACGAGTATCTGGTATTACGAGGATTGAAAAATTGAGATGGCAAGCTCAAATGGTATATTCTCAAGCAACGTTTAGATTGCTCTAAGTACAAGGTGTTTTCTCTCTAAAAAATCGAACTCTTTACACTAACACTCCCAACCCTATTTATTGAGGCTGGGGTCATTAATACTAATTATTGTAATTAATACACATTCTTCCCGTTATTATGGGATTAATATCAATTCAACTCATTGGGCTGCATTGAATAGATACTATCGCCCAAGCAAGACTTGTGGGGCCCACTACAGAAAAGCACCTACTTTATGGGGAACATGCCCTAGGTATTGTCAGGGCATGCTGTAAGTACCTCCATGTCAAACGACGTAGTGGGAGTGCAAATGTTTTAGTTGTACACTCGAAAACGTTGTTGACGGATCACCCATAAAGGTTGTTAGACGATCCTCTGGTTCTAAAAACTCGCATTTCCTGACACGTTGCACTTTATCTTAGGTCCGAGAACCAGAATCTCGAACCTGTGAGGCGATTGGGGGATGAGATCCCTTGCCTTAATTGTCCGAGCTGGAGAGTAATCTACCAAGGCACCCATGGCCCACTCACATAGGAGGAGCCTCGCTCCGACTAGAGGCCTCGGGCAGTAACATCCCCCGATGATGTCAATGAACATCCGAGCCAGCCACTGAGGTTACCACGTGTTAGAGGTGAAAATATAGACAACATTTGCCCCCCAAGTCTCTACTCATTTTTGGGACGTGGAGACAAAATTTCAAGGTGATTAGAAAAAATGGAGGGAAAAAAATGTTTGGGCTTTCCTTTGACATTACTCTGAAAAGCAAACCCACATGTCAACGCCCCATTGCTGGGCCCATCAGTCTGTGCATTTAATTAGGGTTCAACTAAGAGATCCCAAACGTCCACTCTGCACCCGAGGTGTCTTTTCCCAAAGAAAATGATGATTGCGATTTGCGCCTTTTGAACCCTAACTATTGGATCGCTCTCATGATCTAACCAGGGAAAGCCATCTGACATTCATGGGGAAGTTGCTTCCCTCATAATTTTTACTGGGTATAAAATCCCAGGAAAACCATCTTCAGACTCACACTTTAACCATATGAAAATAAGAAAATCCTCTCCCATAACCTTCTATTCTCTCTCGCCTGCCCCCTCATCTTCAATCCTTTTTTCCAGGTGTTCTGGACAACTGGCGTGAATCGTCGTAATTCTTGGGAGACGACAAACAATACTTCAAGGTTAGGACTCACATCAGCACCTACCTTTGTTTCATCTCAGGTAAGTACCTTCGATCCACCTTTCTATCTTTGTGTGTGCCTGAGGTTTTTTTTTGATATATCTTTAGGAATACCAATGATATGGGATTTTAGAGTCTGTTTCTAGTTTTCACTAGTCATTTTAGGCACATTTTGATGTTAGGGACATTCAAAATGACCCTCAAATGTCTTTACCTTATCTTTTCATTTTTGAGCCTGTGACCGAAATTTGGGGAATTCTTAGATTCCCATAGGTTCATCCCCTCTGGCTTCTCCTTAGGCACTGAGGATACCCTACATTTCCAAAACCTTTCTCTTCTTCTTGAGCATTATCCTTAGAGTCATTCGTGTTTTGGCCATCTATCCATCAATCAGAATACTAACAGGTTTTATCTCTTTGACAATGAGATCAATAATATGGCCCAAACACAAGATGCCTTTAAAGGCAATACAAGGACGGGAGCTCAAGAGCCAACTGAGGAGCTAATCGTTCCTCCCAACACCCAAGTGGCGGAGAGGCCCGAAATGCTCGTAACTAGGGGTTTAACTGTGGAAGAGCTTAACAGGGCCCCGCTTCGACACCCTACCCAAAAATACGAGGGCGATGCATTTGAGGTAGAGGATTTCCATACTCTGCTTCGAAACCTTGAAGCCATCGAGGCCATCATGAGATACTATTTAGTCGGGGACAAGTGCCTCATCTGCCTTTGTTGGGAGTCTAAGAGGGCGCACTGCAACTTCAACGTTCCCAACTCGCAGCAATCTGACCCTGATTCTCAACTTCGCTTGAGTTGGTGAGTATCTTTCCAAATGCCTTATCCTTCACTTTATTAGGATTTTTTTGTATTCGATACTTAGTCAATTCCTTTTGAATAGGTCATTTCCCTCGAGAATAACTTGCCCGGGTCAGTGCTGCCCTCGAAGCCAAGAGAAAATCCTCTCGAGAGCTTGACGAAGCTATCCAGAAGGTCGTCGAGGACATGTAGTGAGCCAAAAAGGAGACTATGGCAGCCGTTAAGAGCATGCAGCGAGCCCCGAAGGAGGCTAAGAAGGCCACAGTTGAGGTCGCCCGAGTGGTCATGGAGAACACCCAACTTCAGGAGTAGGTTAAGGAGGCCATCGACCGAGCTAAGCTAGCAGAGAGAAAGGCCCTCCAAGCCAAGGAGTTAAACAGGTCCACTCGATGTCAGGTGGAGAATCTTGAAAAAGAAACTGAGACTATCATCGTTGACGCCTTCTACGTGGCCTGGTATCACAACCAAGACATGAGCATGGATTTCAATGGAGAGCCCAAGAAGAATAGAATCCTCTTCAACAAGCCCCTCTGAGAGACCCAGGCTGCAGAAGTGGCTCCAGCTTTTAAGGCAACCCAAGTGGCTCCAATGGTCGAGGCGACCCCATCTGCCGAGGCCACTCAACCAAGTTAGGTGACCCCAGCTGTTGAAACGGCCAAGGCAGAGGGTGCCATGAGTGGAGATCCAATCACTGAACTGGTGGCGGAGGTCCCCGAGGACTGATTATAATTTTTACACTTAGGCCTGCATGTCATAAAATTTTTAGGGTACAGATAAGCAATCGCTCGAGCCCCCGAGCATAGTTGTAATTATTTTCCCGTTTAAGAATTATGTAGCTTGCCTCTCTTTTCATTTGGCCTGGTTCTATAAATTCACCGTAACTTAAATTTCCATGAGAATAAGCACTCAAACCTCTTTAACCACTTGGTCTATAAATCAAATGTGGCCCGATTGCAACGAGAACAAGAAATCACATTTGTCTTTAAACAGTTGGCTCTATAAATCCGACGTGGCCCAATTGCCACCAGGACAAGAACTCATGTCTGCTTTTAAACAGTTGGTTCTATAAATTCAACGTAACACGAATGCCACGAGAACAAGAACTCAAACTATTGATTCTATAAATTCAACGTAACACGAAAGCCACAAGAACAAAAACTCAAACTGTTTTAAACACTTGGTTCTATAAATTCAACGTAACACAAATGTCATGAGAGAAAAAGAACTCAATCTGCTTTATAGGTGGTTCCAGCGTTTTAGTCCCTTGTAGGCTCATAGTCCTAAAAGTAACTCTTATGCAAAATTTACCATTGGTCCGAACTTGGCATCCTACGCCCCTACAATCCAAAGATTCTGGCTTTCAGGGGTCCTAGCATGTGAAACCGCCTACCCCAGAATGTGCACTACTCAGGAGGTCGGCCAAGGTTTTCAACATTACTTTCCAAGTGCATATCTCGTCACTTCCAGACCATCTCGCACCTCCTGGGCATCTGCCCATAGTTCTCAGATTAGGATTTGGTCATTACTCTCTGGGAGCGCACTTTCCTCGGGAGGTAAACTGAATTCTTAAGTATGTGTTATACTGGGTTTTCTAGCTATGGGATATAGTGACATTAGGGGTGCTTCGCTCGTCAACTAGCCAAGCTCCCCATGTCATATATTTCCCGAGGCTAAGTATGGGGTACTTGGCCTCCCATTCGCATCTTGAGATCAAGAGACTTAGTTGGAGCTCCTCAGGCTCAACGTCCACGGGAGGTGAAAAAACTCTATTCTCGTGCTACTTGGGTTATCTAGCTCATAGTTGCTAAGCTCAGTTCTGCCTGTAACAAGCTGCCTTCTAGGATAGACTTGACTAGTTTCCTAGGATTTTCTATTCTCGGGATGGTGACCCTAGGCTTACTCCTCTTGGCAAGTTTACTTTCCTAGGTCGTTCCCTGTGAGGCGTGATGTTGCTCTAACTCCATGCCCCCAATTGATCAGAGACTAGTCTGCGATCACTTGTCAAGACTAATGGGTGCTCTTACATAGCATTAATGGAATATAAAGGAAACCAAAGAATATAAGTAGACAATAATTTTCTTGCCGTGTTTTACATACACGGTTTCCATTACATGTGCCTGAAGGCTACAGGGGGTACTACAAAAATAGAAAATGTTTGCTACTCATACTACTGGTACTACCGGTGAAGATGCTCAGCATTCCAAGTGTGAGGAATCAACTCCCCACTTAGTCGAGCTAACTTGTATGTTCCAAGACACACAATGATCTCAACTTGGTATGGGCCCTCCTAGTTAGGTCCCAACACTCCTGCACCGAGATCTCAGGTGGTTAAGAAGACTCTTCGCAACACCAGATCTCTGACCCCAAACTTTCTATCTTTCACTTTGGAGTTAAAATATATGGCTACCTTCTGTTGGTAAGACACTACTCACTGCATAGAAGATTTGTGTATCTCCTCCACGTGGTCCAGGGACTCTCAAAGTAAAGCATGGTTTGTGGCCATACGTATCCTGTCTATGTGTGGAGATTGATGCCTCAAATGGGAGCATAGCCTCATATTTGTAGTCCATCGAGAAGGGAGAATGACTGGTGGAGGTCCTGGCAGTGGTGCGGTAACTCCACAGTGCCCTAGGCAGCCCCTAGGGCCAAGCTTATTTTCCCTACTCCAGCCTTTTCTTCAAAGTGGACTTGAGTGTCTTGTTAACTGCTTCCACTTGGCCATTGGCTTGCGAATGGGCCACAAAAGAGAAGCTCTGGATGACACCATGTCGTTGACAGAAGTCCGTGAACACTTCACTGTCGAACTACAATCTGTTGTCAGAGATTATCTTCCTCGAAAGCCCATACCGGCAGACGATGTTTTTTAATGAAAAAATTCAAAGCCTTTTTAGAGGTGATTGTAGTGAGTGGCTCGGCCTCGGCCCACTTCTTGAAGTAGTCAATGACCACTACGGCATATTTCACTCATCCCAGACAGCAAAAGGTCATGGGTTGATCATCTACGCAAGCTCATCTAGAGGTGCTCGAGGGATATTGGCAAAGTGCTAGCACTTGTCACATTTCTTGGCATAATCCATCGCGTCTCCATTCATGGTGAGCCAAAAATATCCTTGCCTTAAGATCTTCTTGGAAAGGCTCTGTCCCCAAGCGTGATCTCCGTAGAAACCTTCGTGTACCTCTCGAAGAATTAAACTTGCTTCTTGCTTAGATACACATCGAAGCAAGGGCAAAGAGTAACCTCACTTGTAAAGCCTATTATCCATGATGATGCACCTAATTACTTGGTACAAAACTTCCGAGCTGCCTTCTTATCTTGGGGCAACCCCCTGGAGACGAGGTATTTATCTATTGGCACCATCCCCCATCTTGGGGTTATATAGATTCCACCTCATCTGGAGCCGAGATACTTGGAGATTCCATGTAATCAATGGGGACCACATTGATTAACTTAGCATATTTGGTTGTGGCCAACTTAGTGAGGGCGTCTGCATTGGAATTTTTCTCTCACAGTACCTCTCGAATAGTGAATCTTCGGAAGTTATGCAGCATTTCTTGAACCTTTGCCAAGTACGCTGCTTTTTTTTTCCCCGGGCGTGGTACTTTCTGAGAACTTGGTTCACCACAAGTTGGGAATCGCTAAAGATCTCGAGTCCCTCAGCCTTGAGCTCCAGTGCCAAGCATAGCTCAGTGATTAAGGCTTTATATTTTGCTTCATTGTTAGAATAGCTAAATCCAAAGCGGAGGACACTATGCACCCTATGCCCCTCAAGGGAAACAAAAATAAGTCCATCCCAGGCACCATTTTCATTTGAAGACCCATCCACAAATAGCTTTCAAGCTAATCCGACCACTAAGGTACCATCAGTCTTCTCCTGATTCCTTGTGCACTCGGTGATGAAATCGGCGAGTGCTTGACCTTTTATGGCAGTCCTTGGGCGGTAGGTGATGTCAAACTAACTCAGTTCCACCGACCACTTTAAGAGCCTTCCCGATGACTCAGGCTTTTGAAGGACTTGTCTAAGGGGTGGTTTGTGAGGACCTTAATTGGATGCTCCTGAAAGTAGGGTCTTAGCTTTCGAGAGAGCACTATTAAGCAAAAGGTTAACTTATCCATCAGTGGGTTCCTAGAATTTTTCCTGAGGAGTCATTTGCTAACATAATAGATGGGGTGCTGAACACGACTTTCTTCCCTTACCAATGTGGCACTAATGGTATCTTGCGAGACAACCATTTAGAGCAGGAGAGGCTATCCATCTATTGGCTTCAACAGAATCGGAGGGTTTTCCATGTGCCCCTTGAGCTGTTGGAACACATATTCGCACTCTTCCATCCATTCAAACCTCTGACTCCCTCGGATAACATTGAAGAAAGGGATGCACTTGTCTGTTGCCTTAGAGACAAAACGGCACAAAGCTGTGATCCTCCCTATGAGGCTTTGAACATCTTTATGTTTCCGAGGAGATGTCATCTTGATTAGGGCCTTGATCTTCTCGGGATTCGCCTCAATTCCCCGAGCACTGACAATGAAGCCTAGGAGCTTGCGCGAGGCAACCCAAAATATGCACTTTTGGGGGTTTAGCTTCAACCCGAATCGGCGGAGCACCGTGAAAATCTCAGTCAAGTTGCCCACATGGTCAGAGGTGCTCTTGGACTTGACCAAAATATCGCCCACATAGACCTCCATGTTCCGCCCCAATTGGTTCTTGAACATCTTGTTAACCAATCTCTGGTAGGTGGCGCCAGCATTTTTCAGCCCGAAAGGCATCATAATGTAACAATAGACACCCTTATCAGTTAGAAAGCTAGTGTGCTCCTGATCGAAAATGTGCATGGATATATGGTTATAACCCGAGTATCCATCCATGAACGACAACAACTCGTATTCAGAGGTGGCGTCGACCATCTGGTCTATCTTGGGGAGGAAAAAGCAATCCTTCGAACAAGCCTTGTTAAGGTCTGAGAAATCGATGCATGTCCTCCAAGTGCCATTTGGATTTAGCACGAGAATAGGATTGGATAGCCACCTGGGCTATTGGACTTCTTAGATTAACCCGTTGGAAAGGTGCTTGTCCACTTCAGCCTTGAGAGCCTCTTTCCGAATTTGATCAAACGTCTGTTGCTTTTGCTAGACGGGAGGAAAGATGGGATTGATATTCAAGGCATGGCATATGATATTTCTATCAATACCATTCATGTCGGAATGTGACTATGCAAACACGTCCGGATATTCTCGGAGAAAGCCTACCAATGCCTCTCAGACTTCCGTTTTCAAGCTTCCCCTAACTTTTATTTTTCTATCGGTGGTGGAGGTATCAAGAACTACCCCCTACACCTCCTTTATTGGTTTAATGGACCTCTCCTCTTGAACCCCAGAGTCCTACTTGTCGTGCCCGGTCTCTTGGACAACTTGTACCTCCTAGGCCTCAGACTTCTCAAGGCCTACCTCCTTCACCATCATCACGGGAGCCTTGAGGGAGACATTGTAATAATGTCTTGCCTCTTTTTGGTCACCATGGACAGTGCCAGTTCCTGCATCTATGGGAAGTTCAAGCACAGATGACAGATGAAGGTGACGGCTCCGAACTCCACCAGCGCACGTCGTCCCAGGATAGCGTTGTACGTCGAGGAATAATCTACCACCACAAAGGTACAACATTTGAAGGCTTGGCGAGATACCTCTCCAATCTTCACAGGGAGCTTTATCTATCTCATAGGGATGAGGGCCTCTCCCGAGAATCATTAAAGCATCAAGGCGAACGAGGACAAGTGTGCCATGGTCAGCCATATCTTCTCGAAGGCTAATCGAAACAGGATGTTCACCGAACTCCCGTTGCCTACCAGAATCCACACCACCATTTTGTTGGAGATTTGGCTCTCAATCACGAACGGGTCGTGATGTGGGAAGTGCACTCTTCGAGCATCATCTTTCGAGAATGTTATGACTTGGTCAGTCATTCATGGCATTTAGGCAGGCAGCTAGGCCAAATCAATGACCTCATCAACATGATTCAAAGCTCACGCATATTTGTTCTACAAGCTTCGTGAGGCGCTGCCAAGGTGGGGCCCTCCTAAGATGGTCATATCTGCTTGTTCATAGGAGGAGGTCCATGGGACACTGGATGTTGGGGAGCTACAGGAGCTACTGCTGGGACTTGTGGTGCAACAGGTGTGATCACCGGTCCTGCCACGAGAGGTTGTGCTTGACACGCTCCACCCTTAGCATATTGATGGAGGTGTTCCAGCTTGATGAGATTCTCAATCTTGTCGTTAGGTTGGCGGAACTCATTGGTGTGGTGCTCTATGTCATTGTGGAAACGAAAAAATTTGCTAGGGTCTTGCCAATCCCTATCTCTTCGGATGGGTTGCGGCTTCCTATAGTGAACGTGTTGTGTCGTCGCCACGAAGATATTCTCTTGGGAGTCTACCAAGTCAATGTACTCAGAATACTACGAGATGTACTTCTCACCGGATGTGTCTCCCTGCTCGGCCTATGCGACTTCGTTTCCCCTAAGCTTCCAGCCCTTACCTTTCCCTCTGCGCCTACTACCATTGCGAGCTTGACTGGATTCGGCAAGCTGGGAGGGGGCAACAACTCCAGAACTAAATGCAGGCTAACAAGAGCTATATCCAGTGGGTGCTATCTCGAACCATGCTGGAACCATACTAAATCCAGGAGCGAACACGACACTATAACCAGAAGGTGGGACACTTTGGTTGGGTTGGACTATCCCTGAGCTCGGTTGGATGGGTACAAAGGTTGAATATTGGATTCCCGAAGCAACAGGGTCAAGCGCGGTTGAAGTGGGGAATACAGCGGATGCTCTGAATGCTCTGATCTTGGGATCCTCCTAGCTGATATATTCTTGTTCTCGATGAATGAAGTTATCGAGACGTCGACGTCCTCTCCATTGGAGATCATCCCAAAGATGAAACCTTGTGTGGATACCATCTTGTAATGCCATCAATTGCTGGCCATCATCGACGCTTTTATTTCTCGCTGCTTCCTCCTTGAAGAGTTTGATGTAGGCCTTGAGGGTCTCGAAAGGCCCTTGCTTTATGTTGGCCAAGGTGTTGACCTCAAACCTTACCTTCCGAACTCCTATGAATTGTATTTGGAAGACAGACGATAACTTATGCCATGATTGAATGGACCCTGGTCGGAGTTTTTTAAACCATTCATCTGTTGTCCCCGTCAGGGTGATCGGGAACACATGACACTTAGCATCGTCGGAGACACGATGCACTGACATTAACCTATTGAACATAGACATTTGATCCGTGCTCCCATCCACCGTCATAGGGCGGTATAGATGGAATTTTGAAGCCTGGTGGTAGAGGGGCCTCAACAAGGTGAGGGGTGCATGGCTCTGCCTCTTCGTCCTCCAAGTCAGATTAATGGACTTGTCGCCTGGTCATCTTGAGCATTATCCCCTTTAGACTTTCTAATTTTGCACAGAGTGGGTCACAATCCCGGTTGATGCTCTGAGCTGGGTTATCTCTTCTTCGAGCGTCGACATTATCTGTGACGTCTAATGTACCTCTCCCACCAGGCTCGCATCCTCCTGCCTTATTGCATCTTCATGCATTGAGGTTGTCTCACAGGTCAGCCTGTCCTCGAAACGCACAGTTACCCTCGGGATGAGCCACTTCGGTCTCTCCATCGAAATCGACGTTTTCATTTACCGAGGATCCCTGGGGCATTCCTCTGGAGGATCCCTGGAACGTTATTCCTATGCGGTTGGTTAGGTGCTAAGGGGACACCAACTCTAGGCCTCGCATGATCCGTATGGGCGCGTCGGGGCGGAACTCCCCGAGCTCCACAAGCGCTGGCTGCCTGGCGATGCCCTCAGGCCCATGGGTCATTACCTTTGCCAACCTGTTGAGGAACCTGGTGGCCTATGAGTTTTTGACGAGTCCTCTTATCCTTTGGAGTAGAATTATCGTTAGCCTTTTCGTTACCACAGTCTTGCGGTGGCATCAAAGTTCCAACTCCTGCTAGGTGCCCGGCAGGCACCTCAACTGGCGAATCTTGCGCCTCTGTAGCCGGGTACTCAGGAGATACTCCAGCTGCACTGACAGGTGGCACTCCAACAGGGTGTGTAGGTGGCACGCCAGTTGGATGCTTAACAAGTACGTTTCCATTGGGGTCCACTCGCAGTCCTTGGGCTGCAAGAGTGGCCATCATGACAAATACCATCTCTTGTAGGGCAGCATGTTACCCTCCTAAGCATCGATCTTTTGTTTCTAGGTGCCCACCTGCTCAAGGAGCACCAGCACCTCTGGTGTCTCTTTTGTGTCCATGGGCTGAGGATATTCTTCCTCATAATACCCCTGGTCGGCACCATTATCTTCGATATCCTACTCGGCGCATTCCTTGTAGTCGTCCATCATCTCAGGCACGTCCTGAAGTGGCTGCCGACTGGGTTCTCCTCCTTCAACTCCGGTAGGAGGAAGCACATCATTTGTAATGTTTCTTCATGTAGTTACCATGGTTGTGAGTGTTTCAAATGCTTTCTTCAAACTCTCAATGAAAGCTCAAAATGTTGACTGCCTTTTTCTCTATCAACCGTAAGAAGAGAGATTAAAGAAATAAGCAATAGGAACACAAGGATTTTTAAGTGGTTTAGGTTATAAAAGAAACCTAGTCCATGAGTCTCTGGTAATAAGAGGATTGGAAGCTTATGATGGCAAGCTCCAATGGTATATTCTCAGGCAATGTTTAGATTGCTCTGAGTACGAGGTGTTTTCTCTCTAAAAAACTGAACGCTTTACATTGAGCCTCCCAACCCTATTTATAAAGGCTGGAGTCGTTAATACTAATCATCAGTAATTAATACACATTCTTCCCGTTATTGGGGGATTAATAGCAATTCAATGCATTGAGCTGCAATGAATACAGACCACGGCCCAAGCGAGACCTGTGGGGCCTACTGCAGAAAAACACCTACTTTATGGGGAACATGTCTCAGGTACTGTTAGGGCGTGCTGTAAGTAGCTCCATGTTAGACAACGTAGTGGGAGTGCAAATTGTCAAGTCGTACACTTAACAACACTGTTAACTAATCACCCATAAAGGTTGTCAGACGATCCTCTGGCTCTGAAAATCCGCATTTGCTGACACGTTGCGCTTTATCTTAGGTCCGAGAACCAGAAAATCGAGCCTGTGAGACGACTGGGGGACGAGAGCCCCTGCCTTAATTGTCCGAGCTGGAGAACCTCCAACTCCGAGGACAAACCTTGGAGAATAATCTACCAAAGCACCCACAACTCAATGCCAAAGGCAAGGTTTCACCTAGGAGGACCCTCTCTCCGACTAGAGGCCTTGGGCAGTAACTTCCCCAATGATGTATATGAACGTCCGAGCCAGCCACTGGAGGTTGCCACATGTCGTAGGTGAAAATACAGACAATAAATTTGAGAAAGAAAGAATGCAATTTTAGTGGCCTAATACATGAATTAATGAAGACTTTTTTTTACATAATCTTTTGTTTTTGGCTATCAAAATCATTTTATGTGTTTTTAGTTAAAATATTGCTACGGAGCGCCATGTGGTGCCTAATACCACATGATGTGACTATTTACAATAATTGATATGATTTAATATCCCACATTTTTATTTTTAAATTAAATATGTTGGACTTGATGTTAAATTGCATGAATCATTATTAGCATTATCATGTATTGTTGGGCACTATAAGGTGTTATATAGCAACACCACTTAAAACCATTATCCATACCTATACTAAAAATATCTTAATTTTAGTCAGCAAAATTTTTAAGTAAAAGTTAAAGTTTGCTATTAAAAAAAACATCATATATGGTACTTGAATAGTTGGTAAAAAAAACTTTATGTAACTAAAAATATTAATCACAAAAATTATAATGTAAACAGTATTTTTAGTTACGACTAATTTTATTACTCCATATAATAAGAATTAATTAGTAATATAAATTTAATATGAATTACACTTTTATTCATATTACTTCTTAGTCACAAAAAGCATTTATATTGTGACTAAATAATACCTTTTTTGTCGTGAGAGTTTATTATAAATTTGTTCATTTTTGACTTCTCTCTGTGTTTCTTCTGTAATATCTCAGTCCCGTGAATTTGGTTCTAATATAAGATTAACTTGTGAGATGATAATGGTCATACACATTGTTCTAATAAGGGTTTCAAAAGATAATTGAAACCAAGGATATTCTGCTTTTGCCCGAAGAGATAGTAATTAGCCTCTCAACTAATTTAATATATAACAAAAAAAAACAAAAAACTCATTATAATTCCTTATATTGAAAAGGGGACAATAAGAATAAGATTTTGAAATAAAACTATAATTATTTAATAAGTTCTTTAAACGACACATTGCATAACAAAATCGTAAAAAAGACTAGCACTATGAGTTCAAATCATAATCATTTGCGCTGGAGTAGATTGCGTAAAAGGCTAAAGCATGAAGGAAAAATCTCAAGGGCCGAGAAGTATTCATCATCACTTTCAGCAAAAAAAAAATAATAATAATAATAAATCACTATTGTGATCATAGAAAGACTAAACAAGTGTCCTCTTGAAAATTTTGGTCGTACTTTTCCTTTTCTCCCAAGACAATCATGATTAATACTAGTATATATGGAAGTGTTGTTTGCCACCACTTATCCTTAATTGAATGTACTTAATTATATAATAGTAATCATATTTTTGTGCATATCCTTAATTGATGTGCAAATGCTTTTTAAACAGTGATTGCCATCTTAGATAAATGTAATATGTTGAAAAAACTGTCATTTTGAGTATAATATTTTTGTGCATATTACATATCATTACTTAAAAAATAAATTAAAAAATCAGGCTATTTTTGCACCTTTATCTGGCCAAGTCCATATCCAACTGCTGTCTATCTCGGTGGACCTACGAAACCCACAGCGATAGGGGTGAGAATGATGATTCAAAAATGTTTTGATATTTGCAAAAACAATGCTAATTGTTTTTCATGTTACCCATCCATATTTTCCAGAGTTTATAGTTGGCCAGTGAGTTGATTATATTTCAGAAGACAAGTAATTAATTAGTCCATTCTGTTTCTTTCTTGACAAGAAAGTTCTTCCACTTTGAGGATATAACATAATTTGAATGTAATATGGTTAATAAAATTTATAATGATCCATGTTACAGAAAGCTATGATTTTGTGGACATTTGATCCTCCTGAAAGGGATGCAAATCTTGCACGAAGTGCCTTGAGAAAAAGTAAGAAAGATGCTAAGCAGCTCAAAAGCATTGTTGAGATCGCATGTGCATCATCTCCTAACCATTTGGTGGCAGTCAGACAAGTTTACTCTTCTATGTTTGAATGTTCCTTGGAAGAGGATATTGCATCAAATGTTTCACTTCCGCTCAGAAAGGTGAAAAAAGTTTACGAATTTACAACTTTCTAAAATTGTTTTATGAATATATATATATATATATATATATTTATATAATAGCTGAATGTTGTCTCCACGTTGTCGTTGTATATATACTATAAGTAATTTAAGAAACACGGAAGTAATTCAAAAACAAAATGGTATAAATGATGCGATACAATACGACAATATATATATATATATATGAATGAACTGAATATTTTTACCGACTTTATGGTGCATCTTTGCCGGTGAACATTTAGTTTCCGGCACTTTTTCGCATGGACAAAAGTCCAAAGACCTTTGAATGGAAGTCATCTTTGTTTTAGTGACTATTTTTCTGCAATTAATTGTTAATGTGTATTCTAATTTTGTAGCTACTAGTGGGACTAGTGACCTCTTATAGGAACGACAAAGGGGTGGTCGATTCGGTTGTGGCCAATTCAGAAGCATCTACACTACATGAAGCCATCAAAGCAAAACAACTAGATGATGACCACGTCGTATGGATTCTCAGCACTAGGAACTTCTACCAACTAAGAGAAACTTTTAAATATTACAAGAAAACCTATGGAAATTCAATTGACCAGGTATTTGCTTAAGCAAATTACATATATTTTTATGCAAAAATAGATTTGTTAAATTTGCGGAAAATATTTTCAACAGGACATTAAGAGTTGTGGGAATGGCAATTTGGAATCTCTCTTGAAAGCGGTTGTTTGTTGTATAGAATCACCTGAGAAACATTTCGCAGAGGTAAAATCATCTCTCTAATCATAAAAAATAAATTAGATACTTCTTTCCTATTTTAAATGATAACCGTAAGTAGATGAAATAAATAAATAAACTGTACAATTTTATTCAGTTGGGATGAGCAGAGCTGAAATTTAGAGGAGTACCAACCCTATATATTAGAAATTTTAAAAGGGTTATTTTTATGGGTACTCAGTGATTATTTTTCGTCAAATGGGAAAGGGTAGAAATATAAGACACCAGAGTATATGCTATGGTAATTGATTCCAAAAACTAATTCCTTTTGCTACCTCCAAATATACATTAGCAAGTATCTCACCGAGAGATGAAGAGGAGTTTCCTAGAGGAGTCCTCGACTATAATGGTCTCTGGGGGAGAGAAAGAGAGAAAGAGTAGAAAGAATGCTAGATTTGATCTCAAACACAAAATTTTGTAAGAGTTGTGTTACTATAAGTTGTTGGGGCATTGTAGACGGAGAAGCATCTTATTTATACGGAAGGATGCTAACTTAGGAACTATTAGATTGTAGAGGAACTTCTCATATGGCATTAGGATTAGATTAAGAAATGGTGCCAACTCACATGGTAAGAGTAAAAAATAAACTTTGCCTAGAAAATAAAAAAGGGAAGACTTACCCTTTATCGATGTGACTCCATCACGGCGCCTTTGGTGGAAAGATCAAGCTAGGATAGTGAGTGGCATGTTGTGTCCCAAACCTGCATGTGTGCAACATCCACTCACCAATACTGAATAAGTTGAGTATCTCTCGACACATGGCACAAGTTATGTTGCTTGGAAAGCTCGACCCCCGAGAGGCTCCTTGCACATACATGATCTCCATTAGAATATAGAAGTTCAACATACATCAATCGATGATATTTGGAGACTCGATATTAATCCTGAAGTGAGTAATGAACTCTTATTGGTGCTTTCATGACTTTTGAATTATCGGGTAAGGTTCAATATTCTTACGACTAATTTCTTGATAACTTGAAGTCATAGAATTACAAGTGGCTAGGAACATACTTCACATATATGGAATCAGCTCCTTACTTAAATGAAAGTAGATTAGTTGCTCATTTTAGTGTTGTGTCACATAGAGGCAAGTGTCTGGTACTGGTCCTTACGAACAACAGAAGCCTCAGATCTCTTTTAGATAGCTACATAAAAGTGACGCGATCAGAATAAGTTAATATTGTAAAGCAGACAATTATCTATAAAATGTTCAAAGTAAAGACTTAAGGCTAAGACACTTACAAGAAGAAACATATAGCAAAAAAAGCAGACAATTATCTATAAAATTTTCAAAGTAAAGACTCAAGGCGAAGACACTTACAAGAAGAAACATAAAGCAAAAACTATGAAGAAATTTGCAGCAAAGAAAGAAAATTTACGTATACTTTGGATCGAAGGTAAGAAGCTTGAAGGATTGAGGGAATGAAATGATGAATAAAAAAGAAATCGTCAAAGGGTTTTTGGGTGTTTCAGAGAAATGAAGCTTTTTTAACAATGGATGCAAAGGTGGTGAATTTCGACTGAGTGGTCTTATATATAGGTTAAGCCCGGGAAGGATTCGAAAGCGTTTGATTGAAGCAATTTTAGATTGAAGGGATAAAAATAAATAAACAAAACGACAGCAAAACTTTGACAAGACAACTGTCACTGTACATGAAACTAGAACAGACGCCTATAAAAATCAAACATGTGTCCCATACTCAAGAGGGTAGGTGGGCACGTTCCTCATGACCGGAGCATAAAAGCCTCTATTGTGTGTGTCAGATATAGGAGTGACATCATACACAAGCAGAGGCTTCGGGGAAAATGTTGTACCTAAAGAATCACGAGCTCGAGTGTCTTGTTCGTTGTACAACTGGCAAGCAATTAATAAATGTTAGTCAACCCTTAGAACGCTTTATAGGTGGTAAGGTTCGTAGCTCGAGTAAAGGCCATCTATAATTAGGCATCATGGAGATCGCCTGTACGTATTAGTCAGACGTCATGGAGGTCGCCCAACACCTTCCTCAAATCGCTTAAGTCACATCTCGATGCTCAGGTCGCTCAAGCCTATAAAAAAAACCTCATGCTCGAAGAGGGTACTCAAATCACTATTTACCATTGGAATGTGCATGATTTAATTCCTAAGGACTCGGGGACGTTATATGGACCAATGACATAATGTAACTTTTGTAACCACTGCATGGTAAACGTATAATATCAGGCAGTTAACCCCTTTATTACATTTGTTTGAACCTTTGGAAATTTACTCAAACATGTACGTTACTCATGTAAACGGATACTGAATTTTGTCCATTGAACCCCTATAAATAGAGAGGGAATGGATTGAAAAAGAGACTGAGATCTTGTATGAAAAAACTCTGCTAAAAATTTCTTAAAACAATTTCTCAAAGATCACCAAAGCAATACTACACACTCGTGGACAAGGTGAATTTTAATCACTAAACCACGTAAATTCTTGTGCTATTATTTACGGTTTAAGATTAAGCCTAATTCCTCATTTTCAAACATCTTAGTCCATTGTTGGCAAGAAACCACGACAACATAAGGCTTCTGCTTCCCCTTAGGAACCTGAGATAGGGGGGAAAATAAGATATGTAGCTTCAACGACTCCATTAGATCATCTGTGACAATGTGTCTTCCCCTTTCCTTGATGAAGTGATGTACTCGAGCGACTACTAGCTTACAAACATGATGAATCAAGGAATCATCGAGGTATGCACCCTCCAACTTGTTTACTTAAACCTTGTGGTAATGTACAAGGCTGAGATGACTCTCCATGAAGAAAATTTCATTGAATATTGTGTTGGTCTGAAGGCTCAGACAGTAGAGGAAGTAGTCATCATGCTTAGAAAAAATCCAATATGTTAGAGTGTCATAGGGTCTTAGCGACATTGAAGAAGAAGAATGACTCAATTGAGCACCATGTCATGGCTACAAAGGAGTCAGGTTGCTTATGATGAGGAGCGAGCAGCTCGTGCCGAGGAGATGGTCGTTTGCACCGTCGAGGTCCTTAAAAATTTTGAAGAGTTTGAGGATGACAACTTCTAAGCATTTGTAGACTGCTACCTAGAATTATCTCGCCAACCTAATTTGGTGGTGGACATGTCCTTCTTGGAGTGGCTGATTAACCACATTGACATCTAAGAGATGGTTGCTTGTGGGACTGCCCCTGTCAATGGAGGGAGTTACATTGAGGTGATGACGGGGATGGCCCTATCTCATGAGCTACTATTTTTGTTGCTTTGAGCTATGTGAATAGTTTATGTTTTCCTCTATTTCTAAAGGTATTGGGCCTTTTTTTAAGACTACTGCACTCGGGCTTAAGACAATTAGCCTTAGAGTCTAGTTAATAATAGCTTTTTAAGCCTTCGTGAACCTTCTCTTTCGTCCCTTTAGTTTACACATTTACTTTTTCACCGGATACCTACATTTCTTTTTCTTTTCTTTTTTTTTGGGGGGGGGGGGGGGGGGGGGAGAGAGATTGTGGCTTGTCGAGTCATGCACGTTTTTTAGTAGCTTAGTAGGTCATTTGGATGGAAAATAATTGACCGGGATCCAAAGTCCTGTGGTTAATTGGGACTAGAGAGTTACCTTGAGGGGAGTTACCCATTCTTGGATACTCGATATAATAAGTTCCAGGATGTAGAATTTTAACGACCCTATACAACCCATCCCAATTCAAGTTGAGAACTGTAGCTCCTTCCTTTAGAGTATTTTGAAAAACTTTGTGGAGCAAAAGGTCTTCTTCTAATAATTTTCTCAATTTCACCTTGGAGTTATATTGGTGAGTTTTCACATCATGATATATTTTTATCCAACCGCGAGGTTCATATCTATTTTCCTTCAGTAAGTCAAGGTTCATGACCAATGTTTGTCATTTTATTCTATCTCTTTTTGTAAGGACTTTGATAACTACCTATATGATAGCTTTGACCTCAAACGACAGTGAGAAAGTGGATTATCTTGTAGTCATTCACAAGTTGTTCAATAAGCCTAGAGTAACAAGGGGATCTCATGAGCCCAAGCTTTCTTGAGACTCTCTAGTTTCTTTTTCAAGTTTTCCTTAGGGATCTTATTTGTTTCCTTAACTGATCATTTGCTTAGGTGTCTCGAAGAGCAACGAAAGACTTTTGTACCTTGAGGTCTCCACTGAGGTTTTGAAGCTAAGCTCCCTCAAACTATTTCACATTATTTGTTGTGATAATAGAGAGTGGTAAACCAAACCTACATATAATGTTCTTCCATATAAATCTGACACACTTGGCCTATATGATGAAGGCCAAGGGTTCGACCTCGACCCATTTTATAAAATAGTTGACTGCAACTATAGTGAACAAAGCTTGCACTCGAGTCATGGGAATGGACCAGATGATATCTATTCCCCATATAGTGAAGGGCCACAAACTGCCGACCGTGGTCAATTTCTCAGATGCCTGTCATGGTATGCAGGCAAAGCTCTAGCATAGATCGCACTTCTATACGACTCTGTGGCATTGATTTCCATGGTGGGCGAATACTAGCATGGTCAGAGAGCTTTCTTAGCAAGGCTCCTCCCCCCATAGTGATTTCTACAAATTCCTTAATGGATAGCCCTCAGAATTGCCTCGAATAAAAGTGATACACACAATTGTAATTCAACAATCAATACTTAACTCTATCTAAACTCGATACTTACTTTAAATTAGTTACCACCCAAAAACTAAGTTTTTTATTTTTTTTCATTTTTCTCATTTGCTCAATTTTTTTGGGCTCTCTCTCTTTTCTCTTTCTCTATTCACACAAGATACTATCATACACTTAGCATTTACCACCACACACACTAACCACTCAGGAACAGCACTAGACAACAATCTTTGTGGTGAAGTTTTGCCAATAGAGGACAACGAAAGAAGCCACATGTGCCAGTAAAAAAAAATTTCGTTGTGAGTCTGGATGCATTTTTTGGAGGCCGGAGGGTAGTATCATTGAAACAGGCACCTAAAGAGAAATAAAATCTAAGGATCATTCCCCTTACCTTGTCATCATTCTACGTGAGTTTATGTGTATATCCTCCACTTTAGAAGTGTTTCATGGCGCTACCACTGGTAGTTTAGACTCAAGTGTGGTAACAAAACAACTTATTCTTTAAGGGGATCATTTTGGTATATGGCAAGCTTAGGTTTCTTGTTGTCACTTGAGAAGATGAGTTGAAGGAGGCAAATAGTTGTATTATTATGCTTCAAAAGTAACTTTTTAGAAAATTTTCCATTTGGTTAACCAAAAATTAATTAAAATTTAAATATTAATACAATTTAAATGCTACCATCCTAATGAGTTATTAAAAAGTATGTTTTTATTTTTAATTGCAAGTTACCAATAGTATCCTGAAGAATCCACTTCTTAGTTACTTTTCTATTTGATTAACCAAATACAATTTTATAGCAACCAACCTAATGAGTTACCTTAAAGTGTCTTGTTATTTTTCTTTTAAAAGTTACTAGATAGTATCTTCAACAAACCACTTTTGAAAAAGTAACTTCGATAGGTAACTAAAATAGCTTTGAAGGTAACAAAAAAATATCTTAAAGATAGAAAAAAATCCAATAATTTAATAAAAATTAATGCAAAAATATATAAACAAATTTTGATTATAATTATAAGCCACCAAATAGTAGCATAATAATAAGTTTTTATAATATGTCATGTTTTTAAATGTAACTACTCGGTCTCTTGAATAGTTTAAAAGGTAATCCAAAGATAATTTAACAGATCCCACATAACTAAAAAAATTTAAACCTATTCACTTCTTCCATCATTTTACATGTTGACCTAGCAGTTGACTATCTTTAGGAGAATTTAACCCCCACAATTTGTGGAACATGTTATGAGAATGTTATATTATTTAAGAAGTTAAGTTTTTTTCTTTATAATTTCGATATAGGAATTTTAAGTGTTCTCTTAATTATTTTTTGTTCAGTTATTTTTGTAATTATTTTTTATATTAGGTACATTAATGAAAAAATTCCACGTTTCATTGCCCTTTTCTTATTTGTAAGAAAACTAATGTTATTTTTCTAGATGCTTTCTGTGTGAGCTATTTTAATTTCTTAACATGGAGAAATGGAGTACGTGTAGATTTTACATGACTTTTTATATGTGATGCATACAGGTTATTTGGGACTCTGTTTTTGGTCTTGGAACGGATAAGAATTCTTTAACAAGGGTCATTGTGAGGCGAGCAGAAATTGACCTTATAAAAATAAGAGAGGAGTATAAAAAGCTCTATGAAAAAAATATTGATTTTGCAGTGATTGATGATACATCAGGAGGCTATCAAGAGTTGTTAATGACATTGTTGGGAGCAAGAATCTGATCCATCTAAAAACATATATTGTAAAAAAATATTGCATAAACCCTAATTTTCCAATGTTTAGTTATTTGTAAAGACCAAACATAGGCTTGTTATATCATAATATTCCTAGGATACGTATACACTAAATTGCCATTAGACTTATTTTGGAACTAGGTGACTATATGAATTAATACTTTTACAACATATTAGCTTGATTTTGCTAACCTCGTGCATGTTTCTCAGGTGTGGAAAATCATTAAATGAACTGAACAAGTTAAAAACACTGGAAAGAAACTTTACGTGGTTTGGCATAGATTTTTCTTGACTTATATTCATGGACCTTGTTTGGATAGTATTAGAGAGAATATGTGAAAACGTATTTTCATTAATCGGGAAAAATGAATTGTTTAAATCTGGAAAAGAGGGTAGCTCTTAAATATACATGAGTCCCTTTGACATACCAACCTTAGCTTAAATTAAGCTAACTAACTGAATGTGATAAAACACCCTAACTGCAACGTCCCGAATTTGCTAATTAGACTCAGTGCCACGATTAGCATGACAGGAGAGCATAAATAGATATTATATGTATTTTTCTAATTATAAATTTATGATTATCTGAATTATATGATTTATATTATAATATGACTATTTATGCATGTTTAAGTGTATTAAATATGCTTGTAGGCCTATTTCTGATTATTATGGCATTTTTCGTAATTTTGACTCATTGATGGTATATCTGTAATTATATGTGCTTTATGATTGATACCACATTATTATGTGGATATATTTGAATTGCACGGCACGAGGCGATCCTCGCGAGCAATGTAGCAGAAAAGTCTCAACAGGAATAAATACCCGGCTCAAGGTGAGGTTAGGGGCATTTTGGTAATTTGTGATATTACCGAGATTCATTGAGTGATGGGAATTAATTTGGTGAGTATTTGGTTTATTGGATTTAATTGGGAATATGTGGTGTAATTTGAGGTTCATGGGAGATTAGACTAAAAATGACTATTTTGCCTTTGTGAGGCTTTGAGGAAGGGTTCAAAAGGAAATGATGAATTGGTCTTTTGACCATGGTATTAGAAAAAGTTGAGGCTAAGTGTTGAAGCACTTTCTTGTACGTTCTAGCATATCCCATTTTGTCTTGAAGTCCTCTTGAAACACCAAGTAGCTTCCAAAGCTTTTTGAAGCTAGATAAAAAGGAATTCTTGAATGAAGGTTGTTGTCAAGTGGGTTTAGGAGCAGTTGAGGTCACCATCAAGCTAATTGAATTCATAATTTGGAGGTATAGTATAACGCCCTGAATAGTCAAGACCGTTACACCGTGTGTTAAAAATAGTGCTTAACTCGTTAAGCGAGTCATTTGGACTTTAAAGTGTAATTAAGGTTAAACGGCAGTTTAGGTATTAAAAGGTTTTGGTCGGTAAGTTGGACTTTTCATTAAATAGGGTTGAATAGTTACAAGGGATTCCAAAAGTTTCTAAATAAAATACAAGTTTATAAAAATTACAGACTTAGCCGACCTAAGTGAAAAATTTCAACTAATGACTCTTGCTCCTCAAAATATCTCGACCGTGGCAGACGAGCAAGCTGAGTATGTACACGCAACCCCTACAGCTCTCCAACTCATTGCTGGTCAAACTTTCCTTTGCCTTTACCTAAACCACAAAGCACCCATGAGCTAAGGCTTAGCAAGAAAACTCAAAAAAGTCATACAAATATCCAGATAAACAATAACATGTATTGCATACTCTATAACCACAACTGGTTCACATAGATTTTCCAAACAATATACGCTCATGCTGAGTAGATGGATATCGCATCTTCACAATGGCCTCTCCACTGCGGCATACATTACGCATGTAATTCTGATAACAGCCTCCCGACCGAGCAGAAACTACAAACAATTATAACAGCACATATTCAAACAAAGCAAATATTTAACTATAAACGGATTCATGACACTGTCATTCTCGTGCCCTATAATTAGGGCGTACGCCCTACAGTCGATGCAAGTGTTGATTTTCTTACCTCAACTCTTGAGCGATAGGGTAAAGAGACAACGAGCACGATCATTTCCTCTTGAGCCTTGTGGTACCCCTAGTCAGAATATGGTAAAGGATATTCATCAAGAACTAAACCAATTAAGAGGTTCAAGAATGAGTCCTAGCCCCCAGGACCCTAGATTCCACTAAACCGGGTAGTGGAATCATTCTCGAGCCCTTAGGTTTGAGTCCCTGCTACTCAAAACCTCATTTGGAAAATTTCCCCAATTAGAGTCGTGGCCCTCTTGTGAAGGGTCACGACGTACCTCTAGGTAGAGTGTCCCATGCCCAAAAATCTATGCACATGCGCCGCAGAGCAACCCTCCAAGCATCGCTGCGCTAAGTCGGTTTGAGGCACCTTCTACCTCGCTGAGTTCACGCGGGCCACGGCGCAATCCCTCGAACCCAGAATTCTTCAAATTCAGAAATCGCGAACCGACCCAAAATGTTACAAAAATAGACTTCTAATCAATTTTTGACCACCAAACGACACTAGCAACTCAGATACTCAATAAACAACATTGTTGACGGTAATAACGTGTCAACTAAGTTAGATCAAGAACATTGTGAGTTGTAAAAGAAGTGAACTTAAATCAACTGAACTGGAAGCAAACTTTATGATGGTTTCAAGAACACAAAACGTAAATGCTAGAACTTTAGAATGGAAAATAGAGAGAACGTAGAATGTGTGTTCTCATTAGCAATGGCCGATTACAAAACTCACAAAATTTGACCCCCCTCTCTGGTTAAGGGAGGCCATATTTATAGGAAAGCACTACTGGCTCACTATACATGATGGTAGTGGTGTTGGGAGTGTGGTGGTCGGCTCTAGCACACGCCAAGGGTCTACGGGAGCACCTCAACTTTAGTACTTGGTTGTACCTCCACCATCTATTTAGTACGAACGTCAGAGGTAGGCTGGGAATGACCACATCAGGTACCTTACTCATACGACCACTACTTTTCTGGCGTGGATATTAGGATTAGACATCTGGGGTATTCAAGGCCGTACCCCGTACATACTTTGTACCTGTATGATCTCTTTGAATTATACCTAGGTTTTTACCCCCACAAGATTCCCTATTCTTTTAACCTTTAAATGTTGAAGTCCTTATGGGTTCTCATAGGAGACACGATCCCAAGGGGCATGGGAGGCAAGAGCCTCGCCAGATGCCCGACGTGGGGGGAAGAATCATGGGCAAAGCTACGCCTCGCGAGATGCTAGCGCGAGATGGAAGCCTAATGCACGCACGAGGCCCTTGGCGCGAGGCGCATCTTGATACATGCACGAGATCGTGCAACTAGAATTTCAGCATCCACACTTGCGGCTAGTCTATGGGAGGGCCTTTAGGCGCTCCGGTAGACTTTTTGGTACGGTGCCTTCAAACCACTTGCGATGTTACTGTGTTTCCTTGCTCTGGTGGTGAAGTAACACACTTTGGGGTGGTGATCCTCATGATTCATTGAGGGTAAATGTGAGCCTATCATTTGGCTTTGCGGATCCCAATGCAGGTGTTTGGCTTCATTCATGACCATAGATCAAGCATTGGATTCAATGGCTAGGATGAGTTTGAGCCTCCTATAAATAGGTCTTGTTCTCGAAGATAATTACTATACTTACTTCTCTTAGCTTGGTGGTGCTTTTGTCTTCAAAGCTTCCAAGAGGTGAGTGGATCTATCCCTCACAAGGGCACTTTGTCTTTCATTTCTCTTTTTTTTTTATCAATATTTATAAATGTACTCGGAGACTAAAAATTGTGTCTTTCTATCTCCTTTCTTTTTGTAGGCGCGTACTTTTGACCCTTGGTACTTTTGCAGCTGCGACGGTGTGCAACTTCACCCACCCAAGGTATGCCTTCACCTTTTTTTTTCTTCAGGTTTAATGGGTCTAAGTTAGTGTTATTTGGGAAGGGTTGCCTCGTGAGATGACTTATGTATCTGCATCCGTTAGCACGTATACCCTCCATTGCACCGTGTAGTTGGTCATTTTGAGCACTTATGTCTAGAGGTTTTGAGCTTACTCCTTTGTATCTTGAAGTACACTTTCCACATACACTTGCACTCGTATTACCAACGAGGCACGACTTCATGGCATTTGAGGGGTCGCCTAGTGTCCCTTCGGGGGTCGAGTTTGTAGACTTGTCCTTAGACTCGGGATACCTTGAAAATAGCCCCCACCAAAGATACAAAAACTTAAGGAGGGCCCGTCTATGTCACTTAGAACGCATCTGAGTTTAGGAAAAATATTTGGGTTGTCGAAAGCGAGATGGGCTTGATTATCAGGGATGATGGAGCCCCATTTTCCTATGATTCTGACGCCTACCATGTCAGCCTTAGAGTGAGCCTTCTTGACCTACAAAAGGAGCTAGAGTTCATGGAGGGCAGCCTCCCTCTTGAAGCCTCACCTCTGTGTCCTTCTAGCAGTGCTGAGGTCGCTCCTGGTTCCTCTCAGCCTTTCTCTTCAATCCACCCTTTTTTGATGCTCCCACACTCGATGTCTCGATGGAAAACTCCCGCAATAAAAAAGAAAATGGAGGTTAAAGTGCTCGGTTTTGACCTCGCCCTTTCCCTTTGATTTTCCAGACTTGTTGAAGAGAATGAGGTAACAGGTTTCTCCCAAGAAGCTGGACTTCGATCCTCTACTAGCATCCACCATTGTTTCCAACATGTCGGAGAACAGACTGTTAGAGCTATATGAGAAATACCATATTAGTAAGCAGTACAAACTGTATGTACCATCCAGTAAATGCAAGGCTGATAACCACCCCCCCCCCCCCCCTAAAAGGCTACATCGCTTTGAGCGAACATATTTTGAAGGCGGGTAGGAAAATTTTTCTACACCCGTTCTTCGTGATGATCTTGAACCACTTTGACCACGCTCCACTCCAGCTAGCACCCAACAGCCGGTTGACCCTGAGCTGCCTGTACATGGCATTCATGAAGCTTAATGATCTCGCTCCCACGACCACCCACTCCTAAGTCGAAGGGCTTATATTTTTTATAGAAGGCCAACTCTCAAGTCTCTTTGATCAAAGGATCTGTTTCTAACCCGTGTTCGTGGAAGTAGGACTTTTTCTTTGTCAAAGATCCTCTTTCTGTCTGCGAACATTTCCATTCCTCATCAAGTAAGTACTTCAAGTCTTTTCTTTTACATTGAGCTTGCTATTGTGGATCCTGTACTCATATTCATAGCTAATTAGGTCATTCAGAGAGTTTTACTATCCCTGACATTCCTGAGTCAGAGGCAGCGCCAATGGATGTCTTCCTTGATGCAGACCCTTCAACGAAAAGGTTGCCCATCTTTTTATTGTGGCCAACCTCAACTATTATGGTCTATCCAGGGTTTTAGAACCCGACCTACTATGGCACATTTTTGAGAGAAAGAAGAAGGCAGCTCCAGCAAAACTTCACTCAAACGAGGGTGATGTTGAATTGGTGCCTGAGAAGACTTCACCTTAATCAAAACGTCCAGCCCAACTATCTCCAGCCTCCAGCGGATGCCCTTCTTTTGCTCTTATGGACCGCGACATGACTTCTCATTCCCACGATCCAAATTCCATGCAAGGGCTCTTTGTTCTGCCTTCTTACGATGAATTTTACAATCTCCCTCTTGCCCCCGCTAGTCATGTCTATTCCAGGTACCCTTTGTATAATGCTCCCGCACCTCTTTCTCTCTTGGTGAGTGGGTCATCTGTCCCTGCTCACCCAGACGCTCCTGATTTGGAGGGGATGTCCTGGGTGAGTTGCACATCAGCCCCTTACGTGCGAAGGTATGCCTGGGCTGCCGAGGATATCCCCGAGACCGAGTGGAGAGGTCTCGAGAATTTTAACATGGCGGAGCTTGGGGAGATCTTTATGCACTGCACTACTTGGGTGAGTTCATGCATCTTACGTTGGTCTTTTTTGTGTTTTGGGTTCCCTACTTTGCTCACTTTTTTCTTCCTTGTAGAATTCTCTGGTGGCTCAGCGCTTAATAGACTCGGCACAAGACCGATCTTCATCCAATGATGAAAGGGATCGTGTTGCAGCCAGAGTTCAGGAGCTTGAGGGACAACTTGCTGATGCCAACCTCAAGATGGAGACAGCCCTGGCGAAGGCCTGTTCATCATCCAAAAGAAAAAGAGAGCGGAAGCCCAGGCTGAGGCATTGCGGGTGAGGATCACCCTCTTGGAGGCTGATCTGGCAGAGGTTGAATACAAGTCTGTGGAGCGCACCCTGTATGGAGTGTGGAGGCAGAATCCGGGTTTAGACTTCTCCTCCTTTGGTGATCATGTTGTTGCCAAGGCGGCTGAGTGGAATGCTCGTGGCGGGAGGCTTTGAGATTTCATTTTTACATCTTTTATTTTCCAACTTTGATTGGGTTGTATAATCATCCAAACCTTATTATACCGGAGAGGTTTCTCTAGGTTCTTTGCTTTTTCCTTTAGGAACTTTTTTAAGTCATGTTGTGGTTGGTGTTGACTTGATCCTACAGCATTACCACGAATTTTTCTTTTTATATAAATATATGTGATCTTTTGTTGTTGTTTCTTTATGCTTGAGGTCCTTTTGAGCCTGCCCCTGTATGCAAGAGGCAAAAGTGTTCGATAGGTCTCCCTTTTTTTTGACAACTTGTTGATGTTTTATTTGGACTGATAGTAAGTCTCTTCGGTGCACCTTGATTGTATTTGTAAGGATATGTTGACCCTTTGGGTTCTAGCTATCTTTTTATATATTTTTCCGCACGCATGTTATTTTTTGAGAGAAGCGTCCTTCTCGTCATTATGTATAGTACTATTTTTACAAGGGTCTCTTTTAGGACCCCTTTTGGCTAAACAACTTGGCGGCCGCTCTAGGATTATTTGTGGATGCTCTCCCTGAGGCCTTTCCCCTCATGGTGGTATCAACCTTTATTAATGGGTTATCCTCGCAAAACTATTTGACTTCTTTTCATAAGTGTCTCTTTTACAAGGGTCTCTTTTAGGACCATTTTTTGTTAGGCAGCTTGGTGGCTGCTCTAGACTTATTGGTGTGTGTCCCCCTTGAGGCTTTACCCCTCGTGGACGTGTTAGCCCTTATTAGGGGGTTATCCTCTTGAGACCTTTTCGCTCCCTTGACATACATGACGGTAGCTAATCCTTATGAACCCAAGAAGTGCTCCAAGTTTATCAGTGGATGTCCTCATTGAGACCATACTCCTCGCGGAGGTGTTTAGCCTTTGTTGTGAGGTTATCCCTGTAGGACCTTTTAGTTCCCTTGATATCCATAAGGGTAGCTAGCCCTCATGAACTCAAGTGGTGCCTTGCAAGGTTTTCTTCTTTATTTTTTTTTCTTTTTGCTATATACTCTCCCCCCCCCCCCCCCCTAAGTGGTTGGCGAGATTTATCTCGTCGGGCACTTCTCCTTGTGTTACATTAGTGAGGTTGGTTGTGCGTGATGTTGCAGAAATTCATCAGAAATTTTTTGCCAAGACGTGATGGACCATGGGCAGAGTCTCTTGAACCACTTGTACACAGCAAAGCAGTGGCATCTATCTCTGCTATTAATTCCCCTTAATTTCATTAGGTCATTGAACGCATCAAGATTGTACTTTGGATTTGTATTGCCCTCGTAAGGGGTCATGTGAGGCTCTTTGATGTTGGCTGGGAGCCGCATGGATTTGATTTCCCTAATGAACGGTGATTCATAATCAAACTCATCGTCGACAGCGTGCCCCCCAAACGAGATGATTATCTTGCTTTGTAGGTTCTGCATCTCGGTGTTTGAGTCTTGTCTCCTTTGTTCAAGGAGTCTCTCAAGTTGGATGGGTTAGCCTTTCCATTCCTTTTGTCTTCTGGGGGAGCCACATGAGGTGTGGTTCTCTCATTCATCCTTTTCCTGTTAAGCTCTTCCCTCAAGTCTGGGGATGTTTCCCTTGAAGTGACCTCAACATCATTTTTAGGGTTAGCATCGTTCCTCCGCTCTGGCCTCTTAGGTTGCTTTGCCTGCCCGGGATGTTCATGCTGCTTTGGCCGAGGGGTATTGCTAGTGGAGAGTCAAATCCTCCTGTCATTTACGGGGACTGTGGTTTCTCCTCCCCCATGGCTTTTCTCCTTTCGCTTAGGAAGAGGCATGCTTGACTTTCCCTATAACAGACCATTCAACACCTTTGGCATATTTTCTAAGGTGGTTTATATCCTTTGATTCATTCGGTGTAACTCACATCTCTCCTCTTCGTAGAATCGATTCCTCAAGCCCGAGCTTACGGAATGTACTCAGGGACTTTTGTAGGGCCTGCGCGTTGAAGGACCTGGATCTTGCCGACTAGAGTTTGGTACCTACGGTGGCCTTGGGGGAGGAAACGCTCCTGCGTCACCCGTAGGGGTAGCAGTTGGTCTTGGACGGATTCATCGGGCTAGACAGCTGGGGATGAAGCCTACCTTTCATCTTCAAGAGCCCTGGGCTCCTTTGGTGCATCAACATTTTCGGGTGGTGGAGTATTCCTCATGGAGGCTTTTAGCTGATCTTCGTCCAGGTGGACCTCAACCTCTCGTGGTTCTCTCAAATGCTTAGAACGTCTAAGCATCTTTCCCTACCGAAATCAATAGAAGAATAGTGGCTTGACACTTATCCTTCCCATAGACGGTGCCAAACTTTTGACGGTAAGAACTCGTCAACTAAGTTAGATCAAGATCTTTGTGAGTTGTAAAAGAAGTGAACTTAAATTTACTGAATGGTTTCAAGAACACAAAACGTAAATGCTGGAACTTTAGAATGGAAAATATAGAGAACGTAGAATGTGTGTTTTCATTAGCAATGGTTGATTACAAAACTACCAAAATTCGACCCCCCTCTCAGGTGAAGGGAGGTCATATATATAGGAGAGCACTAATTTATCAGTGTACATGGTGGTCCTGGGGGGACATGGCTCTGCTTTTGTAGACTATGAATGGTAGTGGTGTCGGGAGTGTGGTGGTTGGCTCTAGCACACACCAAGGGTCTGCGGGAGAACCTCAACTTTAGTACCTAGTTGTACCTCCACCATCTATTTAGTACGAACGTCAGAGGTTGGCTATGAAGGACCACATCAGGTACCTTACTCGTACGACCACTACTTGTCCAGTGTGGATATTAGGGTCAGGCATCTAATGTCTTTAGGGTCATACCGCATACATACTTCATACTAGTATGATTTCTTTGAGTCATACCTAGGTTTTTACCACCACAAGGCGTCGTATCCTTTTAACCTTTAAATGTTGAAGTCCTTATGGGTCCTCGTAGGAGACACGATCCCATGGGGCATGGGAGGCAAGAGCCTCGTGATATGCCAAACGTGGGGGGTAGGATCATTGGCAAACCTACACCTCATGAGGTGCCGGCGCGAGACAGTGGCCTGATGCGCGCACGAGGCGCATCCTGATGCATGCGCGAGGTCGTGGCATGAGACTGTGGCATAATGCACTCGCATGGCCCTTGGCGCGAGGCTCATCCTGATGTTCATACGAGGACCTTGGCGCAAGGCGTATGGTGCAGGAAGGAGGCCTATTGCACACACGAAGCACAAGGGCATGTGGGCAAGGTCATGGCGCGAGACGGAGGCCTGATGCGCGCACGAGGTGTTGGGGCGAGGTAGGGGCCTGTGGCACGAGACCATGCCTCGCTTGGTGCTATCACAAGGCTTTTAGCTCAAGGCGCAAGTTTGGGCATTGCCTTTTCCATCCCAGGCCTATAGCTTGAAGGGCACAAGGCGGGGGCCTCGTTCAACTGGAATTTTGGCATCCACAACAATCCATAGATTAAAAAACACTCCCAAATCCAAAATTCAAGAACTTAACAAAACTCACTGAAAACTCTTCCCAAGAACATCATAAAGGAGTAACTTCAAGGAATTGTTACCTCTAAATTCCTTCGTGAAAACTCAAATCCTTAAGCTCATGACGTCTATAGCACCCGCCAATCCCAACTTAGATCACTCCTAGGTTGAAGGCTTCAAGAATTCCACACTCACAAGCTTGAAGATAATTAGTCTATGCTGAGAGAAAAATTAGAAGGAGAAAGAGAGAGAGAGAGAGAGAGAGAGAGAGAGAGAGAACGTGATTGCTTAGATCCTTCTGCCCCTTTGGCTTTAGTCTAGTGTATTGGTCGAAACACAATTCTATCCCTCATTACAATAACTCCTATACTAAACTTCCAAGGGTATTTTGGTCATTCGACTCCCATTCCTACTAAACCTCAAATTATTCTTAAAATTCCCTTTTAAACCCACTAATCCCCAAAATACCAATATTTTCCCCCTGTTATAACTCATACTCCAATACCCCCGATAATTCATCAAATTACTAAAATACCCATAGGCTCACCTTGAGCCGGGTATTAATCCTCGATAAGAATTTTCTGCCAAATTTCTCACTAGGATCATCTCATGCCACACATGTCAAATATATCCATATGATAATGTGGTCAGTCACAAGCACATACAATCACAAGTACAACCTCAGCAAGTCAACATTACGAAAATGCCATTTCTTTTAATGGAAATGGGCCCACAGGCAGGTTTAATACACTTAAACATGCATAAACAGTCATATCATAATACAACTCATAAAACTCACATACATAATCACAATTAAATCATACTAACACATAAACAACCAATTATGCCCTCCTGACACCTTAATCGAGGCACTGAACCTTATTAGAAAATTTGGGACGTTACATATAGATTTGTGAAACTTGGTGTTCTTGTATTCATCTATGTTGTTGAGAAAGTTTGGGTTCATGGGTTGATTTTCAAATTTTCTTAGTTGTTAATGGTTTTGTTAGGAGCTTGAGATTATACACTTGTTTTCTTTTGCTTGGGAGGTCTGAGTGCAGCTGGGAATTGACATTTTTTGAGTTAAAATTCTTAAATTTTTGGAAGAGTTGGGTTTAGAACCCTAAAATCTTCATTTGAGTTCTTGGATTTTTTTTTTTTTTGTGTTCCTTTGGTGTTTTAAGGTGCATATTTAGTATTCTATCTATTTGAATTGTTGTTTTTGAGGTTGGTTCAGGTTTTAGATTGATTGGAATGAGATTTGTGGATTTGAGTTGCAGAAAACACAACTTAGAATTATGGATTTGTGATGTAGCACCCCTGGGCTATGCAGGGGGGAGCTTGGGATGCCTCTGCCCAGTTGGAGAGCCCCTGTCCTTGGAGTGGGCACCTCTGTGCTATGAAGGAGAGTGCTTGTGATGCCTCTTCCTAGTTGGGGTGCCCTGCCACTTGGTTTGGGTGCCCCTGCCCTATGCCTTATTCTGCATGGCTCATTTTTAGGGCATGGGATGGACTTTGGAGCTCGGGGGGACGATTCCACCACCCTGTCCTGGATTTTTTTTTTTCAAAATGGAACTTAATGACGATATCATTTATGGTTGTGACTAGGTTTTTCGCTAGGCTCGGGGAAGGATCGTGCTCATGGTCATACTCCTTCTTCAGCACATGAGCAGAAGTAAGAAAACTACACCCTAGTTGTGATTAGGGCTCAGGCCCCTGTTAGTGAGCATGATTATAATTATGTTTGTGATTGCTTGATTAAGCATGCATGAAGACACTATATCTGAATATGTGTTAAGTGAATTGTATGCTTGATTATACTTTATTTGAAAGCTCGGTTTATAAGTCGAGGTCAGCATTACGCGTGCATTTTCTATTGAATTAGCACTACTGCTGCTTGTAAATGTTAAAGAAATGCTTATTAGCGTCATTGTTGCTTTTGAATGCTAGAAAATGCTTATTAGCGCTGCTTTCTATTTATAAATGTCATGAAGTGCTTATTAGTGCTATGTTTGAGCATGAATATGAAACGATTTGCTTATTAGCATGAATGTTATGTGTGGTAGCTATAGAAATGATTATTAACATTGTGATTGCATGTGAATACTTATTTGATCAGTTTTGAACAGCGGGGGGGCATTGAATATTGTTAGGCCGAGTTGTTGACTATAGATAGAATTGGAAGTATGCTTCCAAGGCAGTCAAACCAAGTAGTTGACCAAGAAATATAGGCACGGAATGATAACCATGGTAGAGACCCACTGCCAGCCATTGAGAACATGCAAAAGATGCTTGCTGAAATGCAAGCTAGACTACAGAGACAAGAAGAACAAATTCATTAATTGAGATAGCAGCAGGTTCTAGCAGGGAATGTTGTGCCAGTAGTACCACATGTTGCCTTAGTACCAATCGTACAGCAGCAGCCAGAGGTTGAGAATCGTTGGGAACTGTTATATGAGCGGTTCATGAAATAATACCCTCCGAATTTCGAGGTTAGTACAGATGAACTCAAGGTTGAGTAGTGGATGAGCATTATCACATCCATCATAAAATTTATGAGGGTGGTAGGAAACAAAAGAGTGGCTTGTGCCACATACGTGTTTTGGGAGGATGCCAGGATTTTGTGGGAGGTAGTATCCCAGACTAGGGACGTGACCACAATGAATTAGGAATGTGTTTAATGAAAAATACTATAATGATGCAGTGATAGCTGCAAAGTCAGATGAATTTAACAGTTTGGTTCAGGGAAATATGTCAATACAAAATATGCCCTAAAGTTTGATGGACTAGCCAAGTTTGCTTTGGACTTGGTGCCTACTAATGTGACTAGGAAGGGGAGGTTCCTCCAGGGGCTAAACTCTACGATAGGCCGAGATGTCAGAATTACCACAATGCCTGGAGTGATGACATACACTCAGGTAGTAGAAAGGGCCCTTACTACAAAGGGTGTTGAAAACAAGGTCTGGCACGAGAACGAGACCAGAAGGGATACCAAGAGGAAAGGACCTCCCTTTATACAATATGGTAGGGGCGGACGCCCTAGAGACCAGAAAAGGAAGACTCTGATACCGTTTTAGCTTCAAGCCTCAATTGAAGGCCACGTGATATAGAATTAGGCCTCCAGGACAGCAATGAGGTCTAGAGGACATATCCAAAATGTGCCATATGTAGAAGGAGTCATCTAGGGGAGTATCGGGCAAAGGCCTTCTTTTTGTGCGAGATATTGGAGCACCTCAAGAAAGACTGCACAAGGGTGAAGAAAGAGGAGTTGAAAAAGGTGGATAACTTGACTCAAACTCGAATGTTCGCACTGACACATGCAGAGGTTAGGACTAGTCCCACAGTAGTGACAAGTCAGCTTTCTAATGTTGGCACTTCTTACACTGTATTGATTGATTCTGGTGCTACACACTCATTTGTTTCTACTAGAATAATTTATAGATTGTGTAAACCTTGTGACTATTACACTATAGGGTTGGGGACCTTATTTCCTACTGTGGAGCTGGTAGTCTCTAGGAGATGGGTTAGATCATTGACAATGGTGGTTGACAGCAGAGAATTATCAGTGGATTTGATTGAGTATGTTATGGATGATTTCGACATGATTCTGAGTGTGGATTGGTTATCCATGTATAGGGCTACTATAGATTGCAAGAAAAAGATGGTGACTTTTGAGCCTGAGGGTGAGGACCAATTTGTTTTTGTTGGTATTGTGCATGGACCGCATGTTCCTATGACATAAACATTGAGGGCAAGAGACCTATTACGAGGTGGTTGCATAGGATTCTCAACTAGTGTGGTAGACACCACTATGTTCGTGCTAGTGGGACCAAAGGAGACTATATTGATTCGTGAGTTCTTAGATGTGTTCCCTAATGACTTACCAGGATTTCCAACGGATCGAGAGATTGATTTCATTATTGAGTTTGCACCAGGTACAGAACTAGTGTCTAGAGCATCATGTGGAATGGCTCCGGGGAAACTGACAGTTACATGAGCTACTTGACTTGGGTTTTATCAAGATCAGTTTCTCGCCATGGGGTGTGCCAATTTTATTTGTGAAGAAGAAAGATGGTTCTTTGAGAATGTGTATTGATCACAGAGAACTGAACAAGCTGACTATTAAGACCAAGTGTCCACTGCCGAGAATTGACGATTTGTTTGATCATCTATAGGGAAAGACAGTGTTCTCAAAGATTGATCTTCGATATGGTTATCACCAGCTGAGAATCAAAGAAGAAGATATACCGAAGACATCTTTTCATACCAGATATGGGCATTATTAATTCTTAGTCATGTCCTTTGGATTGACTAATGCCTCGACAGCTTTTTATGTCTAATGAACAGGGTGTTCAAGGATTACCTTGATTGGTTTGTGATCGTCTTCATCGATGATATTCTAGTTTATTCTCATTCGAAGGAAGAACATGAGCAGCCTCTTCGATTGGTTTTGCATAGGCAAAGGGAACATAGGTTATATGCCAAATTCATGAAGTCTGAGTTCTGGCTACCTCAGGTGACCTTTCTAGGTCACATTTTCAACAAATATGTAATTAAAGTAGATCCATCCAAGATTGAGGGGGTTAAAGATTTGCCAAGGCCACAGAGTGCTTCAGAGATAAGGAGTTTCCTTGGATTTGCAGGCTATTATCGGTGTTTCGTTGGGGGGAAGGATTGCTAGATTTGACACGTAAGAACCTAAACTATGTATGGTGAGACAGGTGTGAGAGCGACTTCCAAGAGTTGATGCGGCAGTTGATCACTGCTCTGTTTTCTAAGCCTTCCAATAAATCGAGAAATGTTTGTAGTTTCCTACGATGCTTCGAAATGGGGATTGGGTTGTGTTCTTATACAGGCAGGGAAAGTGATTGCTTATGCATCACGACAACTAAAGGAGTATGAACAGAGATACCTCACTCATGATTTGGAGTTAGTAGAAGTGATTTTTGTACTGAAGGTGTGGTAACACTATCTATATGAAGAGAAGTGTGAGATATACATTGATCATAAGAGCTTAAAGTATTTCTTTACCTAGAGAGATCTAAACATGAGACAGAGGTGTTGGCTGAAGTTGGTGAAAGATTATAACTATGAGATTCTTTACCACCCAGGAAAAGCCAACGTGGTGGCAGATGCCTTGAGTCGGAGAGGCCCGGAACAGTTATTCACTTTGAAATAGATATCCAAGGAGTTGGCAGAGGAGATGACTAGAGCGGGGATAGAGTTAGTGGTGGGCCAGGTAGCCAACATCACCTTGTACTCTACTCTCTTGGAGAGGATTAGGGAATGGCATATGAATGATCCTCAGTTGATGAGGCATAGAGAGGACGTCCTAGCTGGAGTGGCTAAGGACTATAGGGTTTCAAAGATGGGTTTATTGAGATACAATGGTCCGATTTGTGTTCTGATAGATGGTGCTATCAGACGGAAGATTCTAGATGAGTCTCATACCATGCCTTATTCTCTACACTTAGGCACCACAAAGATGTACCAGGATTTGAGAAGTTTATATTGCTGACTTGGGATGAAGAATGATGTGACTGAATATGTAACCAAGTGTCTGACATGTCAACAAGTCAAGGCTGAATACTAGAGACCAACTGTAATGCCTCGGATTCCCTATTATGGTTAATGGCTGGATTAGTAGGCCGGGAGGGCCATAACTGTTTAATTACGCCATTAAATGTGTTTATGCATGTTTATGAGAATTATATTATCATATGATGTTAAATGCATGCTTGTGAGTCCACATTTGTTTACAGGGGTATTATGGTAATTTGGCCCGTTGAGAGTATAATTGAATATTTGTTGTATGTTAATGATATATTGTGAGACCACATTATAATGTGGATTGGTTCGAGAATTTCGACATGAGACGATCCTTAAACATGATTTATCGGTTTGGTCATAACAGGTTTGAGCTCGGGGCTCGGGGTGAGTCTCGGGGTGATATTAAAGGTTATAGCGTTACTGGGGATTTTAGGGTAACGGGTTATGAAATATTGGAGTTTTAGGATATTGAGATTAGCGGGAAATGGGAAGCGTTAATTATAATTAACGGGTTTAGCGTAAAGTACCAATTTTTCCCTTGGGGTGGCTTTGGAGGCTTAAGATGACATAAGGGGTATTTTGGTCTTTTTAGGGGTGGATATATATGATGTTTGATAGCTGAAGGTTGTAGAACAAAACAGAACAAAACAGAGGCTCTATCTTCTCTTCCCGTACACACCACTTCCTCCATTGCTTTCCTTGGGTTTTGAGTTCTTGGAGGAGATTCAAGCTAGGGAAAAACTTAAGGGCTGGATTGGAGACTTGTGTTAGCTTGTGTGGAAGGTTCAAGACAAGTTTCAAGGTGAGTTTTGGCCATTAACACAGCTGGTACTCTGTTTTTGTTTATAGTTTTCAATTCATGTTCTTGATGTGGGAAGTATGAATCAAAGGAGGTTGTTGGTGTTAGTTGATTGGGGTTTGGTGTGAGTGAGATAAGGATGTTGTAAGGGGGTTTAATTACATGTTTGGAGGAGGTTTTATGGTGGTTTGAGAGGCTGGTTTGAGAGAAAAACGCACAGGGGGAAAAGTCTGGTTTGTGCGTGGGCTAGTTGCTGAATTGGGCTTGGTGCCGCGGCACAGCTTTTGCGTGCCGTGGCCCATGCGCGTCTGGCAGATGGGGCTTGGGGGCGTGCCGCGGCACGGCTTTTGGGGGCCGCAGCCCATAAGGCCAAATTTTGCTAAAAGTGGTTTTTAGCTTAGGGATTCAAACCATAGGCCTCGGGGTTGGACCTAGTACCCGGTCGGGTAGTATTTGAGGTCTCGGGGGCTGGGATTTGGTTTGGGAACCCTCAGTTATCATTTTTATTGATGAATCCTATATTTTGGTTATGACCAGGTGACCGTCGAGGAATTTAAAGGTTGATCGTTCTCAGGGGTCGTTCATATTATAATTCTCACTCGAACCAGAGGTAAGAAAACAGTGTAAGAATATAGTTGCACCCTGTATAGATATATGGCATGTTTGGTTTGATATTTGAGGCATGCTGGTTGATATATGTGGACATGGATTGCATATTAAATGCTATTGAACGCTGATTACCTGCTTGAGACACTGACTAGTCAGGGACCGACTCTAAAGTCGAGAATCACGCATTGAATGGCTCTATAGCATTAATGCCAGACCGACCCTAGGGTCGAGAAACTTACAAGCGCTTGCCTGGCTTATAACCAGATGAATATAGCCAAGGTATATGACCCCGGTGACTATTTGTCACATGGCTAAGGGACGTTGTCCATAGTTTTGACTCCAGAGTCGTGAGGAAGGTTATGTTGGTGACTAATCACCATACACTTGTCCTAAACAACTTATGAAAGATTCATTTCTCAGTTAAGCCCTGGTGACCCTATCGTCACATGGCTAGAGGGAGCGATGCTCATTATTGTGACTTTTGGCTATTGTCACCTATTTGTTGGACTGATAGTCCTGAATGGTTATTATGATCGTTGTTGATATTATATCATGCTTTATTGTGTTTTCTTGCTGGGCCTTGGCTCATGGGTGCTATGTGGTGCAGGTAAAGGAAAGGAAAAGCTTGGCCAGTCTTGAGTGGAAAGCTTGGGCGATGTAATGTACATATAGGGCCGCTTGACCGCCACGGTCAAGGAGTTCTCAGAGGGACTAGGGGTTTACCCTATTTTTTGCCGCTTAGGCCGGCGGGGATTGTATATTTGGAACTGTAGCAACTCTTTTGTAACATGAACTACTTGTAAACATTTTAAAAAGGCTCATGAGCAGTTTATTTACTTAATGAAAAGTACCCTTTCCTTTTTACTGGTTTTCCACCTTAACCTGTTAATAACACTTAGATCACGTTTTTAACCAAAGGACTCGGGTAGCGGGTCAAATTTCCGGTTCACCGTTCTCCGTAACTGTTCTGGGGTAGCCAGGGCATTACACCAACAGGGCTACTATAGCCCTTGGGTATCCCTAAATTGAAATGGGAGGACATTACCATGGAAATTGTATTGAGATTACCCAGGACCGGGGTCATCATGATTGAATTTAGGTGATTGTATATCAGTATAGAAACACATCCCATTTCTTGCCAGTAAGGATGAACTTTATAGTGGATCAGTATGTTGATCTTTATGTGAAAGAGATAGTACGCCTTCATGGAACTCCTAGGTTTATCATGTCGGATCAGGACCCCATCTTTACTTCCAAGTTTTGGGGAAGTCTGTAGAATGCTATGGGTACACAGTTGAAATTTAGTACAGCTTACCATTCTTAGACAGATGGTCAGTCTGAGAGGATTATTCAGATACTTGAAGACATGCTTCAGCCATGCGTTTTGGACTTTGATGGGTCTTGGAGTAAGTACTTGTCTTTGATAGAGTTTTCCTACAACTGCCACTACAAGTCAACTGTAACGCCCCAACTCCAGGGACCGCTACAGTGCACATTGCAAACAGTGCTAAACTCGCTAATCGAGTCGTTTGGCCATAAACGTGTAACTAAGTGTGATTAGCGGTTTAGGGATTAAAAATTTCGGTTAAGATGTAAAGTTTCACTAGAACGTTTAATATATAGACTGGGATTCCAAAAATATAATTTCAGAGTCTATTACAAAAGAATATTTACAAAAGGCTGTTCTAAGCAGCAAAATAGGGTTTAACCCTAGTTCCTCTTTCAAACCTCGCCCAAGTATTGGTCGAGCAGCTGCATATGTACACGTCATCACCTAAGCTCTCCAACTCAAGGATGGCCTAGCATCCTTTTTCCTTTACCTGCACCACAAAGCACCCGTGAGCCGAAGCCCAGCAAGAAAACTCATATGCTCATAAACAGTCATATCATGATATCAAATCATATCTGGCATGCCTAGCAATCATAGCTCTATTGAGCATGCAAATGAATTCCAACAAATGCTGGGGTATCCAGGATAAGAAATCCTGGCCTTCTGATTGGAGGACTATCAAGTCAATCCTAATCAGATGAGTGTCACAACACTTGAGGTTTCGATAAACCATGCTGAGTGACCGACAAGCGAGTCACTAATTCAAATGGAGGGGTGGCTGTTGGGTAAGCCTCTAGCCTTCAGTAGGTCCTGGTAACCATACTGAGTGACTGACAAGCAAGTCACTAATTCAAATGGAAGGGTGGTTGTTGGGTAAGCCTCTAGCCTTCAATAGGTTCTGGTAGACCATACTGAGTGACTGACAAGCAAGTCACTAATTCAAATGGAAGGGTGGTTGTTGGGTAAGCCTCTAGCCTTCAAGCACTTATAATGTTCATCGACCTTGAGGTCGGTCCGGCATTAATGCTCTTTGAGTCATTCAATGCAGAAATTCGATTAGATCTAATCTCTGTTGGCTTGCGTGATACACGCTAAGGCCATTCTGACTAATGAGACAGTGCAACGTGACCAGTGCCCAGTACCACTGCCGAACCTGACTAATGAGTCACAGCTTCATAGCTGATACTAGCACCTTTGCCAAATCTGACTAATTAGTCAGTACTATGCATAGGTAAGCAATGCTATCAATGTGTATCATATGCCAATTATCCAAGAGTAGGGCATTCAGCATGCTTACTAAACAGTTGCTAGCATAATTATGATCATGCACAAACTCAGAGACTCAAGCTCTGACCAATCTCATATTCATCATTCATGGCATGCCCTAATCACATGTTTCTCGTGCATCACATGCATCACACTTAATCATCCAACATGCCTCAATAATAATCATATGCAAATGGGCAAGATTGCCAAGCATTCATTATGCTATCAATGTTTACATTTAAAAATCCAACATACATCAAACATAACCATGCATGTCATATATGGGGTGCAGTTTTCTTACCTTGGGTTCGAGCAAGAATTAACAAAAGAAACGAACTTTGAGAATGATCAGTCCTTTGGTCCTTTAACGGTCACCTAGTGATAACTAAAAATATAGGATACCATCAATGAAAATGAAAGCAAAGGTTTCCAAACCAAAATCTAGCCTCCGGGACATCAATCCACACTTAACCGGGTAGTAGGACCGACCCCGAGGCCTTAAGCTAGCATCCCCAAGTCAAAAACCTATTTCTGGGAAAATCTTCCCTGATGGGCCGCGGCTCACCCTCAGACAGGGGCAAAATCTTCCCCAGAAGCACACTCAGGCCGCGACACACCATAGCCAGGCCGCGGCACATTACACAAACCCGCAACAGTCAGATTTTCCTCCCCTGCATTTCCCTCGAAACCAAACCTTCAAACAAATCCCAAACCTCAACCTAACACCCAAGTCAACCACTAAACATCATCTACAACTCATCCTCATCAAAACCCAAGTTAGACACCAACCAAACTTCCATTAATTCCAACTAACCACCAAGAAATCACAAGCTGAAACTTAAAAGAAAACAAAGTATAACCAGACTTTCATGGCTGAGTTTCCTTACCTCAAGCTTGGTTTTCAATCCCCTTCAATAGCTGAATCAAGTCCCTAAGCCCAAACCTTGATTTCCTAGCTTGTTACCTCAAGTTGGCTCTCAAAATTCCAAAGGGAGAAAGAAGGGAAATGGTGTACGGGTGAGGAGAGAAAGGAGGTTGATGTTACTCTATTTTCTAACAATTCCACAGCCTTCTAAACCCAAAGGCTGATATATATCTTGGGGGTAAAATGACTATTTTGCCCCTTGGTCAAATAAAAACTTCAAAACACTCCCAAGGGTAAAATCGTCATTTCCCGCCTATCTCGTTAATTATAATTAACACTCTCTAATTCCCATTATTCTCAATATTCTCAAATACCAATAATTCACATCCCGTTACCCTTTAATTCCCGGCAATGTTCTAATCACCAAATTACCCCGAGACTCACTCCGAGCCCCGAACTTAATCCCGTTATGACTAGACCGAAAACTTGCATTCCCATGATCGTCTCATGCCGAATGGCTCGAACCTATATGTGGTAAAATTTATTATTCACCCATATGCATGAAATTACACAATCACGCCCCCAACGACCAAATTACCAAAGTTCCCTTGCAATTAAAATATGAGCCCATATGCATGCATTCACCATCATATAATAATATAATTCACATAAACATGCATATAACCATTAAATGCCATAATAAATCAATTATGGCCCTCCCGGCCTCCTAATCAAGGTCCTAAACCTTATTAGGAAATTTGGGGCATTACATCAACCATTGAAGTGGATCTGTATAAGACGTTGTGTTGTAGGAAGTGCAAATCACCCATTCATTGGGATGAAATGGGTGAGAGGAAATACTTAGATCCTAAAGCAATTCAGAAGACCAATGAGGCCATCGAAAAGATTAGAGCTTGGATGCTCACATCACAGAGTAGACAGAAATGTTATTTAGATCCGAAGTGTAAGAACGTGGATTTCGAAGTGGGAGACTATGTCTTCCTTACAGTGTCACCGCTGAAAGGGGTGAAAAGGATTGGGAAGAAGGGCAAGTTGAGCCCTAGATTCGTAGGACCTTTTGAGAGCATGTAAAGGAATGGTTAGGTGGCCTACAGGTTGGCTTTACCCCTGGCATTATTAGATGTTCACAATGTGTTTCATATATCAATGCTTTGGAAGTATGTATCAGATGAAATTCATGTGTTGAGTTATGAAGATCTAGAGCAGCAGAACAACTTGTCTTATGAAGAACAACCAGTCCAGATATTAGACAGTAAGGACAAGGACCTGAGGAATAAAATCATACATGTGGATAAGATATTATGGAGGAACAGTAAGGTCGAATAGGCGACCTAGGAATTAGAGTCAGGTATGCAAGATTAGCATCCCGAGCTATTCAGGTAAATTTCGAGGACGATATTGCTGTAAGGAGGGGATAGTTGTAATGTTCCTAGTTTGCTAATTAGACTTGGTGCCTCGATTGGTGTTCCAGGAGGGCATAAATGGATATTATGTGTATTTTTATGATTATAAATTTATGACTATCTGAATGATATGAGTTATATTATAATTTGACTATTTGTGAATGTTCAAGTGTATTAAATATGCTTGTGGGCCTGTTTCTGATTGGAAAGGCATTTTCATAATTTTGACCTAGTGAGGGCATATCTGTAATTATATGTCCTTTATAATTAAGACAACAGTATTATGTGGATATATTTGAGTTAATCGACACGAGGCAATCCTAGTGAGCAATGTAGTGGAAAAGTCGCAACGGGAATAAATACCCGGTTCGGGGTGAGCTTAGGGGTATTTTGGTAATTTGTCACATTACCAGGATACATTGGATGATAGAAATTAATTTGGTGAGTATTTGGATTATTGGATTTAATAGGGAATATGTGGTGTAATTTGAGGTTAATGGGAGATTAGGAATTAATTAAGCGATAAACACGTAGTGTGGGCCACTGTTCGGGTGTGGTATGCACTCACTCAGCCCAGGTCATGATAAAAGATTAATTACTTGCATGAGTTCTTTTATGATTATGAAACATGTTAATTATGATTTACGTTTCATTCATTGTATCTGCTTTTGTTTAATTGGGTTTTCTTGCTGAGCCTTGGCTCACATGTGCTATGTGTGTGGCAGGTAAGTGTTGGTCATAGTGCCCTTACATAAATGAAAGTAGTTCATTATTTATGAAATTTATAAAGGAAATATTTTTATATATAATTAATGTTTATTATTATTTCTTTCCCCAAAATATTTGCATGATGACGTGGCATGTTTGAGGGGCACATTGACACCACGTGACTCGTTGCTAATGAAGACCTGGTCGACCAACGACCAGGGTATCAAGAGGAAATTGAGCTGCCCGATAGGCGCAAGGAATTGTTGAGAAGCAAGGAAGAAGATGTGTTGACATATGCGACTAGATTTGCTCGTAGGACCAAGGCCAGTATTCAAGGACGGTTATGAGTTAGATATTTCCAAGATATTTGATTCTCTTTATATGTAAATATCATTATTTCTGTTATTATTTAAATATGCTTGTAACATAAGTTATGGATGGCCCATAGGCCCATATCTACATCCTTGAGCCTATAAATAGGACTCATGGGATTCATTGAGAGGACACACAATAATTTGTATTCACAGAAAATAAGTGATTTTATACACGATCTTTGTATTCTACTTTGGAGCTTGTGAAACTTGGTGAGCCCTAGTTCACTGATCGCAGGTTTCGAAGTTTACATCAATAAAAACACTAAGTGGACGTAGGTCAATACCAATCTCTAGGGCCGAACCACTATAAAATCGTTGTCTTTTTAGTTCTTGCATTCAGCTCTATCATTCTTAATATTTTTTGTGACTCCATGTCGTTGACTAATTCAACAGTCAACATTATTGAATAATATTTAGATAAATATCAGAAAATTTCTAATTCATTAATGTAGCTATAATCTTGTATTGGTACGAGATAATTAAGATTTTAGATAATGAATTAAATAGTCTGCAGTTTATATTAAAGTTATGGAATCTTTTATTAAACACTGCTAGTATGGTCCACTAGTATTATGAATACATGTGATCTAGATCTGGATCACTGGTGTAGTAGGACATCTTAGTGGATGTGCTTTATACAATAAGATTGAATAGGACTGGATTAGATATGTATTTAACTCTTTATTAAAATATCATTTTCTATAAGCAGTTATAATCATACCACTCGATAATCATATCACTCGATGATCATATGCAAATCGATCTAAATCCTGAAGTTATCAAGAACTCTTGTTTATGTTATTTGGGTCCTTTGATTCACTCGTTAGGGTCTGTCAAAATGATCAGGCTAAAAACTTTTGTTTTGGGGGCTCATTAACGTAGATGGTTGAGGACATGATTTACAAATAAGGAACCTAATCCTTCTTCATATGAAGATTGAATAATGGTTCCCTTAAGTGTTAATTCTGGAACTGAACAGTTTGATGCCTCTAATTTATAAAAGGTTTCTAAATGAAGTGTTCGCTAGTGAATTAATTGTACTTAAGGATAAAGAGGTAATTAGAGGGGTAAAACGGTAATTTCACCTAGCTTTAATTATGAACCAATTATTGGAGGATTGAGTTGCATGAAGTGATTAAATCAAAGGACACTTAATAAAGTACTCAGTAAATATAAGTCTATAATTACAAGAGTGCAATCCCAAATTTTATGTGGAATAATATTGGGATTAATAAATAAGATTATTATATTAAGGAGCTTTAATTAATAATCTAAATTTATTGGAGCTTGGAATTTTAGGCTCATAGGTCCCTGGATTAGCTCTATAAACATTGTACAAGGTAAGAGCATTAATTAATTAAATAAAATAATCAGTTTTGAATTAATTATCTCATCTTATTTTGAATTAATTTGATAAATTAATTTAATATTTAAATTTTGGAAATTTAAATTTAGATAACTGATTTAAAATAAATCAGATATCTTATCTGGGTTGTTAGATTGGTTTTGAATCCATTTAAATTCAATTAAATATATTTTGAATATAATAATAGATAAGATATACTTTAATTGAATTAATTAAAAATAGATTTTCTTAATAAAACCCTAGATGACTAATATAAATATATATATTATTATATTTCTCTCAAGAGTAGACACATATACAGATTGTAATATTCAGTCTCACATAAGGATAGAGTTTTCTCACAAAGAAAAAGAAAGAGAGAAAAGAAATTGTTTCAACCCTTCTCTTTACACAAACTTCATTGATCTCATGTGTTGAGAATATAAATGGAGTCCTAAGTTGTCCTATTGAATCTCTACGTGCCCACACACATCCAATTGTGTTAAGGTTACGGTCTAGAAGACTTTGGTGGGTGTCTTGTGTGTTTGGATAGGATGATCGTTTATTATACAAGAAGATAGCAAGGACACTTGATATGCTTCAAGAGGTAAATCTTCTTTTATTATATTAATATATATATATATATATCATAGGATCGCATATATAAAATGGTTTTATATATAGAATTTTTGTAATCTACTGGAGCAATAAATCTCATTCTGCTGTGCACTCGGAAAATCTGTTTCAAACAGTAAAGGCAAAGAAAAGTTGGACCACCCATGAGTTGGAGAGCTCTGGGGCGGTGTGTACTATAACATTCCAAATTCCTTAATATGGCTTAGTGCCTGGATTAGGGGGCTGGGTGGCAATAATTGTTTTAATTATGTGTTAGTATAGTATAAGCATGTCATTATGTGAATTATATTATAATATAATTATGCTTGCATGTTTAGAAATATTAAATGTGTGTGTGGGCCTGTTAATTATAAGAAGAGCATTTTAGTAATTTGACACGTTGAGGGTATAATTGTAAATATGCCTATGTGTGATTGAGACCACATTATTATGTGGATATATCTAGGTTACTCGGTCTGAGGCGATCTTGGTGAGCAAGTTAGCGGAAAAGTCACAATGGGGTCAAATATCTGGCTTGGGTGAGCTTAGGGGTATTTTGGTAATTTAGTACATTATCGGGATTTATCGGGTAATGGGAGATTAAATGATTATTATTTTGAGGTAGTTGGGAATTTAGAGGAACACTCGAGGATTTAAGCGAACTGGTAATTGACAGAATTGCCCTTGAGGGCACTAGAGGATTTAAGTTAATTATGAGGTATTTTGGACTTTTTGCAAAAGAGATATGCTTGGTTTAGGCAGCTGGGATTTTAGAAACACTTAGAAGAAAAAGATACTTCAGCTCTCTCTCTCTCCCTCTTTCTCACGACTCTCTCTCCCTCCTGTGAAGCTTGGAAGCTATTGAATTTTGGGGAATTCTAAGCCAAAGCATTCAAGAGTTAGACTTGTTGAACTTGGGGATTAGCTCAAGGGTGAATTATCTCAGAGGTAAGGGTCTGAACTCGAATTTCTTTATGTGAATTCTTTTGTTTTGTAGGAAGTTTAGTGTTTGCATGTGTGAGGGTTTGGAGAGTGAATTGTGGATTTTGATGAATTTTCAATCAAGTTGTGAGTTAGGTTTTATTGCTGGAGAGATGTTAAATTGGTTATGGGAATAGAATTAAGGTTTTAAGCTTTATTTGGGGTAATTACGATTGGGTTCAGCTGAGGGAAACACAAGATTTCTGGGTTCGAAGGGGTCAGGCCGCGACTGTGTTCCCGGGGTGCTATGGCTCTCTTGAACTCATGGAAACGGGGAGGGCTCTTTCACCAGGGCGCGCCGCAGCACATGTTTAGTAAAATGGGAGGGTGAGCCTCTGACTTAGGGCGGGTCGCGATGCAGAGGGGTTTTGAACCCCGAGAGCATTTTTTAGTGCGGGAACTCATCCCAAAGGGCTCAGGATTGATCCTACTACACAGTTTGGTGGGATTTGATGTCTCGGAGGCTAGGTCTCAGTACGGAAGCCTAGATTCACTCGTTATTGAAGCGATTCTTTATCATGGTTGTGACTAGGTCATCGTTAAGGGCTCAGATCAGGGATCGTACTCAAGAGTCATTCATCGGTAGCTTGCACTTGGACTGAAGGTAAGAAAACTGCTGAACATAGTCTTGATTTGGGCGATGACCCTATAAATGTGCATGAGTATGATTATGCCTATGTATATCTATTTAAATGTATTATAATGTATTATATCTGAATATGTGATAAATGGATTAGGTTATTTCCTTATGTGACTAGGAGGCTCGGTTTATAAACCAAGGGTTTGTTGTTTTATTTGGTTAAGGATCGACCTACTAGTCGAGGGCGTATCTGATTTAAGGGGGCTTGACTTATAAGTTGAGAATCTCCGAGGCTCAGCTTATAAGTCGAGGATCTTTAAGGTTTGACTTATAAGCCAGGGCTCTGTGAGGCTTGACTCATAAGTCGAGGATCTACAAGATTCAACTTATGAGCTGAGATCAGCATTACACACGTTGAGTGTGTCTGCTATGACTGGCCTCCTTGAGGGTGCACCAAGCACTTGATTGGCCTGGATGCAAAATGAATAGAAAAGGAGTGCAACATGCACTTGCCGCTATGACTGGGCCACCTTGGGGGTGCACCAAGCACATGGCTGGCTGGGATACTAAATAAATAGAAAGGGAGTGCAACACGCACTTGTGCATCTCCATGGTTGCTAATCTATGTAATGTTTATGCTTAGTTCTAGTTATTACTGCTAAGTCTGCTGCATTACTTCGTAAATTGATGAATATGTTTTCTTGCTGAGTCTTTTGGCTCACAGGTGTTTTGTGGTGCAGGTAAAGGTGAAGAGAAGCTTGGCCAACCATAAGTTGGAGAGTGATAGCAGTGACGTGTACATATGCATTCCGCTCGACCGCCAAGGCTGAGAAACTCAAGGAAGCTACGGTTGGACATAGTTTTGCCACCTAGGTTGGCTTATTTTGTAACCTTGGTGTTGTAACCGACTTTTAAACTTGTATTTTGGGGATCTCGTGTAAAGAACAAAGTTTTTGTTTAATGGAAATGTTTATGACTTGACCAAAATTTTAAATACCTGAACCCTTAGTGGCTTAATCACATGTTTAGTCCAAATGACTCATTTAGTGAGTCCATCACTAATTTTAAACACACATGGTAACTGACCCTAATTAGCAGGGCATTAGAACTTGGTATCAAAGCTGCCAAGGTTTAAGTGTTCCTGATGATGGACTCGGCATGTACACTCACTGCTAAAGGTTTAACTTGGGTAACTATTAATATAGCTATATGTGTATTTGCTTAAATGAACTGTATATGCCTTACCTGTTAGCTTAAATAGGAAGCATGAGCTATTCTGAGAGCGCCTAGACCTTGATTTTCGTATGTAGGTTGAGGATGTGCTTATTAGCACGATAGACGCTTGTAAATGTTGCAGATCGCTTATAAGCATCATTATTGCTTTAGAATGTCATAAATGCTTATTAGCGCTGCTGTATGTGCACGTATGCCAAGGGATGCTCATTAGCATCGTTACATTTTAAAAAGAATGCTTATTAGCATTGTTAAATGTTTATGCATGCTAGGAAATGCTCATTAGCATTCTTCTTGCCCTTGAGTATTGGAAATGTTTAAATAATATGATGTTATGTGTATGCATTCCAAGAATGTGCTTATCAGTATCTTGTCCAAGTATGATTATGGATTGCTCTGCTTATTAGCATGATTGTTTATGTCTGAATTATTGGGATGCTTAATAGCATTGTCAATGCACGTGGATGCTTGTTCGATCAGTTTTGAACCGTGGGTTGTTATGAGATATTGTTATTATCGCCTGACAAGCTGAGTCATTGATTGCAGATAGACTTGGAAGTATGTTTCAAGGGCAATCTAATGAGCCAGCTAGCGCTGAGAATCAAGTTAGAAGTAATGACCAGGGTTACAACCCTCCGCCAGTCCCTAAGAACTGACAATAGATGCTTACAGACATGCAAGCTAAGATGCAGAGATAGGATGAAGAGATATTCCAGTTGAGGCAACAACAGGTTCCGGCTAGGAACGCTACATCAGGGGTCCCATCTACTGCTCCTGTACTAGTCTTACAATAACAAACAGAATTTGAGAACCATTGGGAGTTAGTGTATGAACGATTTAGGAAACAACACCCTCTAGTTTTCGAGGGCATTGCAGATCCACTTAAGGCAGAACAGTGGATGGCTATGATTACATCCATCCTAGATTTTATGAGGGTGGTGGGCAATGAGAGAGTGGCTTGTGCCATGTACATGTTTCAGGAGGATGCCCGAATTTGGTGGGAGGTGGTGGCCCAGACTAGAGACGTAACCACAATGAATTAGGAGGATTTCAGAACCCTCTTCAATGAGAAGTACTATAATGAGGCCATTAAAGCTGGAAAGGCTGAGGAATTTAGTAAACTATTACAAGGGAATATGTCGGTGACCGGATATGCCCTGAAATTCGACAGGTTAGCCAAGTTCGCTGCGGCCTTGGTTCCCACTGATGGGACAAGGAAGGAAAGATTCCTTCAGGGGCTACAACCTATGTTAGCCCGGGATGTCAGAATTACCACAGTACCTGGAGTGACGACATACGCTCAGGTAGTAGAGAGAGCCGCTACTGAAAAGAGCGCTGAGAATAAGATCTGGCGTGAAAATGCAACGATAAGGGATACGAGGAGGATGGGAGCTCCCTTCACAGGATTAGGTGGGGGCGGAGGCCCCAATGATCAAAAGAGGAAGACCCCGTATACTATTTTGGCTCCCAAACCTGATAGGAGGCCACAGGGTGTACAGATTGGTCACCAGGGCGACAATGAGATCTGGAAGAGATATCGAGAGTGTGCCAGATGTAGGAGACATCATCTGGGAGAGTGTCAGGTGAAGGACTGCTTTTTATGTGGGATTGTGGGGCATTTAAAGAAGGATTGCCCAAGAATGAAGAAAGAGGATCCAAAGAAAATAGAAAGCTTGACTCCAGCTCGAGTATTTACGCGGACACAGGCTGAGACTGAGGCTAGGCCCTTAGTGGTCACAGGTCAGCTTTCTAGTGCTGGAATATCTTATACTATGCTGATTGATTCGAGTGCTACAGAATCTTATGTTTCTAGTAAGTTTACTGATAGACTGTGTAGGCCATGTGATTACTATGCTATGGGGTTTGGGACATTACTACCCACAGGGGAGTTAGTGGTTTCCAGGAGATGGGTTAGATCCTTGCCAGTGATGGTTGAAGGCAGGGAGTTGTCGGTTGACTTAATAGAGTTAGTTGTGACTGACTTTGATATGATTTTGAGGATGGATTGGGTGACTAGATATGGGGCAACCATTGATTGCAAGAAGAAGATGGTAACCTTTGAACCTGAGGGTGAGGAACCCTTCTTATTCGTTGGCACTGCGCATGGACCTCGAGTGCCAATGATTTCAGCATTGAGGGTCAGAGATCTACTGCAAGGAGGTTGTATAGGGTTTCTAGCCAGTGTGGTGGATACCACCCAGGTCGTGCCAGTGGGACCAGAAGAGACTAGGTTGGTCTGTGAGTTCATGGATGTGTTCCCATAGGAGTTACTAGGGTTACCGCTACATAGGGAGATCAAATTTGTTATTGAGCTGGCACTAGAGATAGAACCAGTGTCTAGGGTACCTTATATAATGGCCCCAGCAGAGTTGAGGAAACTCAAGGAACAGTTACAGGAGTTGTTAGATCTGGGTTTTATTAGACCTAGTTTCTTTTCGTGGGGAGCGCCAGTTTTATTTGTTAAAAAGAAGGATGGTTCTCTAAGGATGTGCATAGACTACAGAGAACTGAATAAGTTGACTATTAAGAATAGGCATCCTCTACTAAGAATAGATGACTTATTTGACAAATTGCAAGGTAAAATGATATTTTAAAAGATAGATCTTCAATCTAGTTATCACCAGTTGAGGATTAAGGAGGAAGACATACCAAAGACAACATTCCGTACCAGATATGGGCATTATGAATTTCTCGTTATGTCGTTCAGTTTGACTAACGCCCACGAAAACTTTCATGAACTAAGTGTTCAAGGATTATCTGGACCGATTCGTGATCGTTTTCATCGACTATATTTTGGTTTATACACAGTCAGAGGAAGATCATGGGCAACACCTCAGGTTGGTCTTGCAGAGACTGAGATAGCACAAGTTATTTGTGAAGTTCAAAAAGTGTGAGTTTTGGATACCTCAGGTGACGTTCTTGGGTCATATTGTTAGTAGAGATGGGATTAAGGTAGACCCAGCTAAGATTGAGGCGGTCAGGAATTAGCCAAGGCCAAGGAACGCCTCTAAGATTATAAGCTTCCTTGGATTTGTAGGCTATTATAGGAAGTTTGTAGAAGGGTTCTCAAGAATAGCTACCCCACTGACAGAACTGACACGTAAGAACCAGAAGTTCACGCAGTCAGACAGATGCGAGAACAACTTCCAGGAGTTAAAGTTGCGTTTGATTACCGCCCCAGTCCTCAGTCTTCCGACAGATCAGGAGAAGTTCATGGTTTATTGTGATGCTTTAAGACAAGGGTTAGGTTGTGTCCTTATGCAGGCAGAGAAAGTAATTGCTTATGCATCACGACAGTTGAAAGATTATGAGCAGAGATATTCTACCCATGATCTGTAGTTGGCAGCGGTGGTCTTTGCATTAAAGGTATAGAGGCATTATGTTTATGGAGAGAAGTGTGAGATATATACAGACCACAAGAGCCTCAAGTACTTCTTTACATAGAGGAATTTGAATATGAGGCAAAGGCGTTGGTCGGAGTTGGTGAAGGATTATGATTGTGATATCCTTTATCATCCAGTAAAAGCCAACGTGGTGGCAGATGCCCTAAGTTGGAGAGGTCCGGGGCAGTTGAACAGTGTGAGACAGATATCCAAGAAGTTGGCAGAGGATATGACCAGAGTAGGGAGTGAGTTAGTAGTGGGCCAGTTAGCTAATATTACCATGTAGTCTACTCTTCTAGAAATGATTAAGGAGAGTCAGTTACAAGAGCCACAATTGATGATGATTAGAGAGGACATCCTAGCAGGAGTGGCTAGGGATTATACAATATCAGATATGGGTTTGCTAAGATATAAAGGTCAGATCTGTATTCCGATGGATGCTATTATTAAACGAGAGATTCTTGATGAATCTCATACTACCCCGTATTCTTTGCATCTCGGTACCACAAAGATGTACCACGATCTGATAACTTTGTATTGGTGATCAGGGATGAAGGGTGACGTAATTGAGTATGTAGCCAAGTGTCTGACGTGTCAGCAGATCAAAGCTGAACATCAGAGACCAGCAAGATAGCTACAGCCCTTGGACATTCCAGAGTGGAAGTAGGAAGACATCGCAATGGACTTTGCGGTGGGATTGCCCAAAATGCTGGGTCAGCACAATTCGATATGGGTGATTGTAGACACATATAGAAAATCGGCTCACTTTCTACCAGTGAAGACGACTTATACCATTGACCAGTACGCAGATCACTATGTAAGAAAAATAGTACGTCTTCATGCAGCCCCGAGGTCGATCGTGTCGGATCGAGACCCTACATTTACGTCCATGTTTTGGGGAAGTTTGCAGAAAGCAATGGGCACGCAACTGAAGTTTATTACAACCTATCTTCCTCAGACCGATGGTCAGGCCCATAGGTCCATAGGTCCCTGGATCAGCTCTATAAACATTGTACAGGGTAAGAGCGTCAATATAACAATTATGGGTATATTTGTCAAGAAAATTAGTTTTTGAGCAAATACGTAATTATGAGATAATTATTATTTAAGTAATTGTAATTTCATAATTATTCATTAATTAAATAAAATAATTAGTTTTGAATTATTATGTCATCTTATTTTGAATTAATTTGATAAATTAATTTAATATTTGAATTTTAGGAATTTAAATTTAGAAAACTGATTTGAAATAAATCAGATATCTTATATGGGTTGTTAGATTGGTTTTGAATCCATTTAAATTCAATTAATTATATTTTAAATATAATAATATATAAGATATACTATAATTGAATTAATTAAACATAGTTTTTATTAATAAAACCCTAGATGACTAATATAAATATATATTATTATATTTCTCTCAAGAGTAGACACATATACAGATTGTAATATTGAGTCTCACAAAAAGATAGAGTTTTCTCATGGAGAAAAATAAAGAAAGAAAAGAAATTCTCTTTACCTAAACTTCATTGATCTCATGTGTTAAGAATATCAATGGAGTCCAAAATTGTCCTATTGAATCTCTATGTGCCCACACACATCCCATTGCGTTGAGGTTATGGTCTAGAAGACTTTGGTGTGAGTATTGCGTGCTTGGATAGGATGATCGTTTATTATACAAGAAGATAGCAAGGACACTTTATAGGCTTCAAGAGGTAAATCTTCTTTTATTAGATTAATATATATATATATTATAGGATCGCATATATAAAATGGTTTTATAAATAGAATTGTTGTAATCTACTGGGGCCATAAATCGCATTCCACTGCACACTCGAAAAATTTGTTTCCAACGGAAAGGGCAAAGGAAAGTTGGACCACCCATGAGTTGGAGAGCTCTGGGGTGGTGTGTACTGTAACATCCCAAATTCCTTAATATGGCTTAGTGCTTCGATTAGGGGGGCCGGGAGGCAATAATTGTTTTAATTATGTGTCAGTATAGTATGAGCATGTCATTATGTGAATTATATTATAATATAATTCTGCTTGCGTGTTTAGAAATATTAAATGTGTGTGTGGGCCCGTTTCTTATAAGAAGGGCATTTTAGTAATTTGACTCGTTGATGGTATAATTGTAAATATGCGTGTGTGTGATTGAAACCACATTATTATGTGAATATATATGGGTTACTCGGCGCAAGGCGATCTTGGTGAGCAAGTGAGCGGAAAAGTCACAGCGGGGTCAAATATCCGGCTCGGGGTGAGCTTAGGGGTATTTTGGTAATTTAGTACATTACCGGCATTTATCGGGTAATGGGAGATTAAGTGATTATTACTTTGAGGTAGTTGGGGATTTAGAGGAACACTCGAGGATTTATACAATTTAAAAGCATCAAAAGTTTCATCTTTATGCTTTAAAAGAAACACATACGTATATCTACTAAAATCATCTATAAAAGTAAGAAAATACATTTTACCACCTCTAGTTAAAACACCATTTAATTCACAAAGATCACTATGGATTAAATCTAGTAAATTAGATGATCTTTCTACACTAGGAAAAGGTTTCTTAATCATTTTTTCCTTAACACATGTTTCACATTTACCATAGTTTTTAATATTGCATGCAATCATACCACATTTTACTACTCTTTTCATGGTTGAAAAACCTATATGCGATAGCCTAAGATGCCACAAAAATAAAGAATCATACTCAACAATATAGGCGGAATTAACATTTTTATTGATAACATTGAAAGTTACATCATTGGTGCACAATTTAACCATTCCCTCACAAGAGTACCCTTTTCCCAAGAATACATTTGATTTGGTAAGTATAAGTTTACTGGACTCAAAGACGACTTTAATGTCTGGCTTGCCAAGCAAATCACCACTTACAAGTTTCTACTCATTTCAGGAACATAAAATACATTCACTAATGTAACTTTCTTGCCAGAGGTGAAGTAGACTTCAATAGTACCTTTACCAAGTACCTTGGATTTTCCCTCATTGCCCATTTGTATATCATGGTTTCCCTTTGACTCTTCAAAGGTCTTGAACAATGATTTGTCATAGGTGACATGGATGGTGGCACATGTATCATACCACCACCCTTTCACCTTCCCTTGGACCGCATTCCCCTCACTAAGGGTAGCAACTATGTTTTCCTCTTGAGTTGCGTTCACCTTAGGTCTTTGTTGGTATTTTCTATGCTTACACTCTCTAGCATAGTGACCCTTTTTCCCACACACAAAGCAAGGACCTTTCTCGCCCTTAAACTTGTTTGGGTTGGTTTTTGGACCCAAAGGTTTCTCGTTACCCTTTTTCCCTTTGTTTTTGGGATGTTTTGGTTGTGACACCGCATTTTCTTTGGAAGTCTCTCCATTAGACCCCTCCACAAGTTTATCTCTACGTATCGATTCCTCTTCGATTCGAATATGTTTTTGGATTTCCTCCAAAGAATAATCCTCATTTTTATGAAGGATTCTTTTCCTATAGCTCTTCCAAGTTAGTGGTAATTTAGCCACTATAGCACCAACTTGAAAGGCCTCGGGAAGCTTGATCTTTAGCACTTTCAATTTGTTAACAATTATTTGCAATTCATGAATTTGAGAAAGAATAGGTTTATCACCAAAAAAATTGAAATCGAAGTATTGAGATATCAAAAACTTTTTGGTACCTTCCTCTTCCGCCTTAAAAATTTTCTTAAGTGCATCCCATATCTCCTTGGCCGATTTGGTCTCGGTTTAGAGGTCATAGAGCCTATCAGATAGAGCATTGAGGATATGACCCCTACAAAGGAGATTGTCCTCCTCCCTCTTCCTTCTCTTCTCCACCTCCTCGGGAGTGTCTTTGTCGGATGGCTTGGCTAGAGGTGCCAAGGAAAACTTAAGGATGTAGGCGAATTTGAGAGTGGTTAAAAGAAACCTCACCTTGTCTTTCCACCTAGTAAAATTGGATCCATCAAACCTATCCAATCTTACTAGGTCTTGGTTCATGATCTTGATTGTCTCCCCTTCCATTGAAACAAAAAGGGTTAAGCTTTTGAATGTTAGGAAAATATATATTGCCTCAATGGATATGGGTAAGAATATTACAACTCTATGCAATAATATTACAAATAAATATAGATTGATTAAATAAGGTTACAACTCTATAACTGAAAGTACAAATAAACAAAATAGAAGAAGATGAGAAGAAGAATGGAATAGTGAAAAATACAATTCTAAGCAAAAGATTACAAATAAAGTAAAAGCGTTTGGAACAAAAGAAAAGATGATTACAACTCTAAACAAAATTACAAATAAATAAAACAAGAGGAATGAGAAGAAAAGCAATAGAGGAAATTGTAAGAATAAAATAAAGAAAACTTTCACTTACACAACCTAAGTGAAGAGTGTTGGGGATCACCAACTTGAACAAGGTATAAAACCTTTGTCCAAAAGCTTATTTCCCCCTAACTAAAGCACTAAAGATCTCTCTCAGATATTGGAAATGCTTTCTGGAATTATCAAGCCTCAAGGTGTTTCTAGCCAAGTGCTCTAATGGATAGAAATGTTGTGTCTTACAAGTGAGCTATAGGCTACTATTTATAGAGTTTAGAGACACCCTTTGAATTTCAAATTCCACCAACCCCCATGGCTGTTACCAATGTTTAATTTGATTAATATGGAATTAAAAAGGAGATTTGGGAGCTATTTGGGTTTTTTGAGCCGTTCAACAGAGATTGAAAAAACTGAAAAATTGGTTAGTTTTTGGCCTGTGGCCGCGGCCACTAGTCTCTGTCCCACAGGCCGCGGCCACCGACCAATTTCAGCACAAAAAATGTGTTGTTTTTCCAAACGGTTCCAAACCCTCCCAAATGATTTTGTAACTCCCAAAACACATTATTGGGGTAAAAATCATATCTCTAACATCCATATCACATATGGCTTTATGAAATTCATCTCAATATTGTGTAACAATAAATTTACACAATAAAGGGTAATATTTGGAAGTTACAAATTTGTAACACCAAATATGTTACATTATTTGGATATATCTCATATATCTATATATTGTAACTTTCTATTATATGTTACAATATGTGACACTCTTTGTCACATTTATTTAATCTAAAATATTATATTATAATATAATATAATATTACATTATATTATAAAATAATATAACACTAACTGAGTACCCGAAATGGGGAGCATAAGTCAAAAACAGAGGCAAATTACTTTGTCCCTACGTACTGGCCGTGGGAGCCTCCATGTTCAACTGAGCCTCTTCAAAGAGGGCATCCAGCTCCTCAGAGTTGGACCTCTCCATTTGTTGGGGCTACTCCCTTTTCTTCTTTGCCACGTTCACCGTGTCGCGCCCTCCACGGCCTCGATATGGACGATGGCTAGCTCCTCCCTCAAGGTCGGGTCCTTCTCGCATTGCAACCCCCGAAGGCTAGGGGCCACAATATATTGGTTGGCTTCCAACATCCCAAACATTTGCAGGTTCATGGTGTTTACGTAGTCTCCTACATTCAGATCTTTCGTGCTTAAAGTGGCGTAGTACTTCTTTCGGTCAAGTATTGACTAGGTGAGAGGGGTCTAGGCATATGGTCATGTCATCCAGGACTGTAAGTAGAAAGTGGTTAACAAAAAGAACAAAATGAACGAACAATATTAAGATAAAAGACTACTTACACACTTGCTGGAAGTCCACGAACAACGTGGGGTACTTATCCAAAAGGAACCCGAATGTCATAAACCAATAATGTCTGACATCCAGGGGGTGCTTCTAGGAGCAGGATAATTACTGCGAGGCTTCATTCTGTAGAAGTCATCCCGGGTCTTATCCTTGGCATTAAGTTGTGACTTCAGCTTATAGAAATAAAGCACCTCCGCTGGGGTTGACTCCGGAATCTCCTTCGCCACTCAAAATATACGCCATCCCACAAGAAGTCTATAAGCTTGGGGTAGGAGATGAAAGGTCGCGATCCCCACAAACTTCAGGAACTGCGTGAAATAGTTATGGAGTGGGAGAGTGGCTCCCCCACTAATGTGGCCCATGATCCAGGCCCCAAATTCGCCCACGCTGGCGTGGGCCTTTTCCTCCTTCCTAGCTAAGCGGTTATAAAAGAGTGCAAGAGTTGACTCCACTCCCAAATGCTTCTCCAAGACATCCAACATCTGATAGTTTCGAAATAAATTCTTCTCCTTGTCCATCTCCCATGTGTTGCTACTGGGGGGTTTGTGTCCTTCCAGGACGAAGGGGTCCGACTGGATGTATTCTTCCGGGTGGAGAGTAACGCCGAGACTCATGACTAGTGATCTAGGAACAAAAAGAAAAAGAAGTAAAGAACCAAGTAGTTAGCACCAAAACACAAAAAGGTTGGTTAAGGTACGAGGGCTCTCCTACGAATTGCTTGGAAGAGTCCCCTCTGGATCAGTTCCGGGATCAAAAAAGACCCCCAGAATCCTGATCGGGAACAAATAAGAGGAGTTTTTCTAAAGTTTTCCCAAGTCGGCCTATTACCGTTTGTTCAGGGACAACCCAAACCTGAGAGGATTTGGGATGACCCAGATAGTTCGTTCTACTAATCTAATATGCCTAGATCCACCCTAAACAGTGGCCCTGGCTATAATAGCCCTATAGCCACAAATGTGATACCACAAAACGATAAGCACGGGAAAACAGAAATAAAGGTTTGGGAAACTTACCGTAATGTGTTGATCGTGGAGGGTGTAGTGTTTCCGGCAACAGGGATCGCAAAATCATGGTCTTGAATAAGCGAAGACGACACAGAAGTTCATCTACTGGTCAAGCTGAGGTCACACTTTCAGGGAGGGCACAGAAATGAGATGCGTCAGGAAGAGGCGGCGACGAAAACAGAGAAGTCGATGGAGAATCTCGTCGGCGAGCTCGGACATAAAATAGTCTCTTTATGGTTTCAATTGTTCAGAATACATAAAACTTGCAAATGAAAATATGGGGGGTATTTATAAGAGTCAAAAGCACGTTTTTGATCCAATGGGTCAGGCGTTTTCCCACATCCGACAGTCTCGGATTACGCAGGGGCTTTAATTATCCCACTCGAGTATCAGATCGCGGGTTCCCTAAGTCGTGATCCGTGCCATCCTGATCTAACGGTCTAGAGGAAAGAGTTTTCAAAATTTATCCCATCCAACAATCCCTAGTAATGCAGAAATATTAAAGGAACCATCCATACAGATGGGACGCTTCGGAATCTACGCTGACGTTTGGTGGCTGACACGATAACCAAGAGAATGTCTCTAGACCTGTCAGACGTGAGTACCATTGACGCACCAATTATAGGGAAACGCGTGCATATGGCATGATGAAGTTGAAAGGTTTAGGGTCACCCGGACAGCCTTGTAGTAAATGATCCAAGGCTCTGGTAAACAAACCAGGGTCCTGGTAAATGGACCGGGTTGTTAGTAAGTGGACTGGGCATTTGGGATTTGATCAGGGATGCTCACACAAAGGCTTTTTATAAAAGCTTCCAGTAATCTATCCCCCTTGAAAACGGATCCGTCTCCTGGGGAACGAACCGGGATATCGAGAATTGATCCGGGAAAGGAAGCAAGCCTTCACTGCGCAAGCACAGATAAAGGTTTGGGGGTAAATGTTATCGTTGTTTCCTCCCTTCATTCGCGAATCCGCACATTGGTCCCATGGGCAACCTTGAAGGGACTTAAGGCCCAGATCGGGCCCAATAGATGAGGAAGGAGTAAGTCTTGACAGCCCAAATATCAGTAAAGCTTAAACGTTATCCCATATTGAATGTTGGGACCATGAAGTTAGCATGTTTCATCTTTGCGGACCCCCGTGTGGTGTTTTCCGGGGTGCGATAAGGATATTGTTTCCTCCAAGTCTAAAAATGGACCGAGGCAATAGTAGATGAATCTAGATCCTGGTAAACGAACCAAGGTCTTGGTAAATGAAGAGGGATGTTAGTAAACTAACTCGGACCAGGCAGCCAGGTTGGGCGTGATAAGTTATCTCCGATACTGACAACGCCCCGAGAAATATGATGTTTTGTCCCCATAACTAACATGCAGAAGAGGTTACTTACAAAATGTATGCCGTTATTTCAGAACTGTACTGCCACTATTCTAATGGATCCTGTCCTCCAGATCTCCTTAGTAGCCCACGCGAACCAGGCTGAACCTGCATACTATTGTCAGTCTTATAGTGTGGTTATGCTCAGGCCAGCCCATTAGGCCCTGATTTGTGCATTTTATTTATTAAGGTCTTTTGTATTAAGCCTCCATCAGTGAGCAAGTAATGTTTATACCCCTTATTGGGCCCGAATTAGTCCGGCCCAAACCCAGGGCACTCAACCGCCTATAAATATGAACAGTTGTGCACTGTGGAAAATGTCCAATTTTTCTCTTGTAAGCATACACTCTACTCAAACTCAGAGAAAACTCCATTACTAAAGCTCATTAAGATCTAATACAACAGAATCGTGGACTAAGGCTCTTTAACGCCCCAACCACATAGAAGCCCTTGTGTGATTATTTCTAATCCTTTCTTTTTAAGCTCTCTTATCTTTTATAATTCTAGTTTCTGAAAAACTCAGTAAATAACAAGCTCTTACGTCCTTTCAAATAGGCAGACACTTCTGCCCTAACAATCCTAATAATATCATTGGTCCCCCGGACCAATTTTGAACCACAATACTTCCTGTCTCTCATTTCATTACTTGGAATGAGTACTTCTCGCTCCCTATCTCACAGTTTCTTATTCATAGTCACCCTATCTGTTGACTGGCTTCCATCACGGTGACTATTCAATCAAGTGACCGTACATATCTCAATATCTAAAAAACTTACACATTCAAGGTAAAATCCTGAAAGTGTGAGCCATTCCTTCAGATTGTCAGTCTATCTGAAGGTGAACAATAATTCTAAGTCCCAACCTTATACGCATCGCCCTCTACAACCCTTTTCTATAACTTGGAAAATAAAGGGTCCCAGTCTAACACCATCGACTTCATTGTCCCACGGAGACATACGGTTTCCCTTCGCCCATACACATTATTGTGATACCCGTTCATACAAACCGAAGTGTGCTAACTCAATTTATTGAGTCACAACTTTTATAATCCAATCATCTTATATGCAGTCTAATGTAATCCACTCTTACGGTCCATAACTATACCATTTTACCCTCCAATGTACAAAATTTAGATCTTAACATCCATTCAAATCTCCTAGATACAACAATCATAAGGAGGTAGTACAAGACTCATCTAGAATCTCTTCCTCAATGCCAGCTTCCATCGGATCACTCATCCAATCCTCATATCTTAACCCATTCATACAAAAATAGTAGAATTCTGAACCATTCCTACAAGATCTTCTCTCTGAATGTCATTATTCATAGAAGCATATATGCCAACTATCAACTGCAGATTCCATACCTATCTTGGCTGTTACCTCGTGTGATTTTACAGTAATCTGTGGCGACTTATCCAACTAGCACTGACCTTTCCAACTCAAGATGTCAGCCTCCACGTTAATTTTCTCTATGCAATAAAGGATTTCCAATGTAATTTATCCATTAATTTCCACTAGGGCATTAGTATCATGGTTATTCCTCTATGGGTAACCAAACACTTTAACTCTTTATGCTAATGCACGTACTTCTATTTTGTAGGTGCCATCACTACACCCTAACCGTGGCTACCTGGCATTACCGTCAACTTAATGCTCCATGTATAACATTTGTGCTCTTATTCATTCATCTACCATGAAGCACGAACAACCATCCTTTTCAGTCTATACTCGGGCGCATCCTAGTCTTCGATGCACCGCACTACAGTTTTATGTTTTAAGCAAGAGCGTGTCCATCATGTCATCCTCTTGTATCAGTCCACCACGTACATATTCTAATATTAGGGTGTGATAACCAATCTTTATTCTTTCTTCAGAAAATTCGATACGAAACTATCCATTCAGACAAATTTTAGTTTCTTACGTTACCTTAATCTATGGTATGCTTGTCTTTGACGATGCTTCTCACCCCTCAGACGTTCCTTTAGAAATTTCCTTGAGGTTTCTATCTAAATTACTTCATACATGATCCCATTATCTCCCATTACATGACCTTGAATACTCTTGGAGAAATCGGAGCTTACTCCTTCTGGAACCTTACCTGTAACCCTACTTCCTTAGTCTTGGCACTATCAATGAAGTGGTTATTTGCGTTCTGCTTCTAACTGGGAGTAGACCAAATCATCTCTAATCAATCTGAATATGGCTTATCCATGCCATCCCTGTATTCTCTGCTTGTCATACTTACCAGTGTCGTTGAAGCCTTGGTTAGTTAAGATCTTCCATTGAAAACCCATTACATCCTACCTGGTGCAAGAAGTAATTCCTAAAATGTCTCTTTCCTTGATCCTTAGCTGGTAATAACCAAATCGAGGGTTAATTCCTAAGAACATTGTCATACTTTGCAACATCCCATGGTGAGATGCTCTGTCTGATCAACTCTCAAATTAAATACTTCTTCAACTTAACCATTAATTCTTTTGATTAAGCTAATGTCATTCATCTCGATGTCCCTGATACCGATTCTATCCATACCTTAATCTCGTAGCGTACTCAATTGCTTAATGCAATAGCGATCTCAACGCTTCCTTGTGCACCCATCTAAAACTTTACTGGCTGATACAGTTTTCATCCGGTCTAACTGATATATTCCAAGTGGTGCATACCACAATATCTAGGAATCCTGTAAATGTAACCGAGTCTTTCCCATTTAAATCCAGATGTCACCATCATTTCTTGCAATCCATGGCTGTCCCTTATTTGGTAGACTAATCGATACTCAGAATCATATCAAAATCCTCATATGAAAAACTCAATCGATTATACCGTCAATCTTCTACCAATAATACTCTATCCCTTCTCCTAGAAGTTGCCAATTTTTCTTGACAAAACACTAATATCTCAAGCCCCATGGCATAACAACCATGAAGCATGTGCCCCATATCTATGTCTCTTTTAGGAGAAACGTAGCACCGAACTCATTCAGCTCAATATACAACAAGGAACGAGAACTAGAGAGCCAAGAGGTCGCCTCTGAGGGACTAGCCTTAGGCTCTGACTGTATTAAGGCGGACCCTCGAAGTAGGGTTGAGTAATCTATACTCCTTGGTTCTTCCAACTTAGATTTTGGGCGATCCTTCCTGACGTGCCCAATCATTTCACATAGAAAACATTCCTTCACTCAGCGTCCTCCCAGATGGTGTCTCTCCCACCTAGCGCATGCTAGATAACTTCAGCAGGCCTCATTTCCACTCTAGCAACCATCCTGTAAACTATAACCCCTCCTGTCAGGACCAGAAGTAGTAAAACTATCAGGGGTCCTTCTTCTCTGGTTACTAGGCATCTGCCCCTACCTGATCCCGCAAACGAGGATACCATTGCTTAGGCTTCCTACTCTACGACACTCTCACCCATATCTCATCTCGTGTGTCTTCTATAACAAGGTCCTCCCCACTGCCCAAGCATAGGTAGAAGTCTCAGGCATTGAAGCAATCCTAACGCTCTAGGCCATCCCAGTTTTCAAACCTCAGATGAATCGTTCCTTCCGGACCACGTCCGTTGGTACAAATTCAACAGCAAATCAAACCAACCTATCACATTCACTGATATACCTTGTCACTGTCATACTGATTAGTGCTTAAAAATATCAATTTATTAGTTTAAAGTGTAAAATAAATTAAGTTTTAATTAATATTTTCATGGATTTATTGTAATATATTTTATAATTGAAAATATTAATTTTAATTTAATTTCTGTTAATTTTCAGGAAATAAATTGTGTTTGGACATTAATAAAAAGAAAAGAGAAAGAATGAGTTAAAATTAAAAAAAAAAAAAAAAAAAGCAGTCGAAAAGATGGCACTTTTGAAGCAAAGGAGCACACCTAATCCCTTCAGACCATGCTTGTGTCAGCCCAGGCCTGCCTGGTTCTCCTCTCACCCTAGCACGCCACATAGTGCTCCTGCAGCCGTCCATGCATCCCAGTCAGCAAATGGAGCTCCAACGACCCGCGTACCCGCCCAACGACTCACGCACCTGCCCAACTCCCTAACCCGCGTTTGACCCACACGTTGATCAAGTCAAACAAGCCTCTTCCTTCAACCCAGCCGAGCCATGTGTCACTTTCCCATTGGTTGTGGCTAAGTCAAACCCACCTGCTGCCACCAACCACTGTTAAGCCCATTTTTTGTGCACTTTAGGCCTTGAACCTTCCATTTTGATACTTAACGCACACATTTTGTGGTGTTATAGAAAAAAAAGGCAAAATGACCATTTACTAAAATAGCTAGGTTAATATTAACAATAAGAATTGATTTTTCAAAATCATATTTTATTATTAATATTTCAGATTTATTTTGTAAACTCCATTTGTAATGTAATTTCTTTTTGTCCTATTCTTGTTCTATAAATATTAACTCTTCTTTCTTATTTCGGAGGTAATTTTTAGAGTAAAGAAACTATAACAAAATTTCTACTCACTTTCTTCTCATACTTTCTTCTTTGAATTTTGTGAGAATCATGAGCACAATGGCCTAATCTTCCTAAGAAGGTTATGGATTATTTCATATGCTAGTGATGTTATTTTGCCACTTTGATTTACTATGCTCTTAATATAATGCATTTGAGTTGTTTATGTTCTTTCATCCTCATCTTTATTTTTCTTATCTTTATTTACTTGTGCCAATAGTATATAGGATTAGTCATGCTCTTTCTATGTGCTTCTAAGTAGTAAAAGCAATATTGATACATAATTTTATGTCCAATCTTCTATTGCATTATTGCCCTTGGGTATTTTGTCATTTTTAGATTTTTCATAAGATTAACATTGTGCTCCTAAAGTAAAGAACTTCATAACTCAATAGAATTTTGTTAGAAAATAATATGGACTTTAATGTTAGATTTTCCAAATAAATGTTGGGATGTGAACTATTGACTTGTGTATTTTTGTAAATCAAGTAACTCAATAACCAAACAAGCATATGGATGATTCTTAAAACCTTTCTACTTCTCATCTCTTCATTACACCTTACTTTTATTTCACTTGTCTCATTTTATCATTTCATCACAAAGACAACACCAAAATCTCAAATCTCTTTTCATTTCCATTTTTATTTATTTCATGTTACTAACTTTTTGTGTTATTTTCTACGAATCTTTTGGTTTTAAGTTACCTCCTTGTGGATCGACCGCCTGATTTTACTGCAACTACCACTTAGTGGTTGTCACGATTTAAGCGTTAATCAAATTTTAGTGAAACTTTTACCAAAATATTTGTAACTGTATTTGTATTTTTGTTAGTATGAATATTGTGTTACCATAATGTTCTTTTATTTGTGGGTTGTATTATTTTTATTTGCTAATTTTTAGTTAATTTGAATATTACTAAAAAAAATAAAACAAAAAAATTAGTTATATATATACTTTACTTTTCTCTCTTTTCTCTTTCGATTAAACAAAAAAAATAGAAAATTATATATATATATATATAAATATTCATTTATATATATATACAGAAAAAAAAGTAGAGAAAAACGTATAGAAAATATTTTTATTTTTATTTTTCTTTTCCTTCCTTTTTGTTACATGAAAAGAGAATTATATATATATTTTATTTTTAGTTAATTCTTGTTCCATTTCTCTTTCTTAATTTCTTTTTTATTTTTTTATTTTTTTTAGTTTAATAAATATTTGTAAAAAAAAAAAGATTTAGCTTGTTATTATATCTTCACTTCAATTCTCTTTTCTTTATTATTTTTTTGTGTTGACTATTTTGGTGCTTTAGGTTCTTAGTTTAGATCTTTCATTTTTTTTTCCTTAGTCTTCCTTAGAATTTAGTTCTTCCTTGAAAAAAAAGCATAAAATTGTTCATAAAATTTAAACCATAAAACGCTTAGTATTCAGAACAATTGTGTAATATTACAAATGTTAAAAATTAATATTATCGTGTCTAGAAAGATTGGCTGTTAACTAAGGTTTGTGATAGCGTTACCCCCGACACTTACCTGGGAACTTCGGGGAGCATATACCTTTGCCTATTACATTTTTGAACTTATTACTATAAGAAAACCAAGCTTGTTGTGTCAAAATAAGCAATTTCACTATGCTGAAAGGTTGTTCGGTGAAAAGGTTTAACTTGTGATCCATCATACTTACTCAGTAACCTTGGGGAGTTCTATTAAGGCGTTGGAGATCACCCCAAAACCTCCAAATCTATTTGGGAACAAGTTTAACAAAAAAATTAAAAAAATCAAAATAAATAAATAAAATTATAAAAAAAGTTAATTCTGATTTCCGAGAGTGGATGAATCATCACGAAACTTATAGTGAAACTTCTTCCAATTCATCCACCACTCCTTCCGGAACTCCTTACACCACTCCTGCTTCTCCATAGACTTTAGTTGATAATAATCCAATCGCAATGGCTCGCAATGATGAAATTCAACTAAAAAATCTTAATGACTACCTCCATCCTACTCGCACTTCCACGCCTTCATGCATTATTTTCCCTCCTAATATGCCTACGTTAGACTTTCAACCTAGCATGATTAAACTCTTGCCCACACATCATGGAATGGAAAATGAAAGCCCATACATGGATATTAGAGAATTCGAGGATGTAGTAGCCACGTTCTATAACCAAGCAGAAAATATTGATTATGTGCGACTAAAGTTCTTCCCTTTCTCCTTGAAGGACAAAGCCAAAAGTTGGTTATACTCTTTGAGAGCTAGGTCTATTGGAACATGGGAAGAAATGACTAAATCTTTCCTTTCTGAAACACTTCCCTCGCCATAAGACCAACAGTCTAAAACGACAGATTTCCACATTTTCCCAAAAGGACAATGAAACGTTCTATCAAGATTAAGAAAGATTCAAAGATCTGTTGAATCAGTGCCCACACCATGGCTATGAGAACTGGTGTTTGGTCAGTTCCTTCTATGAAGGCCTCACGAGTCATGAGGACCAGTTTGTAGAAATGTTATGCAATGCTAGATTCCTCGAAAAAGAGTGAAACGATGCTCTTGAATATCTCGAAGAAACCGCAAAAAAATGTCCAGGTGCTACTGATAGCACCAACCGACACAAACCATCTAGAATCTATCAACTTTGAGAAGAGGATAGTGTTAAGGCCCAACTCGAAGTTTTGGAAAAGCAGTTTGAGGTCTTAATGATGAAAAATGGGCAAAAATATTGCTCAAGTAGAACCACAAGATCCTTGATTTGTTTGTGGACGGACGAAGCATTTAGCTAAGGACTGCTTAGCTTTTAATGAAATGTGGGGGGTTTATGAGGATCAATGCATTGCCTTAAGGGCATATAACAATTCATTCTCCCATACTTACAACCTTGGTTGTAGATACCAACTGAGCTCATTCATCTTGAAACCATTGGAGAACCGAGTAACAAGTTCAGCCATCAAGGGCGTATTCTGCACCTCAATAAAATGCTCATCCAAAATGAAATTCTCTCAAGAATACCCTTCATGCATTCATAGAGGAACAATCCAAACTAAATTGCCAAATAATGGATGAAATCAAGGAAATAAAATGTCAATTCTCAAAATTGACTGAATCCTTGGTCATTTCGGAAAAGGCAAACTTCCTTCCCAACCAAAATTCAATGTGCAAGGCCAACACATGGCCCGATCCTCAAATTCCAATGATCCAAATGTTAAGGAATTAAAGGCCATCACAAGTAGAAGTGGTAAAACTTTGCAAGACCCCTCCATAAAAACCATATTTCCCAATATTCCAAAAGTTAATCCTGAAAATGCACCTCTCAATGCATCTCCAAAAGTACCATTTCCCCAGGCTTTGAAACCTGTTGGGAAACTTCCTGATAATTGAGCTAAATTCCTTGAGTACTTGACACAAGTGAAGATTAATCGTCCCTTGCTTCACATCATAAAACAAGTGTCGGCTTATGCCAAAATCATAAAGGATATATGCACTGCAAAAAGGAATCACCATGTCAAGAAGACTGCTTTCTTGACTGAGCAAGTGAGTGCAGTGATTGAACAAAAGACACTGCCGAAATACAAAGATCCCAGTTGTCCCACCATTTCTTGCCAAATTGGGACTCATGAAGTCAGCCAAGCTTTACTTGATCTTAGCACGAGTGTAAATCTCATGCCTTACTCTGTGTACTCGCAACTCGTTCTTGGAGAAATGAATCCAGCATCTGTTGTGCTACAGCTTGCTGACCGCTCTACTAAAAAGCCTAGCGGTATTGTTGATGATGTTTTAGTTCATATTTAAAAATTATATTACCCCATGGAGTTTCTTATTCTTGATACCCAATCTGTGATAAACATGGAGTTAAAATTTTATATTATCCTCAGAAGAGCATTCCTTGCTACTTCAAATGCTTTAATTGATTGTCAGAATGCCCTAATGAATATATCGTTTGGAAACATGACTCTTGAAGTCCATATCTTCAACATTGGGAAACAACCCCGAGAAGATGATGAATGTTATCAAACTTTCATGATTGACACTTTAATTCCTTAGGAGGTTCAATTGCGAAGCAACTTCGATAATATGATGAACTCCTCCTTTTGTCTGACAATGAAAGTACCAGTTCTATTGAGTCTACTTTTGCAATATCAGATCACATAGACTCACGCAATAGAAGGACTAAGTTTTGGTAACCTCGCTTTGAAGAGCTACCTTGTGAGAGGGCACAACCAAAAACTTCAGCTTTAGAGGTTTCAATTGTGCAATTGAACCAACTAATCGAGGGTCTAAAACATGCCTTATTGGGAGATGGTGAAACCTTTCCAATTATCATCGCGTCCAACCTACAAAATTCTCAAGAATTGCAGTTACTCGAACTACTGCGAACGCATAAATCTCTAATAGGTTGGACGCTTGCTGATATCAAAGGTATTAGCCTATTAATTTGCTCCCATCAAATCTGTTGTCCCTCAAAAATCCAGAGATGACGTGGCGAATGAGAAAGCGGCATGTGGCATCACAAATAAGGGAAAAACATCGAAGTATTGAAAGAAGACCGATAAGAAAAAAAGATAGGTCCAGACCAATGGGAAGTCGACCAGGCCTAAACCCCCTACGGGTGGTCGCCTTGACCCCAACCCTTGGGGGTGGTCGGCCTAAGCATGCCCAAGAACCCTTTGTGGTCGACCCACCCTATCCTTCATAGGGTGGTCGGCCTACAATCCTAGAGACACTTCACTAGGAAAAAACTCACGCTCGTTCAAACTAAGATCACGGCCTAGCACCCAAAGGATTAACGGGCCTAGCACCCAAGCTTTAAGAGGTCGTCGAGCCTACCACCTAAGTCTTAGAGACCAATCAAGACATAGCATTTTCTCAAGAGTATAAATCGTGGATTATCAACCGAGATCCAGAGAAGACAACGGGAATACCCACAATCTCATAATCATGGGAGGGTGGACATCTATCTCCACTCCCAATGATCATGTACCAAACCATGATCCCCACTCTTACTGATCATGCAACAGACACTGAGTACTATAAATAAAGGACCTAAGGCCTCATTACAAGGGATCTCTTTTTTTCTGGAATTTGGGGAGATAGATCTTTTTCACGAGTGAACTCTTCAGTTCGTATTTTTAATTGTTAATCGAGTGATTCAATACTAAAGACTAAGTGGATTAGGTTATTACTGTTCATCAGAACAAGGCTGAACCACTATAAAAGTTATATGTGTTTATTTAAGATATTTGTACTATGTCGTATTTTAGATTCATTCGTTTCAAAAGGTGTCGATATTGTACATATGACTATTGGCCAATTTCACAGGTCAACATTTTGGTGCTTTCATTGAGAGTGTGAAATCAAGAAAACACACTTTCATTAGTTTTAAGATGCCTCCAAAATCTAGTTAGACAAAGAAGACAACTCCCAGGGATTCCACCACTCAGGATCCCATCAATCCCATTAACGAACCTGGGGTGGAGGTTGGAGACCAACCTGATGCAGAAGATCCACAGGATGCTCACCAGGAGGAGATGGCACAATTTCTGGCAAGGCAGGAGGCCTTTGCTGCAGAAATTTCCCACCGGAGGGCGACTATGGAATGACAACATCGAGAGATAGATGAGCAGGTCCAGAGGATGATCCAGAGGGAGCAAGAAGCTGACCAAAGGAACCAGAAGGTTGTTGTGGCCCTTGAGGCGGCCACCCAGTTAGCCCGAGCTAACGCTGAAGCCGCTGCTCAGGCAGTGAGGGATGCTCGGGCCAAAGCAGCAGAAATGAGAGACAGAAGTAATAGAGTGTCCCAGGGGAGGATTTGAACCCCAAGGACGATCTCAGAGCCACTTTCCTAGAGACGGGATGAAGAGGCACAGTCCAGGACTGCCTCCTCCATGACTAAGAAGATAACACTTCATCTTGGAGTAGGAGTGTTATCAACCCAAAGGCCCCCTCCCAAGGGGACAGACGGAACAACACAGGAGATGAGGGTCAAACATCTGAGAGGCATGATAGGAATGTAAATGGCTGCTCAGAGTCTCAAAGTTGTGTAGGAGGAGAGGCTCGTGGGTAGGTTCGCACCGACAAGGGCAAGGCGGACCTACCACCCCTACACGCTCAATCTCGTAAGGGAAAGGAATCAAAGAACAACACCAACATTGTGTTCGATAGGCTCGAGAAGGATGCACAACCTCAAGATTTGAGGGAGGTCATCAATAGGAGGACCAGCACTCAGGAGGGGGTACCAAGGATGTCTAACCCACCTAGAGCAGCGATCTCGCCAGCAGTGTATGCTCAAATAGATGCACTCGTCATGGCTATTCAGGGTCTAACAAAGAAACCTTCAGATATCAACTTGGCTCATAGAAGTGGGAGTCCTTTTAGTGCCAAGATCCAAGATGCTCAACCACCACCGAAATACAAGACCCTGAAACGTCCTACATACACTGGGAAGGAGGACCCAGTATGACACATTGGAAAGTTTGAGGATCAAATGGAGTTACTTGGTGTGGAGCATGATTATTAGTGCAAGGTATTCCCTACCACTCTCTGACTCAGCTCAGGAATTGTATTAGAAATTCAAACCTAGATCCATCACTTTCTGGGAGCAGTTCAGGAAGGAAGTCTACAAGCTCTTCAGTGTCGAATGGATTCAACCAGTTTATGCCAATCAAATAGCTGACATCAAGCAAGGGAAGGATGAATCATAGAAGGACTACATCCAAAGATTCATGAGAGAGGCAAACCGAGCGTCCACAGTAGGAGATGAAGGGAACTTCATTGCCATCTCGGCAGGAATAAATTATCGTAGTCCCTTGTGGGATAGCATACACATGGACCCCATCAACACCTTGCAGGAGTTCCTTGACCGAGCCGAAAAATACATGAAGCTAGATGATGCTATCATGAAGGAAGAAAAAGGCATAAGCCATCCGACCACTATCAATGCAAACAAGGATGGCGCAAACCCTCAGGGTGTCAATGGGGTAAATGGTAAGAAGAGGAATACCTCAGGGGCCGAGCAGGGTGGAGAAAAGAAAGTTAAGTCATCACCAGTCAACAAACAGCCTAAGCATTAGCACTACCAGCCTAGGTTCACCAATTATACCATCTTGACTACATCAAGGGCTAAGATTTACATGGCAACATACCAGGAGGTACCATACCGAAAGCTACCACCCTTGCGTTCAAAAGGAAAGAGGGACAAGAATAAGTTTTGTCGTTTCCATGATGATTATGGGCACGAACAATTGAAAGATGGGATAGAGTTCCTTCTCCAATCAGGAAAACTCTCAAGGTACCGAGTCAAGACCAAAACCCCAAGCAGGAATCTAGAATTCTGAAGGCAGAGGAGTCCATCAGTGGAGCCAGCAGCTGTAGACTTCACATTGGATACCATATATGGAGGGCCCCACATAGCAGGCAACAGTAACAATGCTCGTGAACGATATGCATGGACCCTCAGACATCAGGTAGGGGAGTCTTCCCAGTGAATGGCAGTCAAGGAGCAGTCTCCAAAAATCTGAAGTATGAAAGTGAAACTCTCACTTTTACAGAGGATGACGCCAGGCACATGAGGTACCCCCACAATGACCCTCTGGTCGTTACCATTCAAATCGTCAATGCCCGAGTGAAGAGATGCGTGGTGGATGCGGGAAGCTCAGTAGATATCATCTACAAATCATTCCTCGAGAAGATGAAGCTCACGGTCAAGGACTTGACACCATGTTCCCAAGTGATATATGGGTTCACGGGAGAATGCCAAGCACCAGCAGGAACTATCAGACTACTACTCACGGTGGGGGATGCCCCCAGGCACGAGACTGTGATGACAGATTTCCTTGTGGTAGATTTCTCATCAGCTTACAATGTAGTGCTCGGGAGACCCCTCCTGATGGCATTACACGCAGCAGTGTCTATTTGGCATCTATCTTTGAAGTTCCCCACAAGCGTAGGGCAAGGATGCATATAGGGTACCCAAAGGGAGCGACGAGGATGCTATAATGCATCAGTGGTCAAGGAAAATAAATGACCATGCGTAAACAACATGGTAGTAACCTGCTGTGAAGAGAATGAAGGAACCGATGACGTTGTCAACATGGAAGTTGTCGTTGAAAGAAACACTCTACTGGAGTTGGGGGCTCCTTTTAACAAAGATTTGTTATTATAGCAAGTTTCCCAAAGCGAGGGAAACGACATCGATCCTCGCTTTGCAGATGATGTCATGGGGGTAGGACCAGTCGAAGATATTGATGAAGTCCTACTAGATGAGGAAGACCCGACTAGAGTAATTAAAGTTGGGAAGGAGCTAAAGGTGGAAATTAAGGAACGGTTGGTAGAATTTTTTAAGAAAAACCAGGACTTCTTTGCCTGGTCACATAAGGACATGGTTAGAATTTCTCCATCCGTGATAAGTCATGCCCTTAATGTAAATAAGAACTACCCATCAGTGCAACAAAAAAGGAGACCGCTTGACAAAGACCGATCTCAAGCCCTGAAGGAGGAAGTCGAGCGGCTCAAGGAAAACGGTTTTATAAGGGAGGCCTCCTAAAAATATTGGGTATCAAAGCCCGTGCTAGTCCCAAAGCCAAACTGGAAGTGGAGAACATGCATGGACTTCACAGATCTGAACAAGGCCTACCCCAAAGACTGCATCCCACTACCCAGAATAGACCAGCTGGTAGATGCAACAGCAGGACATGAAATACTCTCATTCATGGATGTGTATTTGGGTATAATCAAATAAGTATGCACCCTCCCAATGAGGAACATACCAGCTTCCAGACAGACAAGGGATTGTAGTGTAATAAGGTGATCCATTCGGCTTGAAGAATGCAAGAGCCACCTACCAGCGTTTAGTGAATGGCATGTTCCGAGACTTGATCGGCAAAAATATGGAGGTATACGTTGATGACATATTGGTCAAGTCCAATGAAGCTGGAGGGCATGTTTGAGACTCGGAGAAATGCTTTGCAATACTTAGAAGTATAACATGAAGTTAAACCCTCTTAAGTTCTCGCTTGGAGTTGGTTCTGGTAAATTTCTTGGATACATAGTCAGTTCACATGGAATCGAGGCTAACCCTTAGAAGATCAAAGCATTGATTGACATGAAGTCACCTACCACAATCAAATAAGTGCAAAGCTTAACCGGGAGAGTAGCCGCCCTCAGTAGGTTCATATCAAAGTCTACGGACAAGTGTGTCCATTTCTTTAACTTACTGAGGTGCAGCAAGAAGATTCAATGGACCGAGGAATGTGAGGATGCTTTCCAAGCCTTGAAGGAGCATCTCGCTCATCCTCCCGTCCTAGCGAAGCCATATATGGTGAAATACTATTCATTTATTTGTCAATCACCAAGCATGCAATCAGCGCTGCTTTGGTAAAAGAAGAGAACAGTGGACAACACCTTGTGTACTATATCAGTAAAAGGCTAGTAGGTGCGGAGTCTAGGTATCCCCCTCTTGAAAAACTTGCCTGCTGTTTAGTAATCACATCTTGAAAGCTGCACCCATACTTCCAAGCTCACTTAATCCAAGTCATGACCGATCAACCGCTGAGACAAGTTCTTAGGAAACTAGAGGCCTCGGGATGAATACTCAAGTGGGCTATGGAACTAGGATAGTTTGATATCACTTATCATTCAAAGACGGCGATAAAAGGACAAGCGCTGGTAGAATTCATAGTCGAAGGCACCAACCTAGAAGACCCATCCTACCAATCGAAGAATGGAGATACCGAGAAGGAAGAAGATGCTCCTGTATGGAAGCTATATGTTGATGGAGGATCCAATGAACACAACTCAGGCGCAGGAATCATACTGATCACTCTGGAAAACCACCGAATCCATTGTGCTCTCAAATTTGGATTCAACACTTCAAACAACGAGGCTGAGTATGAGGCATTATTAGCAGGATTATGCTTCTCTCGGGATGTGCATGCATAGTCCCTGGAGATATTCAATGATTCTCAGCTAGTGGTGTACCAGGTATTGGGGGAGTATAGCTAAGGGACTTAGGATGCTGCAGTACCTGAACAAGATGAAGGACTTGTTGGCGCAGTTCAAGAAATACTCAATTATACAAGTCCTGAGGGAGCAGAATGACAATGCTGATGCCTTAGCCAAGCTTGCCAGTTCCAAAGATGCGGACACTCTGAATGCCGTTCCCGTCAATACTTGGAAAAAAGCAACATAACCGAGCAGGAGGCACTACCTATTGAGTGAGGAGATACATGGATGACCCCTATTATTAACTATCTCAACCAAGGAGTAGTACCCAGTGATCGAAATAAAACAAGTAAGTTGGTGAGACAAGTTGCATGATATATGATAGTCAAAGGGGTCCTGTACCGATGAGGGTACTCCCTACCACTACTAAGGTGTGTTACACTCGACCAGTAAAAGTTGTTAATGATCGAGGTACACTAGGGGTTTTGTGGAGGTCATGCTGGGGGGCAGGGCCTATCAAAGAAAATCCTAAGACAAGGATACTTTTGGCTGACAATGAATTAAGACTCGATGGAGTATGTTAGAGGATGCCACATGTGTCCGATGTTCTACACGATACCCCGGACGGCACCTAATGAATTAACACAAATGAAAAGTCCTTGGCCTTTTGTTGTATGGGGCATCGACCTGATTGAAAAGCTACCTATGGGAAGGGGGGAGTCCAATTTGATGTTGTAGTCGTGAACTACTTCACCAAATGGACTGAAGCAAAGCCGCTCGCCACCATAACCTCGAAGAGGGTCTTAGACTTTGTGGTGAAGAATATCAAATGTCGATTTGGCCTACCAAGGAAAATAGTCTCGAATAATGGGATTCAATTTGATAGTGATATGTTTACCAACTTTTGTACGAGGCATGGAATCACAAAGAGCTTTTCGTCGGTAGCACACCCTAAGCTAATGGTCAAGTAGAATAAGTGAACAAGACTATCAAAGACACTCTGAAGAAATGCCTTGAACAAGCCAAAGGAGCCTGGCCAGAATTACTTCCGGAGGTCTTATGGTCACATCGAACGACGGCACGATGGCGACAAGTCATACGCCATTCTCTTTGGCATTTGGGTATGAAGCCATGTTGCCAGTTGAACTCACTACCCCATTGCATAGACGGGAAACATACAATCAAGGGAGGAACCATCAACTAATAGAAGAGTCACTTGATTTAATCAAAGAAAGATGAGAAAATGAAAGTCTCAGAGTAGCAGGACATCAACAAAAAGTGGCTAGATACTTCAACTCCAGAGTGAAAGTTCAAAAATTTCAAGTTGGGGACTTAGTACTCAGGAGGGTGTTCCTAAACACTAAGGACACTGCAGTAGGGGCACTAAGACTTAATTGGGAAGGGTCATACCTTGTTGAGGAGGTGATCCCACTAGGGACGTACAAGATAGCTCGACTGAATAGAGAACGAATAAAAAAACTACTGGAATGGCGATCGCCTCCGTCAGTACTATCAATGAAGTTGTTCAGCAGCAACACAAGTTTTAATTTGAAAATGTATTATTTTCTAATTATCTATGTAATATCCATTGCGCTTCAATGAATGAATTTAATTTCTTAAGTTTCTCTTAATTCTTTAAATTACGTTCAACAAGAGACATTTCCTATGACCTTGTCACCAAACTATTTGATCATGTTCAATTCTGATTCTTGAGGAACCTATCGACACACGATCAAAAAAGAGACAGGTCCTAGAACCTTGTCTCCAAATTATGGATCATGATCGATCTTGGTTATTGAGGAGCCTATCGACCCATAAGATCGAAATAAGAGACTAGTCTGACGACCTTGTGACCAAACTATTTGATCATGTTCGATTCTGGTTCTTGAGGAACCTATCGACCCACACGATCAACAAGAGAGACAGGTCCTAGGAACTTGTCGTCAAATTATGGATCATGTTCGATCATGGTTCTTGAGGATCCTATCGACCCATAAGATCCAAACAAGAGACTGGTTCGAGGAGCTTGTCGTCAATTTATTTTATCATGTTCGATCTTAGTTCTTGCGGAACCTATCAACCTATACAATCAACAAAAGAGACTGGTCCGAGGACCAATCACCATCATCGGATCATAATCGAATTTGGTCCTTGAGGGACCAATCGATAATTTGATCTAAGAATCGTTACAGGCTCGATTAGCCCATCTAGACCTGGTTGGTCCAACTTAGACACTTCTGTCTACAATCATTATAACGAGTACATGAGAGATTAGGTAGATCGTGATTGACACTTTCTACACAATCTACATCTGTGTATAGGTATCATTACTACTGAGTATGAAACCATCACCCGATTACCAATGAAGGACAAGCATTTGCTGCTTGCATCATTGGGTGAAAAAGATAGCACTATGTGTCTAAATGCTCGAAGCAAGACATGGTCAAGTAGCAAGTGACCAAGGCTTTTAAACCCATGATCACTTGGGAGGCATATAGTACATACCGATTGGGGTATACACAAGCAATGAGGACGTGACCTTAAGTACTAAGCAAGCTCAAGATTTTCTAGGACATTTGTTCAACATATGTTCTGGAAATGCAAAAAACAAAGACAAAAAAGGCATTGGTGAGGAGACTCCTAGCCATGTCCCTTATAGGGTGGCAGACCAATCCATCAACCTATAGGGTGGTCGGTCTATCACCCATGGGGTGCTTGACCTGGCCTATTTTGTTCATGGTACTTGGTGAAGTATCAAACTACTCACATTACCATGGTTGTTAACATGAAAAACATAAAAGAGTAAGGTTAGTATGGCACGTGAAATGCATGTGTTCAAAGTATACTGATACCTAAACCAATAAGGGTTGTGAGTTGATATACTTAGTAAGCATGGGAAATAAAAAATTTCAATCAATACATTGATTACTCATAACAAAAAATCATAAAGGCATAAAATGTCATATGTAAAAAATGTCAAGTACAAGGTGCCCCGCCAATGGCATGAAAGGAAAGATAGAATAAAAGACCAAGAGAAGACTAACTAGGGCGAGGAGTATCATCTGAAAGACCACCCTAAGCCTCGGCAACCTCACGAGCCAGGCACTTCCTAAGCTCCTTCGCTCGCGTCTTCTTGAGAAGGAAATCCAAGTTCAGATCTTTGTTGGACTTCCAGATCAAGTAAAAGCAAGAGAAAGTTGTCTCTGAATACTCCTCTTGAGGCTTGTCCCAGCTTTGACCTCTTGCTCATTCTCGACAAAAGCATCCTTTTGCAATTGGTCCATGTCAGCAATCAACTTCTCTTTCTCAGCTTCAGACTATTGGAGCTGATCGACAAGTTTTCCCTCCATCTGGGTTATCCTGAGAGTCAACTCGGTCACTTCCTGCTATTTGAGCTCCACTGTACTGCAGAGGGTGTTGATCTCTTCATCCTTTGAAGCAATGTCAGCATCCCTAGATCCAAGAATGCGCCTAAGGTCCATCACCTCTTGGCAGACAGCTTCAAGCTTAGAACAAAGGTTGGAGAGCGTAGAGGTATACTCCACAGAACTATCATAGACATGAGAAATCAGCATCAGTGCCTATAAAAAACATACAAGTGTTAGATAAACGTCATCACACAAGCTAACGAGATAAGAAGAGAACTGTAAAGGACACACACTCTGAATGTCAAGCACTGACTTCGTTAGGATAGTGCTCAAGTCCTCATTCTTAATCCCATTAAAATTTGTTGTCGTCTGCTCCAGATAAGATGCTCGGTCCATGATGGCAACTAAGTTCCGAATAGCAGACTGCTGTGGCTCAGATAAGGGAGCAGACGCAGAACAGGAGGCACCCGCATTAGTAAAGATTGGAGGAACCGGTGTAGGAGGAGATGGCTCTACCTCTACGACATGACTAGATGCCACAGGAGTCAGAGGAGGCACCTCGAGAGGAACCTCCATTATCGACTCATCCTCAACCCTGGCCCTTTTAGCTGCTCGGACAGAAGGACTTGCCTCAATGGGAGAAGACCTCTGTTGGGTATGAACAAAATTGGGCATGTCTAAACCTGTAAAATAAGATCAAATGTTAAAAGGATAGCACATATGAATCATAAAATAAAGGTGATAAAGTGTCAAACCTTCTGAATGAGATTCGGGCTTAAACGTAGTCTCATCAAAGTCATCTGAAGCAAGTGATGAGTACGCAACAGATCCACCCACCTCATCACCCTCCTATCCAGCTAGCACAGGCAAAGAGGTTACCTCCTCGACATGAATGGATCTCGGGGAGTCTATGGCATTCACAGGCTCAAGACCATCATCATCTGGAACATCGGCTATGGTAGGAGGAAACAGCCCGACCTTCCTAAGGTTCTCTGAAGTAATGAGGGTCTTAACATTCTTATCCTCAGGGGTCATGGCAATGAATGCCTTGGCCGTAACTTTCATAGCCTGGGTCGGGAGCGGTCTATAAAAAGGCCCCACGTGCTTAAACTTGGATTAGTTGGCCTCTATGTCCTTAGTGAAGAAATAGTTGTTGGCATATCTAAACGCCTTGCTATTTCCAGAGATATCTTCCAAGAAGGTGTTGGTAGCCTCACTCATATAATGGTGGAAGTGGAAATACCCTGAGTTACGCTGAGAAGGGTTCGTCTTCAGGTCAAATAAGTAGTGGATCTCATGAGGCACTGGAACAGCCCATTTTCTACGGTGATAGATAATGTACAATGCAGATAACACCAAGATCACATTGAGAGCTAGTTGAGAAGGAATAATACCAAAATAATCCGCAACGCTACGAAAGTATGGATGAAGAGGAAGTAAGGCGCCAGACTTTATGGCAGAACATGTCCAAGCGCACATACCCAAAGGGGGTTCCTCAACTCTGCCATTTGAACCAGTGATGGTAATAGACACGCCAAATAGGTCAAAGGTCTTCCTTAAGTTCTTTACCTTCTCTTCCTTCATGTCAGAGACAGCCCCCTTGAACCACACAACCTCGTAATCAGCAGGACGAGGCTTCTCAACCAGTTTCCATATGATCTCACTGGCCATGTGGCCCCAGAATTTGATGAGTGGAACTCTTTTTGTCATCTCTTCTTCGGATGCATAGCTGGCGAGACTGTCTTTCTCTTGGAAGGAGGGAAAATGAACTTAGACCAAAACCAGTGAATATAATGCTCCTGAGGATGAGCAGCATGGCGATGAGAGCCCTCAATATGTTCTTGCTGAGAAGAAGAGTGATGGGGAACCCGACTGGTATCTCGGTGCAAAGGGCATTGCAATGAGTCTCGGTGGCCTGACATATCCCGCTGAGAAGATGACTTCGCTAAGAAATGCCTTGAGAGTTGCGGGGCGTACTATGCTGAGAAGAGCCATGTAATGCCCCAACTCCAGGGACCGCTACAAAGCACGTTGCAAACAGTACTAAACTCGCTAATCGAGCCATTTGGCCATAAACGTGTAACTAAGTATGACTAGCGGTTTAGGGGTTAAAAACTTTGGTTAAGGTATAACGTTTCACTAGAACGTTTACTGTATACATTGGGATCCCAAAAATATAATTTCAAAGTTTATTACAAGAAAGTGTTTACAACAGGCCGTTCTAAGCGGAAAAATAAGGTCCAGCCCTAGTTCCACTTTCAAACCTCGCCCAAGTATTGGTCGAGTAGCTGCATATGTACACGTCATCACCTAAGCTCTCCAACTCAAGGATGGTCCAGCTTTCTTTTGCCTTTACCTGCACCACAAAGCACCCGTGAGCCGAAGCCCAGCAAGAAAACTCATATACTCATGAACAGTCATATCATGATACCAAATCATATCTGGCATGCCTAGCATTCATAGCTCTATTTAGCATGCAAATGAATTCAAACAGATGCTGGGGTATCCAGAATAAGGAATCCTGGCCTTCTGATTGGAGGATTATCAAGTCAATCCTAATCAGATGAGTGTCGCAACACTTGTGGTTCTGATAAACCATGCTGAGTGACCTACAAGCGAGTCACTAATTCAAGTGGAAGGGTGGCTGTTGGGTAAGCCTCTAACCTTCAACAGGTTCTGGTAAACCATACTGAGTGACTGACAAGCAAGTCACTAATTCAAATGGAAGGCTGGCTGTTGGGTAAGCCTCTAACCTTCAACAGGTTCTGGTAAACCATGTTGAGTGACTGACAAGCAAGTCACTAATTCAAATGGAAGGCTGGCTGTTGGGTAAGCCACTAACCTTTAACAGGTTCTGGTAAACCATGCTGAGTGACCAACAAGCAAGTCACTGGGGCCTCAGTGCCCAAAGCCATGCATATGATGATCAAAATGATCATACAGAGCTCATAGCTCTGATCAGATGAGTGAATATCACTTTGAGGCCCTGATAAACCATACTGAGTGACTGACAACCAAGTCACTAGGGGCCCGGTGCCCATAGCCATGTAACAACACCGTTACCTAGGCTTTCCTGCAATGGCTCTAAATGACTAGCCTTTGGCTAGATAAATGCTTGTTTATATTCATCAAACTTGAGGTCGGTCCTCCATTAATGCTCTTTGAGTCATTCAATGCAGAGGGTCGATTAGGTCCAATCAACATAGCTTGTGCTAAACACACTAGGGTTGTCATGACTAGTGAGTTAGCACAATGTGACCAGTGCCCAGTACCACTGCCGAACCTGACTAGTGAGTCACAGCTTCACAATTGATACCAACACCTTTGCCAATTCTGGCTAATGAGTTAGCCCTGTGTGACCAGTGCCCAGTACCACTGCCGAACCTCACTAATGAGCCACAACTTCACAGTTGATACTAGCACCTTTGCCAAACCTGACTAATTAGTCAGTACCATGCACAAGTAAGCAATGCTATCAATGTGTATTATATGCCAATTATCCAAGAACAGGGCATTCAGCATGCTTACTAAACAGTTGCTAGCATAATTATGATAATGCACAAACTCAGAGACTCAAGCCCTGACCGATCTCATATTCATCATTCATGGCATGCCTTAATCACATGTTTCTCGTGCATCACATGCATCACACTTAACCATCCATCATGCCTTAGTAATAATCATATGCAAATGTGCAAGAATGCCAAGCATTCATTATGCTATCAATGTTTACATTTAAACATCCAACATGCATCAATCATAGCCATGCATGTCACATATGGGGTGCAGTTTTCTTACCTCAGATTCGAGCTACAATGATTTAAAGAACGACCCTTGAGAACGATCAACTTTTAGTCCTTTAGCGGTCACCTAGTCATAACCAATTATAATCCATTAATAAAATAAATTAATAAATGGTTCACAATCTAAAACCACACTCCCGGGATCAACTCTCGGGAATCTTAATATACTCAAACGGGGCAAAGGAACCAAACCCCGAGCCTTAAGGATCATTCCGAGCCGTAAAATAGTTTTGCTGAAAAATGGACTAGCAATGTAACCCTACCAAATGGCGCTGCAGCCCTATCAAGTGGCACTGCAGCCCTAATAAATGGCGGTGCAGCCCTATTTCCAAGTCAGAGAGCCCAGCTCTGAGCCCTGCCTAGCGCTGTTGTGCCCTAAATGGCGCTGCTGCGCCAATTACAGACCAGAAACTTTCTGGTTCATCTTCTTTACGATTTCTCTTGAAACCAAACCTCCAAACCAATCCCAAACATCATCAAAACATCAAACTCAACCCCCAAACCTCATCTACATCACACCCTCATCAAAACCCAAGCAACCAAACTCAAGAATTTCCATTAATTCTCAATTAACACATCAAAATTATCAACTGAAAGCTTAATAGAAAAACAGGGTATAGCTTAAGTTCTTGGATGAAACCTTACCTCAAGTTGGATTTAGACCCCCTTCAATGATTGAACCAAAGTCCTAAGCCCCCACCTTTGATCTCCTAGCATGATACCTCAAGTTGGCTCTCAAAAATTGAAAGGAAGATGGAGGGAAGAACATGTACGGGAGGGAGAGAAAGAGATGAGGTTGATGCTCTATTTTACACTTTTCCACAGCCTTCCAAACTAAATGAGCTGATATAAATCCTTAAGGTCAAAAGACCATAATGCCCCTAGGCCAAATAAATCCCTCCAAAGGCTTCCGAGGGTAAAACCGTCCTTTCCAACCTATACCGTTAATTATAATTAACGCTCTCCAATTCCCGCTAATCTCAACATTCTCAAATGCCAATAAATCATACCCCATTACCCTTTAATTCCCGGTAATGTTCTAATCATCAAAATGACCCCGAGACTCACCCCGAGCCTCGAACTTAATCTCGTTATGACTAGACCGAAAACTTGCATTCCCATGATCGTCTCATGCCGAATGGCTCGAACCAATCCAAATATAATGTGGTAAAATTATAATTCACCCATATGCATAAAATCACACCCCCAACAACCAAATTACCAAAATGCCCTTGCATTTAAAATATGAGCCCATATGCATGCATTCACCATCATATAATAATATAATTCACATAAACATGCATATAATCATTAAATACCATAATAAATCAATTATGGCCCTCCCGACCTCCTAATCAAGGTCCTAAACCTTATTAGGAAATTTGGGGCCTTACAAGCCAGGCAAAGAACCCTGAGTGATGTGCCTAGCAATATGAGGATCATCTTCAGAAGGTTGCCAAGTTGTTTGTTTTACTCTCGCCATTGGGATATACCTTTTCAAGAAGTCTTCCTCACTGAAAAAATATAAAGCGGAGTGAGGGAAAATCCTTTTCACCCTTTCCAAGAACTCTTAGGGAGTATGCTCACTTATAGACTTGTCTAACAAAGAGAAGCTAGACATCTCTAACAAAGGAAAAATATAGAGTAATGTTAGTAAGTGAACATAATGAAGCCAATAGCTTGGGGCATATTCATGAACTAAGGAGCAAAAATGAAGACATCAGGGGAAAAATCTATATAGGGAGTCGGCCCAATGAGACTAAGCTCAGGCCGACCACCATAGGACTTCCCTAGATTTGGAAAAATTGATCGAAGTCTTAAAGGGGGGTTGACCTAGTGGAACTAAGCTTGGGCCGATCACCATGAGTCCCTAAGATTACAAAACATGAAAGTAGGGTCATAGATGGTCGGCCTACCACCTTAGGTCGACCACCCTACACTACAAGAAATTCGGCATTTACCTACCAATTTTATTTGTGGGTAAAAATTGTGCATTGGTAGGTAAATTACCTACCCATTTTTACCAATAACATATTGGTAGGTAATAGTTAGTCGAGAAAGGTATTATTACCTACGATTAGTATATTGGTAGGTAAAAATCGTGTGGACCCCCAAAAAAATGAGTCAGCGTCATTGACCTAGTGTTTGACATGGCATTATACGTGGAAGTGACGTGGCACTACACGTGGCACTCCACTTGGCACTAAATGATTGGGTTGCTTTTTCCTTTTTATTGGTTATGTGGCACTAAATAACTGGTCCATGTGGCATGAGCTGGTATACCTATTACCTACACTTATTTATTTGTGAGTAAAGATAATGTTTATATGTAGGTAATTTTAATTATATCTTTAAATTTAATTTGATATAAACAATAAATGAAAGTAATTAATTTTAAAAATATTTGTATTATTTAACATGAATAACAAAATAAACAAACATATATTATAAAATATTCATTGCTTATTAAATGATGAGTGTTACACTAATTACATTTCATAAAATAAAATATCAACAATTCTATACAATTCTCTTTTCTCTAACTACATATTTCTTGATATTCTTCTTATTCTTCACTTTGGAATTATTCCACGAGAGCCTCCTTCCTTTAACTGAACTTTGAGAATGTCGATGATGGCTTTGAGAGGTGAGGTTTGGGTTGGCGATAGTGGGAATGACTATAATTAACTTCAACATAAAAAATATCCCCAACTTAATTATCATAAGGATTTTAGATTATATATGACTTATTATTATGGGCATTTATGACACTTGGCATACCAGCATATATTAAAAACAAATATATGAGCACATCAAGTCTCATAATCACCAACACTTATTCTTGAACATCATAGGCAAAATAAATTCAAAGTAACAATGGAGAAAATTCACAAACTATAAAAATCAGATTATAGACACAAAACCAGACCCTACAGCCTAAGAGCAACACTAAATCTTAATACAAATATCAGAAACAAAGTATCAAACAATATATACTAAAACATATCCTAGCTCAAAACAGATCCCTTCATATATAGGCATTAAAATAGATTCCTTCCTCAAAACAGAACCACACCCTACACTCAAATAGCAACGCTAAAGCTAAATACAAATATAAGAAACAAAGTACCAAACAACATATATTAAATCAAATCCTTACTCAAAACAGATCTCTTCATATATAGACATATTAAAACAGATTACTTGCTCAAAACAGAACTAGTAACACAAACAAAGATTAATGCAAAATTTTGTAAATAGTAACACAACACAAGAACCAACAAAACGAGAATACTAAGGACAAACTAAGCTGTCAAAGAAGTAGACCCTATAAGAAAGTTGTAATTAGAACCAGAAACAAAGTGCCAACAAAAATATATTTAAAAAAAATCCTTGCTCAAAACAAATCCCTTCATATATAGACATATTAAAATAGATTCCTTGCTCAAAACAAATCTCTGCATATACATACAAAATTTATATACAAGTATACATAATCAACCAAACCAGAAACAATATATTTAATAAAAAAACATAAATCTAAATGCAGCCGAAAAGCAAGCCACTAACAACATTTTGATACAAAGTACCAAACTAAATCTGAATAAAACCAATAGAGAAAAAATTAAAATACACAAACAGAAAAATCAGAAACAATGTATGAGAACACCATAATCAAATCATAACAAAGTATCTCAAAACTACAATTCGTCATCAAACTTTCAGATTAATGGGGATTTAATCAGCATAAATCATACAATTTTACCTCCAGGGCCACAATCCATCTCCCTGCCACCAAGCCTAATCTGAAAATCTCAAAGCCACCAAGCCTAATCCAAGAAAAGGAAAGCCACCAAGCCTAACCCAAAAATCTCAGAGCCACCAACACCAATTACAAACTCTTAAAGCCATCGAGACCAACCCAAAATGCTCAAATCCTTCAAACAAATCAAGCCTAAAGATTCAACACAAATAAAACTAACAGTAAGCAAAGGAACAGTAACAAGATATTCACAAAACACAGAGTCATTATAAACAATTTTAATCAAACAAAATAAAAATAAAATAGATAATGAATGGGTTACGGCTTACAGAGCCTTTTGTCGTCGATGAAGAGAGCGACCAGTGGTGGATAAAGGATTCATTGATCGATCTCAAAGGAATCGTGGAATGAAGATGGTGGCTCAGATGTTCAAGAAGGAGGCGACGTCTCACCAATCTTTGGAATAAGGCGTTGAGTTACAAATTGAAGAAGGATGCGACATGAGTTCGAGTATAGAAGAAGAAGGAGGTAGCTTGGAGAAGGTGGCTTCTGGGTTCGTTGATGCTCGGAGGCATATGGGATCGACAGAAGAGGAGGCGGCAAGGGTTCGACAGAGAAGGAGGCAGCTTAGAGAGTAGAGAAGAGAAAAGTTATAAGTGTAGGTTTTAGGTTTATAAAATTTATATTTATGTATTTATTAAATAATATATATAATTATATTTATGTTTTTATTTTTATAAATAGATATGTTTATGTTTTTATGAAGAGAGAGTGAGGGACACAATGTTAATGTTGTCCACATCACCTTTAATTTTAATAAAAAAATTAAAATTTAAAATAAAATTGGAGGGAATAATGAGCTCCTAAAGTTAAAAATTTTCCCTCCAATATATTCGTAGGCAAAACCCTTTACATACCATTATTATTGGTAGCGAAATATTATTCTGAAATATTTTAAATTTTATCAATATTTACCTACCAATAGTTCCTACCATTACATATTGGGTAGGAAAAAGTCTCTTTACCTACCAATATTTATAGGTAGGTAAGAAATTGGTATGTGAATATCAGATTTCTTGTAGTGCTAGTGATGCAAACCTCAGAAAAATGCTAGAGGACTAAAGTTCAAGTCTCCAATAATTTGTACAATACAAGGAAGACCCCAAAGAGATCAGTAAAGGAAGATAAAAAAAATTTAGGGTCTCAGGTGGTCGGCTTATGCTTGGGTCGACCACCCTGGATCCATGGAAGTCGCCCAAGGGTGTGGTGGTCAGCCCATGTTGTAAACCCTAGGCTCCTCAGCCTATGATGGGTATGTAAACCTGGAAATCTCTAAGAGCATAAGCAAACCTTAGGGGTAGTCAGCCTAAACCCTAATCCCATAGGCCTGGAAATCACATAAGGCAAGGGAAATGCAAGTGAAGCCCTATAGGTTGTCGACCCATGATGGAAACCCTAGAGTTTGTCGGCCCATTATGGAAACCCTAGGGGTGGTCGGCCCATGATGGAATTTACATCCCTAGAAATCGCCTATGCTAGGGTTTAAAACACTAGAAATCGTCAGGCTAATGAATCTAAAAGAGGTAGTCCGCCCAGAGTTTTACAAACCTAAAATCGCCTATGCTAGGGTTTTGAACCCTGGAAATCATCCTGGCTAAGGAAATTATAGGAAAATCATAGACTTGATTCAAACAAGTCAATTATTTTGGATCAAAATAAAACAAAACAAGCAGATTCAGACAGATTCCTCAAAGATTCAATGTATTTCTTCTAAATCTAAGCACATTTAAATTAAATGATGTAAGGATTAGGATAAAATACTTACCCAAATAAAGATCTAAGTTTGATGAAAAATTGGAGAAGTCACGATTGGAGAATCCTATAGCTGAGGCGCACAGAGCAAAGAAGTGAGAAGTGAGGCCCTACTTATAGCCACTCGGGCTAACCATATACTGTTAGGAATTCAAAACCCTTAAAAAATATCTAGTATGGTTAGAATTTTAAATTCCTTGAAGAATAACTAGTATTTTTAGGAATTCAAATTCCTTGGAAAAAATCTAATATTTTTAGGAATTCAAATTCCTTGAAAAATATTTTGTATTTTTAGGAATTAACATCCTTGAAAAATATATTATATTTTTAGGACTTCAAACTCCTTGAAAAATATGTTATATTTTTAGGACTTCAAATTTCCTTAAAAAATATATTGGATTTTTAGGAAGTTAATTTTCCTTGAAAAACCTAATTATTTTTAGGAATTACAATTATCCTTGAAAAACTCTTACTGAGCAAATTATCGAAAGTTGTTAAAAGTACTACGTAATGTCCCGAGGGACTTTGTTGTTAAAGAACTGCTACAATATGTTTCTCGGGCCAAATCAAGTTTACCGTAATGTTGAACACATTACGATAAACTTGGGGGGAAAATGTTATCCCTCAAAATCCAGAGATGATGTGGAAAATGAGAAATCTACACATGGCGTCACAAATCAAGGAAAAACGACGATGTATTGAAAGAAGATCGATAAGAAAAAAGGATAGGTCCAGACCTATGGAAAGTCGACTAGGCCTAAACCCCCTAGGGGTGGTCGGACTGACCATAACCCCTAGGGATGGTCGGCCTAAGCATGCCCAAGATCCCTTGGGTGGTTGGCCCACCCTATCCTTCATAGGGTGGTCGACCTACAATCCCAGAGACACTTCACTGGGAAAAACTCACATTCATTCAAACTAAGATCAAGGCCTAGCACCCAGAAGATCAACAGGCCTAGTACCCAGAGGATCAATGGGCCTAGCACCCAAGCTCTAAAAGCTCGTCGATCCTAGAACCTAAAGCTCATAGACCAATCAAGACATAGTGTTTTCTCAAGAGTCTGAATCGTGCATCATCAACCACGATCCATAGAATACAACGGGAAGACCCACAATCTCATAATCATGGGACGGTGGACACGTATCTCCACTCCCAATGACCGTGAACCAAACCACGATACCCACTCTTACTGATCATGCAACAACCCCTGAGTACTATAAATAAAAGGACCCAAGGCTTCGTATCAAGGGATCTCTTTTTCTAGAATTTGGGGAGATAGATATTTTTTACAAGTGAACTCTTCAGCTTATATTTGTAATTTTAATCGAGTGATTAAATACTAAAGACTAAGTGGATTAGGTTATTACTATTCATCATAACAGTGCTAAACCACTATAAAATCTATGTGTGTTTATTTAAGATATTTGTACTCTATCGTATATTAGATTCATTCTGTTCAAATGGTGTCGTATATTGTACATACAACCGTTGGCCAATTTCACAAGTCAGCAGAATAAATCTGAAGGATGAGGCTATCCCTCATAGAGATCCTCAAAGGCGACTGAACCCACAATTAAAGAAGTTGTAAAAGATGAAATTTTGAAATTGCTAGACGCTGGTATTATTTACCCAGTAGCTGATAGCAAATGGGTCAGTCATACTCAAGTCATGCTCAGAAGTCTCGTGTCACTATGGTCCAAAATGAAAAGGGGTCCTTGTCCCCACAAAAACTGTGACAGGGTGGCACATGTGCATCGATTAACGAAAATTAAATGCTGCCTCCTGCAAAGATCATTTTCCACTCCCATTCATAGATCAAATCCTTGAACGTGTAGCTGGTCATCCATTCTATTGCTTTCTTGGTTGCTATTCTAGCTATTATCAAATCAAGATTGCATTAGAGGATCAAGATAAGACCACTTTCACTTGTCTCATTGGCACCTTTGCTTTCTAGAGTATACCATTTGGCTTGTGTAATGCACTAGCTACATTCCAAAGATGCATGATGAGCATCTTTAGTGACATGATTGAAAAATCAATGGAAGTATTCATGGATGACGTAACTATATTTGGAAATTCCTTTCACATATATCTTCTTCATCTCGGATCTGTTTAAAACGGTGTATTGAGAAAGGACTTGTGCTCAATTGAGAGAAATGCCACTTCATGGAATCTTCTGGCATAGACTTTGGCCACATTGTTTCTGAAAGAGGAATTGAGGTTGATCAATCCAAAGTCAACCTTATATCCAACCTGCTGACTCCTAAGATTGTCAAAGACATTAGGTCATTCCTTAGTCATGATGGTTTCTATAGGAGGTTCATACAAAAAAATTCAATGATTGCTCGTCCGCTAAGAAACCTCCAAGCCAAAGATGTCACTTTTGAGTGGACACCTAAGTGTGAGGAATCATTCTGAACACTTGCAAATTCACTCACTTCCGCTCCCATCATTCAGTCACCCGATTGGAGTCTTCCTTTCAAGATTATGTGTGATGCCATCAACTTTGTAGTGGGAGTTGTGCTAGGACAACGAAGGGAGGGAAAACCCTTTGTTGTATATTATGCAAGTCGAACTCTCAATAGTGCTCAAATGAACTATTCTACTACTGAAAAAGAGTTGCTTGTCGTTGTCTTTGCCCTTGACAAATTACGATCTTATTTGATCGGAACACCTCTTATGTTCTTCACATATCACTCCGCCTTGAAATATCTTCTTTCCAAAAAGGATGCTAAGACGTGATTAATATGGTGGATCCTTCTTTTGCAAGAATTCGATATCACAATCAAGGACAAGAAAGGAGTTGAAAACGTTGTCGCGGACCATTTGTCCCGACTTGAATTTAGCAATCTCGTTGATGGTCCACCTATTCATGACGATTTTCCGGATGAACAATTGCTTTCTGTTACTAAGTTACCGTGGTATGCTCACATTGTGAACTACTTAGTAATAGGTAAACTCCCATCTGAATGGAGTTCACAAGACAAAAGCAAATTTCTGGTCGAGGTGCGCAATTTCTTTTGGGATGACCAATACTTATTCAATTATTGCTCCAAACAAATCATGCGAAGATGCATCCACGGGGATGAGGTGTCTAGTGTGCTGAATTTTTGCCACAATGATGCTTGTGGTGGTGTAGCGTCCTGGAATTTTACTTAGTTAGATAGTAGTAGTAGTAGTAGTAGTAGTAGTAGTAGTAGTAGTAGTAGTAGTAGTAGTAGATAGTAATAGCTTATAATATGTTAGTTTTAGCAGATATTGGTTGAAGCCAGGATTTAGTTGGATACTCATAGCAATAGTTGTGGATTTTATAAGTTTAACCTATAGTTTAGAAATATTAATTATAACATATGGTTTGATTAATATTATTGGAAATAGAATATTATTTACTATAAACTAAGGTATAGATAGAATTATTAAGAGCTTGACACTTGTCACAATCTTGTTTATTTGAGGATTTAAGAATTTTAAATGAATAGTTTAATAATAGAAAGATATAGAAGCTCTAGAACCTTCCATTTCCTGTTAGGATCACATTTTACTCAGTCAAAGTTGTTTTATTAATTCAAATTATCCTAAATTAGTGCAAAAATGTGTTTAAAATATCTACGCATGCCGATATATCGCAGCTTAGGGGTCAATATATCGCCTATCGGAAGATACGGAAAACACGTCGATATTGCATGAACGATACCACGATCACTCAAGACATAGGGCCAGGCAATATATCGCCTACGGTGGGCGATATATCAGCCCTAGGACCATATTTTCAAACTTCGTAGAATCCGAGCTTGATTTATTCCTTAACCACTTAGACTTGCCTTTGACTTATTTTGACCGAGTTCTGGGCGGTTGTTGAACACAAATTCAAATATATTCAATTTTTAATTATTTATTTATTCAACCTAACAGGAGTTAGTTTCACTACTTGAACTCTATAAATAGGACCCTTCACTCAGCCATTTTATTCATTCTTCAAGCTACTCAGATTATTCTTGAGAGAAACACTAAGGTTTTGGGATAAAAGCTTTATCATCTTAAGCTTTATAAACACTTGGGTAGTGAGATATAGTGTGATATCAATATTGAGGTGTAGAACGGTTCTAGTTTATCCAAGGTAATACTATTCATAAGTTCTATTCTTTATGATTCCTTAGTTTTCCTTAAGTTTCTTTCAGATCCTAACTTCTATTTATGGTTTTGTTAGGTGTTTAAGTTCTTTAATTTAAGGTTCTTCTCGGTAAGTTTCTTCTTTGATGGTTTAGTTTTCTTTTCATCTCTTTTTTTTTAGAAACTCACCATTCTTATGTTTGGTTTTAGGAGTTCCAATCCCGCTCTTGTCTCCAATATTCCAGTTTTTGGTAAGGAAAATTAGGTAGTTTAGTATTAACTTATGTATTTTATGATATAGTTTATATTTGTATGATCTAACATTTCAGGTACAATAAAGGGGTGAGTGTGTCTGGACCTAAGGTGTCCAATGATGTATGACGGACTATGTCCGGTAGGATCGGTTGCCAAAACTTTAGTACGGACCTATGTCCGGTGTATGAAGAACTTTTGTCTGGGACTTAATTGCCACCCCTGTATAAACACTTATATTTTTATTATATATGACTTGTTATTTTAGTTATGATCTATGACTTATGACCCATGACTTATGACTTAGAGTATGATTTATGATTTATGACTTAGATTATGATTTATAATTATGACTTAAGTTATGATATGATCTAGAGGTTTGTGTTGGTATGACTTTTGTAAATTTTATGTTATGTTTGATTATATGACTAACCCTTATTTGTATTTTCCTTACTGGGCTTAAAAGCTCACTCCTTATGATGTTGTTTTTTCAGGAAATTAAGGATAGAAAAGCCGGTGGCGAGTGGGACCTAAGAGCTTCGTGATGTATTAGTTGGGGACCATATAGTCGAGCAAGATCAAGCGGGCCTATTTTTATTAAAGAATATTTTGTTTTATTTTTATTTAAATGTTGCTCATTTTTTTTTATGTTAATGACAATTATTTTATTTTTATAAAACCGTGGATCCATGTATTTATTTTCAAGTTTTTATTCAATAAAAGAGCAATATTTACGATTTCGGCCCAACATTGTGTTCTCAGTAATCTATGAGAAATTAGGGCGTTACATGTGGTATCAGAGCCACAGCTATATTGGTCCTGAACGTTCCCACGAAATGCACACGATAGCAACAAAGGATCTACTCGTTACCAAGTAAGTATATACATTGTTTCTGAAATATGTTTGTAATGTTTTTCTTGTGTTATTTTCAAGAATTAGCCCAATGGACAAAGGATAAAGCTATGAGAAAAATGCAAAACCCTAAGAATGATGGATCTGATGTGGAGGATTAGACAGATATAAGAACACATCGTTAAATTTTATTATATGTTGTTTTAGAATATTTTAATTAGTTGCTATTTTTTTAAAACATGGTATTTGCTTTTATTATTGTTTTATTGTTTAGTAAGTGTAAAGAATTTTTGGATTCAATTGAAAGTGTAAAGTTTAAATTCCTCTCTTATGGGTTAGCCCATTTGTGAAGGCCCATTTTCTTTTCATTATTAGATTGGATCTAATTAAATGAATAATAATTAATAAAGCAAGGGTTCAAATTCCTGTCTTTTGGGTTCAAGTGGAAGTTAGGGGGCCTTAGTAGTGGGTACGATATACTGAACCCAACCCTTCTCTATGGAAGATTCAATTGTTAAGACCCATTTACACGAGTTGGACTTAATTGTAATAGGGTAGTTTTTATAGATAGATGGACCTAATAGACAGTAGTACAATAGGCTAAGTTGTATCCTCTACTTGTTTTGTTTGCCTTAGTTTTTTTTCATATTTTCTCGTTTGGGGGAAAATAGAAGAGACACATGGAGCAGGAACCAAGAAGATCTGAAAGGCTAAATGGCCAAGGTAGAGGACAAGGCAGAGGCCGAGGAAGAGGAAGAAGAGTAGCCGCCACCCCCACATATGAAGAATTTCCAGAAGCCCCGGGAGTGCCAGAAGCACCCAATGTAGTGGAAGATCCAGTAGCTACTGCTACTTTAGAAAATTTGGAAAGAGAAAATGCCCATCTTAGGGCAGAGCTAAGGAGAAGGGAAAAAGAATTCCAAATAAATTCAGGGCAACAACATCAAGTGGCGCAGCAAGTCGTTCCTCTAGCGCATTTACTATAGTTGGCAAAACCTCGCTACGAGGCAGTATATGAGCGCTTTAGGAAGCTGCAACCACCGAACATCGATGGCGGGTTAGACCCAACAGAATTAGAAGAATGGCTTCGATCGGTGTAGTCCATTCTAGAACACATGCAGTTGGGAAACAAAGATCGAGTCTCTTGCGCTTCAAGCTTGCTAAAGAAGGACGCCCGAATCTGGTGGGATATAGTGAAGTAGACTAGATATGTGAATGTTATGACTTGGGATGAGTTTATCCAAGTATTCAATATGAAGTACTACAGTCCTGCGATTCTAGCCACAATGGTGGACTAATTCACTGCGCTTACTCAAAGGAATTGATCTGTGACAAAGTATGCCAGGAAGTTTGATAGGCTGGCTAAGTTTGCGGCGGACATGGTACCCACTGAGATGCTAAGAATTCAAAGATTTGTGAAGGGACTGAAACGTATGATAGCCCGTGACATGAAGTTAATTCGGGGGATAACCACTTATGCGGAAACATGAGAGGTAGCCTTGGAAGTTGAGCAGGCTGAAGAAAGAATCTGGAAAGAAGGCGGAGCCAGAAGGGACGCCAAAAGGAATAACAATGACCAGAATGATCACAAACGAAAGCATGATGGTGGTCAAAATCAAAAGGCCGATAAGAAGAATAAGTCTGCATCAAAAAGCAACGGGAATAAGAAGCCTTACGTGGAATATCCCCAGTGCCCTATCTGCAAATGGAAGCATTCAAGAGAATGCAAACATAAGATGAAAGGGTGTTTCAATTGCAGAGAAGAAGGACACATTAAAAAGGATTGCCCTAAGATGAAATAACAAAAGAAATATGACAAGCTCATGCCAGCCAAAGTTTTTGTTCTTACTAGAGGTGAAGTAGAAACTAGTAATATTGTGGTAATAGGTCAAGTCACTATCTCTGGTAAATTATGCAATGTATTATTCGATTCAGGAGCTACGCATTCTTTTGTCTCTATAAATATGATTGATAGTTTAGGTAGACCATGCGAACTTTTTAGAGATAAGTTTGTCACGGAGTTACCCTCAGGGGAAAGAATGCTATCTAGTAGAGGGGTGCGTAACGTTGTAGTTAGAATTGAAGGAAAAGAATTACCAGTAGATTTGATCGAGTTAGACCTTAAGGATTATGATGTAATTTTAGGTATGGATTTGTTAGCAAAACATGGGGCAACGATAGACTGTAAGGGTAAGGCAGTCGACTTTAAAACAGATTGCGGAGAAAAATTCACTTTCAAAGAAGAAGTTTCTCAAACTTGCATACCGATAGTCTCAGCTCTCAATGCTCAATGTTTAATCAATAGCAGTTGCCAAGCATTTCTACCAAGTGTGGTGGACAAAACACGATAGATGCAGCTTGAACCAAAGGATGTACCCATTGTATGTGAATATCCCGAGGTGTTTCCAGAATATTTACCAAGATTACCTCCAAGTAGAGAAATCGAGTTTGAAATAGAATTGGCGCCAGAGACGGCACCAATTTCAAAAGCTCCCTATAGAATGGCGCCTATTGAGCTAAAGGAGTTAAAGATCCAACTGCAGGAGTTTTTAGACAAAGGTTTCATCCGACCAAGCTATTCGCCTTGGGGAGTACCAGTGTTGTTTGTCAAAAAGAAGGACGGGAGTATGAGGATGTGCATCGACTAACGAGAACTGATTAAAGTGACGATCAAGAAAAAATACCCTTTACCTCGAATAGATGATATTTTTTATGAACTACAAGGATATACGGTATTCTCGAAGATAGATTTGCGGTCGGGGTATCATCAGCTAAGATTACGAGAAGAAGATATCTGAAAACAACTTTTCAGACTAGATATGGACACTACAAGTTTCTGGTGATGTCTATTGGCTTAACAAACGCACCAGCAGCGTTCATGGATCTTATGAACCAAGTATTTAAGGACTACCTGGATAAGTTCATGGTGGTTTTTATAGATGACATATTGATCTACTCAAAGACGAAAGTCGAGCATGAAGAGCACTTGCGACTGACGTTGGGACTACTCAAAAGTCATCAATTATATGCTAAGTTTAAGAAATGCAAATTGTCATCATCCAAGTGTTCTCTTTCCCTACCTTTTTCATTGAGTATTCATTTTGACATTGAGGACACTGTCTGATTTTTGGTTGGGGGTGGTGAGCATTCATTTGGAAAATCTTATTTTCGTGTTGAATTTTTAAGTCAATTTTTTCCAAAATCATCCAAGCATGAGCACAACTTGTTGGTTTGAGTCTGTTTTTACCATGTTTAGCTATTAAGAAGTGATTTTCAGAGTTCTTTTATGCACTTTCCAAATATGTGATAAATTGGTTGCTCACACAAATAGTTGAGAGAAATTACAAGTTTAATGTTTTTCATTTCTTGGTGAGTTGTGAGAGTTGAGAAAATAACTTTTTGAACTTTTATTGATCATTTGAGTTGGTAAATTCACATCTTTGAAATTTAAAACATGACATCTACTAGATGGATGTTTTTCATATAAGAATGAGTCTTTGTAATAAATTTTTGTTCTATTTATTTTATTTTGTATTTCCTTTCATTTTTGTGCTACCTCTTGTCAAAGAAAAAGAAATAAAAGGGGTGGGGGGGAGAAAAACATAAAAAAAAATGAAAAATGAAAAGAAAAAAAAAAGAACAAGAGCAACACTTTCCTTTATTATTTTGTAGTTGTTGAAAAAAAATCTATTATTATATGTTTTGTTTAATTGTATTAAAAAAAATTAATTATTATTAATAGTTTCATTTTCTTATTTATCATTTCTAGTTAGTTGTCATTTTACTCTTTGAGTTTTCTCATGTAAATCCCAAAGGTTGCTTGTCATTTGAATTCCAATAAGTTGATATGTCTTTCTTGTGATCAATACTTGTTCAAATTGTTTGTCCTAAAAAGTTTATCTTTTCTAATTTGAGTGTAAACTGTTATCCATCGAATTAGCATTTGTGACGTGGCAAATAATCTCTTGACACGTGGCTGATACCTGGAAGGCGTCTACTAGAGTATCGACCAAGATGCACAGCAGAAGCAGAACCAGCATGTCTTACCCACGACCAGTCTAGTCGGTGGTTCCGCAGCCAAGGCAACAATTATGGAAGATCTTTGTGAATCCCGAATTTATCTCATGCAATCTTCTGGATATCCGATTATTCAGGGAGTAATATCTATAACAATATTTTGTAACCCTCCATGAGCCTATAAATAGCAAGAGATAGCTCAAGGGAAGGGACCTTTTTTTTGGTGCTTCGGAATCATAGAGATTATAGAATTTCTCCTAGAAAACTTGTATTGTTTGTCAGAAGTGTTGAAACTCATTGAACCCAAGTTCTCTGATCATACTTTTGATTCTATATCAATATCATTCTAAGTGGACGTAGGTCATTTCCAGATCCTGGGGCTGAACCACTATAAATCACTGTGTTTTCTTTACTTTTGTCATTACGTTATTCTCTATACATTCGTCTATATCATTCATATTTTGACTCTGTGTCAGTTGGCTAAATCGTGGGTCAACATAAACTATTACATTTCCAACTCCAAGAGTGTTATCCTTCCCTTTAAACTACTTTCAATGCCCGTGAGGAATTTGAAGTTGAAAAATTATACTTTTGAGATTTTTCAATACTATTTGTGTTACGACTTTCAATAAAAATGAATGTGGTTTGGTGCACACACACACAACTCTAGAATTGCAACTGAAGTAGCTTCCATAGTAATCTCTGACATCTTGCCGATACTTTGAAAATGCTTAGATGATTTTGCTTTGTTTAACTTGATTATTCAACTTGATAATTTTTTTTCGCTTAAATTGCTAGGGACTAGAAATAAGCTAGTTGGGGGTTGTGATTAGTGCTCAAAAATGTCAATTTATTAGTTTTAAAGTGTAAAATAAATTAAGTTTTGATTAATATTTTCATGGATTTATTATAATATATTTTAAAATTGAAAATATTAATTTTAATTTAACTTGTGTTAATTTTAAGGAAATAAATTGCATTTGGACATTAATAAAAAGAAAAGATAAATAATGAGTTAAAATTTAAAAAAAAATAGTCTAAAAGAAGGCACTTTTGAAGCAAAGGAGGAGGTCCAATCCCTTTAGCCCAAGCCCGCGTCAACCCAGAACTCGCTTGGTTCTTCTCTCATCCTAGCACGCCACTGGCGCTCCCTTAGCCGTCCAAGCGTCCCAGCAAGCCAATGGAGCTCCAACAACCCGCGCACCTGCCCGACGACCTGCGCGCCCGCCCAGATCCCTGACCCGCGTTTGACCCACACGTTGACCCAGTCAAACAAGCCTCTTCCTTTATCCAAGTCGTGCCATGTGTCACTCTCCCATTGGCTATGGTTGGGTCAAACCCACGAGCCACCTTCAAGCCATTTTTTTGTGCACTTTGGGCCTTGAAGCTTCTATTTTGAGCTTTAAAGCTCACATTTTGTGGTATTTTAGAAAAATAGCGAAGTAACCATTCACTAAAATAGCTAGGTTAATATTTATAATAAGATTTGATTTTTTTTTCAAAATCATATTTTATTATTAATATTTCAGATTTATTTTGTATACCCCATTTGTAATGTAATTTCTTTTTAGTCCTTTTCTTATTCTATAAATAAGGACTCTTCTTTCACATTTGGAAGGTAATTTTTAGAGTAAAGAAACTATAACAAAATTTCTACCCACTTTCTTCTCATACATTTTTCTTAGAATTTTGTGAGAATCATGAGCATAATGGCCTAACCTTCCTAGGAAGGTTAGGGATGATTCTATATGCTAATGATGTTATTTTATCACTTTGATTTACTATGCTCTTAAGATAATGCATTTGAGTTGCTTATGTTCTTTCATCCTCATCTTTCTTTTTGTTATCTTTATTTACTTGTGCTAATAGTATATAGGATTAGTCATGCTCTTTCTATGTGCTTCTAATTAGTAAAAGTAATATTGATATATAATTCTATGTCCAGTCTTCTATTGCATTATTGCCCTTGAGTATTTTGTCATTTTTATATTTTTCATAAGATTAACATTGTGCTCCTAAAGTAAAGAACTTTATAACTCAAATCAACTTTTGTTAGAAAATAATATGGACTTTAATGTTTGATTTTCCAAGTAAATGTTGGGATGTGAACTATTTACTTGTGTATTTTTATAAATCAAGTAACTAAGTAACCAAACTAGCATATGGATGATTCTTGAAACCTTTCTACTTCTCAACTCTTGATTACACCTTGCTTTTATTTCACTTGTCTCATTTTATCATTTAATAAAAATGACAACACCAAACTCTCAAATCTCTTTTCATTTCCATTTTTATTTATTTCATGTTACTAACTTTTAGTGTTATTCTCTACTAATCTTTTGGTTTTGGGTTACCTCCTTGTGGATCGACCGTCCGATTTTACTAAATCTACAATGTTCGGGCATCAATTATCAAATCCTATTTCCACCAATGTTCAGGCATCATGCTCTTTATACTAGCATGCAGATAAGGCACATAGATTCTATTTAAATAATTAACCACATAATCATGTCATTAGATACCTAACCGTGAGTCGAGCTTATCTTTAGCGGCGAGTGTACATGCCTAGCTAGTCTTCAAGAACCCTTAAACCTAGACCGCTCTGATACTAAGTTGTAATGCCCTGGATAGCCAAGACTGTTATACTATGTTCTTAAAATAGTGCTTAATTCGCTAAGCGAGTAATATGGACTTAAATATATAATTAAAGACTAAGTCAAGGTCAGATATCAAAAAGTTTGGTCAACAAAATGATTATTTTTCATTAAAAATATAGAGTTTAAACACGGGTTCCTAAAAAAAATCAGTTACAGACTTGTAAAGGATAAATAGAATACAACTTAGCCATCCCAAGTGGCAAATAGGATTCAACCCTAATTCCTCCCAAGATATCCCAGCCGTGGCAATTGGGCAGGCTGCATATGTACACACTGCCCCCGAAGCTCTCCAACTCACGGCTGGCCCGGCTATCCCTTACCCTTACCTACACCACGTAACACTTGTGAGCCAAGGCTCAGCAAGAAACTTAAATCAGAATGCACAACTAGGCAACAGTATAAAAACAACAAACATAGCTCATTAAATTCAATCAATAATATGATATAAACAACCATCCTAACAATAACATTTAGCTCAGTTAAATGTGTAAACTAAACTCATCACTCAATAGAAATAGTCAAGTGTAAATCACACTTTTGTTTATTGTATAATGTCCAAGCCCGAGGCCCTTAGGCCGAGTCCTCTGCTCTTATAGCAGACCCCGACACCCTTAGGCCGGGCTACGTTCTGCATGTTTGCAATCATCCCCCAGCACCCTTAGGCCGACCTGTAAACAAATATAATCACAAATGCACAACGCATAACAAATAGTCAATGGCAGCATACACTAGCATGCCTATCCAGATATTCTCAGATGCAAATATATTCACATTCATAACATATTCATTAACAGCGATTTAAGACCCATTCACAACTCGGGCGTAGTTTTTCTTACCTCAAGTCCCGAGTAGCTAGCGTATGGCAGCCCCGAGCACGATCCCTATCCCTGAACCCTTAGTGGTATAACGTAGTCACAATGTGTTAATAAATAACCATTAAAACCTAAAGTGTTTACAAACTTCAAAATAACATACCAGCCTTCGGGACCTCAAATTCTACTAAACCAGCTAGTAGAATTCGTCACGATCGCTTATGTTAAAGTTCCTGTCATTAAAACCTGAAGTGGCCCAAAAATGACCAGGCGGATCGCGACTTGCCACTAAGGGTCGCGACACGATTCCCATGTCAGAGAGCCCCCTAACTGGAACCAGGACAAGAGCCGTGACTTTTCTTAAAGAGTCACGGTGTGCCTCCAAAGTATAGGCCCCTACCTGGTCTGGGTTCACCTAGGTCGCAGCAACCCCAAGAACAGGGCCGCAACTTGACCCTACGAACCCAGGATTTCCCTGTTTTTCCTCAGCCAAAAATCCACCAAAAACTTCCCAAATAAATCCTAGAACTATAATTCAATCCCCAACATAACACCAATATGATACCAGCTACAAAACCCCAGCTCAACACTCAAACTTCCATCCATACTCAAATTCATATCATTGAACCTTAAAGATAAGAACAGCCACAAAACCAAAAGCAGAGCATCATTAAAACAACAATTGAAACTCACCTAAAAATCCTCTCAGCTTCCATATCCAAATAGGTATTTCAATCGATTCATCAACAATGTTTTCCTCACAAAACTCAAAAAATTTACCTAGTTTTCCAGACATCTTATTTCTAAACAAGCCTAATATCGTTCTTTTAGCCTAAACCAATCCCTATTTGAACACATACATGGCTAGAACATGAAACGGTACTAAATATATATATATTTCGAAGTAAAAGAACGTAAACGATTCAAACCAGATGAGCAAATACTTACAATTTATATGATTACATGATGGGAATACTGATGCTTCCATAGGCAGGAGCGTGAGAGCTTGAGAGAAAGAGGGAATTTCTGTTTCTAAAATGAAAGTTTTTGAATGTGAAGGTGGTGAGGTTCAGTTCTGGTCTACCTATTTATACATAAGTTTATGGAATCAATTTGGGCCATCTGATCGAGTCAACTCGGGATCTAAGGACCAAGATTGAATGACCCTTGCAGTGGCAAAAGGTTGATAGGACAGTTGTCACAATCCTCGAAACCCGAATAGACGCCAATTATAGATGGCCATGTGTTCAACACTCGAGTAGTGGGTAGGCATGATTTCACATGATAGAAGCCTAAAAGCTCCTAGTGTGTGTCTCAGAAAATGATGACATCAAGCACGAGCAGGAGCTTGGGGGGCAAATGTTGTACCCTAAAAATTAGCATGGATTCATCCATTCAGCTAGGGGTACAGCTGGCAGATAAACGCATAGAAATATTAGACGAGTAGAACATCCAGCTTGTGCTGATATGACTAGTTAGGGTCAAGACTTGACAACACGACGTGCAAGTAATATCCAGGTCGCCTTGTGGGACAATAACCTAGTCTGAGATAGATAGCTCTCAGATCGCCTTTAGGATGATCTAGGTTTAACCGGGACATGAGTTCATACATTCTTAAATCACCAGTTCAATGGAGATGTTCAGCTCTTGAAAACTTGGTAATGACGCACAGTGAAGAATTCTGGAAGACTTGGAGGTCACTTATACGCTCATTAATGTCCAGGCTGTATTATACATTTATTGCCCAAGATCATGAGATTAATCTTCATTTGCAATCGCATCACTATGTAAATGGGAATTATCTTGATTGACTGTATACCATATTTATATACACGGTTACATAAACCTGTCCAATAAATTCTTCTATAAATATCAGGAAAATGGACCATCTTTGTGTATTACAGAAACTCTTTAGAAATTGCAAGTGAGCAATAATACTATCTCGTAGACTAGGTGGATTGTAACCACTGAACCACGTAAAATTGTGTGTGAGAAGTTTTTCACAAAGCTCATTACGATTTAAAAACGAACAATAATAACTTTCTTATTGGACTTCTTAATCTACAGATGGCGAAAAATCGCGTCAACAATTATTATTATTATTATTATTATTATATGATTTCCTTGCAACAAAGAACCAATGTGATGATAATTCTGACCACACATTCAAAAAAACATAAGGACACGTTAATTGATTGATTGACGCATCAACTTGACCACTCATAGTTGATGTAAATACAACATAGAGTAAGCCCTTATATTTTTTTTAAATTTAAACAATTTTTGCGCTGGTGCATGGAAAAATTTAAGTAAAAGAGATCATTATTTTAATAATGGTATTTGCACATGACAACAAAATGTGAATTTGGGATGTGAATTTAAGTAAAGGATGTCATTCTTTAAATAATGGTATTTGTAAATAGTTAAATAATATAGATATTTACATATAATGATAAAAAAAACATGTAGTATTAAATAGATGTGAATGAATTAAATGCGAATTTATATATGATGATTTATTATTATAATGGCCGGAAAATTATTTATGACTAAATATCTTATTTATATATAAATTAAAATATTTTGAATTTAAAATATCAAAACAAATAAATATAGAATGGAAAATCTTAAAGATAAATATCAATTATATATGATTAATTTATTATTTTAATTATTGTAAAGTAATGAATAAATATATTATTTCTAAATAAATTAAGATATTTTAAATTTTGTTTTTGAAATATCAAAACAATACAAAGATAATCATGAATGAATAGAAAATCGTCAAGTAGTCTATTTTTATATGATTGACTTTTTATTATAATTATTAGAAAATTAGTTGCTAATAAATATCTTAATTAAATTCAAATCAATATTTAAATTAAAATAAAAAATGAGAGAAAAGAACATAACACAAGTAATATCCCTAACATACAATTTATCATTTTTTTTTAAATATGAATGAAACTAACGGTTATAAAAAAAACAAAAAACAAAAAGCTTTAAAATAAATTAATATCACATGAATAAGTTAATTCATATAAATATATAATTTGTATTTGTTTGAAAATTCATATAAACTAAATATTATTATATAAAAATAGGAGGCGACTACAATGCATCTACTTTTTTTACAACACCAGTGTATCTTTTTTCTATTTTTGATACCTAGATAGATATTATACAATTCTTTTATATGATGGTGTACATTGTAGTTATCTAGAACATCCTACAAATTTTCAAGAAATTCTAATTACATTATGGTACCGAAAAGAGGGTTTAAACTGTATATTGCACGTGTGCCTATTTTTTTGTGTACGCATGTAAAATTTGATAGTTTGAACCTGTTTTGGCATCGTAAACTATTCATAATTTCTTGAAAATTTACAAGATGTTAAATAAATACAATATATATTGTCTTATAAAAAAATTGAGATTATATCTGTAATGCCCCAAATTTCCTAATAAGGTTGAGGACCTTGATTATGAGGCCGGGAGGACCATAATTGCTTTATTATGCTATTTAATGATAATATGCATGTTTAGGTGTATTAAATATGCATGTGAACCCATTTGTGATTAATTGGGTGATTTTCATATTTTGGCCATTTCGGGCATTTTTGGCATATATGTGAAATGGGCGTGGTGCTTTGTTATTATTTGGTTATGTCAGGGCTACCCAGCACAAGACGATCCTAGGAGGTAAGCTAGTGGGAAAGTCACAACGGTATTTAAGCTTGGCTTGGAGTAAGTCAATGGGGTATTTAGAGCATTACCGGGTTATTCGGTAATGGAAATTAATATTTGGTGATAAATTGGGAGTTAGTAAAACCAGGGAGAAATTCTAGAAGTTTTGACTATAATGTCCCCGGGGGTGTTTTCGGGACCCCGAGCATTAGGTTTTATTGGAAGCTACTTAAGCTTGAAGTAACCTTTTAAGAAATAAAAAGAACGTTCTGTACGTTCTCTCTCCCTAAAGTTCCCTTTTCGTTCCTAATTGCGTTTTCGAAGATAACTTGAGTTCTAGGACTCGGAATCAAGCGAGGATCGAGGCATAGCAATCCTAAGGAGAATTAGAAGCTTATTATCCGGAGGATTTAGTTGGAAACAACTCAATCGGAGGTAATTCAAGGTTAAGTTTTAAGTTTTTAAAAGTTTTTAAGCTTGAATTGGATTTTGTGAATTGTTGGGTTTTTAGTTTGTTTGAGCCTTGGGTTTTGGTGGTTTTGGACCATTGGAGAGTTTGGGAACTTTGATTTGATGATTTGGAAATGTTTGGATGGGTTTTTGGAAGGTTTTAAAATGGAAAAAACGAAGAAAAGTGGCTAGTGAGAGGTTGGACCGCGACCTTGTTCTTGGGCGCCACGGCCCTAGCTTGAAGAAGATGGAGGAGGCTGTGCCAGGGGGGCGGGCCGCGGTATGGCCATGTAGGGCCGCGGTCCTTAAGGGAAAAATTGCCCAAAAGTGTGTTTTTGTGATGGAAACTTAGCTCTAAGGGCCTGTGATCGATCCTACTACTTAGTTGAGTTGGATTCGATGTCTCGAAGGCTTGGGTTGGGTTTGGAAGTATTTATTTACTTATTTTGATGAGGTTTTATATTATGGTTGTGACTAGGTTATCACTAGAGGCTTGGAATTGGGATCGTTCTTGTGGCTAGTTTGTTGGTATCCTGTGCTTGGACCCAAGGTAAGAAAACTGCACCCCATGTGTGACATGCGTGGCTATGATTGATGCATGTTGGATGTTTAAATGTAAACATTGATAGCATAATGAATGCTTGACGATCTTGCCCATTTGCATATGATTATTATTGAGGCATGCTGGATGATTAAGTGTGATGCATGTGATGCACGAGAAACAAGTGATTAGGGCATGCCATGAATGATGAATATGAGTTTGGTCAGAGCTTGAGTCTCTGAGTTTGTGCATGATCATAATTATGCTAGCAACTGTTAAGTAAGCATGCTGAATGCCCTATTCTTGGATAATTGGCATATGATACACATTGATGGCATTGCTTACCTGTGCATGGTACTGACTAATTAGTCAGATTTGGCAAAGGTGCTAGTATCAACTGTGAAGCTGTGACTCATTAGTCAGGTTCGGCAGTGGTACAGGGCACTGGTCACACAAGGTTGACTCATTAGTTAGATTTGGCAAAGGTGCTAGTATCAACTGTGAAACTGTGACTCATTAGTCAGGTTCGGTAGTGGTACTGGGCACTGGTCACATAGGGTTGACTCATTAGTCAGATTTGACAAAGGTGCTAGTATCAGCTGTGAAGCTGTGACTCATTAGTCAGGTTCGGTAGTGGTACTGAGCACTGGTCACACAGGGCTGACTCATTAGTCAGAATTGGCAAAGGTGTTAGTATCAGCTATGAAGTCGTGACTCATTAGTCAGGTTCGGCAGTGGTACTGGGCACTAGTCACATTGTGCTAACTCACTAGTCATGACAACCCTAGTGTGTAGTGCAAGCTTTGTCGATTGGATCTAATCGACCCTCTGCATTGAATGACTCAAAGAGCATTAATGCAGGACCGACCTCAAGTTCGATGAATATAAACAAGCATTTATCTAGCCAAGGGCTAGTCATGTAGAGCCATTGCAGGAAATGGGCACTGGGCCCCTAGTGACTTGGTTGTCAGTCACTCAGTATGGTTTACCAGAACCTCAAGTGATATTCACTCGTCTGATCAGGGCTATGAGCTCTGTATGATCATTTTGATCATCATATACATGGCTTGGGCACTGAGGCCCCTAGTGACTTGCTTGTTGGTCACTCAGCATGGTTTATCGGAACCTCTAGTATTACGACACTCATCTGATTAGGATTGACTCAATAGTCCTCCAATCAGAAGGCTAAAACTTCTTATCCTGGATACCCCAACATCTGTTTGAATTCATTTGCATGCTGAATAGAGCTATGAATGCTAGGCATGCCAGATATGATTTGGTATCATGATATGACTGTTTATGAACATATGAGTTTTCTTGCTGGGCTTCGGCTCACGGGTGCTTTGTGGTGCAGGTAAAGGAAAAAGAAAGCTAGACCATCCTTGAGTTGGAGAGCTTAGGTGATGATGTGTACATATGCAGCTGCTCAACCAATACTTGGGCGAGGTTTGAAAGTGGAACTAGGGCTGAACCATGTTTTGCCGCTTAGAACGGTCTGTTGTAAACACTTTCTTGTAATAGCCTTTGAGATTATATTTTTAGGATCTCAATGTATACAGTAAACGTTCTAGTGAAACGTTACTTCTTAACCGAAATTTTTAATCCCTAACCCGCTAATCACACTTAGTTACACGTTTATGGCCAAATGACTCGATTAGCGAGTTTAGCACTGTTTGCAATGTGCACTGTAGCGGTCCCTGGAGTTGGGGCGTTACAATATATTTCCATGTACCGAAAATAAAAAAAAGATGTACTAATGTTGTAAAAAAAGTTGACACGTTGTAGTCACTCCCTTTAAAAATATATAGTTTTATGGTTATAAAAACACAAAAAGAAAAATAGATATGATTATGAAAAATAAAGACAAAAATATTAAATTAATGAAAATTGACATTTAATTACTTATACGATGCTTAAAACATAAAAGCTTTACAATAAACTAATATAATGGTTTGTGAAATCGTATAAACTAAATATTATATAAAACTTTATAGTTATACGGTTGAAAAAACACAAAAATAAAAATAGATATTATAATTAAATAATATATATTTATATATAATGAGAAAAATTAAAATATATAGTATTAAATAGATGTGAATTAATTAAATCTCAATTTATATATGACGATTTATTATTATAATTATTAGAAAATTAGTTATAACTAAATATCTTATGAAAATATTTTGAATTTGAAATATAAAAACAAATATAGAATGAAAAAACTTGAAGATAAATGACAACTATATATGATTGATTCATTATATAATTATTATAAAATTAGTTATTAATAAATATATTATGTGAATAGAAAGTTGTCAAAGTACTCAATTTATATATAATTGATTTTTTATTATAAGTATTAAACAAGTAGTTATTAATAAATATTTTATTTGAATTCAAATTAATATTTAAAATAAAATTAAAAAATTAGAGAAAAGAACATAATAGAAGTAAAAGTTGATGAGCCAATTGGACTGAATATTTTTGTTTCGTTCATCTCACTACTCAGATATCAATCTTTATGTTCTCAATTGTGGTTGGTTCTCATTAAAAGGATAAAAACAATACTGAGAGATAATCATATGTTAAAAATAAAATCTTACGCCTATGAGTTTATCTTTTTATATAGGCTCTGGGTGATCGAGCTCTGCAGCATTTGTTTGCTTTGCCACTATTGCTATTATGGGTGCTTTTGATGTGAACTTTCCAAAGGTACGGAATTTCAAAAAACAAATTCTACGTGTAGATGCAATCGCAACACAAAAGCATACAAATTATAGGGTTTATATCTTTTTTAACTCTGTGTTTTTTTTTATTATTTATTTGGTCATTGTGTTTTGACAAATTATTTTTTGGAACCAATATTTTGTAAAATGGTTAAAATAGAACCATAAACTCTAAACCCGATTTTAGTCAATATTTTTTTAACTAAAATCACAAATAATTTATCAAACTAACAATTCAGAACAAAAATAAAATCATTCTGTTTAAAAACTGTGTTGTTATATAATATATTCAATTTTTTATTCATTAAAATTGATATTAGGATTCTATTTTAACCATTTTACAAAACATAAGGTCAAAAAAATAATTTGTCAAAATACAGGGTCCAAACAAATAATGAGAAAAAATACAGATCCAAAAAAATATAAACCCAAAATTATATCAAGAACTCTCACGAAACACAAAAACAATCACAACATAAAAATATATTAGAATTTACTAAAGCTTGAAAACAAATTACAAAAATATATTGAATCACAATAGCAGAAAAAATAACTCGTCTAACATTTCCTATTGCATATCAAGAACTCTCATGAAACACAAAAGCAATTGCAGAACACCAACTCCGTAGCCATCGATTGAGAGAGATTGAATCCAAAGAGAGCAATTGAGAAAAGAATGAGAAGGAGATGGGTCGAGTGAGTTATGTTTTAAGGTTTAGGGTTATTAATTTTAAAATAAACAGTTACGTAAAGGGTGTATATATATATTAATAAAATAATGATAAATTAAAAATATGTGAAAAAAATTAGAAAATAGATAGAGTTAGAGGGATTTTAGAGTATCACTTTAATTGCTTAGTGTTCTTCTTTATGAAGACATATATATTAATAAAATAATGATAAATTTAAAAAGTAGAATTAAAAATATGTGAAAAAATTATAAAATAGATAAAGTGGGTGGAGAGATTTTAAAATATCACATCAACTCCTTAATCATTTGCTTATATAGATATAAATATATAAATAAATTGAAAAGGTTGAGGTCCAATTTCTTCATGATGTAATTGTGGGTTGTTGAATTCAAAGTCAAATTTCCTATAAGAGCACATGTGCATATTTGTTAGATATCATGTAACTTATTTTCTATTGTTTTCAGTTTTCATCTACTCTTCCCCACAATATATATATGGGGACCGATTTTATCGCATGCACGAAACCATTCCGTGAAAAGCAGATAGTCGTTGGATCAAATCCAAGGGCTGGGGTTCAATTGGGCATTAAAAAATTTAGCTGACATGTCCAGTCTTTTGTCAGCAGGGGTAAACAGTGTTTTCACTGTTCACTAAGTCTTCAATAACCAGCTACCCAATCTCTCACTCTCTCTCTCTCTTTCTCCTCTCAGCCTGTCTCAATGGTATTACTCGACCTCTTTCTTCAAGAAAAACTCACTATTTCTCAAAAAAAAAAAAAACACAGCCTCTCTTTGTAAAGAAAAACAATCAAACATCAATCCATGATCCCTTTATCTGTTGAAGCGAAAACTCAGTACAAAACTCTTTGGTAATTCATTTTTTGGGTATGGTTTAATGGATTCTTCTGTTGTTATGCATTATGATTTAACATTTTGCTTATTTTACTTGTGTTGGGTGGAAAACAAAGAAGGTGTAGATCATGGTTTGACGGTTTCAAACTTTGAGCAGGTATAGTTGTTTATCATAATCAATTATTGTGTTATTTTTTGCTTCTTTAAAACTCAATTTCTTATTAACTCGGTCACTCATTCTCTCCTCATTGAAGCTCAAAACAAGAAGCGAACTCTGTATCAGAAATCTGGGAGATCCACTGCAATTTTCGAAGGTATGATGGATTGGATTTGGTCGATGAAAGGCGCGAGCAATCTCAACTCCGAGTAGCAGCTTACTAGCAGAAGGTCGCTCGGTATCTTAACTCTAAAGTACGAGAAAGAAAGTTTAATGTGGGAGATTTGGTACTTAGAAGAGTTTTCCGCAATACCTGCGATCAAGCTACTAGAGTGCTTGGACCTAACTGGGAAGGGCCATACCAAATCGAAGAAGTCCTACATCCAGGCACTTATAAACTTGCTCGCTTAAATGGAGATCTTGTTCCTCGCTATTGGAATGGAGAAATCCTGCGCAAGTATTATCAATAAACAATTCTTTTTAAAGAATTGGCTCGTATCAATTTCACTTTTTACAAGTTTATGAACAAGGGTTAGTCAATCATATGACTGATCACTTATAAATGTAAGATCAAAATTTTGATCACTCGTACAGACACGATTGTCCGTTTATTATGAAAAATAAAAGGAATTGTGCACAGCCAATTATTCTTGCCAATCATTATATTTATTACAAGTATTTGCTCATTACGTGTGTTGTTTTCCTCTATTATTTCTATAAACATGTATTCCGAGCAGTAATGTATGAACAGGTCTTGGTCAAGGAAAGTGACCGAGGACCTTAAGTGTAACGCCCCAAACTCCAGGGGCCGTTACGGTGTGCCTTGTAAACAGTGCTAAACTCGCTAATCGAGTCATTTGGCCAAAATCGTGAACTAAGTATGATTAGCGGTTTAGGGTTTAAAAACTTTGGTTAGGATGTAACGTTTCACTAGAACGTTTAATTTATACATTGGGATCCCGAAAATATAATTTCAGAGTTTATTACAGAAAGTATTTCCAACAGGCCGTTCTAAGCGGCAAAACAGGGTTCAACCCTAGTTCCACTTTAAACCTCGGCCGTGGCGGACGAGCCGCTGCATATGTACACGTCATCACCTAAGCTCTCCAGCTCAAGGATGGTCCAGCTTCCTCTTGCCTTTACCTGCACCACGTAGCACCCGTGAGCCGAAGCCCAGCAAGAAAACACAATAAAGCATGATATAATATCAACAACGATCATAATAACCATTCAGGACTATCAGTCCAAACAAATAGGTGACAATAGCCAAAAGTCACAATACTGAGCATCGCTCCTTCTAGCCATGTGACGATAGGGTCACCAGGGCTTAACTGACAAGTGATCCTTTCATAAGTTTGATTAGGACAGGTGCATGGTGAATGGTCACCAACATAACCTTCCTCCCGACCCTAGAGTCGTGCAATGGACAGCGTCCCTTGGCCATGTGACAAACAGTCACCGGGGTCATATACCTTGGCCATAGACATCTGGTTATAGACCAGGCAAGCGCTTAATAGTTCTTCGACCTTAGGGTCGGTCTGGCATTAATGCCATAGAGCCATTCAATGCATGATTCTCGACTTAAGCTTGATTAGGACAGGTGCAAGGTGACTAGTCACCAACATAACCTTCCTCACGACTCTAGAGTCGAAACTATGGACAACGTCCCTTAGCCATGTGACAAACGGTCACCGGGGTCATATACCTTGGCTATAGTCATCTGGTCGTAACCAGGCAAGCGCTTATAAGTTCTTCGACCTTAGGGTCGGTCCCGCATTAATGCTATAGAGCTATTCAATGCGTGATCATCGACTTTAGAGTCGGTCCCTGACTAGTCAGTGTCGTTCACGAGTAAGACATGCCACCAATCATATATCACATGTTCAATATCCATAAACAAGGTATTTAGCATGCTCACTAACAGATACCAGTACAATTAGGACCATGCACAACCACAGAGGCTCAAGCTCTGAACAATCTCATACCCAGTATACAAAGCATGTCCTAATCACATGTTTCTCATGCACCGTATGCAATATATCCAACAATCCATCATGCACCTATATCAGCCATGCATGTCACGTTTAATAGTCAACCAACACGCATCAAGAATAGTCATGCATGTCATACATAATAATCAACCGACATGCATCAATGATAACCACACATGTCATACTCATTAATCAACTAACATGCATCATAATAGCCATGCATGTCATACTCATTAATCAACTAACATGCATCATAATAGCCATGCATGTCACATATACACAGGGTGCATTTTTCTCACCTCAAAGCCGAGCTAGAACGATTAAAAGAACGACCCTTGAGAACGATCAACTTTTAGTCCTTTAGCGGTCACCTAGTCATAACCAAATATAAGGTATCATTAATAAAAATGATAACTGAGGGTTACCAAACCAAATCCCAGCCCCCGAGACCTTAAATACTACCCAACCGGGTACTAGGTCCAACCCCGAGGCCTATGGTAAGAATCCCTAAGCTAAAAACCACTTTTTAGCAAATTTGGCCTTAAGGGCCGCGGCCCCCAAAAGCTGTGCCGCGGCACGCCCCCAAGCCCCATCTGCCAGACACGCTTGGGCCGCGGCACCGAGCCCAGTTCAGCCTAAAACCAGCACGCGAACTCATAATTGCCCCTGCGTTTTCCCTTAGAACCAGCCCCTCAAATTAGCCCAAAACCCCTTCCAAACACTCATTCAAACCTCTAGACACCACCCATAATCTCCCCTCATCAAAACCCAATCTAATCACCCATCAAAACCCCTTTGAATCCAAACTTCTCACAAGAATCAAAAGCTGAAAACCAAAACTTGAAAACAGAGCACACCTGAATTCATTGGCTAGAACTCACCTTAAACACAGTTTTGAATCCCCTTTGATGATTGCTACAGGTTCCCTAGCTGCCACCTTTGATTTCCAAGCTTAACTTCTTGATTTGGGCTCTCAAAATTCAAAGAAAAGAGAAGGGGAAATCTTGTACGGGATGGAAGAGAGAATGAGAGGATAGGCTCTGTTTTACTCTGCCTTCTACAGCCTTCTAAACCTCATGCATATCCAAGCCAAATGACCTAAATGCCCCTAGGTCTTTTAAAGGCTTCTAAACACTCTCAAGGGTAAAATCGTCCTTTACAACCTATCTCGTTAATTATAATTAACGCTCTCCAATTCCCGCTATTCTCAATATTCCCAAATATCATTAAATCATATCCCGTTACCCTTTAATTCCCGGTAACGCTCTAATCATTAAATTCACCCCGAGACTCACCCCGAGCCCCGAATTTAAACCCGTTATGACTAGACCGCACACTTACATCTCATGATCGTCTCATGTCGAATAGCTCGAACCAATCCACCTTATAATGTGGCTATATTAGTCAATCACAAACATGCACCCAAAATATACAATTACGCCCACAGTGGCCAAATTACCAAATTACCCTCATAATTAACATATGAGCCCATATGCATGCATTCACCATCATATAATAATATAATTCACATAAACATGCATATAATCATTAAATATTTTAATAAATCAATTATGGCCCTCCCGGCCTCCTAACCAAGGTCTTAAACCTTATTAGGAAATTCGAGGCATTACATTAAGTTCCTCAATCACTTGGGGGGCATATAAGGTAATATGTAAGCAAATCATATCAACACGTATATGTAAACACACGAGAAAAAAAAGTGAAAGCATGCTACGGTACTTAGAGTATTTTTCAAAGAATTTCAAATTTTTTTTATAATTTTGTTAAATCAAAATATAATACTATGCTAAGTTCGGTAATGCGAACAGATGTTATAATAAGTTGCAAATATTATAATATAAAAAATAAAACCCTTTACACCGCGAGCAGTTTCTGCTCGGATGTAATTTTCAATTAAAAGGAAATGCTGCCTGTGTAGGAATAAAACAAATTGTCTTGACATCACGAACCGTAGTTCGTGGGTCTTAAATTACAAAGTAAAATAAATAATTTTTTTATGAAGCAGTAGAAGGATCCTATTAAAGCTCTTGTGGCTGCTGGTCGACTATAGCCCCAGCTTCATCATTCACGCCCTCGATGCCAGTTGCCAAAGATATCTCAGGCGATCCCTGAGCCCTCTCCTCCTCTTCCAGCCGAGCAACACACTTTGTCAGCTCAGCCTCCCTTATAGGGTCTAGTAAGTAGGTGAAGTCTGCCTTGGGATTGCTCCTCTAGAACATGTAGAAGCACTGGAATGTCACTCCCTCATACTTCTCCAAGTTGCGAGCATTAGTCTCCTCAAGGTCAGCAACCTCTTTGCAGCTGATTTCCAACTTCGCTTGAAGTTTGTGGGCTTCTCAGTAGTTTATCAGTGAGGCTTCCTTATACTTATCTTTCGGGGCAGTGATTTTGGCAACGGAATCCTCCTTATTTTTTAGCTCCTCCTCGAGCTTGGCGTTCTTAGCCTCAGCTGCTCGCAACTCTTCAGCCTGCTTGGCCTCAACCACCTTGTGCTGCTCGACCAGCCTCTCCTTAGCTATCTTGATCTCTTTAGCATGCTTGGCGACCACCTCCTCCAAGTGGAGCCAACTGGTACTCACGGTCAGAATCCCCTGCGATCAGAAAATAAAAGTAAAATGGTTGGAGATAAACAATCAAACCACAATGGAAGCAGCGGCTTACAGTGAGTAGTTCATTCAGCGTGCGGCTAAGGAGCTAGTCGACCGGCATGGTAGGAGCGTTGCTAAAGGATTCCAAACTGAGCCGATGTCTGGACAGTTTCTTCAGCCTGTCACTGGCCGAAGTATAGGCAGAGTTCAGGATCGCCTCGACTAGAGTTTTATCTGGCTAAGCAACAGGACTTGGGTTGGCAGGAGCTGGAGGAGTTTGGTCGGCAGGGCCTGGAGCGGGAGTTGTCTCTTTAGAAGGAGTTGGTGCAGGAGGGTCCTCTGTCCGAGCCCTCTTTGCGGATGGGTCACTACAGCCTTCTCCTGGCTGGCGCCTATTTGAATTCTTCCTACTTGTAGGTGTGGTGGTAGTAGGGTTGGTGTATAAATCGAACGCTTTCTTGGCAGGCATGTTTGCAAAAAAGAAGCATACGATCAGTCAGGGAAATTTGTCATACAAAAAGACAAGGAAATGGAGAGAAAAGAAATTATAAGTAAAATACCCGAGCTACAACTACTGGTCATTACATTATCTATTGTACTACTGCTACACTCACTCTCTACCATGAAGAAGTCTGAATCTAAACTAGTCGCATATTTAAAGTTGTCGTCCCCGTCAAATAAATGACAGGGAATTGGCAAAATGTCTAAAAGTGAGAAGTCAGTACCGTTCTCATCCGAGGACTCAAATATAGGCTCGGTGTGTTCAGAAAGCTTCTGCTTGCATTTTCCCTGTTGAGCAGGGGCAGCAGCTGCTCGCGAAATACTAGAGGGTTCCCTGATGGTCACTTCTGTAGCCCTCCTTGGGGGTTGTGACACATCCTGGTTCTGCTTAGGAGCTTCTCCCCCAGTTGCACTTCCCACTATCGATTCCCTCACATCCTGGTGAGGTGCAAGAAGACCGGCCAGCCTTAGGTTATTCTCCGTGACTAGCTCTTTGACACTTTTTTCAATATTTGTCATGTTGGCCAGGGCTACTTCTCGTATCTCCATGTCTGGAGTGGGGACTGGTCGATGCCATGGGCCTGAACAACACCGAAGTTCTAAAATGCGAATAGGAAAGCTAACAGAAAACAAACGACCAGTAGGTAAATGACTTACCTCCTTCAATGAAGGCTAGGTTGTGGGCGACTAGGTCTGGTGTTAAAAAGAACTCCTGGAAGTACTTCCCCACGTTGGACTTGTGGGTAATGTCACTCAGAAAGGTGCGAGCAGATTCCTAATGGTAAAAATGGAAAAACCCCGTGTTGTTGTGGTTGGGGTTAGATTTGAGATCAAACAGTTAATTGATCTCATGTGGCGTAGGAACGGGCCACTTCTTATGATTGTAAAGGATAAAGAGAGCGGAAAGCACTCTATATCCGTTTGGGGTTATTTGGAAGGAAACGACCTCGAAATAGTTGGCCACCCCTTGGAAGAACGGATGCAGAGGCAAGGTTGCCCCTGCCTCAATGTGATACCTCGACCAGGCACTAAAGGCACCCCCAGGTAGGTTTGCCCGCTGGTCGATCATGGGCTTGATGAGAGTTATCCCAAGAAGGTCGTGCTTCTTGAGATAATTGGCTACCATCCTAGCTATAATAATACTAGGAGGTGCTACAACTATTCGATCTCAGGTCGAAGGACATTGTAGGGTTGGGCTTTGGTTTGAATTTCTAGCGAGGAAGTGTTTCAGGTTGAAGGTTGGTCAGAGGAGTTTTAGCCCGAGGAACAGACTGAGTACTAGGAGGCTTGGTTATATTCTTTTTTCTTTTTTGAGCGATGGACTTCACGCGACACATATTTGTTGGGCTGCTCGCTGGTCTGTCTATGGGGTTGTGTTCAGATCAAAGGATTTCCGAGAATTGCAGCGACGACTGTTCTTGATCTTTGAGAAGTAGCGCGAGCAAGTCATTGTAAATCTCCCTCTCACCTCCTCACAGGTCGTGCATGAAAATCTATGAACAGAGAAGGGGAGATGAGAACCTACGACCAATAGACTAAAGAAATGGAAGCGTTGGGATAACGCTGCTTGTGTATAAAAGTTAAGTTTTTATATGACCAACAACATTCTAACATAAACACTAAATAACATGCGAAAAGTTTGGAAAACGAAATAAAAAGCATAAATGAAAAGTTTTTCAAAGAAAACTTTTTAACTCTGAAAAGGGAGGGAAAAACCCAGTTTTTTCCGAGTGCCTAAAAATCAAATTTTTACTTCGATTTTACACCCTAAATCAATAATCCTAACTCCCAAACCAATTCCTAAGACTTGTTTAGTGTTTTTCCATTATCCTATCATGTTAATACCTACTAGCCCGATTACCCCAATCATTTTAGTTTTTTTTTAAGAACATTCGGGAACTCAGAATTCAAAAACACACCAGAAAACTCAGAATATAACTATTGCATGGCATCTCATAGATGAATAAGTTCAAGGGACTTACTTGAGTAGAAAGTTGAATGAGAGATATGAGCGTTAATTCGAGTGGCTGAACAAAGACTCCACGGATCACCGAAATCGTCTGAGTTTTCTAGGTCCTTTGTGTTTCGTTCTTTAGTGTTCTTGAGGACAGAAGGAAAGTAAAAAGTAAAAATTGAATTTGAGAGTTATTTATAGTCGTCGAGGCACGGTTAATAAGGTAATGATGGGAGATGGGTTTTTAAAGCATGGAAAAGTGTGATACCATCAAATCGCTTTATGGGAACTGTAATGACATGATTGGTTGCCTTTTTTCGAAAAAGGCATTAATGGCTCTGACAGGTCACCCAAAGTGTTGATTATGTAAGTTTATTTTATACTGGTCGTAGTAAAATAAACTTAGGGGCAAATGTTTATCCAAGAATGGACTACCTAATGGCGTGGCAGGATTGATCTACATGTGAGAAACACATAGTAGTTTTAAGTGAACATATCCTCCTCGACCCTCCACCAGGATCATTGGCTTATCAAGTAATTATGGATGACCATCCTGGTCGCATATATTCAGTTATTTCCTTCACATATGCAATCTTGCAATTATGTATTAATTATAATATTGATTATTGTGTAGATACGCATGTATTAAATGTAATTAAGGCTCATTGACCCATGTAAACCTCCTTGAGTCTATAAATAGGAATCAAAAGGCTCAAGAGAGGGGACTTTTGGCTTTTTGAACATTTGGCTTGAGAACTCTTGAGCTAGGAGATTCTAAGGGAGAAAAAGAGTGTTGTTATCCATTACACTTGTATTTATCTTAGATCTAGTGAAACTCATGAACTCTAGTTCATTGATCATTGTTCTTGGAATACTACATCAATAAGAACACTAAGTGGACGTAGGTTGTTACCATTATATTGGGGTCGAACCACTATAAATCATTTGTATCGTTTATCTTTTTGTCTGGAGATCTTCTCATTTTTTATCTTATTTTATATCGTTTATCTGACTCTATGTCGTTGGCCAATCCGGCGGTCAACAATTACATATATTTATTTCAGGTTTATTAGAATGATAGGTATATATTTTTTTTGAATTCTGGTATTTCAGTCTTGTTCATATGTACATATGCTTTATGATATGATATATATCTTATCTTTTCAAGATAGCTTCTCTTTTTCCATTTTTCTTTTGTATAATGCAGATTTGACTGTGGGATGTTGGTGCGAGCTAACCTTTGGTGTCAAACATAAGTTTAAATGATATAACACACATCAGAATGTCTTTCTTTAAGAAAAATACTAGCTGTTGAACTATATGCTTGGGCAAAGGAAAAATTGAAGAAAACTAGTGAGTGATACTGAAATAGCTTAGAAAATTTACCACATTACACCATATGTGCCTTTTGAAATATTTTTGTATAAAAGCTTGAGTGTTTAATTTATATATTAAATTGCGTCTAAATATTTTTGTAGAATATATTGTCATCTTCAATATACTGTATTGTAAATAATGAATATATAGTATTGTTAAACTTATATTACACAAACATTTCCTTTTAACAATAAGAACAAAAAATAAACATACTATGATGTTAAACTTATACTTACCCTAATCATGTTTTTTTTCTCAAAAAAAAATAAATAAAGAAAGAAAGAAAGTCACCCTAAATTATATAGCTTTCATATACTATTTTGAAAAGAAAGGAATACAACATTTATATATTTAGTTTTATATAAATATAGGCGCTATATATTCCATATTTTAAATGTAACAAAATAATTAGTATCGCCTTATGTTAAACTTATATACCATATACTAGTTTTATATACCACAAAACTAAAAACACATACTATATTTTAAACATATATATACCATGCAAATAAAATAATATACCATATCAAGTTTATCTTCTTGTTTTCTCTCTATAACCTAACTAAATACCATTAACAACTCTAATATACCATTGAACAAAACATTGATGTATCTATTCTAAAATTACATACTGCATTCAAAATAGATATATCGTTCTATTAAACTTATATACCACAAACATATATATACCATGAGATACCCTGTAAGAAAACTATACTTTTTTTATTTAACCATAAGTAATAGGCATTGTGATAGACCATAATTCAAATAACAAATATATTTTTTAAAACTTATATAACACGAATATATATAGGCCATATACTATAAACTATTGCTAATAGTGATATTCTATAATATGAAATGTAAATAATATATAGACATATTATGAAAGTTATACCAATTTTATTTTTATTAGAAGTTATAGGCATACCAGAAATATACCATAAACGATTTTTCTGTTTCAATATAAGTTATTGTTAAATTTGATATACCATAGCACAAATAACATATATACCATTTTATTAAACTTATATACTATAATTTATGTTTATATAACTATAAGCAATAGAGGCTGTGATATACCAAAATGCAAATAACATATATATTATACTAATAAATATATATATACTCTTAAAATATATCTACACAAATATATATATATATAGACCACAATACAAATAAAAGATATATCATGCTAATAAACTTATATACCATAATTTTTTTTCTCTTCAAGATAAGCTATTGATAAATCAGATATAGCATAACACAAATAACATATATACCCTTATATTAAACTTATATATCATATATATATATATAGCAATAGGTAGTGTGATGTACCACAATACAAATAACATATATATTATACTAATAAACGTAATCTACCACAATATATATATATATATATCACAATACAAATAAAAGATACACCATGCTAATGAACTTATATACCATAATAACGTTTTTCTTTAAGATAAGCTATAACTCAATACTATCACACAAATAACATATATACCCTTATGTAGCACTTATATACCATAATTTTGTTTGTTCTATCATTAGCAATATACACTATGATATACCATAATTCAAATAACAGATATACTTTTCTTTTAAACATATATACCATGAAAATATATATATATATACAAGAGATATACTATTACCTATTGTTAATAATGATATACCATAACACAAATAATAGATAAATGTACTATTAAAGTTATATACCAATGTTTAACGCCCAAATTATGACAACCACTAAGTGGTAGTTGTAGTAAAAGTCGGACGGTCGATCCACAAGGAAGTAACTTGTTGACGCTGTTTTTCGTCAACTTAGAAATGAAGAGTAAATAAACAAAAATACCAGAGGAAACAAACATATAGACACAATTTTTTACGTAGTTCAGTAGTTAAAATCTGCCAAGTCAATGAGTTTTTGTTATTCACTTGCTCAAATTCCCTCAAAGCTTTCTAGAAGCAATTTTACAGAGTCTTCCCCATACAAATTTCTCCTCTTTTATAAATGAAATGTCCCACTCTATTTATAGAGTGGTTCAACGAATATTTTCCCACGAATTTCAGGGAGTTATGATACAAATCAATTAAATAAATGCAATTAAAGGCATACAGTTACTATGTAGGCGTATATATCCCATGATATTTGGGATTTAATAACAGATTCCATCTGATCCCTTAAACATAGGGATTTTACAATAATAAACATGTTCACACACAGCTTACGAGCTTGGACACTAGACTCACACGCCTTCGAGACCATTCACCGATTTCGAGCTCGACACCTCGGTTCGTCTATATTCTCAACAAGTGATGTTGTCGAGATCAACCTTTCCAAGCTCACAATGCTCGAGCTCGAACCATATTATCTGATGGTAGGAGATTTATACAAGTGTTGAACTATTGTCATTGTGACTTCGAGCCTGACTTATAATCTCGGAACTCCTCCGAGACCACGTAGTTTCCGAGCTCACCAATTATGATGTCATCGCTTTTACTGCTTAGGGAGATTGTCCTTGACATTCTTATTAATGTTGATTACATGACAAACATACTTATTTCGAGCTCACATCTTACGAGCCTGAAATTCGAGATCGAAAATCTCTGTTCTCAAAATTTGGGTGTAACATTTTGCCCCCACAAAAGTATCAGTTCGAAACCTATGGAAAGCAAACTTTTGAACTACCACTTTCAAAAATTGAGCCACCCACCACACCCGAATGTGGACATGCGTCAGCCACGATTTGCTCAATCAGAGTACCCGAGTACTTTTTCAACACACCCATGTCTTTTCGCATTTCAGTTTTTTGCCGCAATCATCACGTTTGCACCCGACCGTCTGATCAAATACCAAATCTAGCCGAAGGCCCAGATCAGCTCGACCCTTGACCTCCTTTTGGGACATATATATATAGCTGCATCATCTTCCTCCTCTTCACTCTTATGTTTCAAGCTTCAGAGAGAAAGAAAAAAAAAACTAGAGCCAAAAATTCTTTTCTCCTCCTTGCATGTTCTCTAAATTGAGAAGGCACAACTACCCTGTCATTTTCGACTCCGTGAGATCATTCTTGCAACCGCTCCTCCAGTTGTCGATTTCACTGTATCTGCAAGCCTCTGTGTGTGAGATTCTTGTTCTTGACTATCGTATTTTTATTTCTTCATGCATTTTTGTATTTCTTCTGTACTGTGAGTATGTTAATAGTTTTTCACTAGTCGTATAAGGATATTAGTAGTCTTAGCCACATTGTTTAACTGATACTTCATAAACTTTCAATTCAATGTTTTTTAATAACACAGTTCTGAAACCCAGATTTAGTGTTAAAAATACAAACATAGGGTTTTTTCAGACTATGGGTAGTGTATTGTGTAAGCCAAGAAATGGGGATCTGGATTAGGGTTTTGATTGCACAAGTCCAAAAATTATCACCTTTTTGGGTAACCGTCAACTTTACCCCTGAAAATCCAGGATTCTTAAAATGAATACACACTCTCCCACTCTCATGTCCAGTACACACCCGAAGCCCGAACTTTACAATAGTTAAGGGTTCCTCCTCGAATTCGATCAGTCATTTCGAGACCTCGGTCTCGATCGAGCATACTCCATGACCTCGGGCCTTTGAGCTTGAATCACTAAAATTATACTCTGATTTCTTGTATGCCTGGCCCTCACCTTTTTCTTTCTTAATAGATGTCGCAGAACTCTGAGAATCGGTGGGGGTCAGTGCTCGCAATTCCTTACTCTCCATCAACTCCCAGTCTGGAGTCTCCCTTCACTCAAAACCAGTGACTGATACGCGGGCACCACATGAGGTGTGAACAAGAGGACATCTGAGACCATTTTCGACGTCAGATTGACGAGGTCGAGGGAAGAAAAAGGAAAATTCTCCAGATCGCAATTTATCCAGATCCAGGCCCCGAGGTCAGACCTATCCCGCTTGATCCTAAACTCAAAGTCATTGTTGCTTACGAGCCTTGTGCACTTTCCTTTTCGTTGATGGAGGACCCTTTAGATCACCCTTCTACTTCTCGAGTGGCATTTATTCTGACCTTGCAAGAGGGTTTTTTCAAGGCAGAACATTATTGGAGCTCGGTCACCTCAACAGGCCAAATCTCTGAGATTCGAGCTCGCCACGGCCTGAAGCTCTCCAGCACACTGATGTGTTGACCTGCGACTCCAAATGAGTGGAGCTGCTACGCCCCGGATAATGGCAAACCCAACAGCAAGAATAAGCTCGCAACCTGGAGTCACAAACAAATGAAGGCAGGGGCCCTACTGCCCCTGAAATCCTTTTTTTAAGGATTTTCTGGATTTTGTTGGGCTCGCCTCATTCCAACTCCAGACCAATTCTTATAGGATTTTTTCTGCCCTCAAGTCCCTGTACCACGAACTGAAGTGGGTAGGACCCTCTCCACAAGAGATTCTGTATCTCTTTTGTCTAAAAAGCAACCCCTCCCAAGCTCGGGGAGGGGATGGCTTCTACTACTTGTCGAGTTATCCGAATGAGAAGAAGATTTTCGAGGATATGCCAAACCATCCGCCAAACATCAAGTTGGCATTCTTCTAGACAGATGGCCTCGCTCCCTCCAAATTCTACTCATTCCAATGCTTCTGTAAGTACTCATACATATTCCTTTTTTGTTCGTTTAATGACTCGGCTCAAAATAATAACACGTATCCATTTCTCCAGCCAACTATCACCATCCTACTCCTTCAGAGTCAATGGCGGAGCACAAGACAACTCTGCTCCAACTGTCGTATGGTCGGTGCACCCTATCTTATCTTCTCCATGAAGAACGACTTCGAGCCTGCGGCCTCCTGGAGCAAGACTAGTCCACAGACGACTCTGCATACTACAAGTACCTTAAGTTGGAGCACGTACCACTTCCCACTAATGAGCTCCCCCCGAGACGAAGGTCGTCGAGCTCATGGGCCCGTCCCTCTGTGGCTCGTCGTCACGACAAGCCCACCTCAGGGAATGAAGCCCAAGATGAGGCCTCGAGCTCGGGTGGCGGAGGTAAAGTTATACTTAGCTCTGCCCTGTCGTCTCCTTCCTTGCTTAAGCACAAACCCAACACTCTGATCCTATTCTCAGATCCTAGGGACAACTTCCATGCTTTGTCTTGGGTAGATGAGAGGGTTCATAGGTTTGACAGCTGGTTAGGCAAATTCCAAACTATGTATAGTTTAAACAAAGTTTGGGATGGGGTTGTTGTTCCATATGGGACCAATGTCTATAGAGACCTTTCGAGGCTATCCCCCACATATAGGGAAGGGACTCCCCCAGAATCCTCTTAAGATAGGGGGATTACTTGGTCGCCGAGCACGAGCTCGAGGGAGAGTACTAATTAGGTTTCTTTTAAATTTTGCCTTGTTTCCTTTTGATGTTTAGGCTCGATCACTAATGTGTAAATTGTGTATGTGTAGGCGACATGGAGTCTGATTTAGATAACGTGCTCAAACGCCGCTCTGGAGCTAAGCAAAGCAAACGCCCGAGGGCATCGCAGAGAGTGGGGCGCCACTTCAAAATTTTCAAAAAATCTAAGGCAACACCTCCTGTCTCGAACATTCATGGCCACTGCCTACCTATTGATCCAAACCCCGAGGTCAGAGTATCCACCAAGAACTTGCTTCCCCTGCCTCCTCCTACAATCCAAACTTCTCAACAGACTGATCCGGCTCCAAAGAAACAAGTTCCCACACAGGAACATTTGTTGTCGGTTTCGACCCACGCTTCTGAGTATGTGATCGACAATGCTACGGGGACACACGTAGCCAGACTAGGCTTGGATGTATTATCCTGAGTTGGCCAAAGTTTCAACAACCTTGGCGCCCCTCAATGGCAGTTCCTCAACTTCTGTCGCGACAACAACACCCTTTATGACAAGGGCAGCAAACTCTTTACCTTGGTAAATCTTTTTATTTTGTAGCACTGCTTATAGGGCTTATCATGTATGTTTAATAACCCATTTTTGTTTGTGAATAGGCTTTTGCCACGTTTTCTCAACTGAATTTTAAGTTGAACAACGATATTTACTCGAGACGTGCCTATGCTCAAGAGGCGAAGAATCTCTAGTTAAAGCTTGCTGGCGAGCTCAAGGTTGCGAAGTCGACAATGTTTGAGCTCGAGTCAAAACTAGAGGCTAAGGATTCTGAGATCAAGGAGAGAAACTCCAGAATCAAGGAGCTTGAAGTGCTGAATGCCAAGCTTGAGGAGGAAAACAAGGCCACCTTTGATATACTCAAGGATGAAAAGGCTCGCCTTCTTGAGGAGTTCAAGCAGAAGAAGGATCACGTTGTTCCATTGGCCATGTACCACATCTAGGCCAACAATGCTGATCTTGACACCATCTTTTTGGAAAACCTTGAAGATCAGCTTCTAAAGAGGTGGCAAGCTCAACTCGATGAGGAGGATGTCAGGGACGAGGCAGAGGAGGCAGCGGAGAAGTCTGGTGCAGTTGAAGGGGATGTGCCTGCTTTATAAAAGCACGGTCATGGGCTGCATCCCATTAAGTTTTTTGTAATACCCCTTCTTTTTCTTATATATATGCCCTTGGGGCCAATGCATAGCTCGTTCTAGGGCTATTTTATTTTTATTTAGACAGTAATTTTAATCTTTATTCACACAATTTTATGGCTCGAAAACTTTTATGCATTTGATTTTACATTCAGCTTTTGCTTTACATTTTTGGGTCGAAATATTTCGAGCATGTTATACTAAAGGCTCGCTTTTATGTTCGTTTATTCGTACAAATACATTTGTTGGATTTAAGCTTGAGTTTCAATGCATTCATGCACAGTTTACTCGATATATCCATGTTCGACCTTGTTATTGTCAAGGTCGGACCTTACTTTTACCATGCACTCGAAAGTACTCATATGGCATGTAAACTTAGTACTTTAGTTATATCTTGCTTTTCTAATCACTTTTTCTCGTCCTCAAGATTGTGAGGTCGAAACTAATTTTTGCAAAATTTTCCAGCCTCGGATTCAACTTAATTCGAAGTAGGTTTATCTACACTCCAACTTTCTGTCGATTAGTTTTAGCTGGTTTGTTCCAAACTTATTAGCCCATGTCTGGTTAGTAATCCATACACTTATTATTTTTATAATCTAGTTATGTCAAGACTATCTTAGCTCGCGAATCTGGTTATATCCAGATAGCTTTAGCTCGCGTGTTTGGTTATTAATCCATACACTTATAATTTTTATAATCTGGTTATGTCCAAACTATCTTAGTTTGTGAATCTGGTTATATCTAGATAGCTTTAGCTCGCGTGTTTAGTTATTAATCCATACACTTATAATTTTTATAATCTGGTTATGTCCAAACTATCTTAGTTCGCGAATCTGATTATATCTAGACAACTTTATTCTATGTTATTTATCATTTCCAACTTATGGTATGATTGTATACCACTAATGCCCCCTTAATATCCTATGAGTGTGACCATAGGTTATTGAATTAAGAGAGTTTGCAAAAAATACAACATTTGATAAAGAAAACAACTTTTGAATAGAATTTAATATTTTTATTACCAAGTGTCTGAAAAATAAACAAGCATGGTTACAACAACAACATCCTTCCTACATTATTGATAATAAGGTCATAGATCTTCACTGTTCCAAGCTCGCGGCACCAACTCTCCGTTTAGTCTCGCCAATTTATATACCCCAGGCCGGATGATAGACTCGATCTGGTAAGGCTCTTCCCAGTTAGGTCCGAGTACTCCAGCAAACGGGTCTTGTGTAGCCAAAAATACACGTCTTAGTACCAAATCTCCCAATCTGAATTTTCTATCTCAAACCCTCTTGTTGAAATACCTAGTAGCTCGTTGCTGGTATGCAGCATTTTTTAATTGAGCTTCATCCCGTCTTTATTCAATGAGGTCTAGACTTTCTTCGAGCTGGGATTGGTTTGAGGCCTGATTGTAGGCATGGCTCCGTATTGGGGGTATTTCGACTTCAATCGGTAACATGGCCAGTATGCCCTACTGAGGTTCGAGCCGTGGTTCGATAAGCCCACAAAACCTGAGGCAACTCCCCGGGCCACCTCCCCTTAGCCTCCTCTAGCCATTTCTTTATGGAGCTTTTTAGGGTTTTGGTTACTGCTTCGACCTGACCATTTGATTGGGATGGATGACGAATGAGAAGCTTTTTACTATCCCATTCTTCTCACAGAAATGGGTAAACATGTCACTATCGAACTGGGTACCATTGTCCGACAATATCTTCCTGGGCATCCCATATCGACAGATAATATTCTGTACCACAAAGTCTAAAACTTTTTTTGAGGTAACTATGACCAGGGTTTCGGCGTCGGTCCATTTTGTGAAATAATCGACCGTGACCAGAATGTACTTTACTCCACTTTTTCCTGTTGGTATCAAGCCTATAAGGTCGGTTCCCTACACCACAAATGGCCATGGGGAGGTCAACATGGTGAGCTCAGTAGGTGGAGCTCGTGGAATTGAGGCAAATCGCTGGCACTTATCACATCTTTTGACGTATTTGAAAGCATCTGCCTTGACTGTGGGCCAGAAATACCCTTGCCTTATCACCTTTTTGGATAGACTATGCCCCTAGTGTGATCTCCATAAGATCCTTTGTGGATTTCTTCCAAAAATTTCTTCGCCTCGGATGGAGTTACACATCGAAGTAATAGCATAGAATACCCTCTTTGATACAACCTTCCTTCCACAATAGTGTACCTTGGGATCTAATACATCAGTTTCCGAGCCTCATTCCATTCTGCTGGGAGAATTCCTGTTTCGAGGTAATTGACTATTGGGGTCATCCAGGTAGGTTGAGAATCGATCATGCATACATCTTCTTTGTCAGGCTTATTGATACTGGGGTTCAATAGAAATTCTACCAAGACCACATTCAATGTATCAGCCTCGTTAGTGGTAGCAAGCCTGGCCAACGCATCTGCATTTGAATTTTGTTCTCGGGGAACTTGTTCTATAGCATAGAATTCGAACTGTGCAAGCGCACCTTTGGCTTTCTCTAGGTACGCTGCCATTTTGACGCCACGAGCCTGATATTCCCCCAAACCTTGGTTGACCACCAACTGTGAGTCACTATAGCAGTGTATAGCCTTAGCTTTGAGCTCCTTGGCTATTCGAAGTCCTGCTAGCAATGCTTCGTATTCAACCTCAGTATTCGATGCCTCCAAGTTGAACCTTAAGCCTGAATGGAATTGATATCCTGCTGGGGTGATCAGTATAATGCCTGCCCCCGATCCATGTTCGTTGGAGGATCTGTCGACGTAAAGTTTCCATAGCTCATGGGCTGGGGTTACAACTTCATCGTTAGATACTCCAGTACACTCGACAATGAAATCTGCTAGGGCTTGTCCCTTGATGGTCGTTCTCGGGTGGTATGTGATCTCAAATTGATCGAGTTTGACAGCCTACTTTAACAATCTTCCAAAAGCTTCTCATTTAGATAGAACTTGTCGTAATGGTTGGTTAGTTAGCACATGAATGGGCTGTGCTTGGAAATAGGGTCAGAGCTTTTGAGATGAGTGGATCAAGCTGAGAGCAAGTTTTTCCATTAATGGGTACCTTGATTCTGCCCCCAGTTCCTTTTGCTAACATAGTACACTGATTTTTTTACCTTCTTCTCCTCTCGAATAAGCACAACACTAATGGCGTGCTCGGTTGTAAATACAAGACTTCTCCTGCGATCGGCTTTGACAAGATTGGTGGTTCGGCAAGGTGCTTCTTTAGGTTTTGGAATGCAAGCACACATTCCTCTAACCACTCGAATTTTTTGCCTCCTCTTAAAAGGTTGAAAAAGGGAAGACAACGGTCTATAGAGTTTGAAATAAACCTACTTAGTGCCGCCATCTGTCCAGTTAAGCTCTGGACATCCTTATGCTTTCGAGGTGAAGACATATCAATCAGTGCCTTGATCTTGTCTGGATTAACCTCTATTCCTCGTGCATTTACTATAGATCCTAGAAACTTTCCCGAAGACACTCCGAAAGAGCATTTTTGTGGGTTAAGTTTCATGTTATACTTTCAAAGTACAGTAAAACATTCAGCGAGATCATCCACAAGGTTATTGTTATGTTTGGACTTGAAAAGCATGCCATCAACATAAACTTCCATGTAATTCTCTTTCTGCTCGGAAAACATCATGTTCACCAGCCTTTGGTACGTGGCTCCAGTGTTTTTGAGCCCGAAAAGCATGACATTGCTGCAGTAGAACCCTTTATCGGTTACAAAGCTTGTATGCTCCTGGGCCATTGTGTGCATGGTGATCTGGTTGTATCCAGAATAAACATCCATGAATGAAACAATGTCGTGACCTGCAGTGGCATCTACCAGCTGATCTATCCGAGGTAGGGGAAACAATCTTTTGGCCATGCCTTGTTAAGGTCTGCGTAGTTAATACAAGTTCGCCATTTGCTGTTGGGCTTCGAGACCAACACTGGATTGGCAATCCAATCAGGATAAAAGGCATCTCATATGAATCGATTTTCCTTTAACCTGTCGACTTCTTCCTTGAGGGCCTTCTTTCTATCATCGTCCAGGAGTCTTCGCTTTTGCTGCTTCGGGTGGAAGCTTTTGCCAATGTTAAGTGTGTGGCTTATGACATTTAGACTAATTCCTACCATGTCCAAGTGTAACCATGCGAACACATCCTGGTTTTCTTTTAAGAAGCAGATTAATTGTTATTTTGCTTCTTTTGAAAGATTCTTACCCAGCTTCACCGTCTTCGTGGAATCGACTTCCTCGAGCTTGACCTCCTCAAGCTCTTCTAGAGGTTCGAGGTCAGCCCTTTCTTCTATCCTGGGGTCGATATCTTCATCTATCTTGAAGATCGTCCCATCCTTGTTCTGAATAATTACAATTGTTTGTGCACTTGTTTGCTTCTTTCCCCTTATGGAGATGTTATAGCATTCTTTTCTTGCAAGCTGGTCTCCCTTCAACGTCCCGATGCCACTAGAAGTCGGGAACATGTCGGCCAAATGCCTAATGGACAATACTGCCCCCAGCCCAACTAAGGCGGGCCTCCCGAGCAGTACGTTGTAGGCCGATGGGAGGTCCACCTTGAAAAACTCCATCGTCTTTGTTATTGAGACTGGATAGTCTCCCAAGGTCATGGGGAGTTCAATGGATCCCATACAAGCAATCCCTTCTCCTGAAAAATCGTACAATGTTGTTGCACATGCTTTCAAATTGCGAAGCGCGAGTCCCATCTTTTCTAGAGTGGCTTTATAAAGGATATTCACCGAACTCCCGTTATTAATCAGGACTCAGTGTACCCTCTTATTCGCGAGTTGGAGAGTTATAACCAGAGGGTCGTTATGGGGAAATTGGATGTGTGATGCGTCCTCTTCAGTAAATGTTATGGGTTAAGTCTCAACCCCCTGCTTTTTTGGAGCTCGCGACTTGGGTTCGTAGGGAGAACCGTCTCCAGTCTTGAGCTTATTCATGTATCTCTTTCGGACGTTCCTACCCGATCCTGCAATATGAGGTCCCCCCGAGATGGTTATTACATTCTCTCCATCAATCAGAGGGGGTCGCTCGTCCTCCCGAGCTCGGAAGCTATTGTTATAGGCAGGTTGTGCAGTTACTGCCCTTTGGCTTGTCGAAGCTTGATTGGTATTTCGATTCCTGAAGTACTATCTGAAATATCCCCTGGAGATCAAGCCTTCGATCTCATCTTTCAGTTGTCAACATTCGTCGGTTGTGTGTCTGATATCTCTATGGAATCTACATTATTTATTTGAATCTCTCTTTGCCTTTTGGTTCCTCATGGGGTCAAGTTGTCTGAACAGGACTTGGTTCTCATTAGCCAGGTAAATAGTTTCTCGAGACTCGTTGAGCTCGATATACGCTTTGTATACGGAGAAATATTTTTCCCATTTCTTCTTCTTCTTCTTCCCTCCATCAGCCTCGGGGTTATTCCCTTTATTCTTCTTCCTTTTAGAAGGGTTGTCCCCAGAGGGTTTCGAAGTTGGGGGGGTTGATGAGGTCGAGGCAGAGTTTATATTCGTCGTGGAAGTTATGGGCTAAGAGGTCATGTTAATTGCTGACCTCGCCTGTTCTACATTGACAAACCTCTGGGCCCTCTGATTGAACTCGATTAGCGACCTGATAGGTTTCCTTTGTATGTCTTCCCAAAGGGGACTTCCTGGCAGTATACTCGCTCTAACAGCCATCAGGTGACAACTATCATCGACATCTCAAGCTCGGGCCACTTCTAAGTTAAACCTCGTGAGGTAACTCTTCAATAACTCATTTTGTTGTTGTCGGACATTCGTTAAGGATGAGGCCTCGGGCCTGATGCCACTCATAGCCTTAAATTGTTTCTTAAAGTCTTTAAAAAATTGATCCCAAGATGAGATCGAATGCCTTTTAAACTTCTTAAACCAGTTTTTTGTTGGTCCTGTAAGTGTGGCAGGGAACAGCATACATTTGAGCTCATACCCAACATTGTTGGCTCGCATGATGGTGTTGAAGGTACTCAGATGACTATACTGGTTTGAGTTTCTGTCAAATGGTGGGACATGAGGTATCTTGAACCCCTGAGGGAATAGAGTGCTGAAGATATGTGGGGCAAAAGGCTCACGCTCTTCATCGCACTATCCAGCCTTGTCCCTATTACGCTTGTTCAGCAGGAGCTTGAATGCTCTTTCCAACTGGTCAATTATTTCCTAGACTAAATCCATTGGAGGTCGAGCCTGGACCTGAGGGGGTTGGTTATCGTTAATAAAAACTCTAGCTCCCTGTCTCGGTACAGGGTTATACGCTGACTATTTGCGGCCATTCAGGTGGTCGTGCAAATCAGGGTTAAGGGGATTATCTCAACCCCAATTATGGTTTATATGATTCGGCAGATCAAGGTGATTCCCTTGACCCTATATGCCTTGGTTTGATGTTATAAATGCTCACGGACTGAGTGTAGTCTGAGCTTTCACTTACATAACTCATAGCCCTTTCTGGATGCATGGCTCGATGATTATGAGGTGGGTCTCTTGCTGGCCTCCTTGTCCCAACAGTTTGTGATCATGACATTTGGCTTCCGAAAGTCTGATGAGCCCTGCGATCTCGGGTAGCCTCTCTTTCATTCCCCTGTCTAGGCCTAGCCTATCGTTTTTCATCTCGATTGCCACTGGGAGATGGCCTCCGATGTATTGTTCGTGGTACCTCCTGGACTAGCGAGGGGTGCCTTATTGGTGATGGTGGGTGCCTTATGGGTGACAGTGGATGTCTCCCATTGTCAAGCCTGGATGGTCTGGAGTTCACCCGTTCAGGTTCTGGGTTGTTTCGCACAGCATTAGGATCCAGGTTTCGAGCCACCGAGGGGGCTCGGTTATTACCCATTCCTGCTGGTACTTCTGCAGTTGGGTTGGCAGTAGCCTCAGCCGGTTACTCCTCCTAGGTCTTGGCTGAGTCGGCTGAGATATGGGTGGTGACACTTGCTCCACCCTCCTGGCGGTCATGCTCCCACGGGGACGTCCCCTAGGCCTTCGGGGAGGTGCCTGGGCTTTAGCAGCCTGTCTAGCTAATTCTTCGTTGCGTTTTGTTGCCTCTGCCAACTTTTTGCGCAATTGGCGATTTTCAAGTTCCACAATTGGTACATATCTTTAGGATTATAATACATATCCTCGTCAGGCCTTGGGGCAGGCGGCCTCCGAGAGTTGGACGAATAACTTCTTTCTTCAGGATTCGGATCCACCATGGGCTGCATTCCAGGCCGTCAGGGGTAATCCTCAGGATGAGGAATTTGCTCCTTGGGTATTTGGGGCAATGTTCGCTCACTAGTACTGGGGTTACTTGGAGCGATCGTTGATGATTCAGGAGACATTCTGATTAAACACAGGCTCACGTCTAGTTTAATGGCTCTGAATGAAAGCACCAAATTGTTGACACCATTTTTCATCAACTTAGAAATGAAGAGCAATTAAAAAATAAATACCAGAGGAAACAAACAATATAGAAACAATTTTTTACATGGTTCAGCAGTTAAAATATGTGTTATTCACTTGCTGGAATTCCCTCAAAGCTTTCTGGAAGCAATTTTATAGAGTCTTCCCCATTCAAATTTCTCCTCTTTTACAAATGAACTTTCCCTGTAACGCCCCAACTCCAGGGACGTTACGGTGCACATTGCAAACAGTGCTAAACTCGCTAATCGAGTCATTTGGCCATAAACGTGTAACTAAGTATGATTAGCGGTTTAGGGATTAAAAATTTCGGTTAAGATATAACGTTTCACTAGAATGTTTACTGTATACATTGGGATCCCAAAAATATAATTTAAAGGTTTATTACAACAAAATATTTACAACCAGCCGATCTAAGCGGCAAAACAGGGTTAAACCCTAGTTCTCCTTCAAACCTCGGCCGTGGTGGTCGAGCAGCTGCATATGAACACATCATCACCTAAGCTCTCCAACTCAAGGATGGTCCAGCTTTCTTTTGCCTTTAGCTGCACCACATAGCACCCACCAGCCGAAGCCCAGCAAGAAAACTCAATATGCTCATGAACAATAATAACATGCCATCAAATCATAAGGCACACGCCTAGCAGATATAGCCCTATCCAAGCAGGCAAGAAAAACCACATAGTAATGGGTATCCAGGATAAAGAATCCTGCCCTCCTGAATGGACGACTATCAAGTCAGTCTCAATCAGATAAGTGATTTAACACTGTTGGTTCCGGTAACCATATCGGGCTAATAGCCCTGGATAAAAGATAGATGACTGATAAGTCCATCTCGGTCAGATGACTGATAAGTCTATCTTGGTCAGATGACTGATAAGTTCATCTCGGTCAAATGACTGATAAGTCCATCTCGATTAGATGACTGATAAGTCCATCTCGATTAGATGACTGATAAGTCCATCTCGATTAGATGAATAATAAGTCCATCTCGGAGGTCCCATACCCTCCTAGCCATGTGACAAGTAGTCACCTAGGCCTTAGGCCTTGGCTCTAGTAACTAGTCTTAAACTAGGAAAGCGCTTATAATTTTCATCGACCCTCAGGTCGGTCCAGCATTAATACCCCATATGAGTCATTCAACGTTGATATCGATTAGATCTAATCTTCATTTGGCTCGGCGTTCATGACACTATGCCATTTCTGACTCTTAGGTCAGTAAAATACGACCAGTGTTCAACCCATTGTGAACTTGACTAGTAAATCACAGCTTCACAGATGGATCTAACACCATTGCCGATTCTGACTAATAAGTCAGTGCCATACACAAGTAAGCCATGCCACCAAACATATATCATATATCAAATATCCAAATAAAGGGCATTCAGCATGCTTACTCAATAATTACTAGCACAATTAGGATCATGCATAAACATAGAGGCTCAAGCTCTGAACAATATCATACTCAGTATACAAAGATGTCCTAATCACATGTTTCTCGTGAATCATATACATCATATTTAACCACTTGACATGCCTCAACAATAATCATGCATGCCACATTTAATAATCCAACATGCATCAATAATAACCATGCATGTCACATATACACAGGGTGCAGTTTTCTTACCTTTGGTCCAAGCACAGGTTACCAATAAATGAGCCACAAGCACGACCCTGATTCCAAGCCCCTAGTGATAACCTAGTCAAAACCATGATATAAAACCTCATCAAAATGGGTAAATAAATACTTCCAAACCCAACCCAAGCCTCCGGGACAACAAATCCCACTAAACTAGGTAGTAGGATCGATCCCAGGCCCTTAGAGTTAAGTTCCCATGCTCAAAACATCAATTTGACCAAAAATGGCACCAAGCGTCGCGGCCCTCCTGGCAAGCGCCGCAGCCCTTAGGCAAAACAGAACCTCCACCTGCTTCTTCAAGCCTGGGCCGCGGCCCTACCTCGAACCAGCCATTTTTCCCCGTTTTCAACCTTTTAAAACCTTCCAAAAACATATCCAACATCTCCAAACTCAAAAATAAAAGTTCCCAAACATTCCCATCATCCAAAACCAACAAAACCCAAGTCTCAAATCACCCAAAAACTCATCAAAACACAAAATCCAATTCAAGCTTAAAAACTTTAAAAACTTAGAAATTAAAACTTGAATTACCTCTGATTGAGTTGTTTCCAACTAAATCCTCTGGCTAATAAGCTTCTAATCTTTCCTAGGATCGCTATGCCTCGATCCTCGCTTAATTTCGAGTCCTAGAACTCAAGTAATCTTTGAAAATACGATCGGGAGATAAAAATGGAACTTAGAGGGAGAGAGAATGTACAGAACGTTCTTTTATTCTTTTTAAAAGGTTACTTCAAGCTTAAGTAGCCTCAACCATATCCTAACACTCGGGGTCCCGAAAACACTCCCGGGGGCAAAATAGTCAAAACCTCCAGAATTTCCCCCTGATCTTACTAACTCCCAATTTATCACCAAATATTTATTCCCATTACCCAATAACCCAGTAATGCTCTAAATACCCCTTGACTTACTCCTAGTCAAGAATAAATCCCGTTGTGACTTTCCCACTAGCTTACCTCCTAAGATTGTCTTATGCTGGGTAACCCTGGCATAACCAAATAATAATAAAGCACCACACACATATCACATATATGTCAAATATGCCTGAAATGGCCAAAATATGAAAATCACCCAATTACTCATAAATGGGTTCACATGCATATTTAATACACCTAAACATGCATATTATCATTTAATAACATAAATAAAGCAATTATGGCCCTCCCGGCCTCCTAATCAAGGTCCTAAACCTTATTAGGAAATTTGGGGCATTACAGTCCCACTCTATTTATAGAGTGGTTCAACGAATATTTTCCCACGAATTTCAGGGAGTTATGATACAAATCAATTAAATAAATGAAATTAAATGCATACAGTTACTACGTACATGTATATATCCCATGATATTTGGGATTTAATAACAGATTCCATCTGATCCCTTAAACATAGGGATTTTACAACAATAAACGTGTTCACACACAGCTTACAAGCTTGGACACTAGACTCACACGCCTTCAAGACCGTTCACCCATTTCGAGCTCGGCACCTCGGTTTGCCTATATTCTCAATAAGTGATATTGTCCAAATCATTCTCTTCGAGCTCACAACGCTCGAGCTCGAACCATATTGTCTGATGGTAGGAGATTTATAAAAGTGTTGAACTATTGTCATTGTGACTTCGAGCGTGACTTATAATCTCAGAACTCCTCCGAGACCACGTAGTTTCCGAGCTCACCAATTCCGATGTTATCGCTTTTACTGCTTAGCGAGACTGTCCTTGACTTTCTTATTAATGTTGATTACATGACGAACATATTTATTTCTAGCTCACATCTTATGAGCCTAAATTTCGAGATCGAAAATCCCCGTTCTCGAAATCTGGGTGTAACATATCCTAAAACCAAAAGATTAGTAGAATAATAACATAAAAAGTTAATAACATGAAATAAATAGAAATGGAAATGATAATAGATGTAACATCCCGTGTTTTGAACACCGTTAGCAGCCGGTTGGAGTCGGTGAAAAATTATGTGACATATTATTTCGATAAATAATATTATGTGAAATTATGTTATTTCCTGAATTTTATAGTCATTGTGCTAATTTGATAAAGGGTTTTGGCCTATGCAAAGAAGATTGGTCTTGGATCGAGGGGCAAACCCTAATAACGGAACAATCTTGGATTAGTTAAAATGAGGAATACTATGGCATAAAAATATTTGGCAACTGGGACTGCATAGTCTGGCCAGTAAATTTAAGAAAAACTAATTGAGGATTTAATTCCAATCTACTGGGCTTAAGAATGGAATTCTTGCCCGAGCCTCTAAGGGCATTTTGGTCAATTTGAGTAAATTACCAAAATTATGTGTTATGTGACTAAATTTATTTTTGGGCACATTTATTTTATTTTAGGTTGGAGATATTTAAAAACTATAGGGTAAAAAATTTAGTTAAATTTGGAGAGTGAAATTACCAAAGGGCCCTTGAGTGCATTAGAAGTGAGTTAAAAGGGGCAAGGGCATTTTAGTCATTTCCAAAGGTGGAGAGAGGGTCTGATGGGAAGCTAGGCTATGTCCTAGTGTACTCAATTGTCTATGACTCCTACCCTAGGAAGAGTAAGAGGCTTACCCACCCATTGGCTAAACCCTCAATCATTTCCCTCTTACACATCCAATCATTATTTTTCTTTTAATTTCTTTTTCCTCAAGAAAACAAAAATAGCTCTCTCCATTTCTCTCCCCAAAATCGTGAGCTCTCTCTCTCTCTACCCTCCATGGCTGCCATTTTCTCTCCTCAAGCTTAGGCACTCACTCTGCAATAAAGGGAAGAGAAGCTCAAGGAAGACTAGTGTACAAGTCTGAAACCTTGTCACTTTGTTTCTCTTCTTCTTCAAATCTAAAACCCTAAGGGATGGATAAGTATGCATATGATTCTAATGGCCATGCATGTCATGGATCTTGTATTCTAGGGTTCAAGAGAGGTGGTTCTAGGAGAATCTCAAAGTTTGATGCTTTTTGGTGATATAGTGAAAACAGAGGTAAGGGTTCTAGAGTTTTTATATTTTTCCACTCATCTCCATCTTTTATACTAACATTCTTTTAAAAATCTTCATGTGGAACTATTGGGGCTCGGTTTGAGTGCATAGAAAACAAGGAGGAAGTTTGAAAAGCTAAGGGAACTTCATCTCCAAGCTAGAACCATCAAAGATAGATTTTTGGTTCGCTTTTTAGTTATGTTTGGTTATTGATGTTAGATCTGGTGGTATATGTTGTTTTTTTGGTTTTTCAAGTTTATCTTATGCTTGAGGGTTAACTTGGTTGATTTGTTGATTTTCATGCATGAAAGTGGGTAGGGTTTTGCTAGTTGTGTTTATTTTGCTAGAATGTGTAAAAATACATGCTGCCAAGTTTTCGTGGTCTGACTTCCAACGGGTAAGATCACACTCTACTGCCTCTGTCTATGAAAAATAATATGTATTGTTGCATATTTATAGATTATTACTTGATTTTAGGCCTTTAAAAATGGAAAAAAGGTGTTTTTAAACCTAAGTTATGAACTTTTTGGTATCTTGATGCAATCTGGAAAATTTCTGGGCAGCATGCACTGCCCAGATTGTTTTGAATATTGAGCACATTTTACTGAACTAAAATCCATGAAATTTGGTAAGCTATTAGCTTAAATATGTATAAGGATCACATAAATTTTTTAAAGGAAAATGAAAAATGGTTAAAGGGTAATGATTTTTCAAATTTTTCCCTAATAATCTGAAAACAAAATCTCTGGGCAGCAAACACTCCCCAGATTGTCTTACATGTATGAATAGGTTCCCCTATCCTAAAAATTATGAAATTTTTAGAGAAACTAAATTAGATATGATTAAATATTCTGATAAAATTTTAGAAAGAACTGGGCTACGGTGAAAGAGAAATAATTTTTCAAAGAACCCTAAAACTCTGAGAAAAACTCCTGGGCAGCAGGCACTGCCCAGATTTCTTTAAATGGTTTAATGGGTTTTGACATCCCAAAAATTATGAAATTTGGTGAGAAATTTTTTAATATATGTATCAAGGCCCTGGTAAAATAAAATATGTCACGGTTTAAGAGTAGTATTTTTTCTATGTTGCCCTAAAAACAGGGGAAAATAGTAATTCTTAACAAAAAAAAAATGAGTATTTGGGAGGTTAGTTCTCCTAAACTAAATTAAATTTTGACGTGAGCTTTCACCTAGTTCCCATCATTAGGATGCATAATATGTGAACGGGATTTTAAAGGGTTGTGGTTAGAGAACCTAACATAGAAAATGAGCTTAAAAGCGAGATTTTTATCACGATAAAATGAATAGTGAAAAGTTATGTTCGGAATTGGAAATGAAGTTGTTTTCAAAAATAGCTAAAGATATCTAATCAATCCCAAATTAGCTTAAGGTTATTGAGAATTCATTTTTACCATTTTATAAACACGGGGTCCAATTGCCCTTTCTTTTCGAAAATGACGTAAAAGAGATCCTAGGTTATGGATTAAAGATGATAAAAATGGGAGTTAGGTTTTATAAAACCATAAATCAAAAAGTATTATCATTAACGGATAATAAATTATAAAAGGTCAAAACGCAGTATTTTTTGGTAAATAATGGAAAACGTTAAACTATGTACTTGAGTAAAAAGTGAGTAGTTTTCTAAGATTAAGAGTTGTTTAAAACTCCTTTCATAGGTAACAAAAATACGTGTAATATGATTGAGAGAGTCATCTAGAGATAGAATATTAAAATGCACAGCACGGAGAGCATGTTGTGGTAAGGATGATTTTTCTCAAGAACCGTAATTTGATTAAAGCAGAATCTGGTCTTATACACTGTAAAGTGTATAGGAGAAATTTTAATATAGAGTCTCTAAGAGAACTTTATTGAATGTAGCTATCATAGAATATTAGCTATACGAGTATGTCATAGTTTAATCCAAGTACATTGTATTAATTACAGTAACTGCGAAGGGAAATAGCAGATAGCAAAGTTAAAAGATCCATCTTGGAACTAAGGACTCCAAGGAAATTAGTCTTTCTCTTTCTTTGCTACAACATGAATATACTAGTGTGTGCTTGTAGTGGTAGATTACACTAGTTATGTTAGGGTCATTAAGACTAGGGTATGCTTAATGCCAACTCTTGCAATGCTTTTGCATTCTGCAGATAAATGGTAAGTAGGTTCGGGTTGAAGCCAGAACCTTAGCATAATATAGTCCGGGTTAGAGCCAGGACAATGGTAATATAGTCCGAGTTGAAGCCAGGATGATGGTAATATAGTCCGGGTTGGAGCCAGGGCATGGTAAGCATATAGTACAGGTTGAAGCCAGGATGATGGTGATACAGTTCGGGTTGGAGCTAGGACATGGTAAGTATATAGTCCAGGTTGAAGCCAGGACATAAATCCTAGAACAGGGTTGTGGCCTGGATCCCTTGTTGATAATTTAATTGCTTAGTCATAATGTGTGTTAAATATAATTGAATATTCTGAGAATCTTCTGAGTGCATGTTATTGTGATATGAGTGAACTTGGTTGTTAGAAACAACCAGAGTATTTATTTTGGATATTGTTATATATCTTGAATGTTTGAGATTTCCATAATGTAGGTGGTTTTGATATGTATGAACATTGGTTGTTGGGCACAACCAATGTTCTTAATTTTATGTTAAGACAATTATTGAGAATTGTATGATAGGGTTGGAAATTATCCAATACCCTATGACCAGTAGTGGTAACTACCTTAGGACAACTCGTTACTGGGTTTAGTATATTTGTGTGCAAGGCTATTCTTACTAAGAGTTTTCCCTGACCTAGTTGTTTCATGTTGTAGGTAAGTGCAAAAGCAAAGTGGAGAAATGAACATCGGAGTCTGCTTGTGGATATGTAATGTGGCCCGACATGGGGAGGTTATGATGGAACACCATTTCAGAAAGAAACATTGGGAGCTTGTTATTTTTTTTATGACATTTGTTTTGCTTTAACTCTGTAAAAGAGAAGTTGTAATTTTGGTTGCTAAAACTAAAAGTGTGCGCACATGATATTTTTAAAAGTTTTTTATATGGATTTTTGGTACAATGAGTTAAAAGTAAAAAGTTTAAATTTCTGCATGACTTTGGTCTTGTACGTTTTGAGGGTCGTGACAATAGATTTGAGATTTTTTGTTATCTTTTTGATGAAATGATCAAATGAGACAAGTGATATAAAAATCAGATGTAATCAAGAGTTGAAAAGTAGAAAGGTTTTAAGAATCATCCATATATGCTTGTTACTTAGTTACTTGATTTACAAAACTATACAAGTAAATAGTTCACATCCCAACATTTACTTAGAAAATCTACCATTAAAGTCCATATTCTTTTCTAACAAAAGTCCATTTTAGTTGTAAAATTCTTTACTTTAGGAGTACAATGTTAATCTTATGAAAAATCTAAAAATGACAAAATATCCAAGGGAAATAATGCAATAGAAGATTAGACATAAAATTATGTATCAATATTACTTTTACTAATTAGAAACACATAGAAAGAGCATGACTAATCTTATATATTATTAGCACAAGTAAATTAAGATGAGGTTAAAAGATCATAAACATCTCAAATGCATTATATTAAGAACATAGTAAATCAAAGTAGCAAAACAACATCACTAGCATATGGAATCATCCCTAACCTTCATCCCTAACCTTCCTAGGAAGATTAGGCTATTATGCTCATCATTCTCACAAAATTCTATGAAGAAATTATGAGAAGAAAGCGAGTAGAAATTTTGCTATAGTTTCTTCACTCTCAAAATTACATACCAAATGTGAAAGAAGAGTCCCTATTTATAGAAGAAGAAAATGACTAAAAAGAAATTATACTACAAATGGGGTTTTAAAAAATAAATATGAAACATTAATAATAAAATATGATTTTGAAAAATCAAATCTTATTATTAATACTAGCCTAGCTATTTTCGTGAATGTTCATCATGCCCCTTTTTCTAAATCAGTACAAAATGTGAGCTTTAAAGCTGATAATGGAATGGTACAAGGCCCAAAGTGCATACAAAGTGGGCTGGAAGGAGGCTGGTGGCAGCTAGAGCTTTGACCCAGCCGTAGCCAATAGGAGGGGGCCACGTGTCGCAACTAGAACTGAAGGCAAGGGTTGGACCAGTGATGAGGCACCACTTGGATGCTCAAAAGCTTATGAGAAGGTCTTGCTTGACCATGTCAACACGCAGGTCGGGCGCGGGCCATCAGGTGGGCATGCGAGTAGGCGGGTCGGGGCGTGGGTTGCTCGTTGGTCAGGCTGGGGCTTCAGGTGGCTAGCTTTGCTGAGCACGTGGAACACGCAGACAATGCTAAGTGGTGTTGGGGGAAAAAGATAGTAGGAAGTAGATGTTGGCGGGCCTGGGCTGTGATTGGGCTTTCTTCTTTCAAAAATGATACATTTTCTTTCTTTCTTCTTTCTTTTTTTTCCTTTGTTTCCAAGTGCCAAAAATGTCAATTAAATCCAACAAAATAAAACAAATTAAATATTTTCATTTATAAATTAAATCATATTAATTTCATGAAAATATTCTTTAAAACTTAATTTATTTTGACTATTAAAATCAATAAATGTGTACTTTTGGGCACTAATCACAACCCCAACTAGCTTATTGCTAGTCCCTAGCAATTCAAGCGAAAAATAAAATTATCAAGTTGAATAATCAAGTCAAATCAAGCAAAATCATCTAAGCATTTTCAAAGTATCAGCGAAAAGTCAAAGATTACAATCGGAGATACTTCAATTGCAATTCAAGAGTCGTGTGTGTGTGTACCAAACCAAATTCATTTTTTATCGCAAGTCATAACACAAATAGTATTAAAAAAATCTCAAAAGTATAAAAGTGTCAACTCCAAATTCTTCACGGGCATTGAAAGTATTTTTATGGGAAGGATAACACTCTTGGAGTTGGAAATGTAACAGTTTACGCTAAAATGAGAAAAGATAAACTTTTCAGGACAAGCAATTTGAACAAGTATTGATCACAAGATAGGCATATCAACTTATTGGAATTCAAATGACAAACAACCATTGGGATTTACATGAGAAAACTCAAAGAAAAAAATGACAACTAACTAGAAATGATAAATAAGAAATTGAAAATATTAATAATATTTGTTGTACCCTAAAAATTAGCATGGATTCAACCATTCAGCTATGGGTACAGTTGGCAGATAAACGTGTAGAAATATCAGACAAGTAGAACATCCAGCTATTACTGATATGACTAGTTCGAGTCAGGGCTTGACAGCGTGACGTGCAAGTAATCTCCAAGTCGCCTTGTAGGAAAATAACCTAGTTTGAGACAGATAGCCCCCAGATCGGCTCTAGGAGGATCTGTATTTAACCCAGACCTGAGTTCATACATTCTTAAATCACCAGTTCGAGGGAGATGTTCAGATCGTGAAAACCTGGTCAAGACGCACAGTGAAGAATCCTAGAAGACTTGGAGGTCAATTATACGTTCATTAATGTCCAGGTTGTATTATACATTTATTGCCTGAGATCACAGGATTAATCTTCATATGCAATCACATGCCTATGCAAATGAGAATTATCTTGATTGACTATATACCATATTTATATACACGGTTATCAAAACCTGTCCAAGAAATTCCTCTATAAATATCAGGAATAATGGACAGAAAAAGGGACCGTCTTTTTGTATTATAGAAACTCTGTAGAAATTGTGAGAGAGCAATAATATTGTCTCGTAGACTAGGTAGTTTTTAACCATTGAACCACGTAAAATTGTGTGTGTGAGAAGTTATTCTCATAGCTCATTACAGTTTACTAACAAGCACTAATAAATTTCTTAATCTATAGTTGGCAAAAAATCTCAATAGTTTGGTGCTTTCGTTGAGAGTTCATTTAGTGCTTAGTCCTTTACAAGTTTCATTCAACGTTCATCATGGTGGTCACTCGATCAATGCACGATAATGAGACAGAACAACTTGGTGACCAAGAGGCACATCATACGACCATTCCTACTGAAGAAGGTCCAAATGTTTGTGATGCCCTGGAAAACAACAAGTGGGCAAGATGATACTGGAAGTTCAGCGCCACGCCGACCAAATCCTAATCCAAGATATTACACAGCCATCGAGATGGAGAATGCCCAATTGAGGAGCCACCTCACTCAGGCTAACAAGCAGATTGAGGAGGTCCTAGCACATTTTTCCCCTCTTGCAATCGATGTCAATGTCGAAAAGAGGCAAAGTGGGTCCCATAGGTCCCACAGGAATAACTGACCCAATCCCAATCGCCCTGTCAAAACCGCAACTCCGAGCTTTGTACCTTCAGGGCGAAATCAGCAGAGTGCTCAACTTGATAATCATCACAGGAACCATCACCCCCATGTTAGTCGACCAGTCAAACCTGGGACTCCCAGCTTCGTGCCTTCTACTGAGATTCCAAGGAATGTTCACAACAACCCAGTAGGGCGAGCTAGAACAAATTCTAGGAGGCAAAACGCCCCAGCGAATCCCCCTACGCCGTGATCAGAACCACAGGCACAGAGAACTCGAGATATTGGAGTAGAACTGAGACATGCTAATTTAACTTGACCTGATGGGATGAGGATAACTTCACTGATTAGACATCCTCCATCACCGGTTAGACATCCTACACCATTGCGCCCATAGAGAGAACTCTAGTTCACGGAAATAGTAGGAGAAATCCTCCCCCATCAGTGGATACTTACATCCCACGAGCACGTGCTAAAATCCAAGTCCTCGATCTCAGCCACTGGCCGTAAGTTTTGCAAATGGAAGTTACTAGACAAGGAGCCAGCATGGAGGCAGGTCTGAAAGCGATCTAAGGAAACACCTTAGCTCCACAAAAAGTCCTCGTTCTGATCCACATTCTGACCTATGTGATCATCTGAATTCACAAAGGGGGTACCCAGTTTGCGATGATTATATGAATTATACTCAGCATCGGGAAGGTGTTGGAAAAACTCATTGTAGGATCTTTATTTATTTTCACGCAATTTACATATTATCAAAAAAACATGAAAATTCCTAGAACATGCTCCTATGAAATTGATACAAATACAAAGTAAAGTAAAAACTTACATTACGCAGCGAAACTGGAATAACTCCATCCTTCAATCTCTCTAACCCTTGATTCCTTTCTGTAGCAGAGTATTATCAAGAGATTGAACAAGATCAGCAACACAGTCTTCCTCACCAAGTCTTTGATCAACCTAGAAATAGTGTGGGCTGGTTCTCAACACATGAGATAGAGATCTTGCAGAGAAGAAGAAGAGAGAGTGGCCAAGAAAGGTTAGACTGTCTAGGTTTTCACTTACCAAAAACAACTGAGACTGACTTCCTTTTTCTTTAAAACCCTAGATATCATATTTCTTATATAGGCAACTTAATGGGATTTATTTAAATTTAAATTAATTAAAAATAATAAACAAAATTAAAAGCCTTGGGCTGCCATAAATGGACTTGGGCCCAATCTCTTTGTTTTGAATTTAAATCCCAACTGGGCCTAAATTCAAAACCTTTTATTTATTTTTAATTAATTAATTAAATCCTTATTCAAATTAACTAATTATAATTTGAAACTTGATTTAATATTATTTATTTATATTGAGACCAATTTATCAATATTAATAAATTTACCCAAAGATTCTCTTTTATTCTCTAAATCTCATATCTCTGTAAATTTTCCAAAATTGACCTAGTCAACTTTAAAAATCCAAATTGATAATTAAATCAATTAATTGAGACATTCTATATGGTTTACTCAAAGGTGATGCGGGGACCATGGATCCATGAAATCAAGCTCCAACAAGTTACCGTGAATTTATTTACGAATAATTTCACTACCTTATTAATTCCTCGTGACTCCACTATAGACTTAGAATTGAACTCTTGAATTCATAGAACGTATTTTCCAAACAATAAATACGTTATCCATTGTTATAACCATTACAGTTAGTCAATCCTCTATCGATGACTTACTAACAAGTTGGGTGCAAATTACCGATTTACCCCTCATCAGTAATTTACCCTTAACTCCCACTAAGTTCCTTATAAATGATATTTCCGTGAACTTAATCACAGAAATGAGATCTCAATCATTTAACCTTTTGAACAAAGCAATTAAGGAAATCATCTTTTCACTTCTCATACAGAAGTTATAGATTTCGTATCTATGAATAATACTCCCACTCAATTACACTAATAAATCTCCAAGATGTAAGTATGGGCTAGACCGTAGGGTAAGCTGGTAACGAACAAGTCAAAAGATTTAAATAATATAATTAGCATAATATTATCACTCGGAATTAAGATTTACTTAATATATGGTCAATGTTGTGACATTGATTAGATTTGATAACAACGATACTTATTTATCAATCAATATCGGTCCTAGTCCGATGTAACTAAATACATCTGATCTTATCTACTTGGTCGAATCCTTGGACAAGACATCACACCCTGAATGTGTAAGTAGATCATATCGTAGATTGCCTAATCAGTGAAAATCCAATGCACTGATCTAATCTTAGGACTCGTTCTTTTGAACATATAATTACAACTATAATCCACTGTGACCTGGTCACTATAATTGTAACTATCCATATGTTCGGGATTTTATAAATGTTTGTATTATTTCAATAATCATGTAATAAAACAAGCAAGCAACACAGTTGTCAAACTAAATTATTTCTACTTCTTTTATTGATAATATGAAATCGTGCTACATGTCCGACGTGGTTTTATAAGGGCATAAAACCCAACAGAAGGTCCATCTATCGTACGCGACAATGAGAATGTCCCAACCAACCAAGCTCAAACTTGGAGGGACAACAACCCATCTAACGCGTACAATAGGATGGGGGTTGGCAAAATGCCCCCAGCTAACCTAGAAACCAAAGACCAAACCCTCGAGTGACTGGTCTTAATGGAGGAACAGATGAAGAAGCTCTTATTTGGAAAAGGAATTGATGATTGTGATTCCAATGAGGAGCTCGAACCTTTCGCCCCAAAAATTTCAACAACTTCATATCCTATTGGCTTCGGGATGCTGACTATGCCTGCGTTTGATGGAAACACAATGTTGGGTTTGACCTAAGATGCATTTTGTTCCCAAATCCAACCTACCAGACAGTGGTTCAAAAATTACAAAAAAACATTCAATTACCTCTTGGAAGAAGTTGTCTTCCGAGTTCAAGAGAGTGTTCCAAGCCTCAAAGGAAACTTGCGTAGAAGCCGACTCATTGGCCAATATTAAGCAGCAAACTGGTGAGTCCTTGAAGGCATATTTTAGCAGGTTCACCAACATTACAACATGAGCTAGGGATGTTGATGATAGCACCAAGCTCACGGAAATGAGAATGAGAATCCTGGTATGATGTGATTTATGGCAAGAGCTCCAACAAAAAATAGTTCGTAGCTCAGGCTTAGGAATGGAAAAACTTGGAGGAGGCATGATCTGCTATCACAGGAACTAGCCAGATCTCTATTTCACCCGCTGGAGTGGTGACGGGTGCTCTAGCTACGGTTCATCCTATTACCCAAAATAATCAATCGGGAAGCAATAAGAGAAAAGGGAACGGGGAGGGCGACCAGAGTGGCACAAAGAAGAACAAGCCCGGGGAGAAATTCAAGCCCATTTATGCTACCTACACTGACCTGACAGAGACATGGGAGCATATTTTCTTAGCAAATTCTAATCGCCTTCCGTGGAAGAAATCAGAGCCATTAAGGCACCAGAGGGCGAAGAGAGATCCCTCTATGTTTTGCTGATTTCATAATGACATCAGCCATAACACTGATGATTTCCATCAGTTGAAGGACAAGATCGAAATTCTCATCCAGGCAGGACCGTTATCTCAGTACGCCCAAAACCAAGTTGTTCCCAACCAATCAACTGGACAGAATTCTCATCCAGCCTCGGAATCTTCGTTTGGTCAAGGGAATAATCATTATTGCTGGAGGACCTTATTTGGTGGGCATGAGCAATGGAGCCTAGAAGAGGTATATACAGGAGCTGAAAACTCATAATAGCGTTGAATTCATCCTGGAGGAACGGTTATCGAAACAATAGTGATTGGAAAATAACCAATCATTTTCACGGAAGTGGACGCTAGCCATGTTTAGTTCCCACATAATGATCCGCTGGTTGTAATTGTTCAGCTCGCCAACTGAAGGGTACAATGGATATTGGTTAATAGTAGGAGCTCAGTCAATGTGCTATTCAGGTGCACCCTAGAAAAGATGGGATTATATGTAACCGATCTTAAGGCTACCTCAATGACACTATAAAAAATTTCAAGTGAAGGAATAGCAGCCATGGGGACAATCGGACCGGTGGTTATGTTGGGAGATGATACACGAACTATTACTAAAATACTTGAGTTTGTTGTAATCGATTGTCCAACTGCATATAATGCGATTTTGGGACAACCCGAACTGTTGGTTTTTGAGGCCATTACCTCGATCTGACACCTGGCAATGAAGTTCCCCTCAACTTTAGGTATATGCACCATAAGAGGAGACCACCTCACTGCCTGAGAATGCTACAGCATGGCCATGAAGGTAAAATCACAACTCGAGCAGTAGGCAATGGTCGTAGTCCTGGTTAATGGAAGTCACCCATGGGACGGAAGAACCTCAAGAAGGGGATAACGAGGTCGCCCCATAGGACAACATTGATCCGCGAGTAGGCAAGGCTAGATCTGAGCTCAAAGTGAGGGTGGAGCTTGACGAAATCAATATCGACCCAGAAACACCTTCAAGAGTTGTCAAGGTTTGGAAAAATCTTGGAGCTGAAAGAAAAAAGAAGTTGGTTGAGTTTTTGAGAAAGAACCTGGACGTCTTCGCCTGGTCGCACGATGATATGGTTGGAATCATTCCAAATGTCATAATGCATACTTTGAATCTAGACAAGAATGTGCTCGTAAAGTCCTAAAAATGAAGGCTTTTGGGGAGAGTAAGATCAAAAGCTTTAGAAGAAGAAGTTGCTTGCCTATTTAAATGTGGATTTATCAAGGAAGCAAAATATCTGATCTAGGTTGCTAACCTCTTCCTGGTCCCGAAGCCAAACAGGAAGTGGAGAACTTGTATTGACTTCTCTGATCTTAACAAAGCATGTCCTAAGGACTATTTCCCATTACCTAGAATTGATCAGTTGGTAGATGCCACAGCCGGTAACATGCTCATGTCTTTCATGGATGCATATTTTGGTTATAACCAAATTGTGATGAACCCTGCAGACCAAGAGTATATCAGCTTCATGACTGAGCATAACGTATATCGCTACAAAGTTATGCCATTCGGGCTGAAGAATGCTGGTGCAACATACCAATGATTAGTCAACAAAATGTTTATCAACCAGATCGGAAAAAACATGGAGGTGTATGTCAATGATATGCTCGTTAAATCAAAGACTGCCAATAACCATGTGTCCGGCGTGGAAGAATGTTTTGGCGTACTAAAGAGGTACGGCATGAAGTTAAATTCTCATAAGTTAACTTTTGGAGTTTCGTCGGGAAAGTTTCTGGGGTTTATAGTCAACACAAGGGGGATAGAGGCAAATCCAGAAAAAATTAGATCGTTATTAGAAATGCCTTCGGCTAGGTAACGCAAGGAAGTACAAAGTTTAACTGGAAAAGTGGGGGCTCTAAACCGCTTCGTTTCAAAATCCACTCTCAAGTGTCTAGCATTTTACAACTTGCTCAGGGAAAACAAAAAGTTCGAGTGGACCGAAGAATGCGAACAGGAATTTCACTACTTGAAAGCTCACCTGGCTGAACCCCCCATGCTATTGAAACCGACATAGGGAGAATGTTTGTTTCTGTATCTAGCTATGACAGAATATGCGGTCAGCGCTGTGTTAGTTCGAGAGGAAAATTAGGCGCAGAAACTAGTATACTATGTAAGTAAGTGATAACTCTAGAATATAGAGTTATTTTAGTGCTTTTAAACTTAGATTTCAATCAAGGAAGAGTGATTTGTGATGTTTTGTAGTAGTTTTATTGTATTTTTTATTAAATATTAATTAAAGTAGGATAATACTAAATAGTATAGTAATGCTGGGAAAATCTCTAAAAAAATGTTGGTTTATTATCTTGATAGGTGGTCTTTGAGTTTGGAGCAATTTGAGAAAAAATTGAAGTTTGAAGTGGAATTAGAATTTGAAGAATGTTGTGGCATTGTAGCTGCATCACATCCTGGTAGCTACTCTAGCTTCTATTTTTGGTCTCTAACTCAATTTTTGTAATTAATTTAATTGAGCTGAAATTAATTGATAAAAGAAGATTTGGGCTTTAGGTATACCTTGGTCCATTTGTGGTAAAGAGGACAAAAGCTGTTATCCCAAAAATTTGAAAAGAATGATGTGGCAATAAAATTGGCACATGGCATGAGTTAGTGGGGTGATCTGGCTTAGCAATGGCCCAATACATCAGTTAAGAAATTGGACAGATAGTCAAGACAAATACACCCGACCGAAGAGAATATTTGGTCTAAGGGTTGCTTGGCTCAGACCCCAGTTTGAAGATCCTAATAATTGATTTAAAGCCAAGTCCAAGAAGATTGAAGGAGAGATTAGGATTTTGGTTCAAGGGATAAAAGCAACAGGTCCGATCGGACCTAAGCTTAAGGAGCCTCTTGATATTTTGGCTCGAGTGTGTCCGAGGTAAACCTCTCAAGGTTTCTTAAGTAGTGGCTTGGACGTGTCTGAGGAGAATGACTAAGACTTAAGTTTTAGTCAAGGGGAAAGCCCATAATGGCCGATCGAATGTGCCATGGAAGAGGTATGCTGGGGCTTGTACAAGGAGGTGAGGAGGAGGAAAGTAGGCTCGGACCACCTTGGTTCGAGGAGAAGAGTGCAAGGTCTGATCGGACCTTGGTTGAAAAAGGAAGGCTCGGACCATTTTGGTCCGAGGAGAAGGGCATCATGTCCGATCGGACATGCCCATGGGAGGTGCCTTGGACCATTTTGGTCCGAGGAGATGGAATGGAGAAGATGGCTCGGACCACCTTGGTCCGAGGAGATGGCATGAGAAGATGGCTCGGACCACCTTGGTCCGAGGAGAAGAGTACAAGGTCCGATCGGACCTTGACTGAAGGAAATGGGCTCGGGCTTGACCGAGGTAAGATGCCAAAGAGGGTGGTTTGAACCACCTTAAGCCAAGAAGAAAACCATTGTGTCCGATCGGACACAATGAAGGAGTATACCTCAGACTTGCCCGAGGTAAGGAGCAAAGGAAGTGGCCTCGGACCACCTTGGTCCGAGGAGAGCCAAACTTACATGACCTTTGGTCCGAGGAGAGCCATGCACATACCACCTTTGACCCACGAAAAGCTTGAAGGAGTAATCAACATGCATGTGAGACTACGTCAAACTTCCCGAAACGACTTCAGTGAGAATTGGTCTAAGCATCCGGGAATCTCTCACTCCTCACTCGAATTTAGGGATCAGTTGTATTTTAAACATTTATTGTAATATAAATATAAGGTGAATAATAAAATATCCCTATGAAAAGGGGATACCAGTTGAGAATCCCAGGTCTATAAATAGAGATTTGGGAGGATCGTAAAAGGACTTTTTTGGCAAATTGAGAGTTAATCTGTGTTCTAGAGAGAGAAAGTGTGTTTTTCCTGAGAGAGAACCCCTTTTTTGTATTCTGGAATATTTGCACTGAAGAAACTCAGTTGACACTGGTTCATCTGATCTTGAGTGCGAATACAGTAATAAAATCTCTAAGTGGATTAGGCTATTACCGATTATCGGGGCTGAACCACTATAAAATCTCGTGTTATTTACTTTCATTGATAAAAACTGTCTGTTGTCGTTTATAATTCTCTTGAAGGCTTGTCGTATTAGACGTTCTTACGTCGTTGTTTAAAATCACAGTCAACAAAAGCAATTAAAAGAAAAGAAAAGGAAATGGAGGCCCACGTAACTAAGGAGAAGGGCTGACCTAAATAGGGGAGTTGTCTTCTTTCTATTTTGTGATATACACGATTGGTAGAGAGAAAAAATCCAGCCGCCTGGTGCATTTCATATACCCAATTTGGCAGCCATTAAGGCGAAGGAAAAAGAGAGGAAGGAGACAAAGAAGGAAAAGCAAGAAGACAAAGTCACTTGAGACATCAATTTGGCTTGAACTTCTCATCTTTATTTCTATTTTCTTTTAATTATTCTCTAAAATTCAGATTATGGATTGTTATAATTTGGGTGTTTTTGAGATTATGATTATGAGCTCAACTCTAAATAGCTAGGATAATTAGAACCCTAATATGTGATTATCTTGACACTTTTATATTAAGGCTAATGCAATATGAGGTTTATTCATTCAAATATTTATATTGTTTTATATTTTCTATTGATTGATCACCTTTAGTAAATAGTTGAGTTAATTTTCAATTCTGAAAAAGGTTGGAATTAATAGACACACAATTTGAATGGTGCATTGCTTGATTTCTTCTATTTCAATATTGTAGTGATATAGACATACATTATTACCATGCATAGTCTTAGAGAATTGATGCGTTAATTGTATTCTTTAAATTAAATTAGCATAGACATCTGTGATTTAATTAAAGGATTGAACCATAGTGACTTTGACGCAAGCCTATGAAATTAATTGGAATTCTTGACTAATAAACGCTATGTTGCTGCAGCATTGATCCAGCATTACTGTCAGTATTTTGCATATTAGGGGGGTAATTGTTCTAGCTTAACATCTCATATTTGAAACTTCTTATTATTATTCTTCTAGTTGGTTTTTTAACTCATTTTTATGCATTTAATTAGTTCTCTTTGCCTAGTTTAGTCACCATCAATTTTATTTTTGTACTTTTGAATCATTTTGCTAGTGCATATTTTCACATTTAAAAGCATAAAAATAGTCCTTGTGGAGACGATATTTGGTACTTGTTACTATATTACTTGCTGTTGACAGTGTACACTTGCACTAAGCTTAATTTTACGCAATAGTATGAGACCTCTCGGAGCTAAACCCCGATATCCCTTCATAGAGAAGCTCGTGTTCTGTCTCATTTTCGCTTCAAGGAAGCTCAGACCATACTTTCAGTCCCACACCATCCACGTCTTAACCGACCAACCTTTAAGGTAGGTCTTGCAAAAGCCTGAATCTTTGGGACGTCTACTAAAGTGGGCCATCAAACTCAGCCAGTTTAAGATATTATACATGCCACACACAATAATCAAGAGTTAAGCCCTTGCTGACTTCGTGGCCGAGTGCACAGGTTTTGAGGACAACCCGATGAGGGAACCGATGCAAGATCTGTGTAAAATCTTCATTGATGGATCTTCTAAAAAAAATGGATCGGGATCTGGGATAATTTTAATCTCGCCTGAAGAGCATCAATTCCATACAGCTCTTAGGTTCAGATTCAAAGCATCCAATAATTAAGGCTAGTATTAGGCCATATTGGCAGGGCTAACGGTGGAAAAAGAGCTGAAGGCAAAGGCGATCCAATGTTATAGTGATTCCCAGCTCATGGTCAATCAGATAATAGGAGAGTATCAAGCTCACGGTATCAAGATGGTAGCTGACTTAGCCAGGGTTAAGGGTGAGTTGTCTGAATTTGAGTTCAGCTATGTTGAACAAGTACCTGCAAACAAAATTCCAACACTGATGCTCTAGCTTGAATCGCTACTACTAAAGAGGCAGATACACTTAACGTAGTTCCAGTAGAGTTCTTGGAAAAATTGATCATAATAGCAGAATCAGTTGAGGTCAGAATGATAGACATGAAACTGACTTGGATGGCCCCCATAGTGGAGTACCTCACAACCGGTAAGTTACCTGACAATCAAAAAGGTGCAAGAAAGTTGCTATATTAAGATCCATGGTATATGTTATGGTTGAAGGGACTCTATATCGACGAGAGCATTCGCTACCTCTCCTACGATGTGTTCTTCCCGAGGAAGCGCAGACTATCTTGCAAGAAATACACGAAGGAGTCTGCGGAGACCATGCTTGGGGCAAAACCTTGCTCTGAAATTATTAAGACATGGTTATTTTCGGCCCACACTAACAAAGGACTCGGTCACGTACGTTTAGAAATGTGACAAATGTCAATGTTTAACCATAATTGCACGAGCAACACCCGTTGAGTTAATCATGATCTCATTCCCTTGGTCATTTGCAGTATGGGGAATCGACTTGATTGGTTCTTTGCCAACAGGAAAATGAGGAGTTCGTTATGTTGTTGTCGCCATCGACTACTTCACAAATAGGGTGGAGATTGAGCCTCTCGCATCCATCACCTTGAAGAGAGTCTTGGATTTTGTTGTAAAATGTATCATATGTCGGTTCGGGCTCCCAAAGAAGATTGTGTCTGACAATGGAACTTAGTTCGATAGTGATCTTTTCACAAACTTTTGTGAAAAATATGGCATAACCAAGAGTTTCTCGTCGGTAGCATACCCGCAAGCTAATGGGCAACTCAAGGCAGTAAACAAAACCCTAAAGGCGAGCTTAAAGAAGAGGTTAGATGAAGCCAAGGGAATATGGCTCGAACAGCTCCCACAAGTACTCTGGGCTTATAGAACCTCACACCTCACCTCCAGAGAGCATAGCCCTTATTCTCTGACCATTAGAAGTGAGGCTATGCTCCCGATTGATGCATTAATGATGACCCATAGACAAAAATCCTCTGATAAAGATCAAAACCACAAGCTGCTCAATGCATCCCTTGATCTGATCGAGGAAAAGCGAGAAGAGTCACAATTACAGCTCACCCATTATTAGCAGAAAATCACTCGTTACTTCAACTCGAAGGTAAAAGGACGCAAACTCGAACTCGGTGATTTGGTTCTTCAGAAGGTGTTTTAGGCAAGTAAAGATCCTAAGGACGGTGTATTATGGCCGATTTGGGAAGGACCATATCAAATCGTGGAGATCCTACGTGAAGGAACCTTTAAGCTAGCTCGGTTAAACGGAGAAATAGTCTTGCGGACCTGAAATGCCCAACACCTCAAAAAGTACAATCAATAATTTAGTTGTCTTTAATGTTTTTGGTATTATTATTCTTTTGAGGCTTATCTATAAAAGCCACCTCAATTTGATAACAATTGCATTTTTACGTAATCAATGTTATCATATTATTATCGGATGCTCATTTTGTAAAAGCGACCTAGAACATTTATAAGCTCTGGTCTCTTGGGGGGCACTTAACCGAAGAGAGCTTTCTTTTAAAAGAGTTAGCATATTCAAATAAAGTTTGAAAAAGTTATAGACATAGAATTTGGAAAATTTGATTATTCAACGACTTATTTTAAGCTTGGAATTTCAAAATAATTATGAATACGAACTAAGTTGAGAAATTTCTAAACAAAACCTAGAAGATAACTAGGAAACCCTAGATACGAGGCCTAATTCTTAACAGTTACAATGTTATTAAGCAAGCTCAAACTCCTAGACACGATCAAGTCCGAGGCCTGATTCTTAACAGGTACAATGCTATTAACCATACTCAAACTCGTAGATACAACCAAGTCTGAGGCCTGATAACAAATAGGTATAACGCAATTAAGTGGGCAAAATCTTGGATGCAACCAAGATATCGACTAAGGTACGATAGTTGAGCCATCAAAGACCTATCTTGATCTAAAAACAACCCCTAAGATTTCAAGTGTGCAAGAATTCAAGATTCACAAACACAAGGAAGCAATAAATTAAGGGGAACACAAATAAGATCGCAAATTAATAAACATATATTCAAAAGTATATAGTTATTTCGAGGAGGGAAAACCTCGATCTAAGCCCGAAGGCAATTATTTTAGTCCCTAAGGACTTAGTTATAGAAGAAAATAAAATAAAAAAATAAAGTAAAGGCATCATTGAGGTCCGCCGACTCGGCTAGAGAATGTCACCTCCTCACTGTCCCAATGACCAGATCGGAAGCCTCGGTGGTCTCAAAGGATTCCTGAGAGAATCGAATCTTGAACTTGGCAAGATAAGGTTCCCAAAACCCTGGGTACATGAAGGAGAAATCCCCGTCCTGGTTGAAAGTTAAGCACCGATAAAGCATCTTCTCTAGAGACCCTGTTGATTTTGCAATCTCTAGCCTCACCCTCTCAGTTTCCTCATCAAGTTTTTTTAGGCTATCGTTCTCGGCCTGTAGCTGGTCTAGTCGTCGGCTAACTTCCATGACTAGGTCTTTAGCAATCCGCTCGCTTTCCTGAGCAGTAGCCAGAGCAGCCTTTGCAGATCGCTCGCTCCCCTGGGAGTTGGACACAGTTTCCTTGGCAGTTCGATCGCCCTCTTGGGAGGTAGTCAACATGGTTTGGTGCTCATCACTCCTAGCTTAGACTCAAGCGATGCCACGGAGTTGGGTCATGCAAAACTGCAAAGGGAAAATGCAGGTCAAGGTTAGCAAAAAAAAAAAAGAGAAGAAAAACAAGTACTATAGAGAGGAATGAAGGTGGCTCACAGTGAGGTTCATCCCCATGGCAGATTCGAGAACATCTTCGGGAGTACGCTACTCCACAACCCTCAAATCTTTGACATTGGCTCTATACGCATGGCCCACCATATGGCTCGCCATCTCGTATATAGTCCCTTGAAGCGCTTCGAGGATCCTTGCCAGATCGAGTGGCTTTACTGGGATCTCAATAGATGGGACCTGAACAAAGGGATATTTGCCCTAAATTTCCTGAGGAACTGGGGGAGGTGCATGTCGAGGAGGACGAGAAGGAGGAGCCTCGAGGGTGACTACTGTTATCGAGGCTGGGGATTAAGCTTGTTGTTGCTGCTCCCGGGTGGAGCTAGCACCTTTATCCTTGACTGGAGACTTCGTGGAAGTTCTAGTCTTAGAGGCATGTTTTTTTTTTTTTTTGAAGTCTAGGCCTCTTTAACACAGGCCCAGATTCAACCCCGCCAGCCTTGAAATCATCCTTTAAGCCTGAGGCGTCTGGCAAATCCATCTCTTCACTTGAAAAAGAACAAGCAGAAGATTCAGATACCAGAAAAAGATAGTCAAAGTATTGCAAAGAAAAGAACTGAGTAAGAACCCTATCCTCCGGGTTAGGGGAGGAATTTACTACTATCAGCTTGGGGTTATGAACCAGATTTGGCAAAATCTCTAACTTCCAGACTACCGGAGGTGGGGGAAAGTCTAGAATTATTACATCCTAGGTCCTAGGGGGTTCAGGCTCTTCTTCCGAGCTAGATTCATCTGCATATTGCCTAAAATGGGGGGAGAAGACACCCTGGAGTACGAAAGGCCGTGTCCTATGATTAGTTCCATATTCCTTAAAAATGGCGAACCTAAAGTGGAGGGTATTGTCTACCACAACAGTGCATCTGGGGTAGCTATGGTCATAGTGTACCACCAGGTGATCCACACATTGAAGGAGCATTGTATCCAGGTCAGGGTTAATAGGGTGTCGGCTCATGTGCTGACGTGGGTTAAACTGGACTAACCTAAAGCTAGCAGCAGCCCAATCTAAATGTCTATAAGAGTTACCTTGGTCGGAAGTGCTCGCTGCTCTCTCGGGCCTATCTTGAGCTAGATTAGGATGCTTATCATCCTCAGGAGCTCTTCTCTTGTGCACCAATGGTGCCACCTCTTATTCCTCCTTAATGTCATTAGTGATGGGCAAGACTTCTTGAGGAGGGGGAGTTCAGGAAGCACGAGTGGCTGATGTAACTTCCCAAATTACCTAATAAGGCTTGGGGCCTTGATTAGTCGACCAGGATGGAAAAGTATTGAAATTATGTGCTTATGTGATATATATGTGTATCATTGCATGATTACGTGAGTTATATTATAATATGATGTGATATGCATGTGGGCTCGTTTCTTATTAGAAGGGCAATTTTAGTAATTTTGGCTCATTGAGGGCATAATTGTATATATTTGCATACATGTGATATATGTGTGAGACCACATTATTATGTGGATATATTTGGATTATTCGGCACGAGACGATCCTAGCGAGCAAAGTAGCGGTTTAGTCATAACGGGGTCAAATACCCAGCTTGGGGCGAACCTAGGAATATTTGGTAATTTAATACATTACCGGGATTCATCGGGTAGTGGGAAATTTTTTGGTAATTATTTAAGGATATTGGAATTAACGAGAATTATAAGGCGTTACTTATGATTAACGGGGTATGTGGCAAATGACAAAATTGTCCTTGTGGGGCTTTGAGAGAGTGATTTGGCCCTAGGGGCATTTAGGTCATTTTGTGCCAAAGCTAGTGACTTAGTCACTCTTTCCTTTAGCTGAAGGAAACCAAAAAACAGAGTAAGCATACAATTAGTTCTCAGCTCTCTACCACGTTTTCTCTCTCTCTCTCTCTCAAAGTCTTGGAGGTTTGATCTTTGTTTTGAGGAAAAGACTAGGGACTTGAAGATTTAAGCTGGGAATTCCAGTAGGAGGAATCTAAGCAACATAATCCATCACTGAGGTAAGCCATAAAGCCTATTTTGATTCAAAGTTGTTTTGGGTTTAGGGGTGTTCTTGAGCTTCAAAGCTCAAGTATGGATTTTTGTGTTTTGGTGGGTTTTTGATCAAGTGTAAACTTGGGTTTTGTTGAGGTTAACGTATTGATGAGGTTCTGAGGTTGAATTGTGAGTTTGGATTGTGTTTAGATGAGATTTTGGTGGATTCAGGGTTTGTAAGGGAGAGCCCCGACACTGGGATTGGGTGCCCTAGCGCTATGCAAGGGAAGCCCTGAGGGGGGGCTCTCTGACTTGGTTGGCGCCCCAGTGATACTCTTGGGCACCCCAGTGCTGCACCAGTTTCAACAAAGCCCATTTTAGAGTTTAGGAGGACTTTAGGGCTCGGGGGATGGTTCCACCAAGTCACGGGAGCACGTGAGTGGTCCAGGAGTTTGTTTTTAGGGATTGAATCTTAATGAGATTATTATTTATGGTTGTGAATAGGTTACCGCTAGGGCTCGGGACAGGATCGTGCTCGAGGGTCGTTTATATTTAACTCATGCTTGGACCAAAGGTAAGAAAATTGCACCCAATATGTGATGTTTATGAATAGGGCTTGGCCCGAATGTTGAATATAGTCTTGATTATGCATGGGCCCCTGTAAATGTACATGATTATGATTATGCATGTGAATGATTGATTAAGCATGTTGAATACTCTATATCTGGATATATGTTATATGATGAACGCATGCTACCATTATATAATTGAGAAAGGCTTGACTTATGAGTCAAGGATGACAATAGTGCTGAGTGATGGTCGAAAAACATTGACTTATGAGTCAAGGGAGGCAATAGAGCATTGAGCGCTGGTCGTTTTGGTTAGATCTAATCAGGAGTGAACCATATGCTTGTCTGACCAAATGGTTGTGGAAAAATAAGCGCCAGGTATGCTAGGCCATCTTCAAGGCTGGTTAAACAGAGGATAGGGCAATGGGCCATGGGTGACTTATTAGTCCTATATTCTAGGGTTGGGCCTCGGTATGGTTTATTACTCATGAAATTTGGGCAACGGACCCCAATATGATTTATTAATCAAGAATTTTGGGCAACAGGCCCCGATATGATTCAGTTAATCATTTAATTAGGGCATCTGGCCCCATATGACATTGTAGTCATTTATATGAACGGTATGCATGCATGAGTAAGATTATTACTGCTAGGCATGCTCATTAAGATTTTGTAACATGTTATTAACTGTTTACGAGCTGTTTAAGTTTTCTTGTTGGGCCTTGGCTCATGGGTGCTATGTGGTGCAAGTAAGGGGAACGGGAAGTTGGACCAGGCATGAGTTGGAGAGCTTCAGTGGTGACGTTTACATATGCGGCTACTTGACCACCACATCAAGGTTTCTCAGACGAACTAGGGTTAAACCCTATTTTCGCCACTTAAGTCAGTGGGTTGTAACTTTTGAGTTGTAATTAACCTTTTGAACAATAAACAACTTTGTAAAAATTTATTATGGGATCCCATGTACAACTTAACATTTTAATGAAATATTTATCCCTTTTGACCAAAATTTTTAACCCTAGACTGTTAATCATATTTAGTTGCACGTGTATGGCCAAATGACTTGTTTAGTGAGTTTAGCACTATTTAAAATACACAGTGTAATGGTCTTGGCTAACCAGAGCATTATAGCTGACCCCAGGTTCTGATAGCCAACATTTGATCTTAATTGATCAGATCGTAGGCTACCATGGTAGCATCATTCACTACCTTTTTGAATTCCTTCTCCTTGGAAGGAAGACAAGACAAAATCTCATATTGACCTCCAAGGGTCATAGATCGCCCTGCCCTCTTGAATATAGTTGCACAAAGAATGAACTCAGTCAGAAGGATTAAACTAAAAAAAATGATAAGAGTGTTCGCATAAGGAGTTTAGAAAGTTAGGAGACTTACGAGGATGGTTGAAGTATCGGTGATTACAGTTCTTTAACCCATTTGACATAAAGAACTGGTCTTTATAGTCATTGGGATGGCTGGGAAGGTCAATAACAGAAGTCAATTTGGGGAAGCGAGTTAGGTAGTAGAAGTCGTCACCTCTCCCCTTCTAATCAGGACTGGCATTGAGGCAGAAGAAGTACACGATACCTGTTAGAGTGGGGACCTCCCAATCATTCCTCAAGAATAAGTATTTTAACCCCGCCAAAAGTCAAAATGAGTTTGGGAGGAGCTGGAACGGATACAATTCGACGTAGTTCAAGAAATCTACGAAGTACTGGTCTAGGGGGAGAAAAACACCTGCCTTCAGGTGATCATCACTCCAAGCCTCAAAGTCATCTTGGAGTGGGGCACAGTACTACTCACCTTCCAACGGAGGTTGGGTGATAAGGCCATCAATCCCATGGCTCAGCAGAATCTTGTTCACTTTCCCCTTAGTCGTTATTCGAGACACGATATTCTCAGCCTCGAAAAATGCGTCAAGGTCAACAACAATCTCCCTTTCCACCACCAGGCCAAAGTGAGGAATGGGAGGTTCGGCCGCGATCTCCTTGTCCTTATTCTTGTTCTGACTAGAGGAGCTCCCGATATCTTTCTTTGGTGGGGCCATGATTTAGCTCGCCTGACGACAAAGCGGCCTATTAGTGGCGGCCTAAGATGATGACTAGCTATGGGGAAAAAGGTACGGTTACCTAAGGGTTTGAGTGTGGTTTATTTTTGGTGTTTCAAAAATTATATGAGCTAAGTTATGTCCTAGCGTCAATGCGTTTTTCCATGCATAATTCTAGGCCACGCGCTATAGACTCGGGAAATTCCCTGATACTTCGGGATTCGCGTGTCAGACCCACTACCTTTCTTTTGAAAGCGGTTTAATGCAAAACCACTTAAGGAACCATGACTCTTAAGCTACCCAGAGCCAAACCTAAAAACCCTCTTAGTTTCCATATCCAAACAGTTATTTCAATCGATTCATCAACAATGTTTTCCTCACAAAACTCAGAATATTTACCTAGTTTTCCAGACACCTTATTTCTAAACAAGCCTAATTTCATTCTTTTAGCCTAAGCCAATCCCTATTTGAACTCAAACATGACTAGAACACGAAACGATACTGAAAATAAATATATATTTATATGTATATTGAAGTAAAAAGAACATGAAAGATTCAAACCATACGAGGAAATACTTATAGTTTATACAATTACTTGATGAGAATACTGATACCTCCATAGGCGGGAGCTTGAGAGCTTCTGTGAAACGGAAGGGTGATGAAGGTTTGAGAGAAAAAAGGAATTTCTGTTTCTGAAAGGAAAGTTTTTGAATGCGAAGGAGGTTAAGGTTCAGGTCTGATCTCCCTATTTATACGTAAGTTTAGGGAATCAATCTGGGCCATCCGATCGAATCATCTCGGGATCTAAAGGCAAAGATTGAATGACCCGTGCGAGGACAAAAGGTTGATAGGACAGTTTTCATAGTCCTCAAAATCCGAACATACGCCAATTATAGACGGCCATGTGTTCAACACTCGAGTAGTGGGCATGCACGATTTCACATGACAGACGCCTAAAAGCTCCTACTATGCGTGTCAGAATATGACGACATCAAGCACGAGCAGGAGCTTGGGAGGAAAATGTTGTACCCTAAAAATTAGCATGGATTCAACCATTCAGCTAGGGGTACAGTTGGCAGATAAACGTGTAGAAATATCAGATGAGTAAAATATCCAGCTAGTGCTAATATGACTAGTTCGAGTTAGGACTTGACAGTGCGACGTGCAAGTAATCTCCAGGTCACCTTGTAGGACAATAACCTAGTCCAAGACATATATACCCCAGAATGCCTTTAGGAGGATTTGGGTTTAACCCAGACCTGAGTTCATACATTCTTAAATCATCAGTTCGATGGAGATGTTCAGCTCGTGAAATCCTGGCCATGACGCACAGTGAAGAATCTCGGAAGACTTGGAGGTCACTTATACGCTCATTAATGTTCGGCTGTATTATACATTTATTACCTGAAATCAAGGGATTAATCTTCATAGGCATTCACATCACTATGCAAATGGGAATTATCTTGATTGACTGTATACCATATTTATATACACGGTTACCCAAACTTGTCCAAGAAATTCCTCTATAAATATCATAAATAATGGACAGGAAAAGGGACCGTCTTTTTGTATTACAAAAACTCTGCATAAATTGTTGGAGCAATAATATTGTCTCGTGGACTAGGTGGATTTTAACCACTGAACCACGTAAAATTGTGTGTGTGGGAAGTTGTTCACATAGCTCATTATGGTTTACAAACAAGCACTAATAACTTTCTTATCAGATTCCTTAATATACAGTTGGTGAAAAACCGCATCAACAATAATATATTTTTTTATGAATACAATTACACAAAACAAAAAATAATAATAGCAAGATATTTTTTTTACAAAATAATACAGGAAAGTGTTGCTCTTGTTCTTTTTTTTCTTTTCATCTTTTATTTTTTTTCTTCTTTTTTTATTTCATTTTCTTCTTCCTTTTTTTTTTTACAAGAGGCAACACAAAAATAAAAAAAATTACAAATAAAATAAATAGAACACAAATTTAAAATTTATTACAAAGACTCATTCTTATATGAAAAGCATCCTTCTAGCAAATGCCATGTTTTAAATTCCAAAGATGTGACTTTACCAACTCAAATGATCAATAAAAGTTCAAAAAGTTGTTTTCTCAACTCTCACAACTCACCAAGAAATGAAAAACTTTAAACTTGAAATTTCTCTCAACTATTTGTGTTAACAACCAATTTATCACATGATTGGAAAGTGCACAAAATAACTCTGAAAATCACTTCTTAATAGCTAAACGTAGTAAAAATCGACTCAAACCAACAAGTTGTACTCATGCTCGGATAATTTTTAGAAAATTTGACTTCAAAATTAAAAAGACAATAAGATTCTCTAAATGAATGCTAATAACAAGATAATAAGATTCTCCAAATGAATGTCAATGAATGCTCACCACCCCCAACCAAAAACCAGACAATGTCCTCAATGTCAAAATGAATATTTAATGAAAAAGATAGGGAAAGAGAACACCTGGATGATTATTATGTCCATGAGGTGAGGGCGGAAATAACCTAATAACAATACCCCAAAACAAACAAAAGACAAAAATGAAAAAACACACAAAAAGAAATACTGAAAAATAATAAATAAAAAAAGGAAACCAAACAAAACATTCAGAATTCAGAGTGTATAAATGGTGTCCTTAAGAAGGTCCTCTTCAACGTGACTCACACTCTCAATGTAATGCTTCAGTCTTTGGCCATTGACTCAAAAAATTCGCCCATCGGTTGGGTCCTCAACCTCAACAGAACTGGTTAGAAATACCTACTTCACTACAAATGGACCAATCCATCACGATCTCAGTTTACCAGGATGCAAGTGCAAATGAGAACCATACAGATGCACTTTCTGATTTGCCTCAAAGTATTTTCACAGGATCTGTTTATCGTGAACGATTTTCAACTTTGCTTTATAGATCCTAGAATTTTCATATGCATCATTTCTCAACTCCTCAATTTCGGACAATTGGAGTTTGCGATTGATACCTGTGACATTAAGATCAAAGTTGAGGGCTTTGATAGCCTAATAAGCCTTATACTCAAGCTCGACAGGTAAATGACAGACTTTTCCAAAGACAAGCCGATAGGGAGACATCCTAAGAGAGGATTTGAAAGCAGTGCGGTATGTCCAAAGAGCGTCTAGAAGACGTGTAGACCAATCTTTGCGGTCAGGATTTACCGTCTTTTCCAGAATGTGTTTAATTTCCCTATTGGCTAACTCAACTTGCCCATTACTCTATGGATGATAGGCATTTGAAACTTTATGAAGTACATCGTACTTGCGCATAAGAGCTTCAAAAGATCTATACAAAAATGAGTGTCTTGATCACTGATGATAGCACGAGGAATACTGAACCTTGATAACACATTTTCTTTCAAGAATTTGAGAATAGTAGTGTTATCATTGGTTCGACATGGTACAACCTCGACCCATTTTGAAACATAATCCACAGCAAGAAAAATGTAAAGGTAGCCAAAAGAAGGTGGAAATGGTCTCATAAAGTCTATCCCCCAACAATCAAATATTTCGATAATAAGAATTGGGTTCAAGGGAATCATGTGTCGACGGGAAAAGAAAACCTAACTTTTGGCACCTTATACAAGAACAACAGAAATCATTGGTATCTTTAAACAAGGTGGGCCAGTAAAGACCGCATTGTAAGATTTTTGCAGCGGTTTTCTTCACAGAAAATTGACCACCACAAGCATCATTATGGCAAAAACTCAGCACACTAGACACCTCATCATTGTGGATGCATCTTTTCATGATTTGGTTGAGGCAGTACTTGAATAAGTATGGGTCATCCCAAAAGAAATTGCGCAGCTCGACCTGAAATTTGCACTTGTCTTGTGAACTCCATTCAGATGGGAGTTCACCTATTACTAAGTAGTTCACAATGTGAGCATACCATGGTAACTTAGTAATAGAAAGCAATTGTTCATCGAGGAAATCATAATGAATAAGAGGACCATCAGCGGGATCACTGGATTCAAGTCAGGACAAGTGGTCCGCGACGAAGTTTTCAACACATTTCTTGTCTTTGATCGTTATATCAAATTCTTGCAAGAGAATGATCCACCGTATTAATCTCGCCTTAGCATCCATTTTGGAAATGAGATACTTAAGGGTGGAGTGATCTGTGAAGATCATAATAAGGGACCCAATCAGATAAGCTCAGAATTTTTCAATAGCAAAGACCACTGTAAGCAATTATTTTTTAGTAGTGGAATAGCTCATTTGAGCACTATTGAGAGTTCGACTTGCATAGTAGACAACAAAGGGTTTCCCCTCCCTTCCTTGCCCTAACACAGCTCCCATAGCAAAGTTGTTGGCGTCACACATGATTTCGAAAGGAAGACTCAAATCTAGTGACTGAATGATAGGAGCGGAAGTGAGTGAATTTACAAGCATTCAGAATGATTCCTCACACTTAGGTGTCCACTTAAAAGTAACATCTTTGGCTAGGAGGTATTAGGAAAACTTATACATGATCTTATTTATGTTCATGTAGATCTTATATCAAACAAATCAATATAAGAAAACCTAAAACATGTTTCTAAAATTGAATTCATACAAATATAATGATAAGAACACTTACATTATATGCAGCGGAATGATTGAGTCCTTCCTTCAGTTTCTCAAACCCTTGTTTCCTTTCTGTCGCAGAGTATTACCAAGAAACTGAATCGTTCTTCAATTTTCTTCACAGTCTTCCAAAGTATCCTTAGAATCACCTAGACTATGGTGGACAATTCCCAACACATGAGATAGATACAGAGAGAAGAAGAGAAAATGACAATGAGGCTTAGAAAAGGAGTAATGCAGTAGAGAGAATCTAAAACCTATCAGAAACTTGTGATTCAACTTGAGTTTTCAAGTCTCACTTACCATTCCTTTTATATACTCAATTAGGTCATTTATTTAATTAAAAATAAATAAAATAATAGCCAATAATCAGTCCTAGGATGAAATTATCATGGTCTTAAGGCCCGTAAAATCTCTCATTTAATTATAAACCTGTTGGACTTAAAATCAAGGCATGTATTATATTCTATTCATTTAATTAATTAAATCATTATTTAAATCCTTTATCAAATTAATTATTTATAATTTTAACCTTGATTTAAACTTATTTCTTAATTTAGATACCAATTTATCTTAATTAATAAATCTGCCCTAATTTCTCTTTTCTTCTCTAAATTACAAAACTCTGTGAAATTATCAAAAATTGACATGGTCAACTTTGATAATTGTAATTGATAATTAAATCAATTAATTGAGACTATCTAGATGATTTTATCCAAGGAACGGTGGGAACCGTGGGCCTATGAAATCAAGCTTGAACAAGTTATCATAAATCTAACAAATAAATTTAGTGACTTATTAATTCCTCGTGACTCCACCAAAGACTCAGAATTGCACTCTTGAATTCATAGAACACTCTATATGCAATATAGATACATTATTAATTATCCATTGTTACAATCATAATTGTCACTCAATCCTCTATAGACGGTCTACAATGAGATGGGACTAAAATACCGTTTTACCCCTCATTGTATTTTATCCTTAAAACACTTAGTTCCTTGTAAATGATATTTCAGTAAACTAATATTAATTACTGAAATGAGATCTCCATCATTTAGCACCTTGAACCAAACTAAAAGGAAACCATTGTTTCACTTCTTCATTAGAAGCTATAGATGTTCATATCTATGATTAACACTCCCACTCAATTATACTACCGAGTTCCCAAGATGTAAGTATGGGCTAGTCCGTAGGGTAGGCTGGTAACGAACTAGTTAAAGAACTCAAATAATACAATCAGTTAGAATACTAACCACTCAGAATTGAGATTGAATTGACCTATGGTCAACTATATGATATGACTAGAATAGATAATACTGGTATGTTTACTTGTCTTATCTTCTGTCAATATTGGTCCAGTCCGATGTAACAAATACATCTGATCTTATCTACTTTGCTAATGTTCTTGAAAGAACATAACACTATGATGTGTAAGTAGAACATATTGTAGATTGGCAAGTCAGTGTAAATCCTGTGCACTAACTAATCGTGGGACAAACTTATTGTGAACATATAATCATCTTTATATTCTACTGTGATTACGTCACTATAAATATGATTAGATATATGCTTGGGATTTAATAGAAGTTTATATTAAACATATAATCATGAAAATAAAACATGTGAGCAAAGTGATTGACCAAGTCAAAAAATGATTTCTATTCTTTTATTGATAATAAATGAGATTACAAAGAAATTGGGTTTTAATTAGGGCATAAAACCCCAACAAACTCCCACTTGCACTAATTGAAACTAATGTTTTAATTCTACAAATCCTATTTCTTTGATATGCTTATCAAATGTAGCTTCTGGTTGTGTCTTTGTAAACGGATTTGCAAGATTGTCTTAAGATGCAATCTTCATAACCTTCACATCTCCCTATCCACATATTCTCGAATAATGTGATACTTCTTTTCTATATGCTTACTCCTCTTGTGACTTCGAGGTTCTTTCGAGTTGGCTATCGATCCTGTATTGTCACAAAACAATACAAGCGGTTTATCCATTTCTGGAATAACATCACAATCCAAATAAAACTTCTTTAGCCAGACTATTTCCTTAGCTGCTTCTAACGCGGCTATGTACTCAGCCTCCATGGTGGAATCTAAGATTGTAGACTGGTTTATACTTCTCCATATCACAGCTCCACCCCCAAGAGTAAACACCATTCCAAAAGTAGACTTCCTATCATCGACATCAGTCTAAAAATTTGAGTCAGTGTAGCCTATAGGGTTCAGAACACCGTCCATGTAGACTAACATATATTCCCTAGTCCGCCTTAAATACTTCAGGATATGCTTAACTGCAATCCAATGTTCTGGTCCTGGGTTTGACTGAAACCTGCTCACTACTCCCACTGCATATCATATATCTGGTCTAGTACAACATAGCATACATCAGACTTCCAACTGCAGATGCGTAAGGAACTTTTCTCATTGCATCTTCCTCTTCAGGAGTCTGGGGAGACTGCTTCTTTGAAAGATGAATTCCAAGACGGGACGATTGACGTCCTTTCTTAGAATTTGTCATTGAGAAACGTTCAAGAACTTTATCTATGTAAGCTACTTGAGATAGAGCAAAAAGTTTGTTCTTTCTATCCCTAATGATCTGGATACCTAGAACATAACTTGCTTCACCCAAATCCTTAATCTAGAATTGAGTGCTCAGCCAATTCTTCACATCTAATCATTTCTTAACATTGTTTCCAGTGAGTAAGATATCATCTACATAAAGAACCAGGAATACAACTATTTGATTTGCCTTCAGTTGGTAAACACAAGGCTCATCAATATTTTGTTCAAAGCCATAGGTTTTGATTATTTCATCAAACCTAAGATTCGAGGAACGAGAAGCTTGCTTAAGTCCATAAATGGACCTATTCAACTTGCAAACTTTTCCTTCTTGTCCAACTACTTTAAATCCTTCTGGCTGATCCATATAAATGACTTCGTCAAGTGTTAGGGTCATTTTAGGTTTGTTTTAGGGATCGTTTTAGGTTATGTTTTTAGTTATTTAGGATTGTTTAGTGCAGATTTACGCTTGTTTTCTTTTTGTTTCAGGTTTTAATGGTCAAGTGCATACTATGGCATGAGATGAGAAGAAACATGTTAAAAATGATGAATAAGATGGATTTAGTGTTGATTGTGGAGTTTCAAGACATCATGTGTGGAAGATACTACATTAAAGAGGCTCAACACACGTCGTTTATGTTCTATAACGCAAGTCTGAGACTTTATGCCACACTTTTACAAAGATTTAATCACTTTCTAGAAACACATCTATAAAAAGAAGTTGTAGATATTTCTCTTAGCTTTCTATAGCTTTTTGAATCATTCAATTCGGAGTTATATTGAAGGATTTATGATCAAAATACGATGAGTTGATGTTGCAAGCTGTTCAAAACGAGTCAGTTTTATTCTGTTCAAAGTAGCACCCCAGCGCTACAAACCAGCGCCCCAGCACTGCCGAGAAACAGAGAGCATATTTTGATGCGGGTTATAGTGCCTAGGCGCTACGTTTCAGCGCCCCAGCGCCATCAATTTTCCAGAAACGTGTTTTGAGACTTATTTACAGTGCCTCAGCGTTATCCCGTAGCGCCCCAGCGCTAGGTCCGTACGGAAACACAATTTAGGGGAATTTTCAGGGGTAATCTTGTCTTTTCATGAAAAAATGAATTAGGGTCTATAAAAACTTCTTTATTGAAGTTTTTAGAGGGAGATGAGATTAAGCAAGGAGGCTAGAGAAGAAACAACAAGAAAACTCAGAGTTCTTTTTCTTTTTCTTTATCTTTTGATTCTATGTTTATGTTTGATTTAGTCATGTTTATGAACTAAATTTCTGTTTAGGTTTTCTAATTGACTCTCTTGAAACTCTATTATGATTTAATGCAATTATCTATTTCTCCTTCATCTGAAATCTATTCAATTTGTGTTTATTGTGTATGTAATTGACTGCGCATCTTTTACATCTGATTTACGAATTTGAATCAAAATCTGAAAAGTGAGATTTGAATATGCTAAAATTGAATAGACATAGATTTCAATTTAGAATGAGAGTATCAAATTGGTTTATGTGATTGAGGGTTGTATTCATTGCTTCCTATTGTTTGAATTGACCATAGAAATATAGGGAATTCACACTAGGTCGAGTTTTCTATTTCTTAACTCGAATAGTTAACACTTTTGCATACCTATCATTTCAATGAGAAGAATTTCAGTAGTAATTGCATTAAAGATTAATAGAGTGGATAGTAGAGAAGATTAGGATTCCTAATTGTTTTACAGTGAATTTAATCCAAGGTCTTGCTATTATTTGTTATTTTATTTAATTTTTAATTATTGTTTCTGAATATTATAGTTTCTTTTGTTGTGTCTATAAGAATCAAGAATTCTAATTGATCAAATAGAAAGAGAAATTAATTGACTGGTAATTGAGAACTGAGTCCTTGAGGACGATACTTGGTTTTTACCATATTATTACAAATTGTGATTGTGTGCACTTTCATAGCTTAAAATTTCACAACATCAAGCTTCCCATTAAAAAAAAAAGGTTGTCTTGATGTCCATTTTCCAGATCTCATAGTCGAGAGCGACTGCTATGGATAGGAGGATGCAAATGGACTTAAGCATGGCGACCGGACAAAAAGTTTCCTCATAATCCATGCCTTCTCTTTGGGTTTAACCCTTTGCCACTAATCGAGCTTTATAATTCTCGATATTTCCATCAACACCTTGTTTCTTCTAGTAGATCCACTTGCACCCAATGGCCCTAAAGTCTTTAGGTGCTTCCACAAGATCCCAAACAGAATTTTAGTACATGGACTTCATTTCATGTTTCATGGCTTCGAGCCATAGTTCCTTTTCAGGGCTAGCCATTGCCTGTTTGAAAGAAAACGGATCATTGTCACCAGTATCACCAACAACCATATTGGTTTTACTATCCAAACCATAGCGAACTGGATTCCTAGAAACCGTCCCACTACTACGAGGCTCTATGACTGTTTACTCAGAAATAGTGGTACTTTCTCCATTTAAATCGACTTATGAAGAGTGAGAATTTCATCATCAACTTGCATTGATGACAATGGAACATTGGTCGGAGTCAATTCTTTAACCATCTCCTCTAAAACTACTTTGCTGCGTGGTTTGAAGTTTTGGACATAGTCATTTTCCCGAAAAGTAGCATTCGTAGAAGTAAACACTTTCTTTTCTGAATGGCTATAGAAAAGTCCACCCCTAGTACCTTTAGGATAGCCAACAAACATGCAAACTTCAGTTCGCGGTTCTAGCTTTCCCTCCTTTTTCCTCAGGACGTGGGCGGGACACCCCTTTATTCTATAATGGCGTAAACTAGGTTCACGACCATTCAAGTGTTCTAAAGGTGTTTTGGGGATTGATTTATATGGCACAACATTGAGAATGTCATTCGTGGTTTCAATTGCATGTCCCCATAACAAAGTTGGTAGAGTTGAGTAACTAATGATGCATCTAACCATTTCCAATAAAGTTATGTTCCGGCGTTCCGCTACACCATTTTGTTGCAGAGTACCTGGGGCAGTAAGTTGTGATAAAATCTCAAGTTCAGTTAAATGATCTTGGAACTGCATATCCAAATATTCTCCACCCCTATCAGATCGCAAGATCTTTAACGTTTTACCTAATTGGTTCTGAACCATTGCTACGAATTCCTGAAACTTTGAAAATGTTTATGATTTCCTATGCATTAGGTCAAGACATGAGTTTCTAGAGTAATCGTCAATGAAAGTGATGAAATACTCAAAACCACCTCTGGCTTGTACATTCAAAGGTCTAGAAACATCTGAATGAACAAGTCTAAGTGGTTCTTTGGCCTTTTCACCCTTTGCAGAGAATGGACACTTGGTCAGTTTGCCTTCTAGATAAGATTCATAGACAGGTAATTCACCTAAGGTGAGTTCCCTCAAAGGCCCATCCTTTGTAAAACTTTGAATCCTATCATAGTCAATATGATCTAGTCTCAAGTGCCATAAATACATCATATTATCGTTATCGGTCTTTTGATGTTTATTAGTGCTAGGTTTAGCTACTTTGAATAAATCATTGTTAAGAGGGAGGGATTCGTTAGGTCACAGAATATAAAACCCGTTTTCCAAACATGCAATACACAATTGTGATCCATTGAAAGAAATTGATATATTCAAACTTGTGAAAGTCATAACAAATTATTCTAATTGCAACATGGAAACTGAAATTAAATTTCCACTAATATCCAGAATAAAAAATACATCATTTAAAATTAAAATTTTATTTCCGAACTTCAAATGAGCTTTTCCTCTAGCTTGGACCGCAACGAATGCTCTATTCCCAACTCTAAGCTTTAAGCCGCCTTTGTCCACTTCCTCATGCGATTCAAGAAGTTGTAGAGAATTACAAACATGGTTGGTAGATCCAAAATCGATAATCCAAACGAATTTATGGTTGCACATGCGCCACCCTGTCATAGTTTTTGTGGGGACAAGGACCCCTTTTTCGTTTTGGATCACAGTGACACCAGATTTCTTGGGCACGACTTGAGATGGACTGGCCCATTTGCTATCAGCTACTAGGTAAATAATACCAATGTCAAGCGATTTCCAAACTTCATCTTTTACAGTTTCTTTCATTATGGGTTTCAGTCTCCTTTGAGGGTCTCTTCGAGGGATAGCCTCATCCTCCAAATTGATTCGATTGGAGAAAATTAAAGGGCTAATGCCTTTGATATCAACAAGCATCCAACCTATCGCAGATCTATGAGTTCGTAGTAGCTCGAGTAACTTCAATTCTTGAGAATTTTGAAGGTTGGATGAGATGATAACTGGAAAGGTTTCACCGTCTCCCAAGAAGACATGTTTCAGACCCTCGAGTAGTTGGGTCAATTGAACAATTGGAACCTCTTCAGCTGAAGTTTTTGGCTGTGCCCTCTCACGAGGTAGCTCTTCAAAGCGAGGTTGCCAAAACTTAGTCCCTTAATTGTGTGAGTTTATGTGATATGATATTGCAAGAGTAGACTCAATAGAAAAGGGACTTTCATTATCAAACAAAAGGAGGAGTTCATCAAGATTATCGAAGTTGCTTCGCAATTGAACCTCCTCATAAATTAAAGTGTCAATCATGAATGTTTGATAACATTCATCATCTTCTCGAGATTGTTTTCTGATGTGGAAGATATTGACTTCAAGAGTCATATTTTCAAATGAAATTTTCATTAGACAATTCCAACAATTGATTAAATCATTTGCAATAGCAAGGAATGGTCTTCCAAGGATAATAGGAATTTTTGACTCCATATTTACCACAGATTTGGTGTCAAGAATAAGAAAGTTCATGGGGTAGTAGAATTTTTCAATTTAAACTAAAACATCCTCAACAATACCCCTAGGCTTTTTGGTGGAGCGGTCAGCAAGTTGTAGCACAACAAATGTTGGCTTCATTTCTCCAAGGCCGAGTTGCGAGTACACAGAGTAAGGCATGAGATTTAAACTCATGCCAAGATCAAATAAAGCTTGGCTTACTTCATGAGTCCCAATTTGGCAAGAAATGGTGGGACAACCAGGATCTTTATTTCGACGGTGTATTTTGTTCAATCACTGCACTCACTTGCTCAGTCAAGAAAGTAGTTTTCTTGATGGTGCTTCATTTTTGCAGTGCATAGATCCTTGATGATTTTGGCTTAAGCTGGAACTTGTTTTATGATGTGAAGCAAAGGAAGATTAATCTTCACTTGTGTCAAGTGCTCAAGGATTTCAGCTTAGTTATCACGAATTTTTCCAAAAGGTTTCAAAGCCTAAGGAAATGGAGCTTTTGCAAAAGCATTGGATGGTGCATTCTCAGGATTAACTTTTGGCGTGCTGGGAGAGGTGGTTTTTGTGGATGCGTCTTTCAAAGTTTTATCACATCTAGTTGTGATGGAATTTACTTCCTTAACATTTGTATCATTGGAATTTGAGGATTGGGCCATGTGTTGGCCTTGCACATTGAATTTAGGTTGGAAAGGAAGTTTGCCTTTTTCCAGAATGGTCAAGGATTAAGTCAATTTTGATCATCGACATTTCATTTCTTTGATTTCTTCCATTGTTTGGGGATTTATTTTTGTTTGTTCCTCTATGAATACATGAAGGGTATTCTCGAGAGAATTTTGCTATGGATGAGCATTGTATTGAGGCATAGAATATGCCATTGGTGGTTGAGCTTGATGCTCATTTCTCCATTGATTTCCAAACGATTGCGCTTGGTTGGAATCTCTCCAACTGAAATTTAGATGGTTTCTCCAATCAGGGTTGTACGTATGGGAGAATGGCTTGTTATACACCCCTAAGGCATTGCATTTCTCCTCATAAACCCCCCTCATTTCATTAAAAGTTAAGCAGTCCTTAGCTAAATGCCACATCCCTCCACAAACAAAGCAAGGTTCTTGTTTTTTCGCTTGAGCAATCATATGCGGTTTTTGGCTATTTTTCATCATTAAGACCTCAAACTGCTTTTTTAAAGCTTCGAGTTGGGCCTTAACACTATCCTCTTCTCAAAGTTGATAGATCTCGTATGGTTTATGTCAGTTGGTGCTATCAATAGCACTTGGACCAGTCCAGGTGTGAGATTTTTTTGCAGTTTCTTCGAGACATTCAAGAGCATCATCTGGATATTTTTTGAGGAATTCAATATTGCATAGAATTTCTACAATTTGGCGCTCACGACTCATGAGGCCTATATAGAAGTAACTTGTAACATCCCATGTTTTGAAAACCGGTTAGTAGCCGGTTGGAGTCAGTAAAGAATTATGTGAAATATTATTTTGATAAATAATACTATGGGAAAGTATGTTATTTCATAAATTTTATAGTCATTGTGTTAATTGGGTAAAGGGTTTAGGCTAATGCAAAGAAAATTGGTCTTGGACCAAGGGGCAAAACCTAATAACGGAAAAATCTCAGATTAGGTAAAATGAGGAATACTATGGCATAAAAATATTTGGTAACTTGGACTGTATCGTCAAGCCAATAAATTTAAAAAAATATTGATTGAGGATTTAATTCCAATCGACCGGGCTTAAGAATGAAAATTTCTTGCTCGAGCCTCTAAGGACATTTTGGTCAATTTGATAAAATTACTAAAATTATGTGATATGTGACAAATTTTATATTTTTTGGTCACATTTAACTTATTTAACTAAACTAGAGACATCTAAAAACTATAGGGTAAAAATTTACGAAATTTTAGAGAGTGATATTACCAAAAGAGCCCTTAAGTACCTTAAAGTGAGGTAAAAATAGACAAGGGCATAAAAGTCTTTTCCAAGGGAGGAGAGAGGGTGTGACGGGCAGCTAGGCTATGCCCTAGTGTCCTCAAGTGTCTAGGAACCTACCCTGAGGAAGATCAAGAGACTACCCTAACGATTAGTGCTTTTCCACATTATTTTCCTTAATTTTCTTTTTCACAAAAGAAAAACTATTCACTTTCTCTCAACCCCTTTCCTCTCAAACAAGCTTCTCTCTTCCCCTCAACTCTCCCAAAACCAAGAGCTTCCCCAAGCCTCCATGGCTGCATTTCCTTCCTCTCCTCAAGCTTAGACACTCACTCTCCATTGAAGGAAATAGAAGCTCAAGGAAGACTAGTGTACAAGTAAGTTTGAAACCTTATCACTTTGTTTCCCTTCTTCTTCAAATCTGAAACCCTAAAGGGTGGATATGCATGCGTGAGATCTAATGGCCATGCATGACATGGATCTTGTATTCTAGGGTTCAAGAGAGGTGGTTCTAGGAGAATCTCAAAGTTTGAAGCTTTTTGATGATCTAGTGAAAACAAAGGAAAGGGTTCAAGAATTTTATGTTTTCCCACTCATCTAAAATATTCTACCTTAAAACTCTCTTAAAAATCTGCATGTGGAACTATAGGAGCTCGATTTGAGTGTATAGAATGTTGGAGTTTTATGCCCAAATTAAAACACAAAGTTTTGTAATCTTATTTTATTATCAATAAAAGAATAGAAATCATTTCTTGACCTGGTTAATCACTTTGCTCATATGTTTTATTTTCATGATTAGTTGTTTAATATAAACTTCTATTAAATCCCGAGCATATAGCAAATCTTATTTATAGTGACATAATCATAGTGGAATAAAAATATGATTATATGTTCAAAATAAGTTAGTCCTAAGATTAGTCAGTGCACTAGATTTACACTGACTTGCCAATCTACAATATGATCTACTTACACATTACAGTGTTATGTTCTTTCCAGAACATTAGCAAAGTAGATAAGATCGAATGTATTTGTTACATCGGATTGGACCGATATTGACAGTTGATAAGATAAGTAAACATACCGTTATTATCTATTTTAGTCATATCATATAGTTGACCATAGGTCAATTCAATCTCAATTCTGAGTGGTTAGTATTCTAACTGATTGTATTATTTGAGATCTTTGACTTGTTCGTTACCAGCTTACCCTACGAACTAGCCCATATTTACATCTTGGGAACTTAGTAGTATACTTGAGTGGGAGTGTTAATCATAGATATGAACATCTATAGCTTCTGATGAAGAAGTGAAACGATGGTTTCCTTTTAGTTTGGTTCAAGGTGTTAAATGATAGAGATCTCATTTCAGTAATTAAATTAGTTTATTGAAATATCATTTACAAGGAACTAAGTGTTTTAAGGATAAAATACAATGAGGGATAAAACGGTATTTTAGTTCTATCTCATTGTAGACCATCTATAGAGGATTGAGTGATAATTATGGTTGTAACAATGGATAATTAATAGTGTATCTATATTTGTTATAGAGCGTTCTATGAATTCAAGAGTGCAATTCCGAGTCTATAGTGGAGTCACGAAAAATTAATAAGTTAGTAAATTATTTATTTGATTTATGATAACTTATTGGAGCTTGATTTCATAGGCTCATGGTCCCCATTGTACCTTGGATAAAATCATCTAGGTAGTCTCAATTAATTGATTTAATTATCAAAGTTGACCAGGTCAATTTTGGATAGTTTCACAGAGTTATGTAATTTTGAGAAGAAAAGAAAAATTATGACAGATTTATTAATTAAGATAAATTGGTATCTAAATTAATAAATAAGTTTAAATCAAGGTTCAAATTATAAATAATTAATTTAATAAAGGATTTAAATGATTATTTAATTAATTAAATCAATAGAAAATAATACAGGCCTTGATTTTAAGTCCAATGGGCTTATAATCAAATGAGAAATTTCACGAGCCTAAAGCCCATGATAATTTTGACCTAGGGCTTTAAAATGGCTATTATTCTATTGATTTTTTAATTAAATTAAATGGCCTAATTGAGTCTATAAAATGAGTGCTTAGAGAGAAGTCAAAACATAAGTTTGATAAGTCACAAGTGAGATTTTCTAATAGTTTTATATTCTCTCTAAACACAAGTCATTTTCTAAGCCTCTTTGTTATTTTCTCTTCTTCTTCTCTCTATATCTATCTCATGTGTTGAGAATTGCCCACACTAGTCCGCTGTGTATAATACTCTGTGACAGAGAAGATACAAGAGTTAGAGAAACTGAAGGAATGACTCTTTAATTCCGCTGTGTATACTGTAAGTATTCTTGTCTTTGTTTCTCTTTGAATTCAATTTTAGAAACATGTTTTAGGCTATCTCGCATTAATTTGTTTAATATTAGATATACATGAAAATAAATAAATATCCTGTATAAGTTTTTCCAACAACTGGCCTCAGAGCATTTGGTAATATTTATTTTCATGCATGAACATGTTTAAAATTGAATTATTTGAAATGTTTGAATAATTGGATGGTTTTCATGTTTTTATGAAGCATATTGATTTTATGTGATTATTAGCAATTTTTAGGTTATTTTGTGCTAATAAATTTTATATATGCTTTATTTTGTGTAAAACATGTTAAAAATTAATTAGAAAATGGTTTTGGTTTGAAAAACTGCTCAAAAAAAAATTTGGAAAAATTTGGCCTTGCTCCCCATGCGTGCGCGCACGCCCGCGCACCAGCCACGGTGAACAGTACCCATGGGTACTATTCATCCAAAAAAAATTAATTTTTTTTAATTAAAGAAAATTAAAATTGTGGATATTTATTATTCATAATCAAAGCCAAAAATATCATATTTGTTTTGTATTTAAAATTGTTTTTTAAAAATAAGATATTTTTGTTAGTTGAGATTTAAATAATTAGATATTTTCTACAAAGATTCAAATTCAAATTAAAAAATAATACTAACAAATTAATTTTAAATCTTTTAATATATTAAAATATTAGAATTAAGATATCAGATATTTAAGATATTTTCTTTTAAATTCTTGATATTTTTATTAAATCTTTATTTGAAAATATAAATATATTTTTATTCTATAGCTTTTAATATTTAAATTATTTGAAATTTGAATATTGTTAGTTATATATTTTTATGGATATTTGAATTTGCTTAACTATTTTGAGATATTTTAGGATAGTTATAATTATTTATATTTTTTTAATGGTTAAAATATTAGCTAATTGTTGTAACAACACAAGATATTTTTGGAAAATAGTTAAGATATTGATTTTAAAATTTTAAATTGGTTAAATTTTGAAAAATATCATTTTTTTCAGCCAATTAATAAAATATTTTTTTTAATAAATAGGATTTAAATTAACTTTGGTTAATTGTTGATAAATCCTATTTAAATTAAATTAATATTTTTTTTCAAATTAACCTAAAACCAAGTTGATTGTTGATAAATGAAATTTAAATTAACTATTGTTAATTGTTGATAAATTTCATTTAAATTGACTTATTTTTTGTAAAAATATTTATTAATTTGAATTTTTTTGAAAAATTCTAGATAATTAATTGTGATATTTTTCATAAATTCATAGAATTGCTCATATAGTAACATGATTAGGCCCATCCAATTATAACATGTCTGTGTTGCACTATATGTGGTATTTTTGCAATTGTGCTTAGATGCATATAGTGGCCCATACGTTTTTTAGATATGTAGTATTTTTGCCAAATAAAATATTCATAAAATGATAGGTTTTATTTGGGCCCATTAGAAAATGTAAAGTTTAAATTCCTCAGTTGTGGGTGATTCAACTTGTGAATGCTCATTTGCTTTGCATGACTATAGTAGGCCTAATCAATTAATAACAATTAATAAAACGAATGTTTAAATTCCTGTCTTTTGGACCTTGTATGGAAGATAGGGGGATTTGTAGTGGGAACGACATACTGGACCCAGCCCTCCTCCATAAAAGCCCAATTGTTAAGGCCCATTTACTTAAGTTGGACTTAATTGTATAGGTTAATTATATTAGTTAAACCTAAATATTGATTAGCAACAAATTAATTCTAAATTAATTGAATTTGTTTCAATGTGACACTTTAGAATTAATAGGAAATTATAGGACTAAGCCATATTAGGAAATTGCCTCCCGGCCCCCCAATCTAGGCACTAAGCCATATTAGGAAATTTGGGATGTTACAGCATTTTACAACATGTATTAGCCTTGTTTTGTGTTTGGTTTGCTCAAGGGTTTGCTCAAAGTGGTGATCTTGCCTAGGGTTTGAAGCTTCATCAAAGTTGAAGAACACCATTATTCTACTTGGGTTTGCATGTTCTTTCTCAATTTTTTTAAAGTCTCTGTCAATCCAAATTTTGTGTAGATTCTAATTCTTGTGGTGGTGTTATCTCACTTTCTCCCAACAGTCTAATACTCTATAATCTGAGATAACATATCATGGAAGAATCTAACTCTCTTTCGGCATTGAAATTCATAACTCAAGACTTTATTAGATTAGATAGATTTGATGGGACTAACTTTGTTCATTGGCAAGGTAAGATTAGATTCTTGCACACTACTTTGAAAGTTTTCTATGTTTTGGATAAATACCTAAAGGCCTTGGAAGAGCCCAAGGAAGATGATACACAAGAAGTTGTCAAAGAAAGGAAAAAGCGGGAAGAAGATGAGTTGATTTGTAGGGGTCACATCCTCAATGTCCTCTCGAATAGGCTCTATGATCTCTACACCAACACCAAGACCGCTAATGAGATTTGGGAGGCCTTGGAAAAGAAGTACAAAGCAGAAGAGGAAGGTACTAAGAAATTCCTTATTACTCAATATATGGAATTTAAATTTTATGATGATAAACCCCTTCTCCCTCAAATTCATGAGTTGCATATTATTGTGAAAAAATTGTCAACTCTTTAATTTGTTTTGCCGGAACAATTTCTTGTGGGTGCCATTATAGCCAAGTTACCTCCTTCGTGGAGAGGCTATAGGAAAAAGATTCTCCATAGAAATGAAGAGATTTCTTTGGAGGAAATTCTCAAACACTTGAGAATTGAGGAGGAATCTCGCTCTAGAGATATGAATGAAGAGAACTCCAATGGAGAGACTTTTAAGGCCAATGTTTTGGCAAATCCTCCTAACAAGGGCAAAGGAAATGGCAAGAACAAGGGCAAGAGTCAAAATCCCTTGAGGCCAAAGAAGAATGAGGGACAATTCAAAAGTTCCAAAGGACATTGCTTTGTGTGTGGCAAGAATGACCACTTTGCTAGAGATTGTAGGTTCAAGAGGAGCCATAACAATGAGGCAAAAGTCAACTCAACCCAAGAGGAGCTAGTGGCAACACTAAGTGAGGTTAATGTCATTCATGTAAAGGTGAGTGGGTGGTGGTACAATACACGTGCCATAATTCATGTTGCCTATGGTAGAACTCTATTCAAGACCTTTGAATCTTCAAAGGAAGGGCATGAAATCCAAATGGGCAATGAGAAAAGGTTCAAAGTTGAAAGAAAGAGAACCATTGACTTGTTCTTCACATCCGGTAAGAAAGTTCTACTCACTAATTTTTTGTATGTACCGAAAATGAGTAGAAACCTTGTGAGTGGCAATTTACTTGGCAAACCAGGAATCAAGGTTGTGATAGATTCCACCAAGCTTATTTTATCTAAAGTCAATGTGTTTGTGGGAAAGGGATATGCTTGTGATCATGTTCAAACTTTGTAGTTCCATGACATTGAGAACAATAAAATATTTTCTTCATGTTATATGCTTGACTCAAATTCTATTACTTTATGGCATGTTAGACTTGCACATATAGGATTTAGCACAATTAAAAGAGTTTTCAAATGTGGATTAATTGATTGTGATAATGTTGAGCATGAAAAATGTGAATTATGTGTTAAATCTAAAATGGTAAAGAAACATTTTCTTAGTGTTGAAAGAAACTCTAAGTTATTATATTTGATACATAGTGATTTATGTGAACTTAATGGAATATTGACTGGAGGAGGAAGTAGATATTTTATTACTTTTGTTGATGATTGATCTAGGTTCACATATGTATATTTGCTTAAAAATAAAGATGAAGAATTTGGTGTGTTTAAAGTGTATAAAGTGGAAGTTGAAAATCAACTTGAAAGGAAAATTAAAGAACTTAGAAGTGATAGGGGCAGTGAATATTTTTCAAACGAATTTAACTTGTTTTGTGAAGAACATGGAATAATTCATGAATGTACAACCCCTTATACTCCACAACAAAATGGTTTAGCAGAAAGAAAAAATAGAACATTTATTGAGATGATTATTGCTATGCTATTGCACTCTAAATTGAATTTTAGTTTGTAGGGTGAAACCTTGCTATCCACTTGTCATATTTTGAATCGTATTCCCATGAAGAAAAATAATATATCTCCATATGAGTTATGGAAAGGAAAGAAACCAAACATTGGCTATCTTAAAGTGTGGGGGTGTCTTGCTTATTGCAAGAGCACCGATCCAAAAAGGACCAAGTTGGTTCCAAGAGCTATAAGATGTGCATTTGTGGGCTATGCCCAAAATAGCAAAGCTTATAGATTATTAGACTTGGATTCTAATGTAATAATTGAATCTAGAGAGGTTGAGTTCTTTGAGAACATGTCATGCAATGAAAAAAAGTTAGAATCAACTCAAACTAGAGAGCCTTAAGAGGAGACTCCTAGAATAGTTGGTGAGCAACCTCAATTGCCTAGAAGGAGCCAAAGGCTCAAATATTTGGGATCAAGTGAAAAGTGTTCTCCAATAGAGACACTATACCTTGTTGAAGGTGATAATGAGGAAGTTACTTGGAAACATCCAATAGTACTTCAAAAAGAAGATGATCCCACAACCTTCAAAGAAGCAATGTCCTCAAGGGGCTCTGCTTTTTAGGAGGCAATTAATGATGAAATGGATTCAATTAAGTCAAACCACGCTTGGGAATTGGTTGACCTTCCAAAGGGGTCCAAACCAATTGGGTGCAAATGGGTATTTAGAAAGAAATATCATACCGATGACACCATACAAACCTTCCAGGCTAGGCTAGTAGCCAAAGGATTCAAACAAAGGATGGAATAAATTACTTTGACACATATGCACCGATAGCAAGAACTACTTCTATAAGGTTGTTGTTTGCCTTATCATCTATATACAACCTTTATGTTCACCAAATGGATGTCAAAATGACATTCCTAAATGGGGATCTCAAGGAAGAGGTCTATATGGAACAACGGGAAGGATTTGTTCTTATAGGAAATGAACATAAAGTGTGTAGACTTGTCAAATCATTAACAATGGCATGAGAAGTTGATAAAGTCATTGTTTCTAATGGATTTAAACACAACAATGTGGACAAGTGTTTATACTCTAAGACTTGTGGTGACTTTGTCATACTTGTGTGTCTTTATGTAGATGATATGTTGATTTTGAGTAATGACATGAAAGGAATAATAAAAACGAAGAGATTTCTATCTTCTAACTTTAAAATGAAAGACCTTGGAGAAGTGGATACCCTTGTAGGTATCAAAGTTAGAAGGAATAGTGGGGGTTTTGTGTTAAGTCAAACCCGCTATGTTGAGAAAGTGCTTGACAAATTCAGTCATCTCAAAGTCAAAGAGGCACATACACCATTTGATTCAAACATGAAGTTTGAAAAAAAAATGAAGGAGGAGTGGTGGCTCAATTGGAATATGCAAGTGCAATAGGAAGTCTAATGTACGCCGCTCATTACACAAGAGCGGATATTGCATATGCAATTAGTAAACATAGTAGATTTACTAGAAATCCAAGTATCAAGCAGTGGAAAGCTATTAAAAGAATTCTTGGTTATCTTAAGGGTACCAAAGACTATAGTCTTCACTATACACACTTTCCAAAGATACTTGAAGGATATTCCGATGCTAATTGGATTTCGAGAGAGTTGGAGATAATCTCTCCACCACCGGTTGGATGTTTACTCTTGGAGTGTGTATAATTGAAAGTCTAGACATATTAGTCTAAGACATGAATATGATAGACAACTGATTCAAGGTGGAATCATATCGGTCTTATATGTTAAGACAAGTAAGAACTTAGCGGATCCATTTACAAAACCTCTTGTGAGAAGGTTAGTACATTCTACTTCAAAAGGGATGAGATTGGAACTCCTAGAACAATAGATTTACCAATGATGGAAACCCAGCTCTCAACTTGTACAAATCAAGGGAAAGAGTTCAATGGGTAAAAACAAGTCATTGATAAGTGAATAGTTTCAACACTAAAATTTATGATGAGTTCCATCTGAGATGGTTAGTTTTGGTTGCTACTGAGTTAGGGTTAAGCCTAGGGTTTTTAATGAAGTTCAATTAATTGTAACAAGCATTGGGGGATGTTCAACACCCTAATGATGGCTCATAACATTAGCCCAGAGCTGCGTTGCTTGATCTTCCCTTCCACACTGATCGGACCTGCCAGGCAGTGGTTCAAGCAAAGTAAAAGACAGTCAATCAGCTCCTAGAAGACTTTTTCAGCTGACTTCAAAAGGGCATTCCGCGCCTCCCAGGCCGCCCGAGTCCAAGTCGATTCCCTAGCTAGTGTGAGACAGCAGCCCGGTGAAACGCTAAAAGCCTACTTGAGCAGATTCGCGAATGTCGCTGCTCGAGCCCGAGATGCTGACGATAGCTCTAAGCTCATGGCCATGAGAACCGAAATCCTGGTCGAGGGAGACCTGTGGAAAGATATTCAGAGGAAGGGGGTCAGCTCGGTTAACGAATTCCTTAACAGAGCCCAAGAGTGGATAAACTAAGAAGAAGCTGAAGCTTCAGCCGCGGGGACCAGCCAGGTTCCCGAGAAGCCCGCTGGAGCGGGGACGGAGATCGCGGTGGCAATCCCCGGCGACGCGCAGAACAACCAGCCCGGAGGTGGCAAAAGAAAGGGAAACGGTGAAAATAGCCAGCACGGTCAAAAGAAGAATAAGTCCGTGGATAAATTCAAGCCCGTGTTCACAGCATATACCGAGCTCACCCAGTCCAGGGAAAGCATATTCCTAGCCAACTCTACTCGGGTCCCCTGGAAGAGGCCGGAGCCATTGAAACACCACAAGGGAAAGAGAGATACTTCAAAGTTCTGTCGTTTCCATAACGACGTCGGCCACAATACCGACGATTGTAGACATCTAAAAGATGAAATCGAGACTCTCATCCGAGCAGGCCCCTTGGCGCAATATTCGCGAAACAGGGTCCCAGCGGGTCGACCAACTCCAGAAGTCCCAGCCAGTCAGCCTGGGCCTCGGGTAGATCAGGACGTCCCTCCTCCCGTGATCGAGGGAGAGATATCCACCATCTCTAGAGGACCGCACATGGCTGGCACGAGCAGAGGCGCCCAAAAGAGGTATGTGAATGAGTTAACGGAGCGGAGTTCATCCCGGAGCAGCGTCAGTCAAAACAGCAGTGGTTAGAGAAGCAACCGATTACTTTTACGGAGGAAGACATAGGTCACGTCCAATTCCCCCATAATGATCCCTTGGTCGTAGCAGTCCAGCTCGCCAACCGGAAAGTGAGGAGAGTGTTGGTGGACAACGGAAGCTCGGTGAACCTTTTATTCCGATCCACATTAGAAAAGATGGGTCTAACCGTCGCAGAGCTAAAGGCGACCTCCATGATGCTATATGGTTTTTCGGGAGAAGGATCGGCAGCGATAGGAACGATCGAGCTGGTGCCCTAGGAGAAGAGTCTCGGACAGTCTCCAAGCTACTTGAATTCGTGGTCATCGACTGCTCCGCTGCCTACAACGCCATTTTAGGCCGACCTACGCTCATAGCTTTCGAGGCCATCACTTCCATTCGACACCTCACCATGAAATTCCCCACTTAAACAGGGATCTGCGCCATCAAGGGCGATCAGCTCGCTGCCAGGGAATGCTACAGCATTTCCATGAAGGGAAAGTCTAAACCCGGGCAGCTGGCAATGGCCATTCAGGGCGAGGAGGAATCTCAGGGACCCTTGGCGGCTCCTAAGATTGAAAAACCTCAGAATACCGAAGAGGAAAAGATCGCCTTGAGCGAGGACATTGACCCCCGAGTAGGCGAGGACAGATCCGAGCTCCAGGCTATTGAGGAGCTTGAGGAGGTGAACATTGATGAACAAAATCCATCACGGACGGTTAAGCTTGGGAAGAACCTCTGCGACAAGAGAAAGGCAGAGCTGATTGCGTTTCTGAAGAATAGCTTGGACGTATTCGCATGGTCCCACGAGGACATGGTGGGGATTAGTCCGAGTGTCATCATGCATACGCTCCATCTGGATAAAAGCGTTCCTGCCAAGTCTCAAAAGCAGAGGCGTTTAGGAACAACCCGAGCCGAGGCCCTAGAAGAAGAGGTGGCCCGGCTCAAAAAGTGTGGCTTTATCCGCGAAGCCAAATTTCCAATTTGGGTCGCCAACCCCGTGCTAGTTCCAAAGCCCAATGGGAAATGGCGGACTTGCATTGATTTCTCCGACTTGAATAAAGCCTGCCCCAAGGATTTCTTTCCATTGCCTAGGATCGATCAGCTGGTGGATGCTACGGTGGGGCACGAGCTCATGACCTTCATGGACACGTACTCAGGCTACAATCAGATCGCGATGAACCCAGCGGACCAGGAGCATACCATCTTCATGACCCCAACGAATGTCTATTGCTATAAGGTCATGCCATTTGGTCTGAAGAATGCCAGAGCTACCTATCAGAGGCTAGTAAACAGAATGTTTGCGGACCAGATCGGAAAGAACATGGAGGTGTATGTTGATGACATGCTCGTCAAGTCAAAGACTGTCGACAACCATGTTTCCGACCTGGAAGAATGTTTTAAAATACTACGGGAATACGTCATGAGGCTCAATCCTCAGAAATGCACGTTCGGTGTCGCATCAGGGAAATTCCTGGGGTTCATAGTCAATACCCGAGGAATCGAGGCAAACCCCGACAAAATCAGGTCACTGCTCGAGCTTCCTTCCCCCAGGTCACGGAAAGACGTCCAAGGCCTCACAGGAAGAGTGGCAGCACTCAACCGGTTCATTTCCAAATCGACCGACAAGTGTTTGCCCTTTTACAACCTGCTCCGGGGAAACAAGAAATTTGAGTGGACAGTAGAGTGCGAAAGCGCATTCCTCGATCTGAAGGCGCATCTGGCTGAACTGCCCGTGCTGTCCAAGCCCAGGGCAGGAGAACCTCTTTTCCTCTACATGGCCGTCACAGAGGATGCAACTAGCGTCGTGCTAGTACGAGAAGAGGACCAAGTTCAAAAGCCAGTCTACTACATCAGCAAGAGACTCCTCGGAGCAGAGTCACGGTACCCACTGATGGAAAAATTGGCGTTTTGCCTAATCACAGCCTCGTGAAAGCTCAGACCGTATTTCCAGTCCCACTCGGTACACGTCATGACCGATCAGCCTCTAAGGCAGGTTTTGCAAAAGCCTGAAGCATCGGGACGTTTGTTAAAGTGGGCGGTCGAGCTCAGTCAGTTCGAGATTTTCTATACTCCATGAACTGCCATAAAAAGTCAGGCGTTGGCTGACTTCGTGGCGGAGTGCACGGGATTCCAGGAGGATCCATCAGAAGGCCTACGTCAAGTCACCTCGCCGCATTCGTCGTGGAAGATCTTCGTTGATGGTTCATCTAACGAGAGCAGCTCCAGGGTTGGAATCATCCTAATATCCCCCGAGGGACATAGGTTCCACTCAGCGCTAAGGTTCGGGTTCAAGGCGTCCAACAATGAGGCAGAGTACGAAGCCTTGTTAGCTGGGCTAAGGGTAGCTCAGGAGTTAAAGGCGACCTCCGTCCAGTGCTTCAGTGACTCCCAGCTCGTGGTAAACCAGGTTCTGGGCGAATATCAGGCGCGGGGACCCAAGATGGCTGCCTATTTGGCGAAGGTAAAAACTGAGCTGTCCACATTTGAGCGAGGATCGATTGAACAGATACCTCGGGAACAGAACGCCAACGCAGATGCTCTCGCCAAACTCGCCACCTCGGGAGAGACAGAAACCCTGGGGTTAATGCCAATAGAATTCTTAAAAGAACCAAGTATAGAGGGAGATCGGGCAGAGGTCGAGATGATTGATGCCAGGCCGACCTGGATGACCCCCATTCTTGAGTATCTCGTCGAAGGTAAGCTGCCTGAAGAGCGTAGCGATGCACGGTGAGTCTTGTATCAAGCTCCGAGGTACACGCTAGTCGATGGTGTGTTGTACCGACGTGGGCATTCCCTACCTCTCCTCCGGTGCGTTCATCCAGATGAGGCACAGGCCATCTTGCAAGACATTCACGAAGGATTCTGCGGAGATCATGCTGGGGGGCAAAGCCTGGCCTTGAAGGTTCTCAGGCAAGGTTATTACTGGCCAACTCTGTCCAAAGACTCGATTTCATATGTGAAAAAGTGCGACAAGTGCCAGCGCTTCGCTGCGGTTGCCCGAGCTCCTCCAGTCGAACTGAAAATGATCTCAGCCCCTTGGCCATTCGTCGTTTGGGGGATAGATTTAGTAGGCGCCCTGCCTACCAGAAAGGGTGGGGTCCGCTACACCGTGGTATCCATCGACTACTTTACTAAGTGGGCCGAGGCAGAGCCGTTGGCAACAATAACATCGAAGAAGGTACTCGACTTTGTGGTTAAAAGCATCATCTGTCGGTTCGGCCTGCCGAAGAAGATTGTCTCTGACAACGGCACTCAGTTCGACAGCGACCTGTTCACTGAGTTTTGTGAAAGGCACGGGATTGTGAAAAGCTTCTCCTCTATGGCCTATCCTCAGGCAAACGGCCAGGTCGAGGCTGTCAACAAAACTCTAAAGGCGAGCCTCAAGAAGAGGCTAGATGAGGCAAAGGGGATCTGGCCAGAACAGCTCCCCCAGGTCCTTTGGGCATACCGGACCTCACATCGAACTCCTACGGGTCACACTCCTTTCTCCCTAACCTTTGGGAGTGAAGCAGTCCTCCCCATGGAAATTAAAGTTCTGTCGCATAGGGTCCAGTCTTACGACCAGGATAGGAACCACGAGCTCATATGCCATTCCCTAGACCTTATCGATGAAAGGCGAGAGGATTCGCAACTCCAGCTCGCCCATTACCAGCAAAAGATCGCTTGCTACTTCAACGCTAAAGTCAAAAAACGTACCTTTAGTGTTGGCGACTTGGTCCTAAGAAGAGTCTTCCTGGCCGGAAAAGATCCCAAGGATGGAGTCTTAGGACCGAACTGGGAAGGACCATACCAGGTCATTGAAGTCGTCAAGGAAGGAACTTATAAGTTAGCTCGACTTAATGGAGGGGCAGTCCCACGGACTTGGAACGCCATCCATTTGAAGAAATATTATCAATGATCCACTTGTAAGGCCTGGAAGGCCACTTTTTATGTATAAATAAGAATCAAGTTTTTCTTTTTTGCAAGTGTAATCTTAAAGTAACCACGAAAGACCCTTTCCCAGTTACTTGGGGGGCATATGGTACCTAGATATAACCAGGTCTCCTTAACGACTTAGGTGTTGATTCTTATCAATGTATAAGGGTTAACGCGAACTAAGTCCTATCCTGGTTTTAACTGGGTCATAAAACTTAGAAGTTAACTTAAATTTATTGATCGTGGTTCTTCTTAAAGAGCATGAGATATGGATAAAAAGTTGACACGAACTAAGTTTTCAAAATAAGCTCCTGGTTTTAACCGGGTCATAAAACTTAGAAGTTAACTTAAATTTATTGATCGTGGTTCTTCTTAAAGAGCACGAGATATGGATAAAAAGTTGACATGAACTAAGTTTTCAAAATAAGCTCCTGGTTTTAACCGGGTCATAAAACTTAGAAGTTAACTTAAATTTATTGATCGTGGTTCTTCTTAAAGAGCACGAGATATGGATAAAAAGTTGACGCAAACTAAGTTTTCAAAATAAGCTCCTGGTTTTAACCGGGTCATAAAACTTAGAAGTTAACTTAAATTTATTGATCGTGGTTCTTCTTAAAGAGCACGAGATATGGATAAAAAGTTGACGCGAACTAAGTTTTCAAAATAAGCTCCTGGTTTTAACCGGGTCATAAAACTTAGAAGTTAACTTAAATTTATTGATCGTGGTTCTTCTTAAAGGGCTCGGGATATAAATAACGGTTAACACGAACTAAGTTTATTAAACAACAAAATATGTGTATTATAGCCGAAAGCATGAAGAAATACCCAAGTTAAAATTGCAAGGCAAATTGTCTCGAGGAAAAAATACCTCGTGCTAAAGATTACATAAAATACTTCAAAATAAAAAGAAAAAAAAAACGCCCTAAGCCCCGTCGGTCGGCCCCTTGGAGGTCGCGGTCTCATCCTGCTCCGCCGCACCAGAGGCTTCCCCAGTCTCCGAAGGCGGCACCTCTTTGTCAAAGCGGGCTTGGAACTTCACCAACAAGCGCGCCCAGAGACCCGACGGCATGAAGGAGAAGTCAGCCTCCGGGTTGTGGGCCCAGCAACGATAGAACAGTTCCTGCATGGACCATTTCGAGATGGCCCGTTCAGCTTCAAGGGCGGCCTGGGCCTCGGTCTTCGCTGCCTCGAGGTCAGTTCGCGAGGTGGCAAGGGATGTCTCAAGCTCTTTGACCTTCAAGCGGGTCCTCTCTAACTCGGCCTTCGAGGTCGCCAGCGCATCTTTCGCCATGTGAGCCTCCTGAAGGGCGGCCTGACGACCAGCCCTCATCTCCTCGAGCTGAGCTCTGGTCCTGGCGATGCCTCGGTGTACGGCAGCGATGCCCTGCGAGAAACGGGAGATAAATCGGCTAAGTGGAAAAATAAGGCGGTGTGTGTGAGGGATAAAGCCTTAAAAGAATGGGGCAGCTTACCGTTAGGGCCATGTCCATCGATGACTCTATTACGTGGACCGGGCTCAGTGTCTCAATAGCCCGGAGCTCCTTCTCTTTGAACTTGTAGAAATGTTTGACGGCGTAGCTCGCCGACTCATACACCGTCCCCCGAAAGGCTTTTGGGATCTTCTCCAGATCCGGGGCGTCAACCGTGATGCGTACGCCGGGGGCCACTACAGCCGGGGGCATGACCTCCATTCCCACATCCTGGGCGGCTGAGGGAGATCGCTGGGTCGGCGAGGGCATGTGTCCTGCTCCGCCAGAAAGAAGAATTGCCCCCCCGACCTGTGATGGTGGGGTTTTTTCCTTCTCCTTTGCCGGGGATTTGGTGGAGCCCCCAGCCGTGCTCTTGGATCCTCGGAGCCTTTTCAATCTTGGCCCTACCGGGGGACTCCCCCCGAAGTCTATGTCCCGCAGACTATCCTCGGGCCGAGACATCTCTTCTGCGAAAACAAAAAACATAGTAATTACAAGTTAGCAATCAGGCAGAAATAAAAGCAAAAGGTTAAAGGAAAAAAGTATACGAATACTAGAGGAGCCCTACCCCCCGAGCTGGAAGAACTTAAGACGATTATTTCCCGAATAGGCGCAAGTTCGGGGTCCGGTTATGACTCGGGACTAGACTCTTCTACATACTTCCTAAGCCCCGGAGCATATATACCTCTCTGGAGTGATGGCCATGTGTGTAAATTGGTCCCATACTCCTCAAAAATGATCGACCTAAAAGCTAGGGTGTTATCTACTACTATGGTACCCTTAGGCCGACTATCCTGGTGATCCAGCACGAGCCGGTCAACACAATGGAGCAGGAGTGTGTTCAAGTCCGGGTTCCTTTTGTGGCAATGGACGATCTGCCTAGGATTGAACCTAACCAGCCAAGGGTCCGCAGTGGCCCTATATACATTCCTAAGCAAGAAAGGGTTACCTTGGCCGGAAGGACCCGCGGCTGTTCCGGATTGGATCCTCTCCTCGTCCATCCCTTGGGCGACCTCCAAGTTCCTCTTCCTATTCCTCACGAGCGGAACTTCAGCCGTTTCGTCCTCCTCTTCCGCGACCTCCTCCACCGTGATAGGTCTGTTTGCGCGAGCTGGGGGCGGCCCCCAAAGCCTCTTCAGGTTCAGAGTCTGATTTGGAAAAATTAGTTTGTAGAACACCAACGTCTCATCCGTCACGAGCACGCGATAGTCCTTTTCACTGGGGGGCAAGCCCGCCAGTGTTTCATATTGACCCCCGAGGGTCGCAGACTTCTCGGTCCTCGCGTAGATGGCTGCAAGATTGGGCTGGAATCAGAATGGAATACGAGAGGAGCTAAAAATTAAACAACACTTAAAAGGCGAGCTAAGGTCAGGGTTCACTTACGAGGATGGTTGAAGTAGTGGTGCTCACAGTTCCAGAACCCAGTTGACATGAAGAACTGGTCCTTGAAATCATTTGGATGGCTTGGCAGCTCGATGACCGCCGCCGTATTAGGAAAACGGGTTAAATAGTAAAACCCGTCACCTCGCCCCCGCTGATCCGGGTTGGCTTTGAGGCAAAAGAAATATAAAATATCAGCAGGAGTAGGGACCTCCCACTCCTGCTTCTTGAACAAGTACCTCAACCCTGCCAGCAGACGGTAGGAGTTGGGGGGGAGCTAAAAAGGGGCCAACCCCACTTAGTTCAAGAAATCAGCAAAGTACTGATCCAGGGGGAGGAAGGCCCCTGCCTTGAAGTGTTCACCACTCCAGGCCGCAAATGATTCGTCTAGCGGCGTACAGCTCCGCTCGCCCTCCGCAGCAGGTCGGGCTATGACTGAGGCTTTCCCCAGTGGGATCTTGTGGGTGAGGAAGAGATTTTTGATCTTCACCTGATCGGTTACCTTTGAGACGATTCTCTCCGCCTCAAAGAATGCGTCGGGGGCCACCTCGACTTGTTTCTCCATGGCCGGGCCAAAATGGGGGATCGGCAAGCTGGGCATCACCGCCTTTCCCTTCTCCTACCGGGAGGCCGAGCTTCCAACGTTCTTCTGAGGGAGGTTCTTTTTTGGAGCCATCTGGTCGCCTAGTGAACACAAGAAAACATTTTAGAAAAGGCGACCTAAGCGGGAGGAAGAATAATTATTATTTGCGCGAGCTGAGGAAAGCCCAGCTCGTGGGAAGTGGAACCACGCGGTTCAGTGAACACGCGCGTATACTCCCAACAGATCCCAGATTACTTGAAATTCACGTGTCAGGAGGTTCAGAGTGAAATTTTCCTTAGGAGGAAAGTTTCAGTAGGCAGGAATTGCAAAACCGCCCATGAGGCGTGTTCCCTAAGCTACCCGGTTTTGCACCCAAAATTCCCAAAACTCCTACCCAGAAAATGTCCCAGAAAAAGCATCCTGAAACCCAGACTCTAAGGCGATTTCCTACAACCATTATGTCCTAGCCTAAAGAGGGCTGTCACCATCCTTATCCACGCAACCCAGAAAACCCTTGCATGCGGCTACAGTAATTTTTTTTTTACCTAAGCTACAGTAGCATGTTTCAAAATGAACAGGGTCAAGAAACTTACAGTATATGGCTGGAAGGTTGAAGAGAATGCTGCGTTGATAGGAGCTTCATCGGTGAAATAGGTTCCAAAGCTTCGGAGAAACTCGTGCGCCTAAGTTTCTTGAACAATGAGAATGGCAGCAACGAAGGCGAGGGTTTCGTTTTTCTGAAAGTTAGAGAGGGAAGAAGGAAAGAAATTTGGGAAATTTTGAATGAAGGGGTGGCCCGTGCATAGAGTGGCCACCCCCTTTTTATATACGTGAAGGATCACGTGTAGAAGGCTCTTGGATGACCCTAGTGAGGGATCCGAGGCCTTCCACTCGAAATACGAAACGACGACTGGGCTTAGACTAGGCCATTAAATGCGGTTCTCGTAAAACGTACCGTCACCACCCACGGCGTTCCACGTATCAGATGCCTGCACAAAAAGTGGAGTGTGAAGGGTTGTGGGGAAGTCTAAAAGCCCCTACTGTGGTCTTCTATATATGACGTCATATACCACGAGCAGGAGCTTAGGGGCAAATGTACGCCCTGGTTTTCCCACGGGCTGATTAGCAGGTCGAGCCTCGGACTAATCAAGGTTAGTTCGTAAACTTCCCTAGGTCAGAGATCCTGTTTTCCAGGTTGTACCCCCTTAGCTCGAGGTATCCTCAAGAACTCGCCAAGGCTGCCCAAGACTGGGGGAAGGAATCCTTGAGGCCGAAGGTCGGGTCAGGGAAGCAGCTCATGGCACGAGCTTCTCCTCCTAAGATCTCTCACCCTTTGTAAAGTCAACACACGCAATATAAACGTGCCTATATCTGACATCACGTGTCCGATATCTCCCTGACTTCTCGGACACGCAGCAGAAACGTGCGTATTCAGACACCCACGGCTGGGTTGGGCCGTGCGGCCCATTATCTCCTTATCTATCGATTTGACCAGACTCATGTGTCAGGTTTAGGAATTAATCATGAATGTCACAGAGTTGATATGACAAATAAGAAGGTCACGGGAGGACCTCCTTACCAACTTCCAGGTGCCTTCTCCTATAAATATGGAGACCCTGGGAGTTTATAAGGGTTGGAAAAAATAGTCTCAGAAGAGATATACACTCTGTAACCAAAAATCCAGAATATATCAATAATATTGACTAGTGGAGTAGAAGGATTTTAACCTTTGAACCACTTAAAAATGTGTCTTGAGTCACCTAGTTCATTCTCTAAGATTTCATCTGTGACGGTTCTACTTTCAGCACTAGTCTCTTTCTCTTCTTCTCTTAATTACCTGTTGGCGAAGAACCGCGTCAACACAGTGTAATATACCATTACATAAATAATATATGTACCCTTTTGTGTAACTTATATACCATAGCAACCTTTTTCTTTAAGATAAGATATAGCTCAATCTAATATATCGTAACATAAATAATATATATACCTTTTCGTGTAACCTATATACCATAATTTTTTTTATTTAAACATCAACAATAAGCATTGTGATATACATAGTAAACTAAAATATTCAAATTAAGTAAAAGTTTAATGAGCATAAGATTTCATCATGTTCGTAGTTTTCATCTTCACATGAATATGATTTTTGCATCTTTTACGATTGTGCCCAATTTCTTTGCACCTTCCACACCTTAGTTGCTTCTTTTTTTCACCAGTTGAAGGACACATACCACTGTCACTTATGATCTCTAAAATGTTGTCTCTATATTCTCCTAGGTTCATTTCTTCAAAAATCTCAATGTAGTGGCAATGACAATCCAACTTTAGAGGCAGCTCTTTTTATACAAGAGCTCTACAAGCATCTAAAATTGTGGCATCGTCATTAAGAAACATGGTTGTCAACCTATAACCCACGAATTTTTTGTTGTCACTCCATTGTCCTTCATATAATATAGCAATAAGAACCTTTCTCATAACTGCAAAATATATATATATATATATGAGAAAGAAAGAAAATTAGAAACCCAACTTATTATACTATAACAATTTTACATATACCAAAAAGTAAAATGACACAAGCTATTAAAAAACATATAAAAAAACATAAAAAATTAGAAGAATATTGACAACCAATATATCATATCAAACAAAATAGATATACCTGTGTAATAAAATGATATACCAAGATAAATAATATAGAAGAGAGTTTTTTTTATAAGATACAAAATAGTATAAATGATATAGCATACTTTAAACATTAAAAAACTAACAAAAAATTAACATAAATTTGAAATAAACAAATTTAAGATACCATATCATACAAAACATACATATTAGGGGTTAAACACATGATATGCCAATATACATATATAATGGGGACCAAGTCCTCTTTCAAAGATTGCTCAATAGCTGCATCAGAGTAAAAAAATAGTGCTTCCCAATTTTATTTTGTTTTTATATATCTTCCTAATCTTATATGTGTATAACACCATGTTATCAATCTTCAACAAAAATGATAAATTAACATGTGTTACTGTGGTGATGATTCAACCACGTGTCCAGCTCAGTTTACATGTCATCATGACATGTCATTAGTTAGCTAATTACCTAAAATGTAAGTAGTTAGATTTCTATTTCTTTGTCTGAGTCTATATATAAGAGTCCTAGCTTCATTGTTTGAGTACTGAATTTTTCTTAAGACATTTATAGAGAGAGTCTTGGAGGGATGTTAAAGAGAGCATTGTGTATTTGATCAATGCCTCTCAGAGTGAGCTGATTTGTAATTGTATAAAGCTAGGCTCTTGTAACTTGGTTTGTATCATTCTTTAGAGATTCAATAAAGAAATCATTAGACATTGTCTCTGGCTATTTTCTCCATCAGATTAGTCCTCATCCTTTCATTTTTGTTCATTTTGTTTACTGTTTAATATTTTTTATTCTCATTGTCTTGTTGCATATATTGGATTCTGTTCTTGAATTAGTGTAGGAAATTACACCACAAGTGGTATCAAGAGCTCAGGTTGAAGATCCAAGAAATGAAGAACTTGTTTTAAGAATTCAAGAAAGCTTCAAGAAATGGCTGGTGTGAAATTAGAAGTTGACAAATTCACAAGGCATAATGACTTTGGTCTTTGGAGAATCAAAATGAAAGCACTCTTGGTGCATCAGGGACTTGTGAAAGCCATTGATCCCAATCATGAAATGAAAGCTGAGGATGATAGAGAGAAATTCAGTGATATTGAAGTGAAGGCTCATAGTGCAATCTTTCTCAGCCTTGGAGATGAGGTTCTTAGAGAAGTGTCAAATGAAGATACAATTAGTGGTCTATGGGAAAAGTTGGCTGCAATTTATTTGAAGAAATCTTTGGCAAATAAATTGTATCTGAAGAAAAAGTTGTATACACTTCAGATGGATGATGCTAAAGAACTCAGAAAGCACCTTGATGATTTCAACAAAATCATCTTGGAATTGAACAACATTGGTGTCAAGCTTAAGTAAGAAGATCAAGGTATAATCTTACTCAGTTCATTGCCTAGATCTTATGAACATTTTGTTGATATAATATCGTGTGGAAATGATACTGTAACATCCCAAATTTTCTAATATGGCTTAGTGCCTGGATTAGGGGACCGGGAGGCAATAATTGAGTTATTATGTGAATTATATTATAATATAATCATGCTTGTATGTTAGAGATATTAAATATGTGTATGTGGGCCCGTTTCTTATAAGAATGGTATTTTAGTAATTTGACCCGTTTGGGGTATGAATGCAAATATGTGTTTGTGTAATTGAGACCACATTATTATGTGGATATATTTGGGTTACTCGGCAAGAGGCGATCCCGATGAGCAAGTTAGTGGGAAAGTCACAACGAGGACTCAACACCCGGTTTGGGGTGAACTTAGGGGTATTCTAGTAATTTAGTACATTACCGGGAATTAGTGGGTAATGAGAATTTATTGGTAACCGTGTGAGAATATTGGAAGTAGCGGGAATTATAGGATGCAAATTGTGGATAGCGGGATTTAAGGCAAAGGACAAAATTGCCCTTGTGAGCACTTGTTGAATAGGCTAAGGGCAAAGGGAAAATTAGTCAATTCCATTGGGGTTTAGGACTTGGCTGGCTAGATTATATTGAGAAGATTTGAGAAATTACAAGAAACTAAAAGGAAAGAAATTCAGCAGCTCTCTCTCTCTCTCTCACGTTCTCTTTATGCTCCATGGGTGCTTGAGTGGTTTTTGGGGAATTGAAGAGTAAAGCTTGGGAAATCAAGGTGTTAGGCTTGGGGAAAAATAGAAGCTAGGTTCAAGTGATTCATTCCAGCTGAGGTAAGAGTTTTGAACTGTAATTGTTTGGTTAATTATGTTGAATAATTTAGAACTATGGTGTTGATGCATGTTAGATAGTTGGAAGGTTGAGTTTGTGGATTTTGATAAGTTTTATTATGATATATGGCTGGGTTTTGTTTTTGGAAAGGGTTGTGATAATTATGGGAACTGAATTGGAAGGTTAGGGTGGAATTAGATGGGTTTTAGTTGGGTTAAGAAAAACCCAGAAATTTCTGGGTTCGTGGTGGTGAGCCGCGGCCTGCGAGGAGATTTTTGAGCCAGCAGGGCTCGGAGGCAGGGGCGGGCCACGATGCCTCAGGGCCGCAGCGCACGTTGGTTTTCAGGGAGGCCAAGCCTCTGGAATTAGAGGCGGGCCACGACTCAGGTGTAATGCCCCGGATTCCCTATTATGGTTAATGGCTAGATTAGTAGGCCGGGAGGGCCATAACTGTTTAATTATGCCATTAAATGTGTTTATGCATGTTTATGAGAATTATATTATAATATAATGTTAAATGCATGCATGTGAGTCCACATTTGTTTACAGGGGTATTATGGTAATTTGGCCCGTTGAGGGTATAATTGTATATTTGTATGTGCGATAATGATATATTGTGGGACCACATTATAATGTGGATTGGTTCGAGTATTTCGACATGAGACGATCTTTAAACGTGATTTATCGGTTTGGTCATAACAGGTTTGAGCTCGGGGCTCGGGGTGAGTCTCGGGGTGATATTAAAGGTTATAGCGTTACCGGGGATTTAAGGGTAACGGGTTATGAAATATTGGAGTTTGAGGATATTGAGATTAGCGGGAAATGGGAAGCGTTAATTTTAATTAACGGGTTTAGCGGAATGTACCAATTTTGCCCTTGGGGTGGCTTTAGAGGCTTAAGATGACACAATGGGTATTTTGGTCTTTTTGGAAGGATATATATGACTTAAGTGACTTAGAAAGCTGTAGAATAAACAGAGCAAAACAGGGGTTTGCTTCCTCCATACCCTTACATCACCTTCTTCATCTTCTCCATTGCTCCTTTGATGGTTTTGCGTTCTTGGTGATAGTTCAAGCTAGAGGAACTTAAGGGCTGGATTGGAGACTTGTTTTAGCTTGTGTGGGAGGTTCAAAATCAGTTCTAAGGTGAGTTTTAGCCACTGGTTTTTATGCATGCTCTGTTTTTCATTTTGGTTTTAACTCATGGTTTTTGATGTGGGGAGTGAGGATTAAAGGGAGTTTTTGGTGTTAGTTGATTGGGGTTTAATGTGAGTGAGCTAAGGTTTTTATTTGGGGATTCAATTACATGTTTGGAGGAGGTTTTATGAGGGTTTAAAGGTCTGGTTTGAGAGGGAATTGCACAGGGAGAAAAACTGGTTCGTGTGGCCGACTTAGCCATTCTGGGCTGGGCGCCGCGGCGCAACAGGGGAGCGCCGCGGCCCTTGGCGTTTGGCAGGCAGGGAGCCTCTCTGTCTGGAGGCGCGCCGCGGTGCAGAAGCAGGGAGGGTCGCGGCCCTTAAGGCCAATTTTGCTAAAAATGAGGTTTTTAGCTTGGGGATTCAAACCATAGGCCTCGGGGTTGGACCTAGTACCCGGTTGGGTAGTATTTGATGTCTCGGGGGCTGGGATTTGGTTTGGGAACCCTTGGTTATCATTTTTATTGATGAATCCTATATTTTGGTTATGACCAGGTGACCGTCGAGGAATTTAAAGGTTGATCGTTCTCAGGGGTCGTTCATATTATAATACTCACTCGAACCAGAGGTAAGAAAACGGTGTATGAATACAGTTGCACCCTGTATAGGTATATGACATGCATGGTTTGATATTAAGGCGTGTTGGTTGATATATGTGGACATGGATTGCATATTAAATGCTATTGAATGCTGGTTACCTGCGTGAGACACTGACTAGTCAGGGACCGACTCTAAGGTCGAGCATCATGCATTGAATGGCTCTAAAGCATTAATGCCAGACCGACCCTAGGGTCGAAGAACTTATAAGCGCTTGCCTGGTCTACGACCAGATGACTATAGCCAAGGTATATGACCCCGGTGACCGTTTGTCACGTGGCTAAGAGACGTTGTCCATAGTTTCGACTCTAGAGTCATGAGGAAGGTTATGTTGGTGACCAATCACCATGCACCTGTCCTGAACGAACTTATGAAAGAATCACCTATCAGTTAAGCCCTGGTGACCCTATCGCCACATGGCTAGAGGGAGCGATGCTCATTACTGTGACTTTTGGCTGTTGTCACCTACTTGTTGGACTGATAGTCCTGAATGGTTGTTAAGATCGTTGTTGATATTATATCATGTCTTGCTATGTTTTCTTGCTGGGCCTTGGCTCATGGGTGCTATGTGGTGCAGGTAAAGGAAAGGAAAAGCTTGGCCAGCCTTGAGTGGAGAGCTTGGGCGGTGTGATGTACATACAGGGCCGCTTGACCGCCACGGTCAAGGAGTTCTCAGAGGGACTAGGGGTTTACCCTATTTTTGCCGCTTAGGCCGGCGGGGATTGTATATATGAACTGTAGCAACTCTTTTGTAACATGAACTACTTGTAAACGTTTTAAAAAGGCTCATGAGCAGTGTATTTACTTAATGAAAAGCGCCCTTTCCTTTTTACTGGTTTTATACCTTAACCTGTTAATGACACTTAGATCACGTTTTTAACCAAAGGACTCGGGTAGCGGGTCAAATTTCCGGTTCACCGTAACTGTTCTGGGGTAACCAGGGCGTTACATCAGGTGTGAGGGGTCGCGACCCTTAAGGGGAATTTTTGCTTAAATGGGATTTTTAGATTGGAAACTTAACCATTTGGGCTCGGGATCGATTCTACTTCCTTATTAAGTGGAATTCGATGTCCCGGAGGCTAAGATTTGGTCTAAAAGCTTTTATTTACCTGTTGTGACTAGGATTTAGCTAAAGGCTTGAATCGGGGATCGTACTCAAAGGGCCATCGTTAGTAACTCGAATACGGACCAAAGGTAAGAAAACTGCACCTATTATGTGGATGCATGATTAGAGCTTAGTCAAGGTGATGAACATGACTACAATTATGTTTGTTAATATCATATTAGGTACATTGTAACGTGCATAATTATGATTATGCTTATGACTGCTATGTGAATGTATTATAATGCATTGAGATTGTTGATAAGTATGTTATATGAAACTTGTGACTGTCTGTTATGACTGTGAAACTTAGTTTATAAACTAGGGTATTATTAGGATGTTAAGTGGGGATCAACTTATTAGTTGAGAATATGATGGGCTCTACGAGATCCTTATTAGTTGAGAATCCCAAGGCTTCAACTTATAAGTTGGGGGCACATGGTGGCTTGACTTATAAGTCAAGGGCTTAAGGAACTTAGTTTATAAGCTAAGATTGGCATAATGCACGTGGAGTGCAGGCCACCATGGCTGGGCCATCCTGGGAGTGCGACATGCACTTGACTGGCTCGGATGCCAACAACCTGAAAGGAAGTGCAACATGCACTTGTGTGACTCTATGGTCTCCAATTGGGTTTGATGATTGTACTAGTTTCAGTTATTACTGTTTAATGGTTGTGTTATTCGGTGAACTGTTGATTATGTTTTCTTGCTGAGTCTTTTGGCTCACAGGTGCTTTGTGGTACAGGTAAAGGTAAGGAGAAGCTCAACCAGCCATGAGTCGGAGGGCATTAGCAGTGGTATGTACATATGCAGCCCGCTCGACCACCACGACCGAGATGCTCAGAGGAACTAGGGTTAAACCCAGCTTTTGCCGCTTAGGTCGGCTTATTATGTAATCTAAGTATTGTAACTAGTTTTTAAACTGATGTTTTTGGGATCCCATGTAAAGAACATGTTATTAACTTAATGGAAATGTTTATGAGTTGATCAAAATTTTTAATACCTAAAGCCTTAGTGGCTTAATCACATGTTTAGTCCAAATGGCTTGTTTAGCAAGTCCAGCACTGGTTTTAAACACACTTGGTAATGGACCCTAATTAGCAGGGTGTTACAGATACTCTCACAATGGCAGAAGTGAAAGCTACTTTAAACTCAAAAGAAATTCGGAAAAGATCAGAAGAAAGATCTGATGTTGATGCAGGAGGTGAAGGGCTTCTAATTGTTCAAGGCAGAACTGATCACAAAGATCAAAAGTATGGAAAAGGTAATAATGGCTATAAGAGGCACAACAGCCATAAACCAAAGTCAAAATTCAAATCAGGAAAGTTTTGCAATTACTGTAAGAGAGAAGGGCATTACAAGGCCGAGTGCTACTTCTTGAAGAACAAGCAAAACAGAGATAAAAGCCAAGAAAGAGGAGAAGCTAGTGTAGTTTCTAATAGATGTGACTCTGCAGATGTCTGGGTTGTATCGAGTGAATGTTCAGGTAATGAATGGATTCTTGACTCTGGTTTCTCTTTCCATATGTGTCCTATCAAACTGTTGTTTCAAGACTTCAAAGAGTTTTTAGGTGGTTCTGTGTTACTTGGAAACAACAAGGCATGTCAAGTGCGAGGAATTGGTTCTCTCACAATAAAGAAGCATGATGGTGTGATCAAAATAATACAAAATGTTAGATATGTTCCTAATCTGAGAAGGAACCTGTTGTCTGTTGGGACTTTAGCTCAAAATGGTTGTGTTATAAAGATTGAAAGTAACACAATGAAGGTTATGAAGGGTTCATTACTGGTAATGAAAGGAGAATTTAAAGGTGGACTCTACTTTCTAGCTAGGAAATCAATAACAGGTACTGCTTCAGTCGCTCAGAATAGTGTTGACATGACTCAACTTTGGCACAATAGGCTTGGGCATGTAAGTGAGAGAAGAATAACAAAACTGACAAAACAATGTCTGCTCAGTGGAAAATTAAGTGGGAAACTAGACTTCAGTGAGGAATGTGTTCTTGGAAAGAGTTGCAGGGTGAAATTTGGAAAAGGAATGCATACTCTAGCCTACTTACATTCAGACCTATGGGGGCCTGCAAAAGTATCCTCTCTAGGTGGAGCCAACTATTTCCTGAGTATTTTAGATGATTACTCAAGAAAAGTGTGGGTACTTGTCACGACCCGAGCCTTAGGCCGTGACAGATTTGTAATATCCATAACTTAGGTGGTCAAAGGTCAAACTTTGACCCTCATTGAAAAATAGTCTTTATAAACGATCATTTAATTTATATTAAATCGTACTATAATTATAAGTTAAAATAATGAAATAACTCCTATAATTATATATAAAAATATTAGTAATAAAAGTATGATCACTTATCATTATACATAAAACAATAATATTCCCACATTTATGTAATCACCAAATAGTTAAATTTAATAAGTCATAAACACCCAAAATAATACTTAGCATCCACCATTCCTCATCCCTAACTATTTCATAGCTCATTTAGATATACCGATCATAAGATTCGAAGTCGAATACATATATAATGCTCAAAAGATAAGACAATGACACAAAATAGAAATAGGCCAAACACATTGGCTCCCTCGATAATTCATCTTTTCCACATTCGCGTCACTAGGCTCCTGGAATGGGAGAGACAGGGGGGGGGGGGGGTGAGCTTATAAAGCCCAGTAGGAAAACAACTAATAACATAGGACCCAAAAGTTTAATACAACCCCTGCATGGTTAGCTTTGAAAACAAAACATACATCATCATGTATAAACCAATATAGAGAAACCAAAAATAATCATAAGAGCATAGCTACAAGTGCACATCACACCGTCCACTAGATCCCTAGTTCCCGTTACCCACCATAGAAAATCTGACATCCTAAACCGGGTAGCCGGACCTGATAACCACAACAAGGGGGAGGCTCATAACACTTCCTGTATACAGATGCTAGGTCTTTACACCTACAGGTGAGTGGACACCTGATCTACCTATGATGACACTGAGACTAGGTTGTGAAACAACAACGTGCACCAATCATGATCACTATGGCTCTCATCGGTATAACCAAATGCAGGTAAACATGAAAAGAAAGAAACATATTCCCTTTATATTTTAGAAAATTGGGCAGCATAACAGCTACATTTGAATAAACCCAAAAATCATAACCTGCATAAATAAGTGAACAAAAATATATATTTGGCACTCAGTGCCCTTAGAATAGATTAGAAAACATGCAGGTTAAGTTTTCAATTTTTCAAACATTTTATAAATATCAAAATTGGAATATGTTGAATGCAATTTAATACGAGTAAAATAATTTCAATAGTCTAGTTGAGTCCCTACCTCTTTAAAATTTAATCTGAGCCCAAAGAAACGCTCCTAAGCTTATCGATGATCTTAGAATGATTTAGTCCGATTTTAATATCACGTTTTTCCTACGTGCACCAAATGAGCAAATGATTATCATTATTGAATTCCTTATTCAAAATCGTGTCCAACAACATATAACATGACCATATTTAAAATTTCAAGTTCCGAAACCTCACCCAAGCGATGCACACTAGCAGTTGATAGCGGTATCAGAAACGTCGACGAATATATGCATGGCATATATCAAAACGATCCTCTCGAGTAGTACATCACGGAAGTACAACCTCTTTGCCCAAATGACCTCCGGTGTCACCGGAAAATGCTTCCAAAGGGGCGAAGATACCCAAAATTTCGTCGGAGAAAAATGGTGAGTTGACTGAAATGACTTAGGTGGCGACGTTCCTCCCTTCACAATGGTTCCAACGGTGCCACCCACTCACCGAACGAAGGTCTGGGTTTTCCGGAAAGTGCGGTCAAAGTTTTGACGATGAAACTTTGACTGCTTCGTTCATGTGCGTCTTAACTCCGATGGCCCTGAGATTTTGGGGATGGGGTTGTCGCCGGCCACTGATGCTCCAACTCCGACGCGTGGCGGCAAAAGGGAACTCCGGCAATGACTTTGTGGTATCCCGACGTGGGTTTTTGTAGAGAGAAAAAGAAGAAAAAAAAATAGAAGAAGAAGAAGAAGAAGTGCTCGGGAAGAAAAAGGAAAAAGAAAGAAAAAGAAAAGAAAAGAAAGATTTGACTTATTTTAAAACAAGTGGGTCCCACCACTTAAAATAAAACTAAAATAATAAGTTTTTTTTTCTCTTTTTATGAGTCTCTACAGTACTACTATTGAAATCAAAGGATCAAGCACTGGAAAATTTCATTACTTGGAAGAAGTTGACAGAAAACCAAATTGGTAAAAAGGTAAAAAAGCTCAGGACAGACAATGGCCTAGAGTATTGCTCCAATGAATTCACCAAGTACTGTCAACAAGAGGGCATTTCTAGGCACAAGACAGTAAGGAAAACACCTCAGCAAAATGGATTAGCTGAGAGAATGAACAGGATACTCATTGAAAGAGTGAGATGCATGCTTAAAGGAGCTGGTCTTGAGAGAAAATTTTGGGGAGAAGTTGTCACTACAGCAGGCTATCTAATTAATAGATGTCGCTCAGTAGCCTTAGATTTTAAAACTCCTCAAGAAATTTGGACAGGAAGGAAGCAGTCCTATGAACACTTGAAAGTGTTTGGATGTACAACTTGTGCTCATATTAGACAAGATAAGTTAGAGCCAAGAGCAATCAAATGCATGTTCATTGGGTACCCTACTGGTGTTAAAGGCTACAAGCTATGGTGCCTAGAACCTGGTTTCAAAAGATGCATAGTGAGCAGGGATGTTGTTTTCAGAGAAGAAGAAATGTCAATGAAGACACCTATTATAGATCAATCTGTCAATACAAACCAGACTAATCGAATTCAGGTGGAAGATGCAAATAGTGAGCAAAGGGGTCAAACTGGTGCAACACCTGAGGATAGTTCTCAAACAGATGCACTTGAGTCTGTAGAAGCCATAGATGAGACCAGCAATCTTGATAGTTATCAACTAGCTAGAGACAGGGAAAGGAGAGACATTAAGGCACCAGAAAGACTTGGATATGCCGATTTCATAGCATATGCCTTGTCTGTTGCAGAAGAAGAAATTGACACAGATCCCTTGACATATGAAGAAGCTATGAGCAGTAGAAAATGCAAACAGTGGAAGAAAGCAATGTAGGAAGAAATGTCTTCCCTACAGAAAAACAACACTTGGGTATTAGTTGAAAAACAAGAAAAGAAAAAGTTGGTTGGATGCAAGTGGATATTCAAGCTGAAAGAGGGAATTCCTGGAGTAGAGAAAGAAAGGTTTAAAGCCAGACTTGTGGCTAAGGGATTTACAAAAAAGGAGGGAATAGATTACACATAAATATTCTCTCCAGTTGTGAAACAAACATCAATTCGAATCATAATGACAAAAGTTGCTAGAGATAAGCTTGAGGTGGAGCAAATGGATGAAAAAACTGCATTTTTACATGGCTTATTGCAGGAAGAAGTTTTTATGCATCAACCTGAAGGTTTTGAAAATGGTAATCCAAATCAGGTTTGTCTTCTCAAGAAGTCTTTTTATGGTCTTAAACAAGCTCCTAGACAATGGAACATTAGATTTGACCAATTCATTACTAAGATTGGAATTGTCAAAAGTAACTTTGACCCTTGTGTCTACTTAAACAACAACATATATTTGCTTTTATATGTTGATGATATCCTAATTGTAGGCAAGTGTAACAGAGACATTCACAACCTGAAGTTGCAGCTAAGTAATGAGTTTGAAATGAAGGATCTTGGCAAAGCCAAGAAGATCCTTAGAATTGAGATTGAAAGACCTGAACCAGGAATCATCATGCTGCATCAAAAGAAATATTTGGAGAAGGTATTAGAAAAGTTCAAGATGGATAAAGCCAAAACTGTTTCAACACCTCTAGCTCCTCATTTAAAATTATCCTAGGATCAGTGCCCACAAAGTGAGAAAGAAAAAGGAAACATGGAAAAGATTCCATACACCAACATTGTGGGCAGCCTTATGTACTCTATGGTTTGTAATTGACCAGATTTAGCTCATGCTCTCAATGTAGTCAGTAGATACATGGCTAATCCTGGAGAAGAGCACTGGAAGGATTTAAGATGGATTCTAAGGTATGTTCAAGGAACAACTCAGCTTGGATTAATTTTTGGAAAGAAAACAGAACAAGAGGGAGATGTTATTGGATTTGTAGATAGTGATTATGCTGCAAATCTTGATACTAGGAAGTCACTTTCTGGTTTAGTATTATGTGTGTGTGGAGCTGTTAGCTGGAAATCTAATTTGTAAAAGGTAGTTGCTCTCGCAACAACAAAAGCTGAATACATAGCTGTAGCAGAAGCCTTTAAAGAAGCACTTTGGCTGAAATGTATAACTCATAAACTTGGTTTTGACTCAAGTAAGATATCTATATACTGTGACAATCAAAGTGCCTTACACTTAATCAAAAATCCAGTGTTGCATGAAAGATCAAAACATATAGATATCAAGTACCATTTTATAAGAGACATTATTGCCAAAGGGCAGGTTCAAGCTAAGAAGGTCAACACTGAAGATAATGCTGCTGATATGCTGACCAAGAGTGTGACCTTCCAAAAGTTTAAACACTGTCTAAAACTCCTAAACATTGATAATTGCTGCTGATCTTCAAGACTTTTGAAGCTCAATTCTCTATTTCAGTTGCTCCTGTCCAAGTAGTCGAATCAGGGTGGATTTGTGGTGATGATTCAACCACTTGTCCAGCTCAGTTTACATGTCATCATGACATGTCATTAGTTAGTTAATTACCTAAAATGTAAGTAGTTAGATTTCTATTTCTTTGTCCAAGTCTATATATAAGAGTCCTAGCTTCATTGTTTGAGTACTGAATTTTTCTTAAGACATTTATAGAGAGAGTCTTGGAGGGATGTTAAAGAGAGCATTGTGTATTTGATCAATGCCTTTCAGAGTGAGTTATTTGTAATTGTGTAAAGCGAGGCTCTTGTAACTTGGTTTGTATTATTCTTTGGAGATTCAATAAAGAAATCATTAGCCATTGTCTCTGGCTATTTTCTCTGTCAGATTAGTCCTCATCCTTTCACTTTTGCTCATTTTGTTTTGTTGTTTAATATTTTTTATTCGTTGTTGCATATATTGGATTTTGTTATTGAATTGGTGTAGGAAATTACACAACAATTACAATAATAATGTATACATATAAGATATATATATATATATTTCTCATTTTAAATTTAAAAATGAAAGCTACCAAACATGAAAATTGAATACGTATCAATTTCTTTTCCTAGTGTTTTTTGTTTGTTAAACAATAGATAAATATAAAGCTAAAGAATAATTATGCAGAGCAAATTAATTCAAGAATTAATAGTCCAATTCCAATATACATTGTGAAAAAATATATGAATATATGTATATCATGTATATATCTGACCAATATAAGAAAAATAAATTTAGATTTTAAAATCATCAAATAAAACTCATGACCTTTCTATGATCTATGCCTATTAAAAGATCTGACAGAACTAAAAACTTTTATAATCTCAATTGCTTGATATCAATTATCTTATTGTATAATACCGAGAATACTCTTATTAAACAAAAGACCATCAACACCCGTTATAACACACCTATTTATGTCTTTAATACTATTATTAGGAAAAAGTCAGAAAATGGGTATACCAATTTATTAAAATAAAATCTTATATAAAAATAGAAACAAAAGGATAAGAAGGTAGATAAAAACTTCTTGATGTCCAAAAAATTGGAAGAATAGCCAGAATAAAGATGATAGCCTAGAGAAAGAAATCATAGGGTGCATCTTTTTTAAGGAAAAAAAGAAAAAAAAAAAAAAAAAGCAATGAAGAAAAGGATGAGTAGACTACTTAAGAAGTGAAACTTGACTAACTATTTTGTTGACGTAGACGGAAAAAATGGAGAAATAGTTGCCGGCGGTTAATGAAGGCGATGAGATGGTTGTGTTGTGGGGAAGAAAAACTATTCTTATAAATGAGAAAGGACAATTAGGTAATTTAGAAGGTACTAAGAACTTTTAAAGGACCCTAACAAACATAAAATGCCATTTTTTTAAAATGTGGACATTTGACTTCCATATACTTTCTTTTCGGCCGTTTATTAAAATTTATCCAAATTTTTAGATTCATAATTACATTAATTGAGCAACTATTAATTATTAAAAACTTTGTAAAATCCTTTTTTGGCTAAACTTTAATTTAGACAAAATATTTTAATTATTTAAAGAAAAATCAGTAGCAAATCTCCTTGTTGATATTCGGTTTTATTAGCAATATTCTCAGCTGATTTTGTAATGTTAAAAGATCTCTTCATGTGAATATATTTGTTACCTTTTTTATCTCAAACAATCAATTTTTGGTAACAATATATTTGTGCAAATATCTTGAGATTATTTTCAGGGATTATATGGGATTATGGTTATCCTGGAAATAAAGAAGGTGTCGAAAATGAACATGGTCAAGAGAAATGACCATGTTCGTTCTGCCAGATCAAACGGATCACGTTGCTGACTCATCAGTTTCCTTTTCTGTTGACTCAGAATCCATCTGGCTGGCTGTTTTCCTAAATCAAAGGAATTCGCAAATTGATTTCAAAGATACCAGAAAATCTTGGCCTTGGACGATTTCCCTTCCTATAAATACCTTGCCAAGGCCTTTGGATTTTTCACCTCTTCCATTTTTGAATATTTGTAATCGTTATGCTATTTTGAAGAGTGTGTTTATTTGTAGAGATTAAGTTTGTTCACCTTAATCTTTGTGAGAGTGCTGAGTGTACTTGTGGATATCTATCTAGTCCATTGTAAACAGATAGTGTCTATTGTGAACGTGTTCATAAGGATCTTCGGGAGAGGATTCGATCTAAGTCTCACTTCGGGAGGAAGTGTGCACTCGCTGTTCTTTGAAAGGAGTTCAAGAGATTCAGTGTTTCATCAAACCAGATTCGTAGAGAAGAGTACAACAAGATTGCGGCAATAGTTTAAGAGGGAGTCTTACATTGTTTAAGTCAATGCTTTTGTACACTTTGTTTCTTTACTAATTGGTTTATTCTCTGGGCGTGGCCCCAAGGAGTAGGATATCTGAAAGAGTTTCTGAACCTTGTAAAAATTCACTGTGTTCTTTAATTTTTGCACTGTTTAATTTTTGTGTTCAGTTCTGTCGTGACAAGTTCGGATTCTGTCTCGACAGAATTGCTTTCTGTGTAAACATCTAATTACCATTCCGCATTTTAATTAATTCATTGTTTAATTAATCTGGTAATTATTAAAAACGGAATTTCAAACTTAAATATATAAATCACACTTAGAGTATTTACTTTTAATTGAAGTACATAAAACCAAATTTATAGTACATAATCAAAATGTACATCTTTTTTTTTCATTAAAAAAAAAAAAGAAAAAATCGAAATAAAATGCATAAACAATTTAATGTTATATTATAGTATCATTAAATTGAGGTTTGCAGGCTAAACTGCACGCAACGCAAGTAGTTTCAATCAAATCAACGATAGAACCGGTTGTTAGAATATTTTATATGGACTAATATAATTAAGTGTTGCTCACACAGTGTCGGTATTAGCATGTAATGATAACTATATAATCGGTAATGCATGATATTACCATCGGGCCATAATGGGATGGACATAACGTACTAACATGCTCGGGGCCCATGGACACGGTCTAAAACGTCTTTGGTCAGCCTATTGGGCCAAGACAACTAATTCTCTTACATTGGGCATGTAAGCCCAATTGGTCCATAATTCCTTATATAAAGGGTTGTGCTCTTGATTGATGATTAATGTGGAATGAGTGTGGCTATGGTGTAGAGAGAATGATAGAGTAGTGTTCATTACTCCCAAGCTCTCATTTTCTCTATATGTATAGATCAAAGAAGTGTAATCAACATGATTATTAGAAATCAATGCGATAATTGGAGGTACGTATATTATTATATTAATGCCCTAAATAAAATGTTTGATCATGGAAATTCATGAGCATGATTTGATATTAATTATTGTTTATTTAGTGCTCATTGTGTATTAATTATAACAATTGGTATCAGAGCCAGATTATTTGATTTTAGGGCTTATTAGAATAAAATGTTTTTTCAAATCTGATTTACATAAAAAAAAAAAAATCGATACTATATATTATTGGTAGATAAAATCATATTGGAGGATGAGTATTGAGTTTATCAATATTTTAGATTGTATTTTCCATTTCGTTTACGTTGAAAATACCTAAAACTCCAAGCTTTTTCAAAGCTTGTTAATGGCCGAAAATGGCTATTAGATCTACGGATTTCAGATGTTTATAAGTTTGAATGGGTACTGGAAATAGAATGAGCATGAAAAATGGAGAAAAACCCCTCAAACGACATCAAAATCGGAGCTTTGGTGGCTAAAATCCAACGGGGTCAGAATTTGAGTTCGAAACGGGTCGAACAGACCCGCTGGAGGTTGAAGACAACCTCAAAACGACGTGTCGTCGTTTTTTGGTTTTTTGTCATTTTCTGAAGTTCTGTCGTTTTTTATGATTTATGTCGTTTTCTTACAAACTACATGTAGTTTGCTGAAAAACTACATGTCGTTTTTGGGAATTTTTCAGCAAAAAAAAAACAACTTTTTTGGGTGCGTGGGGGCGCGTGAAGATTCCATTTTGGACCAAATTTTCACCATTTTTCTCCTTTTAATTTTTCTCATTTGATTGTGTGATTAGATTTTGGGTTTGGTCAATTTAAATTGTTAATTGACGCATAATCACATAATTAATTTGAATTTTTTTTTTTCTCTCAAAATTTTATTTTTTATTTATTTCATTGGATGAAGACATAATTATATTCATGCCATAAAAATTATTTGATAGATGATTGACATTTTTGATAATATAATTATGTTAATGAATAATTAATTGAGTGCTTATGTACTCACCTATCGTGAGTCTAAGAATGTCAATTTTGTTATTCATAAAATTGTGAGAATTGTGATAAATTTATCGTTAATTAATTTAATCTCATACAAGGCCATTTTTTATTTGTTTATCATTCCATAATTTTGTTATATATATGTCTTTCGTGATTTTGATATTTTTTTGTGAATTTCATTGTTGTTATTATTATGAATTCTTTCGGGGCATATACTATGGAAAATGTGTAATAAGATATTGGTCATGGTTTGTGCATTTATTATAAAAATTATTGTCAATATTTAATTAATATTTTTGGTAATAAAATTTGCTAGAAATACAAAAATGCGCAATCGGCCTTATTAGATAATTATGAGATTAAATTTGTTCATTGAATGTGTTGTGCTTACCTGTCGTAAGTTTTCACATGTCAATTGTCGAAAATTGTGATTCATGTTAAATATTTTTCTCCCGTATCAATCACAATTAAAAACTAAGATCCATACATGCAATTTAGTCATCCTGTCGATGATTTTACTGTAAAGTAGGATGCTTAGATGGTGAAGGAAACACATTAGATGTCATGAACCACACAATCTTTTCTACCCTATCGGTAGTGGATTAGCTGAATTTGGTTATGATATTTAAAGTAGTTGTCCTTACCTGCGTAAGAGTCATATGTTTTGTTTGAACGACTCTAACATGACATTATCGTTTCCGTTGATAGATCATTGAGAAAGCTAAGAAAACGAGCAGATTGCATAATCCTTGTTTTCACATAGTGGCACTGCTCTAAGATATTTTTTTTTTAGTATTAAGCAATCCTAAAACCTCTACCACTTAGTTATCGGATGGGCCTATAATATGTCTTGTCATATCGATCTCTCATTAGAAAATTGGACTAGGCCTCGAAATTGTTAAATCTTGAAATCATTTGAATTCAAAGATGCCAAGTTACTGCATGCTCAGTGGGAGTATTGCGATGGGTGTCAGTTGGTTTTAGTAAGGTATATATGTGTCGATCGATCCCTATTAACAAATTTTATGAGGGTGGAATCACTTAGGAATTTTTCTTGGGCATCTAAAGTGATATTCCTACGCTTGCTACACAATGATGAGTTCAGGAGACTAGTACGTTGGTTTTGTGCCTTGAAATAGTTTCGGTGGAACTAATGAATCAATTATTACAATACTTTTATGCTTAAGGATCAAGATAAGGCATAGATCATAAGTTGACAAGTTTTGGATCAATATTACAATGGATGTATGATTGTCAATGTCTATTCCGAAGAGATGATTGTGTTAATTGTGAATGTCTGTAAATATAGTGAATTCAAGATAATGGGTTAATGCATATGTACGCGATATCATATCGTTGTTGCTAGTAAAATTGAGGATAGCTAAGCTATATTTAGGCAACAATTTTGGATTGATTTAAGTCTGAACAAAGTTTTCAGTATAGTGACTTTGATAACTTAGTTACAATTTTGGATAAGAAATGGAAAGAGTAGAGGATATAAGTTTTTTGACTTATTCAATCTCAGTACACATATTCATCGCTAATGACTATCATAATTATTGATAATAGTTTTACAACCCAATTGTACACAATGATTAATCTATAATGCATACAAATTTTGAGAGATATCGAGTATTTATCACTCTTTTGTTAAGATCTCTCATGCATTATTATCTTGAGCTCAGTCTTCTCAAAGTTTTGACTCATCAAAGTTTGAAATGTTTTATGTTTTAGAAAGCTTTATAGTGGAAAACACCTAAGGGATTAAACCATGCATGCATAATGATATGCAGTCACTTTTTTTTATGTGTATTGTTTCTCGAAGTGACAAGGACACAACAAGACTGGTAGATAGTCTTAATTGTTGTACTCCATGCATCTTGGTTTGATGGTTGTTATTATATTTGAATGTTTCTCAGGCCAAATTATGTGTAGTATACATATCCTATCGATATGATATCATACATAATTTATTTGATTGCCTATTGCATGCTGGAGATTAATATGGTGTTTGTTGATTATATTGGTCCAAGTGGGAGAGATATTTGAATCTTGTATGGACTAATATAATCACAAACATAATTCCATATTCACAAGCATGTTAGTTGTTTTTCGAAAGAGACAATGTGAGATAAGTCTTTCGCAGCAACACTCAAGGTACTAAGACTCAATGGATCATATCGTTTTATTCTGAATAGCCTCATGAATGTTGTGATTGAATAAGAATTTACATCTAAGACTATTTCAGAAGTTCTAATATTATGAGGCAATATAGGACATTGCATTTGACAATCTGTAGGATCTTAAAATTTAAATCTAGATGCATGCTTCCTATTATTTTTCCAAACACATAATAGAAACATAGAATAACACGACATACATATGAACATTAGATTCGTAAATTAACATAAACACAATGATGTAGAAACTTACGAATATGCAGCGGAACTAGAACAACTCCTTCCTTCAATCTCTCTAACTCTTGATTCCTTTCTGTAGCAGAGTATTATTAAGAGATTGAACTAGATCAGCAACACAGTCTTCCTCACTAAGCCTTTGATCAATCTAGAACTAGTGTGGGCTGGTTCTCAACACATGAGATAAAGATCTAGAAAAGAAGAAGAGAAAGTGGCTAAGAAAAGATTAGAGTGTCTAGGTTTTCACTTACCCAATGAATCAACTGATACTGACTTTTTGAAAACCCTAGATATCATATTCCTTATATAGACAACTTAATGGGCTTTTATTTAAATTTAAATTTTGAATTAATTAAAATAATAAACAAAAAGATAAAAGCCTTGGGCTCCCACAAATGGACTTGGGCCCAATACTTTTATTTTGAATTTAAATCCCAATTGGGCCTAAATTCAAAACCTTTTATTTATTTATTTATTTTAATTAATTAACTAAATCCTTATTCAAATTAACTAATCATAATTTGAAACTTGATTTAATTTTTATTTATTTATATTGACACCAATTTATCAATATTAATAAATTTACCCAAAGATTCTCTTTTATTCTCTAAATCTCATATCTCTATAAATTTTCCAAAATTGACCTAGTCAACTTTAAAAAAATCCTAATTGATAATTAAATCAATTAATTGAGACATTCTAGATGATTTAATCAAAGGTGATGCGAGGACCATGGATCCATGAAATCAAGCTCCAATAAGTTACCGTGAATTTATTTACGAATAATTTCACTACCTTGTTAATTCCTCGTGACTCCACTATAGACTTGGAATTGAACTCTTGAATTCATATAACGTATTTTCCAAACCATAAATACGTTATCCATTGTCATAACCATTACAGTTAGTCAATCCTCTATCGATGACTTACTAACAAGCTGGGTGAAAATTACCGTTTTACCCCTCATCAGTATTTTATCCTTAACTCCCACTAAGTTCCTTATAAATGATATTCCCGTGAACTTAATCACATAAATGAGATCTCAATCATTTAACCTTTTGAACAAAGCAATTAAGGAAATCATCTTTTCACATCTCATACAGAAGTTATAGATTTCATATCTATGAATAATACTCCCACTCAATTTCATTACTAAATCTCCAAGATGTAAGTATGGGCTAGACCGTAGGGTAAGCTGGTAACGAACAAGTCAAAAGATTTAAATAATATAATTAGCAGAATATTATCACTCAGAATTAAGATCGACTTAACCTATGGTCAACATTGTGATATTGATTAGATTCGATAACAACGATACTTATTTATCAATCAATAATCAATATCGGTCCTAGTCCGATGTAACCAAATACATTCGATCATATCTACTTGGTCAATGCCTTGGACAAGGCATCACACTCCTAATGTGTAAGTAGATCATATCATAGATTTCCTAATCAGTGAAAATCCAATGCACTGATCTAATCTAGGACTCGTTCTTTTGAACATATAATTACAACTATAATCCACTGTGACCTAGTCACCATAATTGTAACTATCCATATGTTCAGGATCTTATGAATGTTTGTATTAATTGAATGAACATGTAATAAAACAAGCGAACAATGCAATTGAATAAACAAAATGATTTCTACTTCTTTTATTGATAATAATAACGTGTTACATAAGAAATATGGTTTTATTAAGGGCATAAAACCCAACAAACTCCCACTTGCCCTTTTAAAACAAATGAGACATGTTTTTCAAACCCATTCCCTCTACATGCTTCACGAAAACACTCTCAGCCAAAGTCTTGGTAAAAGGATCCGCCAGATTGTCTTTCGACGCTATCTTCATCACCTCGACGTCACCCCTGGACACATATTCCCTAATGATGTGGTATTTCCTCTCTATATGCTTTGCTCTTTTATGATTTCGAGGTTCTTTCGAATTCGCTATAGCCCCATTATTGTCACAGTACAATATGAGTGGTTTATCCATTCCTGGAATAACACCGAGATCCGTGTAGAACTTCTTCAGCCAGACTATTTCCTTAGCCGCTTCAGACGCAGCTATGTACTCAGCCTCCATGGTGGAATCTGAAATGGCAGACTGCTTAATGCTTCTCCAAATCACAGCTCCACCCCCAAGAGTAAACACCATTCCAGAAGTAGACTTCCTGTCATCGACATCCGTCTGAAAATCAGAATCAGTGTAGCCTATCGGGTCTAGTGAACCTCCCGAATAGACCAGCATATAATTCTTTGTTCTTCGTAGATACTTCAGTATGTGCTTGACCGCTGCCCAATGTTGTCTACCAGGATTTGACTGGTACCTGCTTACAACTCCCACTGCATAGCAGATGTCTGGTCTAGTGCATAACATAGCATACATAAGACTTCCAACTGCAGACGCATAGGGAATCTGTTTCATCTCTTCTTCCTCTTGAGGAGTCTGTGGAGACTGCTTCTTAGAAAGATAAACTCCATGTCGGGATGGCAACAGTCCCTTATTCGAGTTTTTCATAGAGAAACGTTCATGTACCTTATCTATGTATGCTGCTTGAGATAGCGCCAATATCTTGTTCTTCCTGTCCCGAATGATCTGGATACCGAGAACGTAACTAGCTTCACCCAAATCTTTCATCTGAAATTTGGTCTTCAAGACCAGATCTTCTTCTCCCAGGTACCAACACGATCAACCCTGTCTTTGAACATTGGTCTCATTGTGATGCTTTACTTATGAGTTGGCTCATGAATTCTCTTTCTGAGGCAATGCTTGGACATGTTCTTCATTGTGAATCGGCCGCCGAGATCTGGACTGTCTTCGCCAGCCTCTTCGCCACTCAATCCAAGGCCAGACAACTTCAACTTCGACTTGCAATCCAAAACACAAAGAAAGGCTCCATGAGCATAGATGAGTACATCTTGAAGATGAAGAATCTTGCTGATTCTTTAGCAGCTGCAGGTCACAAACTCTCAGATCAAGAACTGGCCATGTATATTCTTGGAGGAGTTGGCCATGAGTACAAAACAGTGGTTATCTTGCTCACTGCAAGAGCTGATGCTTTAACTCTTCAAGAAGTCCAATACATGCTTCAGAATCAAGAAATGCGCATTGAACAATCCACACCACAAATTCTGGACCAGATTCAAGCCAATTATGCTCAGTTCAACAAACCTTCCTCGGCTCCGAATCGAAACAACTCCACGGGCAGAGGACAATACAACAGTCGTGGAAATTCTCAAGGTCGAGGTTCCCACTCTGGAGGTCGAGGCTTCTACAATGGACGCGGTCGCGGCTCCCGACCCGTTTGTCAAATTTGTGGCAAGATAGGCCATCTTGCTTACAAATGCTATCATCATTACGATACAGACAATCAAGGAAACTCATCTTCATCTCAGAATAGTGGCCCTAATCCTCAAGCTCTTCTGTCTGACTCCACAACCAATTCAGAAGATAATGGATGGTATGTGGACAGTGGAGCCACCCATCACATGACGTCTGATGCTCAGACTCTTCACAACACAACCGACTACAAAGGCAAAGCCAAGATCACAGTCGGTAATGGATCTACTATTCCAATTTCTCATATTGGATCCAATATCATTTCTACTACTAATCCTCAAAAACAGTTAATGTTAAATGATGTGTTACTTGCCCCTGCTATTGCTAAAAATTTATTGAGCATCTCTAAATTCACCATAGATAATAACATCATTTTACTCTTTGACTCTCATGCATGTCTCATTAAGGACAAGATTACGGGCCAAGTACTTCTTCGGGGCTCTCTTAAGCATGGATTGTACCATCTGGATCTCTCACAAGCTAGAGCACCTCAACTCCCCAACCACAACAAAGGCTCATATCCCCACCCAGCTGCTTTCAATTGTACAAAGAATAAAGATGGTGTCTTTACTGAAGCTCAAATTTGGCATCATCGGCTTGGTCATGCCTCACCACGCATATTACAAAATGTACTGTCTAGCATTCAGTCTAAAGCTAAATGTACTTCCCTTCCTTTTTGCCAAGCTTGTTAATATGGCAAATTGCATAGTATGCATTTTAGTAGTTCTGTACCCAAATCTACTTCAGTGTTTGAATTAGTGCACACAGATGTATGGGGGCCATCCTTTTATCAATCAATGGAAGGTTTCAAGTATTATGTTAGCTTTATTGATGATTTTTCCAAGTTTACATGGATTTATCCTATAAAAGTAAAATCTGAAGTCAGCCTTATTTTTAGACAGTTTAAAGCATATGTTGAGCTTCAATTCAATACCAAAATTAAAGTAGTACAATCAGATTGGGGAGGTGAATTTCGACCATTAAAATCTATACTTGATCCTCTTGGAATCAATTTTAGACATCCATGTCCACATACACATCAGCAACAAGGGCGAGCCGAGAGAAAGCATCGTCATGTGGTGGATATGGGACTCTCTTTTCTTGCTCAAGCAAATATGCCACTTTCACATTGGTGGGATGCCTTCATGTCAGCCACATATACAATCAATAGACTCCCCACCCCTGTGTTACAATTCAGAACACCATATGAGGTACTATTTCATAAACAACCTGATTATTCATTCTTGAAAACTTTTGGCTGCTCCTGTTACCCTTTCTTAAGGCCATACAACACCCATAAACTTGCCTTCAGAACAGCTCATTGCATCTTTATAGGGTACAGCCCTAGCCACAAGGGTTACAGATGCTTACACCCCTCAGGTCGAATATACATAGCTCGAACAGTTAAGTTCAATGAAACCAGTTTCCCCTATCACATCTTATTCCCTACCAAACCAGCTATACCAATTTCACCACCTCAAATAATACAAGGGGCCTTTGTCATACCTCCCACCCCACTAAATGTACCCTCCTCAAACAATACATGTCATGACCAAGAAACATCTTCCTCAGCGGCATCTGTACCTCAGTCTCCAGCTACTTCTGCTATAGACTCAAACAGCAGCACCACGGCTCCAGCCTCTCAATTACCTCATGTAGCAGCTAATGAACCAGAAGCTCCATTTATTCCTGTGGCTAACATTCAGGTTGAACTCTCCAATGCTCCTCCACCACCTGTTGTCAATTTACATCCCATGACTACTAGAGCCAAGGCTGGAATTTATAAGCCAAAGGCTCTAACAGTGACCTCTAACGTTAGTCTTGAGCCCAAATCAGTCAAGGCTGCACTTGAAGATCCTCTATGGCTCAATGCTATGCAAAAAGAATTCATAGCTCTCATCAAGAACAAGATTTGGACTCTTGTTCCATTTACACCAGATATGACAATCATAGACAACAAGTGGGTCTACCGCATCAAGTACAACTCTGATGGCTCCTAGGGGTGTACATGGTTTGGTTTGGTGCGGTTTAGAAGAATTTTGAAACCAAACCGCTCATGCGGTTTTTTCAAAATGAAAAACCAAACCAAACCATTAAAATAAAAAAACCAAACCAAACCAAACCATAAATAAACGGTTTGGTGCGGTTTGGTTTGGTTTTAACCATATAACTAAATTACTAAAATTTTAAACTTTTTTTATTATAAAATAATTAACTAAATAATTGTATTTAAATAATAATAATTTTAGCTTTAATTTTAAGACCATAAAAGTCTACAAGAAGCTTATTTTCTTTGTTGTTGTGAGTGTAAGTATTTTGAATCATTTTATAGAAGTGGGAAAAAGAAATGTTTACTCTCTAAACAATGTGGGACTTTACATTTCTCTTTTTTTAGTTTTGGAAACTTGTGCATGTATTAAATACTACTAAAAACATATCTTAAACAACTAAATTGTGTTGGCTTGGATGGTTTGGTAGATTTTATATTAACTTAAGTGTAGGGGTTCAAATCTTTGAACCATCATTTCTAAAAACTATTTTTTTAGAAAAAATCACGGTCCGGTCCGATTTAATTGGTTTTAAAAAATTAGAAACCGTGACCAAACCATTAAAGTTGAGCGGTCCGGTTAAAACCGAACCATCAAAAACGGTTTCACCGGTTATGGTTTTTGGCGGTTTGGTGCGGTGCGGTTTGGTTCCAAACCACGGTTTGCGGTTTATATGAACACCCCTAATGGCTCCATTGATCGCTACAAAGCCAGACTGGTTGCCAAAGGTTTTCAACAAACCCCTGGCCGTGACTACTTTGAAACCTTTAGTCCAGTTGTCAAGCCATCAACAATTTGGGTAATCTTCTCTTTGGCTGTCTCTCATAACTGGCCCATTCAGCAAGTTGACATCAACAATGCCTTTCTCAACGGGGACTTACAAGAGTGTGTCTTTATGGCTCAACCAGCTGGTTTTCGAAGCTCTGAATTTCCTAACCATGTTTGCAAATTGAACAAAGCCATTTATGGCTTGAAACAAGCCCCTCGGGCATTGTATGATAAGCTCAAACACTCTCTTCTACAATGGGGTTTTCAAAATTCAAAGGCTAACACATCCTTGTTCTTCACAAGGAAAAATGGTAAACTCACTTTAATCCTTATCTATGTCGATGACATTCTCATAACTAGGGCTGACTCTGCCTTCATCAATCAAGTCATATCCCAGCTGCATCTTCATTTTGCATTGAAGAATCGAGGATCTATGCACTACTTTCTGGGCTTTGAAGTTACTAGAAATTCAACTGGAATTTATCTCACACAAGCTAAGTATGCAGCTGACCTTCTCACCAAAACAAATATGGCCACAGCTGCCGCAACACCAACACCAATGTGTCCCCACATCAAACTTTCAGCTGCTAGTGGCAACCCCTTGGCAAATCCTACAATCTATAGAAGTGTTATTGGAGCTCTTCAGTACCTCACATTGACTCGCCCCGACATTGCTTTTGCTGTCAACAAACTCTCGCAATTTCTCAAGGCTCCCACAACTGAGCATTGGTTTGCCTGCAAGCGTCTTCTTCGCTATTTGGTTGGCACCATCGATTATGGCCTCCACTTCAAACCAGCTGAGTCTCTTCATCTTGTCGCCTATACTGATGCTGATTGGGCGGGTTCACTTGATGACAGGAGATCTACCTCAGGTTACTGCATATACTTAGGAGGTCATCTCATCATGTGGAGCTCTCGCAAGCAAACTGTTGTAGCTCGTTCCAGTACCGAGTCTGAATATCGTGCCATTGCTCTTGCCACAACAAAGATAATTTGGCTTCAATCACTCTTTCAAGAACTTGGTATTCAACTTCCATCATGTCCCGTTCTGTGGTGCGACAATCTTGGAGCCACTTCTCTTGCCTCCAATCCTGTATTTCACCAACGAACCAAGCATATAGAGGTTGATCTGCACTTCATTCGGGACAGAGTTCTTGCCCAACAACTTGACATTCGACATATCTCCTCAGCTCATCAAACTGCTGATATACTAACAAAACCACTACCACAACCCCAGTATGAATTGTTTAGAACCAAGTTAACACTTAGAGAGCCAAGTGTAACTTGAGGGGGGTGTTAGAGTTAGTTTAGTGGTTATCTTTTAGTTAGTATTCTATTAGGATTCTTTCTGTTATAATTCTGTTATGTTAATTCTTGCTATTGTAATCATCAGATAGTATAAATAAAGGATCCAAAGCTCTCTTTCAGAGATGAGCTCATTCATTCAATTTCACTCTAATTTCTCATTTTCTCTCTAAACACTCTATTCTTACACTATTGGTTGTTGAATATATGCATATTCTGGATAACTCTTTGATGTTGTGTGTACACACTTGTTGATGCAAGCCAGTAGCTTAGTCTCGGTGCTATGTTCGAGTGGATCCAGATCAGTAGTTATCATCATGTTTTATGAATCTCAGATGTCTCATTATGTATTATATTTGTGTCCTGTCGATACAATATGGTGCATAATTAGTTTATAGACATTATTGTTTCTTGAGATTTCTGTGTATTGATACTGTTGCTTAGTGAGCACATATTGGTGTAATTATGTAGTCCAAGTAGGAGAATGTTATAATATTTTATATGGACTAACATAATTAAGTGTTGCTCACACAGTGTCGGTATTAGCATGTAATGATAACTAAATAATCGGTATTGCATGATATTACCATCGGGCCATAATGGGATGGACATAACGTACTAACATGCTCGGGGCCCATGGACACGCTCTAAAACGTTTTTGGTCAGCCCATTGGGCCAAGACAACTAATTCTCTCACATTGGGCATGTAAGCCCAATTGACTCATAATTCCTTATATAAAGGGTTGTGCTCTTGATTGATGATTAAGGTAGAATGAGTGTGGCTATGGTGTAGAGAGAATGATAGAGTAGTGTTCATTATTCCCAAGCTCTCATTTTCTCTATATGTGTAGATCAAAGAAGTGTAATCAACATAATTATTAGAGATCAATGCGATAATTAGATGTTCATATATTATTATATTAGTGCCCTAAATAAAATGTTTGATCTTGAAAATTCATGAACATAATTTGATATTAATTATTGTTTATTTAGTTTTCATTGTCTATTAATTATAACACCGGTTTGACAAACATGAAAATAAAAAGAGCCCAAAAGAGACCCGAAAAAGGCACAGACTGTCCGACGTCGCCTTCGAGGTCACTGTGAACAAATCACTTTCATATCTCACCCCACCACCTCACGACAAACCTACCTACGTACATCTGACCAAACTTTTTTTGTTATCCCCTGCTTTTAACCTATAATAAACTTCTATGCTCCTCCCATGATAGCAGTAGAAATTAGCGATCGAAGAGTCAACGGCTTAAATGCCAGGCACAACGTAGATGGTAATGCAGCAGATCATTGCCCTTCAAAGAGCGGAGCAGCCTGAGTTTCATAGCTACAGTTCGCATTACAGAGAATAAGTAGAGAGATCCATAAGAAACTCCGCTCCTCTCGACTCTTTAATTAATTAATTATTACTTTTAATTATTTGATCGTTTAAAATAATAATAATAATTAATTATTACAAAAAAATAAAATACAATAAAATTTGCATTTCTGGCTTGTGCCAGTTTCCAAGAGGCGCATAAAGCCAGAAGTTTTTTGGTTATTTAGGGTTGTTGAGAAAGAAGAAGAGAAAAGAGAAAGAGTAAGAGAAAGCTCTGTACACAGTCAACAATGGCGTTCTCTTCTCTGCTCAGATCTACCAACGGAGCTGCTCTGATTGAAGCGTCTAGACCTGAAATCTTTGCGCCTGTTGCTTCCTCCAATCCTCCTCCTAAGGTCTTCATCACTTTCTCTCTATCTCTAGCTAAGCTCTCCCTTAAACCCTTTGATCATTTTTAGCAATCATCAATCTTAGTCGAGCTTAACTTGTTTATATATATTCACGTGTGTATATAAGTTTGTATGCAGTTTTCTTTTATTTTCCTCAAAAACCTATCTCGGTTACACATTCTTTTGAATTTATTCCTCTATTTTACGATTTAAACTTGTTTATTTTTTCGATTATCGCCAGCGCATTTTATTTTCTTTTGTTTTTTTGTTGTTAAATTTGTTCGGGGTTTATAAATATATTATATACAATGTTTGATGTTTAAAGAACTCATGTCTGTACTGTTAAGCTAAAAAAGATTTTGAAGCTGTTGGTTGCGACTTGCGATGGGCGTTTAGTGTACTTTGGTCATGTAAATTTCAATCAATTTCTTTTTTCAACACATAGATTTTGCATTTGGTATAATTTCTCTCATTAAAATGTTTTTGTTCTTTTCTGCGGAGTGAGTGTATTGGATAAACCTTTTTATTAGTTTGTTTATATTTGGGGTTTGCTTGATTTCCATATTTAATGTTTTCAACATTTATTTGTTTTGACTTTATAAGATCTTTTTATCTCACACACATATACACTCGTACATATAAATATATATTGTTAATATTTTCCTTCTGTTTTTTAGACATCGTGCATTAGTTTCAATCGCAGCCCAAACCCTGCAAGATTTCAGTCAAGTGTATTTGGCTCTGCTGTTCCAAGCGGATCATCTGTTTTACAGTTGAGTAACGTAGCATATAAATTTTTATGGGTTTAAGCATATTTTCTGTTCTTATAATTGACCCAAGAAGACGACACATTGTTCAGGGGATGCAATGTCAAGAGAGTCCAACCCATTAAAGCAACGGCCACTGAATTGCCACCAACTGTTCAGAGTAAGGACTAGACACTTCATACATTGTAGTGTGAATTTTGAAATTCTAATATTTGATGCTCACTCATAATTTATTTTGTTTAGAATTGAAGACCGGTGGAAAGTCAAAGGTTGGGATCAATGGTAAGTTCATCATAGCTCCTAGTTTGAAATGAGGACTTAATTGTACATTCCATTGTTTGGTGTGGTTAATGTTTTTATCATTCTTTTTAGAGATGCAAACTCTTGTGCATTGGTTAATGTTTGATCAGTTTTGGCCTTCAATAGTTTTTGTTTTAATAGGTCAAGGTACAGTTGAAAATCTTGCAAGAGTTGATGTGTGTTTTCATACTGGAAAATTATTTACTTTTATTCAACTTAGTTTCTGTGTTACATTTATATATTTATGTTTATTTGTTGCTTTCGTAGTCTATAGTTTGGATTCTGTTTCTTTTATGTCACTTTTTTAATCCCTTTTAGTTTGGGCGAGTTTAATATTCTGACATGTAAAAGAGTATAGCTTCATGTATCAATGCTGTTCTTGGATGCTAGATATATATATTTATATTTAATATGTGTTTTACTAAATGAAGGACCTCAGGGTTTAAAGAACTTTGTGAGCCAAGTTATTCTCTTTGAAAGAAGAATGGTAAAGTTGATTAATTCCTTACTGTTTCAATGCTTGGCTCATATAGGTTTTGGTCGGATTGGAAGATTGGTTTTACGAGTAGCAATATTCAGGGATGATATTGACGTGGTGGCAGTGAATGATCCTTTTATTGATGCTAAATACATGGTAAGGATGTCAAGCTAGCTGCAACTTGATGGATTTCAGCTGCCAATGTTGTTGCTATGCTGATGAATAGTCATTATAATTTATAAATTAAAATGGCACTACTCAGATGATGCAAAAAAGTTTTCTTATGTTTGTAAGACTGCATCGAGCATAATATTTGGTTGACATATCTTTTCTTACAACCTGTTAGATGTTTGCTTCATAATGCATAATGATATGACTTAAGTCAAGTTTTTGTGCCGTGCTTGCTTGATTTCTTGTTGTGTTAATAGTATGTTGTTGAATGCGGTGATTTTTTTTTGTCTAAAGTGGCTAAAATGATTCTGCTCTACTTTAATATGGTCAGGGCAAACTGTGTTATAAAGTATGTGGAAGAACGTTTAAATTGCATTTTATTTCAGTAGCTTTTAATTTTGGTAATCACCTCATAGGAATGGAGGTGCTCATTGTGTGTTCTCTTAAGAAATCATCTAGTCTCCTGGACTTGTAATTCACTTTTACGCTATCTTCTCTTCATAGTATTAAATGTGAGAGATGTCTTAAATCCTGATCATTAATTGCTTTGAAATTATTTTTATCACCTTAAACCCTCTATAAATGTTACCAAGTATTTAGTTGCATATAATTATCTCAATTATCTATTGATCAAAAAATGATTCTATTCTTTCAGATCTAACTTGAATCATGCTTATGCTTGTTGTGTGCAATGCTTGCAGTTTGGATTTTATTGTGAGCTTATTTTTATGTCAAGTTGAGAGCATGGCAGCTTGTTAAATTGGCACCTTAAAATTTCTCACATTTTTTGGATTATGGTCTGAGGCGAGTAGTAGCTGTAGTGATGTACCATGGTCATTAATAGGCTTATGATGCTACCTTGAATGACCTTTATATTACATGAAATTATATGTATCTGAATGAAATGAGTATTTTCAGTGTATTTTATTAAATTGATGTCCTTTGCTAATAGTTCAACTTAAGTAACAGTTACTCCTAATTGTCTTCTAAGGTCATCCCATTATGTGAAAATGGTTATGATATTTTCTATTCTTTATCCAGGCCTACATGTTTAAATATGACTCTACTCATGGATTATTCAAAGGAAGCATTAAGGTTGTAGATGATTCAACCTTAGAAATCAATGGGAAGCAGATTAAGGTTGTGAGCAAAAGGTAATTTTCATCAGATCTTAGCATGAAAGTGTATACATATTCTTTATTTGCTTATAACACTTGCAAATGTGGGTGTTTTTTGTTTAAAGCTTATTGTAAATTGAGCTGACAAGTAAAATCTAAACCTTTAATCAGGGACCCTGCTGAGATTCCTTGGGGTGATTATGGAGCTGAGTATGTTGTTGAATCTTCCGGTGTTTTCACAACAATTGACAAGGCTTCAGCACATAAGAAGGTTTCTTTTAGCAATTTATTTTGTTCTGTCTCAGTCAGTCAAATGTGTGACAGCCCACCATGCACGTACAAATCCATTTACATTTGCATGAAATTCTTTGTAACATTGAACTTTTCTGTCTTTGTAGGGTGGAGCCAAGAAAGTAGTTATATCAGCTCCATCAGCTGATGCTCCCATGTTTGTGGTTGGAGTAAATGAGCAGACATACAAGCCAAACATGGACATTGTTTCAAATGCAAGCTGTACTACCAACTGTCTTGCTCCTCTTGCTAAGGTCGGTTGTTACTTGTTTTTATTGTTTTGTTTTGGTTCTTGTTGTAGTTGTTTTTTCTTCTTCTTTGTGTGTGTGTGTGCGCACGCTCTGGATGAGTAGAAGAAACAGAAACAGAATTGATTTACAAAGAGTAGAGAGACCAAAAGAAAAACCAAAGACTGACAGTCTTACTAGAAACAGCAAGATGAAAAGTATGGGAAATTTCTTTATAAAGCAACAATGAGCTGTGATTTTTGTAATGATTAGTGAAATTGTTCAAACTTGATTTTGAATTTATGAATGCATCTGGTTATATTTCCTTGTGCTTTTGGTTTTAGCTAATACGCTTTTGGTCTTGCTCCTCTTGCTAAGGTGTGTGCGTGTGTGTGGAAACAGCAAGCTAAAAGAATAAGAAATTTCTTTAAAAAGTAACAATTGAGTTGTCATTTTTTGAAATGATTAGTGAAATTGTTCAAACTGGATTTTGAATTTATGAATGCATCTGGTTAAATATCCTTGTGCTTTTGGTTTGAGCTATTATGCTGTTTAGTTATTCAGTGATTTTCTTATTACTTTACACAGGTTATTCATGAGGAATTTGGTATTCTTGAAGGTTTAATGACAACTGTTCATGCAACTACAGGTTTGTTTTTCACTTTATTTGTTTCTATCATAGGAGATTAGTTTACAAGTTGGTTACTTGACTCTTGTTTCTAATGTTCAGCCACACAGAAGACTGTTGATGGCCCATCAATGAAGGATTGGAGAGGAGGCCGTGGAGCTGGACAGAATATCATTCCTAGTTCTACTGGTGCTGCAAAGGTAGTGAAATCTAAATTCATAGGGAAATCTAAAAACAATGCTGGTTTTTATGTCATGGTTTGATTCTTATTCTTATTATTATGTTTATTATTTTTTATTTTGGAACTATAGGCTGTTGGAAAGGTTCTCCCAGAACTGAATGGAAAACTTACTGGAATGGCCTTCCGTGTTCCAACTCCTAATGTCTCGGTGGTGGACCTAACTTGTCGACTTGAGAAGAGTGCTTCCTATGAAGATGTCAAGGCAGCCATAAAGTATGTTCATGCATTCTTTGTGAAGTATCTAATCATTGCATTTATTCCTCTCTTGTGTTTGTCTAAGTGTGTAATTGTCTTATTTTTAATTTTTTTTTGTGATTGGTGATATAGGTATGCATCAGAGGGACCACTTAAAGGCATTCTTGGGTACACAGATGAAGACGTAGTCTCCAATGATTTTGTTGGTGACACAAGGTATAATTTCTTTGATGTGCATTTTTAATACATTTTAATTACACTGATGGAACTATTGGCAATGTCATGCGTAAGAAGTCTGTTTTCATCTTGCTAATATTCTCTTAACTAGTTTTTTTAAATGGCCCAGAAAAATCCATTGAAAAAAACAAGATCATATTGATGAAACTAATAGTAGTTATGCTGTTATCTGTTAAAATCTGTTTTTTAACATTTGGATGATGTAATTTTTCTAAGCATATCCTTTACCTTTACCATAAGACCTTGTACAACTTGCCTTCAATTGCTTACCAATGGTTAATTTTGTGGTCTTGCCAATCAACTATCTCCCTCTCTTGGTTCTATATCCTTTCATTTCATTCTTGTCAATTCATCTCATCAAAAGCTGAAGTGTATTTTGTGAAGATTCATCATACTTTGACATCTCTTCACTGCAGATCAAGTATATTCGATGCCAAGGCTGGAATAGGGCTTAGCACTTCCTTCATGAAGCTTGTTTCATGGTACGATAACGAGTGGGGATACAGGTAAAAATCTTTTCACACTACAAGTTCCAACTTTCTTGTGCTGTGTTATAGTCTGAGTTTTGTAGAGGGTGACAAATCATGATTTTGCATTTTTCTACCAGCAACCGAGTTTTGGACCTTATTGAGCACATGGCGTTGGTGGCGGCCAACTATTAAGTATTGTTGTGGCTGCGATGACATTTTTTTAGAACTCTTGCTACGAGTTTGGTGGGAGAGTAGTTAATATATTTTGATAGGGTTTCAGGTTTTTCCTTGTCTCATTTGGTGCGATTTAAAACTTCGCATGCTTCAGTTTGAAAATAATGAAAATTCCAAGATGAATGGGCTTTGATAATAGTCTCATTGGAGTGGATGCCATTGATATACATATTGCGGAGGGTTTCTTTTGCTTCTCCTTTTGCTTTCTAGTAACTTTTGACATGGATAGAAATGGTGTCATTCCTATGTTTAATAATGCAAGTATTAAATACCAAATACATCTGAATGTGGATGCAGCCTGACATTATAGGCCTAATAAAGTTTTTTTGAACAACCTTAAAAAAAGGCATTAATTCCTTTTTTATTTACTATTGCTGGCCAGTCATGGTGATTTGAACAGGAGGAATACCATTTATTGATTTTTTTCAAGTTCAGTTAATTGTTTCTTGAACCATTAAATTACCTTTAATCAATCTAAATGCATATTATATTGCCACCTGAAGTTTACCAAGGCATCTCTATTTTTATTAAAAATAAATTACGCAATTCTTTAAGAAAGAAAAAAAGAAAGTAAGAAAAACAGAATAATTTAAAAATAAAAAAAAAGTTGTATACAATACATTTACATAAAAAATAAAAGAAAAAATAATATGTCAAAAGGAAATTTTATAGAAAAAGAAACTAATTTGATATTTGTCCTTTATAGTTTATAAATAATGCATCTAAATGTATTTTTGGAGGGTAAATATACTCACTATATACCTAATTAGATGTTTTTCTTTTATAAAAAAGGTTTTTTCTTTTTAGTTTTGAATAACTTTCTTCTTACAGAATAGTATTTTAATAGCATTTAATATTCATTGGATAAGTAATTTTTTTTTAAAGGAGGTAATATTTTGAGGAAATTACATCTTTTATAGTTTTTTTTTTAAGTTTACAAAAATATGGATTTTTTATCAAAAGAACCTATTTTATGACTTTTTAAAAAAAATCAATTTTATGGATTGAGTTTCTTATATTTTTGTATAAAAAAATTGTCTTAATTAAGTTTATTTAAATTAGGAGATTATTTTTCATAATTTAATATAAAATTTTAAATATCACAAATTTATTTTTACTTCACTATTTTTAGTTTGAGATATTGACGAAAATGATACTCAAATTTTTTCAAAAATTATACTTTAATACCCAATTTTTTTTTCTTGCCATAATAATACATTTCGTACGTATAAATGTAGAGTCGTTAGTACCTACAGATAACGGCTTACATGATTATATTGGTTGGTGTCATTTTAATTATTGAAATGTTATAAAAGTTAATTTTAACTAATAAAAATGATAAAAAACATTAATAAAACTAACAAATAATTTTAAAAACATTTTAATAAAAATAGAATCCTATTTATTAAAAAACGTTTTTTTTTTTATCAAAACTTTCAAGATTAAAATAAAATATTTGTACAAAATTAAAAACAAATCACGTTCTGCCTCTTTCTTCTTCTTCTTATGTGTTGCAGGCAGACCGAAGGAGCTTGGAGGAGTGGCTTCAAGGTGACGAAAACACCCTCGTCTTCAGTTCGGCAGAGCTTAGAAGAGTGGTTTTAGACTACGACGGCACCCGAGACGTAGCTCAGATCTGGACGACGAAAGGGAGGTCAGGACGTCGTCCTTAGGGACTGAGAACGACGAAGAAGTAGTTGAGTGTTAGGGGTTGAGGACGGCAGAGAGGTTGGGCGTTAGGGGTTGAGGACAACAGATCACGAGGGTTGTGCATTTCTGCTGGATCTGGGTAGATCTGAATATGAGTTTCAAGGATATGAACTCAATGGCAGTTTTAATTTGAATATAAGGTTGGGGTTGGAAATGGGGTCGAGGAGGGCTGGGCTGGGTTGGGCTTGATTTTGTATTTTGCTTTTTAATATGAATGATTTATGGTTTATGAATCTGGGTTTGAGTTTTTTTGTTCTAGATTATGATTTATGAATGTGAATGGTTGATTCACTCTTGTTCTTTGTTAGATTTAAAATGATGCTTAGTTTCTTTTTTTTTTTGCTGATGTATTTTGATTTTGATTTTGGATTTTGGATATTGGTGGTGATGTTTAACAATTTTTTTCGTTTTAATCTGAGTTGGGTTGAAGATAACCCAAGAACTTGTTCGTAAGATGTTTTTGTATGATGTTGGTTTGTAATATGATGTTTAACAATTTTGGATTTCAGATATGGATGGTGATGTTTGTTGAATGGGAATGCGGAGGAACTCGTGAGAACATGTTTTTTCTTTCAAAAATCTAAATTAATTTTATTTTTTTTAGTTTTGGTTTATTTAAGATTTAATTAATTTAGATTGAGTATTATAATTATTCATTATTAATTTTTATTCATGAAAATGTTTTTATAATTTTTTAATTGAATTAAAAATATATATGTTATTTAATTTTTAAGATTTAAATTAATTTTTATAATATTTCAATAATTAAAATGATTACACTCAAGTTAGCCGTTAACACTGGGTGCTTTTTATGGACGGAATGTATTATTGTCACAAAAAAAGATTTGGGTATTAAAATGTAATTTTTGAAAAGATTTGGATATTATTGTTGTCAATATCCTTTTTACTTTTTATTTCTTCAACTTTTCTTCTTGTTCACGTCTTATTTCTCCTCCTTATTTGTCAAACTTATTTTAGAGAAAATTTCTTATTAAGACGTCTCCCTTCAACTAGAAATATTTTATTATTTATTATCATTTTTTATTAGGAGAATTCTGGCGTCCTCACAGGACTGAGACCTTCATGTGGGGCCCAGATTTTTGCCAAGTGTCAATTTTAGATTGGTGTTAAAATGTTGACTTTTTAATATTTTTACTTGGTATAACCGGTTGTATAACCGGCTGTGTTTTTTTAGCTGACACAGTTTAAATAAGTGGGGGTAGAAGCGTAATTTTAGGTCCAATAAACTGTAGAGAGGAGTTGGGACTTATTTACGATTGTGGACACGTAAATATTTGACTGCTACTAAGTAACTATTATAATTGACTTACACAAATGTATAATAAAATAACGTAACAAAAACTGAAGCTGTTTTTTTTTATGCGGTATAAGAAATGAATATAATGTGGTGGAAAGTTTTTAATATTAATAATAATTTTTTTTAAATGTATGGATTATTGAACGACACACCGCATTACAATTTAGTAGTTAATTTTTGCATGTACTTTTTATTTTGCATGAATATTAGGCATATTGGTATATGTATTAGCCATGTAAGAAGTTTCATTCTGGTAAGTAACTTTTGAGGGTTTGTTAAGTGAGAAAATTAAAGTACAACGCAACGAGAACATATATTTTAGTGTTAGTTTGTACATTTTTTTTTCTATTAAGTTTCAATGCTTTGGTTTTTGTTTGAAGTCATTTTTCTTCTAGTATTGGATGACTTCATAATATACGTCTAATTATGTGTGATAATATGTGACGACCCTAAGGTAGGGTACGTCCGCCACATACTCGTAATTCTAGGGTTTACGAGTATGTAAGACACTTGACCAAATGAATTTAAATAAAATGATACAAAGAAATACAGAAAAATTTAAAACTTTTATATAAACTTATTAGTATAAATTATTACACATATGAATACTTTAAATTTAATGCAGCCATATGAAAACTCTAAACCACTATTGCATTGCTACTGAGTCCGTGCTCCACAAGTTGCTCAACAGCTAAAGCCACACCTGGAAAAATGTTGGAAAATAACATAATGAGCTAACGCTCAGTAAGCAAATCTCATGCATACACATACACATGAATGTCGTGAGTTTGAAGTGCCCATATACTAATATGCTGACTTATATATTTATGCATTTTGTTTATTGCTCATGCACTTTCAAACTTTACTTTTATGATCTTTCTTTTAGTTTCACATTTTTTTTATGGGCCCAATATCACTTGTGCACACTGTTTGATTCGGCTAATGCCTGCAGGGCTTGTTACACATATCATATAGAATCTCATGGGTTCTCCTCCGGCTAGCCATCATCACAGCTAGGCTCATCATAACACTCATTTCATCGTTGCCATAGCTGCCATACTTATTACACATATGGAGGAGAAAGACGGGAACATGGCAAGCATGTCTGAATGGTCAACTCTGACCTAGCCCATACTAGTGGGCAGCCGCTATTAGTCTTATAGACCTCCGTCTTCTTTGCTGAACTTACTTAATTGCTTCATCAAAACAGTGGCACCCTTTTTAAACATCTTATTATCACTTTGCTTAAGTCTTGGGTCATTAAAATGTTTAATTTTACATAAGACTTTTCAAAGCATTTCATAACTTTTCTCATATTCATATGCATGGTCTTATATCACATAATAATGTATCACATAACTGTACATGCCATGCATACATGCTGATGCTGAAATGCCAATGTTTATGTTCATGATTCATGTTGATGGTATTCAATCAAGACATTGCATCACATCTCATATAACTCAAAACATCTTTAGTCATAATACATGAAGCTTTGGGTTGGTGACGTTGTTATACCTTAACGTAGAGCTATGGCTCAGGTCTAAGGTTTCCAGCCTAAAAACTTAAACGTTTCATATATCATAACATATAACAAAATCATGAACATAACAGTAATCTACATATTCATCAACATAAGAACACATACTTGCACATAATTCATATCAATCTTAACCAAGTAAGACATCTTTCACATATCATGAAATTCATCAATTTCATATCACACAACACTATCATGATATTCATATAACCATTCTTCACATACTTATCACATGTATCATCATCATCCCATACTTAACTCATCAGATATACACAATCAATGTAGTCATGCATCTTACACTTAAGCACAAAAGGTGAGATTCACTTACCTTAGGTCCTTAGCTTATTTTAAAAGTGCTCACCAAGAGTCAATCAATCAAATCCATACAAATCCTATTCAAGATACATCATTTATTAAATTCTATCAAAATCGTAAATATACACTATTGATAGTGTATATTAACAATACCAGAAACTATATAAATGATAATAATAATTATTATCAACGTAATGCAAATAACTCTTCATATAAAACCATGCTTTAAACCTTGCTCATAAGATAATGTACTCTTATGATAATAATAACAAGAATAATAATTATCGTCTATAAATAAACTTACTTCAATATTAATAACAAAATACTTCAATAACAATACATATATGAATATATATATTGAATTAGTCATTTTATAAAAGAAATCATAATTTTAACATAAAGTTATAATAATCGATATAATGATAATGATAATAATATAAATATAAATATTTATATTATTATTAATTAGTCATAATATCAATTCCAGTGATATAATAAATATACTTTCTCCAAAATTCACTGGTCTTACAAATATCAATAACTGTAAGAAACTAATATTTGATATTATTTTAATATTCAAATATTAACAAAAATATTAATATACAATAATAAAGGTTAAATAATAGTTTTACTATAAATCACACTTTTCATATGTATATATATACATGAATCTGTATTCTTGATTTACTTAACAAAACAATAACAATAATAATTAAAATTAATTAATCATAATAATTTTCATATTAATGGAAAATCAATTAATTATGTATTTTTTTTTATAATTTATTTAATATTTAATATTTTCTAGAAAATTAGACAACACAACGACTATAAAGTGGACAATCCCAAAATCAAATCCTGTATCAAAAATACATATAATCCCAGACAGCCAGTATAATTACAGAAAAATATTCCATATATCAATAATATATAATTATATACTATAAATACACATGATAACAATTACTCTAATCAATCACAATTAAATCATAATATATAGGTCAAAGAAATTATACCACAATGATCGGGTTCCACAACAAGTCAAATGGTGATTTTCTGAAACTCAAAACATACTTCGAAACCTCTAATACTAAGTTTTGACCGTCGGTCTACGGTGGATCGCGGTGGCTCGTGGTGGGCCCACCACCCAACTATGGTAGATGTAGGAACAAGTTATTGAGTTTTGAAGCCCACAACACGAGGAACACGATGGTGGTGACGGATCGGCAAACGGATGCCCGAGGTGGCCGAATCACAACTTTGAAGTCGCAGGGTGGCCGAACTTAAATCGACCAGTTGAGGTGTTTAATCGGCGAGTGAGCTCTAGATTCCTGCGTGGTCGATAGTTCGGAGGCCTCTGAATCCAACGGTCCGGCGCGTGGCTATAAACGGTGACCGCCGGTGGATGTTCGGTGGTCGGGCAGACGCACGCACGAGAGAGAGAGAGAGAGAGAGAGAGAGAGAGAAGAAAGTTTTTCTGAAGAGAGAGAGAGAGAGAAGAAAGTTTTTCTGAAGAGAGAGAGAGAGGGGCTCGGGTAAAAAGAAAGGCTGAAGCCTTATTTATTTATTATTTTTTTTACACTTGGACCCAAAATACTATTTTTTTTTTCAATTAAGCCCTTTAGCAAAACTTTCTTAATTTTATAAAAATCCCCAATTGAAATTATATGACATTTGGGTCCAATACTTGACTACTCAAGTTTCTCTCTCTTTAATCTCATTAACAATATAAAATCATATTTTAAATACTATTTTTCCATTAGTATTTCTTAAATTTGTAAACTTTGTACACTTTATGCATTAAAACTCTGATTTATAATAAAAATTTGTATTATGAAAATGTTGGATATTACACAATATTTAAAGAAAATAATAATACTTGACTTGTGTGTTTTTTTTTTTTCTAGTTAATTTAGTGGAAATAAAGAAAGAGTGATAACATTTAGGAGATAATGGTTGTAAAAATAATCACTAATACACTCCTTTTGGTTCAGCTGAAATGCATAGTGAGATATGTGAGTTAAAGTGCACACCACATTTAGTGGCTTAGGTGACGAGGAAATTATTATTTTGTTATTGATTGCACTGAAGATGAGGTCAACCAATTGAGAAGTGTCGATTGTATGAGTATGTCGTATTGGATGCAGTAGGACGTCCCAAATCATGCTTTTGTACTATATGCTAGAGTGATTGTAAACATAGACACCCTTCTGGTTTAGTGGTAATACTTTCTTACTATACGACCACACTTGCTTGATTCTTGTATCTAATTGCAAGTCTTTCGGGGATCGTGAGAGTATGTAAGTTGTCATTTTGCTACCACCCCTTATGTCTATATTCACAACCTTCTCTCCATGCTCCTCGTAAGTCATAAATGAACCTACAAGGAGTATTGTCTAAATGAGTACATAGATAGGTGTTGAGTCTAGTTTTTGTTATGTTTTGGTGATGTTTTTAGTAGTCTTTTATTTCGTTTTTCTTTCATTTAGTGCGGGTTTATGCATTGTTTGTTTGTTTTTGTGAATATCAGGAAGAATTGAGCATGTGGAAGAAAATGTCAAAGAAAGGGAAGAAATAATCAAGTTTTTCATCATATTTTGATAAAGAATGGTTCTCAACACAATTTGGAAGTGTTGGTGAAATTTTGGGATGAAAACTTGAAGAATTGAGAAATTCCTTAAGAGCCACGGCATGAGCAAAGTGGAGCCGCGGCTAGGGGGAGAAATAGAAGCATTGTTTTTGAGGACATCTTCGGGCCACGGCATAGCTATAGAGAGTCGCGGCATAGATGGGCATTTTGCCCAGAACTCGTTGGTGCGGGCTGCGGCATGGCTTCAGAGGGCCGCGGCATGGAAATGGCTTTTTGCCCAGGAATTTGGACACGGGCCGCGTCATAGTATATGTAGAGCTGCTGCCTGCTTCTTTAAAATTTGAAACCTTAGGTTTTAACTTGGCGAAAAAGAAGAAAGAAGACACGTATGGATTGTGGAGAATGCTGGTTTTGAAGGCTGAAGACCTAGAGTATTTTTACATGTTTTTCTTCTTCTCCATGATGTTATCTTTAATTTTTGTTGTGATTAGCATTATGATTATGAACTAATTTTTCTGTTTAAGATGTTTAATTGAATCACTTGAATCCCTGTTATGAACTAATGCAATTTTAATATTCTTCTTCTTCACTCTTCTTCAATTCCATATATTCTGTTCTTTTAAATTGATTATTGATTGGCCATCTTTAGTCATTTACATATGTTTTTAAGTCAAAATCTGAGAAGTGAGATTTAATTATGCTGTGGTTATATTGGACATAATTCTAATTTAGAACGAAAGTATCTGAATTAATTGTGTAACTGTTATTAAGTTGATTGAGAATAATGCTACCTGCGTGGTTCAATTTACCATAGAAATATAGGAAATTGTCATCTAGGTTGAGTTTATAATTCATAGTATGATTATAGGCTGCTTTATCAACTTGTTAATTGAATTAGGTCAAAAGAAGAAGAATTCACACTTTGCATTAGGGAATAATAGGGAGGATAGTTGATGAGATTGAATATCCTAATTGTTTCTCAGTGATTAAATTAAAACTTTTTTTCCATTAGTTGTTATTCTATTCAATTTTCAATTATTGTTTATGCAATTTATAGTTTCTTTTGCTGTATTTATAAAAATCAAGAATTTCAATTCATCAAATAGAACAAGAAATTAATTGACTGGTAATTGATAAATCAGTCCTTGAGGACGATACTTGGTTTTACCATTTTATTACGAGTTTGCGACTGAGTGCACTTGCATAGCTATAAATTCCGCAACAAGTTTTTGGCGCCGTTGCCGGGGACTGAAAATAATTATCAATATCAGTCTAATTAATTTTTATTCTAATTTGATTTTAATTTCTCTTGTTTCTAATCTGTTCAGTTGCTTAATTTGTCTATCTCAGGTGAATTTTGGTATATGCGTGGCAGAAAAGGAAAAGACACACTTGTTCCTCTCAATCCCGAGATTGAAAAGTCTTGCAATCAAATCAGAAAGAACAAGAGAGAGGCCCAGAATTCTGTGAAGATGGCACAGAATGACGGGGATGGCAGGAATGTTCTAAATCCAGGAGTTGTACAAGGGGTTCAGGCTCAGACCAATGCTGAGAGGAGCCTGAGAGATTATGTGCTACCCACGCTGACGGGAGTACAAAATAGTATACGCCCACCAGCTGTAGAGGCCAACAACTTCGAAATCAAGCCTGCTATTTTACAAATGGTGCAGTCCTCTGTGCAATTCAATGGGTTGCCCTCTGAAGATCCTCACACCCATTTGTCCAACTTTATGGAGTTGTGTGGAACCTTCAAATATAATGGGGTGAGTGATGACGCAATCAAGCTTAGGCTCTTCCCATTTTCTCTAAGGGACAGAGCTAAAAGTTGGCTGAACTCTCTGCAGCCAAACTCTATTGTCACCTGGCAAGATCTAGCTCAGAAATTTTTGTCCAAATTCTTCCCTCCGTCCAAAGCTGCTAAATTGAGGGGAGAGATAAATAACTTTTGCCAGAATGACGGAGAGTCACTGTATGAAGCTTGGGAACGCTTTAAGGAACTCCTGAGAAGATGTCCTCATCATGGCATTGAACAGTGGATGCTAGTACAGAATTTCTACAATGGTTTATGTCCTACAACCAGAACCATTATTGATGCTGCAGCAGGTGGCACTTTTATGAGCAAGAGCGCAACTGGTGCTTATGAGCTACTAGAGGACATGGCCACAAACAATCATCAATGGTCTAAGGAAAGATCATCAGGAGTTAGGAAGGTAGCTGGGGTGCATGAGCTGGATGCAATCAATGCTTTAACAGCGCAAGTAGCCTCTCTGACAAAGCAGTTACAACAGAGCAGTGTATCTGCTAATGCGGTTGAGATGGCAATGAGGTGTGAAATGTGTGGTGGTGCTCATTCTTCAGTGCCCTATCTGTATAAATAATAACACCTCAATGGATCATGCCCAAGTTCAAGCGGTGGGAAACTTTCAAAGGCCGCTCAATAATCCATTCTCCAACAACTACAATCCTGGGTGGCGAAATCATCCCAATTTTTCGTGGAAAAATAATCAAGGTCAACAACCTCAGTTTCAGGGCCAATTTTAGAATAACATGCCTCAGCCACCTATGAATCAAGCTTCATCATCACAACAGTTTAGGCCTCAACAATCAATGCCTCAACTTGAGAGGCCTAATGAATTGCAAGCTGCCTTGTTGACTCTTACTAATACTCAGACTCAATTTATAACTGAGACCAGATCCTCTATTCGAAACCTTGAGACACAGGTTGGGCAGTTGGCCAATATACTCAATAAAAGACCCCAGGGAAACTTGCCTAGTAATACTGAAGTAAACCCCAAGGAGCAAGTACAGGCAATTACTCTGAGGAGTGGGAAGCAAACTACGCAGCCTAGATCTCCACAGGCAGTGGTTCAGAATAAAGGGATGGGTGAACAGTCTGATTCAGAAAGGGTTACTGAAGACCATCAACAGTCAGAACAGAGTCCGCCAGTTGTTATTGAGCAGCCAGTTAGAGTTCCATACCCTCAGAGGCTTAGAAAGACTACACTTGATAAACAGTTTTCTAAGTTTCTTGAGGTATTTAAAAAGCTGCACATAAACATTCCTTTTGCTGAGACCTTGGAGCAGATGCCCAGTTATGTTAAGTTCATGAAGGGGATTCTGTCAAAGAAAAGGAAAATGGAGGACTATGAGACTGTAGCGCTCACTGAAGAGTGCAGTGCTATTTTACAAAGGAAATTACCCCAAAAGCTGAGAGATCCGGGGAGTTTCACCATACCTTGCACCATTGGCAAGTTTGAATGTAAGCACGCCTTATGTGATCTGGGGGAAAGTATCAATTTGATGCCCTTATCAGTGTTCAAAAGACTTGGTTTGGGGGAGGCAAAACCCACAACTGTCACTTTACAGCTCGCAGACCGATCGTTAACACATCCACGATGTATTATTGAGGATGTTCTTGTGAAGGTGGATAAGTTCATATTTCCCGCTGACTTTATTGTTCTGGACATGGAGGAGGACACATATGTCTCGATTATTCTCGGTAGGCCATTTCTAGCCACAGGCCAAGCTCTTATTGATGTTCACAAAGGAGAGCTTAAGCTTAGAGTTCAAGGAGATGAGGTGGTCTTTAATGTCTTCAAGTCTATGAAGTATCCGGTGGCTAGTGACAGTTGTTTTAGTGTGGATGTGATAGAAAAGGCAGTCTCCAAGAGAAGAATGAGCAGTGATGCCTTAGAGGCAGTATTATTGGGTGATGAGGGCGACGATGATGATGATGCTGAGATCAGAGAATGTGTGAACTGGATCAACTCGTTCTTACCATATTGGAAGAAATTTCACGAACTAGCAGATGCGACTGATAAACCGCTAACCTCCATTCAGCAGCCACCGCAGTTGGAATTAAAGGTCCTCCCAGATCACTTGCGCTATGCTTACCTAGGAGAGAATGAAATCTTACCTGTCATTGTGTCAGCTGACCTGTCAAATGTAGAATTGGAGAAACTGTTGAGGGTTCTAAGGGAGCATAAATTGGCCATTGGGTGGACCTTGGCAGATATTACAGGAATCAGCCCATCGACAGTGATGCATAAAATTTTGTTGGAGGAGAATAGCAAGCCATCCATAGAGGCCCAGAGAAGACTCAATCCAGCTATGAAGGAAGTAGTATTGGAGCAGATTCTTAAATGGTTGGATGTTGGGGTGATCTACCCAATTTCTGATAGCGCATGGGTGAGCCCTGTGCAAGTGGTACCTAAGAAGGGTGGAATGACTGTGGTGAAAAATGAGAACAATGAACTCATTCCAACAAGAACTGTAACGGGGTGGCGGATTTGTATAGACTACCACAAGCTCAATAAGGCCACAAGGAAGGATCATTTTCCTATGCCTTTCCTTGATCAGATGCTCGATAGATTGGCGGGCCATAGCTACTATTATTTATTGGATGGGTATTCTGGGTATCATCAGATCGCTATTGCACCAGAGGATCAAGAGAAAACAACCTTCACATGTCCTTATGGCACATTTGCTTTCCGGAGAATGCCATTTGGACTATGCAATGCCGCTGCAACATTTCAACGGTGCATGATGGCCATATTTTCAGACATGGTAGACCGGTGTATTGAGATTTTCATGGATGATTTCTCTATTTTTGGTTCATCATTCGACCTCTGTTTGGGTCACTTGGAGAACGTGCTGCGTCGTTGTGAGATGGAAAATCTGGTGTTGAATTGGGAGAAATGCCATTTTATGGTGAAAGAGGGGATTGTTCTTGGCCATAAAATTTCAAGTGAGGGAATTGAGGTAGATAGAGCAAAAATTTCTACCATTGAAAAGCTGCCTCCACCAGTTTCAGTCAAAGGAGTTAGAAGTTTTCTTGGTCACGCTGGGTTCTATCGAAGATTCATCAAAGATTTCTCAAAGGTGTCCAAGCCTCTCTCGAATTTGCTTATGAATGGAGTTGTCTTTGATTTTAATGACGAATGTTTGAGGGCGTTCAATTTCTTGAAAGAAAAGCTTATTTCTGCTCCAATTGTGATAGCTCCGAATTGGGAATTGCCTTTTGAGTTGATGTGTGATGCCAGTGATTACGCAGTGGGGGCAGTTCTGGGACAGCGGATTGACAAGGTATTCAGGTCTATTTACTATGCTAGTCGGACTCTAAATGATGCTCATCTGAATTATGCCACTACAGAAAAAGAATTGCTAGCTATTGTGTTTGCTTGTGATAAATTCTGACCATATCTTATTGGTAACAAAGTGATTGTCTACACTGATCACTCTGCCATTAAATATTTGATTGCAAAGAAAGATGCCAAGCCCCGCCTGATTAGATGGATTCTTTTGCTTCAAGAATTTGACTTGGAGATTCGTGACAAGAAGGGCAGCGAGAATGTGGTGGCGGATCATCTCTCTAGACTTGAGTTGGAGGAGACTGAAAATAAGAAAGCAGTGCAAATCAATGATCACTTTCCTGATGAGCAGTTGTTTGGGGTAAGTGAGACTTTAGCTGTCCCTTGGTTTGCAGACATAGTGAACTTCTTGGTTGCAAAAATTGTGCCTCCTGAAATGTCAAAGCAGTAATTAAAGAAATTCTTTTCTGAGGTGAAACACTACTATTGGGAGGAACCTATTCTCTATAGGCACTGTGTTGATCAGATTATCAGAAGGTGTGTTCCTGAAGAAGAGATGCAGTCCATTCTTAATCACTGTCGTACTCAACAATGTGGAGGGCACTTTGGAGCATCAAGAATAGCGGCCAAGGTATTACAAAGTGGTTTCTATTGGCCTTCATTATTCAAGGATGCCAATGTTTTTGTAAAAGCCTGTGATAGGTGTCAGCGAACTGGTAATATCTCAAGGAGAAATGAAATGCCTTTACAGGGGATTCTTGAGGTGGAATTGTTTGATGTATGGGGCATCGATTTCATGGGGCCTTTTCCACCATCTTACAACAATGAATACATTCTATTGGCAGTGGATTATGTATCCAAATGGGTGGAGGCTGCAGCAACTAGAGCCAATGACGGTAAAACTGTGCTTAATTTTCTGCAGAAACATATTTTTACTAGATTAGGCACTCCCCAAGCTCTGATTAGCGATGAAGGGAAACACTTTGTGAATAAGCAACTGGATGCATTGTTGGCTCGTTATGGAGTTTATCACCAAAAAGCTTTGCCTTACCATCCTCAATCAAATGGGCAAGCTGAAGTTTCAAACAAAGAAATAAAAAGCATCCTTGAGAAGACCGTTGACAGTTCAAGAAAAAATTGGTCGAAAAAGTTAGATGATGTGATTTGGGCTTACAGAACTGCATTCAAAACACCAATAGGCATGTCTCCTTACAGGTTGGTGTTTGGTAAAGCATGTCATCTGCCAGTTGAATTGGAGCACAGGGCATTCTGGGCTATGAAAAAGTTGAATTTTGATTGGAGTGCCGCTAGTGAACGAAGGCTGTTGCAACTGAATGAACTTGACGAGTTCAGAAATGAGGCTTATGAGAACGCCAAGATTTATAAAGAAAAAACAAAGGCTTGGCATGGCAAGAACTTAATCAGAAAAGAGTTCCAACCAGGGCAGCAGGTACTTCTTTACAATTCAAGACTGCGACTGTTTCCTGGCAAATTGAAGTCAAGATGGTCAGGGCCATTCACTGTCGTCCAAGTCTTTCCATATGGTTCTGTGGAAGTTCGGGGCAATTCAGGTGATTCCTTTAAAGTCAATGGTCAGATATTGAAGCCATACTTGGGTGGTAGTTTTGATCAAGCGAAGTCTATCCTCCTTCTAAAGCCTCTCTGAAGAGGGGTTCAGCGTCCGGCTAAATGACGTTAACGACAGCGCTTGTAAGAGGCACCCTATGTTTTACTTGTTATTTATTTTACTTTTGTATTTGTAAACAATGGATATTTGGTTTATTTTTGGACTTTTAGAATCGTGAAAAACGTGAAAAATCAAATTTTTTTTAAAAAAGATCAAAAAAATAAAAAAAATAGGAAATCCTTAAGGGCCGCGGCATAGCCATATGATGCCGCGACATTGGGGGTTCCAGAGGCCCATGGATTTTTGAAGTATAGGGGCGGGTCGCGGCATGGATGAGGAGGGCCGCGGCATTGAACCCCAGTTTTCCCAGAAAATCGAGGCGGGCCACGGCATAGGTATTAGAGGGTCGCGGCATTGTACCCTGGAAATTTTATGCGGGCCGCGGCATGGTCAAAGTAATGCCGCGGCCCGAGTCCGAAATTTGGGATAAAAAGCCCTAATTTGGCCACATTCTCACTCAATATCACTTTCATAAACTATTCTCCTACCCAAAACATCTTTTTCTCTCTATTTCTTGAGACTTCCATCAGCCAAGGAGACAAAAAGAAGAACTTTTGTGCCATTCAAGTAAGTGCATCTTACCTATTCTAGTGCTTTTGATTGGAGAATAGTTTGCATTGTGGTATTTTGGTTTGCTCTGTGCTTTTCTTGTGAGACGTTTAAGGGGTTTGTCGATTGTTTATCTGGGAATTAGTGTCTGTGCTGTTGATTGTGTTAATCATAAGTTTTGGGGGAGTGACACCTAAGGAAAATTGTACTCAAGGTCTTGAAAACCTATTTGTGAGTAGTTTGTTCTTGTTTTGAAAGACACTATGGGTCCGAAGAGAAATCCCCCTAGAGGAACCACCTCAAAGAAAGCCTCCTCATCGCGCACTCAACCACCACCAACACCACCTGCCCCAGCTGATTATGACACGAATTTATTTGTCAATAAGGACACAACTGATTTATTTAAAAATATTTATAAGAGATCGGTGGTAAGGGAAAGGGGGTTTGAGCTTAATGAGGCCACTACTGTACAAAACCCTGGTTATGACATTATCAAAGCTGAGATAGTGCCGTAAGTGGGGTTTCCTTTGTGACTCTACTCATGTGGGCTCAGCCAACTGCTCTCAGTTATATGAATTTTTTGCCAATTTCTCATATCAAGATGCAGAACAGAACAATTTTATCAGGGGTAAACTGGTGCTTACAACCTCTTATGCATTTAACCAATTACTGGGCCTTCCCTCATTGTCTGCACAAGAGGATGAACATTGGCAATTGGCCCATTTTGAGGAGCCCGACTATGATGCTGTGGCTGCCATTTTGAGTATGGAAGGGGCACGTTTCAATTATCATAATGGGAGGCCCAAAGAGTTGTACAGGTGGCAGCTAAACCCAATTGCGAAGGCGTGGGTTTATTTTGTGAGTGCATGTTTACTGCCGACTTCTCATCTATCTTCTATTGATAGAGAGCGCTGTTTGTTGGTGTATGCTATCATGACTCAAATGAAAGTTGATGTGGGTCGCATTATTCGCTATAGCATTCGCAACATCAGCAGGTTCAATACTATAGCTGGTGTCGCCCATGGTACCTTCCTCTCGACCCTCTGCAACACTTATGAGGTACCAGTCTACAACAGCGATCTAGTCCGGAGGCCAATGGGGGCAATCAATCAGAATTTGTTTACGGCATTCCCTTCGGCCTCTCTTACGCCGCCTGCCCCTAGCCAGCAAAATAAGCGCAGTTAGGCTGATGACACAGTAGACATCGATCAAGCTGAGGAGGAGGAAGCAGATGAACCAGGCCCCAGTAACCCACCTTCGAATTTGGCAATTGGTGGACCGATTGATGAGCACACGCAGCGTACGCATGATCGATTGGATTACCTTATTCAGCAAAATCAATACTTAATCCAATCAAGTCATGCGCAAAATTAGCACTATAATGACTTCATGGTGCAACAAAATGAGTACGGCCGAGTTCACATTGAGGAGTTGAATGAGTTAGTGACGAGGTGGACTATGAGCTCCGCTGATGAGAATTATTTCACTCCTCCGCCCCAGTACACTCCATACCAGTGGCCACCTCCACCACCTCCTCCGCCATACTGATGTGGCATCAGGTAAGTTCTCTTTCCTTGTTCTTTTCTTTATCACATTGGGGACAATGTGCATTTTAAGTTTGGGGGAGAGCTTATTTTGTTTTGTGCGTTGTTTAGTTTAGTGTTTAGTTTGTTGTGTTATTTTCTGTGTTGTTCAGTGTAACTGTTAAGCCATCATTCTTTTCTGTTGTTGCTTTGTCTTTGCTCGTGAAAAGGAAATTGAATTCAACTGTGTGCTTGGTTCAATTGTTTTAGAGTTTAATCTAAAAGTTTTGTGGGAAATTTTTAATATGTTTTGAAAATGCAACATTTTGGATTTTATTATATGAGTTTGACTAGGGTTGGTGGAATGATAATTTGACTTTGATAGAACTTGCATTATTTGGCCTTTGAGGCGAAATCATTGATGACATGTGTTTAGAAAAGTGATTTAGGAAATTTATTAGATCGATTGTGCCTTTCAAGCCAACCTTGATTTAATCATCCTTAGTTACCCTTTTTGAGCCTTAAACTTGGTTTTTGTTCTTGATTATACTATTTGAGCCTAAATTTCCTAACTTCATTATTTTTGTTTTCCTTTTCCTTTGTTATCATAAGCATATAATTTGTGGGAAAGAAGAATGAAGAATAGTAAGGATTTGGTATGATTGGAATGTAGTATGATTGTACAAAAAGAAGAGAGAGAGAAGTCTTTGAAAAAAAAAAAAAGAATCACTTTGTCACACTCCTTGATTATATAGATATAGAAAATCTTAAGTTTGGGGGAGTGTGATATTTAAAAAAAAAAAAAAACAAAAAAAAAAGAAAATGATGAAAGTGTTGTAATCTCTCTCTCTAATTGAATAAAATGGTGATTTTTGGTGTGGTGAAGAGAAATTTGGCTGGTTTCAGGGTTTTTATGCTTATGGTAATGATTGAGCCTAAATGACAATTTTATCTACCCTTGCCTAAGCCTAACGTTATAACCTGTGAAAGTCCTTTTGATTTCGAAACACGTGTTGTTGACATTAGTGGAGAAGGTCAAGTAATGCAAGCATATTGTAGAGTTGGTTTGTGGAATTTTCTGGAATGAGTTGAGCATATATGATAGAATCCAAGTGTTTTAGTCATTTTCATGATATATTATTGATTTCCCTAATTGAACTATACAAATTGGACTTTAAGGCAATTGAGCTAAAATTCTGGTTATAAATATTGCAATTGAGATTTCATGAGTTTTGGCAAAGCAGTGTAGATGGTAATGATGGTTTAGCTTGTTCGTTTGTGTTTGTTTCTTTTTGTTAGTTTAACTTGGTCTTTACTCGAGGGCGAGTAAATGTTAAGTTTGGGGGAGTTTGTTGAGTCTAGTTTTTGTTATGTTTTGGTGATGTTTTTAGTAGTCTTTTATTTTGTTTTTCTTTCATTTAGTGCGGCTTTATGCTTTGTTTGTTTGTTTTTGTGAATATCAGGAAGAATTGAGCATGTGGAAGAAAATGCCAAAGAAAGGGAAGAAATAATAAAGTTTTTCATCATATTTTGATAAAGAATGGTTCTCAACACAATTTGGAAGTGTTGGTGAAATTTTGGGATGAAAACTTGAAGAATTGAGAAATTCCTTAAGAGCCACGGCATGAGCAAAGTGGAGCCGCGGCTAGGGGGAGAAACAAAAGCATTGTTTTTGAGGACATCTTCGGGCCGCGGCATAGCTATAGAGAGCCGCGGCATAGATGGGCATTTTGCCCAGAACTCGTTGGTGCGGGCCGCGGCATGGAAAGGGCTTTTTGCCCAGGAATTTGGACACGGGCCGCGACATAGTATATGTAGAGCCGCGGCCCGCTTCTTTAAAATTTGAAACCTTAGGTTTTAACTTGGCGAAAAAGAAGAAAGAAGACACGTACGGATTGTGGAGAATGCTGGTTTTGAAGGCTGAAGACCTAGAGTATTTTTAAATGTTTTTCTTCTTCTTCATGATGTTATCTTTAATTTTTGTTGTGATTAGCATTATGATTATGAACTAATTTTTCTGTTTAGGATGTTTAATTGAATCACTTGAATCCCTGTTATGAACTAATGCAATTTTAATATTATTCTTCTTCACTCTTCTTCAATTCCATATAATCTGTTCTTTTAAATTGATTATTGATTGGCCATCTTTAGTCATTTACATATGTTTTTAAGTCAAAATCTGAGAAGTGAGATTTTAATTATGCTGTGGTTATATTGGACATAATTCTAATTTAGAACGAAAGTATCTGAATTAATTGTGTAACTGTTATTAAGTTGATTGAGATTAATGCTACCTGCGTGGTTCAATTTACCATAGTAATATAGGAAATTGTCATCTAGGTTGAGTTTATAATTCATAGTATGATTATAGGCTGCTTTATCAACTTGTTAATTGAATTAGGTCAAAAGAAGAAGAATTCACACTTTGCATTAGGGACAAATAGGGAGGATAGTTGATGAGATTGAATATCCTAATTGTTTCTCAGTGATTAAATTAAAAGTTTTTTTTCCATTAGTTGTTATTCTATTCAATTTTCAATTATTGTTTATGCAATTTATAGTTTCTTTTGCTGTATTTATAAAAATCAAGAATTTCAATTCATCAAATAGAACAAGAAATTAATTGACTGGTAATTGATAAATCAGTCCTTGAGGACGATACTTGGTTTTACCATTTTATTACGAGTTTGCGACTGTGTGCACTTGCATAGCTATAAATTTCGCAACAATAGGTTAAAGAAAATTAGATATTAAAATTGAATCAATAGAATCTCAATTTCTAGATTGAAGGACTTATTGATCCCGTGAGAAGGTTGTATACAACGCACTGTCCTTCGTCAAACACAATCATGGCAAGGTTTCCATTTGCATTTATAAATATGGAGTTTGTTCATTGTGGAAATGGAGAGATATTGGTTCTATATGGCAGTTTGGAAGTGAAACATGGCGTAGTAGGTGTGTTGGAATCTTGTCTCTCTGTGGGTGGTAAGCACAATTTTATTTTCCGATATTGTCTACTACACAAGCTTGTTTTGTTTCTAATTATTTGTGTTGTGGCTCCCCCATTTATTGCCTAAGTTGATGTGATTATAAGGATCACTGAAAGGTTGTTATGAAAACATTATTGGTTATATTATTATTTTAAGCTAATAACAAAGCTTAATTAGTGCAGTGAGCAATTTTAGAATATTACTATTACGATTACATATTTTTTTTTCCAACTTTGGAAACAATGAATCTTGTAGTTTCATTAAAAAAAAAAATTATGATCCCGTTGAGGAAATGAAGTAGGCCACTTATATGTGGGCTATCAAAATAAGGCCCAAATTATTAAAAAAAAGAACAGTTGAGTGAGATGATAAAATTTATTTGAATATAGATCAAGTTTTGGAGTACTAAATCACATTTCAAAGTCAAGCGAAATTCAAATGTGTTTAATGAATTACTTATAGTGGAATTCTATTAGTTGAACGACCATTTTTAGAGAAGTACCCGTAAAATGAACCATTACATAAGACCATTTAAATCAGTTAGTTACCATGGTAGAAAAAAAAAAAAACTTCTATTGCTTCACCACGGGGTCCTTGGCTTTGCCGCTGCACTAGCTCAAATTTTTACCGGCTTTTACGCTAGTGGACGGGGTATTGCTTTGAAATTTGTGAGACCGAAGTGGAGATCATCCACCACCACTACATAAGTTGGTATGAATGTGAATGACCTTCATCCTAACAACCAGAGGGACAACATGGGGCATTGCGATGATTTTATATTCGATATAGTACAACACAATCAATGAAGCCATATTAATGTACATTTATTGCTTCACTGTTTGTTATACTTCCTCGATGCGTCGTTCATTTTTCTTGTTTGGTGTACTGACACATGCATATTAATTTTCTTTGAGTGAAAATGGGGTGAGTTCAGGCCTTAGGCTGCACAAACAGTAAGACCATTTGCTTTGGGCCTATGATACAACTCATATGGTTGGTTTGCTAAAGTTATGGTTGTTTTTAAATTATTTTTGGATCCACTGGATGTGTAACTCTTCATCCTCCTTCGAGCAAGCCATCGGGTTATTTTCAGAAGATATGTCTTAATGGATGTATCTATTTCTATTAGTGGAAGAGCCAAAAAGATTTTGTTGAATGGTGCTTGCTCTGATTGTTTTCCAAATCATCTGACTCTTATAGCGGTAGAAAGTGTCCAGTACCCCTCCTTAGAAGAAAGATCGTCGGCCATGCATGAGAGGGGTACATGGAGACATGTATGTAGTTCTTACAGTATGATGGACTATTTGTCAGTTGGAGGCTAGTCAGACAAAAGTGATTCCAACCAATTCGCCTTGTGTTGTACCCTCTCTTCTTAAATGAATTTAGTATCAGTCTTAGGTGAACAAAAGATTGCACTAAATGATTTGAGGATCTTCATTTAGAATATTCTCATGGTTACTTCTCATAACTGCATTCCCTAATATCTTTGGCTTGGATTGTATTCATCTACCCCTTCTCTGACATAGTCAACACTAGTGATGTAATTTAAGAGGTAGGGTACTCATGGGGTCCCACATGATTGGTACTGAACCACGTATGGGAGTGAGAAAATGAATCTCATTTCAATGTACATCAACTATGGAGTAGTGATAATAATAGATAGGTTATATGTCAAGCTTGGTTTAATGTAGTAGTTCTAGGTGTTTTTTTTAGGTTCAAGGATAGTAATGAGAACAAACCGTACAATTATCTACGTAAATGAGACAATTAGACTAAGTAATTTTTCTTAATGATTGGAGAACAAAACGAAAGTTCCACGTAACATAAACTTATTTAATGGTTGTCTATTTTTCTAAAACATGTGTATATTAAACTAAAACGATTAGGTTATATATCAATTAAAATTTTCACTGAATGTGTTCCTAATTAAATTAGGTTTGGGATTGTATCATATTTTGGAATGATTCACTAGAAGTCGTTACCTGTTGGAAATATTTACCTTTTATGACAACTTTGTTTGTTTCTTGTGGCGGTTCTTATTAATATGAAAGGATTGAAATCGAAGAGGAAGACCTTTAGTGGTAAACCTATCTCCAGTTAAGCTAAAACTCGATGACAGTAAATTCATCACCTGTGTAATTAACAAATTATTTCTTGTACAATCTTGTGTTAAATAGTATTCCATTTTCCACATAGTCTACTTGGTTGTGTTTCAGTCAATCAAGGAGCATTTATAGTAAAGTGAATATTATATTTCCATCTATATTAGGCATAGATTTGTATCATTTATAGGCATAAGAATCATATTGTTAGTAATTTTTCTTTTGCTTAATAAAATGCTCCATACTTGTGAAAAACAAGCTCTGTAACGAAAGTCATTATCACCATATAATACATACTAATTCATACATGGGTTTAGAAGAGGTAAAGGAGCCATTTCCTCTAAAAGAAAACATAATCCAAACACTGTGTACATGCAAAATTAAACAACAAGAACTGCCTACCTCATTGATTGGTTTGTACTTTAAAATTGTAACATAATAAAGAGCTTAATTAAACACTAAAGTTCTTTTAATACAAAATAAAACCTTCAGTATTCTTGGCTTACAAGTTAGGGCTGGAATGACGAGGTGGACTGTTATTTTGGTCCTCGTGGCAACAATGGCAATACCCTCCGTCCTTTATTTCGTCAACGTCAATTCGGATATTGAATAACATGCTCAAAGCCAAATTTTGGAATCTACTCCTCCTCATGTAAATACCAGGGTCTGAGATGTTGGAGTTCGAAGAGGTGAAGAGGACCGGTTGCAAATATGATTTGCTTTCCGCCAGCAGTACCTCATTGACAATTCCATCAGTGTCAGGCAAAGGATTTTTGCGTGGTCGTCCTTCGTTATGGTATAAACACAATATAAAAGTCAGTGCCTGAAAAGTTGTAACCATTCCTAACGTAATGTTAAAACCCTATTATATATAGCAATGAAAACACATTAAAATAAAGAAGAGGAACTATTGGTCCATAAACTTATCACCTCGCTTCTAGGGTGGCTGTTTGGTGGAATGATGTTGTTTGATTGCGACACCTTGTGAAGATTGCAGATGTATGAACTCTTTCGCTGTCCTTTTATGGACTCGTTGTTCCTCTTCCTCGGAGCGGCGGCCCTTATCGGGGGAGATGAATCCTCATAGGTGTGAGAGTTGTCACCTGTTATTGAAGAGGGTCGGCTTACCAAGGCAATGTATCTCCTCATCTTCCAACTAGGAAAATGTTTAAGAGATGAAGGTGCTCATTGAAAAAAGGGTTAGATTTAGAAATGATATATTGAAATTTAATGACCATGCTCATGGCACAAAGAAATTCAATATTCCCTATAAGCCTTGCAGCATAGGTTCATTATGAGTACTATGCCAAACGTGGTAAGATAGTAAGAGACGCAAGGCTCTGACAGAATATTTTGAATTTCAATCTTTGCTAACACGTTTTTGAAGAGTTATTTTTTGTTTTGTTTTATATTGTTAAGAAAATTGGGATATTCCAAATCCATTGCTTTTTTGTTTTGCAATGATCATTGTACATTAACAAAAGGTGGGGACCTCGGCCAATAGTGTTTGTGTAACGCAGTGAAGATCGTTACACTGTGTGTTTTAAATAGTGTTACACTCTCTAAACGAGTCTATTAGCCATAAACGTGTAACTAAACGTAATTAACAGTTAACATTTTTGGTCAAAAGAGATAATTTTTTCATTAAAATGTTTACGTTCATACATGGGATCCAAAAATAACGTTTAAAATGCAAAAAGTTACAACCAGCCGACCTAAGGGACAAAATAAATTTGACACTAGTTCGTATGAGATACCCTGTCCGTGTTGGTCGAGCAGCCGCATATGTCTAATAATTTTGTGTGTACCCTTTCTACTTCAATAACGGAGTAAGAGAAGTTGGCTTTGGCACATATAATTTGTAGTTGCGTGAAAAAAGTCTGAGGTCGTATGCAAGTTCTTTGACGGGAGGGTGGCTGAATTTTAATTTCCCATGTTTTATAAGAATGAACTAATTGTCCACATAACCATGTTAATGAGCCAACATAACTTTTCTAGTGCTGTAGGCTTAACAAAAAACTGATTCCACGATTTTGCTTGTACATCAACAGTCCAAATGAAAGACTTGTAAGTTGCCACATGTATTACGGTAATTAATTAACCTTCTAATTGAAAAGTTAGTGCAACTATGGACGTTTGGGTAATATTTGCCATTTTAAATTGTATTAGAAAGCGGAGTGAACATATTATGGATGTAAAAATTTATACACGCAGATAATTTTTCTTTGTTGGTCAAGAATAAATGCACAAGGCCGACGTAACAAAAACTGATGTTATGGTTCTAGTTGATTTTATAAAAATATTGCTTTCAAACTTGCATGTGCAGGTTGTATTTGAATAACAATAATTCTTGAATAAAATGCCAGTAAAATTAGGTATGCCATTGTATCATTTTTCCAGTAAACACGGTACAAGTCGTCCTCGAATTCACATGCTAATCATTTTTCTGAAAAATAATTTGTCTTATTCTTCCATTCTTATTAAGCTAGTCATTAGATCAAAACCCTAACCAATATCCTCGGCGACAGAGATGAATTTTTTTAAGGGAATCCATATAGAAACCCACAAGACAGTATGAATTTTTAAAAACTTTAAACTTAACAAAGAACACGAAAATATATATGATAATTCTACTTGAAAGGAAAGGAACCAAACAACGTCACAATATATGATAGTTCTACTTGGCCAAACACGGGCGAAATGACCCATTGATGAACCTAGAAACATGATCAACCACTCTCATACTTCAAAATTAAACTTCAATAATAACTAACAACATCATTGATTGGTTTGTACTTGGCACTAATAACATAATAACTAAACCAAATGAGTGAAGGCTACATGAAAGTATAGTAATTTAAAAATTCAACATCCACTCACCTTACAACTCAGGGCTAGATCGACTTGATGGACTTGGAGACTTTCCCTGAATAAGTCAACACTCTTCATTTTGGCCCCTTGGCAACAATGGAAAAACCTTATCTTCTTATCTCATCATTATCCGTTCGGAGATTGAACAACATGCTGAAAGCCACTTTCTGGAATGTACTCCTGCTCATGTAAATCTTAGGGTTCGAGATCTCTAAGTTTGAAGAGGAGGAAGGCACCATTTTTGCATTTGACTTTTCCCCCCCAGCATGAACAAAACTCGCAGGGATGGGGTTTTTTTAGGGTCGTCCTTTGTTATAGCAAACAAAAAACAAAAATTTCAGTATGTGAAAAAAAAGTTTACCCAACGTGCATTGACTACCCTCTTCTCTTTGAAAAAGAGATGTTCTTTAGCAAGAGGAAGGGCAGCTGCCGCATAAAGTTTCTACCTCGCTTACGCTGTGGTTGGGTGGTGGAAGGATGCCTTGGAGTTCGCCACCTTCCACACTCCGTGGCTGTATGCCCTCTTCCACTGGGCTTGCATCACTTTTGATGGTCATTTTCCTGGGACGACCCACCTGTCGGAGGGAACAAGGCCTGTGAGAGACCTCAATTTTTTCGGTCGTCATTGCAGGGGAGCGAGTGGCCAAGGCTTTGTATCTCATCTTGTTTGGAGTGGGAACTCAATGTAAAGTCCAGGGGGAAAGAATTCATGAGTACATTTTCAAGTTTATTAAGTAATGTGAAGCATTGGTCTTTACACAGAGAAACTCAACAGTCCCTATAGGTCTAGTACCATAGGCACATAATGTTCTCACTTATGCAAAATGTGGTGATATAATAAAAGACGCAATGCCCTGACAATGAAGATTAGACCAAGGTTGGCCTCTTCCCTTTTTCGCTGAATGCATTTAAATGGAAGGTGAATGACTTAGGGGGAGACAAACACCTTATTTTAAGCTTGGACTACCTTCACTTAAACATGTCTTGTAACAACCAGCTGCATCTCGTGTGGCCTTCAAACACAGCCTGTTTGAATCGATGTAAGAATATTGACTGCAAAATATAAGAATCAAGTCAACTACTAGACAACAAACTGTTACATTACATTGATTTATATAAATGTTGGCTTTGTATTGTCACAGATCCTTAATGCACTTACGTAGGTGGTGTGAGGAGATTCTCCAAATGCAATGCACTCCATATAGTGCATGATGAAAATACCACAATCATGGCCGTTATCCTGCTGGGGTAGTGGTGGAGCGGGGACTATACCAAAAACTTTGAACACCGGTCGTTCATCGTATGCATCATCCATCGACGACAGTAGCAAGTCATCTAGCTTATTCAACTGTAACAAGAATTACAAATGATGTATTCTTAGGAAGCTTTTAAGAAGAATCATATTAAGATGAAAACACACACCCACCATTCCGCTAAGCAAATGGATCCTGTGCATTTTCGAACGTCCCGTCTTCATAGAGTCCCAGTATGATGCGAACTTGTTCTTCATGTCCAAAACACAAAGTATCCAATGACTATTTTCCACGTCCTTCAAAGCGACTAAGATCTATAGCAGGGCGAATATCACATAATTACCAAGTTTATTATCCAATTGTAAACAAGGTAAGAATAAGTCTTAAAAGTAAATGCCTCATCCACTTTCTTTAGTAACTTCGTCACATCCACTTCTCCACCGAGGAAGTCAAAGCTCCCAGTCTCCCAAAACTTCCTACCCTTACCACGTTGCTATGTTAAGCAAAATCAGGAGTTGCAACCAAGGAATGCTTCAATATTGAACGAAGCAAAAGGAATATGTATTAGACCTAACCATATGGGGGGCAAAGGTTGGAAAAATGAGAGTCTTCAGATCTTCAAGTCGGGCAACATCACCTGCATATCTTGCTCATAATATAGACCCAAAAGCATCAATAATCTGGCAAGTGGTAAAAAGAGAGAGTTCAACCATCAATCCCAACCTCATTGAATTAATGAATTAGTACACAGTATAAATCAATCATTTGCCATAAAATTATACATTATCTTTATATAAGTAGAAGGTCTTACCTTCATGTCCACATGACCTTCTGGTCTAAGGCTTATGAAGTACCAACGTTCCAGCTTTACCACTTGACTATCCACCAAAACATCCCTGCAAAGTAAAGTGTGGGATAGTTAGCAAACTCTACCAAAATGGACCCTCTTTACATAACTAAAAAGTTTAGAAAATAAAAACCTGCTACTACATGTGATAATTTCACGTACCTCAATGACAAGCTGTTATCAAAAAGGAAAAGTCCGAGTTGGAAACTAGCCACGGGTACCAGTTGTTTGAATTTGAATGCCCCAACCTGGTAGCCGTCGCTTCCCATATATGTGGCAACCATATTCTAAAATAATCTGTCCATTTTGCATAGTTATGCGTCTCTCTTACGAATGGCAGGATCAATCTTGAAGTTTTCATCGTCCTCTATTTCATGAATGACACGATCACACGTACCACCATCGATATTAGGTTGAGAAATAATGTTATACACGAGTATTTCCTTCCCTTTTCCCGTGTCCACCCCTTCCCTCTCCTTCTCAACAGGTCCAAGTTCAGCAGTTGTTTTGAGCAATTGTTTTTGTACTAACATTGCTTTGGTCTCCTTGTCGGATCCTATCGACTTAGTCTGTGAATCAGCCAGTTCAATAACTGCTTTGGCCACATTGTTGTGTTCACTAGGGGGTGCAACTGTAGGTTGACAATCATTCAAATCATGCTCCATTTCCACATCGTTGTTGTCGTTGTATGAAAGGGGATTTTTTGCATAAGAATCTTCAACTTCATTCATAAAACCAACAACACACTCGATCAACATTGGGTCACTCCGACTCCAAACCTTTGTCCACCTTGTGCCATCATTCAACTGTAGGTTCCCCTCTATAGGGTCGTCAATGAACTTCCTTCCATCCCCTCCGTGACACTCCTTCTCTTTACGGGAGTCGGGAATGGCAGGACCACCCATAGTTGAACTTATTGGACGACTCAAGCTTTTACGTAATCTTTCAAATTCCCTAGACATTTTCCTTTGAATCCCCTCTTCTAATTTAACAATTTTATTCTCCTGATCGATCATTTTCTTCTGCAGTGATATAACCATAGTACATAGAGATGAGATCGTGGCGGGAAACTACAACTCAACCAACCCATCCTGCAATTCTAACATTGGTATCGACAAAACCAAATAAATAGAAAAAAAGCATTAATTATTAGAAATGAAAAACTCACTCACTATAAAAATTACTAATCCTAGAAAAATCCATCATCCACTTATTGTGTTTGACTGAAACCCCCCTTGCTGCTCTACCCAATCAAGTACGGCCTTGAAATCATCTTCAGACCAAACATTTAAAGGGAAGAGGCTTCTATCAACATAGCCTTCCTTCCAGGCAACGTGATGACAATAAAACACCTACAGAGTGTACAAAGACAAAATATATTTAATACACTAGTGTATGGTATAACAATTACATCACCTAATTATTAACAAAACCTACCTGCAAAAAGTAGATGCATCCTCCCACAAACTAGGTTGGTTTGGCACGAAACTGTCGAAGGCTTTTCCATAGTTACTTGTACGACATTGAGGCCCAATTAACTCGAGAGACAGTTGCAATGTCTTTTATGGAAAGTATAGGACCGTCGAACTCCCGTGAAATTTTTAGTCCCTTTTTCCGCATCAGAAAGGAGGAGACAAGGAACAAAAGGAAGTCTTGAATGAAAGACATGTTCGTTGATTGATTTTCTTTTAGTTTAACCTCTAGAACTGACATAGATAATCTTTCCCCCTTCTCATTCGACTCATTGCCACTAACACTATCCACTAAATCTTGAACTTCGTCCTTAACACCCATGGTAGCAGTAAAATTTTTACTATCCAACTTAAATTGTTTTCCATGGACATCCAAACACCCATCTTCAACGTTGAACCTGGACACCAACCATGTTATCAGATTTCTTCTAACGGTACAATCTTTCATCCCCAGAAGTATGCTGAACCCCATTTCTTTTACCACCTCTTTCTGTTCCCCATTCATATTGGAAAAAAATTGAGAAAAGCCTATGAGGCGAGCATCTGTAATCCAATTTCTTTGGATCAACCATTTCGAAATCTTGTCCAACAGCCGACGATAACCTAACACAAGAAACATAAGTAAAATAGTCAAACAAAAATAAAAACTACTAATTACTTTTCAATATGGAAAACAATTCACCAATCAAAGAATTCTACAATCAATTCACAACATAAAATGCACAAACTAACCCTACAATCAAGCCACTAGCAGCTTTTAAATTCCAAAAATTTTGTCCAAACTTGGTGCATCAAATTTAAAAAAATATATATATATATATATAAATTGGAACCACAACTTCAAAGCAGACTAATAATTTGAGATAAAAATGAAACACTGTGCATAACCATCAATCATGTCCAAAAGAGTGTGCATTTGATAATAAACCAAATGGGGGAGAACTGACAAATACTTCAATCAACTTTTCAAATATGATCAATAAACCTTTTCAAATTTTAAGCTTTAATCCAAACATAATTCTTTCTAAATTTTCATTTTCAAATCAACTCGCCCGTCCATCCCTCTTTTTTTACTTGGAAGCATCTTAACCTTCTCATATTATTCAAATTAAACTCAACTTCATTGAAGAGATAAAATAACTCTGAGAGAGTCATCAACAATGGAAGTCTTGTACCAGATCCTGAAGAGAAATTTTATTTCTCTGAGTGAGTTTGACAAACAAGGCTATGTGTTGAAATGGGAGAATGGAGTTTTGAAAGTTCTAAAGGGCTCCATGATATTCATGAAAGGGATGCAAAAGAATGGCCTGTATTCTCTGATTGGAGAAGTGGAGTAACAATTGAAGATGAGGATCAAGCCTTGTTACTACTGAGTTCACTTCCTAAGTCTTATGAGAATTTCAAAGAAACTTTGCTGTATGGAAGAGACACTTTGACTCTTGATGAGGTTCAATCTGCTTTGAATTCAAGGGAGTTGAATCAAAGGAAGGATGCTAATATTCAGAGTAATGGTGAAGGTCTCACTGTTAGAGGGAGATCTGAAAAGAAAGAACATCAAAAGAATGGGAAGTCTGGCAGATCAAGATCCAAGTCTGCATCAAGAAAATCAAATTCGAATACTATTAAATGCTATCACTATCACAAGGAAGGACATATTCAAAGGCTGTGTCCAGAAAGGCTTAAAAATATTGCAGATACCTTTGTGGCTTGTGATGGATATGAGTCCTCAAATGCATAACTGGTATCATCTTATGCCTCAGATGATGAATGGATCCTGGATTCAGGATGTTCATTCCATATGACTCCAAATCGATCTTGGTTTGAGTCTTTTAGACAAGAAGATGGTGGAAAGGTACTGCTTGGTGACAATAAATCATGTAAAATGACAGGGAGAGGTAATGTGAAAATTAGATTTCATGATGGCATTAAAAGAATGCTAAAAGATGTTAGGCCGGTACCTGAGTTAAAGAGAATCTGATATCACTAGGAATGCTTGATGATCAGGGTTTTCAGATTAAAGTTGAAAATGGCATAATGAAGGTTTTAAAGGGATCTACGATTGCTATGAAGGGGACCAGAAAGAATGGAATTTACTTATTGGAAGGCAAGACTGTTGAAAAGTCTGATGCAAATATTTCAGAACAGAAGGTGAACAAAACTACTCTATGGCATATGAGGCTCGGGCATGTGAGTGAGAGGGGATTGGCTAAGCTACACAAGCAAGGTTTGTTGGGAAAGGACAAGCTTGAAGAGTTAGATTTCTATGAGAATTATGTATATGGGAAGGCTTGTAGAGTTAAGTTCAGTGTAGGGCAGCAAAGAACAAAGGGGACACTTGATTATATCCACTCGGATCTTTGGGGTCAGCAAGAGACCCCTCACACTCGGGAGCCAGGTATTTCTTAATCTTTGTTGATGATTTTTCCAGAAAGATTTGGGTTTATATTCTGAAGAATAATAATAATGTATTTGAGATATTCAAGCAATGGAAAATGCTCATTGAAAACCAAACTGGTAGAAAAATAAAAAGGTTAAGAACTGACAATGGCCTAGAGTATTGTGCATATGTGTTTACTGAATTTTGCAGTAATGAAGGAATAGCTAGACACAAAACTGTTGCTATAACCCCACAGCAGAATTGTCTAGCTGAAAGGTTCAACAGAACAATTTTGGAAAGGGTGAGGTGCATGATGTTAAGTGCAGTGTAACGACCCAAAATTACTAATAAGGCTTAAGGGCCTTGATTAGTGTGCCGGGAGGGCACAATTGGAAGTTATGTGAATTAATGGTGAAAATGCATGATTATGTGATAAGCATGCTCATATGATTATTTGGATGTATGAGATGCATGACTATGAGTATTAGTATGCATGTAGACCCTTTATAGGCTATAAGGGTATATTTGTAATTTTGGCCCGTTGAGGGCATAAGTGTAAATATTTGTGATAAAGTGTTGAGACCACATTATTATGTGGATATATTTACAACTTGTGACTCAAGGCGATCCTAGTGAGCGGTTTAGCGAAAAAGTCATGGTGGGGATTTATACCCGGCTCGGGGTGAGTCTGGGGGTATTTCTGGGAATTTAGAGAATATATTGGAGACTATTTGTTATTGAGGAAAATTATTGGTGATTATTTAGGTGTTAGGATGTAAGCGGTAAATATTTGAGACATTCGAGGAATTAGTGGGAATTGGGAGTAATGACCAAAATGCCCTTAGAATGATTTAAACGTTTAGTTATTATTGGGAGGGTAATATGGTCATTTGGTTTATAAGGGATAAGAGTTATATCTGTCTTTATGACTTAGTGGAATGTTTAGAGTATAGTAGAAGCTGACAGAAAAGGGAAAGAGACAAAAGAGAAGGAAAGAAAAGAAAGGAAAACAGAACTCCTAAGTTACCCCTTCTCTCTCTCGGTTCATCATTCTTCTTGCACCATTTCTTGTGGATTCTTGGAGCTGTGGTTTAACCTGAGGTTCTTGGTGAAACTAGGAGGTCCTATTGGAATTCACTCCAATTGAGGTAAGTTTCAAGGTTCTTTTCTTGAGTTTCTGGTTTTAGCTGAAATGGTTTTCTAAACTTGAGTTTTGGATGGAATCAAGGGGGATAAGCTTGAGGAAGTGAAGGGCTTGAGGCTGAAAGGATACTAGAGATAACCTAGGTCAAAATTCTGCATTTAAGGCATGGAATTCTAGCTTTAAAGTACTGAAGTTTCCGTTGAGTTTTTGAGCTTTAAGCTCAATCATGGTGGTTTCTTTATTTTGGGGTGCATGTGCTTAAGTTTCATATGGTTGGATCATATGGGGTGAGTTATAGATGATGGTAGGCTTTTTTTCGTGTTTGGTTGAGGTTTGGAAGGATTTTAGAGAGTTTTGGCTCGAGGAAGTTCGAAGGGGAGAATCAGGGTAGTGTCTAGTTGTGACTAGCACTGTAGCGCTAGCCTTAGGGCGCTACAGCGCTAGGCCTTATGGTCAGAGAGCTTTTTGGCTCTGTTTGTAGTGCTATAGCGCCCTCTTTATGGCGCTGTAGCGCTACCCTATGTCCAGAAGAGGGGTTTTGAGTTATTTCCTAGGGTTTTTGCCCAGGGGCTCGAGGTTTGATTCGACCACTCCGTTTGGTGAAATTAGGGCTTCCCGAGGGCTTGGGTGGTCCCAAGGCTAGGATTTGGAATTGAAGTTTGGTGATGATTCTGATCTATGGCTGTGACTAGGTGTGCTCTAGGGCTCAGAAGGGATCGTGCTTGAGGGTCAGTTTCATTGATTAAAGTTAACAGAATCAAAGGTAAGAAAACTGCACCCGGTTATGTGATTATATTGGGACTAAGAGCTCCCTATATCTGTAAGATGTCATAGATGGTATTATGCCATGGGACATGTGATAAACGGCCTAAGAGTGCCAGAATCAATATTTGCACACAGGGCGCGGCTCGGCCACTGGTAGATGAGGACAACTTGATATTCACTGAGCTCGGTTTAAGCGGGCCGGAGTCAGTGGGGTGAATAGGGGGTGCAACCTAAGGGCATCGACCCTGGTTATTATATGTGAATTGATTATTAATATTAATTGGTAAGCTTGGTATGCTGAATGCCTGCTTATATGGATATTTTGGATTGTTGAGTATATGATTATACTGTATGAATTATCTGACTGTTTGATTGATGATTATGCTCTGTTATCGTGTTTTCTTGCTGGGCCTTGGCTCACGAGTGCTACGTGGTGCAGGTAAAGGCAAGGGTAAAGTGGACTAGTCCTGAGTGGGAGAGTTTTGAGGCTGAATGTACATAGTTAGCTGATCGGCCGCCACAGCTGAGGAGTGAAACAGGACAGGAAAAGCCTAAATGTCTATTTTGCCCTTAGAGTGGCTAATAGCTGTACTTTTATCCTGAAATTTTGTAAACTGTCTTTCAACATTATTACTTTTGGGATCCCATGTTTGAAAGAATGTTTGATTATATGAAATTAAACTTTTGTGACCGAAATCTTTTAACCCTAGTTCAAGTATAGTTTCAGTAACACGTTTCTAACTAAATGATTTGATTAGCAAGTCTTGCACTTTTATAAACACACAGTGTAACGACTTTGGCTATCCAGGGCATTACATGCAGGCTTACCTAAAGTGTTTTGGCCAGAAGCTGTCAACACAACTGTGTATTTGATCAATAGATGCCCATCCACAGCTTTGGGATTCAAGACCCCTGAGGAAGCTTGGTCTGGACATCCAGCAAAGTGTGAAAATTTGAGAGTGTTTGGCTGTGTCTGTTATGCTCATGTGAGACAAAAAAAGCTAGAACCAAGGGCTGTGAAATGCATTTTTCTTGGCTACTTGGAAGGTGTAAAAGGTTACAGACTTTGGTGCATGGAATCTGGTTTTAAAAAATGCATTGTGAGTAGAGATGTGACTTTTAATGAGTCTGAAATGGGGTATAAGCAAGAGAGTGTACAAAACAATTCGGAAAGGAACAATACTGAGAGACAAAGATCTCAGGTTGAGGTGGAGACTCTCAGATTTGATACAAATGATAGAGATCAAATGGAGACAACTGAATTGAGAAGTGATGCTACTGAAGGTACAAGTAGAGGTCAAGAAATTGAAGATCTTCATGACTACAGGTTTGCCAAGGATAGAGTGAGAAGGGAAATCAAGCCATCAGAAAGATCTGGATATGCAAACCAAGATTTGGATATGCAAACCTTATTGCATATGCTTTTAATGTTGCTGAAGAGGAAATAGAGCAAGAACCACTGAGTTATAAGGAAGCTGTGAATAACAAGGATAGCCATGAGTGAATTGAAGCAATGAGAGAGGAAATGAGATATTTACACAGAAATGAAACTTGGGAGCTGATTGATAACACTGTAAAGCCTAAAACTGTAAAATGTAAATGGGTGTTCAAGAAGAAGGGTATCCTTGGGGTTGAGAAGCCTAGATTCAAGGCTAGACTAGTTGCAAAAGGTTTTTCACAAAAGGAAGGTGTAGATTATATTGAGATTTTCTCACCTGTAGTTAAACATAGATCCATTCGAATTGTGTTAGCTCTAGTTGCTTATCATGACTTAGAACTAAAGCAATTGGATGTTAAAACTGCTTTTTTGTATGGAAATTTGGAAGAAAGAATTCTGATGAATCAACCAGAAGGTTTTGAAGAAAAAGGGAAAGAGAACAACGTGTGTTTACTAAAAAGGTCATTGTATGGACTTAAGCAGTCCCCAAGACAATGGAACAAGAGATTTGATGAGTTCATTGTAAGTATCGGGTTCAAGAGAAGCAACTTTGATACTTGTGTGTATCTAAATCATGCAAATGGTGGTGATATGATGTACTTGCTATTGTATGTGGATGACATTCTCATCGCAGGAAAGGACGTCAAAGAAATTGACAAATTGAAACAGAAATTGAAAAATGAATTCGACATGAAAGATCTTGGACCAGCTAGCAAGATTTTGGGGATGGGGATAAAGAGAAATAGAAAAAGTAAGATGCTGTATCTAACTCAAGAAGGATACTTAAAAAGGGTTCTAGACATATTTGGAATGATTAACTCCAAGGCTGTGGTAACACCTTTGGCTCAAAATTTCAAACTCAGTGTGACTCAGAAGCCTCAAGATGATGCTGGCAGAAACTATATGGCAGCTGTACCTTAAGCTAGTGCTGTAGGATCAGTCATGTATGCCATGGTCTGTACAAGACCAGATTTGACTCATGCTCTTAGAATGGTGAGTAGGGCAAGCTCTTAAATGGATTTTAAGATACATTAAGGGATCCATCACTAAGGGTTTGGTTTTTGGTGGAGAGAAACAAATCTGGAATAACTTGAACAATGTTAAAGGATATGTTGATTCGGATTATGCTGACTGTTTGGACACTAGAAAATCTATTACTGGGTACATTTTTACTATTTTTGGTACATCTGTGAGTTGGAAGGGTACATTGCAGAAAGTTGTAGCTTTATCTACAACTAAGGTAGAATATACTGCTATAATTGAGGCAATTAAAGAACCTTTGTGGATGAAGGGACTGATTAAAGAATTTGGGATTAGGCAAAGAGCTATGACAATATTTTGTGATAGTCAAAGTGCCATTCAGTTGTCAAGGAGTCATGTCCATCATGAGAGGACAAATCATATTGATATTAAGTTGCATTTTATTAGAGAGATCATTCAAGGAGGGACTGTTTTGATTGATAAAATATCTACAGAAGATAATCCTGCAGACATGATCACAAATACCAAGCAGTAAGTTTGAACACTGCTTGGATCTTATTGGACTAAAATGCAGCTAAAGACCTTCGGGGCCAAGGGGAGCAAACTCAAGGCAAAGTTATAATCGGGTGGAGAATTTGTGGAAGTAATTAGAACCTTTTCCATATGTCATATTGTAACTAGCTAATCCTAATATTGACAGTTAAGTTAGTTACTGGTCCTAAGCTTTATATATTTGTACTCTAGCTCATTATTAAGTAATGTAATTCATATTTGAGCGTGAGAGAGAAACAGAACAAATTAGAGAGTTCTTGATTTGAAAGAGTAGCTTGTAGTGTTTGTAACTTGAAGCTTGAAAGGAATAAAGATATGTGTTGCTCTCCGAGGAAGTAAGTCATTGCACAAGGACTGAACCTCGTTAATTCTTGTCTTTGTTATTTTTTTGTTTACTGTTATGGTTTTGGTGGTTTATCTGAGACCTCTTACTAAGGTTTTCTCTGTTCTTGTGAGCTATAAAATTATGTTCTTGCACAACAAGGTCCATAACAATTCTGCTATCAATGGTTGCCAAGTTTGATCTCGAATTGGAACAAATGGATGTTAAAACTGCCTTCTTATATGGAGAACTGGAAGAAACCATTTACATGAGACAACCTGAGGGATTTATAATTGAAGGAAAGGAAGACTTTGTGTGTAAACTGAACAAGTACCTATATGGTTTAAAGCAGTCTCCAAGGTAGTGGAATTAAAGATTTGATGAGTTCATAACTCGCATCAAGTTCAGGATGAGAAAGTTTGATAACTGTGTCTATTTCAAGTTTGCCTTGGATCATAATTTTGTTATTTTGTTGCTATTAGGATGTAGATGACATCCTAATAGTAAGAAATAACAAGGATGAAACAGACAAAGTAAAGGCAGAATTGAAAAGAGAATTTGAAATGAGAGATTTGAGTGGAGCTAAAAGAGTATTGGGTATAGAGATTAAGAGAGATAGAGACAAGAAGCTACTATTTCTATCTCAAGAGAACTACCTAAACAAAGTCTTAAACAAGTTTGGTATGTCAGATGCTAAACCTGTGATAACACCCTTGTCCCAACAGTTACAATTTCGTATGGATCAAGCTCCTAAAAGCAAAGAAGATAAGGAGTTCATGTCTGAAGTTCCCTATGCAAATGCAGTAGGTTAACTCATGTATGCCATGGTATGCACTCCACCTGACCTTGCATACTCAGTTAGCCTTGTAAGAAGATTTATGGAAAATCCTGGAAAGGCACACTGGCAGGCTCTAAAATGGATCCTAAGGTACATAAAAGGGTCAATTGGAAAGAGTCTAATATATGGAGGAGCTGAGGGTCACCAGGAAAACACTGCTATAATAGAGGGGTTTTGTAGATTATGATTTTGCTGGTTGTTTGGACACCAGAAAATCCCTCACAGGCTATGTATTTACTGCATTTGGGACTGCAATTACCTGGAAAGCTAGTCTTCACAATATACTTTGCATTGTCCACCGCTGAAGCAGAGTATATTGCTTTGACAGAAGCTGAAGCTTTGTGGTTAAGGGGAATAGCTCGAGAGCTGAAGCTGCCTGATCAAGTTATCACTGTCCATTGTGATAACCAAAGTGTTATTCACCTCTCAAAGAACCAGGTTTATCACGAAAGGACAAAGCATGTGGATGTGAAGCTACATTTTGTGAGAGAGACTATTGCTGAAGGAGCTGTGTTTGTGAAGAAAGTCTCCACTGAGCATAATCCCTTTGATATGATCACTAAAGTTCTACCAAGCAGCAAGTTTTTCTACTGCTTGGACCTTATAAATTTGAAGTAATGTCAGCTAGTCTGATGTCAAAAAGGGCAGTCACTCTGATCTTTGCTTAGTTATGTAGCCAAGGTGGTGATTTGTTGATTAGTTGGTCCACATAACTAAAGCCTCTAATTCCTAAGCTTTTCTATTTTAAGGTTGTAGTTGAAATAGTTGTAACAAACTACTAAAAATAGTGTGCTGTCCATTCCTAAAAACCAATATAATAGCTCAGCTACTCTTTAGCATAGGCATCGATTTTTTTTTTCAATTCTCTCTCTAGAAAAACTCTCTGTAATCTGAAACTCATCTTGAGAAAGAAAGTGAGTTGTAACCAAGATTGGATTGTGATCAATAAAGTCACTTTCATATTCATTTTTCTCATGATTGTTCTTTACTTGTTTGATTAAATTTCTAATTGCATTCTTAAGGTTTATTGCTTTAATTCAATTATGAGTTTCTTGTGTATCAATTCTGTGATACTTTGCACAACAAAGTCCAACCTCACTTCACGAAATCTCAATGAAAAACCAAACCATAAAATTCAAACACAACTCCAAACAAGACCCAAAGTTCTAAACCATAAAAATTAACAATCTCAACAACCACCACTTTTGCGATTAAAATGATGCACTTGAGCAACAAAGAAAATATCAACGCCCTCATTCCAACGTCCACTTTAGAAATCTAGAGCAATTTGTTTTTTTCAATGACATACCACGTAAAGAAAAATAAAATAGATTGTACTCTTAAATGTACAAACGACAACTACATTGCATTACTAACAATTTTACGTAACAAGTTAGCTTTAGTAACGTATCAAAGGTTGTTGCTCGGGTAACATGTAATTATCAAAAGCAAGATGCAGAAATAGAAAAATGGTATTTACTCAATTTATAATAAAACTTAATCACTACCATAAGTTTCTCCCATAGTGATCAATTTTGACATATGTACCTAGAGTGGGTGTGTGTGTCTTCAAGTTAATATTCTAGGCTACCAATAAAGGCGTCTCATTTCTTTTATCAGCATGCTTACATTAAAATTTACAAATATTAAAATGACTTAATCCAAGTAAAAGCACAAACCTGAATCTTTAATACATAGAAATATGTGGTCAACAATAATACAACGACCAGAGCATTCTATGGACCTTTGCAACAGATTGAGACAACATAGTTCACAGTTCAAATAATAACTTGGGAAACAGAAAGATATTTTTTTCTAATTGAATAAAGGGATCAAGAACATGTTGACCAATTCGATTAACATCTCCTCTATCTAGACAAACGTATAACACAGTCCTAAATCGAAGAAGAGCACCTAATCCTGCCACATTCTTATACATCAGCATCATGGTACAAGTTTCATACATTAAGTTCAACAAAGTTACATAACAAACTCAAAAAAACATAATTTTTTTAAAAAAAAAATCAACATTATCACAAATTTCACTTACATTAGCTTCTCCAGCTATTCCTTCGATAAAGCGCTCAACACAAAAAAAACCTCGCTTTGCACCATCATCATCTTCCTGGTTTATTCTCTCTTCTGACCTTGCACCAAATTTAATTGAAAACCCACAACATAAAAGCCAAGCACAACATAAAATACTTTGCCTAATTGTAACTCAAGCCCAAAATAGTGTGCATTTCACGGTAAACATAACGAAGCACAACTGATAAGTAGTTCACTCAAGTTTACATTGATATTTTTTCAAACTTCTTTTAAAAGTCTGAGCTTCAATCCTATTACAACTAATCCTATATTATCAGTTCACAAGCAACCCTATTGTACTCATCTCTTGTTTATTCTCAGAATCATCTTACCATTCTCAAATTGGGCAAATCAATCTTCAACTTCAAACATAAAGTCCAAATTTTTTATTTAAAAAAAAAACTCTTTCGTAAAGTCGAACACGAAAGATCCCAACTTTTAAATTTTGTGTATTGCCATACAAATTACTTACTCAAAAAAAAAAAAAAAAGAATGTATAATCAAGAAATCGGTTAGAGGAAACTCACCATGAATGGAACAACTACACGAACCCGAGCACTAAAGCCCCAAGAAAATGTCGACCTCCTAATTAATGACCATTCCTTCAACCCAAAACCGTGAAGCCACTCCACTTATTCCTAACGAAATTTGGCTTCAGAAAATGTGAATGATAACTCAGGGGAGGGAATGAGCGACACGAAAGAGAACATTAAAAAAAAAACCCCACAAACTTATCGACCAAGCCAATGAACGCCTCGAGCTTCAATTCAAACCAAGAACCCAATACAAATATTCCTCATTGGGGGGTTTTCCTCTTCAAATAATGTCTCTTATCAGAGTCGGGGGAGGGGAATAACCTTGTTCGGTTAGTCGGGGGAGGGAAACAAACTGATTCAGTTTTCACAAGTTTTTTTGAAGAAAAAAATGAAGTTAAGGCCTGAAGATAAATGGTAGCTAGTTAAAGGGTCCATATGTGGGGTATTTCAGTATTTTTCCACAACCAAAGCCTTCAGATTAAATCCACCCGTTCAATCTAAAAAGTGCACACATTCGACGACTCACATTTATTGAAGGACTAAGTCCTCCCAAAGAAACTGAGAGACTTAAGAAGTGCCCTTTTTATTATTGTACTTATCTTTTTTACTCTACATAAACAAATTCAAATCAATTTTTTTGTTCTTGCTTTTTTCTTTTTACATTTTTTTAAATATCATGACTATTTTTTCCTTGTTTGGGTTAAGTAACTAATAACAATCATGTTTTCATGTATGATCTTTTGTTTCAAATTTAGATGTTCCCATCAGAGTAACCAATTACTCATTTACATTTTCATATCAGATTTTTTTTTTCTTCAAATTTAAATATTTACATCAGGGTAACTGGTTACCAATTCATATTTTTTATATCTATTATTTTCTTTCCAAATTTGGATATTCCTATTAGGGTTACTAGTTACCCATTCAAGTTTTTATATCTAATTTTTTTTCTCCAAATTTGGATGTTCTCACTAGGGTAACTGGTTACCCATTCACATTTTCATCAGATTTATTTTTTCTTCAGATTTGAATGTTGCTATCAGGGTAACTGGTTACACATTTGCGTTTCCATATCTATTTTTTTTTTCTTTCTGAATATGGATGTTCCTATCAGGGTTAACAGTTACCCATTCAATTTTTCATATAAATATATATATATATATATATATTCCCCAAGATTTGGATGTCCCCACTAAAATAAATGGTTACATATTCACATTTTTATATAATTTTTTTTCTAGATTTGAATGTTCTCATCAGGTAACTGGTTATCGATTCACGTTTTCATATTTTTATTGTTATTTCATTCCAAATTTAGATGTTCTTATAAGGGTTACAGTAAAAGGAAATTGCTGAAAAAATTGATTTGATTTTTTTTTTTTACATATAGTGGAAAAAACTATAAAAAAAAACAATTCAAATAATAAAAGATAATAAATAATAAAATAGTAAAAAAATTATGTAATGTTAAAATATATGTGTGAAAAAAAAGAACAAAAATGGAAGGAGAAAATAATAAGTACAAAAAATGAAGAAAAAAAAAACAGAGGAAAGAAAACTAAAAATATATGGAAAAAAAACTGAACAAAAGAAATGATGATGGAAAAAAAAGAAAAAAAACAGATGAATGAATAAAAATGAAAAGAAGAAGAAGAAGAAGAAAAATAATGGAAAATAGAAAGAAAAAATTGGTAGAAAAAAATGAAAGAAAAAGAAAAAAATGGAAGAATAAAAAAAGAACGAAAAAAAGCTCATATGTGTGAAAAAAATAGAAGGAGAAAAGAATAAATAAAAAAAATGAAAATAATAGAAGAAAATGAAAAAAAGAGGAAAAAAAAGGAAAGAAAACTGAAAATATAAGAAAAAAATAATATAAATGAAAGAAAAAAATAGATAAATGAATAAAAATGAAAATAAGAAGAAGAAGAAGAAAAAAAAGGATGAAGGAAAAAATTGGTAGAAACAAATGAAAAAAAAAAAAGAAAAAGGAAAAAATGGAAGAAAAAGTAAGTAAGGAAAAAAAAGAAAGAAAAAAACTAAAAAAATAATAAAAAATGAAGGAAAAAATAAAAAATTGCAAAAAATAAAATAATACATTCAAAATAAAAGAAAACATAATTATGATAAAAAATGTGGCATAATTATATATTTTTTCAAATTTATGGGAAAGAAAATCCCATAAATATGAACTTTCAAATCAAAAAGCCATAAAAAAATTCGAAAAATTAAATGTTCATATTGTTGTAAAACGACCTTAAAAAACCCATAAATATGAAAAAATCCCTAATATTTTTCTAGCAGGTATTATTTCAAAAATAATATTTCAATATAGCGTTTTTTTACTATTATTATTAGAGATATTTTACACCAGTATACCTAAAAAATAAATTTAATTATTTTTATTCAATAAAAATCACTAGCCAATTTGAAAACAAGTTTTACCCAATTTGTAAATAATTCCCTTTGTATACTCCAATTTAAAAATAATTCATCCCAAAAATGCGAGTTTAATTACCTAAAAAAAATCGGCATTTACTAACTCAACTTGGAAAAAGTGAGAGCATGCTCGCTAGCTTAGGGATGCACACAAGGTGTGGAATTAGTGGGGAGTCCTCCCTCATCCCCGTCCCCATTAATAATTTTAATCATCGTGGGGCGAGGAATCCTTGTTGGGGCGAGGAATCCTCAGGAAAAGAGGATTCCATATATTTAAATAATGAGTTAAACTATTCACAATAAATTAAAGTTTAAGGAATCTTTAATTAATTACTGTTAGAACGGTTTACTAGTATTATGAATACACACGATCTAGATACGAATCACTGATGTTGTCTAACATCTTAGTGAAGGTGTTATGTAAAATTTGATTGTATAGAAATGGACTCCGTTATACATATTTTTGGAGTATCACTATCCATCGTCCCAGATCATGCCTAGGGCCTAGTCAATTGTAACTTTCTATAATTCTTGGGTCAAGCCCAATAACTTAAGCTCACACTTAAATGTAACCCTAACTCTTCAATATAAATAAGAGGAGTAAGGACCAAGAAGAGGGGGATGGGATAGAAAAAAAGGGTGGTAGCATTTTACATAGAGAGCTTTCCATCTTCAATGGTCCCAAATGGCTAAAAGCTAAATACAAATGTAATCCATGACTTGCGCGATCAATGACAGTGGCTAAGTAGATGTAGGCCATCTTTTTGGGGATAAACCACTACAAAACTCTCTCTATCCATTATTTATGGGCGCTAGAAACATCTCATATACTTTATTTAGCTCTAAAAAATATTCTCACTATTATTCTTTGAGTGCTAGATGAGTTCACAAAAAAATGAGTCAACATTTTGGTGCTTTCATTGAGAGCTGAACATAAGGAAAGCGATGTTGGTGTCATCGAAATTCACCCCAGCAACAGGCTACCCCAAACCATCTCTGTTCAGCAATATTTCAGACATACATTGTAATGTTCCAAAATTCCTAATAAGATTTATTGCCTTGATTAGGGGCCAAGAGGGCAAGATTGGAATATTATATGAATATTATGCAAATTTATTAGATATTGATGTGACTATGTGAATTGCATTGGTTATATTATTATATAGCTGATTATGCATGTTTAGGTGTAGTAAATGTGCGAAACAGGCCCCCTTTTATTTAAATGGGCATATTTGTAATTTTGACTCATTGAGAGTCTAATTGTAATTATATGATATTCTGTGATTGAGACCACATTATTATGTGGATATATTTGAGATATTTGGCAGGATTCGGTCATTTCGAGCAAGATAGTGGTTTAGTCGCAACGGGGAATTTATACCCGGCTTGGGGTGAGCCAATGGGTATTTCGGTAATTCGGTGAGTTACTGGGACTCACTAGTGTATGAGTCATATTTTGGGATAATTAGTGATATTCTGGGTTTAGTGGAATTAACTGGGAATTTTAAGTGTAATGAGAAACGAGAGTGCAAAATGATGGTTTTTCCCTTAGTAGGCTTTGAAGGAGAAGTTTTTCCTTGAGGGTATTTTGGTCTTTTCGAACCTTAGGAAATTTTGTAGCTGAGTTTATTAACTCAAGACGTAGGGGAAAAATAGAGTAAAGCAAGGCAGAGCATTCTCTCTCTCTCTCTCTCTCTCTCTCTCTCTATTTCTCTAAGTGATTGAAGAATTCTTATGAAAAACCCTTGATCCTCGAGGTTAGAGGCAAACTTTTGGTGGATTGAAAGCTTATAAGCTTAAGGGAGCATAGCTAGGGTCAAACTCAATCTGAGGTAACTCAATTATTTGAGTTTAGTTTTGGCTTTTATAGTTTTTTTTAAGTTATATTGAATTCTTAGTTTGATGGGATTTTGATTGAGTTTAAGATTGTTTATTGTATTTTTGAGCTGCTGCGACAATTATTATGGTCGAAATAGGTGAAAACCATGTTTTGGGATGGTTTTTGGAGGATTGGCGATTATTAAAATCACTATTTTCTGAGTTCACCATGTAGCGCCGCGACTCTGTTCTTGGGCGCTGCGACCTTTATGAATTCAGAGGGACAAGCTGTTGGGGTTTTATGCCCTAATTAAAACCCAAATTCTTTGTAATCTCATTTTTTTATTAATAAAATAATAGAAATCATTTTTTGACTTGGTTAATCACTTTGCTCACATGTTTTATTTTCATGATTATTTGTTTAATATAAACTTCTATTAAATCCCGAGCATATAGCTAATCTTATTTATAGTGACGTAATCACAGTGGAATATAAATATGATTATATGTTCAAAAGAAGTTAGTCCTAAGATTAGTCAGTGCACCGGATTTACACTGACTTGCCAATCTACGACATGATCTACTTACACATTACAGTGTTATGTTCTTTCCAGAACATTAGCAAAGTAGATAAGATCGGATGTATTTGTTACATCGGACAGGACCGATATTGACAGTTGATAAGATAAGTAAACATACCGTTATTATCTATTCTAGTCATATCATATAGTTGACCATAGGTCAATTCAATCTCAATTCTGAGTGGTTAGTATTCTAACTGATTGTATTATTTGAGTTCTTTGACTTGTTCGTTACCAGCTTACCCTACGGACTAGCCCATACTTACATCTTGGGAACTCGGTAGTATAATTGAGTGGGAGTGTTAATCATAGATATGAACATCTATAGCTTCTGATGAAGAAGTGAAACGATGGTTTCCTTTTAGTATGGTTCAAGGTGTTAAATGATAGAGATCTCATTTCAGTAATTAAATTAGTTTACTGAAATATCATTTACAAGGAACTAAGTGTTTTAAGGATAAAATACATGAGGGGTAAAACGGTATTTTAGTCCTATCTCATTGTAGACCGTCTATAGAGGATTGAGTGACAATTATGGTTGTAACAATGGATAATTAATAGCGTATCTATATTTGTTATAGAGTGTTCTATGAATTCAAGAGTGCAATTCCAAGTCTATAGTGGAGTCACGAGGAATTAATAAGTTAGTAAATTTATTTGTTAGATTTATGATAACTTATTGGAGCTTGATTTCATAGGCCCATGGTCCCCATTGTACCTTGGATAAAATCATCTAGATAGTCTCAATTAATTGATTTAATTATCAATTAGAATTATCAAAGTTGACCAGGTCAATTTTGGATAGTTTCACAGAGTTGTGTAATTTTGAGAAGAAAAGAGAAATTATGGCAGATTTATTAATTAAGATAAATTGGTATCTAAATTAATAAATAAATTTAAATCAAGGTTCAAATTATAAATAATTAATTTGATAAAGGATTTAAATAATTATTTAATTAATTAAATCAATAGAAAATAACACAGGCCTTGATTTTAAGTCCAATGGACTTATAATCAAATGGGAAATTTCACAGGCCTATAGCCCATGATAATTTCGACCTAGGGCTTCAAAATGGCTGTTATTTTATTGATTTTTTAATTAAATTAAATGGCCTAATTGAGTCTATAAAAGGAGTGCTTATAGAGAAGTCAAAACAGGGGTTTTTGATAAGTCAGATTTTCTGATAGTTTTATATTCTCTCTAAACACAAGTCCTTTTCTAAGCCTCTTTGTTATTTTCTTTTCTTCTCTCTATATCTATCTCATGTGTTGAGAATTTCCCACACTAGTCTAGGTGGTTCTAAGGATACATTGGAAGATCGTGAAGAAAATAGAAGATCGGTTCAGTTTCTTGATAATACTCTGCGACAGAGAGGATACAAGAGTTAGAGAAACTGAAGGAAGGACTCTTAATTCCGCTGCGTATACTGTAAGTATTATATTATTTGTTTCTCTTTGAATTCAATTTTAGAAACATGTTTTAGGCTATCTCGTATTAATTTGTTTAATATTAGATATACATGAAAATAAATAAAGATCCTGTATAAGCTTTTTCCAACACAAGCAGGTGCCTCGAACTGCCTTGGTGCCAGGTGAATTGCGCCGCGATGCGTGCCCTGTGGTTTTGGTCTCGGGGCTCTCTGACTTGTTGCTCTGCGAATCTAATTGGGGAAATAAGAAAAAATGGGTTTTGGGAGCTGGAAACTCAATTCTTAGGGCTCGAGAATGGTTCTACTATCGAGTTAGTAGAATGCATGGTCCCAGAGGCTAGGACTGAGTCCGAAAGCCTTTATTAGTTCATTCCTGATAGTTATTCATTGTTCTGGTTATGACTAGGGTGAACCGTTAGGCTCAGGAGGAAAAGACCTTACTCGGGGGTCGTCAAATACTATTTACTCAGTGTGACTTTATAGACACTTATCTGGATTGACAACATGCATGAGTATGAACTTCCCCCTCTGCGATACTTGGTTTGGATAGGTATTCCACGAGGATGAACTCAAGAGTATCTCCATCTCGGGTGGAGGCGAGCTTTGCAAGAGCATCGACATTTGTGTTTTGCTCTCTTGGGATTTGTTCTATGGTATAATGTTCCAGCTGCTCCGAATACCCTTTCTCCTTGGCCATGTATGCAGCCATCATTGGGCCTCTTGCTTGATATTCACCTTTCACCTGAAATACCACCAATTGTGAGTCACTAACAACATGCAAATGTGTTACCTTCAGCTCCTTGGCTAGTCGTAGGCCAGCCAGGAGTGCTTCATATTCTGCTTCATTGTTGGAAGCTTCAAATATGAATCACATTGCGCAATACATCTTGTGCCCCCCAGGTTGCCAGGCCACCACCAAAGCGTATACTAATTTTTCTATTTCTGGGTAACAGGTTTCTGCATCTACCAACTGCTTGCTGACATAGTATATGGGTTGTTTTTTCTTCTTTTCCCCTTTGACTAGGGCGACGCTAATGGCGTGTTCTGACACTACTAAGTATAGGTACAACCTTTCCCCTTTTTCTGGCTTAGCCAGAAGGGGCAGTTTTCCGAGGTGTTCTTTTAGCTTAGCAAAGGCTTCCTGACAATCTTCATCCCAAGCGAACTTTTTTCTCCCTTCTAGGTTGTTGAAGAAGGGGAGACACTTGTCGGTGGATCTGGAAATGAACCTATTGAGTGTTGCTACCCTCCCTGTCAAGCATTGCACCTCCTTTTTGTTTCTCGGTGGGATCATTTCCAATAATGCTCTGATTTTATTAGGATTGACCTCAATACCCTAGGAATTTACCATAAACTGAGGAATTTCCCTGACGAAACTCCAAAGGTGCACTTGAGCGGGTTCAACTTCATTCTGAATCTTCTGAGGGTGTCAAACATTTCACCAAGGTCATTTGTGAGCTCTTCTGCTCTATTACTCTTCAACAACATATCATCCACATATACTTCCATATTTCTTCCTATCTGATTTGTAAACATTCTGTTTACCAATGTTTGATAAGCAGCCCCCGCATTCCTTAATCCAAAAGGCATTACCTTATAGCAATAGAGCCCCCTGTCCGTTATAAACGAAGTATGCTCTCCATCAGCTGGGTTCATGGGTATTTGGTTGTACACAGAATAGGCGTCCATGAAGTTGAGTAGCTCGTGCCTAGCCGTTGCATCTACTAACTAATCTATCCTAGTAAGCGAGAAGCTATCCTTGGGGTAGGCTTTATTGAGGTTAGTAAAATTCATGCAAGTCCTCTATTTCCCATAGGGCTTTGGGACTAGGACTGGGTTGGATACCCATACTGGGTAGAATGCTTCTCGGATAAATCTGTTTGCCTTCAACTTGTTGACTTCTTCTTTCAGAGCTGCGTATCTCGTTGGATCTAGCGCCCTCCTTTTCTCACAGGTCTTGCTTTTGGGTCGATGTTCAAGTGATGGAACATGACTGATGGATCTATCCCCACCAAGTCCTCATGACTCCAGCCGAACACATCAAGGTTATCTTTAAGAAATTCTACCAACTTCTCTTTTACGTTATCCTGAAGGTTTCTTCCTACCTTCAGCTTCCTCAGCAGCTCATTCATAAATGTGACTTCTTCCAATTCATCTATTGGCTCGACCTTGGGTTCCTCTGTGACCCGAGGGTCTAATTTATGCGAGTTTGAGTTTAAATGCACTACCACCGCCATGAGTACTGGCAGTTTCATGGCTGTGCGGAGGGACATGTTATAACCTTCCCTCGCTTTCTTATGTTCCCCTTTTACGCTCGCTATCCCTCCAGGAGTCGGGAATTTTATGGCCAAGTAGTATAATGAGGTTATTACCTTAAATTCACTTAGGGAGAGTCTCCCTAATACCGCATTGAAGGCCGAGGCACAATCTACCACGAAAAAGTTTGTCAGTACAGTGGTTTGTCTGGGTTACTCTCCCATGGTGAGGGCTAACTCGATTGTGCCCAGAGACTGTATCGAGTCCCCTGTAAACCAATGCAGGGAGGTATTGTAGGGCTTTAGGTTCCTGATGCTCAGTCCCATTTTCTCTAAGGATGGGCGATATAGGATGTCTATGGAGCTCCCATTTTCTACCAGGACCCGATGCATCCTCATGTTAGCTAGCTGTATAGTCAGTACCAAGGGGTCGTTGTGCAGAAAATGCACACCCCCTGTGTCCTCTTCAATGAAGGTTATTGAATCATTCTCTCCATTAAAGCTTTTTGGGGGTCGTTGCTCCAAGCTTAAGATGCATGGAGGTGGGCTTCGCTTGGCTCCCCTGGCGTATCTGTCTTGCCCCTTCCTCGATTCTCCTCCGAATCCTGGTCCTCACCTCTCCTTGCACCTCTGGGGCTACGTCTTGTTCTCGTGGCGAGGGTGGTTTGTCTCCTAGTCTTTGATTTTCTCTTCGAACGTATTTGCCCAAGTGCCCCTTGTATATGAGTTCTTTGATTTCCACCTTTAAATGAGTGCATTCTGCCGTGGTGTGGCCAATGTCTTTATGATATTGACAACACTTACTGGGATCCCTCTTCGATTAGTCTCTCTTCATTGGTGGGGGTCTCCTGAAGGGGACTTGATTATCATTTGTGATGAAGATATGTTCCCTAGTATGTGTTAGGTCAGTATAAAAGGTGTACAGGGTTTGCCTATGCTCACCCACACGCTTGGGTTTCCTAGGATGATCATCTCTCGTCCCTTCGTAGACCCTCTTTTTCTTTGCGCTATTTAAGCCTTCATGGGTTGAGGGTATTAGGGACGACTCACTCTTTCCAGCCTTAAGACTCTCGTGGCCATCCTCAACATGGATGTATTTTTGTGCTCGTTCGTAGAAGTCGTCTAAGTCAGTGACCTCCCATAGCTTACTACTTGGCTGCACTCCAGCTGTAATAACCATTTTTAACTCCCCTTGGGTCAGGCTTCCTACTTAAGTTGCCTCCATATTGAACCTATGAATTTAGCTCTTTAAGCTCTCTTCCTCTCCTTGTTTTATGTTAGCGAGGCTGGTGCCTGACATGGTTTAATCACGCACTGCGTGATGTTGCTAGAGAAATTCGTCAGAAAATTGTTGCCAAGACCTGATGGACCCTGGCCTAAGTCCATTGAACCACTTGTATGCAGGTCCCTTCAATGTGACAACGAAGCAGTGGCATATGGATTTGCTATTAATTCCCATTAACTTCATTACGTTATTCAATGCATCAAGTTGGTACTTTGAATCTGTATTGCCCTCGTAAGGGGTCATGTGGGGCTCTTTGAAGTTGGCAGGGAGCCTCACGGCTTGGATTTCTCTAGTGAAGGGTGAGTCGTAATCAAACTCATCGTTGACAACGTGCCCCCCAAACGCGGTGATTATCTTGCTCCGTAGGCTCCTAATCTTGGTGTCTAGGTCTTGTTTTCTTTTGTTCAAGGAGTCCCTTAAGTCAGATGGGTTGGCTTTTCCTTTCCTTTTGTCTTCTAGGAGAGCCACATGAGGTGTGGTCCTGACACCCGACCTTCTCCTTGTTAGCTCTTCCCTCAAGTCCGGGGGTGTTTCCCTTGAAATGACCTCAACTTCGTTCTGAGGGTTAGCGTCGTTCCTCCACTTCGACCTCTTAGGCTACTTCTTCTTCCTGGGATGCTCATGTTGCTTTGGCCGAGGGGTATTGCTAGTGGAGAGTCGAGTCCTCCCGTCATCCACAAGGACTGTGGCCTTTCCCCTCTCACAACCTTTTTCCTTTCGCTTAGGAAGAGGCATGCTTGACTTTCCCTGTAGCAGGTCATTTAACACCTCTTGCATGTGTTTCTAAGGTGGTTTCTAGCCTTTGGTTCTCTTGGTGTAACTTAGGTATCTCATCCTCGTAGAATCAAATCCTCGAGCTCAAGCTTATGGAGTGTACTTGGGGCCTCTTGTCGGGCCTTCGCGTTGAAGGACCTAGATCCTGCCGGTGGAGTTCGGCTCCGGTGGTGGCCTTGGGGAAGGGAATGCTCCCGCACCACCATAGTGGCGACTGCTGGTCTTGGATGGTCTCCATCAGGTTGGACAGTGGGGGATGAAGCCTCCCTTTCGTCTTCAGGAGCCATGGGCTCCTTTGGTGCATCCACATTTCTAAGAGGTGGATGGTTCTTCATGGAGGCTTTCAGTTGATCTCTATCCTGGTAGACATCAACCTCTTGTGGTTCTCTCAAGCACTTAGAATGTCTTGGCATCTTTCCTTGCTGCAATCAATAGAAGAATAATGGCTTGACACTTATCCTTCCCACAGACGATGCCAAACTGCTCACGGTAAGAACTTGTCAACTAAGGTAGATCAATAACTTTGTGAGTTGTAAAAGAAGGAAACTTAAATTGACTGAATTTCAAGCAAACATAATGATAATTTTGAAGAACATAAAACGTAAATGCTAGAATGGAAAATAGAGAAAATGTAGAATGTGTGTTTTTATTAGCAATGGCTGATTACAAAACTCCTAAAATTTGACCCCCTTCTAAGGTGAAGGGAGGTCATATTTATAGGAGAGCACTATTGGCTCACTGTACATGGTGGTCCTAGGGGAAAATAACCCTGTACATGTAGTCTATGGATTGTAGTGGTGCTGGGAGTGTGGGTGTAATGCCCTACTACCTTAGAGCCGTTACTAAGTGAGTTTTAAACGTGCATTTAAACTTGCTAATCGAGGTTTTAGGTCAAAAGTGTAATTAAATCATAAACAGTGAAATAAACTTTGAAAATAATTCCATTTACTAAAAATCATTGAGAGTTTGACACTTGGGATCCCAAAATACTGTTTAGAAATATTTACAACATATAATTACAAATCGAGCCGACTAGACAACAAAATCTAAGTTTTAATACAACCATCTCCCAAAACCACTGGCTGTGGCAGCCAGGTAGACCAAACATGTATGCGCCGCTTCACGCTCTCTGTACTCATGGTTGGTTGACCATCCCCTTGCCCTTACCTGCACCACAGAGCACTCGTGAGCTGAAGCCCAGCAAGAAAACCCTCACAAGCAGATAACACATGCACAACAAACACTTATCAGTTAAACAGGCCATCAACAGGCTAAACACATACGGCCATGCCATCCCAGGCACTTTACCATGCCCTGGGTTTGCGGTCCACACCGTGAGGATATCCCAGGTATCCTTTAGGGTCTCACCCTGGCAGCTCGCACTCCACGTGCTCAACGCTGCTCCCGGCCCTTTGCCGCTCTCGGCCTTGCACTCCTCGTGCCTAACGCCATTTCCGGTCCCTTTCCGTTTCCGGCCTTGCCGAACTCGGCCTGCGCCGTTCCCGGCTCTGGCTGAACCTTTACACATATGCATACATAGCGTAATAAAGCAAATACTAATTATGAACAAACCAATCAAAGGGGCTACGCCCTGCAACACAATCATATAGGGCACAACCCTGCATACAAGCTTTGTGGAGGACAATGGTTTTCTTACCTGTGTCCCGAGCTCCTTAAGCACTGAACCTTCGAGCACGGTCCTCTAATCCGAGCCTCTCCGAGAACCTAGTCACAACACATAAATAGCATCCCCATTACTAATCGATTTAAAAACATCTCTCGAAGCCAATCCCGAGCTCTCGGGACCCCCCGGATCCCCATACAAGGTCGCGAAAGCGTCCCTCGAGCCCCCTGGGCGAAAGCCTGAAAACTAAATTTTCCTCTGCCCAGAAATGGCCTAGGGCCGTGGCACTAGCCCTCAAGGCCTGCGGCGCCCAGCGTGGCCCCCTTCCCTGATGCAACCTAGCGCCGCGGCACCTCTTCCCAAACCCAGATTTCTGGGTTTTTCCCCAACATTTTCCCAAGCCAAAACACTCCCAAATCAATACCAAGGCATACCTAAGTCTCAAATTCAATCCAAAACCCCATATAAACTATCTAACAACTCAGAAACATCAACAACAAGCCTAAACACACAATCAAATCCCCAATTCACAAATTGGCTTAAAACTTTATCAAACTTAAACCAATAAACCAGAAACTTGAACCACAACAGCTAATACATAACAGAGATGCATAAAACCCTTATCTCAAGTAGAAATTCGCCCCTGAGCCTTCTCCAAGTCCAACTCCAAGCAAATCCCTCTTATTCCCAAACTGAACCTAGGCAAGCTTCATCCCCAAGAATCCACCAAACAACCACACATATCAGCTGTTAACCTTAATATTTATCTGCAGAATTCAATCAAGATACTGAATATAACTTACCTTTGAGCCTGGGTCAATCCCCCAATTCCCAGTCTTGAATCCCTTGAACTCTAGCCTAGAATCCTTCAAAACCAGTCACCTTAGAGAAAAAGAAAGACAACATCGATAAAGAGAGAGACAGAGAGATTAGGTTCCCTTTTTGTTCTTCTATCTTCTTTTGCTAGCTAATTCTAGAGTCCCAGCCCCCAAATTGAGCTTATCCATCTGCCTAAAATGACCTCAATACCCTTTAAGCTAACTCAAATTCTCAAACTCTTCCAAGGGCAATTTTGTCTTTTGACATACCCCGCTAAATCCTCAAGTGTACCTAAAAATCCCCATTTACTCCCGACATGTCTAAACCATTGCTATTGCTAATCGCTATTCAATAATTCTCGATCACCTAATAATATTCCCGAAATACCCCTAGGCTCCTCCAGAGCTGGGTATTTAATCCCGTTGTGACTTTTAAACTAATTAGCTCCCTAGGATCGTCTCGGAACGTGCATCGCTAATATATCACCGTTATATCAACAACATCACATATATTCCATTTATGCCCTCAACAGGCTAAAATTACCCATTTGCCCCTAACAACCAAATGGGGCCCACATGCATATTTATTTCACCTAAACATGCATTCTAACCACATATTCATTAAATTCGCATAAATTAATACAGTTTAACAATTATTGCCCCCCAGGCACACTAATCAAGGCTCCAAGCCTTATTAGCAAATTTGGGTTTGTTACAGTGGTGGTCGACTCCAGTATACGCCAAGGGTCTGCGGGATCACCTCAACTTTAGTACCTAGTTGTACCTCCACCATCTGTTTAGTACGAACGTCAGAGGTTGGCTGGGAAGGACCACATCAGGTACCTTACTCGTACGACCACTACTTGTCTGGCATGGTGTTTAGGGTCAGATACCTGGGGTCTTCAGGGCCATACCCCCATACATACTTTGTATCTATATGATCTCTTTGAGTCATGCGTAGGTGTTTTATCCTCACAATGCATCCTACTATTTTATCATATAAGAGTTGAAGTCATTATGGGTCATCATGGGAGACACGATCCAAGAGGCATGGGAGGCTGGAGCCTTGCGAGATGCCCATCGTGGGGGGAAGGACCACGTGCAAGGCTATGCCTCGAGAGACGTTGGTGCGAGGCAGGGGCCTGTGGTGCGAGATGAGGTTTCGAGGTAGAGGCCTGGGGCACAAGACAGTGCCTTGCGAGGCATTAGCGTGAGGCAGGGGCATGTGGCGCGAGACTGGGTCATGAGGCATTGGCATGAGGCAGGGGCCTGTGGCACGAGATGGGGTCGTGAGGCAGAGGCCTGGGGCTCAAGACGGTGCCTCGCGAGGCGTTGGTGTGAGGTAGGGCTCTGTGGCATGAGGCCATGCCTCGCTTGGTCCTATCGCGGGGCCTTTAGCGCAAGGCGCAAGGTCGGGCTTGGCCGTTTCCATCCCGAGCCTATATTTTGAAGGTCGCAAGGCGGGGGCCTTGTGCAACTGAAATTTTTGCATCCACACCTTTTGATTTAATACATATTGACATATGGAGTTCTTTTCATATTTTAAGTATTGAAGGGGATAAATATTTTTTAACTATTGTTGATGATGAAACTAGATACACTTGGGTTTATATGTTGAAATCCAAAGCTAAAGCACAAATCACTATTCCAAAGCTTATAGATTTAATCAATTCTCAAAAGGTATCAAATCTGTTCAAGCTGATAATTCAAAGGAATTGAATTTAACATCTTTCTTTGCCACTAAAGGCATAATACAATACAATTATTGTGTTGAACGTCCACAACAAAATTCCGTGGTTGACAGAAAGCACCAACACATATTGAATGTTGCTCGGGCATTATGCTTCCAATCAGGTATTTCTCTATCTTATTGGAGTTTTCTTATTCAAACCTCTGTGTATTTGATGAATAGAACTCCCTCACAACTATTCAAATACAAATTTTTTTTTGAGTTACTATATAACAAAGTTCCTCAATATGTTCACTTGAGAAACATAGTCTGCCTAGCATATGCCTCAACTTTAGATAGTAAACGACATAAATTTTCTCCTAGATCATGACCCTGCCTACTATTGACGGTGAGAACTCGTTAACGATAAAAGGTCAGAAAACTCAAAGCTTCTTATGGAAACTATGTAGATAGAACTTAAGAAAGAAAGATGAAGAACAATCATGGAGTGAAAGCTCCTATATTGCTTAATAGTCTGAGCATATAATGAATTTCCAACCTCCTCCATGATGGAGTGAGGTACTATTTATAGGTGGGCTCTTATGGCCCTTAGTACATTGTGGTCCCAAAGAGACAAAGCACTGCGTATCCAGGCTACTGGTGATCATGGTGCAGGTGGTAGTGGTGGTCAGCTTCAGCACGTGTCAGGGGTCTGCAGAAGTACTCCTATCTTGGTACTATGTAGTACCTCCAATACTTATTGGGTACGAACCTTATAGGTGTGCCTAGGGGGCCCTTGCTATGTACCATTCTTGTACCTCCACTACTTACCTGATACGGATGCCAGGGTCACGCCTCTAGCCTCCTTATGGTTAGACATCCTGTACCCACACCCACACCCGTACGTTGTCCTTGATGGTTATCCTTACACATCCAAAATATAACTTATTTCATAGATTTCTAATATTTTCCTAAGTGTGGGATACCTTTACCAGTTCTCCTCATATACTTGGGTGACCTGGCACATACGATATGTGATGAGGCAATGGAGTCTTTACTAAGCAAGGCTTTCCTAAGGCCCTAGTGTGGTTTCGCGCACGAGTGAGGCGTCCCTAGCACGTGGACGGCATCACCACACTCGGTGCAACACGGCGAGGCATTGGGGCACTGCGAAGTGCCTGGGATGGCGCGAGGTGCCTAGAGGGGCGCGAGGCGCCTAAGGTGCACGAGGCACTGGAGGGGCTTGGTGCGTGAGCGAGGCGCATCTGCCAATCCACGCGAGATACATTTGAAGACAAGTCTGCACAAAATACACCTTAAGTAGGCCAATCCGCGTGAGGTGCACCCGAAGTGAGCCTGTGCAGGGCAGCTGGTCATGCTCATGTATTTCTAGTCTACGATTTATTTGATGTTTTTACCCTCATAGCGTCTGGGTGCCACTTCAAGAGACCAATGGGGATTTAGACATGATCAACGAGGGTCTTTTACTAGTGTGGAATTTTTAGCATCCACACTTGCCCCCTAGTTTGCGAGAGGGCCTTTAGGTGCTCTGGTAGACTTTTCGGTACAGTGTCTCCAAACCACTTGTGGTGTTAGTGTGTTTATTTACTTTGGTGGTATGAAGTAACACATTTTGGGGTGGTGATCCTTATGATTCCCTGAGATATATTGTGAGCCTATCATTTGGCTTTGTGGATCCCAATACGAGTGATAGGCTTCATTCTTGACCATGGATTGAATATTGGATTCAATGGATAGGATGGGCTCGAACCTTCTATAAATAGGCCATCCTCTTGAAGACATTTACTACACACTTATTGCTCTTAGCTTGATGGTGCTCTTGTGTTCAAAGCTTCCAAGAGGTGGGTGGTTCTAACCTCCACAAGAGCATTTTGTTTTTCTTTTCCTTTTTTCTTTCTTTTGTTTTTGTTGGAAATTATGCAAATCTAGCTAGGTTCTAACATTTATCCCCTTCATCTTTGTAGGTTTGTTGGTACAAGGCGTACGGTATCAAGGTAGCTAAAGTGTTTGCGTGTACTTTTGACGCTAGGTACTTTTGTAGCCACTGCGGTGTGTAACTTCTCCTATTCAAGGTTTACCTTTACCCTTTCTCGTATTCATTGGGTCTAAATTAGCGTTAGGGAATGGTTGTCTTGGTCTGAGCACCTGGTGAGCAAAATTATGCATTTGCATCTCCTAGCACATATACCCTTCATGGAATCCCATAGTTGGTTATTTTGAGCACTCATATCTAGGAGTTTTGAGTTTAATACCTTGTGTCTTGTAGTATATCGTGCTTTCCACATACATTCACACCTCTATCTCTAACAAGGCGTGTCACTATGGCATTTGAGGAGTACTCTATTATTCCTTCGGGCGTCGAATTTATAGAGTTGTCCTAAGACTCGGAGTCCCCCAAAGAAAACCCCTACAAAAGATATGACACCCTAAGGAGGGCCCGCATATGTCACCTAGAACGCATGACCGAGCTTAGGAAAAAATTTTGGGTGGTCGAAAGCGAGATATACTCGGTTATGAGGAGTGATGGAGCCCATTTTTCCTTTGATCTTAATGATCACATTGCTAGCCTTAGAGTGAGCCTTCTTGACCTACAAATGGAGCTGGAGTTCATGGAGGGAAACCTCCCTCCTGAACCTTCACTCCCATGCCCTCCTCATAGCAGTCACGAGGTCACTCCTGGTTCCCCTCTACCCTTGTCTTTAATATACCCGTGTTTGATGCTCCCACATTCAATGTCTCGATGGAAAACTCTCACAAGATGGAGAAATGGAGGGTAAAATGCTCTGTTTTGACCTCACCTTTTTCCTTTGGTTTTGCAGACATGTCAAAGAGAGTGAGCCGAAAAATTACTCCGGAGATGCAGGACTCTGGTCCTCTATTGGCGTTCACCATTGTTTCCAATGTCTCAGAGAATAGGCTGTTAGAGTTGTTAGAGAAATACCATATTAGTAAGGGGTACAAATTGTATGTACCGTCCAATAAGTGTCGGGCTAATAATGGCCCCCCCCCCCGAACAATGCTAATAATGCTAATCCAACATAGCAAATAAGCATATTCTTTTAATTCTGGCCAGTAATAATAGTGCTAATAAGCATTTTCCCCTGGTCTATAGACAAATAACAGCACTAATAAACGGTTCCTTTGCATCCACAAGCAGTAACGATGCTAATAAGAACGTTCTATAACATTCATGTAGCAGTCAAGGGCCAGGTCCTATTAGATTATCTCATGCTTCCTAAACAAGCACACAGATAAGGTACCCATATTATGTTTAGGCACTTAAACATATAAACACATAACAGTTAACGAAGCCTGAGTCGAGCTTGTCTTTAGTGGCGAGTGTACATGCCCAGCCAGTCTTCAGGAACCCTTAAACCTTGGCATCTCTGATACCAAGTTGTAACGTCTTCCTAATCCAGGACCGTTACACTGTGTACTTAAAATTATGTCAGACCTGCTGATCAGGTCATTTGGTTTAAATGTGTAACTATGGTTAGTGACAAGGGTTAGGGTTAAAAATTTTGGTCAAAGAACCGTTGAATTTTATTCAAAATATTTTATATGAACATGGGATCCCAAAATATTACAACTAAACGTTTAAAAAGGTAATTTTACACATCAAAAGTTACATCAGCTGGCCTAAGCGGCAAAACAGGGCTAAAACCCTAGTTCCTCTGAGATAACCCTGGCCGTGGTGGTCGAGCAGCCGCATATGTACACGCCACCACCGAAGCTCTCCAACTCATGGCTGGACAAGCTTTCCCTTTCCCTTACCTGCACCACAAAGCACCCGTGAACCGAGGCCCAGCAAGAAAACACAATGTGCAAAAACAGAGAATATAAACTTCAAAATATCCATTCAATATAATCAGTAATAACAATCCATAGACATTATCATTTAAATTCAAGTAGTTTATCATTTTATCAACTTGGGACTGCTACCCTAACAAGTTGGCGTCAGAGACAAATCCTGGGCCTATGCCCTAGCTACGTGACCATAGAGTCACCTGGGGCCCTTACCCTTAGCTATGTCTCACTAGCCATAGAGCTAGCTCAACCCCTTGATTTATTATCGACCTTGGAGTCGATCAACGTAATAGTACGTTGCTGGTTTAGGCCTAAGCCTCTTGACCAGTGCACAACGCTATTGCCATCCTTAATTCATAAGTCAAGCCCTCATCAAGGATTACATACCTCAATACAGAAAACAGATGTGGATAGGCACGTCTCGATAAACTAAGCACATATGCATGTTAATCATATACTCCCATTGGATAACCATTTCCACAATACTAAACATATCCATTTAACAGGGCCAGATGCCCTAACCATAGAGTTCATGCAACGATTATAAGCACTTAAGCATTTATCAGTAAACAAATGAAACAATAGCTTAGCATAAATATCCTGGGGCCTAAGCCTGATCATGATAATGTACAACAAACGGGCCATGCCCTAATCACATATAACACGTATTGGGTGCAGTTTTCTTACCTCATGTCTGAGTAAGCGTAAATAAGAATGACCTTTCAGCATGATCCCGGTTCCGAGCCCCTAGCGATACCTTAAGTCACAACCATAAAATAGGATTCTATTAATAACGAGAATCAAAAGCTTTCGGACCAAGCCCTAGCCTCCGGGGTCTTGGGTTCCACCAAACCGGCTAATGGAAACAATCCCGAGCCCTAACGAAAAGTTCCCATTCAAATCAAACCTCCCAAGACAAAACTGCCAGGCGGGCCGTGACTTGCCTTAACACCCCCCCCCCCCCCCCCCCCAGGCAGAGACCTCCCAAGGCACTTGGGCTCAGGCTGAGTCGCGACTTGGCCCCTCGAACCCAAAAATTCCTCCATTTTCTGTAGCCAAATCTTATCTCATTTAACCCAAAATTACCCCAATAACATAATTCAACTACCACAATAGTTCTAATATGTTTCCACCAACAAAACCCAGCAGAAAATCTAACCTTACAACTCATCAAACCATCAATTAAATATTTGAGCTTAAAGGTCCAAGAACACTTAAAAACTAGCCCAACAACTCAGAATTAATAGTTATAAATCATAATTCAAATGCTTACCTCTGATAAAGATTGAACCCACAAGTTGTTACTAAGTTAATCCCCCATATTTTAACTCAAATTCTTGTAATCCTAGCCCAAAATCTCCCTTGGTTTCAATGACTTAGCTTGGAAAAAAAAACTTGAGAGAAAAGAGAGTGAGTTGAGGGAGTGAGTCGGTCTTTGTAGCAGCTTCTAGGATTTCTAACTTTTTTCTTATCTAACTTAAGCTAATCCCGAGGCTCAGGGTACCAAAAACGTCCCCGAGGGCAAAATGGTAAATTTCCCCAATATTCCCTCCTAAACTCACTAACTTCAAATATATCTCCAATTATTTATTTCTATAATCCAATAACCCAATTATATGCCTAATACCCAAAAAACCCCTTAACACGCCCCGAGTCGGGTATTGGGTCCCGTTGTGACTTTCTAGCTAACTTGGTCCCAAGGATCGCCTCGTGCCGAGTAACCCAAATAAATCCACATAATAATGTGGTCTCTCACATATATCACATATATACACATTTATGCTCGCACGGGCCAAATTATCAAAATCTCCTTTCTAAGAAGAAACGGGCCCATATGCATATTTAATACCCCTAAATATGCAAAACTAGTAATATTATCACATAATTCACATAATTACAATTAATATAACAATTAGGCACATAATTCCACATATTGCCACCCCGGGCCCCCTAATCAAGGCCCTAAGCCTTATTAGGAATTTCTGGGATGTTACAACCATCCCCTCCATATAGAAATTTCGTCCTCGAAATTTTACCTGAACAGCTCGGGAAACTAAGCTCGCATATCTGCCTCCAGCTCCCAAGTCACTACCTCAACCTTGTTTTTCCTCCATAATACCTTAACGGTATAGTCTTGTTTTTCAGGACCTTGTCTTTCCTGTCAAGTATCTGAACTGGTTGTTCTTCATAGGACAACTCTGCCTCCAGTTCCAGATCATCATAACTCAATAAATGAGTTCCATCTGACACATACTTCCTCAACATGGAAATATGGAATACATTAGACACACTAGATAGTGGACGGGGTAAGGCTAACCTGTAGGCCACCTGCCTGATCCTCTCCAGAATCTCAAACGGTCCCACAAACCTGGGGCTTAACTTGCCCTTCTTTCCGAACCTCTTCACTCCTCTCAGAGGTGAAACCCTAAGGAAGACATAGTCTCCCACCTGGAACTCTATCTCTTCTGCCTACTCTGAGAAGTGAGCATCCGAGCTCTAATTTTCTCGATAGCCTCAGTGGTCTTTTGAACTGCATCCGGTCCTAAATATTTTCTTTGACCCATATCATACTAGTGAATGGGCGATCTGCACTTCCTACCATACAACATCTCATAAGGTGCCACCCGATGGTAGACAGGTAACTGTTCTTATAAGAAAATTCTATAAGAGGCAAATATTTACTCCAGGACCATTCAAAGTCCAACACACATGCTCTCAGAATGTCCTCCAATATCTGAATAGTTCTCTCAGACTGACCATCGGTCTGAGGATGATAAGTTGTACTGAACTTCAACTGTGTACCCATCACCCTCTACAAACTTCCCCAAAACTTGGAAGTAAAGATAGGGTCTCTATTAGACACGATAGACCTCGGAGTCCCGTGAAGGCAAACTATCTCTCTCACATAGAGATCTGTATACTGGTCAACTGTGTAATTCATCCTCACTGGTAGAAAATGAGCTGATTTTGTGTACCAATCCACAATGACCCAAATAGAATCGTGCTGGTCCACTGTCCTGGGCAAGCCTACCACAAAATCCATCATGATATCCTCCCACTTCCACTCTGGAATATCTAGAGGCTGCAACAACCCTGCAGGCCTCTGATGCTCAGCCTTGACCTGCTAACAGGTCAGGCACCTTGTCACATACTCGGTCTTTGTGGTGCCTTGATAGAGAATAAGGGCTGGTGTGTGATTCATCCAGAATATCTCATCTGATCTCGGTGTCCAACGGAACAAAAATCCTATCCTTATACCTTGGTAAGCTCACACTCGACACTGTATAGTCATTAGCTACTCCAGCTAGGACATCCTCTCTAACCCGCTCCAACTGTGGGTCATCTAACTGCCTCTGCTTGATTCTCTCCAAGAGAGTAGACTATAAAGTGATGTTAGCTAATTGACCCACCACTAACTCAATCTCCGATCTAGTCATGTCATCAGCCAACTTCCTCGATATCTGTCTGGCACTATATAACTGTCCTGAGCCCTTCTGGCTTAAGGCATCTGCTACCACACTGGCTTTCCTAGGGTGATAAAGAATCTCACAATCATAATCCTTTACCAGCTCTAACAAACATCTTTGCCTCATGTTCAGATCCTTCTGAGTAAATAAGTACTTAAAACTCTTGTGATCAGTGTATATCTCACACTTCTCACCATACAGGTAATGCCGCCACACCTTCAGTGCAAAAACTACTGCTGCAAGCTTCAAGTCATGTGTGGGGTATCTCTACTCATAATCCTTCAACTGACGTGATGCATAGGCAATCACCTTTCCTGTCTGCATAAGTACACAATCCAGACCCTGCAGCATCACCGTAAACCATATACTTACCTTGATCTGTTGGAAGGCTCAAAACTGGTGCAGTGATAAAACTCTCCTTGAGCTTCTAAAAACTGTCTTCACACTTGTCCGACCAAACAAATTTCTGATTCTTGCGTGTCAACTCTATCAATGATGACGCAACCTTGGAGAACCCTTCCACAAAGCGTCTGTAATAGCCCGCTAAACCCAAGAAACTCCTAATCTCTAAAGCGTTATTTGGTCTTGGCCATTCTTTGACTGCTTCAATCTTTGCTAGATCCACCTTAATACCATCTTTATTGACTATGTGACCCAAGAAAGTCACCTATGGCAACCAAAACTCGCATTTCTTGAACTTCGCATATAGCCTGTGCTCTCTCAACCTCTGTAATACCAATATGAGGTGATGTTCGTGCTCTGTCTCTGTCCGAGAGTATATCAATATATGGTCAATGAAAACTATCACAAACTGGTCTAGGTAGTCCTTGAACACTCTGTTCATCAAATCCATAAATGTCGCCGGGGCGTTAGTCAACCCGAATGACATCACCAAAAACTCATAATGCCCATACTTGGTGCGAAAATCTGTCTTCAATATATCCTCCTCTCTGATCCTCAGTTGGTGATAACCAGATCGAAGATCTATCATAGAGAATACCGTTCCACCCTGTAACTGGTCAAACAAATCATCAATCGTTGGCAGAGGATATTTGTTCTTGATAGTCAACTTATTCAGTTCTCTGTAATCGATACACATCCTCAAAGAACTGCCTTTCTTTTTCACAAAGAGAACCGGTGCGCCCCATGGCGAGAAACTAAGCCTAATAAAACCCAAGTCCAGTAGCTCCTGTAGTGGAACCTTCAGTTCCTTCAGCTCTGCTAGATCCATCTTGTAAGGTGCCTTAGCCTTTGGCTCTGTCCCTGGAGCCAATTCAATCACAAACTCAATCTCCCTGTGTGGATGTAACCCTGGCAGGTCCTTTAGAAACACATTCAAAAATTCACAAACTAACCGAGTCTATTTTGGTCCCACTGGCACAACTTGAGTGGTATCCACCACGCTAGCTAAGAACCCTATGCATCCCCCCTGCAACAGGTCTCTAGCTCCAAGTACTGATATTGTAACGCCCTAAACTCCAGAGACCGTTACAGTGTGCATTTTAAACAGTGCTAAACTCGCTAATTGAGTCATTTGGCCATAGTCGTGTAACTAAGTATGATTAGCGATTTAGGGTTAAATTTTTTGGTTAAGATACAACGTTTCATTAGAACGTTTACTGTATACATTGGGGTCCCAAAAATATGATTTAAAGGTTCATTACAAGAAAATATTTACAACCAGCCGAACTAAGCGGCAAAACAGGGTTTAACCCTAGTTCCTCTTTCAATCTTCGGCCGTGGCGGTTGAGCAGCCGCATATGTACACATCGTCACCTAAGCTCTCCAACTCAAGGATGGTCCAACTTTCTTTTTCCTTTACTTGCACCACATAGCACCCGTGAGCCTAAGCCCAGCAAGAAAACTCAATATGCTCATGAACAGTAATATTATGTCACAAAATCATATCTGGCATGCCTAGCATTATAGATCTATTCAAGAAAGCAAATAAGTTTAGACAATGCTAAGGAATCTAGGATAAGAAATCCTGCCCTCCTGATTGGATGACTATCAAGTCAATCCTAATCAGATGAGTGATTTAACACCAGTGGTTCCGTAACCATAATGAGTGACTGACAAGCAAGCCACCAGGGGCTCAGGACCCACAGCCATGCGAATGATGATCATTATGTTCATACAGAGCTTATAGCCATGACAGATGAGTGAATATCACTTTAATGTTCTGTTTAACCATAATGAGTGACTGACGAGCAAGTCACTACGGGGCTCAGTACCCATAGCCATGTGACGAAGTAGTCACCTGGGCTTTCTGGCAATGGCTCTAATCAGATGAGAGATTATTGAGAAAGCCGCTACGGGGCTCGACACCCACAACCATGTGACAAAGCAGTCACCTGGGCTTAGCACCCATATCCATGTGACTAAACAGTCACCTGGGCTCAACACCCATAGCCATGTGACTAAACAGTCACCTGGGCTCAGCACCCATAGCCATGTGACTAAATAGTCACTGGGGCTCTCTGGCCTGGGCTCTAAATGACTAGCCTTAGGCTAGACAAGCACTTTTAGTTTTCATCGAACTTGAGGTCGGTCCGACATTAATGCTCATTTGAGTCATTCAATGCAGATGTCTATTAGAACTAATCTTTATTGGCTTGCATTAAACACGCTAAGACCATCCATGAATTATTAGTCAATACCAGGTTACCAGTGCTCAGTACTACTGCCAAACTTGACAAGTGAGCCATAGCTTCACAGTTAATACTGAAACCATTGCCAATTCTTACTAGTTAGTCAGTGCCACGCCCAAGTAAGCAATGCTACCAGGCATATATCATATGTCAAATATCCAAATGTAGGGCATTCAACATGCTTACTTAACAATTTCTAGCATAATTAGGATCATGCACAAACACAGAGACTCAAGCTCTGACAATCTCATAGTCAACATTCATGGCATGCCCTAATCACATGTTTCTCATGCATCACATGCATCACATACTGGGTGCAGTTTTCTTACCTCTGGTTCGAGCGAGAAATAACAAATGAACGACCCTTGAGAACGATTGATCCTTTAATCCCTTAGCGGTCACCTAGTCATAACCAAATACATTCTCCATTAATGAAAATCAACAATGAAAGGGTCTTGACCTAAACTTCACTCCCAGGACCCCAAATTGTACCCAAACGGTGAGTAGATTTGATCCCGAGCCTTAGGAATTGAAATACCGAGCCAAAAACCCTTAAAAACACCCAAAACATGCATCTGAGAAAATAGGGTAGCGCTACAGCTGTAATGACCTGAATTTGCTAATAAGGCTTAAGGGCCTTGATTAGTGTGCCTGGAGGGCATAATGGGAATTATGTGGGATTTTGATGAGTAAGATGCATGATTATGATTTAAAGCATGTTATATGACTACTTGAATATTTGAGATGCATGACTATGTTTATTAGTATGCATGTAGGCCCTGATTAGGTTAGAAGGGCATAATCGTAATTTTGACCATTATGGGCATAACTGCTTTGATATATGTGATAATTGTTGAGACCACATTATTATGTGGATATATCTGTGATCTGTGACTCGAGACGATCCCAGTGAGCAATGTAGCGAGAAAGTCATGGCGGGGATTTATACCCGGCTCGGGGGGAGCCTAGGGGTATAAATGGGAATTTAGTGAGTATATTGGAGTCTATTTTTAACATCAAGGAATATAATTGGAGATTAGTTAGGTATCGAGAATTAAGCGGGAAATATTAGAGACACTCAAGGAGTTAGCGGGAATTGGGTAAAATGACTAAAATGCCCCTAAGTGGATTAAAGGGTTTAGACTTAATAGGGAGGGCATTAAGGTCATTTGGCTTGAAAGGGATAGATATGCTGAGGCTTTATGTTAGTGGGAATTGTAGAAAGTAATAGAAGTCTGAAAGAAAGGAAAGAAGGTTAAGAAAGAAAAAAAGAAAAGGAAGGGAAAACAGAATTGTATTCTCTTGGGTCGGTTTGTGGTTCTCTCACCACTTTTCTGGGGTTTTCTTGGAGCAAAGTTTAGAGGAGAGCTGGGTTAGGCTGTGCATCAAGGATCCTAAGCTAGGTTTGAGGAATTGGCAGAGGTCTAGCAAGAACTCACCAACACTTGAGGTAAGATTCTGTAAGTTCCTTCAGTTCTGGTTTTGGTGTTTAGAAAAGATATCTAAGCTGTGTTGATGGGGAATTCTAGGGAAGTTGGAGCCAAGGGTTGAGGAAAAGAAACTCAAGGAGGTCTAGAGACAACTTAAGGTCGAAGTTCCATCAAAGGTATAAATTCTAAGCCTCTAACTCTGATGTTTTGACTGGCTTTGCTGAGTTTCTAAGCTTAGGGGCAGCTATGGTGAATTTTGGGATTAGAGATGCATGTGATTGGGTTTTGAGTTTTTGGGGTGTTTGGGATGAGTGGAGTATGTTTATAAGGTTGTTTTTGAGGTTGGCAAAGGTTTGGAGAAGTTTTGGTTGAGTTTGGTTCGAGGGAATCGCAGGAAGAGAAATTTGGAGTTGGCCTGTCTGTGACTAGCGCTACAGCGCTAGCCTTTGGGTGCTGTAGCGCTAGGCCGTGCATGCTGAGGGGATTTTGCTTCTGTTTGTAGCGCTGTAGCGCCCTCTTAAGAGCGCTGTAGCGCTGCCCTATTTTCAGGAAGGGATTTTAGGGTTGTTTGCAAGGGTTTTTGACCAAGGGTTTGGGGTTTGATTCCACCACCTTGTTTGGTGGAACTAGGACTTCCTGGGGGCTCGGGATTGGTCCCGAGGCTATATTTTGGACTTGAGGTTTGATGATGACATTGGCCTATGGTTGTGTATAGGTGAGCGCTAGGGCTCGAGTGGGATCGTGCTCAAGGAGTCAAGTGATCAGAGCTAGCAAATTGAAAGGTAAGAAAACTGCACCCGGTTATATGTCCGATATTTATATCATGTCAATGATGGTGTTATGCCATGGGACATGTGAAGGCGGCCTAAGAGTGCCGTTCATAATATTTGCACACAGGGCGCGGCTTAGCCACTGGTAGCCAAGGACAGCTTAATATTCACTGAGCTCGGCTTAAGTGGGCTGGAGTCAGTGGAATAACGGAGGGAGCAGCCTGAGAGCGCTAGCCCTAGTTATCATTTACGATCTGTTATATGACATGAGTTGATATGTTTAGCATGTTGAATACTTGATTATACTGAATGATTATATGGTTGAGAACATGTAATGCGTTATGTGATATTGATTCGTCTGTTGATTGCTTATGCTCTGTTGTTGTGTTTTCTTGTTGGGCCTTGGCTCACGGGTGCTATGTGGTGCAGGTAAAGGCAAAGGCAAGCTGGACCAACCCTGAGATGGAGAGCTGCGGGGTTGAATGTACATAGCCAGCTGTTCGATCACCATGGTCGAGGAGTGGATCAGGACATGGATTGCCTAACTGTTTGTTTTCCCTTAATATGGCTTGTTATTGTATTTAAACCTTATGTCTTTTGTAAACGGTCTTTAAACCTAATATTTTTGGGATCCCGTGTAAACAGGAAATGTTTCTTAATGAAAAGGCGACTTTTGAGACCAATACATTTTAACCCTAGTTCCTCTATAGTTTCAGTAACACGCTTTTGATTAAATGACTTGATTAGCAAGTCTAGCACTTTATAAACACACAGTGTAGCGGTCTTGGCTATCCAGGGCATTACAACAGCGCTGCCCCCTAGCACCCCAGCGCTACAACCAGGGCAGTCTGGCCCTGGATAGCGCTGTAGCGCCCTCCCTTGGGCGTTATAGCACTAGGACCAGCCTGGAACAACCCTAGTTCTTCTTCCTTCGAGTTTTCCACTTCCAACCTGATGCAAAAGCTTCCAAACACCATTTAAATCCCCAATTGAACCCAAATATCATCTACATAAGTCCTTGGCATCACAACCCAAGTAACCCTAGCCAAAACTTCCATCAAACTCTCAACCTTCCAACTCAAAAACCAAACTAAAAACCAAATGAAAACAGAGCAAGAACAAGAGATTCTATGGTTAAAAACTCACCTTAATCACAGCAACACACCCCCTTCAATGGTAGAGCATATCCCAAAAACCTCAAGGATTGGTTCCTTAGCTTGGTTCCTCAAAAGGAGCTTCAAAATCCAAAGAGAAATGGGAGAGAAATGATGTACGGGAGAAGGAAGAGGAGAATGCTCTGTTTTTTCTACAGCCTTCTAAGCTTAAATGGCTAAAACATATCCTTTAAGGTGAAAAGACCTAAATGCCCTCATGCCTAAATAAAAGCCTTAACAGCCACCAAGGGAAAAGTCGTCCTTTCCCACCTATCTCGTTAATTATAATTAACACCCTCCAATTCCCGATACTTCCAATATTCTCGAATACCAATAATTCATATCCCATTATCCTTTAATTCCCGGCAATGTTCTAATTCTCAAATCACCCCGAGACTCACCCTGAGCCCCGAAATTAACCCCGTTATGACCAGACCAAAAACTTGCATTCCATGATCGTCTCATGTCAAATGGCTCGAACAAATCCACATATAATGTGGTATTATTTATAATTCACCCATATGCATGAAAATACACAATTATGCCCTCAACGGGACAAATTACCAAAATGCCCTTATAATTAAAAATGGACTCATATGCATGCCTTTATCATCATATTATAATATAATTCACATAAGCATGCATATAATCATTTAATAACATAATAAATCAATTATGGCCCTCCCGACCTCCTAATCAAGGTCCTTAACCTTATTAGGAAATTTGGGGCATTACAAATATCATAGGTATACAGGGTCCATGCACAGTGCCAAAAAAAACAAAGGGGTCCTCACCCTCTGGCTCAAAAGTTACCATCTTCTTCTTACAGTCTATCGATGCCCCCATACTTCTCTAGCCATTCCATACCAAGAATTATATCAAAATCAGTCATCTCTAACTCCACCAAGTCAACTGATAACTCCCTGCCATCCACTATAATTGGTAGTGACCTAATCCATCTCCTGGATACCACTAATTTCCTAGTAGGCAATATTGTACCAAACCCCACAGAATAGAACTCACAAGGTCTACACAACCTAAATATAATCCTACTAGCAACAAAGGAATGCGTAGCACCCGAATCAATAAGAACAGTATAAAAGGTTCCAGCACTCGAAAGTTGACCTGTAGCCACCGAGGGACTAGCCTCGGCCTCTGTTTGGGTCAAAGTGAATACCCGAGCTGGCGTCAGGCTGTCCACTTTCTTTACCTCGCCCTTTCTAGTTCTCAGACAATCTTTCTTCAAGTGCCCCGTACTGCCACAAACAAAACAGGCCTTCGCTCGACATTCCTCAATATGGCGCTTCCTTTACCTAGGATACTCTGGGAATGCCCTCCATGTCTCACCGCCACTCTGGCAGCCCATCTATATACCCCTTGGCCTCCTATTTGGCCCTGAAGTTAAAACTGTGTCTGGGATTTAGCTCTTCTGATCACTGGGGCCTCCGCCCCTACCAAAACCTGGAAATGGAGGTCCCGACCTCCTAAAATCCCTTCTGGCTGCATTATTATGCTAGATCTTCTTCTCATCGCTCTCAGCTGTAAGTGCCTTCTCCACAACCTGTGCATAGGTAGTCACTCCCGGCACAGTAGTAATACGAATGTCCCGGGCTATCATAGGCTGTAGCCCCTGCAGAAATATCTCTCTTCTGGTCCCATCAGTGGGCACCAGATCCCCGAAAAAATGTGCTAGTCTGTCGAACTTCAGGGCGTAATCAGTCACTCACATGTTACCCTGAAGTAACTTGCTGAACTTTTCAGCCTTCGCTACTTTCAGTGCGTCATTGTAGTATTTCTCATTGAATAAAGTTTTGAATTCTTCCCACTCCACAGTGGTAACTGCTCTAGTCTGGGATACCACCTCCCACCATATTCAGGCATCCTCCCCAAACATATAAGTGGCACAGGCCACTCTCTCGTTACCGCCTACCCTCATAAAGTCTAGGATAGTGGTTATCATGGTCATCCACTGCTCAGGCTTCAGTGGATCAGAACTGCCATAAAAATTGGAGGGTGTTGCTTCCTGAACCTCTCATACAGGGGTTCCCACCTATCTCCCCCTGCCTGGGGCTGCACAACTGCCGGTACCTCTGGCTGTGACACAACATGTACCGCGGCCTGTAGGTTCCCTGCTGAAACCTGTTGCTGTCTAAAGAGGAGTATCTCTTCTCCCTGCCTCTCTTACCTAGCTTACATGTCAGCAAGCACTTGTTGCCAATTATCTGAAGCTGGCGGTGGGGCCTGGCCCTGGTCATTCCCTTCATTGCCCTGCAGTTCTTGGCCAACCGATCTCTCTAACCTAAGAGGATTCATGTTGACACTCAAATCACCCTACAGAGATCAAATCGACCATTCAGTAAGTAATAACTATACCTCTTGCCGCGTGACGGTCCAAGATCATCATATAACAAACATATACAGTGCTAATAAGTATGCCATCACACAATATATTCAGTCATAGTGCTAATAAGCACCTCCTGATATCCATCAGCAAGTAACAATACACATAGGCATACCCAAGTATTTTCAAAAGTCCAACATAGCTAATAATCATATTCTTTTAATTCCTGCTAGTAATAACAATGCTAATAAACATTTTACCCTGTCCTATAGAAAAATAATAACACTAATAAGTTGTTCCCTTGCATCCACAAGCAGTAACGATGCTAATAAGCATATTCTTTAACATTCATGCATCAGTCAAGGGCCAGGCCCTATCTGATTATCTCATGCTTCCTAAACAGGCACGCAAATAAGGCACTCATATCATGTTTAAGCACTTAAGCATATAAACACATAACAGTTACCGGACCTTGAGTTGAGCTTGTCTTTAGTGGCGAGTGTACATGCCCAACCTGTCTTTAGGAACTCTTAAACCTTGACAGCTCTGATACCAAGTTGTAACGTCCTCCTAATTCAAGACCGTTACACTGTGTACTTAAAATTGTGTCAGACCTACTGACCAAGTCATTTGGTTTAAATGTGTAACTATGGTTAGTGACAAGGGTTAGGGTTAAAATTTTTGGTCAAAGAATCGTTGAATTTTATTCAAAAAGTTTTATATGAACATGGGATCCCAAATATTACAATTAAACTTTTAAAAAGGTAATTATACACATCAAAAGTTACATCAGCCGACCTAAGCGGAAAAACAAGGTTAAAACCCTAGTTCCTCTAAGATAACCCCCGCTGTGGTGGTCGAGCAGCCGCATATGTACACGCCACCACCGAAGCTCTCCAACTCATGGCTGGTCCAACTTTCCCTTTCCCTTACCTGCATCATAAAGCAAGAAAATACAACGTGCAAAAACAGAGAATATAAAATTTAAAATAACCATTCAATACAACCAGTAATAACAATCCATAGACATTAGCATTTAAATTCAAGCAGTTGATCATTTGATCAACTTGGGATCGCTGCCCTAACAAGTTGGCCTCAGAGCCAAATCCTGGGCCTATGCCCTAGCTATGTCACCATAAAGTCACATGGGGCCCTCACCCTTAGCTCTGTCTCATTAGCCATAGAGCTATCCTAACCCCTTGGTTTATTATAGACCTTAGAGTCGGTCAACGTAATAGTACGTTACTGGTTGAGGCCTAAGCCTCTCGACTAGCGCACAACGCACTATTGTTGTCCTTGACTCATAAGTCAAGCCCTGATCTAGGATTACATACCTTAATACAAAAATAGCTGTGGATAAGCACATCCCGATAAACTAAGCACATATGCATGTTAATCATATACTCCCATTGGATAACCATTTCCACAATACTAAACATATCCATTTAACGGGGCTACATGCCCTAACCATAGATTTCATGCAACGATTATAAGCACTTAAGCATTTATCAGTAAACAAATGAAACAATAGCTTAACATAAATAACTTGGGGCCCAAGCCCTGATCATGATAATGTACAACAGTCGGGCCAAGCCCTAATCGCATATAACACGTATTGGGGTGCAGTTTTCTTACCTCAAGTCCGAGTAAGCGTAAATAAGAACGACCCTTTAGCACGATCATGGTTCCGAGCCCCTAGCAATACCCTAAGTCACAACCATAAAATAGGATTCTATTAATGACGAGCGATCAAAGGCTTCCGGACGAAGTCCTAGCCTCCGGGGCCTCGGGTTCCACCAAACTGGGCAGTTGAAACAATCCCAAGCCCTAAGGAAAAGTTCCCATTCAAATCAAACCTCCCAAGAAAAAATTGCCCAGGCGGGCCGCGACGTGCCTTAACAGGTCGCGGTGCCCCCCCCCCCCCCCCCCCCCCCAGTCAGAGACCTCCCAAGGCGCCTGGGCTCAGGCTGAGTCGTGACTTGGCCCCTTGAACCCATAAATTCCTCCATTTTCAGTAGCCAAATCCTATCCAATTTAACCCAAAATCACCCAATAACATAATTCAACTACCACAATAGTTCTAATATGTTTCCACCAGCAGAAAATCTAGCCTTACAACTCTTCAAACCATCAATTAAATCTTTGAGCTTAAAGGTCCAAGAACACTTAAAAACCAGCCCAAAAACTCTGAATTAAGATCTAGAAATCATAATTCAAATGCTTACCTATGATAAAGATTGAACCCACAAGTTGTTACTGAGTTAATCCCCCAGATTTTAGCTCCAATTCTTGAATCCTAGTCAAAATCTACCTTGGTTTCAAAGACTTAGCTTGGAAAAAAAATTGAGAGAAAAGAGAGTGAGTTGGGGGAGTGAGTCAGTCTTGGTAGTGTTGCGAAATTTAAAGCTATGCAAGTGCACACAGTCGCAAACTTGTAATAAAATGGTAAAACCAAGTATCGTCCTCAAGGACTGATTTATCAATTACCAATCAATTAATCCCTTAATTCTATTTGATTAAGCAATTATCAGAGATTTTAAACTAAGAAAAATACTAACAAAACGCAGTGAAGAATTAAACAAATTAACAAAGAAAACACAATTAGGACAATTATGATCCTCTATTTTTCCACCCTGTTATTTCCTAATGCAAGCATCTATATCCCCTTCTCTCTATTCAAGAATAAGTTGCAACAACAATTCATAATCTGGTTAAGACTTATGAAATTCAATCTAAATGACAACTTCCTATATTTCTATGGTAAGTTAATTCATGTAGAGGGCATTAGCCACGCAACTCAGAAAATACGCAAATAATCTAGATACCTTCGTTCTAAATTAAATTTGCATCCAAACAATCAAAGTATATCAAATTTCACTTTTCAGATTTCAATTTGATTCATAAAATAGCAATTAGAGGTGATCAATCAATAATCGCACAATTAACATAGATTGCAAGGAATTGAAAGAGATGAAGAAGAATATCAATTTTGCATTAAACCATAACAAGGGTTTCCAAAAGATTCACATAAAAGCCCTAAAAGAAAATTTAGCCTATGATATTCATTCTAGCAATAAGATAATTCAATTACAAACATGAAAATTGACAGAAAAAGATGATGAAAACTCAGGGACGAATCCTCCAATATGGTGTTTTTACTCCAGCCGTCGTCGTCTTTGATTAGCCTCTCTCAGTCGCCTATATGACTCCCAAAAACCCTACTGAAAATTCCCTCTCGAAAAAGACTGAATTGCCCATAAAAAATAACCAATTATGCCAGAAATCGCGACCCCAGCGCTATAGCGCTAACATTGCAGCGCTGTAGCGCTAAACTCAGAAACAAAACGGGGAAAAACTAGGCACCAGCGCTGTAGCGCTCTTTTGGTAGCGCTATAGCGCTAAAGTCAGGAACTATCTTCCTGAAAACTGCTTCCCAGCGCTGTAGCGCTGATGTTGTAGCGCTGTAGCGCTTAAGTCAGTGCTGAAGCTCTTCAAGAATTCTTCCTTACGCTACGGCGCTCCCAAGGTAGCGCTGTAGCGCTACTTACAGAAACACCCAAAAGTCACAAATCCGTCTCGATTTCATTCCATTTTTGCTCCTTTTCAATATTTGCAACACTTAACGTCAATTACCCTGAAACAAGAACAAACGAGCATAAATCCGAAATAAAACAATCCTAACTAAAGAAAAATAACCTAAAAACTAGAACCATAAACGAGCCTAAAACTCGTTTATCAGGTAGCATCTTCTAGTACTTCTAACTTTTGTCTTATATAACTTAACTAACTTAAGCTAATCCCGAGGCTCGGGGTACCAAAAATGTCCCCGAGGGCAAAATGGTAAATTTCCCCAATATTCCCTCCTAAACACACTAACTTCAAACATATCTCCATTTATTTATTTCTATAACCCAATAACCCAATTATATGCCTAATGCCCAAAATACCCCTTGACTCGCCCCGAGTTGGGTATTGGGTCTCGTTGCGACTTTCCTACTAACTTGGTCCCTAGGATCGCCTTGTGTCGAGTAACCCAAATAAACCCACATAATAACGTGCTCTATCACAAATATCACATATATGCACATAAATACACATTTATGCCTGCACGGACCAAATTATCAAAATCGCCATTCTAATAAGAAGCAGGCCACATGCATATTTAATACCCCTAAATATGCATTGTTGGGGTTTTATGCCCTAATTAAAACCAAATTTATTTCTGACCTCATTTATTATCAATAAAAGAATAGAAATCATTTTTTGAATTGGTCAATCACTTTGCTCACATGTTTTATTTTCATGATTATTTGTTTAATATAAACTTCTATTAAATCTCGAGCATATAGCTAATCGTATTTATGGTGACGTAATCACAGTGGAATAGAAATATGATTATATGTTCAAAATAAATTAGTCCTAAGATTAGTCAGTGCATAGGATTTACATTGACTTGCCAATCTACGATATGATCTACTTACACATTGTGCTGATATGTTTTTTCCAGAACATTAGCAAAGTAGATAAGATCAGATGCATTTGTTACATTGGATAGGACTGATATTGACAGTTGATAAGATAAGTAAACATACCGTTATTATCTATTCTAGACATATCATATAGTTGACCATAGGTCAATTCAATCTCAATTCTGAGTGGTTAGTATTCTAACTGATTGTATTATTTGAGTTCTTTGACTTGTTCGTTATCAGCTTACCCTACGGACTAGCCCATACTTACATCTTGGGAACTCGGTAGTATAATTGAGTGGGAGTTTTAATCATAGATATGAACATCTATAGCTTCTGATGAAGAAGTGAAACGATGGTTTCCTTTTAGTTTGGTTCAAGGTGTTAAATGATAGTGATCTCATTTCAATAATTAAATTAGTTTACTAAAATATCATTTACGAGGAACTAAGTGTTTTAAGGATAAAATACAATGAGGGGTAAAACGGTATTTTAGTCCTATCTCATTGTAGACCATCTATAGAGGATTGAGTGACAATTGTGGTTGTAACAATGGATAATTAATAGCGTATGTATATTCGTTATAGAGCGTGCTATGAATTCAAGAGTGTAATTTCGAGTCTATAGTTGAGTCACGAGGAATTAATAAGTTAGAAAATTTATTTGTTAGATTTATGATAACTTATTGGAGCTTGATTTCATAGGCCCATGGTCCCCATTGTACCTTGGAAAAAATCATCTAGATAGTCTCTGTTGACGGTGAGAACTCGTCAAGGAAGTTAAGTTGGAAAAATTCTCAAATCAAGATCACTAATCAGAAAGCTGTAAAAACTTGAACAAAAACTCAAGAACAATGATAGAACAATAATGGAGAGTTCAGTCTTTCATTCACACTCAAACCTCTGCTACAGTAAAATTTCCCAACCCCCTTTCAGGTGGTCTCAGAGTTCATTTTATAGTAGGCTCTAATGGCCTTAGATACATAGTGGTCCAGGGGACCAAGTGGTACATACGTACTGTGTTAGGGGAGTGGCTTCAGAGGTCGTGGTTGTACAACCTGTACAGGAGCAGGTGTCAGGAGGATGTCTCCACTACTTGTCTGTACCCATGTCTGATGCGTGGTGGCAGGCGTAGTGGCGCAGGAGGTAGTGGTGTCGGCTCTGACCTATGGCCGTAGACGTACGGACCATGATCCTTACCCCAGCAGTCTCACTGGCACTGGTATCCGTACTTAGTACTTGGTCGTACAAATATGTCCCATTCGACTCGTACTGGATCTCCTAAGCATAGGGATCTCGAGGTGTAAGGAATGGGACCCTTGGTGTGAGGTGGAGATCTTGGGTCCTTGGTATGGGATATCCGAAGCCTCCTGAGGTCGCACACGAGTCTGAACGATAGGCATGTGGCCCTGGCAGATGTCTAAGGATGTGTGGCGAGACGCTCTCCTTGTGACCCCCTTGAGGGCGTGGCTCCCTAGCTATTCACAAGGTCGAGTGCGTTGTGGATGTGGCCCTCATGAGGCCAGCGGCGCCAAGACTCGATGACGGGGCTACCACGGTGAGGCCCCTCAGACCTAAGGCAAGGCCACTCGGGTGGCGCAGCTGAGACCTCTCGTGAGGCCATTTGGGTGGCGCGGCCGAGACCTCTCGCGAGGCCACTTGGGAGGCGTGGCCTAGGCATCTCGCGAGGCCACTTGGGTGGTGTGTCCTAGGCATCTCGCGAGGTCACTTGTGTGGCGTGGCCGAGACCTCTCGCGAGGCGACTTGAGAGGTGTGGCCTAGGCATCTCGCGAGGCCCTATGGGAGGCATGGTCTAGGGATCTCACGATGCCACTTGGGTGGCGTGGCCGAGACCTCTTGCGAGGCCACTTGAGAGGTGTGGCCTAGGCATCTCGTGAGGCCCTTTGGGAGGCATGGTCTAGGCATCTCGCGAGGCCACTTGGGTGGTGTGGTCTAGGCATCTCACGAGGTCACTTGTGTGGCATGGCCGAGACCTCTCGCGAGGCCACTTGGGAGGCGTGGCCTAGGCATCTCGCGAGGCCACTTGGGTGGTGTGGCCTAGGCATCTCGCGAGGTCACTTATGTGGCGTGGCCGAGACCTCTCGCGAGGCCACTTGAGAGGTGTGGCCTAGGCATCTCGCGAGGCCCTTTGGGAGGCATGGTCTAGGAATCTCACGAGGCCACCTGGGTGGCATGGCCGAGACCTCTTGCGAGGCCACTTGAGAGGTGTGGCCTAGGCATCTCGTGAAGCCCTTTGGGAGGCATGGTCTAGGCATCTCGCGAGGCCACTTGGGTAGCGTGGGCTGGCGAGGCCAAGCAAGGCAATGGGGCCGAGGGCATAGGTGAGGCCGTGGGGCCGAGTGCGTGGGTGAGATGGGTCTCGTGAGGCTAATGAGCCTTGGCACTTATGCCTTGCCAAAGTGGGCCACTTGGCATTGACTCCACGAGAACCGAACCCAGACTTGTGTTGTGATGGAGCGATGGCTTCCCGAGACGACGGTGGCCTAAGGGCTTTGCCTCAGCCTCATACTTTCTATTGATGAGATTATGAGCATCAACACTTGCCCCCCAGTCTAGGAGAGTACCTTTAGTTACCCTTGTAGACTATTCACCTTGATTCCTATAAATAGGCCTTCATGCATGACTTGATATTTTCACCTTACTCCCTTGGCTTAGTGGTGCATAGACCCTTATTCCTTTCAAGAGGTAAGGGGTTCAATCCCCCACAACCTCACTTTCACCATAGTTCTTTTCATTTGTTTTGTATATTTTTTTTTTACTTTATTTTTTTTTATATGAGCTAATTTCTTGGTGTGTATATTTTAGGACTAACACACCTTTCTGGTTAATTCTTGCAAACGCGCATTTTCGACGCTTTGGTGCTTTTCGCTCCCCGACTTTCTTTGGACCCCAACTTCGTTCTTTTAATCGCTTGAGGTATATTTTCTTTCCTTTTCCCTTTTATTTATTGATTTTCTTTTTTTTATCGAGTCCAAACTAGTAGTACTTGGGATGGGGTACATCAGTCTGAGCTTGTAGTGAGTTTGACCATATGCATGCCCCTCCTCTTTGTTGTTGTTTTTTTTTTTACCCTGTAGTAGGCCATTTTAGGGCGTTAGCATCTAGAGGTATTAAGCCTATTCCTTTGTGTTTTGTAGCCTTCCCCTCGTTTATACGTGAGCCCCTTTTTGCTGTTGGGACGCGGTTGCATGGCCAGTGACGGCCCGTTCGACATACCCCCAAGGGCTGAGTTTATTGACCTGTCCTCAGACTCAGAGTCCCCTGAGGGAAACCCTTACGAGGACTATGACTCTTTAAGACAAGCCCGCATCCGCCACCTTGAGTGCATGGCTGAACTTAGACGTAAAATCTGGGTGGTGGAGAGCGAAATTGACTCGGTGTCGAGAGGGGATGGAGGACCTTCACCCTTGGGCCTTAGTGACCATATAGCGCATCTTAGGACGACCCTTTTTGAATTGCGGTGGGAGTTAGAATTTATGGAGGGACACATTCCGCCAGAACCTCCTACTCCCTCTTCCCCCGATGACAGTCATGGGGCTGCTAGCTCCTCTCCCCAGCCCCTAGTCTCAGTTTATCCTAGCTTAGTGCTTCCGCCATCGCTCCCTCGATGGAAAACTCTTGCAAGGAAGAAAAAATGGAGGGCTAAGTGTTCTGCCCCTTCCTCACATATTTCTTTTGATTTTGCAAATATGTTGAAAGCACGCAGACAGGTGTCCGCCCAGGAAGAGGACGACGCCCCCTACTGGCGTCCAGTCTAGTGTCACACGTGTCTCCGAAAAAATTGAAGGCAATCGTGAAGCACTACCGAGTTCCTCCAGAATACGCCCTGCATGTTCCTCAGGAGGCCTGCCGGGCCGACCGTCCTGAGAAGGGCTTTGTGGCTTTGAGTGAGCAGATTTTGAAGGCGGGTGGCACCATTCCTCTGCACCCGTTCTTCGTGGCGGTTCTCAACTACTTCGATTTGGCCCGTCTTCAACTGTCGCCCAACAGTTGGTTGACTTTAAGTTGCCTTTTCATTTGGTTCAAGGGTAACGTCCAACGCGCCCCGACGGCGCAGGAGGTGCATTCCTTGTATAACCTTATGGGAGTGCACAAGTCCAAGGGCTTCTACTACCTGCAGAAGGCCAACAGTGAGCTTCCCTTAATAGAGGGCTCGGTGTCCAACACAGGGCCTTGGAAACAAGACATTTTCTGGGTAGAGGGGCCTCTCTCGGTTCGTGAAGGCTTTCGCGCCGGCCCTAGTAAGTATCCTGGTCTTTCTCTTTTTCTTATTAGAACTTACTGTTTTGCAGTCTTGCTTGTACTGACATTGGCGTGGTTCTTGTAGGGAAATTTGCTGATCCCTCGGTCATTGGGCCGGAGGCGGAGGCCATAGGCAAACTCCTTGCTGCAGACTCCGCCCTGAAGAAGGCAGCGGTCCTATTTACTGTGGTGAATCTCAACCGCCACCAGTTGTCCCCGGTCTCTGACCCCAAGTTCCTGTGGTCAGTTACTGTGTCTAAGAAGGCTATGGCTATGCTGGCTGGGCCATCCCTACACAATGGTGGGGCTGAGGAGGACATGGAGGATGTTCCCCTCGAATGTGGGGGGTCTCATCAGCGCCCCCTGTCCCCCGGAGGATGCCCTCCTTACGGTTCCCATGACCAGGACATGGCCTGTCAATCTCCGGGTCCGCAGGCTACAACGAGATGTTACGCTCCTCCTGGCCTTGATGGCAATGACGCCTTCCCTCAGGTCCCTCATGATATTGGCTTGCCGGATGCTGATTACATCGACCTCGCGGAGCCCCCTTCTAATGCACCAGGGTTCCAGTTTTTCCCCTTCCCTGCGCCTCCTCCTGCTTCGGCGAGTGGGTCATCCGTTCCTGTCCAACCAGATGTTCCTAGCGCGGAGGCAGAGCCTTGGGTGACTAGGATGGCTTCAGCTTATGGGCAGCGTTTCGTTCAAATAGCCTCGGGCCTCCCTGCCTCCGACTGGAGGGGTCTAGGGAATGTGACTCAACCAGACCTTAGGGAGACCCTAAGGCGTGCCGCGGCCTGGGTGAGGTCTTGCGCCTTGCATTGATTAGTATTATGTATAGGTGTACATGTGTTTTTCTTTTTGTTACTTATTGCTGACGCCATTGACTTTCTTGTGCAGGTCTACATCGTGTCTCTTCGGCATGCTGACACGTCCGGCGTCCTCTCCGCATCTACTGCCGAGAGGGACGGCCTCATGGCCCAGGTCCAGGAGCTCAAAAATGAGCTTAGCGCAACCAAGGTCCAATTGTCAAAGGCCCGTACTAAGTATGCCAAGTTGGACTTGAAGAGGGAGAAGCTGAAGGCCAAGATCAAGGAGCTAAAGGGCAGGGCTAGATGCTTGGAGCGCGAGCTCTGGGGGACCAAGGTCGCTGCGTTCGTGTCGCAGGAGAGGGTGACTCAACTAGAGACTGAAGTTGAGGCCCTTAAATCTGAACTACAGTTGGCTCAGGAGAAGAACACTTCCTGGGAGGCGGCGAGGGCTTCTTTGGAGGCGGAGAGGGTCAGAACCGAGCGCAAGTCTATAGATCGTGCTCTTTATAATGTGTGGAAGCAGGATCCCAACTTCGACTTCTCCTCTTTTGGCGAACAGGCCGTTGCCCGAGCGGCCTGGTGGAGTGCCCACTACGGGAGACCTTGAAATAGTCTCGCTCCTTTTTTGTTTTCTTTTTATTTTGTAACATCATTACCAGTGCTACTTTTCTGTTAGTAACTCTTGTACTATCCCGAGAACGCTTTTTTTTTTAATGTATAAATACATATGTTGCTGTTTACTTCTTGTTCTATTGCATTCGAGGCCCTTTTAAGCCCGTGTGATGGGGTTTAGTTTGTTCCCCTCTTTTATCTATCAGGCTGGAGGTCCTTTGGAGCCCCTGTGAAAGGGTTCGCTGGGACCTCTTTTGGTGCCTCTTGGTTGCTTTTATAAGGATATTTTGACCCCTTGGGTCTTAGTTATCCTTTTATGTTTTTCTTGCGCGCGCTTATTATTTCTTTGCGAGAAGCGTCCTTCTCGTCGTTATTCATAGTACTATTTTTGCAAGGGTCTCCTTTGGGACCCTTTTTGGCTAGGCGGCTTGGTGGCCGCTCTAGACTTATTATTATTGTCGTCACCATGCGTTTTTTGTAAGTCCCTATGGCCTCCCTTGGTGTTCATAAGGGTAGCTAATCCTTACGATCCCAAGGGGTGCCTTGTAAGGACTTCGTTGAAGGCCCTAGTATAGGGGGTCTTTTTGGTTTTGGGTCACTTCCTCTTGATAGAGGGCCTTCTTTTAGGATACTCTTGGTAGAGGGTCCTCTTTTTTTTTTTAGGGGCCTCCTTTTTAGGAGGGCTAGGGGTCCTCTTGGTAGAGGGTCCCTTTTAGGGGCCTCGTTTTTAGGAGGGCAAGGGGTCCCTTTTTAGGATCCCTTGTTATAGGGCCCTTTTTAGGTTCCCTTTGCTAGCTACCTGTTGTCGCCTCCTATCCTGCCCCCCAAGTGTCTGGTGAAATTTATTTCGGCAGGCACTTTGGCTGATGCCCACGCAGCGAAGGAAAATGATACATGAGGTTGAACAGTTTTACCCACAATATGCAGTTCCCTTCATCACATTCATAATAAAAGGTCTCATACAAATAGTTGCAATGGTACATATGAAGTTTTTATATAAAACAAAAATAAAAGACTCACACCTACTTAGGAGGCTATCTAAGTAACCTCTTTGATTTCTTCCTATCATATTAAGGCAGTGTGCAACACTTGTTCTTTTTCCATCGAACATGGGCGCCTTACTGGTAGTACTTCCTCAGGTGCTCCGCGTTCCATGCTCGGGGTATGAGGGTGTGGTCCATGCGAGCCAGCTTGTAAGTGTTCGGGGGGATGCACTGAGCAACCTGGTAGGGCCCCTCCCAATTCGCCCCCAGCACTCCTGTTCCTGGGTCTCGTGTGTTTGGGAGTACCTTCCTTAGCACCAGGTCGCCAACTCTGAAAGTTCTCTCTTGCACCCTCGAATTGTAGTACCTTGCGGCGCGCTGCTGGTATACCGCCACCCTCATTTAGGATTTTTCTCTCTTCTCTTCCAGCATGTCTAAGTTTTCGGCCAGGGCTACGCGGTTGGCTTCGTCTCCATATGCCTGTACCCTGTGGGACTCGACTCGCATCTCGACTGGGAGCACGACCTCGCACCCATAGGCCAAGGAGAATGGGGATTCCCCAGTAGTTGTGCGTGGGGTGGTTTTGTAAGCCCACAACACATTTGGTAGCTCATCTACCCAGGCTCCCTTCATCTTTTCTAGCTTTGTCTTCAGGTTCTTCTTAAGGACCCTGTTTATGGCCTCCACTTGCCCATTGGCCTGAGGGTGCACAACCGCGGAGAAACTCCTCCATATGCCTCTTTCCTTACAATATTCATCGAAGGCTCCTCCCTCGAACTGGGTACCATTGTCGGAAATAATCTTGTAGGGTACTCCATATCGACACACAATGAATTTGTTGACGAAAGAGGTGATGTGCTTGGTGGTTATCTTCACAAGGGGTTTCGCTTCTACCCACTTAGTGAAATAATCCACTGTCACCACAGCGTACTTTGCTCCACCCCTGCTTGTAGGAAGAGCACCGATCAAGTCTATCCCCCAAATAGCGAAGGGCCAGGGGCTGGTCAGTTCGCTTGGGGGTTTTCGAGGGTAGTTGGCGTGCCTCTGGCATTTGTCGCATTTCGTGGCAAAGTCATGCGCATCTTTCTCCATGGAAGGCCAGTAGTATCCTTGTCTCATGGCCTTCCTAGCCGTGGAGGGTCCGCTCTCGTGGTTGCCGCACTCTCCCTCATGTATCTCCTGTAACACTTTCAACGCCTCCTCTTCTTCTACACACCGTAGGAGGGGCATTAAGAATCCTCTTTTGTAAAGGACCCCATCTACCAGGGTGTATCTTGCGGCCTTGTACACCAATCTCCGGGATTCGTTTTTATCTGCAGGCAAGGTTCCTTCTTCCAGGTACCTCTTGATTGGCTCGGTCCATGATTTCCTCGGGACACTAATCATGTGCACGTCTGCGCCTTCGATGCTGGGTTTTGGTAAGTACTCCACGGGTATTGATTCCAAGACATCACTATCCTTGGTAGATGCCAGCTTTGCGAGTGCATCGGCATGGGTGTTCTTTTCTCTGGGGATTTGCTCTATAGTATATGCCACCAACCGTCCCAGATAGCCCTCCACCTTCTCCAAGTATGCTGCCATCTTGGGTCCCCTCGCCTGATACTCTCCCTTTACTTGGGATAATACCAATTGAGAGTCGCTGAAGATTTGAAGGCGCGTCACTCTCAGCTCCTGGGCCAAACGCAGGCCAGCTAAGAGCGCCTCGTACTCTGCTTCATTATTGGAGGCCTCAAACCCAAATCAGATTGCGCAATACATTCTATGTCCCTCGGGCCCAGTCATCATGATGCCCGCTCCTGATCCTCCTTCATTTGACGCCCCATCAACGTGCAAACTCCACTCCTCTGAACCTCCTTGCTCCTCCTCCGTAACAGGCTGCTCTCCTTCTTCATTCCTTCCTTCATTCGGCTGATGGGTGAGTTCTACTATAAAATCTTCCAGCACCTGTCCATTGATGGAAGCCCTCGGAGTGTATACAATATCAAACTAACTCAGCTCAATCGACCATTTCATTAGTCTCCCTGAAGTCTCTGGCTTATGTAAGACCTGTCTCAAAGGACTATCTATTAAGACTTGAATTGTATGTGCATGGAAGTAAGGCTTCAACTTCCTCAAAGCCACCACTAGCGCATAGGACAGTTTTTCGATCTCTGGATACCGGTTCTCCGCGTCCACCAAACGTTTGCTGATATAGTATACGGGTTGTTGCTGCTTCTTCTCTCCCTTAACCAGGGCTGCGCTGATGGCATGCTCAGACACTGCCAAGTACAGGTACAGCTTCTCGCCCTTCTCTGGCTTCGCTAACAGGGGTGGCTTCCCCAAGTGCTCTTTCAGCTTGACAAAAGCTTCCTCACATCTTTCATCCCAAGCGAACTTTTTGCTCCCTTTGAGGATGTCAAAGAATGGGAGGCACTTGTCGGTGGACCTTGAGATAAACCTATTAAGGGTCGTCACCCTTCCTGTTAGGCACTGCACCTCCTTCTTATTCTTTGGCGGGCTTATCTCTATGAGTGCCTTTATCTTGTCAGGATTGGCCTCGATGCCTCTGGAATTGACCATGAAGCCCAAGAATTTTCCTGAGGATACCCCGAAGGTACATTTGACTGGGTTCAACTTCATCTGGTATTTCCTGAGCGTGTCAAACATCTCACCAAGGTCTTTGTTGAGCTCTGCTGCTACTTTGGTCTTCACTAACATGTCATCCACATACACCTCCATATTCCTTCCTATCTGATTGGCAAACATTTTATTCACCAGCCTTTGATAGGTGGCTCCTGCATTTTTGAGCCCGAAGGGCATCACCTTGTAACAGTATAGCCCTTTGTCTGTAATGAATGACGTGTGCTCTTCATCTGCCGGGTTCATTGGGATTTGGTTGTATCCTGAGTAGGCGTCCATAAAACTTAGTAACTCATGTCCTGCTATCGCATCTACTAGCTGATCTATCCTGGGAAGTGGGAAGCTGTCCTTAGGACAAGCTTTATTCAAGTTCGTGAAATCGACGCAAGTTCTCCACTTCCCATTCGGCTTCGGCACGAGTACTGGGTTCGATACCCACACAGGGTAGAAAGACTCACGGATGAAACCGTTGGCCTTCAACTTGTCAACCTCCTCCTTTAACGCTGCGTATCTTGTTGGGTCTAGCGCCCGCCTCTTTTGCCGGACGGGCCTTGCTTCTGGGGAGATGTTCAGGTGGTGACACATCACACTGGGGTCTATGCCCACCATGTCCTCATGACTCCATGCAAACATGTCTAGATTATCTTTCAAAAATTTCGTCAACTCCTCCTTCACGTCACCTTGTAGGCTTCTCCCTATCTTCAATTTCCTTAAGGGTTCCTCCGTCACCGTAACCTCCTCTACGTCTTCCACTGGTTCTGCTCTTGACTCATCCATGACCCAAGGGTCCAGCTCCTATGGACCCCCCGTGGGCATACATAGCGCCTCATGTACCACCATGGCCATTGGCTCACGCGGTTTTACAGGCGTGCGGAGTGAGGTGTTGTAACACTCCCTTGCCTCTTTCTGTTCTCCCTTCATACTTGCGACCCCTCCTAGAGTCGGGAACTTTACAACCAAGTGATATATTGAAGTTTTGGCTTTCAATTTTCTCAGGGAGGGTCTCCCCAATACTGCGTTGAAAGTTGATGAACATTCTACTACAACAAAGTTAGACATGACTGTAGTCTGCCAGGGTTGCTCCCCCATGGTAAGTGTCAATTCGATCATTCCAAGGGGTTGCACTGAATCCCCTGTGAACCCGTATAGGGACGACTGGCAGGGCTTCAGGTTACGAATGCCCAGTCCCATCTTTTCCAAAGCCGGGCGATATAGGATGTCCACCGAGCTCCCGTTGTCCACTAGGATTCGATGCACACGCATATTTGCCAATTGAACTGTCAACACCAGTGGATCATTGTGGGGAAAGTGTACCCCCCATGCGTCCTCCTCAGTGAACGTTATCGAGTCGTTTTCCCCCTTGAAACTCTTCGGGGGCCGTTGTTCTAAACTCATGACGCAGGGAGGCGGACTTTGCCGAGCCTCTCTTGCATATCTATCTCGTTCTTACCTAGAGTCTCCCCCAAATCTTGGACCTCCAAAAATGGTTCGGACCTCCCCCTGTATTTCTGGGGCTCGCTCTTATGCCTGGGGTACTGTGGGCTCGCCCTCCAGCCTTTGCCTTTCTCTCCTGACATAGCGGCCCAAGTGCCCCCGGCGGATAAGCTCCTCAATTTCCTCCTTCAGATGGATACACTCTGCCGTGGTGTGTCCGATGTCCTTGTGGTATTGGTAGTATCTACTGAGGTCCCTTTTGGACCGATCCTTCCTCATTGGTGGGGGCTTCTTAAAGGGCACTCGATCTTCGTTGGTGATGTAAATATGCTCCCTGGTGTCCGTGAGGTTCGTATAGTAAGTATAAGCCGTTGGCCTATGGTCACCCCCTCGTTTGGTTTTCCTCTGCTGGTCATCTCTTGGCCCATCGTATGTCCTTTTCTTCTTTGCCACATTCGATCCGTCGTTAGTTGGGGGCTTCGCGTGGGGTTCCTCCTTCCCTGCCTTCAGGTTTGCATGGCCATCCTCCACACGGATGTACTTTTGCGCTCTCTCATAGAAGTCATCTAAGTCGGTGACTTCCCTCTTCAACATGTTGTCCCACAACTTGCTTCCTGGGAGCACTTCTGCGATAATGGCCATTTTTAACTCTCGACGTGTTAGGCTTCCCACTTTTGCGGCCTCCATATTGAACCGATGAATGTAGCTCTTCAGGCTTTCGTTCTCCCCTTGCTTCACGTTAGCCAGGCTGGTACCAGGCATCGTGTAATCTCGCACGGCATGGTGTTGCTGGAGGAACTCGTCAGAAAATTGCTGCCAGGATCTGATGGACCCCGGCCTTAGTCTTTTGAACCATTTGTAGGCGGGTCCTTTCAGAGTAACAGCGAAGCAATGGCACCTGGCACCACTTCCAATCCCTCTCAGTTTCATCAGATCATTAAACGCATCCAGGTGGTATTTCGGATCCGTGTTCCCATCGTAAGGGGTCATATTGGGCTCCTTAAAATTGGCAGGGAGTCGGATTGGCTGAATTTCTCTCACAAAGGGCGACTCATGGTCGAAGTCCTCCTCAAAGGCCTGGCCGCCTAACGCGGTGACGATCTTACTCCGCAAGCTCCTCATCTCCGGGTCTAGGTCCTGCCTCCTCTTGCTGAGAGTGTCCCTTAAAGCGGACGGGCTGAGATCCGCCTTTCCCTTGCCTTCTCGAGGCGCCACAGGGGGCGTGGTCCCTTTGCCCGCCCTCTTCTTATTGAGCTCCTCCCGCAAGTCTGAGGGTGTTCTTTTGGAGGTGACCTCATCCTCATGGCGAGGGGCAGCGTTGGTCCTCGGCGCTTGCTTCGGGGCCTGCTTAGGCGGTTCGGGGTGATCGCGTTGCTTCGCGCGGGGGGTGTTACTAGTTGAATGTCAGGTTCTCCCATCATCTACCGGTACCATGGTCTCCACCCCATCCTTGCCCTTCTCCTTCCTTTTAGGCAAGGTTACGCTGGACTTACCCTGCAGCAGGCCGTTAAGGACCTCTTGCATGTTTTCTAAGGTGGTTTCTAATCTTTGGTTCTTGCGGTGGAGCTCACGTATCTCCTCTTCGTAAAACCAGGATTTCGAACTCGAGCTCACGGAGGGGACCCGGGGGTGTTTGTCAGGCCTACGGGCAGAAGGGCCCGGGTCTTGCCGGCCAGAGTTCGGTGCCTGCGGCGGTTTTGGAGGAGGGAACTCATCAGCGTTTACCGGTGGTGCTCTTGGTGGACTCCCTCCAGGTGGAGCGTCCGGCGATGAGGCCACCCTATCACTTCCGTGAACCTTAGGGTCTTTCGGGGGCTCCACGTCCCTGGGTGGAGGAGCAACCTTCATGGAGGCCTTCAGCTGGACTCCGTTAAGGTGAACTTCTACCTCCCGCGTCTCCCTCAGTCGCTTCGAGCGTCTTGGCATCTTCTTCTTGTTGGAAACAATGGTGGAACAGTAGCTTGAAACTAACGTTCCCACAGATGGTGCCAAACTGTTGACGGTGAGAACTCGTCAAGGAAGTTAAGTTGGAAAAATTCTCAAATCAAGATCACTAATCAGAAAGCTGTAAAAACTTGAACAAAAACTCAAGAACAATGATAGAACAATAATGGAGAGTTCAGTCTTTCATTCACACTCAAACCTCTGCTACAGTAAAATTTCCCAACCCCCTTTCAGGTGGTCTCAGAGTTCATTTTATAGTAGGCTCTAATGGCCTTAGATACATAGTGGTCCAGGGGACCAAGTGGTACATACGTACTGTGTTAGGGGAGTGGCTTCAGAGGTCGTGGTTGTACAACCTGTACAGGAGCAGGTGTCAGGAGGATGTCTCCACTACTTGTCTGTACCCATGTCTGATGCGTGGTGGCAGGCGTAGTGGCGCAGGAGGTAGTGGTGTCGGCTCTGACCTATGGCCGTAGACGTACGGACCATGATCCTTACCCCAGCAGTCTCACTGGCACTGGTATCCGTACTTAGTACTTGGTCGTACAAATATGTCCCATTCGACTCGTACTGGATCTCCTAAGCATAGGGATCTCGAGGTGTAAGGAATGGGACCCTTGGTGTGAGGTGGAGATCTTGGGTCCTTGGTATGGGATATCCGAAGCCTCCTGAGGTCGCACACGAGTCTGAACGATAGGCATGTGGCCCTGGCAGATGTCTAAGGATGTGTGGCGAGACGCTCTCCTTGTGACCCCCTTGAGGGCGTGGCTCCCTAGCTATTCACAAGGTCGAGTGCGTTGTGGATGTGGCCCTCATGAGGCCAGCGGCGCCAAGACTCGATGACGGGGCTACCACGGTGAGGCCCCTCAGACCTAAGGCAAGGCCACTCGGGTGGCGCAGCTGAGACCTCTCGTGAGGCCATTTGGGTGGCGCGGTCGAGACCTCTCGCGAGGCCACTTGGGAGGCGTGGCCTAGGCATCTCACGAGGCCACTTGGGTGGTGTGGCCTAGGCATCTTGCGAGGTCACTTGTGTGGCGTGGCCGAGACCTCTCGCGAGGCCACTTGAGAGGAGTGGCCTAGGCATCTCGCGAGGCCCTTTGGGAGACATGGTCTAGGCATCTCACGAGGCCACTTGGGTGGCGTGGCCGAGACCTCTTGCGAGGCCACTTGAGAGGTGTGGCCTAGGCATCTCGTGAGGCCCTTTGGGAGGCATGGTCTAGGCATTTCGCGAGGCCACTTGGGTGGCGTGGGCTGGCGAGGCCAAGCAAGGCCATGGGGTCGAGGGCATAGGTGAGGCCATGGGGCGAGGCCGTGGGACCGAGTGCGTGGGCGAGATGGGTCTCGCGAGGCTACTGAGCCTTGGCACTTATGCCTTGCCAACGTGGGCCACTTGGCATCGACTCCACGAGAACCGAACCCAGACTTGTGTTGTGATGGCGCGATGGCTTCCCGAGACGACAGTGGCCTAAAGGCTTTGCCTCGGCCTCATACTTTCTATTGATGAGATTATGAGCATCAACAGTCTCAATTAATTTATTTAATTATCAATTAGAATTATCAAAGTTGACCAGGTCAATTTTTGATAGTTTCACAGAGTTATGTATTTTTTAGAAGAAAAGAGAAATTAGGGCAGATTTATTAATTAAGATAAAGTTGTATCTAAATTAATAAATAAGTTTAGATCAAGGTTCAAATTATAAATAATTAATTTGATAAATGATTTAAATAATTATTTAATTAATTAAATCAATAGAAAATAATACAAGCATTGATTTTAAGTCCAATGGGCTTATAATCAAATGGGAAATTTCACGGGCCTAAAACCCATGATAATTTCGACCTAGGGCTTCAAATTGGCTATTATTTTATTGATTTTTTAATTAAATTAAATGGCCTAATTGAGTGTATAAAAGGAGTGCTTAGAGAGAAGTCAAAACACAAGTTTGACAAGTCACAAGTCAGATTTTCTGATAGATTTTAGATTCTCTCTAAGCCTTTTCTAAGCCTCTTTGTTATTTTATCTTCTTCTCTCTGTATCTATCTCATGTGTTGAGAATTTCCCACACCAGTCTAGGTGATTCTAAGGATACATTGGAAGACTGTGAAATTAGAAGAACGGCTCAATTTCTTGATAATATTCTGCGACAGAAAGGACACAAGAGTTAGAGAAACTGAATGAATGACTCATTCATTCCGCTGCGTATACTGTAAGTATTCTTATTTTTGTTTCACTTTGAATTCAATTTTAGAAAAATGTTCTAGGTTATCTCATATTAATTTGTTTAATATTAGATCTACATGAAAATAAATAAAGATCCTGTATAAAGTTTCTAACACGCACAACTAGTCATATTATCACATAATTCACATAATTACAATTAATATAAAAATTAGGCACATAATTCCACATATTGCCACCCCTAGCCCCCTAATCAAGGCCCTAAGCCTTATTAGGAAATTCTGGGATGTTACATGTTGACCACGATTTTGGCCAACGACGAGTAGACATCAAAACTACAATAAACCTTCAAGAGAAAAATAAGACACAGATAATTTTATAGTGGTTCAATCCCAATTTGTTGGTAATAGACTAATCCACTTGGAGTTGTGATATATTTAGCCTACACTTAAGATCAGATGAACTTGAGCCAACTGAGTTTCTTAAGTGCAAGTAGAAAAATATAGAGTTTCTCTCTCTAGAGAATACAAGCTTTATCTCTCTAACCTCTCAGAAAATGCCCCAAGAATGCCCCCAGTAACAGTCCCCAAAATCTCAAAACAAGAGAGTTTTCTCAGTCTAAAAAGATCAAACCCCTAAAATGATACCATGAGCCATTTATTTATAGGCTCATGGATCGTACATCAGATATTCCCTTTGACCAGGTCCTTTATGTTATTCTCACAACATTTAATTAATAATAATATTTAAAATACAACAATATGCAATTCTTTGGGATAATATGAGAGATTCCCGCACAGGTATGACCGATTCTAGCTAAAGCCGTTACTGGGATCTCTTGCGTAGCAATGATCTGTTTAGTCGGTCCACGTCACACCCAGAAGGAAAATTGGAGAGCCGAAACACTTCACCGGTCTGCCAAACCCTCACTAGTCGGCCAAGACAAGTGACTGGTCGACCAAACACCTATCTGGTCGACCAAACTCTTGACTGGTCGGACAAACACCTGACTGGTCGGATAAACACCTGACTGGTCGGACAAGCACCTGACTTGTCGGACAAAAACTTGACTGGTCGGACAAGCACCTGACTGGTCGGTCATGACACTTCTCTGGTCTAACATGACACATCTCTGGTCTAACATGGCACATCTCTGGTCTAACATGGCACATCTCTTGTCTAGCATGACACTTGACTTGTAATGACCCAAATTCGCTAATAAGGCTTAAGGGCCTTGATTAGTGTGCCTGGAGGGCATATTGGGATTTATGTGTGACTTTATTGAGTAAAATGCATGGTTATGATTTAAAGCATGTTATATGACTATTTGACTATTTGAGATGCATGACTATGTGTATTAGTATGCATGTAGGCCCTGATTGTGTTAGAAGGGCATAATTGTAATTTTGGCCATTTTGGGCATAACTGTATTGATATGTGATGATTGTTGAGACCACATTGTGATGTGGATGTATCTGTGATTTGTGACTCGAGACGATCCCAGAGAGAGCAGACTAGCAGAGAAGTCAAGGCGGGGATTTATACCAGGCTCGGGGTGAGCCTGGGGTATAAATAGGAATCTGATGAGTATATTGGGGTCTATTTTGATATCGAGGAATATTATTTGGTTATCAGGTATTGGGAAGCAATGGGAAAATATTAGAGACACTTGAGGAATTAGCGGGAATTGGGTAAAATGACTAAAATGGCCCTACATGGACAAAAGGGTTTAGAATTAATAGGGATGGCATTTTGGTCAATTGTCTTCTTAGAGATAAGTTTATTGAGGCTTTATATACTTAGTGGGATTGATAGAGAGAGTTAGATGGCCGTGGAAAAGAAAGAAAAAGGAAGAAAAAGAAAAAGAGAGAAAATAGAGGGGTTTTTCCAAAAGGGGCGGTTTGTGGATTCTAGCACCATTTCTCTTCAAATTTATTGGAGCAAAGCTCAGTGGAGAGCTAGGATAGGCTGAGCATCAAGGATCCTAAGCTAGACTTGAAGATTTGGCAAGGGATTAGCAAGAACACATCAACTTTTGAGGTAAGTTTTTAGGGTTTTCAGATTTTGGGTTTGGCTGGTTTAAGTTGTGTAATTAAGCTGAATGATGGGAACTTTAGGGGAATTTCTGGGCAAGCTTTAAGGAAGAGCAAGCTAAGGAGGTCTAGGAATTGAATCAAGGTTGAAATTTCATCAACGGTATGAGTTCTAAGCCTTTAACTTTGATGTTTGACTAAATTTCTGGGTTTAGGGTTAATCATGGTAAATTTTGAGATTTGGGATGAATGTGCTTGGGTTTTGAGGATTTGGGATGCTTGGGATGAGTGGAGAGTATTTATAAGCTTGATTTTGAGTTTGGTAAAGATTTGGGGAAGTTTGGGTTGAGATTGGCTCAAAGAAATCGCAGAAAAAGAATTTGGGAGTTGCCTGCCTGCAACTAGCGCTACGGCGCTAGTCTTTGGGCGCTGTAGTGCTACCTTGTTGCGCTATAGCACCCTCTTTTGAGCGCTGTAGTGCTACCTTGTTCCCAGAAAGGGATTTTTGGGTTATTTTTAAGGGATTTTGACCTAGGGTTCGGGGTTCGATTCCACCATCTTGTTTTGTGGATCTAGGACTTCCCGGGGGCTCGAGATTGGTCCCGAGGCTGGGTTTTCGGACTTGAGGTTTGGTGATGACTTTGACCTATGGCTGTGTTTAGGTGTGCGCTAGGGCTCGAGTGGGATCGTGCTCAAGGATTCAAGTGATGAAAGCTATCAAATTGACAGGTAAGAAAACTATAGCACCCGTAGGACAGGGCATGGGCCCATAGTGTGATTGCAGGGCACGGCCCTATATTGCATTACATGTTAGGGTGCAGACTTAATTGAATTGATATATGTTTGAATGTTATTTGATTTATGCTATTTGTGATTATAGTAAGAATGAATGGCAAAGGAGCCGTGAACGACAACGGAGCCGGGAACGGCAAAAGAGCCGAAACGGCAAGGAGCCGAGAACGGTGAAAGGCTGAGAACGGCAGTTGGGCCGGAAGTAACACTTAGCACGTGAAGTGCTTGTAGACAGGGTGGGACCCCAATGGATACAGGGGATATCCTTATGGTGAGGACTGAGACCCCAGGCTTTGGTAATGCTTCTGGGACAGCATGGCCGTGTTTGTTTAGTTTGATGGAATACTCATTTATCTGTGGATAATCTGATATCTTAACTATATAATCCGCATATGTTATATACTGTATGAGTTTTCTTGCTGGGCTTCGGCTCACGGGTGCTCTGTGTTGCAGGTAAGGGCAAAGATTGAGTCAACCAGCCATGAGTACTGAGAGCGTGAAGCGACGCGTACATGTTTGGCCTGCCCGACTTCTTTGGTTGGGGGTTATTTGAGAAATGTCTGTAATAATCTGTGATTCTAATAATTAATCGACTGTAAACTTATTTTAAGTTGTAAATAGTTTTCAAACCTTATTTTGGGATCCCAAATGTTAAATACTAGAAGTTTTCAATGAAACAACGCATTTTTAAAGATTACAGCCTTAACTTTTGCTTAGTCACACTTTTGTTTTAAAAACCTCGGTTAGCGAGTTCATTGCACATTTTGAGTTTTAAAACTCACTTAGTAACGACTCTAAGGAAGTAGGGCGTTACATGACTGGTCAGTCAAAAATCTTCACCGGTCGGACATAAATTCTATCAGATCGGTCAGATCACTTTATCACAACTCCGAAGAGCCAACACATTTATTGACTGTTAATGTGCCTTTTATTGACCATGCATTGCCACTTGTCACTTCTGATTGCCACGTCATCGAACTGAAATTTTGGGGATAGCATTTTCCCCCTAAGTTTATTATACGATTTACTCATATGATAAACTTTTCTTCTAGCAAAGTGTTTTTGAGGTCATCCAAAAGCTTCCATCCGGTCGATAACTTTCACGTAAACCCACGACTGAACTTGTCTTTTGATTTCTTCAAATTCTATTTTTTGATCTTGTTGTAGTACCCCATGAGTAGAAAAACATGTTTGTGCCCCATGCCTTTGAGATTTATGGTCTTTTCGGACCCTACAGCCAATCGGTTACTGTTTTTGGCCCTTAAATTCATACATGATTAGTAGGAAGGTCTAGCTCCTTGGAAATATATTATTAGGGATGCATGAATGTGGCCGATCGGGTATCTTCTTTGAGGGCCATTGAGATAACCCGAAAACTTAACCCAACAAAGGTACCATAAACACGCCCTAAGCCGCTCAGATGCGCCACCATCTGCTCGGATGCAAGGGCACAAACACTCGGACGCTCGGACACGCATCTGCTCAGGAACCACGCATCTGCTCGGACTAACCCAGCCGATCGGACACCATGCAAACGGCTCAGACATAATACATCCGCTCGGACCAACCCCAGCCGATCGAACACCACAGCATCCGCCCGGTCACCACGCGCATCTGCTCGGACCAGCGCCCACCGATCGGACACCCATGCCTATTCGGACATGCACAGCCTCTCGGACGCGCACTCCACTGCTCGAACACATGAAGCTGCTCGGATGCATCAGCTCCTCGGATGCCCAGCCAGCTGCTCGGACGCGCACTCTGTTGCCCAGACACATGCAGCCGTTCGGACGCACGCAACCTCTCGGACATGCCAGCCTCTCGGACATGCCAGCCTCTAAGGTGGTTTCTAGCCTTTGGTTCTTTTGGTGTAACTCGTGTTGGGAAAACTTTTACAGGATCTTGTTTATTTTCATGTAATCTTATATTAAACATCTTAATATGAGACAACCTAGAACATGTTTCTATAATTGAATTCAAATAGAAATAATGATAAGAACACTTACATTATACACAACAAAATGAATGAGTCATTCCTTCAATTTCTATAACCCTTGAATCCTTTCTGTCGTAGGGTATCACTAAGTAACTGAACCGATCTTCAAATTTCTTCACAGTCTTTGAAAGTATCCTTAGAATCACCTAGAATAGAATGAGAAATTCTTAACACATGATATATATACAATAAGAAGAAGAGATGAGAATATTTAGGCTTAGAAAATAAATTATGTTGTAGAGAGAATCTAAAACCTAGAGCATCAAGAATAGATCTTCTGATTTTCTATCAGATAGTCTTTCTAAAAATCTGTTTTCAACTCTCACTCAATATTCTATTTATAGGCTCAATTAGGTTACTTATTTAATTAAAAAATCAATAAAATAATAGCCAATTATCAGCCCTAGGTAGAAATTCCCATGGGCCATAGGCCCGTGAAATTTCCCTTTTAATTATAAACCCGTTGGACTTAAAATCAAGGTCTGTAGGGGCGGCTGCTGGTCTTGGATCATCTGCATCAGGTTGGATAGTTGGGGATGAAGCCTCCCTTTCATCTTCAGGAACCATGGGCTCCTTTGGTGCATCCACATTTCTGGGGGGTGGAGGGTTCTTCATGGAGGCTTTTAGTTGATCTCCGTCTAGGTGGACATCAGCCTCATGTGGTTCTCTCAAGCGTTTAGAACATCTTGGCATCTTTCCTTGCCAGAATCAATAGAAGAATAGTGGCTTGACACTATACTTCCCACAGACGATGCCAAATTGTTGACGGTGAGAACCCCTCAACGATAAAAGGTTGGAAAACTCAAATCTTCTTATGGAAACTCTGTAGATAGAACTTAGAAAAAACTTAAGAAAGAAAGATGAAGAAAAATCATGGAGTGAAAGATCCTATATTGCTTAATAGTCTGAGCATACAATGAATTTCCTACCTCCTCCATGACAGAGTGAGGTCTTATTTATAGTGGGCTCTTATGGCCCTTAGTACATTGTGGTCCCAAAGGGACAAAGTGTTGTGTATCAAGGCTGTAGGTGATCGTGGGGCAGGTTGTAGTGGTGGTCGGCTTCAACACATGTTAGGGGTCTGCAAAAGTACTCCTACCATGGTACTATGTTATACCTCCACTACTTGTCGGGTGCGAACCTCATAGGTGTGCATGGGGGCCCTTGCTATGTACCATTCTTGTAACTCAACTACTTGCTTGATACGAATGCCAGGGTCACGCCTCTAGCCTCCTTATGGTCGGACATCCTTAACCCGCACCCATACCTTGTCCTTGATGGTTATCCTCACACATCCAAAATATATCTTCTTTCATAGATTTCTAATATTTTTCTAAGTGTGGGATGCCTTTACCAGTTCTCCTTGTATACTTGGATGACCTGGCACAGACGGTATGTGATGAGGCAATGGAGTCTTTACTAAGCAAGGCTCTCCTAAGGCCCTCACATGGTTTCGCACACGGGCAAGGCTTCCCTGGAACATGGGCAGCATCACCATACTCGGTGCAACATGGCGAGGCGTTCGGGCCGCATGAAGCGCCTGGAGGGGCGCGAGGCCTTGGCAGTGCACGAGTTGATAGCGATGCATGAGGCGTTGGAAGGGTGCGAGGCGCTGAAGTGCATGAGAGAAGCGCATTTGCCAATCCACGCGAGTTTCATTCGAAGACAAGTCTGTATGAAGCACACCTAGAGTAGGCCAATCCGCGCAAGGTGCACCTGAAGTGAGCCTTTGCAGGGCAGGTGGTGATGCTCATGCATTTCCAGTCTACGCTTTATTTTATGTTTTTACCTTCATAACGTCTGGGTGCCGCTTCGAGAGACCAATGGGGCTTTTAGACATGATCGACGTGGGTATTTTACTGGTATGAAATTTTTAGCATCCACACTTACTTATTGGTTACCCTCATGGAATGAAAGCTTACACATTACTTGACATTACATCTAACCAAAATTTTCATTCAGTAGATGTTATATTTTATGAGTGTTTTCCCCCTCCGGTCTCTTAATTTGTAACCGGACATTGATAACATATTCTCTCAATCTCTCATGCCTAGCTCATCATCTCATGCAGGTCCTATGTCTCAAACTATCGATCCTACTGAGCAACATCATCCTACCACAAATCAAGATCCTTCCTGCACGGTTCCTCAACTAACATCCAAATCTGGGCGAATACTTAACAAACTAGCCCATTTGCAAGTCTGCATATGTCAATATAACACCACGGTATCATCAACTTCTCACCCCCTAATCAAAGTTTTTACACATGACAATTTTTTTCCATCTTTCAGGGCTGCAATCCTTGTTGCCAATACGATTTCTGAACCCCAAAAATACTCTACTACTTGCACCAAACAAAAATAGTAGCAAGCAATGCAATCTGAACTAAATGTTTTAGATGCCAATAATACTTGGACCATAGTCTCCCTTCCTAAAGACCAACACACCATAGGATACAAATGGGTCTATAAGGTCAAATACAACTCCAAAGGAGAAGTTGATCGCTACAAAGCTCACTTAGTAGCCAAAGGGCACACTCAACAACAAGGTATAGATTATTCTGAAACTTTTGCCCCTGTTACTAAGTTCACTACTTTAAAACTTCTTCTATAGGTCTTGCTGCCATTCAGAATTGGTCACTCCATCACATGGATATGGATAATGCTTTCTTACATGAAATTTGTATGAACAAGTCTATATGACCATCCCAAAAGGATACTCTATTAAGGGGGCGATTCCAACAAATCTCATTTGAAAACTCTTTAAGAGCTTATATGGTCTAAAGCAGTCTTCTCGTCAATGGTACAAAAAACTCAGCTCCACACCCAGTACACTCGACTTTGAACAATCTCCATTCGACCACCCCTTGTTCATTCGGAAAAAAATTAGGAGTTTTCCTTGCCTTACTTATATATGTAGATGATATTATTCTTGCTAGTAACAATGATGAGGATGCCTTTAAGTTCAAGTTACAATTAAACCATTTTTTTAAACTCAAAGACTTAGGCTGTAATGCCCCAAATTTCCTAATAAGGTTTAGAACCTTGATCAGGAGGCCGGGAGGGCCATAACTGATTTATTATGGTATTTAATGATTATATGCATGTTTACGTGCATTATATTATTATATGATGGTGAATGCATGCATATGGGTTCATATGTAAATTATGAGGGCATTTTGGTAATTTGGCTGCTGTGGGCATAATTGTGTATTTTGGGTGCATGGTTGTGATTAATTAATATAGCCACATCATAAGGTGGATTGGTTCGAGTTAATCGACATGAGACGATCATGAATGTAAGTGTTCGGTCTAGTCATAACGGGTTTAAGTTCGGGGCTCGGGGTGAGTCTCGGGGTCATTTTGATGATTAGAGCATTACCGGGAATTAAAGGGTAATGGGATATAATTTATTGGCATTTGAGAATATTGTGAATAATGGGAATTGGAGAGTGTTAATTATAATTAACGAGATAGGCGGGAAAGGACGATTTTACCCTCGAAAGTCTTTAGAAGGATTTAATTGGCCTAGGGCATTATGGTCTTTTGACCTTAAGGATTTGTATCAGCCTTAGAGTTTTAGAAGGCTGTGGAATCATAACAAAAACAGAGCCTTATCTCCTTCTCACCCGTGCATCATTTCCTCTTCTTACCTTTGGAGGTTTTTGGTCCCAAATTGGAGAAGCAAGCTAGGGAGTCAAAGCTTGGGGATTATAGATTGAGTTCATCCATTGGGAAGGATTCAAGTCAATTTAAGGTAAGGAATTGAACCTGAGTTTGATCCATACTCTGTTTTTCTTTTATGTTTCAGCTTATGATTGTGTTGAGAATAGTTTGGATTTATGGAGGATTTGATTGAAGTTTAACTTGGGTTGTGATGAGGGTTAGGTGATGTTTAGAGGTTGAATTGAGTGTTTGGAGGAGGTTTGGAGCTGGTTTGAAGGCCTGGTTCCAAGGGAAAATGAAGGGGAAGGCGAGCTGGTATGTGCTGAGTTTTTGGCTGGTCTGGGTTAAGCGCCGCGACCCTTGGTGTGTGATAGGGGGAGCCGCCTCTGTTTGAGGGGTGCGCCGCGGCGCAGCTAGGTCGGGCCGCGGCCCTTAGTGGCTTTTTGGCCAGAAGTGTGTTTTTAGCTTGGGGATTCAAGCCTTAGGCCTCGGGGTCGAACCTACTACCCGGTTGAGTAGTGTTTGATGTCTCGGAGGCTAGGTTTTGGTTTGGGAACCTATTGTTGGTCATTTTTATTAATGGTATCCTATATATTTGGTTATGACTAGGTGACCACTAAAGGACTAAAAGTTGATCGTTCTCAAGGGTCGTTCTTTTAATCATTCTAGCTCGACTTTGAGGTAAGAAAACTGCACCCTATGTATATGTGACATGCATGGCTATTCTTGATGCATGTTGGTTGATTATTAAGTGTGACATGCATGGCTACTCTCGATGCATGTTGATTGACTATTAAGTATGACATGCATGGCTATTCTTGATGCATGTTGGTTGATTATTAAATGTGACATGCATGGCGGTTATTAGTGCATGTTGGATTGTTGAATATTATGCATATGATGCATGAGAAACATGTGATTAGGACATGCTTTGTATACTGAGTATGATATTATTCAGAGCTTGAGCCTCTGTGTTTATGCATGATCCTAATTGTACTAGTACCTGTTTAGTAAGCATGTTGAATACCTTGTTTATGGATATTGAACATGTGATATATGTTTGGTGGCATGGCTTACCTGTTTATGGTACTGACTAGTCAGGGATCGACCCCAAAGTTGATGATCATGCATTGAATGACTATATGGAATTAATGCTGGACCGACCCTAAAGTCGATGATCATGCATTGAATGACTCTATGGCATTAATGCTGGACCGACCCTAAAGTCGATGAACTCATAAGCGCTTGCCTGGTCTAAGACCAGATGTTTAGCCAGGGCGTATGGCCCCGGTGAGGGAGAAGCTCTCAAAGGTCCAACCATATATATCAACATGATTGGAAAACACATCTATCTTACAATCATAAAGTCGGACATCACCTTCGTTTTCAATTGCCTCAGTCAGTTCCTATCTACTCCTCGAACACCTCACATGCAAGTTTCCACTCGCATATTAAAGTATCTCAAAGGCAATCCAGGTCAAGGCCTTTTATCCCCTCCAAAACAGATTCTAAACTTAGTGCATATGCTGAAACAAACTTCAACAATCTTGCTTTTCAACTAAAAGTGTTTGCTGATGTTGATTGGGGTAGTTGCATAGACACTTGATGTTCAATATCTGGTTTCTGCATCTTTATTGGTCAATCTTTGATCTAATGGAAATAAAAAAAGCCAACCACTATCTCTCATTTTTCCATTGAAGCTGAATATCGTGCCGTGGCCAATGCAACATGTGAGATAGTTTGGATTCTAGCCGTGCTTAGAGATTTCGGGGTTCCTCATAAAGCTCCTGCCACTTTGTTCTGCAACAACACTGCTGCCATACACAAATATGAAAATCCAATGTTCAATGAGCGCACCAAGCATGTTGAAATCGATTGCCACGTTGTTAGAGAAAAAATTCAGACCAGAGTTCTCAAGCTCAACCATGTACCATCTAAAAACAACATGGCAGACATTCTTACAAAAGCCTTATTTCCTTCACACGTCAAGGAATTTGTAGCCAAGACGAGTGTAAACAACTTACATACTCCATCTTGAGGGGGATTATTAAACCCACTTGTATTAACCACATTCAGTTAGCTTGGTTGTATATTTTAGTTAGCTTAGTTGTATCCTAACCGATTATGGTTATTTGGTCAACTGAGTCTTGTTTTGTCTTTCCTAGCTATATATAGCTAGCCTTTGTATTACTTGATGAGACAACTCATTTCTGATTGAAATAACAACACCACTTTCCAGCTTCGTCCTAATGAAAGAAAGGATGTAAACATTAATTTATTAGTGATAGCTTTTTGTTGACCCTCGAATTGGTCAACGACACGGAGTCAGATAAACAATAGAAAATGGGAGGAAAACAAGAGGAGAATCAAATGGAAAACAAACGACACAAGAAATTTATATTGGTTTGGCCCCAATGGATGGTAATGAACTACGTCCACTTAGTGTTCTTATTGATAATGAATCCCAACACTGTGATCAATGAACTATGGTTCACAAGTTTCACAACACTTGGGAAGATTACAATTTCGGCGAATAATCACACTATATTATTCTCTTTGAGTACACAGATTAAAAGTTCAAAAGTCCCTTCCTTGAGTCCTTTCATTCTTATTTATAGACTCAAGAATGTTACATGGGCCGATGGGCCTTAATTACAATTGGATTCATGTATTAAGGTAATAAAGGAAAATATAATTAATGCAATTATTACAACATTGCATATCCAAAAGGAAGTAAATGAAAGCATGTGACCAGATTGGTCGTACCTAAACATGAGACTTGACGAATTAATGATTCTCTGGTCGATCGTCGAACAAGATTCGCTTTAGGTAAAACCGCCGCGTGCCAACCACGTGCCAGCCAGTTCTGCCACGTCATTAGGAGTCGTTTTCTGGGTAAACATTTGCCCCCAAGTTTATTTTACTGCGACCAGCATAAAGTAAAGTTAGGCGACCGTCCTTTCGTATGCCTCATCAAATCTGCAGAGCCATCCACGCCTTCTCAAAAAATGCAACCAATCACATCATTGCAATTTCCCAAAAGTGGTATGATGACTATTACACTTACCCATGCCTTGGGAAGTTACCCCTTATGATTTCCTAGGTAACTACTACTTGCTTAATATAAATACCCATTTGAAATTACTTTTTACCTTTTACTCTCTCCTCAAGAACACCGAAGAACAAGACACGGAAAGCCCAGAAATTCAGACAACCTTCATGATTTACAGAGTTTCTGCCCAGGCATTTGACGTAGCGTTTTAGAAATTTACTCCAACATTCATCCAAGTAAGTTTCTCAAACCTTTCAGTCATTGAGATGCCATGCAATATCTGTTGTTCTTGAAAAAATTGTTTCGGGGTAAAAAGGGCACGTAGATGTGAGCCTAATATGATAGGAAAATAATACTTTGCAGGGGTTAGGAATCAGTTTGGTAGTTAGGATTATTAATTTAGGGCGTAAAATTGAAGTAAAAATTTGATTTTTAAGCTTGTAGAAAAAACTGGGCTTTTCCTGCCCCTTCAGAGTCAAAAAGTTTTTCCTGAAAAACTTTTCACTTCTGCTTTTTAATCCATTTTCTGAACTGTTCGCTTAGATTTCAGTGTTTTTGCTAGAATGTTGCTGGTCGTATAAAAGCTTAACTTTTATACACGAGCAACGTTATTCCAACTTTCACACTTCTTGGTCTTTTTGTCGTTGATTCTCATCTCCCCTTCTCTACTCACAGATTTTCATGCACGATCCGTGGGGAGGTGAGAGGCCAATCGACGATGGCCTGCTCGCCCAGCTGCTTGAAGATCACGAACAACCATCGTTCCTAATCCCAGAAATTCATATTTCTCATAACTCTTCTAATAGACCTTCAACCAGCCCAACCATCTTGGGTCGAGTAAAATCCATTGCCCAAAAAATAAAGAAAACAACTACTCCTCCTGCCAAATAGCCTGCCCCTCGGGCTGAAAACCATTCGACCAACCCTTCTCCTGAAAGCACATCCCAACCAGAAATCCAAGCTAAAGCCCAGCCTCGGGACGTCCTTCGACCAGAAGTCGAATGGTATGTTGCACCTAGCAAAATTACAGTTAGGATGGTAGGGAATTATCTCAAAAAGTATGGACTTTCTGGGATAACCCTAAATAAACCTTCCATCGACCAGCGGGCAAACCTGCCTGGGGGCACCTATAGCGCTTGATCAAGATACCACATTGAGGCAGGGGCAACCTTGCCTCTTCATCCATTTTTTCAAGGGGTGGCCAACTATTTCGAGGTCGCTCCCTTTTAAATAACACCAAACGGGTATAGAGTGCTTTCTGCTCTCTATATCCTGTACAGTCATAAGAAGTGGCATGCCACACGAGATCAACTATCTATTTGATCTTAAGTCCAACCCCAATTACAACAACACAGGGTTCTTTCATTTTTACCACCAGGAATCTGCTCGCACCTTCCTGAGTAAGACCACCTACAAGTCCAACGTAGGAAAGTACTTCCAGGAGTACTTTTTAACAACTGACCTGGTCACCAACAACCTGGCCTTCACAGAAGGAGGTAAATCATTGATTCATTGGTCGTTCAATTTCCTTTAGCTTTTCTGCACATCCCTTAAAACTTTGATACCCTTCAGGTCCATGGCACCGACCAGCTCCTACTCCAGAGATGGAGATATGAGCAGCATCTTTGGCTAGCATGACTAATATAGAAAAAAATGTTAAAGAGCTAGTCACAGAGGCCAATTTAAGGCTGGTTGGCCTTTTGGCCCCTCACCAGGACGTGAGGGAATCAACTGCGGGGAGTGCTACTGGTGGAGAAGCTCCTGACCAGCACCAAGATATGTCACAACCTTCAAGAAGGCCAATGAGAGTAACTATTAGGGAACCCTCCAGCACCCCGCGAGTAGCTACCACCCCCGCTCCTACGGGAAAGGGCAAAATGAAGGTTTTCGAATACCCTGAGCCTATTCTTGAGTCTTCAGATGAGAACGGTACTGGCTTCTTACTTTTAGACAGCTTGCCCATTCACTGTCATTTATTTGACGGGGATGACAACTTTAAATACACACCTAATTTAAATTCAGACTTCTTCACGCCAGAGAGTGAGTGTAGTGGTAGTACAGTAAATATTGTAGTGACCAGTAGGTGTAGCTCGGGAATTTTACATATAATTCCTTTGCTTTCATTTCTTTGATTCAGCCAACACTTATAATTATACCGTCTGATTGTTTGTATGTTTCTTTCCTTGCAGACATGCCTGCTGAGAGAGCTTTCGACCTATACACCAATCCTACCACCGCCACGTCTGCGAGCAGGAAAAAGTCGAATAGGCGCAAGGATCGAGAAGGTTACAACGACCCATCTGCAAAGAGGGCTCAAACGGAAGACCCTCCTCACCAACTCCTACCAAGGAGACTACTCCCTCTCTAGGGCCTACAAACCAGACTCCCCCTACAACCACCAATCAGAATCCTCCAGCTGCCACCAACCCAAGTTCTACCGCCCAACTAGATAAAACTGTGGTCGAAGTGATCTTGAGCTCCGCCTGCACTTCGGCCAGCGACAGGCTGAAGAAACTATCCAGACACTGGCGCTGTTTGGAGACTTTCAGCGATGCTCCCACCATGCCGGTCGACCAACTCCTCAACAGTGGGCTGACTGAACTACTCACTATAAGCTGCTGCTTCTATTATAGTTTGATTTGTTCATCTCTTTGATAGATACTAACAAACTCTTTACATTTATTTTCTGATCGTAGGGGATTCTGACCGTGAGCACTGGTTGGCGCCACTCAGAGAAGGTGGCCGCCAAACAAGCTGAAGAGATCAAGGTGGCTAAGGAGAGGCTGGTCGAAAAGCACAAGGCAGCCGAGGCCAAGCATGCCAAGGAGTTGCAAGCAGCTGAGGCTAAGATGGCCAAGCTTGAGGAGGATTTGAAGAAGAAAGATGACTCTATTGCCAAAATTACTACCTCCAAAGATAAGTATAAGGAAGCCTCGCTAATAAACTACCGAGAAGCCCACAAGCTTCAATCGGAGTTGAAGATTAACCGCAAGGAGGTTGCTGACCTTGAGGAGGCCAGCGAGCGCAACTTGGAGAAATATGAAGGAGCAACATTCCAGTGCTTCTACATGTTCTGGAAAAGCAATCCCAAGGCTGACTTTACTTATGTACTTGACTCAATAAGGGAGGCTGAATTGGCGAAGTGTGCTACTTGCCTAGAAGAGGAAGAGAAGGCTCAAGGGTCCCCTGAAATATTCCTGGCAATAGTCATTTAGGGTGCCAACGACGATGCTGGAGCCACAGTCGACCAGCAGCCTCAAGAGCCTCAGCAGAATCCTTCGGCCACTGCATAATTTTCTTTGCTTTTCTTTTATTTTTGTCTTGTAGTTTAAGACACATGAACTATGGTTTGTAATGTCAATACAATTTATACTTTTATTACTGCATGGGTAGCTTTTCCTTTTAATAGACAATTACATTCGAGAAGTGACTGCCCGCAATGTAAATGGTTTTTCTTTTGACATTATAGTGTTCTTATTATAACATCTGTTCGCATGACTGAACTTAGCATATCACTTTTGTTTGATTTAACAAAATAACAAAATTTTGAAAAATACTCTAAGTACCACAGTATGCTTTCACTTATTTTGCTCGTGTGTTTACATACATGTTGATCTGCTTTGCTTACTAGATACCTTATATGCCCCCCAAGTGATTGAGGAGCTTTAGGTACTCGGTCACTTGCCTTGACCAAAACCTTTTCGAACATTTATACTCGTAATAGAGATTTAAAAATGATAATATAGCAAAACAACACACGTAATGAGCAAATACTTGTAATAAATACAATAGTTGGCAAGATTGACTGGTTGCGCACAGTCCCTTTTATTTCTCATAATAGATGGAAAATCATGTCTGTACGAGTGATAAAAAATATGATCTTACACTTATAAGCGATCAGTCACAAGAATGGCTAACCCTTGTTCATAAACTTTTAAAAAGTAAAATTAATACACGCCAATTCTTTAAGAAGAATTTTTTATTGAGAGTATTTGAGCAGGTGTTCTCCATTCCAATAGCGAGGAATGAGATCTCCATTTAAGCGATCAAGTTTGTAAGTGCTTGGATGGAGGGCTTCTTCGATTTGGTATGGCCCTTCCCAGTTAGGTCCGAGTACTCCAGTAGCTTGATCGCGAGTGTTAAGGAAAAATATTCTAAGTACTAGATCTCCCACATTAAATTTTCTTTCACATACTTTAGAGTTGAAACACCAGGCGACCTTTTGCTAGTAAGCTGCTACTCGGAGTTGGGCTTGCTCGCGACTTTCATCGACCAAATCCAAAGATTCCATCAATAAATTGCTATTAAAGTCTTGATCGTATGCTATCCGTCGATGTGATGGTGGATCTAATTCAACAGGCAACATGGCCTCATATCCATAAGGTAAGGAAAATGGAGTATGGCCTGTTGCTGTTCGATGGGATGTTCAATACGACCAGAGGACTTCAGGAAACTGCTCTAGCCACGCCCTTTTTGCTTCTTCAAGCCTTTTCTTCAAAGTATCTTTTAGTGTTTTATTGATAGCCTCGACTTGTCCGTTTGCCTGCGGGTGAGCAACCAGAGAAAAGCTTTTGATAATTCCATGCCGCTCGCAAAAATTTGTGAACAGATCACTATCAAACTGCGTGCCGTTGTCTGAGACAATTTTTCTTGGTAACCCATAGCGGCATACTATGTTCTTGACTACAAAGTCCAGTACTTTCTTGGTCGTTATGGTCACAAGTGGCTTAGCTTCGACCCACTTTGTGAAGTAATCGACAGCCACCACGGCGTATTTAACGCTGCCCTTTCTCGTGGGCAAAGACCCGATTAGGTCTATTCCCAATATTGCGAATGGCCATGGACTTTGCATCTGATTTAGCTCATTAGGGGCTGCTCGCGGAATCTTGGAGAATCTCTGACACTTGTCGCATTTTCGAACAAATTCCATCGAGTTTTCATTCATTGTTGGCCAGAAGTACCCTTGCCTTAGGATCTTTTTTGGTAAACTCTGCCCCCAACGTGATCTCTGTAGAAATCTTCATGGACCTCTTGCATCAATTCTGCTGCCTTTTCCTTAGAGACACACCTTAGGAGTGGCATTGAGTACCTTCTTCGGTATAGAATTCTATCGACTAGGATAAACCGAGTAGCTTGCCTCTGGAGGGTCCTTGCTTTGTTTCTGTCCGTAGGAAACACTCCATGCGTTAGGTACTCAGTGAAAGGCACCATCCATGTATCTGTTTCCTGAATTACCAGAGAAGTTTCTTTTGCTCTGATGCTTGGTGTAGACAGTCGTTCAATGGGCACTATGTTCAACGTGTTGGCATCCTTCGCACTCGCTATTTTGGCCAAGGCATCAGCGTTTGAGTTCTGGTCGCGAGGTACTTGCTGGAGAGTGTACCTTTCAAATTGTGCTAACATATATTTTTCTTTGCTCATGTAAGCACTCATCTTCAAAACTCGGGCTTGATTCTCCAGTAATTTGATTAACCACCAACTGGGAGTCACTATATATTTCAAGTGACTTTATGTTCATGTCTCTGGCTAATCGTAACCCGGCGAGCAATGCTTCATACTCTACTTCATTGTTGGAAGCTGTGAAGTCGAATATGATTGTGCAGTGGAATCAATGTCCTTCAGGCGTTACCAAAATCACCCCGGATTCAGCATGGTGCTCATTAGAAGAACCGTCTGTAAACAACTTCCAAGAGGGAGTTTGACTTTGAGGTTCAGGCTCTTCTGTCTGTTCATTATCTCGAAGCCCAGTGAGCTCTACGACGAAGTCGGCTAGAGCTTGCCCTTTTACTACTGCTCGTGGTAAGTAAGAAATTTCAAACTGCCCAAGTTCAACTGCCCATTTCAATAATCGACCAGTGGCTTCTGACTTCTTCAGCACTTGCAGTAGGGGCTGGTCGGTTAATACAGTGATGGGGGTGAGCTTGAAGGTACGGCCGCAGCTTTCTGCAGGCTAAAATCAAGCAGTATGATAATTTTTCAATGGGCGGATACCGCAGTTCTACTCCTATTAGCCTTTTGCTAACATAATATACAACCTTTTGCATATTTTCCTCCTCTCTTACCAGGACAGCACTAGCAGCATATTCTGTGATCGCCAAGTAGATGAACAAAGTTTCTTTTTTGACCAGCTTAGATAGAATCGGTGGCTGTGACATATAAGAATTTAAAGCTTGAAAAGCCTGCTCGCATTCCTCCGCCCACTCAAATTTCTTATTGCCTCTAAGGAGATTAAAAAATGGGATGCACTTGTTCGTCGATTTGGAGATAAATCTACTTAGAGCAACGATTCTACCTGTTAAACTTTGAACATCTTTGATCTTCGTTGGCGATTTCATATCGACCAGGGCCTTGATATTTTTGGGATTTGCTTCAATTCCTTGTGAGTTCACTATAAACCCCAAAAACTTCCCTGATCCATCTCTGAAGGAACACTTGAGGGGATTCAGCTTCATCTGATACTTATTCAAGATGTTGAAGCACTCTTGCAAGTCCCCTATGTGTTCTTCTACCCTCTTCGAATTAACCAGCATGTCATCAACATATACCTCCATGTTTGTATCGATCAACTCCTTGAACATGTGATTGACTAGTCGCACCAACGTTTTTCAAACCGAAGGGCATTACATTGTACAGTAAAGCCCTGTATCAGTCCGAAAGCTAGTGTGATCCTCATCAGGTGGGTGCATACTGATTTGATTGTACCCTGAGTATGCATCCATAAAAGATAGGATCTCGTGCCCTGAAGTGGCATCGACTAGCTGGTCGATTCTTGGGAGTGGGAAACAATCTTTCAGGCAAGCTTTATTAAGGTTTGTGAAATCCATGCATGTTCTCCACTTGCCATTGGGCTTGGGTACTAATATGGGATTAGAGACCCACGATGGATAAAATGCTACCTTGATGAATCTGTTCTCCTTTAGCTTCCCAACTTCTTCCTTTAAATCTTTCGATCTATCTTTGTCGAACAACCTTCTTTTCTGTTGCACTAGTGGAAAACTCTTGTCTATGTTTAGGACATCGCTGATAACTGGTGGGTCAATTCCAACCATGTCTTTATGCGACCAGGCAAAGACTTCCTAGTTCTTCAAAAATTCAACCAGCTTTATTTTTTCGTTGTCTCTAAGTTTTTACCGACTTTCACAACCCTAGTCAGATCTGCTTCATCAAGTTGGACCTCTTCTAGGTCCTCGATGGGTCCTACTTCTTAATCAAAATCCCCAAAGAGAGGATCCAAATCCCTATCCTTGCTTTGGGAAACACCCTATTTGGTGACGCACTCACCTGATTGGGATTGTATTTCATTGGTCGTCTGCAACTCTTTTCTGGCGGCTTCCCTCGATCCACCTTTCTTCGCCTTAGATATCGAGGAGTTGTAGCATTCCCTCGCTTCTCGTTGGTTTCCCAATACGCGTCCTATCCCTGCGTATTGGAAGCATGGCAAGGTGCCACACCGAGGTCACAGCTCGCAGGCGACCAGAATAGGCCTTCCAATTACAGCATTGTATGCGGAAGGACAATAAACTAGTATAAGAGTAGTGAGTAATGTCCTATTTGTGAGCGCAGTTCTTGCTGTAACCGGAAGCCTAATCGACCTTGTTGGCGCAAGCCCTTGGCTAGAAAAACCATAAATGGTTTGGTTGCACGGCTCCAGGTCCTTCACGGACAATTTCATCCTTTCCAGTGAAGATTTGTACAAGATCTTGACTGAGCTCCCTGTGTCAACCAACACCCTCTTAACCATCATGTTGGAAATCTGGACGTCCATGACCAGTGGGTCCGAATGTGGGAATTGGACATGATGAGCATCAAGCTCAGAGAAGGTTATTAACTCGTCCTCTGTTCGAGCTTTTTTGGGCACTCGCTCCTCCACATTCAGGATCTCGATGTCCTGGTCATGGCGTAAGGTCTGAGCATATCGCTCCCTTGCCTTCCCACTATCTCCTACAAGGTGTGGGCCACCACAGATGTTGAGTAACGTACCTGCCACAGGAGCTGGCGGTAAAGGTGGCGAGCGTTGGCGTACATGCGCCTACTCGTTGCCTCCTTGAGCTTCTCGTCGAGAACCTCCTTGAGCTTCTCGTCGAGAACCTCCTTGAGCTTCTCGTCGAGAACCTCCTGTGGCTCGTACGTATCTCCTTAGGTGTCCTTGTCTGAGAAGGAACTCAATCTCATCCTTCAGCTGGTTACACTCATTAGTGTCATGGCAATAGTCATTGTGGAAACGACAAAACTTTGTTGTATCTCCCTTGGAGATATCATTCCTTATAGGTGCTGGTTGTTTGTAAGGGACATTGGAGCTGGTTGCCTGGTAGACCTCCGCTCTACTCTCGACAAGGGCCGTGTAGTTGGTGAATCTTGGCACATACCTATTTCCTTTGGGGCGCTTATTTTCGGATGTTGATGGCTCATTGTTCGCCCTTTTTCCACCGTTTTTACCGCTCCCATTGCCTTTACCGTTGCCATTGGGTTTATCCCACCCGTTGGTGGCTTTAGCGAGATCTTCCTTTGGTCCCTTGTCTTTCGCAGGCGATTTCCCCTTGTTGGCAATCGCATCCTCGGACTTAATGTATCGATCTGCCCGATCAAGAAACTCCTGGGTACTCTTCACCCCATTCTTTCTTAAGCTATTCCAGAGGGGAGAATGGCGCCTCACCCCAGTAGTTAAGGCCATCATTTTCCCTTCATCTCCGACAGTTTTAGCCCCAGAAGCTGCTCGCATGAAACGCTGGACATATTCCTTTAAGGATTCTCTGTCCTTCTGTCGTATCTCAACCAGCTGGTTGGCTTCACTAGGGTTTACACGACCAACGTAGAATTGTCCGTAGAATTCCTTCACGAACATTTCCCATGATACTATGCTAGCAGGAAGGAATTTAAAGAACCACTCCTAAGCAGTGTCAGATAGGTTAGCTGAAAAAATCCTACAGCGAGCATCTTCTGAAACCTTTTGGATGTCCATCTGAATTTCAAAATTGTTCACATGGGATACCGGGTCCCCGTACCCATCGAAGTTTGCCAGTACTGGCATCTTGAACTTGCTGGGGGTTTCCACCACAACTATTCTCTGTATGAATGGAGTACCTCTTCTCCGATCGCACTCGATGTGGGATGTCTGACTTCCCACCAGCTGCTGGACAGCCTGGTTTAGTGCATCAATTTGGGCCTGTACGGCGTCTGAGATCGCTGGGGCGACTGGTGCCGGAGGAGTGTACTCATCGTGCCTCTCGCGCCTGTCATTGAGCACGTCCCTCAGGTCATCATCTCTGCGCCTTTGCTCGCTAGCGCCCAACCAAATAATGACGTTATGTTGTCTAGGCTACCCCCAGCGTTTTGGCTCATAGGCCTATTTTCTCTTGGTGGGGGGTTCTTGTCTCCACCTCTTTCTTCATGCCCTCGACCAGCATTTCTCCTGCCGAAGTCGGCTTCATTATAATCATGGTCGCCCCTAAACTACGACCGACTATGGCGCGACCGGCTGGTCACGCTGTTTCCTCCTCTAGCTGGCACCTCCCGAGCGTCAGGGGGAGGCCTTCATTGGTCGGCGGGTCCCCGTGCATTATTATGCCATGGGGGTCCCCTGATCGCAGAGCCTGACTCGGCGTGCCTTTTGTTACCAGAAGGACATTGCCCTTGCTCGGTAGGTTTGGCTCATCAGCCACTGGACGTCTAGGGCTTCGGGGAGGCTGCCTGACCCTATTCTGCCTCTGACGCTGGGGATTGTCTCGACTAGTTTGAGAAGGTGGCTGCTGCTCAGGATCCTGAATTGAGATATCCTGTTGAGCAGCAGGCGGTTGCTCTGGCCTTTGAGGGCTCCCTGGCTGAAGCAGAGGACTCGGATTTGGGGCCTGTAGTGGTGGTTGATCCAGTTGAGAAGCCGACGCAACTTGTCCCCGAGCCAACTGAATGTCTGCTTCTAAGGCGGCTGTGGCATCTCTCTGCCGGCGGTCCATGTCTGCCTGCCGCTCATTCAGTTCTTGACGCTGACATTCGATTTCCCTCTGTTGCAGTGTCAATGTCTTAGCCGCATTCTCTTGATTGGCCTTCAGATTGGCCAACTCCTCCTGCAACACACTTACTGTTGTCCTCAGCGTTTCAGAATCCATTTCTTCCTCCTCAAAATCCAAGTGTGGCTCATTTTCAGCCACAGTTGGAGGAGGAGGCTGAGTGGATGCAGCGCCAGAAGTCTACCCAGTCCTCTTGGATGTCTTAGCCATTTGATCTTCTTGAAGTCTAGAATTAATCTCTCAATGAACGCACCAAAATGTTGACCCTTGAATTGGTCAACGACACAAAGTCAGATAAACGATAGAAAATGAGAGGAAAACAAGAAGAGAATCAAATGGCAAACAAACGACACAAATGATTTATAGTGGTTCGGCCCCAATGGATGGTAATGACCTATGTCCACATAGTGTTCTTATTGATATTGAATCCCAACACTATGATCAATGAACTAGGATTCACGAGTTTCACAAGCCTTGGGAAGATTACAATTTCGGCGAATAATCACACTATACTCTTCTCATTGAGTACAAAGATTAAAAGTTCAAAACTCCATTCCTTGAGTCATTTCATTCTTATTTATAGACTCAAGAAGGTTACATGGGCCGATGGGCCTTAATTACAATTGGATTCACGTATTAAGGTAATAAATGAAAATATAATTAATGCAATTATTACAAGATTGCATATCCAAAAGGAAGTAAATGAAAGCATGCGACCAGATTGGTCGCACCTAAACGTGAACTTGACGAATTAATGATTCTCTGGTCGATCGTCAAACATGATTCGTTTTAGGTAAAACCGCCGCGTGCCAGCCAGTCCTGCCACGTCATCAGGAGCCGTTTTTTGGATAAACAATTTTCTTTTTTATTATCAATTAATTTTTAGAAGAAACCATTTTATTATTAACATGACTGTTAGAAATTTGAAGATTAGTTAGTTTAGATTTGATTAGATTTTCTTGGTAGCCAAACATATATTTTATCAGGAAGGACGGAGAAAGATGAAATAAGTGTCATGGAACAAGAAGGTTTAGGGAGCCAAAGTTTATGTCCCTCACTTAACATGTATAACCAACTTATCTATATGAAAAGGATCACAATTTGTCCAACGAAATTAAAACACTTAAATATTTAAGATAAAAAAGGAATTTATTAACTTATTTTTTATTCGTACATTGATTTTTACTGCATAATATCCAGTTTCCTTTTGTACCACTAACTTCTAATTCTGCATTTGCATATGATCACATCAAACACAAGGTTTTAGGCAAATACAACGACGTCGTATCTTGGAGCATTTGCCGTATGCGTAGCCCTCACTTTGGCATATTTCCACACAATTGTCGCGCTTTATGCAAAGCCTCGAGTATTTTCCACTTTCCACTTCACAAGTCCTTGCTTCAGTTCCACGGAGTGCCCTTTCTTCTGTTATATATAAATAGTACAAAACAAATTTATTAAGATTTATTCATAAATATGTTTAGAGGGTTGGACATAACAATTAAGATTTTGATAATATTTATATATGAATCAAACGAAGGAGACAAGCGAAAAGACTATATACAGTGTGAACATTTGTTAAAAGTAAAAAAATTACTTGAGCAAGATTTGTATTTATATATGTATATATGCTTGTATAATTAATATTAAAATTACTTACGGCAAACAAGAACAACAACGAGCAACAACACTGTCAAGACCTTCCTTTCCATGCCTTAGATATTTCTTTTACTCAAGTCTGAAGGTTTCTTCTTTTTCTTCTTCTCAACATATATGGTTTCATATATATATATATATATATATAATGTGTATATATATATACATTATACAGCTATCAAGCAGACGTTATCTTGTTTAATGCAGATTATCTATGTGAATCCGGAAACCACAAGTCATTTAGAGGTTTGTTACAAGTGTCGACACTTTAGATATTTTGTAACATACAACTTTAGCATATATGACAATACTAGGGAACAAAACCGCCAAAGGTTGTTTAGAAATTTTTTTTTTCTTTTCAAAATCAAAATTTATATTTAATATAATTAAAGAAAATATAAAATTTTATTCCAACCAAAAAATTATAATTTATTAGTTTAATAATTTCAACATATAAAAATATTTAAGTTATCAATGAAATATAATAAATATAACTTAACTAAACTTGACTTCTAAAAATTTAATTAGAAGACAAAATATCTTATAAATAAACTGTAAGTAGCATTTACATGTATATTTTATTTTTGAATGTTGAATTTATATATTTTAGATGTATAAATTTGTTTTTTTATTATTAATAAATTAATAAGCTAATATATGAAATTGCAATAAAAAGATATTAATGCTTTTAATGTCATCTTATACAGTAAAATGAAATAAAACTTTGTCAATCTAAAGTGATATTATAAATTTGTTATAATTTTTTAATAAATTAATTAGTATAACAAATTATAGTAAAAAAATGTCAATGATTTTAATGTCATTTTATACATTTTATATGCACATTAAAAAAATAAAACTATTATATATGAATGGTTCTACATTTAAACACAACAACAAAAAATGTCATTTGCGTCAGTTTATAACTGTCACAATTGAGTTTTTGCGTCAGTTTGATATGTGACGCAGTTGCCCATGACGCAAACCAGAGTGTCATTTGTGTCAGTAGGGCACTGTCACAAACTGGCATTTGTAGCAGTGCCCCACTTACGCAAATGCCACTCTGGTTTGCGTCAGTGGAACACTGCCACAAATGTTAAAAATGAGTATTTTTTGCGTCAGTTGGGCACTATCACATAAAATATTAACCAGGGAAATTGCAAATGTTTATGCCAATTTCCCTGGCCTATTTTGATAAAAAAAATCAACACCAGAAACAGAAAAATAGCAGCAGAAATAGAAAAACAACAGTATAAATTCTTTTAAACATTTATCTAGAGTTAACATTTGTGATCAAAACTATCACTACACCAAATACCCATTTCCATAACATATGAATATAATACTAATAAAAAAGTGTTATCCTAGAGTATTATATTGGGCATGAAAAAAGGGCGGTAATATACACCATCCCGCCACTTAGCCTTTTTTTTTTTTTCATTCCTGAGAACTGAAAATTTGTGAGACCCGCCACTTAGCCTTTTTTTTCATTCCTGAGACCAGAAAATTTGTGAGACCCGAGAGACCCTTCGACCAAATCCTAATTTCGTTTTGCTTCTCCCGGTCGTCGAGCCTGAGAGACTCGACTCTTTTCCCTGCCCCCCGGCCTCTCACTTCGTTTCGTTCTTCTTCTGTATCGTCGCTTGAATGAAGACACCCGATCAGCCCGACTTTCCCAAATGTCCACCACCGGCCCTTCTCCTTTCCGGGTCTGGATTTTTCGCGTCGTTTCAGTCGTCGTGGTCGACGGGGAAGAAAGAAATCTCAGGGGCTATCGATTTACTCCTGACCATCTACAAAACGGAATTTGCAACAATGGGTGGTTACCTGACTAATTCCTTTGAGGTGAGTACCTTTAGTTTATGGCGTATTTATAGTTTTTAGTTTCATTTCAAGTATGGGTTCGATTGTTCATTTTAGTTTTCTAGCAATTTTTGTTGGAGATTTAATGTGGTAACTTGATCTCCAACGATTTTTCTTTGTACAGTAATCTTTTTGGGTCTTTATTGTTGTAACTTGATCCCTATCAATATTATTAAAGGCCTTTGTTGGCTATGATTTGAGAAGGTGATTGTGAAGCTCCCACATGGTGAGGCCTCTAGATTTATCATTGAGGCTTGAGGGCCTCAATGCTTGAACAAGAGGGTTACACCTCTCCTCAGTCAAGCAGGTATTGTCCTTGATTATAAGACTTCTTAGCGTTTGTGATTATGAGATGATCCACATAAGGCTGTTTTCTAGGCTTTGTGGTTGGAAAGCAGCGAAACATTTTTTTAAAAGATCTAGAGTGTAAAGTTGCGTCTTGGATAAGATTAAACATTGGGTACCCATTTGATTATAAAATATGGTGTGCGTATATGGTGTTTGTTGAAATGTGCCTCTATTTTTGCTACCTTTGTCTCTGTCCATGTTTGGCTTTTGATTTATTAAAATTATATACACATATCTTAATTGTGCCACATCAATCAAATCCAATAAATTAACACATTTTGGGATCTTAAGACTAATCCTAGCCTAGCTCTACCTCCCAAAGTACGAAAAAGAAAATAGAAAAATAGAGAAATGGTGACACAACAGATGTAACAAATGCTCTTTAGCTAAACTTTGTTACATTGTAAGAAAAATATATATTAAATTATTTGATTAATGTGAGTGTAGTATTTTTTTGTAGCATGTCCTCACATTATTCTTCCTCATATCCAATGGAACCAAATCATTTTTTAGTTTTATTTGGAGGACGTTAGTCATATGGTGAGATCTTCTTTCTTGTTTGAAATATAAAATTCAGATAAGATAGTTACGATGGGTCCAAGTTTCTTTAGCATATAAACAAACACCATCCTCATGTTTTCTTTTGGCCCTCTTTAATTAAATATTTGATTTATTTCGATTAGAAAACTTTTCCTTCTATGTAGGATATTATTATTTAAAATGTAGATTACATATTTAAGGTCATTGCTTTTGGATTGGCTGCTAGCACTACAAGTATGTAGGTATAAAGTTGTTTTCTTTCTATTTTAATAACTAGGCCCTATTTTTAAACACATACTAATTTTTCTTAGCCATCTCTAAGTGTTCTGATGTGGTGAAACTCATGGTGGAGTGCTAAAGAACTATATATACATTCCACTTGGAGAGCTATATACATTCCACCAAGAGAGCTATGTTTGAGGTTGTCACTTGCAACATTGAGTCACTAGGTTTGTATTTGACTTGTAATTTTTTGTATGAAAATATTTTACAACTGTGTATGGCTAATTTTCATATAAATATCCAGCTATGAAAAAAAATATTATTCTGTAAGAATTATTGCCTCAGTTTTCATATAAATATCTATTTCTGTTTTTAAAAAAATATTATAATTAATATGGCTCTCATTAGACAATTCTGAATTGAGAGAATTAAAGCTGCTCATTTGGTGTTTTATTTAGAGGGGAAAACCTCTATTTTGGATAAACAATTATCTTCCTTTATAATTCTTTGACTCTTAAAATGTGATATATATATATTAATTTCTTTTATTTTTTCATATAATAAAGGACCCTATGGCTTCTTCTTTAGCCTTGCTCTGCCTATGCTTGTTGATAGTAATCTATTGATGGCTTAACAACTTTGAGGCTTGAATATCAAGGTTCTGAGACTAGATATTATTTCATTTGAAGGAATAGTCATATGCACGACTACTCATCAAATAACAGTTGATGTGTTTCCAGATTGGTTTTGATTGCACGCTTATATATAATTTGTTGTTAGAATGCCTTGGTATCAACTTATAGTTGAGAATTATATCGCAATAGAATTTGAGGTTGCGTGCATTATCAATGTTTGTTGTATAGAATGTTAGAATTCTTCTATCCAACATTTATTTATTTGCGATCATGTTGGAAAGGTTATTCTCATGAGATCTTGTTGAAGAAGCTCAGAATAACATCGCAGTGTCACTATGTGGATGAAGCACATGGGTATCCTTTATATATTATATAAATATAATATAGATGGATTTTCTTTATATAATGTTGGCATTATATATCGATTTATATTTATATAATGTTGGCATGGTAGAATGAATTTTCATTTACGAATTAGTGATGTAATCAAGCGTGGAAACTTAGCTCTCTCCTCACCCACCTTTGATTATCACTCTTATCATCATATATGTGAACATAGCCTAATTATATATATATGGTTTGTTATTCGTGCATGTCAAAACTGCATGCCGTGTCTTGGAGGAACTGACCATACTCTTATGTTTCTCATATATAACAAAAGCAACATTTGTTTTCTCCATATGAGAAATAATCAAGTATTTTTTTTTTACTTTTTGTTGGTGATTAGATATTCATGTTCTGCTATAGATGCAAGCTTGAGTAGAGTTGACAGAACATGTCATAAATATGTTTTGAGATGACGTTTTATGGTTGGAAGAAGATAGTTTTTTTCTTATGATAAATATATAATAATTTCTATGGCCAAGGGGCACTGTTGTTTTGGAAGGTGATGATGCTTTGTTGAAAGGTTATTTTAGTTCATTTGGAGGGTTAATTTATGTTACTTTATCATCAATCTGAATTAATTTTACTAATGTCAGCTTCTTTCGACATGTATGTCTATATCATTCCAGAAATTTAGTGATCCCTCTGTGGTATTGTATTTTGTATACATCTTGATTTATCTTGTACTGATATTGAAACATTGGGCAGCTGAGAAATGTAACTCGCAAACTTGAATCCGATCTTCATAGCAGTAAGAAGCGGTTTGCAGAACTTGCTGAGCAGTGTGAATCGCTAAAGAAGGGGCGAGAGGCATCTGTGAGCATCCTTAAAGACCCTATATGTCTTACCAGGGTTTGAACTAGTTTATAGAAATGAACTCTTACGTTATTATTTGTCTGACATGTTATCATTTTCGAGGATGAAAGAGAGGAGGCTTTAAATGAGTTGAAATCCATTCAGCAAAAGCATACTGAGCTAAAGGTTGTTAAATGATTTGGCATTCCTTAATGCAGCCAAGGATTCTAACTTTGCTTTAAGTTTCTAATTGCATTTTGTTATTATTTTTAGGAAGAAATGGAACAATATGCGAACAATGATCCAACTGCCTTTGAAGCAATGAGTTCAGACTTTCTTCTTAGGCCTAAACTCTAGATACTGTTAATTGAGATTAACTGCTTGATACTAGATAACTTCTTTGTTATGCATACTAATTGTGGTTATTACACCGGAAGGAAGTGCAATTGAAGTTGCTCATTCAGCAGCTAACAGATGGACAGGTATTTAATTCATGCATTGTTTCTTTTTAGCAAATTTTAACCCCAATTTTTCCCACTAAGAATAAGTTGATGACCCTATATAACCATATTTATTCTCTTTTCTTCTTAAAGCTTCTTCTTTTGTAGTTACTTTATTTTCGTAGGCCAAAGAGTTCATTGGATTTGATTTGATTTGATTATGTCAGTGCAAGGTTGGAGTTGGTGGACATTGACATTATGATTTATTTTGCATTAGTGTTTTTGATTTAGAACTAGCAAGCAACTTGATGACCCTTTATCACCATCTTTACTCTTTTTGCATCTTAAAGATTCTTCTTTTGAATTATGTAATTGAAACCTTTTGATTTTCCATGATGATGTTTAGAAGCTCAGATAACAGAACCTGTCTTGTTTAGAGATGCATTAAATCTATTCCCTTTAGTTGATGGGCAGTTATACCATGAAAACTCTGTTTAGCTTAAATGCATTAAATTAGAAAGGTTCTTTGGCTCAAATTTCTTCCTGGTCAAGTGTTAACAATGATATATACTAAATTGACAGAAACCTTAATTGAAGAAAGTTGTTTTTTCTTTTCTTAACTAAGTAATATGGATAGATATGATGATATGATATATGCTGGTTATGTACTTTCTATTTATGTAGTTGTTTTGAATAGTTGGATAATAAATTGATTATGATACTGGGTTTGTCTTCTGTTTCTTCATTTTTTTTATATAAAAATAATAATAATTTGCTTTCATTTACATTAGTTTGAAGGGCCTATAGTTTTGTTGATTGAAAGTTTCTGTTTTGGATTTATTTTCTATAGATGGTGTTGCGCCTCGAGCTAAGATGAACCAGCAAAGGTCACGGCGTTTCAAGACTGCTAAGGATGCAATTGAGGAGGTGAGTTTTGTTGTCTTTGAGCTCTGAAAATTGCCTCTGTTATCTGTTATGATTGTCTCCATCAATTGGAAACCTTATTAACATGAAATCCTTGTAAGCTTACCTAAAGTTTGAGCTTGGAATTAACAAGATTAGTATGATATGTTAAAAATATTTCTCTCCACTTGATCATTATTTTTTGGCAATTACTAGGGCCTTAAGCACAAATGAACTGTCAGGGGAGGTACCAAAGGAATTGGGACTACTTACTGACCTATCTTTTTTGTAAGTTATAGGCATTTTTTAATTTTAATGGTAACTATATCGTTTTTTCTCCTTTCTTTATGAATTTTCCATTGCCCATTTCAAGCATATCATTGAAGACTATTTCATAGTTTATGATATTAATGACATTTATTCTTGGAAATAATTTTGTCTATAGGTACTTACCAATGAACAATTTATCTGGTCAGCTACCGCCAGAACTAGGGAATTTAAACAAATTTAAAATACTGTACGCATGTATTATTAAGGGAACAGGCTTCTTGAAGGGCTGGCTGGGTGGACTGTTGCCTTGGCATTTGTTGGAATGTCAATTGCAGTTCTTCCAATATGTCCTGGTTAGTATGAATCTTCTTGAAATTAGAATATGATGTTTGAATATTAAGAATTAACAGTTGGTGGTGATTGTCCTTTATACCCCTTAATTATCTATTAAGCAAGATGTGTGCTGATGAATCTCTTTGTCTGAAGAACTATTGAACTTTTCTTTTTATAATTTTTGGACAAGAAAAAAACATGTATTAATTATGAAGAAAAGAGTACAAGTTAAGCATAGATAAGTTATCCATACTGTAAAATTGCAATAGAAAGCTCCAATATCTTAGAAGATCATAAAAGTAATACATCCTTAAAATCTATTACACCAAACAACTATGGGGCAACCCACTTTCAGCTTCTCTACCATGTCATTGAAAATTCTGTTATACTTGTCATACTTAAAGTTTTTATTTTGCGATGGTAACCTTGTTTTGCTGGCGACTCCTTGATGGATCTGCTGTGAAATTTATAATTACTTGGAAAAAGTAAACAATCACACAGTATGTTTAGAGGCATGAGTGTGTATTTGGAATCTTGGATTTACTTGGAAAAAGTAAACAATCACACAGTATGCTTAGAGAGATAAATACTTGAAGTACTCTGTATTTGGAATCTTTGATTTACTATTTGTATGCCTGTGTGGATGTATCAAGTTTTCAATGGTGGAATTAGCTATTTTTTGCTATAGATATTATATATTTCTGAATACATTTTCCTGTTAGAATTGTAGTTATTTATCTCGTGTGAAGTGAGGGCATGAGTGTGTATTAGGGTATGTATTTTTGTTAGTTAGTTATACAGTTTATGTCCCAACTGACTGTTTTGAGTCATCAGACTCATCACCATAGAGAAATTCTCTACTGATTCTCTCTTATTTTATTGTTCATCTGAAAATTCCCTAGCTCTTTCTTGATAGCTCTCTTATTTTATTGAACTAAAACAGATAAGTATTTATCTTAGTTTTCCATTTTCTTCTTTTGAAGTTTTCAATGTATCATTTAAGAAAAGACTGTAAGTTTGTTGTTGTGGTGGCAAGAACTTTTGTTCTTAATAATAAAAGGACTTTTTTTTTTACAATGTGCAGGTATATTGAGATGATTTCTTTGGAGCAATTCTTGACAACATTTGTAGTTGAGGCCTTTAGAATGGAAGAATGTATTTCACTAATTTTTGTATACATTTCTTGTTTTGTATTTAGTGATAAAAGAATCTGAATTGGGCATAAATTATGTTGTAATATGATTTCTTAAGCCTAGACTAGTAGACTAAATATTGTAATTACATTTGAGAAATTAATAAAAATCTATTTATGTTACCTTATTTGGCTTCAACTTTCATATTTGTTTTCCTAGTTTTGTGTAAGTAAAAATTGATTATGTTTTTCTAAGCTAATATAACACATGTGTTATACTAAAGTGTAGTATAACACAAAAAATGTGTTATACTAAAGTGTAGTATAACACAAAAAAAGTGTTATATAATCGACTATAAATAACATAATTAAACACTTATCTATATATTAAAATAACACAGAAATTGTGTTATCGTTAACAGTACAATAACACATCTGTATAACACTGATAAAGTGTTATGTAAAGTACCTTGACCTACGATAACATAGTCGGTCTTAACACATCAAAAAGTGTTATCGTATGTTTTGATAACACATTTTCGGTGTTATTAAAAGCATTTTTTTTCTTGTAGTGTATAAAAGTAATTCAAATATCAAAGTTAATATATGTACTCTTGTGTTCTAAATTTCTAAGTATTAAACCTACTTAAAATAACTAGATGCATTTGATGATCCAAATGCACCGCTCTGTTGAGATGCAATATGCGTCATCAATTGGTTTAACTTTTCCTCATGTTGACGTGCCATTTCTTCAGATTGATGCCATTTCTCTTCAAGGTATTTATAATGAGAATCTTCCACACCATTTTGTTTGTGATTGAATCTTTTTGGCGGTAGGACATGAAAAAATTGATAGGGAGCGACATGTGCACCGACCCCCCCTAACACATCCCCCATGCTCTGGAGTGCCTAATACCATTGTTAGTATATCGTTTAAAGCTTCCTCCACCAACTCGCCTTCTGCTACTTTTTGTCTGTATTCCGCCTATATACATAGTAAATAAATCAATTTGAATTTAACACACGCATTAATTATTACAATTATTTTAAAAAATCGAAGAACACTTACAATCTTCTTCACCACATCTCGAGCTTCTTCATCAATAACTTCTCCTTTCTTATTCATCCGTGCTAGTGTCCACATCCCAGCTCTGTCATATTCGGTCAACTCATGGCCCGATTCCTCTTCCATTTGTTGCTCTACCAATGCATAACCACCACGCCCTAAGTGATGTGGATACTTGTTCTGAGCCCGAGCATCTTGTTTTTGTTTTCTCATCTCTTCCCAATCTGGGGTTAGTCTTTTTGCAACAAAACTTTTCCAATATTCAAGTTTGTAATACTCGATGTAGTTTGATGATAGCCTGGCAAGAAGCTCAGGAGCTACATTCTTATATACATATATAAGATCTTTTGTTAGTCTTGTTTTCCAGTTTCTCCATGTTTTTCTTGCTTCTTTGAGAACATTTGTTTTAAAAGAATTTGAAAGTTTGAACGTTTCCTACACAAACGAACCCAAAAATATTAAACTTTTTTCAATATATTAATTCTTTATGATAAATTTAATAGTTAATATTATAGCTTACCTGTATTTGACCCATAAGGTCTCTTTTTTATCCTTCGGCATTTGTTTCCAATTGTTGATATCTAAAGGAAGGGTTGTACGTGATAGAAGACCGATGGTGCTGTTCATCTTGATCCCCCCTTTTCCCATAATTGCAACCCTCACTTCTTGCTTTGAATACATCACTACAATTTGTTTAACCCCTATACTTCTTATCTTGTGTATTTATTGGTGCGGTAAGATTAATCCCCTCTAGACCATTACATGATCATCAACAAACGAATCGCCCTCTTCATTATATGATGGATCCATAATCAATAAATCTGCAATTAAGTATACACAAATATTATCTGGTATAAACTTCACAAAATACATAAAAACAAAATCATAAAATTAATATATATACCTTTAATTATCTACCCACAACCCTTCACCATTCTCGCGTATATAGGCATCATCATTATCAATGGTGACATCAATAAGTGGTGAATCAATGGTAAATGTTTCTTGTTCAAGTATAATGTCATCGCTCCCAAACCCTTTGATCAGATAATCTTTCAGTTGACTTGTTAGGACAACTGACCATCAAGCATCTACTGGATCACTCACATAAAATACTTGCTTGGCTTGTGACGCCATTATAAAGCGGTCAGGTTTATGTCCTATTCAATTTAAGTCCACGAGTGTGAATCCTAAGTCATCTGTTTTGACCCCATTATCACCTTTCACCCAATCACATAAGAAGACAGGAATTCGAATAGTGACAAAATCTAGTTCCCAAATTTCTTTGATCACCCCATAAAATGTCATATCATAATTTATGGGATTTTTATCTTTGGAACTAGATATTTGAAAAGTCTGGGTGATAATAGTAACACCACTAATTTGTGTCTTTTTAATATTATCACGTTCTATGGTGTTGAATTGAATACCGTGAATATAATAGCATTGATACTTAATTACACTCATTGAAGGACCTCGGGCTATCCATTTTAGTGTTTCAGACACTTTGTTTGTGGTGTTATTCAGAACCAAGAATACAATAAAATAAAATAAAGTATATTAAATTCTAACACGCTAAAACACAATAAAACTCAAACAAGAACAACACAAGTATTTTACCTCATTCTCGAACCAAGTGCTGAAATTTCGATAATGTTCATCTTGTACCCATTTTTTATTCCAAGACTTATTAGGATAAGTAGTGTCCAATTGAAATGTTCTCTTCAAGAAATATCATTTATATCAACAAACAAAATTCATTGCCAATATAATGAAAGAGAAAAATAAGATTTACCATGCATATGTATGGAAACTTACTCGATGTATGGTTGAACATCATCAATATTTTGTAAGACTAGGCGATGTGCTTCATCTCTATCAGATTTATTTACTTCAGAAACAACACCACATCTAACACATTTACTTATTTCAAACTCAATTTTAGAAAAACATAGTCAAATGCTCGCAACACCTGATAAGTATTTTGAGCAGAACTCCATTGATTCTTCAACGAAGTAGGATTCAACTATGCAACCCTCAGGTCTACTTCTATTTCTAACATAACCTTTTAACACCTTCATATATCGTTCAAATGGGTACAACCATGTCAAGTATACTTGTCCACACAATTTTACTTCTCTCACCAAATGAACTATTAAATGAACCATTATGTCAAAAAATGAAGGTGGGAAATACTGTTACAACTCACACATAATTATCACGATATTTGTTTGAAGATTGTCCAAATTCGACACATCTACTACTTTACAACAAATAGATTTAAAGAAAAAACATAGTTTTGTAATTGCATATCGAACTTTTTTGGGTAACATAGAACGACTACCGGTAGAAGATGTTCAAGTAGTGTATGATTGTCATGAGACTTCATTCCAACTAATTCAAAATTTTCATATCTACCATAGAAGAAATATTTAAAGAATAACCTTCTGGTACTTTCACATTCGACAAAGAATGACATACAATTCATTTTTCTTCTTTAGACAGGGTATAACACGCAAGTGGTAAATAGGTTTGTCTCTCACCAACCTCTGGTTGTAACTTACTGCGTATACCCATTACTTTTAAATCCAACCGAACTTTAATTCCATCCTTACTCCGACCGAGAATATTCAGCAATGTAATAATTAAGCTATCCGACACGTTTTTCTCAATTTGCATTACATCCAAGTTATGCCGCAAAACCAAATGCTCCCAATACTCAAGCTCAAAAAAATAGATTTCTTCTTCCAACAACCTGTCGCACCATCTACAACATCCTTTGTTTTTTCACATCTAACATTTTTTCTATGATTTTTATAATTTCTAGGTTTACCGAACCTGCATTGGACTTTGTTCAACTTTGTTAACAATTTTCCTCCAAGTAAAAGTGGTGGAGCCTTTCCAAATTCAGGTTTACCATTAAAGACATTTGTCAAACTTCGAAATTTATGTTTTTTTGGAAAATAACTTTCAGTGTCCCATTTAACAAATCTTTTTAGAATGTTTTAAATATTCAGAATGAGTCCCTTCTTCACAAATGGGACATGCCTTGTACCCTTTTACACTAAATCCAGAAAGATTACCTAAGGCTGGAAAATCATTAATAGTCCACAACAACATTGCTTTAAGATTAAAATTTTCTTTCTTATAAGCATCGTAAGCATTAACCCCCTCATACCACAATGTGCTCAAATCATCAATTAAAGGAGCTAGGTATACATCAATATCATTTCCAGGTTGTTTAGGACCAGATATCAACAAGGTCAACATGGTAAACTTCCTCTTCATACACAACCGTGGCGGTAGATTATAGATGACTAACATTACAGGTCAACAACTATATTTACTACTGAGGGAATTGTGTGGATTAATTCCGTCAGCAGAAAGACCCATCACGAATATTCCTCAGTTCATTGCCAAATTCTGGCCATTTAACATCTACTGTTTTCCAAGCTGGCGAGTCAGCTAGATGTCTTAGCTTGCCATCCTTTACTCTATCTTTAGCATGCCAAATTAAATTTTTAGCATGATCATCATTTCAGTACAACCTAACCAAACGAGGTATCGGTGGTAGATACCATAAAACCTTTGCAGGGACACCTTTTCTAACTGCATCTGAATTTTTTTCTTTTGCCATCTAGACTCGCCACATGTTGGACAAGCAATTTCATCAACAATCTCTTTTGATATAAGACGCATCATTAGGAAAATCATGTATTTTTTCATATTGCATGCCTAACGAACGCAATGTCTTCTTTGCTTCATAAAGTGAAGACGACATTTCATTACCTTCAGGTAATAATTCTCCTGAAAATGTTAACAACTCTGGCATTCCCTTATCACTCCACCCATGTTTGGCTTTTAAGTTATACAACCTAAGTAGTGCTGATAATTTAGTGAACCTTGTACAATTAGGGAAAATAGGTTTCTCAGCATCGTCTAAGATTGACCGAAATTTAATTGGATCCACATGTGATTCATATTGTGCATCATCAATCATTTCTACAATATCATCAACTTCATAATCCACATCAAAATACTTATTATTCTTAGATGGTCCCTCATCAGTGACTTTCATTCTTTCTTCGTGCAAAAACCATACTTTATAACTTTTGTCTATTCCATTCCTAAATAAGTGGTCTTTTATTTTAAAAATTGGCATCCTCACAGCGATACCACACTTAACACATGGACAATGAATACTATTAGGAGATTGAGTATTTCTTGCACTAAATTCCAAGAAAAACTCAACTCCATTCATATATTTCATAGATAACCTATCCGCTGACATTCAATCTCTATCCACTGTCAAACTTCACATAACAAAAAAAATAAACAAACAAAGCAACAAACATTAACAATTAAGTTCGTGGATTACTTAATTGACAAGTAAATAAAGGAAACAATATGTCCAAAAAAAATTAGGCAGCATTTCCCCTATTTCTATCACATTTCCCAAATTTAAAATGTGCATTTATACAGCACATGGTATGCACAAAAATATCCAACTAATCAATCAAACATGCATAATTCTCAAATTGCTAAATCTTAAAAAAAAATTGGGCAGCATTTCCCCTATTTCTATCATATTTCCCAAAATTTAAATAAACCTATATTCTTCACATAAATACAACAAACCAATTAATCAATCAAACATGGATAATTCCCAAATTACTAAATCTTAAAAAAATTGGGCAGCATTTCCCTATTTCTATCATATTTCCCAAAATTTAAATAAATATATATTCATCACATAAATACAACAAACAAATTAATGAATCAAACATGCATAATTATCAAATTACTAAATCTTAAAAAAAAATTGAGCAGCATTTCCCCTATTTCTATCATATTTCCCAAAATTTAAATAAATCTATATTGATCACATAAATACAACAAACCAATTAACCAATCAAACATGCATAATTACAGTCTTATATCACCGCAGCACACAGTCCCAGAACCTATCTCCACTATTTTATAATTCATACATTCCACTAAGTTCAATATTTTAATTATACATTAAGGTTTAAAATATTACCTCTAATATAAAATCCTCCAAAGCTTGATCTCACCAACAAAGTTGTCAACAAAATACCTACTCAAATATAACAATAAACAAAAAAATAATAAAAAAGTTGACAAAATATAAAGAAAAAAATATTAAAGCTATACTGTAACTAAATAAACAATAAAGTGCTTAAAGAAAATATATAATTTGTTATACGTACTCATTTATATACTTAAACCCGAAATAATATTTTTTTTTAAAAAAAGTTAACAAATCACATAAAGAAAAATCGACTATAAATATCATAACTAAATCAATTATAAAATATAACTTAAAAAAATAATTTTAATATATACATATTTAATCAATTAAACCCAAAATTTAAAAATAAATTTAAAAAGTTAACAAAATATAAACAAAAATTTACTAATAATAATCAAACTAAACAATTAATAAAATGAAACTTATACAAAATATATACATTAATATATATATACTTATTTACATAAGTAAATTCGAAATTAAATTAAATTTAAAAAAAAAATTAATAAAAAATAAAGAAATTATAATAAAAAAATTCTAAAAATTCTAAAATATTAAAATGCAAAGTTTAAACCTAAAACAATTACATAATCATTAATATAAAACTATCCAAAAATTAAAAAATCTGAAATACAGTCAATTTATAAAAAAAAAATCACAAAAATTAAATTTAAATCATAAAAATTAATAAAATTGCACTTACTTGTGATAATTGAGAAATGTGGGTTGTTGAAGTAGAAAACCAAGAAAATTTATGGGTTTTCAAACAATAATCTTCAAAAATACAAAATCTATACAAAAAATTAAAAAAAAAAGAACTATATATAAGTTTCATAAACATATATAAATCATTATTTTTACATTAAAATTGAAAAAAAAATGGATAAAAATGTACCAAATAGAGTAAAAGTCGAAGGGGGTGCCGTTGGTTTCTTGCTTTTTCGTTTCTGAAACTTTAGGTAAAATGGGGTCTGTTGGGGATGAAGGGTTGTTTATTTTTGCAAATGGGCCGTTACCGTCAATGGGTCACTGACGCAAACGACCCCATTAAACACCGTCAGTGTTTGTTATGACGCAATTTCCCTCTCATTTGTGGCCGGGCCCAACTGTCACAAATGCTAATTTTTGGTCAACAGCATTGATTGACGCGTTTGACTGACACAATAGCCATTTTTTGTAGTAGTGAAACCAACAAAAAGTGTTAAATAATATGTTCAATTATAATTAAATAATTAATAATAACATACATAATTTTTACTTAAAAATAAAAATTTTACAATTAAATAATTTAGAAAAATAAGATAAAGAATAATATAAAAGGGAAAATATTGGTGTTCCCACATAAGCTTCCTGAGTCCTAGCTCCAATTACCTTAGGTTTTTTTATCTCTTCTACTCAAATTCATATATGCTCAAATCTACTATAAAAAATGTAAGTAAACCAACCAAAGAACTTAGTTGTATAGTTATATTTTCGTTATACTTGAATAATACAGTTATGATGAAAGTTATAGCAATGAAAGGCATTCTCTATTATTGCAGAAATAAAAGTTTGTTTCTTTTATATCAAAATATAACATAAGTAAATTTGGTGTAGTGTTATCCAAACCCAAGAAATAAAATCATTGATTTGATGTGATCAGATTAATTAAAGGGATATTGGAGGTGATAATACCCAATTTTTTATTTTCAAAAGTTGCACTTTAATACCCAATTTTTTTTTTGGCAGTAATAATACCTAAATCTATAATTTTGGTGCATCCGTTAGTGCTCACTGTTAACTGCCCGTTATATATTCACGTGACACATTTTTATTAGTCTAATTGGTAGCGATAATATCCAAATCTTTTCAAAACTTACATTTAATACCCATTTTTTGCAGTAGTACCTAAATCTACAATTTTGGTGCAACCGATAGTACTCACTGTTAACTACCAGTTAATTATTCTTGTGGCACATATGGATTTTGGGATGATTTTAGACTAAATTATTTAAATTATTTTAATATGATAATGTAGAGTCCCAGAATTTACTTAGATAGTTAGATAGTAGTAGTAGTGGTAGTAGTAGTAGTAGTAGTACTACTACTACTACTACTACGGTGGATTTTGGTATATTCATTACTGTGGATTTTGGTTCAAGCCGGGATTTAGTTGGAAACTCAGAGCAACAATTATGGATTTATAAGTTTAACCTATAGTTTAAGAATATTAATTGTAACATAAGGTTTGATTAATATAAGCTGATTATAAAGATGTTATTTATTATACTACAAGGTATAGATATAATTAATAAGATCATGACACTTGTCGTGTGCATGTTTATTTAAGGATTTAATTATAGTTTAAATAAAAGAAAGTTCAAGAAAGCTCTAGAATCTTCCAAGACCATTAGAAGCATGACATTTGTTACAATCTTGTTTATTTGTGGATTAGATTGTTATTTAGATAATTAAATGGATTTTTCGTAACTTTAAGATACTGTAACTTCCGACCTATTTTTTACCTAGTTATGTTATGAATTTAGAAACATAGTATTTCTAGAAAGTTGTAGATAATGGAATTAGCTTTCTAACAGTATAAAGATGGTCTAAATCAGAGTTTTATAGCTCCAGTTATGTTGATTTTACTACACGTGAGTTTAGAGTTACGAGATCTAGGAAGTTAGAAGTTAGGATTCTATTTTATTTAAATTTAAATTTGGATTATAGTTAGAATGAAATTAAGTATTTTTTTTAAATAGAAGAATGATCTAGAAACTCTAGAACCTTTCAGAACCACTAAGAGCATGACACTTGTCATAATCATGTTTATTTGAGGATTTAAGTATTTTTTTTTAATAGGATAATTTCACTCCTCAAACTCTATAAATAGGACCTAGTACCCAGCCCTTTCACTTAGTCTTCAGCTGTGATCATACTCCAAGGTGCTAGTGAGAAAATAAGAGTGATACACTTGGGTTGGGAAAGAAAAACTTTATCATTCTTAAGCTTTATCAAACACTTGGGAAGTAAGGATTAGGGTATTTCGGTATTAGAGTTAGGCCAATCCTTAAGATCAACAAAGGTACCTTTATTCTTAAGTTTAATTCTTTTGATTCCATAGTTTCTTTAGTTTTCATTCAGATTCTAACTTTTGGTATGGTTTTGTAGTTAGGATTTTAAGTTCTTTGAACTTAAGGTGTCTTTTTGGTAAGTTTCCTCTTGGTGGTTTAGTTCTATTCTTTATTCTTTAGAAATACTCACCATTTGTATTGTTGGTTTTAGGAGTGTTCCAAATCCCGTCTTTGTTCTCAAGTATCCCGGTGTTGGTAAGGAAAATAGGATAGAATTGTGTATGCTTATTTATATGTTATGTTATCTTATGTTGTGTTATGATATGTTAACATTATGTATAGTATGATATTAGACCTTGGGTACATGACTTGTCTAGCTAGCAAGACCCAATAATTTATGGGCATATGACTTGCTTGACTAGCAAGCCCCACCGATCTATTGGGCATATGTCTTGTTTATTTTACAAGCCCTAAGCATTATAATGGCCATTGTAGTAGTATATGACATATGTTTATGATATGCTTATTGTAACGCCCTGGATAGCCAGGACTGCTACACTGTGTACTTATAAAGGTGCAGGACTTGCTAATCAAATCATTTAGTCAAAACGTGTCACTAAACCACAAATGTGCTAAGGATAAAATGGTTTTGGTCTCAAAAGATACATTTTATATACTTAAACAAATTTACATATGGGATCCCAAAAAGGAATATAGTTTAAAGGTTAGTTTACAAAATTTCCAAAATAAAGACTACCATCAGCCACTCTAAGGCAAAACAGACATTTAAAGCTTTTATGTTCCTGTTATCCTCTCAACCGTGGCGACTGAGCAGCTGGTCATGTACATTCCGCTCACAGAGCTCTCCAAGTCAGGGCTGATCAAGTTTGCCCTTCCCTTTACCTGCACCACGTAGCACCTGTGAGCCAAGGCCCAGCAAGAAAACATATTACACATCTCAACAATCATATCAAGAGAATAATTCATCAAGCATGATCAACCACTTAACATTCCACATTAATCACAGAGCATGTAATCAGAATCATGATGCAACCAATCATTAATAACAGTCAAATCACATAATAACTAGGGCTGAAAACTTAGGCCGCACCCTCTGTTTATCCCACTGACTCTGGCCCTCTTAAACCGAGCTCAATGCATAATAAGCTGTCCTCGGCTACCAGTGGCCGAGCCGCGCCCTGTGCGCAAGTTTAACCTTTGGCACTCTTAGGCCATTGGTTTACTATTTACATGGCATAATACCATCCTTTTCAATGCATACATATTAGGGAACCCTTAGTCCCATTACAAATACACAACCAGGTGCAGTTTTCTTACCTTTGGCTTCCAAGTGAACTAGTTACGAGCGATGCTCCTTGAGCGCGATCCGATCCCCGAGCCCTAGCTTAGCACCTAGTCACAACCAAGATAAAGGATACCATCAACAATCTTAAATGAGCTTGTAGACAAAGTTCTAGTCTCCAGAACATTGAACTTCACCAAACATAGTAAAAGATTCAATCCCGAGCACCCTAGGTTAAATTCCCAAGCCTAGAATCTCAAAATCCCTTAAGGGCCGCGGCATTAGACACCCATGCCGCAGCATGGCCCCAACCAGAGACCTTCCAATGCCCAAAAACAGCTAAGGGCGTGGCCCTGCTCAGACCATGCCGCGGCCCGCCCTCTTTCCTCAGCACACATCAACTTCAAAGGGCTGCGGCTCACCAAGAACTATGCCGCGACACGACGCCTTCGAACCCAAAAAAAACTCCATTTTTAACTCTCAAACCTCATGCAAAATCACTCAAAACTACCCCAAACCCCCAACTCAATTATCCAAAAAACTTCCCACAAGATTCCAACAACACAACCCAGCTGAAACCTAGGCTAGAAACCCATCAAAAACCCATTTCAATTACTGAAACTTTCTAACTTAAGAACACAAAACCCAGCCATGAAAACACTATAACTCAGCCATTAATCCTTAGATTACAGCTTACCTCAACTGCAGAACCACTTCTCTAAGGAAAATCTAAGTCAATTCCCAAGCTTTTCCACCTTAATTCTGCCTTTAACATCAAAATCACAACTATCTCACTACTCAGCCATAACTCATAATTTCTAACCAAAAAGAAAGGAATTCAATGCTTACCTTAGTACTGATTAAATTTCCTGGATGATTCTTGAGCTAAGCCTCTAAATCACTCCTTCAATCCACTGAATTCCAGCTGAATTCCTCTAAAAAATTTAGTGTTTTTTCTTGAGAGAGAAGAAAGAGAAAATGGCTGAGAAACAGAGTCAGTCTTATTTTGTTCTACTGTTTTCTGAAATATTCTTAAGTCTATCTTTAAGCAATCAAGTTAATCCCAAGGTTCGGGGTACCGGAAATGTCCCCGAGGGCAAAATAGTAAAATTCCCCAATATTCCCGCCTAGACTTCCTAACCTCAAATATATCTCCATATATTTATTTTCATAACCCGGTAATCTAAATAACCACCTGATACCTGAAATACCCCTTGACTTGTCCAAAGTCAAGCATTAAGCCCCGTTGTGACTTTCCCGCTATCTAGCTCCCTAGGATCGCCTCAAGTCGCCCACTGCAGATTTACCCACATAATAATGTGGTTCTCACAAACATAACATTTAACAACATCTATAATCATATAATCATACAAGCATGCTTATCATATAATCATGCATTAAATGAATAAATTCACACATAAACCAATTATGCCCTCCTGGCACACTAATCAAGGCCCTTAAGCCATATTAGTGATTTTGGGTCGTTACACTTATAGTATATGTTTATGATATGTTTTCAGCATATGTTATGATATAATTTTATGTATATGATTTATTTTGTTAGTTTTTCCTTGCTGGGCATTAGGCTCACTCCTTTTCTTTTTAGTGTCATGCAGGAAAATAGATGCAATGGCAGAAGGATTCTTGGAAGCTTGGTGTGTGTATGGAGGTGAATGGAGTGGATGGGCTGCGCGTCGATTCGATTACAACTTTTTTTTTTAGTATCTTTAAATTAGGTTCTTATGTATTTTTCCGCATTTATCTTTTTAAACAATTTTATTAAAAGTTATGTTTTATTTTAAAACAATGAGCTCATTTATGTATTACAAATATTATTTTCCAAAGTTTCAATAAAGTTATGAATTTTATTTGTATGTTCTTTTCAAAGTTGTAGTTATGTCTAGTAGGTTTAATGACCTAAGTCTCGTAGATAGTTGGGTCGTTACAGGTTGTATCAGAGCAACGAGCCATTTACATGAAGTTCTCCTTGATACACACGCTCAATCTCCGAATCTAACCGCCAATGTAAGTTGTGTACGTTGTAGTTGTTATGATTATGTGTTTAGTTAACATTTTAGCCCTTATGTTTTCAGTTAAGAATATTTGTAAAATAGTTTATTTTTCATTATTTATTTTATTTATTATATTTGCATTTATGATTGTACATAGTGAATTTTTTTTTCCAAATAAATATCATTGTTATTTTGAATGACATGTGTGACTTTGATTTTTTTTTTCTACAATCATAATAAATAATGACCAAGTTCGATGAGGGTGGATACAAATCAATGGACCGGGTTCTATATTGAGAGTTTAGGGGGCCATAGTAGTGGGAACGATTTTACTGATCCCAGCCCTCCCTCAATATGGTTAACTTTGAAACAACGACGAGTTTCGAGCCTGAGAATTAAGTCATATAGGATGATTAGAAACAAACTTAGTAAATTATAAAGATGGCTTATTTTTCTAAGTTTAGAAACACACCCTAATCATAAAGAAGACTTACATAATTTTTCATAAGAAATCATAATTAATAGGTTCACGTTATGTTTGCTTAGATTAAGTTTTGTCTTAGAGCCTATTAGGGTAAGTTCTAACATGTTCTCGATTGTTAGAACTTTTGTTGAAGATGTCGTTCAGGAGGTCTGTACACACGAATGTCAATGCCTCCAATGTCACTCCCGAGACTAATGAAGCCCCTCCAGTTCGAAGAAAGGGAAGGCGTGCAACCACTGCTGTTGCTAACCGAAATGCACTGCTGCCGCCGGATGACAACACTACCGAAATTGCAAGACTACGACAACAAGTAGGGGAATTACTACAGCTACAGTGACAACAGACTCAGCCTCCACCTCAGCCGCAACAACAGCCTCAGCAGATGGCTCAAGTACCCCATCAAGTAGGTCCTTATGGGGGATGGCCAATGGAAAACTATGCGCCATACCCAGCTCAGCACATGGAGCCAATCTACAAGCGGTTTCGTAAGCAACATGCTCCAAACTTTGAAGGGACAATAAACCCCTTTGAGGAAGAAGAATGGCTCAGAAATGTAGAGCCGATCCTAGCGCATATGAATCTCGGCAACACGGACCGCATATCCTGCGTTTCGTCTCTGTTTAAGAAGGAAGCTAGAATATGGTGGTGTACGCCCTGATTTTCCCACGGGTTGATTAACGAGCTGAGATATGGCCTAATCGTGACTGCCACGTGGACATCCCCAAGACTGGAGCTGCCATCGTAAGATCCTACCTCCTTAGCTCGAGGTAACCCAAGGGTTCGCCAAGATTGCTTAAGGACTGAGCCTGGACTCTGAAGGCCACAGGTCGAGGGAAGATCCAGCTCGTGGTACGAGCTAGGGCTGGAGGCTGTGACCCTTTATAAAGTCAACCACGCAAGGTAAACGTGCATATATCAGACATCACGTGTCTGATATATCCCTTACTTCTCGGACACGCAACATGAACGTGCGTATTCAGACACCCACGACCGGGTTGGGCCGTGCGGCCCATTATTCCCTTACCTATTGATTAGACCACACTTACGTGTCAGGTTTTAGGAATTAATCATGAATGTCACAGAGTTGACATGATAGGTAAGAAGGTCACGTGATGACCTTCTTACCAACTCCTAGGTGCCCTCTCCTATAAATATGGAGACCTTGGGAGTTACAAGGGGTTGGATTCGATTGTGTAAGAAATACCCTATAAAAGAATACCAAGCATATAGAAATAAAACTGACTGGTGGAGTAGAAGGATTTTAACCTTTGAACCACCTAAAAAACGTATTTTGTGTCACCATTCCATTTCCAATATCATTCATCTATTTCGGTTCAACATAAGCACTAATCCCTTCCTCTTTCTTTTCTTAATTACCTGTTGGCGAAGAATCGCGTCAACAGTTTGGTGCTTTCATTGAGAGCTAGTTAGATTGGTGCTGTCGGAAACATCCAACTATGGTGACCACTCGATCCCGACACGGTAACGAGAGAGAACAACATGATGGGCAGGAGGCTCATCATATCGCCATCCTCGGTGAACAAATTCCTGAAGTCCAACAGCGGTAGGGCAAACAGCCGGTGGGCCAAGATGACAGTGGAAGTTCGGCGCCCCGGCCACCTAATCCAAACCCAGGTTATTACACTGCGGTGGAGAGGGAGAATGCTTAGCTGAGGAGCCATTTAGCGACGGCTAATCAGCAGATCAAGGTTGTGTTGGCCTGACTACCCCATCTTACAACCGATGCTAACGTCGAAAAGAGGCAAGGCGAGGCTCCTAAGTCCCGCCGGGGTAATCGGTCCAGGCATAGACGCTTGGACAGGCTTCCGACAGCCAACTCTATTCCCTCATCGCACCATCGAGAGGCAAACTTCGGAGAAATGCCTAGAGCCGAACAACAACAGTACAACCGTTCAGTCCGAACTTCGACTCCCAGCTCCCAACCAGCCTCGAGCGCACCCAGGAGAGCTCGAGGAAATTCCAGAAGGAGATCTGGGGAGGGCTCACAGTATCAATCTGTCCCCAACAACCGTCGTGCGCCTCGCCCAGATTGCCAGGCGTGGGACCCGCAGGTTGGCAGGGCCGAAAGGCCCCCACCTAACTTGATCCGTCCTGACGAAACCAGGATCGCCTCTCCAGTCAGGCATCCTCCCTCTCCGATAAGATATACATCTCCTCCTCGGCCCATCCGAGATATTCCAGCCTACGAAAGTAGCAGGAGAAACCCGCCATCCGCAGGGCCCTCCCGACGTAGCAGGGCGCCGAGAGAAAGCCCGGATCCTCACCGCCAAAGGCGGACTCCGAGCCTCTCTAATAGGAGCTACTGGACCGGCAGCTGCCGGAGTGACCTTTCTGGCGGAGACCTGCGTCAGCGTTTGAGTTCGGCACAAAGTCCTCAAACCACCCAGGGGGGCGACCTGCAAGATCGCCTTAACCCTCATAAAGGGGAACAAGTGGGAGGTGACAGCCATGCCCTCTCAGGGGGAGCCCTGTCCGAAGTACGTAACGGAGGGAATGCCCCATATAACCTATCTCAAGATAAGAGGGGCAATAACCCACCAAATATGTACAATGGATCTAGAGCTGTTGAACAGCCCTGGAATAACCAAGGAAATTAGGACAAAGCCATCGAGCGCCTGGCTCAGATGGAGGAGCTGATGAGGAAGCTCCTGTCGGAGAAAGAGAAAGATGAATATGATTCGGGGGACAAGATGGAGCTCTTCGCCCCCAGCATAGCAGCAACGGCTTACCCACCCGGTTTCCGTATGCCGCACCTGTCCAAATTCAATGGGGATGGAGATCCATCGGATCATCTGGGGATGTTCAACACCCTGATGATGGCCCACAACATTGACCCCGAGCTGAGGTGTTTGATCTTTCCTTCCACACTGACTGGACCAGCCAGGCAGTGGTTCAAGCAAAGCAAAAGATAGTCAATTAGTTCCTGGAAGACTTTCTCGGCTGATTTCAAAAGGGCATTCCGAGCCTCCCAGGCCGCCCGCGTCAAGGCCGACTCTCTGGCTAACGTGAGGCAGCAGCCCGAAGAAACTCTGAAGGCCTACCTGAGCAGGTTCGCAAACGTCGCTGCTCGGGCCAGAGACGCGGATGACAGCTTCAAGCTCATGGCCCTGAGGACTGGAATCCTCGTCGGAGGGGAACTCTGGAAAGATATACAAAGGAAGGGAGTTATCTCGGTGAACGAATTCCTTAAATAGGGCCCAGGAATGGATCAACCTGGAGGAGGCCGAAGCCTCAGCTGCAGGAACCAGCCAGGTCCCTGAGCAGCCCGCTGGAGTGGGGACGGAGGTCGTGGCAGCGACCCAAAATGTCACACAGAATAACCAGCTCGGTGGAGGCAAAAGAAAGGGGAATGGCGAGGGCAGCCAGCACGACCCAAAGAAGAACAAGTCTGTAGACAAGTTTAAGCTCGTCTACGCGACTTATACAGAGCTCACCCAGTCTAGGGAGAATATCTTCCTAGCCAACTCTACTCGCCTCCCCTGGAAGAGGCCAGAGCCGTTGAAGCACTAGAAGGAGAAGAGAGACACTTCCAAGTTTTGCCGTTTTCACAACGATGTTGGCCACAACACCGATGATTGTAGGCATTTGAAAGATGAGATCGAGACTCTCATCCGGGCCGGCCCCTTGGCCCAGTACGCGCGGAACAGGGTTCCAGCAAGTCGACCTGCTCCGGAAGTCCCAGTCAATCAGCCCGGGTCTCGGGTAGATCTGGACGTCCCTCCTTTCATGATAGGAGGGGAGATATCCACCATATTTTGAGGTCTGCATATGGCTGGCATGAGCAGGGCCTAGAAGAGGTACATAAACGAACTCAAGGCGCATAATGGAGTAGAGTTCATCCCGGAGCAGCGTCTGCCAAAGCAGCAGCGATTGGAGAGACAACCGATCATTTTTACGGAAGAAGATGCGGGCCATATCCAGTTCCCTCACAACGACCCTCTGGTCATAGCAGTTCAGCTCGCTAATCGGAGGGTTAGGAGGGTGCTGATCGACTATGGGAGCTCGGTAAACCTCCTATTCCGGTCCACATTGGAGAAGATGGGTTTGACTGTCGCCGAGCTGAAGGCGACCTCCATGATGTTGTATGGTTTTTCGGGAGAAGGTTCGGCGGCTATAGGGACTATCGAGCTGGTGATCACCCTAGGAGAAGGACCTCGGACAGTCTCCAAACTCCTCGAGTTCGTGGTCATCGACTGCTCTGCTGCGTACAACGCAATTTTGGGACGACCCACACTCATAACTTTTGAGGCCGTCACTTCCATTCGCCACCTCGCGATGAAATTCCCTACTTCAACGGGAATATGCACTGTCCGTGGCGATCAGCTCGCTGCCAGGGAATGCTGCAGCATTTCCATGAAGGGAAAATCAAAACCCGGGCAGCTAACGATGGCCATCCAAGGTGGAGGGGAGGAATCTCAGGAACCTTTGACTAATCCTGAGATTGAAAAACCTCAGAGCGCCGAGGGGGAAAGTATCATCTTAAGTGAGGATATTGACCCCCGAATAGGCGAGGATAGTCCGAGCTCCAGGCCATTGAGGAGCTCGAAGAAGTAAACATCGATCCGCAGAACCCGTCACGGATGGTCAAGCTCGGGAAAAACCTCTGTAGCGAGAGAAAGGCGGAGCTGACTAAATTTCTGCAGGACAACCTGGATGTGTTTGCATGGTCACACGAGGACATGGAGGGAATTAGCCCGAGTGTCATCATGCACACCCTTCATCTGGATAAGAGCGTTCCTGCAAAGTCCCAGAAGCAAAGACGCCTAAGAACAACCCGGGCTGAAGCCTTAGAGGAAGAAGTAGCCCGGCTCAAGAAATGCGGCTTTATCCGTGAAGCCAAGTTTCCGATTTGGGTCACCAACCCCGTGCTGGTCCCAAAGCCCAACGGGAAGTGGCAGACCTGCATCGACTTCTCCGACCTGAATAAAGCCTGCCCCAAGGATTGTTTTCCATTGCCAAGGATTGACCAATTGGTGGATGCCACGGTGGGGCACGAGCTCATGTCCTTTATGGACGCATACTCAGGCTACAATCAGATCGCCATGAATTCGGCGGACCAGGAGCACACCAGCTTCATGACCCCGACTAACGTTTATTGTTACAAGGTCATGCCATTCGGTCTGAAGAACGCCGGTGCTACGTATCAAAGGTTAGTAAACAAAATGTTCGCAAGCCAGATCGAGAAGAACATGGAAGTGTACGTTGATGACATGCTAGTCAAGTCAAAGACTACAGTCAAGTCAAAGACTACCGATAACCATGTTTCTGACCTGGAAGAATGCTTCAAGATACTACGGGAGTATGGCATGAGGCTTAATCCATAGAAGTGCACTTTTGGAGTCGCATCAGGAAAATTCCTGGGTTTCATTGTCAATACCCGGGTAATCGAGGCAAACCCCGACAAGATCAGATCATTGCTCAAGCTTCCCTCACCCAGGTCGCGCAAAGATGTCCAAGGCCTGACAGGAAGGGTGGCAGCCCTCAATCGATTTATTTCAAAGTCCACTGATAAGTGCTTGCCATTCTACAACCTGCTCTGAGGAAATAAGAAGTTCGAGTGGACAGAAGAGTGTGAAAGCGCTTTCCTCGACCAGAAGGCACATCTGGCCGAGCAACCCGTATTATCCAAACCAAAAGCAGGAGAGCCCATTTTTCTCTACCTAGCTGTCACAGAGGATGCAGCTAGTGCCGTATTAGTCCTGGAAGAAGACCAGGTTCAGAAACCAGTCTACTACATCAGCAAGAGACTTCTCGGAGATGAATCCTGGTACCTGTTGATGGAGAAATTGGCATTTTGCCTTATCACGACCTCACGAAAGCTCAGGCCGTACTTCCAGTCCCACTCAATACACGTCATGACCGATCAGCCTTTAAGGCAGGTTTTGCAAAAACCTGAAGCATCGGGACGCTTGTTAAAGTGGGCTATCGAACTCAGTCAGTTCGAGATTTTGTACACCCCACGAACTGCTATAAAAAGTCTGGCCCTGGCCGATTTTTTAGCAGAGTGCACAGGATTCCGGGAGGATCTCGCAGAAGACTCACCCCAGGTCACCTCAGCCCAGGCGTCGTGGAGGATCTTTGTGGATGGTTCATCCAACGAGAACGGCTCCGGAGCTGGAATCATTTTGATATCCCCTGAGGGACATAGATTCCACTCGGTGCTGAGATTCAGATTCAAAGCCTCCAACAACGAGGCCGAATACGAAGCTTTGCTGGTCGGGCTAAGGATAGGCCAGGAGCTGAAGGCGAGCTCCGTCCAGTGCTTCAGTGACTCCCAGCTCGTGGTAAACCAGGTTCTGGGCGAATATCAAGCACGAGGACCCAAGATGGCTACCTACCTAGCAAAGGTAAAAATGGAACTGTCCGCGTTTGGGCAAGGCTCGATCGAGCAGATACCTCGGGAGCAGAACGCTAACGCAGACGCTCTTGCCAAGCTCACCTACTCCGGGGAGACGGAGACCTTGGGGTTAGTGCCGATAGAATTCTTGGAGAAACCAAGTATAGAAGAAGCCAGGACAGAGGTCGAGATGATCGACGCCAGGGCAACCTGGATGACCCCCATCCTTGAGTATCTCATCGAGGGAAAGCTACCTGAAGGGCGCAATGATGCGCGGCGAGTGTTGTATCAAGCTCCCAGGTATACGATAGTAGATGGGGTGTTATACCGACGTGGGCACTCCCTACCCCTCCTACGATGTATTCTTCCAGGCGAGGCAAAGGCTGTCCTGCAGGAAGTGCATGAGGGTTTTTGCAGAGATCACACTGGGGGGCAAAGCTTGGCCCTAAAGGTCCTGAGGCAAGGATATTACTGGTCCACTCTATCCAAGGATTCGATCTCATATGTCAAAGAGTGCGACAAGTGTCAGAGATTCGCCACCGTCACCCGAGCTCCCTCGGTCGAGCTGAAGATGATCTCGTCCCCATGGCCGTTTGCAATTTGGGGGATCGACTTGGTTGGCGCCCTCCCTACTGGAAAAGGCGGGGTCCGTTACACTGTGGTGGCCATTGACTACTTTACGAAGTGGGCTGAAGTAGAACCTCTGGCAATGATAACTTCCAAAAAAGTCATTGACTTCATGGTTAAGAGCATTATCTGCCGATTTGGGCTGCCCAAGAAAATCGTTTCCGACAATGGGACTCAGTTCGACAGTGACCTCTTCACCGAATTTTGCGAAAGGTATGGAATTGTGAAAAGTTTCTCCTCCGTGGCCTATCCTTAGGCGAATGGCCAGGTCGAGGCTGTCAACAAGACGTTAAAGGCAAGCCTCAAGAAGAGACTAGACGAGGCAAAAGGGATCTGGCTAGAACAACTCCCCCAGGTTCTGTGGGCATACCGGACCTCGCATCGGACTCCTACGGGTCATACTCCTTTTCCTTGACCTTTGGGAGTGAGGCAGTCCTCCCTGTGGAGATTAAGGTGATTTCGCATAGGGTCCAATCATATGACCAGGACCGCAACCACGAGCTACTTCGCTTCCCTTGACTTGGTTGATGAAAGACGAGAAGATTTGCAACTCCAGCTCGCCCATTATCAGTAGAAAATCACTCGCTATTTCAACTCAAAAGTCAAGAAGCACGCCTTTAGCGTTGGCGACCTGGTCCTCAGGAGAGTTTCCTTAGCTGGTAAGGATCCCAAAGATGGAGTATTGGGACCGAACTGGGAAGGGCCATATCAATTCATCGAGGTCATTAAAGAGGGAACTTATAAATTAGCTTGGCTTGATGGAAGGGCGGTCCCACGGACTTGGAACGCCATCCATTTGAAGAGATATTATCAATGATTCCCTTGTAAGGCCTAAAAGGCCACTTTTTATGTATTACGCGATGAGAATTAACTTTTCATTTATGATTGTACATGTTTACAAGTGTAATCTAAAGTAACCACAAAAGACCCTTTCCCAGTTACTTGGGGGGCATATGGTACCTGGATATAACCAGGTCGCCTTAAAGACTTAGAAGTTAATTCAAATCGATTGATCGTTGTTTTTCTTAAAAAACGCGAGATATTGATAAGGGATTAACGCGAACTAAGTCCTATCCTGGATTTAACCAGGTTGCCTCAAAACTTAGAAGTTAATTTAAATCGATTGATCGTTGTTCTTCTTAAAGAGCACGAGATATAGATAAAAGTTAACACGAACTAAGTTTTCAAATTAAGTTCCTGGATATAACCAGGTCATAAAACTTAGAAGTTAATTTAAATCGATTGATCGTTGTTCTTCTTAAAGAGCACGAGATATTGATAAAAGTTAACACGAACTAAGTTTTCAAATTAAGTTCCTGGATATAACCAGGTCATAAAACTTAGAAGTTAATTTAAATCGATTGATCGTTGTTCTTCCTAAAGAGCACGAGATATTGATAAAAATAAACGCGAACTAAGTTTTTCAAAATAGTAACTAAAGTGCATAGACAAAAGGAAATAAGTCAATTAAGAATAAAATTGATAATTAGATTGTGTCGAGGTGGCAACACCTCATGCAAAAGTTACACAAAAAAAAATTGAGAATATTAAAGGAAGACCCCTAAGCTCCGCCAGGCTGCCCCGTGGAGGTCGCCGTCTCGCCGTGCTCAGCTGCGCCGGAGACTTACCCGGTCAATGAAGGAGCTTCTTTCTCGAGGCGAGCTTTGAACCCCTCCAGCAAGGGCTCCCAGACGTCCGCTGCAAAGAAGGAGAAGTCGCCATCCGGGTTATAGGCCCAACAATGGCAGAACATGTCCTCCATGGCGGTGGCTGAAGCTTCCTGCTCGGCCTCCAGGGCAGCCTTGGCCTAAGCCTTCGCAGTGTCTAGGTCTGCCCGCACAGCGGCGAGGGCGGCTTTGATAGCCTCGAGCTCTTGTAGCTTGGGGCGGGCTTCTTCCAGCTCGGCCTGCGTGGCCGCCAGGGCATCCTTGGTCATCTGTAAGGAAGTCTGTTGAGTGGCCACAGCCGCCTGATGCTCGCTCCTCATATCCTCGAGCTGGGCCTTGGTCCTGGCTATGCTCCGGTGAAGGGCAGCGGCGCTCTGCGAAAACGGAGAGGCAACTGCCTTAGAAAAAAAGAGAAGGGAGAAGGGAAAAACAGGGCAAGGCGTGATAATCAAAATCCATAAAAGGGTAAGGTCAGCTTACCGTTAGGGCCATGCCCAATGAAGATTCCAGCACGCCCACCGGGCTCCTTGTTTCGATGGCCCTGAGCTCCCTCTCATTGAATTTGTAGATGTGGCTGACAGCGTAGTTCGCCGTCTCATACACCGTCCCCCGGAAGGCCTCTGGAATCTTCTCCAGGTCCTGGGGGTCAATTGGGATGCGCACCTCAGAAGGTGCAATTGCTGAGCCCCGGGCTCCGCCCCTGTGTCCAGGACAAAGGCCGGAGCTCGCGGAGGGGGTGGGGGCATGCTGCTCCCCCCTGCAGCAAAAGGAACAGTTTCCATGACCTGGGTGGCTGGGGGCTGCTCTTTCTCCTTTGCAGGAGGCTTGGTGGGGGTCCCGGTGGCTTTCTTCGACGTCCAGAGTTTTTTCATTTTGGGCCCGGAAGCCCCGGCGGAGGAGTTCCCTCTGATGAACGCAGCTCGCAGACCCTTTCCTCCGGGCTGAGACATCTCTTCTTTCAAAACAAAGACATGGTTAGTACACAAGTTAACAGTCATGCAAAAACAAAAGGAAAAAAAAAGCAAAATTCAAGTATGTATATATACGAAAGGGAATCCTACCCCCCGAGCTAGAAGAAGAATATATGATTACGACCATCGGCCCCGGAGCCTCCACGGGGGAATCTAAGGAAATTACTTCTCAAGCTGGCTCAGGTTCCGGATTCGAGGCTGTCTCAGGACTAGACTCTTCTACATATTGCCTAAGACCCGGAGCTATGGTGCCCTCCCGGAGTGATGGCCATGAACGAAGGTTAGTCCCATACTCCTCGAATAGGACCGACCTAAAGGCTAGGGTGTTGTCTACAACTATGGTACCCCTAGAACGACTACTTTCATAATCCAACATGAGCTGGTCGACGTAGTGGAGCAGGGTTTCATCTAAGTCTGGGTCACTTCGGTGGCATTGGACGACCTGTTTGGGATTGTACCTAGCTAGCCGGGGGTCGGCAGTGGCCCTATCTAAGCTCCTAAACATGTATGGGTTACCTTGTCCAGAAGGACCTGCGCCTGCTCCGGACCGGATCCTCTCCCCGTCCGTTCTTTGGGCGACCTCCAGCGGCCTCTTCCTCGTCCTCACGAGGGGCACTTCGTCCTCCTCATCTTCATCCCCCGCGACCTCCTCCACGATGATAGGCCTCATATCACGGGCTGGGGGAAGCGCCCGGGGCCTCCTTAGGTTCAGAGTCTGGCCTGGGGAGATCAGCTTACAGGCCAGCATCGTCTCGTCTGTCACGAACTGACGATAGTCCTTTTCACTGGGGGGCAAGCCCGCCAGTGTCTCGTACTGGCTGCCGAGGATCACAGACTTCTCTGTCCTCGCAAAGATAGCTGCAGAATTATCCTAAGTCAGAAATGGATATAGGGAAAGCTAACCGATACTTAACTTACGAGCTAAAGTTGAAAGTCACTTACGAGGATGATTAAAGTAGTGCAGCTCGCAGTTTCGGAACCCCGTCGACATAAAGAATTGATCTTTGAAGTCGTTGGGGTGGCTGGGCAGCTCGATGACCGCAGCCGTGTTGGGGAACCGGGTTAAGTAGTAAAAGCCGTCACCTCGCCCCCGCTGCTCCGGGCTAGCCTTGAGGCAGAAGAAATACAAGATGTCCACAGGAGTGGGGACATCCCACTCCTGTTTCAAGAACAAGTATCTTAACCCCGCCAAAAAATGGTAAGAGTTGGGGGGGAGCTGGAATGGGGCCAACCTCACGAAGTTGAGGAAATCAGCGAAGTTCTGGTCCAACAGGAGGAAGGCCCCGCCTTGAAATGCTCGTCGCTCCAGGCCGAGAATGCCTCATTAAGTGGCGTGCAGCTCCGCTCGACTTCTACGAGAGGTCGGGCAATTACGGATCCTCTCCCTAGCTCGATGTTGTGGGAGAGGAATATTTTATTGACCCTCGCCTGGTCAGTAATCTTTGAGACGATCCTCTTTGCCTCAAAAAACGCGTCGGGGGCCACCTCGAGCTCCCGTTCCACTGCTGGCCCGAAGTTGGGAATCGGGGATTCAGCCATCACCTCCTTTCCTTTGTCTTGTTGGGAGGACGAGCTGCCAGCGGTCCTCTTTGGAGCGTTCTTCTTCGGTGCCATCTGGTCGCCTAGCGAACAAAAGAAAAGATTTCAGAAAAGGCGACCTAAGCATAAGGAATAATCAAAAGGAGTGTTCTTTGCACAAGCTAAGGTAAGCCCAGCCCGTGGAGAGTGAGACCACGCGGTTCTATGAACATGCGCCTATGCTCCCAACAGATCCCCGATTGCTCGGAATTCATGTGTCAGGAGGGTCAGGATAGAATTTTCCTTGGAAGGAAAGTTTCAGTAGGCAAGATAGGCAAAACCCCCTGTGAAGCGTGTCCCCTAAGCTACCCGGTTTTGCACCCAAAATAGTGAATACTTTAAACCAACATACCAAAAATCCTACCCAAAAAATTTCCCCAGAAAATGCATCCTGTAAACCATGCTCCTAAGTGATTTTCTACTGCAAAGATACCCTAACCTAAAAGGCCTTCACCCTTCATGCCCACAAAAAATCAGCAAACCCTTGCATGCGGCTACAGTAAATATTTACCTAGGCTACAGTGAAAAATAATTTCAAAACATGCACAGTCAGGAGACTTACAGTATGTGTTGGTTGAGAAGAGGATGAAGGGATCGCCTAGGTAGGGGCTTCATCGGAGTAGTTGGTTCCAAAGCTTCGAAGGAGCCCTTACGTCTGAACTTCTTGAGCGCTAGGAATGGCGGTCGGAAAGAAGAGGGTTTCTCTTTTGAAGATAATGAAGAGAGAAGAAGAAGAAGATTTCTGAAAAATTTCAAATGAACGGGTGGCCCATGCGTAAGATGGCCACCCCTTTTATATACGTGAAGGGCCACGTGAAGAGGGTCGTTGGATTTCCCTGATGTGGGATCCAAGGCCCTCCACTCGAAAGATGAAACGACGGCTGAGTATAGGCTAGGCAATTAAATGCGGTTCTCGGAAGACGTAACATCACCAACCACGATGTTCCACGTATTCGGCGCCTGCGTAAAATGTGGAATATGAAGAGTACATGGGGAAGCCTAAAAGCCCCTACTGTGGCCCTATGCGACATCGTGTACCACGAGCAAGGGCTTGGGGGGCAGATGTACGCCCTGATTTTCCCACGGGCTGATTAACGAGCTGAGATACGGCCTAATCGTGACTGCCACGTGGACATCCCCAAGACCGGAGCTGCAATCGTAAGATCCTACCTCCTTAGCTCGAGGTAACCCAAGGGTTCGCCAAGATTGCTTAAGGACTGAGCCTGGACTGTGAAGGCCACAGGTTGAGGGAAGATCCAGCTCGTGGTACGAGCTAGGGCTGGAGGCTGTGACCCTTTATAAAGTCAACCACGCAAGGTAAACGTGCATATATCAGACATCACGTGTCTGATATATCCCTGACTTCTCGGACACGCAGCGTGAACGTGCGTATTCAGACACCCACGACTGGGTTGGGCCGTGCGGCCCATTATCCCCTTACCTATTGATTAGACCACACTTACGTGTCAAGTTTTAGGAATTAATCATGAATGTCACAGAGTTGACATGATAGGTAAGAAGGTCACGGGATGACCTTCTTACCAACTCCCAGGTTCCCTCTCCTATAAATATGGAGACCCTGGGAGTTACAAGGGGTTGGATTCGATTGTGTAAGAAATACCCTGTAAAAGAATACCAAGCATATAGCAATAAAACTGACTGGTGGAGTAGAAGGATTTTAACCTTTGAACCACCTAAAAAACGTATTTTGTGTCACCATTCCATTTCCAAGATCATTCATCTATTTCGGTTCAACATAAGCACTGATCCCTTCCTCTTTCTTTTCTTAATTACCTGTTGGCGAAGAACCGCGTCAACAGGTGGGACTTAGTTCAGCAGACTAACGATGTCGCTACCATGACATGGACAAGATTTGTGGATCAATTCAACAAGAAGTATTACAACTCGGCAGTCATCGCTACAAGGGTCGAGGAGTTCGCTAGTTTGAAGCAGGGCTACTTAATGGTAGTAGAGTATGCTCTACAGTTCAATAGATTAGCCAACTTTGCACCAGAGTTGGTTCCAACTGACTTTATGAGGGTGACCAAGTTTGTTAGAGGACTTAGACCAAAGATTGAATTAGGGGTTAAGCTAGCGAACCCAGGAAATACTACCTATGCCAATGTTGTAGAAACGATAATAGAAGTAGAAAGGCTTCAGGCGAATGTTAGTAAGGAGAAGGCTAGTAGGCCTGCGCCTAAACAGTAGGGTCAACCTCAGAATCGTCGGAACAACAACAACAACAGCCATCAGCATAGCAATAGTAATAGTAATGGTAATGGTCAGAAGAGAAGGCATCCAGATGATAAGCATGCCAGTGGTGATAAAGAGCACGGACAAACAATGGAGGAAATAAGTTGGGTTATGTAGAACACCCGCAATGCTCTAAGGGCCAAAAGAAACATCTTGGGGAATGTCATGCAAACATCAATGGATGCTTCAACTATGGTCAGGAAGGTCACCAAAGGAGGCAGTGTCCCCAGCTCAAGCAAGTGGAGAAAATGGACAATATGATGGTTCCTGCCAGGGTATTTGCCTTAACCCAAGGAGAAGCTGACGCTAGTAACAAAGCAATTACAGGTCAGATTCCTATCCTAGATAGTATATGTTCTAGTATTGTTTGATTCGGGAACAACATAATCGTATATCTCATTAGGAATGATAGAGAAATTAGATAAACCTTGTAGAACTAGGTTTGTGACATAGTTGCCTTCGGGTAAAATTGTCCTATCATCACGGATAGTACGAGGCGTATCGATCAAAATTGAGGACGTAGAACTAGAAGGAGACCTAATAAAAATAGAGATAAAATACTTCGACATGATATTAGGCATGAACAAGCTAGCAAGGCATGGCACAACCATCGATAGTAGACGTAAGCTAGTAACGTTCGATACTCCTGACGGCCTAAGACTATGCTATATGGGAAAAATTTCAGGACTATGTACGCTGCTTATTTCATCTCTCAAAGCTCAGAGGATGATAGAAAAAGGATCTCACGCATTCTTAGCCAATGTTACGGATGTGGTAAAGGAAACACCACTAAAAGTTGGATACTTCCACATTGTAAAGAAATTCCCAGAGGTATTTCCTGGAAACTAGCAGAATTGCCGCTGACACAGGAGATAGACTTCACAATAAAACTAGTACCGGGCACCAAGCCATTCACTATGGGGAGCAAGGGTTCTATTTGTGAATAAGAAGAAGGACGAAAGAATGTATATGTGTATAGATTATCGCGAGCTGAATCAGGTGACAATTAACAATAAGTACCCGCTACCCCGACTTGACGAATTATTTGATCAACTCCGAGGGCCAACCATGCTTTCAAAGATTGATCTACGGACCGGGTATCACAGCTCAAAGTACGGGAAGAGGATAATCCCAAGACAGCTTTTAGAACTCGTTATGGACATTACGAGTTTCTAGTTATGTCTTTTGGTCTTACCAACGCTCCAACCGCGTTTATGGATTTAATAAATATGGTCTTTAAGGATTATTTGGACGAATTCGTTGTAGTGTTTGTCGACGATATCTTGGTGTACTCAAAGGAAGAAGTCAAACATGAGGAACATTTAAAGTTGATCTTGCTGCGACTAAAGGAGCATCAGCTTTATGCCAAGTTCAATGTAATGCCCTAACTCCAGGGGCCGGTGTGCCTTGTAAACAGTGCTAAACTCACTAATTGAGTTATTTGGCAAAAATCGTGTAACTAAGTATGATTAGCGGTTTAGGGATTAAAATTTTTGGTTAGGATATAACGTTTCATTATATACATTGGGATCCCAAAAATATAATTTAGAGGTCTATTACAAGAAAATATTTACAACAGGCCGATCTAAGCAGTAAAACAAGGTTAAGCCCTAGTTTCCCTTCAAACCTCGGCCGTGGTGGTCGAGCAGCTGCATATGTACACATCGTCACCTAAGCTCTCCAACTCAAGGATGGTCCAGCTTTCTTTTGCCTTTACCTGCACCACATAGCACCCGTGAGCCGAAGCCCAGCAAGAAAACTCAATATGCTCATGAACAGTAATAACATGTCATCAAATCATAAGGCACATGCCTAGAAGATATAGCCCTAGTCAAGCAGGCAATAAATCCCGCCTTCCTGAGTGGATGACTATCAAGTCAATCTCCATCAGATAAGTGAGTTAACACTGGTGGTTCCAGTAACCATACTGGCTAATAGCCCTGAATAAAAGAGTGACATTGGTACAAGTCACTAAGGTGGGTTCCGCTCCCTTTATAAATAAGTGATCATTTCACTAGTTTAAACAGTATAGGTGCATGATGATTAGTCACCAACATAACCTTCATCATGACCCTAGAGTCATAACTATGGAACACTGTTCCCTAGCCATGTGACAAGCAGTCACCTAGGCCTTAGGCCCTGGCTCTGAGTAACTACTCTTAGACTAGTCAAGCGCTTATAATTTTCATCGACCTTCAGGTCGGTTAAGCATTAATACCCCATATGAGTCATTCAACACTGATATCGATTAGATCTAATCTTCATTTGGCTCGGCGTTCATGACGCTATGCCATTTCTAACTCTTTGGTCAGTAAAACATGACCAGTGTTCAATCCATTGTGAACTTGACTAGTAAATCACAGCTTCACACATGGATCTGACACCGTTGCCAATTTTGACTAATAAGTCAGTGCCATACACAAGTAATCCATGCCACCAAACATATATCATATGTCAAATATCCAAATAAAGGGCATTCAACATGCTTACGCAATAATTACTAGCACAATTAGGATCATACATAAACACAGAGGCTCAAGCTCTGAACAATATCATACTCAGTATACAAAGCATGTCCTAATCACATGTTTCTCATGCATCATATACATCATATTTAACCACTTGACATGCCTCAACAATAATCATGCATGCCACATTTAATAATCCAACATGCATCAATAATAACCTTGCATGTCACTTATACACAGGGTGCAGTTTTCTTACCTTTGGTCCAAGCACAAGTTACCAATAAATGAGCCACAAGCACGACCCTGATTCCAAGCCCCTAGTGATAACCTAGTCACAACCATGATATAAAACCTCATCAACATGGGTAAATAAATATTTCCAAACCCAACCTAAGCATCCGGGACATCGAATCCCACTCAACTAGGTAGTAGGATCGATCCTAGGCCCTTAGAGTTAAGTTCCCATCACAAAAACTCACATTTGCCATTTTTTTCCCTTAAGGGCTGTGGCCCTACAAGGACCATGCCGCGGCCCACCCCCCTGGCAGAGCCTCCTCCACCTTCATCAAGCTAGGGTCGCGGCCCAACTTCGCACCAGCCACTTTTCCTCGTTTTTCCACTTTTAAAACCTTCCAAAAACCTATCCAAACATCTCCAAATCCCAAAATCAAAGTTCCCAAACATCCCCATGATTCAAAACCCATAAAACCCAAGTCTCAAATCACCCAAAAAACACACCAAAACACAAAATGCAATTCAAGCTTAAATACTTTTAAAAAATTAAAACTTGGATCACCTCAAATTGAGTTGTTTCCAACTAAATCCTCTGGCTAATAGGCTTCTAATTTTTCCAAGGATCGCTATGCCTTGATCCTCGCTTGAATCCAAGTCCTAGAACTCAAGTTACCTTCGAAAATGCGATCGAGAGACGAAAATGGAACTTTAAGGGAGAGAGAACGTAGAAAATGTTCTTTTTATTCTTTTGAAAGGTTACTTCAAGCTTAAGTAGCCTCAACCATAACCTAACACTCAGGGGCAAAATTGTAACACCCTACTACCTTAGAGCCGTTACTAAGTGAGTTTAAAATGTGCAATTAACTCGCTCAGCGAGGTTTCTAGAACAAAAGTGTGATTAAACAAAAAGAGACAAGGCTATAATCTTTAAAAGTACTCTATTTCACTAAAAGTTCCAAGAGTTTAACATTTGGGATCCCAAAACGAGGTTTGTAAAATATTTACAACTCAAAATAGATTTACAATTGACTAATATCAAAAACATGGTTTAGTACAGCCATTTCTCAAAACGCCCCCAACCAAAGCAGTCGGGCAAGCCAAACATGTACACGCCGCCTCCATGCTCTCCGTACTCATGGCTGGTTGACTTTCTCTTTGCCCTTACCTGCAACACAGAGCACCCGTGAGCAGAAGCCCAGCAAGAAAACTCATACAATACATAACATATGCATATCATTCAATCATTATAGCAGATAACTCATATATAATCAGACAGTCCATAAGATTTAAACACATATACGGCCACGTCATCCCAGAAGCGTTACCAAAGCCTGGGATCTCCGTCTACACCGTAAGGATATCCCATGTATCCATTGGGGTCTCACCCTAACCACAAGCACTCCATGTGCTAATTGGTATTCTCGACCCCACTGCCGTTCTCGGCCCTTCGCCGTTCCCGGCTCCTTTGTCGTTCATTCAGCTATAACCACATATAGCATTCATAAACAATAATCAAACATATAATAATTCATTTAGAGCTATATCCTAGCAAAAATACAACTTAGGGCCACGCCCTACAACAATACTATGGGCCTGTGTCGTGCTCTATGGGTGCTACAATTTTCTTACCTATATCCCGAGCTTTCTGATGCACCAAGGTCACAAGCACGGTCCTCTATCACGAGCCTCTCCAAAATCCTAGTCACAACACATATAAAATATTTTTAATACTAACCAATCCCAAAACCACTTCCCGGGACCAATCCCGTACTCTCGGGACCTCTAATTCCCTAAAACAATGTATTGGAGCCATCCCTAGAGCCCCCGGGCAAAAGCCCTAAAAATGCAATATTTGGCTGTCAAAAATGGCCTAGGGCCACGACACTCCCATCAAGGGCAGCGGCGCCTAGAAGCTTCTCCCTCATCCTAATGCAAGCTTGCGCCGCGGCACCAAAGAACAGGGCCGCGACGCTCCTACACGAACCCAAATTTCTGGGTTTTCTCCTGCATTTTTCCCGAGCCAAAACAGCCCCAATTCAACCCAAACAATTACCTAAGCCTCAAAATCAATTTAAAACCCCAAATGAACCCTCTAACAACCTATAAACACCATCCACAAGTATAAACACATAATCACTTCCATAAATCACACGTTGATTCCAAATCTCAGTAGTTCAAACCAGAAAGTTGGAAACTTAGACCAAAGCCTACAAAATCTAAACCACACTTCAAATTCCTTAAACCACAACAGAATTAAACCTCATAATTGCACAGAATCCCTTGATTCCAGCTTCAAGCTAGGCCCTCTGATTTTACAAGCTGAATTCCCAAGCAAACCAGCCACAAACCATCTTTCAATTCCAACCTAAATTCTATAAAAGCTTGCTAAAACACTGAGATTTCAGAGACAAAAATTACCTCTAATCAATCTTGACTTCTGCTTGGTTCCAATTGCTTCAAGCCACCTTGATTCCTCCCCTAAGTCCCAAAATTCCTAGGTCTCTTCCTTTCCTCCTTTCTGCCCTTAGCTCTCCTCTTCTTTCAGCATAAACTAAGTTGTCTAGGTGAGAAACGTGAGTGATATGTCCCTTAGCTGAAGCTTATCTAAACCTTTACCAATAGTCCTTTTTACCCTCTCTCAAAATCCATTCCTAACTAAACCTCAAGGGCACTTTTGTCCTTTCACCTATATTACAATTCTACCATTTTCCCTACTAAACTTGTTACTCTCAGCAGTTACTAATGGTTACTCAGGTTACTCAATCACCAATAACTATTAACCACTAATTCTCAACTCAACTTACGAATTTCCCCAAAGTACCCCCAGGCTCCTCCCGAGCCGGGTATAAAATCCTATTGTGACTTTTAAGTTAACTAGCTTTCTAGGACCGTCTCGGCACATGCATCACATTAATATCACCACACTCACGTGGTACAAATCACATAATACAATTATCACATTTATGCCCTCAGCGGGCTAAAATTACTAATTTATCCCTATCATGCAAACGGGGTCCACATGCATATTTATACCACCTAAGCATGCATTCTAATCACACACTCATTTAAATTCATATATTAACATGTTAATTCACTTATTGCCCTCCAGGCACGCTAATCAAGGTCATAAACCTTATTAGCAACTTGGGGTGTTACAATTATCCCCTCCTTACCAGAATTTTGTACTTGAAATTACCTGAACAACTCGGGATGCCACTCCCGCATATCAGACTCAAGCTCCCACATCGCCTCTTCAACCTTGCTGTTCCTCCACAACACTTTAACCAAGGCGATGGTCTTACTCTGCAAGACTTTGTCCTTCCTATCAAGGATCTGAACAGGCTTCTCCTCGTATGACAAATCCTGATCCAACTCCAAGTTCTCATAGCTCAACACATTTGTTGTATCTGATACATATTTCTGAAGCATGGACACATGAAACACGTCATGAACCCCTGATAGAGCTGGAAGCATTGCTAACCTGTAAGCCACCTCTCCAACTCGTTCCATGACCTCAAAGGGGCCAACAAACCTGGGACTCAGCTTGCCCCGAACACCGAATTGTTTCACTCCTCTCAGGGATGAAACCCTAAGGAACACATGATCGCCAACTTGAAACTCCACATTTCTGCGTCTCAGATCTGAGTAACTCTTCTGAAAACTCTGGGAGGCAAGCATACGAGCTCTAATCTTCTCAATTTCCTCATTGGTCCTCTGAACCATCTCAGGTCCTAAATATCTTCTCTCACCTGTCTCATCCCAGTGTATCGGTGATCTGCACTTCCTCCCATACAGCATCTCATACGGAGCCACTCCGATAGTCGCCTGATAATGGTTGTTGTACGAGAACTCAATCAATGGAAGATATTTGCTCCAAGATCCCCCAAAATCTAACACACAGGCTCGTATCATATCCTCCAATATCTGAATCGTCCTCTCAGACTGTCAATCTGTCTGAGATGATAAGCGGTACTGAACCGTAGCTGTGTGCCCATTGCCTTCTGCAGGCTCTCCCAAAACTTGGAGGTGAAGGTGGGGTCTCTGTAGGATACTATCAACCTCGGAGCCCCACGAAGTCAAACAATTTCCTTTACATAAAGCTCAACATACTGCTCCACAGTATAAGTTGTTCTCACAGGTAAAAAGTGGGCGGACTTAGTATACCTATCCACGATCACCCATACCGAATCATGCTGACCCACGGTCTTTGGTAATCCAACCACAAAGTCCATGGTAATATCCTCCCATTTCCACTTGGGAATCCCTAGAGGCTGCAATAATCCTGCTGGCCTCTGATGTTCAGCCTTGATCTGCTGACAAGTCAAGCACCTGACCACATAGTCTACCACATCCCTCTTCATGCCTGACCACCAGTACAAAACTCTCAAATATTGGTACATATTCGTAGTACCTGGGTGTAAAGAGTAGGGAGTGGTATGAGACTCATCCAGAATCTCTCACCGAATATCTAAGTCAATCGGTACACAAATTCGTCCCTTATACCTCAATAGGCCCATCTCTGAGATAGAGAAGTCCTTAATCGTTCCAGCTAGGATATTCTCCCTACGTTCAACTAACTGGGGATCCTTTCCCTGTGCTTCCTTAATCCTCTCAAGGAGCGTGGACTGGAGAGTTAAGTTGGCTAACCTACAAACCACTAACTCTATACCTACTCTGGCCATCTCCTCAGCTAGTCTGTCTGATACCTGCCTCGAACTAAACAACTGTCCTGGGCCCTTCCGGCTCAATGCATCAGCCACCACATTAGCCTTCCCAAGATGATATAGGATGTCACAATCGTAATCCTTTACCAACTCTAGCCACCGCCTTTGGCACATATTCAGATCTTTCTGAGTAAAGAAATACTTTAAACTCTTGTGGTTAGTATATATCTCGCACTTTTCACCATATAGATAATGCCTCCACACCTTAAGTGCGAACACCACTGCAGCTAACTCCAGATCATGTGTGGGATATCTCTGCTCGTACTCCTTTAACTGCCTTGATGCATAATCTATTACCGTCCCAGCTTGCATCAACACACATCCCAAACCCTGTCTGGAAGCGTCACAATAAACCACAAACTTTTCATTGTCTGTCGGCAGGCTCAACACTGGTGCAGTAATCAATCGCCGCTTCAACTCCTTGAAGCTATTCTCACACCGATCTATCCACACATACTTGGTCTTCTTTCTTGTCAACTCTGTCAATGGAGTAGCAATTCTAGAGAACCCCTCTACAAATCGCCGGTAATATCCTGCCAACCCAAGAAAACTTTTGACCTCAGGAACACTACTTGGTCTAGGCCAATATCTCACAGCCTCTATCTTACTTGGGTCAACTAGTACCCCCTCCTTACTAACGATATGGCCCAGAATTATAACTTGCAGTAACCAGAACTCGCACTTGCTAAACTTAGCATATAACTTGTGCTTTCTCAATCGCTGTAACACCAGGCGCAGATGATGCTCATGCTCTGTCTCTGACTGGGAGTACACCAGCATATCATTGATAAATACAATCACAAACTTATCTAGGTAGTCCTTGAAAATTCAGTTCATCATATCCATGAAAGCCGCTGGGGCGTTGGTTAATCCAAAGGACATAACCAGAAATTCATAATGCCCGTACCTTGTCCGAAACGCTGTCTTCGATATGTCCTCCTCTTTAATTCTCAACTAATGATAGCCTGACCGAAGATCGATCTTTGAAAACATTGTACTCCCCTGAAGCTGATCAAATAAATCATCAATCCTAGGCAGTGGATACCTATTCTAAATGGTCAGCTTATTCAACTCCCTGTAATCAATGCACATCCTTAGCGACCCATCCTTCTTCTTAATAAATAGCACTGGAGAACCCCATGTTGAGAAACTCGGTCTGATAAACCCCAAATCCAATAACTCCTATAACTGAATCTTCAATTCTTTTAACTCTGTCGGAGCCATTCTATAGGGTGTCCTAGACACTGGCTCCACCCCCGGTGCCAACTCTATGACAAACTCAATCTCTCGCTGCAGTGACAACCCCGACAAGTCCGCTGGAAATAAGTCTGGAAACTCACATACCAATCTGGTTTCATTCGGTCCCACTGTCACCACTTTAGAGGTATCTACAACACTCGCTAGGAATCCTATGCAACCTTCTTGCAACAGGCCTCTAGCCTTCAGTGCTGTAATCATACGCACTCGCGGTCCATTCACCGTCCCCACAAACACAAAAGGTACCTCGCCTTCTGGTTCAAAAGTTACCATACACCGCTTGCAATCAATCGTTGCTCCATACCTCGTTAACCAATCCATCCCTAATATCATATCAAAATCATCCATATCTAATTCAACCAGATCAACAAACAATTCTCTACCATCTATCTCTACTGGTAATGCTCTAACCCACCTCCTAGAGACTGCCAGTTCTCCTGTTGGCAATAAAGTCTGAAAACCCCTAGCATACACAATAATAGGTCTACAAAGCTGGTCTATCACCCTAGCAGATACCAATGAGTGGGTAGCCCCCGAGTCAATCAATACAGTATACAAAGAACCAGAGCTAGAGATCTGACCTGTCACAACTGAGGGACTAGCCTCCGCCTCAGTCTGAGTTAAAGCGAATACCCTGGAGGGAGTGAGACTGTCACCCTGCTTTGGCTCCTCTTTCTTAACTTGTGGGCAGTCTTTCTTCAGATGGTTGGCACTCCCATAGATAAAACATGCCCTAATCCAGCACTCACCCTGATGTCATCATCTACACCGAGGACACACTGGAAAACTCCTCCAGTTGTCACCATTGCCCTGACGGCCACCAACAGAACCCCGCATCCTCCTATCAGAACTAGGAGGAGTAAATGAATCTGGAACCCTTCTTTTCTGTTCGTTGGGGCCACTACCCCCACTAGACCCAACAAATGGAAGCACCGTCCTCCTGGCATCGCACCTAACAGCGCTGTCCTTCCATATCTAATCCTCAGCCCTCTCTGCAGTAAGGGCCTTATCCACCGCTTAAGCATAAGTAGTAGTCTCTGGAATCAATGTAATACTCACATCACGGGCGATCATCACATTCAACCCCCGTATAAATCTATCCCTTCTGGCCACATCCGCCGGTACTAGATCTGGCGCAAACTTCGCCAGTCTGTCAAATCTCAGGGCATACTCAGTAACCGACAGGCTATTCTGAGTTAGGTTGATAAACTCATCAACCTTCGCAGCTCGAACTGCTATGCTGTAGTATTTCTCATTAAAGATACTCTTAAATTCTTCCCATGTCATGACCGCAACATTCCTCCGCTGACTCACTACATCCCACCAGATGCGGGCATCCTCCCTAAGCATGTAGCTAGCACAAGCTACCCTTTTACTTCCTTCGACCCTCATAAAGTCTAAGATCAAGGAAATCATGTTCATCCACTGCTCTACCTGCAGTGGGTCCGATCCACCCTCAAAGGTAGGAGGTTGTTGCTTTCTGAATCTTTCGTACAAGGGTTCCCACTTGTTCTCAACCACAGGCTGAACCGGCACTGGCGCTACATTCTGCTGAATCGGTAACCCTGTGACCTGTGAAGGGGCATGTTGCCTCATCTGACGAAGTTCTTCCTCCGTTCTCTATAATCTAGTCTCCATTTCGGCCAATATCTACTACCAGTTCTGTGGGGCAGGTGGAGGGTCTTGACCCTGATTGTCATCCTCGGCCCGACTGCCACGGAGTTTAGATGATTGCCGAGGCATTACAACTATATGCCTGCAATAAGTGACACCGCTCATTAGGCATGATAACAAAATCCAATTCCACCTCCCATACCCAACAACCAATCAAAATCAACAATCCAGATAAAATACAAATAGCATATAACACACAACGGGCCTTGCCCTGGCATCATGCATATGTTATCTTACTCATCATGCTCTTTATGAACTAAGCAGGCAAACAAGGCATTCAAACACATATTCAAGTATATTAATCAACCATACCAATCAACCCTAAGTCGAGCTTTTCAATGGCAACGTGCGTCCATGTTCGGTCAGTCTCCAGAACCAATAAACCTTGGCTCACTTTGATACCAAGTTGTAACGCCCTACTACCTTAGAGTCGTTACTAAGTGAGTTTAAAATGTGCAATTAACTCGCTCAGCGAGGTTTTTAGAACAAAAGTGTGATTAAACAAAAAGACAAGGCTGTAATCTTTAAAAGTACTCTATTTCACTAAAAGTTCCAAGAGTTTAACATTTGGGATCCCAAAACGAGGTTTGTAAAATATTTACAACTCAAAATAGATTTACAGTTGACTAATATAAAAAAACATGGTTTAGTACAACCATTTCTCAAAATGCCCCCAACCAAAGCAGTCGGGCAGGCCAAACATGTGCGCGCCGCCTCCACGCTCTCCGTACTCATGGCTGGTTGACTTTCTCTTTGCCCTTACCTGCAACACAGAGCACCCGTGAGCCGAAGCCCAGCAAGAAAACTCATACAGTACATAACATATGAATATCATTCAATCATTATAGCAGATAACTCATATCTAATGAGACAGCCCATAAGATTTAAACACATATACGGCCATGCCATCCCAGAAGCGTTACCAAAGCCAGGGATCTCGGTCTACACCGTAAGGATATCCCATGTATCCATTGGGGTCTCACCCTAACCATAAGCACTCCATGTGCTAAGTGGTATTCCCGGCCCCACTGCCATTCTCGGCCCTTCGTCGTTCCCGGCTTCTTTGCCGTTCATTCAGCTATAACCACATATAGCATTCCCAAACAATAATCAAACATATAATAATTCATTTAGGGCAATATCCTAGCAAAAATACAACTTAGGGCCACGCCCTGCAACAATACTATGGGCCTGTGCCCTGCTCTACGGATGCTACAGTTTTCTTACCTGTATCCCGAGCTTTCCGATGCACCAAGGTCACAAGCACAGTCCTCTATCACGAGCCTCTCCATAATCCTAGTCACAACACATATAAAACAGTTTTAATACTAACCAATCTGAAAACCACTTCCCGGGACAAATCCCGTAATCTTGGGACCTCTAATTCCCTAAAACAATGTATTGGAACCGTCCCCCGAGCCCCCGGGCAAAAGCCCTAAAAAGGCAATATTTTGCTGTCAAAAAAGGCCTAGGGCCACGACACTCCCATCAAGGGCCGCAGCGCCCAGAAGCTTCTCCCTCATCCTGATGCACGCTTGCGCTGTGGCACCAAAGAACAGGGCCCTGGCGCTCCTACGCGAACCCAGATTTCTGGGTTTTCTCCTGCATTTTTCCCGAGCCAAAACAGCCCAATTCAACCCAAACAAGTAGCTAAGCCTCAAAATCAATTTAAAACCCCAAATGAACCCTCTAACAACCTATAAACACCATCCACAAGTATAAACACATAATCACTTCCATAAATCACACTTTGATTCCAAATCTCAGTAGTTCAAACCAGAAAGTTGGAAACTTAGACCAAAGCCTACAAAATCTAAACTACACTTCAAATTCCTTAAACCACAATAGAATTAAACCTCATAATTGCACAAAATCCTTACCTCAAGTGGAGAATTCAACCTTAAGCTCCCTTGATTCCAGCTTCAAGCTAAGCCCTCTGATTTTACAAGCTGAATTCCCAAGCAAACTAGCCACAAACCATCTTTCAATTCCAACCTAAATTCTATAAAAACTTGCTAAAACACAGAGATTTCAGAGATAAAACTTACCTCTAATCAATCTTGACTTCTGCTTGGTTCTAATTGCTTCAAGCCACCTTGATTCCTCCCCTAAGTCCCAAAATTCGCAGCTCTCTGCCTTTCCTCCTTTCTGCCCTTAGCTCTCCTCTTCTTTCAGCATAAACTAAGTTGTCTAGGTGAGAAACGTGAATGATATGTCCCTTAGCTGAAGCTTATCTAAACCTTTTCCAATAGTCCTTTTTACCCTCTCTCAAAATCCATTCCTAACTAAACCTCAATGGAACTTTTGTCCTTTCACCTATATTACAATTCTACCATTTTCCCAACTAAACTTGTTACTCTCAGCAGTTACTAATGGTTACTCAATCACCAATAACTATTAACCACTAATTCTCAACTCAACTTACGAATTTCCCCAAAGTACCCCTAGGCTCCTCCCGAGCCGGGTATAAAATCCCGTTGTGGCTTTTAAGTTAACTAGCTCTCTAGGACCGTCTCGGCACGTGCATCACATTAATATCACCACACTCACGTGGTACAAATCACATATTACAATTATCACATTCATGCCCTCAGCGGGCTAAAATTACCAATTTACCCCTATCATGCAAACGGGGTTCACATGCATATTTATACCACCTAAACATGCATTCTAATCACACACTCATTTAAATTCATATATTAACATGTTAATTCACTTTTTGCCCTCCAGGCACGCTAATCAAGATTCTAAACCTTATTAACAATTTGGGGTGTTACAAAAATAGTCAAAACCTCCAGAACTTACCCCTGATCTTACTAACTCCCAATTTATCACCAAATATTTATTCCCATTACCCAATAACCCGGTAATGCTCTAAATACCCCTTGACTTACTCCAAGTCAAGAATAAATCCAGTTGTGACTTTCCCACTAGCTTACCTCCTAAGATCGTCTTGTGTTGGGTAACCCTAGCATAACACAATAATAATAAAGCACCACACAAATATCACATATATGTCAAATATGCCCAAAATGGCCAAAATATGAAAATTACCCAATTACACAGAAATGGGTTCACATGCATATTTAATATACCTAAACATGCATATTATCATTTAATAACATAATAAAGCAATTATGGCCCTCCCAGCCTCCTAATCAAGGTCCTAAACCTTATTAGGAAATTTGGGGCATTACATTCAAGAAGTGTGAATTTTGGCTGTCACAAGTAGCGTTCCTCGAGCACATAGTATCCAAGGAAGGAGTTGTTGTAGACCCATCAAAGAAAGAGGCTGTAAAAATTGGTCAAGACCTAAGAATGCTTCAGAGGTAAGAAGTTTTCTAGGACTAGCAGGTTATTGTCGGAGGTTTGTAGAGGGTTTTTCTAAGATAGTCACTCCACTTACCAACCTGATCCGGAAGCAGCAAAGGTTCAACTAGACGAATAAGTGTGAAGAGAGCTTCTAGTTGCTTAAGGATAAGCTATGCTTAGCACCAGTACTTTGTGTACCGACACCCAACGATAAGTTTGTAGTCTGTGATGCGTTGAAGAGAGGATTGGGTTGTGTGCTGATGCAAAATGACAAGGTGATAGACTATGCCTCAAGGAAATTGAAGGAGTACGAGCAACGCTATTTAACACACAATATGGAGTTGGCAGCGGTGATCTTTGCATTAAAAATCTGGCACCATTATCTTTTATGGAGAATGGTGTGAGATTTATACGGACCATAAATGCCTAAAGTATTTCTTCACGCAAAAGGAGCTCAACATGAGGCAGCGTAGGTGGTTCGAACTAGTAAATGATTATGACTGTGAAATTCTATACCACCCAAGAAAGGCAAACATAGTTGCTGATGCACTAAGTAGAAAAAGTTATGGAAGTCTAGCAACGTTAGCTAGAATAGAAAAGCCACTACAGTAGGAGCTGATCAATGCCGTAATAGAAGTAGTCATTGGTAAACTAGCTAACTTGTCCATCCACTCAAGTCTATTAGAAGATATATGAATTGGATAAGGGCATGATGACACGTTAGTAACACATATGGATGCAGTTAGAGAAGGGAAGGCCACATATTTCTCAATATCAAGTCAAGGGTTATTAAGATATAAGGATTGGGTATGCATGCCAAACAATCAAGGGATTAAGGTGAAGGTTTTTGAAGAAGCGCATAATACCCCATACTCCGTTCACCCAGGGTCAACCAAGATGACTCACGATCTTAAAGCGTTATATTGGTGGCCAGGAATGAAGAAAGATGTAGCGGAGTATGTGTCTAAATGCTTAGTATGCCAACAAGTAAAAGCAGAACACCAGTGACCTGCAGGCTTATTACAACTGCTTAGAATTCCATAATGGAAATGGGATGATATAGCCATGGATTTTGTGACAGGACTTCCAGGAACAAATAAGCAGCACGACTCGGCTTGGGTAGTAGTAGATAGACTATCCAAGTCAGCTCATTTTCCTGCCAGTCAAAACTACGTTCACATCAGATCAATACGCATGTGTTTATGTCCAAGAAATAGTACGATTTTATGGATTCCCTAAAACAATAGTATTCAATAGAGGATCAATGTTTACATAGAGATCTTGGAGTAAGTATTTGCTTCTGATAGAATTCTCCTACAACAATAGCTACCAGTCAACAATCAGGGTGGCACCCTATAAGCTACTTTATGGAAGAAGGGTCGATCGTCGTTGCATTAGAAAGAGGTAGGAGAAAGGCAACTACATGGACCTGAAGCTGTTAGAGGAGCTCAAGATGTAGTAGCACTGATTAGAAAGAGTATGGTCACTACTCAAAGCCATTAGAAAAGTTATGCGGATGCCAAGCAACGTGATGTGGAATTCAAAGTCGGAGATCAAGTATTCTTAAGGATATCTCCTATGAAAGGTGTGAAGCGGTTCGGGAAGAAAGGAAAGCTTAGTCTCAGGTTTATAGGTCCTTTTGAGATAGTGGACTAAGTGCGAGTAGTTGCATATAGATTTTCCCTACCGCCAGCTCTAGCAGATAGTCACAATGCATTCCACATCTTGATGCTGCGTAGATATGTGTCAGACCCATCTCACGTCTTCAAGTATGATACGATAGAACTCCAGAAAGACTTGAGTTATGAGGAACGACCGGTTAGCATCCTAGATAGAAGGATGAAAGAATTACGGTCTAAAAGTTTTCCGATAATCAAGGTCCTATGGAGTAATAGTTCTGAACGGGAGACAACGTGGGAGTTGGAGGAGGACATGTTATCCCGGTATCTGGAATTGTTTGATAAGTAAATTTAGGGGATGAAATTCTTTGCAGTAGGGGAGAATTGTAGAGTCCCAGAATTTACTTAGCTAGTTAGATAGTAGTAGTAATAGTAATAGTAGTAGTAATAGCTAGTAGTAGTTATAATATATTCATTACTATGGATTTTGGTTCAAGCTGGGACTTAGTTGGAAACTCAAAGCAACAATTATGGATTTTATAAGTTTAACCTATAGTTTAAGAATATTAATTATAACATAAGGTTTGATTAATATAAGCTGATTATAAAGATGTTATTTATTATACTATAAGGTTTAGATAGAATTAATAAGATCATGACACTTGTCGTGTGCATGTTTATTTAAGAATTTAATTATAGTTTAAATAAAAGAAAGTTCAAGAAAGCTCTAGAATCTTCCAAGACCATTAGGAGCATGAAATTTGTCACAATCTTGTTTATTTGTGGATTAGATTGTTATTTAGATAATTAAATAGATTTTCCGTAACTTTAAGGTACTGTAACTTCCGACCTATTTTTGACCCAGTTATGTTATGAATTTCGAAAAATAATATTTCTAGAATGTTGTAGATAATTGAATTTTCATTCTAACGATATAAAGGTGGTCTAAATCAGAGTTTACAGCTCCAGTTATGTTGATTTTTACTACAGGTGAGTTTAGAGCTACGAGATCTAGGAAGTTAGAAGTTAGGATTCTATTTTATTTAAATTTAAATTTGGATTATAGTTAGAATGAAATTAAGTATTTTTTTTTAAAAATAGAAGAAAGACCTAGAAACTCTAGAACCTTTCAGAAACACTAAGAGCATGACACTTGTCATAATCATGTTTATTTGAGGATTTAAGTATTTTTTTAATATGATAATTTCACTCCTCAAACTCTATAAATAGGACCTAGTACCAAGCCCTTTCACTTAGTCTTTAGCTGTGATCATACTCCAAGGTGCTAGTGAGAACATAACAGTGATACACTTGGGTTGGGAAAGAAAAAACTTTATCATCTTAAGTTTTATCAAACACTTGGGAATTAAGGATTATGGTATTTCGGTATTGGAGTTAGGCCAATCCTTAAGATCAACTAAGGTACCCTTATTCCTAAGTTTAATTCTTTTGATTCCTTAGTTTCTTTAGTTTTCATTCAGGTTCTAACTTTTGTTGTGGTTTTGTGGTTAGGATTTTAAGTTCTTTGAATTTAAGGTGTCTTTTCGGTAAGTTTCCTCTTGGTGGTTTACTTCTATTCTTTATTCTTTAGAAATACTCACCATTTTTATTGTTGGTTTTAGGAGTGTTCCAATTCACGTCTTTGTTCTCAAATATCCCGGTGTTGGTAAGGAAAATAGGATAGAATTATGTATGCTTATATGATATGTTATGCTTATGTTATATGTTATGTTATCTTATGTTGTGTTATGATATGTTAACATTATGTATAGTATGATATTAGACCTTGGGCACATGACTTGTCTAGCTAGCAAGCCCCAATAATTTATGGGCATATGACTTGCTTGACTAGCAAGCCCCACCAATATATTAGGCATATGACTTGCTTGACTAGCAAGCCCCACCAATATATTAGGCATATGACTTGTTTAGTTTACAAGCCCCGAGTAGTATAATGGCCATTGTAGTATTATATGACATATGTTTATGATACGCTTATAGTATATGTTTATGATATGTTTTTAGCATATGTTATGATATAATTTTATGTATATGATTTATTTTGTTAGTTTTTCCTTGCTAGGCATTAAGCTCACACCTTTTCTTTTTAGTGTGATGCAGGAAAATAGATGCAATGGCGGAAGGATTCTTGGAAGCTTGGTGTGTGTATGGAGGTGAATGGAGTGGATGGGCTGCGTGTCGATTCGAGGACAACGTTTTTTTTTAGTCTCTTTAAATTACGTTTTTATGTATTTTTTCGCATTTAGCTTTTTAAACAATTTTATTAGAAGTTATGTTTGATTTTAAAACAATGAGCTCATTTATGTATTACAAATATTATTTTCCAAAGTTTCAATAAAGTTATGAATTTTATTATGTATGTTCTTTTCAAAGTTGTAGTTATGTCTAGTAGGTTTTATGACCTAAGTCCCATAGATAGTTGGGTCGTTACAGATAAAAATAATTTTAAATTTTAAAAAATCTAAAGCATTATTAAAACTATTTAGTAATATGGATTTTAGAATGATTTTGAGTTTCAATTTTAATTTTGGTTGTTTCGAATTTGCAAATTTGAGTTTTATTAATTAGTTTCTAATGAACTTTTAGATTTTTTAAAATTTAAAATTATTTTTGTAGTATTTAAAGAATTTAGGGATATTGGCAGCGATAATACTTGTTACACCCTGATTTCGAGAGTGGAAATCTTGATCTCGAAACTCAGGCTCATAAGGTGTAAGCTCAAAATAAACAAATTTGTCATGTAATCAGCATTAATTAGAAGGTCAAAGACAATCTTGCTAAGTAGTAAATGCGACAACATCAGAATTGGTGAGCTCAAATACTACGTAGTCTCGGAGGTGTTCCGAGGTTATAAGTTAGGCTTGAAGCTCACAATGACGATAGATCAACACTTATCTCCTACCATCAGACAAAATGGTTCGAGCTCGAGCGTCGTGAGCTCGAGCGTCGTGAGCTTGAGCGTCGTGAGCTCGGAGAGGATGATCTCGACAACATTACTTGTTGAGAACGTAGGCCAACCGAGGAGTCGAGCTTGAAATGGGAGAACAATCTTGAAGGCGTGTGAGTTTAGTATCCAAGCTCGAAAGCTGTGTGTGAATGCGTTTATTGTTGTAAAATCCCTATGTTTAAGGGATCAGATGAAGTCTGTTTTTAAATCCCAAATATCAGGGGATATATACACGTACATAGTAACTGTATGCATTTAATTTAATTGATTTGTATCATATCTTCCCAAAATCTATGGGAAGATATTTGGTATACCCTTCTATAAATAGAGTGAAACAGTCACTTGTAGGGGATATAGAGAAATTTGTATGGGGAAGACTCTGTAAAATTACTTCCAGAAAACTTTAAGAGAATTCCAACAAGTGAATAACACAGACTCGTGGACTAGGCAGATTTTAACTGTTGAACCACGTAAAAAATCGAGTCTATATTGTTTGTTTCCTCTAGTATTTTTGTTTAATTGTTCTTCATTTCTAAGTTGACGAAAAACGACGTCAACAATACTCAAATCATTTATAAATTTACACTTCAATACCTAAATTTATGAGTATAAAAATGTGACACGTGGATACTTAACGGTAGTTAACAGTGAGTACAAACAGTTGCAACAAAATTGTAGATTTATGAATTATTACCACAAAAAAAAAGATTTGGGTATTAAAGTATAACTTTTGAAATTTTTTGGGTATTATCACCGCCAATATCTCTTAATTAAATAATATTTGATTTGGAAAAAAAATAAAAATAAACACACATACATACATACATACCCATTAAGTCCAAAGAAAAAGTAATGCATAAAAAAGAAGATTGTCATTTTCAGCCCTTTTGTCTTGGAAATAAAGAAGAAAATCATAACAAAATAGTACAACAAAAGATGAAACATTAAACATTGTATAAGAATATATATATATATATAAATTAGCAAATGGGGGTATTTATAAAGATGGAAAATTATTTTAGCTAGGGCGTATATTTTTCAGTATGAAAATAGGCAGGATTTACCCAAAAGAAAAATACGCGCCCTCCTTTTTTTTTTACACTGCCTTTTTTCTAGAGCCTTTTATTATATTTTTTTAATAATGTCCAATTACAATGCTATTAATGAGCTTTTTTCTAGTAGTGATATAAATTAAAAAAATTATAACTAATAAATTTATAGAAATTTTAAAATTCTTTTACAATATTTAATCAATCAATAAAATATCTCATTTTTAACCAATACTAATTTTATAAATATATTAATTTAACTATATTATTCTTTATATCATAATTAATTTAAATTTTAATAAATATTGTTGACCCTTGATTTGGCCAACGATACGGAGTAAAAATAACGACAGGAAATGAGATGAAAATAAGAAGAGAATCAAATGGAAAGAAAATAACACAAACGATTTATGGTGGTTCGCCCCAATTGGATGGTAATGACCTTCATCCACTTAGTGTTCTTATTGATATTGAATCTCAATATTGTGATCAATGAACTAGGGTTCACGAGTTTCACAAGTCTTGAAAGGATTATAATCTCGGTGGATAATCACACTATGCTCTTTTTTCTGAATACCCAGATCAAAAATTCAATAGTCAAAAGTCCCTCCCTTGAACCCTCTTCTTCTTATTTATAGGCTCAAGGGGGGTTACATGGGCTGATGGACCTTAATTACAATTAAGATTAGCGTATCAAGGTAATAAAAGGAAACATAATAAATGTAATTATTACAAGATTGCGTATCCTAAAGAAAGTAAATGCAAGTATGCGATCGGACTGGTTGCACCTAATCGCGAGACTTGACGAATCAATAATTATATGGTGGATAGTAGAAAAAGATCCCTTTACTCGAAACCGCCACGTGTAAGAAAATATTGCCACATCATCATGAATGTTTTTTGGGTAAACATTTGCCCCCCAAGTTTATTTTACTGCGACCAGCATAAAGTAAACTTAAGCGACTGCCCTTTCGCATGCCCCATCAAATCTGTCAGAGCCATCCATGCCTTCTCGAAAAAGGAAACTAATCATGTCTTTTCGATTTCCCAAAAGTGGTATGATGGCTATTGCACTTACCCATGCCTTCGAAAGTTACCCCTTATGATTACCTTCGTAACTGTTCCTTGATTAATATAAATAACCCCTCATAGTCATTTTTTAAATTATACGTTTTACCTTATTCTCAAGAAAACCGAAGAACAAGGCGTAAAACTCAGAAGCTTAGACAATCTTTGACGATCCATGAAGTTCTTGCCTAGCCAAATTGACTTAGCGTCTCAGAAATTTACTCCAACTTCTATCCAAGTAAGTTTCTCAATCCTTTCAGTCATTGAGATGCCATGCAATAACTGTCTTTCCTTCATTTTAGATTATGAGTTCTTGAATGTTTTTTTGCCTGTTCTTGAAAAAATCATTTCAGGGTAAATGGACATGTTGATCCGAGCCTAATATGATAGGAAAATAAAACTTTGCATATGTTAGGAATCAGTTTTGTAGTTAGGATCATTTATTTAGGGCGTAAAATCGAAGTAAATATTTGATTTTTAAGCTTGTAGAAAAAACTGGGTTTTTCCCGCCTCTCCAGAGTCGGAAAGTTTTTTCTGGAAAACTTTTCACTTCTACTTTTCAATCCATTTTCCAAATTGTTCGCATAGAATGTAGTGTTTTTGTTAGAATGCTGCTGGTTGTATAAAATCTTAACTTTTATACACGAGCAACGTCATTCCAACTTTCACACTTCTTGGTCTTTTGGATGTAGATTCTCATCTTCCTTTTTCTGTTCGCAGATTTTCATGCACGATCCGTGGGGAGGGAGAGGACGATTGACGACGACTTGCTCGCCCAATTGCTTGAAGATCAGGATCAGCCGTCGCTACTTATTCCTGAGATTCCCTTTTCCCATACCCCATCTAACAGACCTTTAACTAATCCATTAAAATGGGTCGAGTAAAATCCACCGCCCAAAAAAAGAAATCAACCAACCCACCTGCAAATTAGCTTGCTCCTGGGGCTGAAATTTCTTCGACCAGCGGTCGAGCCGAAAATACTCACCCAGAAATCCAAACAAAGGCCCAAACTCGAGATGTCCTTCGACCAGATGTCGAATGGTACATTGCTCCTCCTAGCAACATTGTAGTTAGGATGATAGGGAATTATCTTAAAAAGTATGGACTATCTGGGATTACCCTAAACAAACCTTCCATCGGCCAGAGGGCAAACATTCCTGGGTGCGCCTATAGTGCCTGGTCGAGATACCATATTGAGGCAGGGGTAACCTTGCCTTTTCATCCATTCTTCTAGGGGTGGCCAACTATTTTGAGGTCGCCCCTTTCCAAATCACCCCAAGTGGATATAGAGTGCTCTCTGCTCTCTATACCCTGTACAGCCACAAGAAGTGGCCTATACCTACACCACATGAGATGAATTACTTATTCGATCTCAAGTCCAACCCTAGTCACAACAACACGGGTTTCTTCCATTTCTATCACCAGGAATCGAGTTGCACCTTCCTGAGTGAGACTACCTAAAATTCCAATGTAGGAAAGTACTTGCAAGAGTACTTTTTAACAACCAACCTGGTCACCAATAATCTGGCCTTCACCCAAGGAGGTAATTTCTTGTTTCTCTGATCACTTACTTTCTTTTAAATTTTCTACCCATTCCTTAGAATTTCAGTGCCCTTCAGGTCCATGGTGTCGACCAACTCCTACTCCAGAAATGGAGTTGTGAGCAGCTTCCCTAGCCAGCATGAAGGACATAGAAAAAAGTGTCAAAGAGCTGGTCACGGAGGCCAATCTAAGGCTGGTTGGCCTTTTGGCCCATCACCAGGACGTGAAGGAGACAACTGCGGGGAGTGCCACTGTTGGAGAAATTCCTGAGCAACACCAAGATGTGTCACAACCTTTGAGAAGGAGGACAACTAGGGTGACAATCAGGGAACCCTCCAGAACTCCATGAGCAACCGCTCCCCCTACTCCTTTAGGAAAGGGTAAAAAGAGTGTTTCTGAACACCCTGCGCCCATTGATGAATCTTCAGATGAAAACGGTACTGACCTTTTGCTCTTCGATAATTTGCCAATTCCCTGTCATTTATTTGATGGGGATGACAACTTTAAATACACTCCTATTTTAAATTCAAAGTTCCTCAAGCCAGAGAGTGAGTGTAGTCGTAGTACAGTAAATAGTATATCGACCAGTAAATGTAGCTCGAGTATTTTAGTCATAATTTCTTTGAACTTATTTTCTTGATTTATAGATACCTTCATCCACATTATTTGACTGTTCATTTATTTTTTTGCAGCCATGTCATCTGAAGATCTGTTCAATCTTTACAACGTACCTGCTGTACCTTCGAGCAAGAAGAAGGAGAGCAGGAAACACCGTGGAGAGAGCAGCAAGGCTCCTCCAATAAAAAAAGGCTCGGACCGGGGATCCTCCAGTAGCGATTCCATCTCGGGAAACCACACCACCTCCAGCCCCCCTTGACCAGACAACTTCTCCAGCTCCAACTGATCAGACACCTCCTCAACCACCGACCAGCCAGACGCCTCATGCCCAAACAATGACGAGCATCGTGCTTAGTTCAGCCAAGGAAAGGTTGACTAAACTATCGAGGCATCGCCGCAGCCAAGAGGCTATCACTGGTACTAACTCCATGGAAGTCAACCATATTATTAATCGTGCGCTGAATGAAATAGCCAATGTAAGATATCATCTTTTGCTGAGCTTTGATCGTTTATCTTGTCAATTTCAATTATCAGTTAATCTTCTTCTTTGGTTGCAGGGAATGCTAACTATGGCTGCCAGTTGGCGCCGCTCGGGGGCTTTGATCACTCAACTCCAAACGTCTGAGGCTAAACATGCTGAAGATCTCAAGACGGCCGAAGCCAAACATACCAAGCAGCTTGAAGCAACCAAGGCCAAACATGATGAGTAGCTAAAAGCAGTCGAGAAGACTAACGCTGAGCTACTCGAACAGAAGAACAAGCTGGTGGAAGAGCTAAAGCAATTCCAGGCTGCCCTGACCAAGGCCATTAACAAAAAAGAGATGTTTAAGGAGTCTTCCAAACTTAACTTCCAGGAAGCCAAACAGCTTGAGGCTAAGCTGGTCGCTAGCAAAAAGGACACTGAAGAGTTGGAGGGGCGAATCAAAGAGCTCGAGGAGACTAATACCAGTAATTTGGAGAGGTACAATGATGCCACCTTCAACTGCTTTTATGAGTTTTGGAAGCACAACCACGAGGCTGATTTCAGCCATCTTTCCATGCGCCTGAGGCGATCTCAAATAGCCCGGTGCCTTGCTCGCTTAGAGGAAGAGGAGATTGCAAAAATCCCAGCCTCCCCCAAAATCTCCTTGGCTATGGGCATTGAAGGCGCGAAAGTGGAAGCTGGGGCCTCTTTCAACCAGCCAACACCTCAGGACCCTCTTGCTGCTTCCTAATTTTTCTTGTTTTCTTTAATTTTCTCCTGTAGTCAAGACAATTTTTATTTTTATTGCTGCATGGGCAGCTTTTCTTTTAATAGACAATTACATCCAAGCAGTAACTGCTCACAGTGTAAAAGATTTTATTTTTGATATTATAATATTTTCATTTTATTATAACATCTGTTCGCATGACCGAACTTAGCATAACACTTTGGTTTGATTTTAAAAAATAACAAAATTTTTTAAAAATACTCTAAGTACCGTAGCATGCTTTCACTTATTTTGCTCGTGTGTTTACATACCTGTTGATATGCTTTGCTTACTAGATACCTTATATGCCCCCCAAATGATTGAGGAGCTTTAGGTCCTCGGTCACTTACCTTGACCAAAACCTGTTCAAACATTTCTGCTCGTAATAGAGATTTTAGAATGATAATATAGCAAAACAACACACGTAATGAGCAAATACTTGTAATAAATACAATAGTTTGGCAAGATTGACTGGCAGTGCACAATCCCTTGTATTTATCATAATAAATGGACAATCATGTTTGTAGAGCGATCAAGAATATGATCTTACACTTATAAGCGATCAGTCGCAAGAATGACTAACCCTTGTTCACAAACTTGTAAAAAGTAAAATTAATACAAGTCAATTCTTTAAGAAGAATTGTTTATTGATAGTACTTGTGCAGGTTTTCTCCATTCTAATAGTGAGGAAAGAGATCTCCATTTAAGCAAGCAAGTTTGTAAGTACCTGGACGGAGGACTTCTTTGATTTGGTAGGGTCCTTCCTAGTTAGGTCTGAGTACTCCAGCAGCTTGGTTGCAGGTGTTAAGGAAAACTCTTCTAAGTACTAGATCTCCCACATTAAATTTCCTTTCACGAAGTTTAGAGTTGAAATAATGGGCGACCTTTTGCTGGTAAGCTGCTACTCGGAGTTGGGCTTGTTCACGCTTCTCATCAATCGAGTCTAGAGATTCCATCAATAACTAACTGTTAGCGTCTTGATCGTATGCTATCCCTCGATGTGATGGCAGATCTAATTCAACAAGCAACATAGCCTCATATCCATAAGCTAGGGGAAATGGAGTATGGCCCATTGCTGTTCGATGGGATGTTCTGTATGACCAGAGGACTTCAGGAAACTGCTCTGGCCATGCCCCTTTTGCTTCCTCAAGCCTTTTTTTAGAGTATCCTTCAATGTTTTATTGACAGCCTTGACTTGCCCGTTTCCCTACAGGTGAGCAACTGAAGAAAAGCTTTTGATAATTCCAAGCCGCTCGCAAAAATCCGTGAACAGATCACTATCAAACTGCGTGCCGTTGTCTGAGACAATTTTTCTTGGCAATCCATAGCGACACACAATGTTCTTGACCACAAAATCCAGCACTTTCTTGGTTGTTATGGTTGCAAGTGGCTCGGCTTCGGCCCACTTTGTGAAGTAATCGACAGCCACAACAGCGTATTTGACGCCGCCTTTTCCCGTGGGCAAAGATCCAATCAGGTCTATACCCCACACTGTGAATGGCCACAGACTTTGCATTTGCTTTAGCTCATTAGGGGCTGCTCCTGGAATCTTAGAGAATCTCTGACACTTGTCGTATTTCCAAAAAAATTCCATCGAATCTTCATTCATCGTTGGCCAGAAGTATCCTTGCCTTAGGATCTTTTTCGATAGACTTTTCCATCTAGCATGGTCCCCACAAAAACCTTCACGGACCTCTCTCATTTACTCTTTGGCCTTTTCTTTAGTAACACACCTGAGGAGTGGCAGAGAGTACCCTCTTCGGTACAAAATTCCGTCGACCAAGATAAACCTAGCAGCCTGTCACTGAAGAGTTCTGTCTTTGTTCCTGTCCGTCGGCAATACCCCCTGTGTCAAGAATTCAATGAAATGTTTCTTCCATGTATCCACTGCTTGAATCACCAGAGAGGTTTCTTCTGCTTTGATGCTTGGTGCGGACATCCATTCAATAGGTATTATATTTAGGGTGTCAGCGTCCTTGGCACTCACTAACTTATCCAGAGCATCAACATTCGAGTTTTGGTCGCGAGGTACTTGCGGGAGAGTATACTTTTCAAACTGTGCCAACAAATCCTTTGCTTTGTCTAAGTAAGCGACCATCTTCAAACCCCTGGCTTGATATTCTCCAATGATCTGATTAACCATCAACTAGGAGTCACTGTAGATTTCAAGTGACTTTATGTTCATGTCCTTGGCAAACCGTAAACCTGCGAGCAGCGCTTCATACTCGGCTTCATTGTTGGACATCATGAAGTCGAATTTAATCGCGCAGTGAAATCGATGCCCTTCAGGTGTTATCAAAATCACTCCAGGTCCAGCGTGATTTTCATTAGAATAACTGTTTGTAAACAACTTCCAAGCGGGAGTTTGGTCATGAGGCTCATGCTCTTCTGTCTGTTCACCATCTGGAAGCTCGGTGAGTTCTGCCACGAAGTCAGCCAAAGCTTGCCCTTTTATTGCTGCTCGTGGTAAGTAAGAGATTTCATACTGCCCAAGTTCAACTGCCAATTTTAATAATCGACCAGCGGTTTCTAGCTTCTACAGAACTTGTCGTAGGGGCTAGCAGTTAGTACAGTGATGGGGTGTGCTTGAAAGTATGACCACAACTTTCGGGAAGCTAAAATCAAGCAATAGGATAATTTTTTGATGGGTGGATACCGCAGCTCTACTCCTATTAGCCTTTTGCTTACATAATATACGGCCTTCTGCACATTGTCCTCCTCCCATACCAAGACAGCACTTGCAGGGTATTCGGTGACCGCCAAATAGATGAACAAAGTTTCATTTTCGCCTGGCTTAGATAGGATCAACGGATGTGACATATGAGATAATAAAGCCTGAAAAGCCTGCTCGTACTCCTCTGTCCACTCAATTTTCTTATTTCCTCTGAGTATATTAAAAAATAGGACACACGTGTCCGTCAATTTGGAGATAAATCTACTTAGAGCAGCGATTCTCCCAGTTAAACTTTGAACATCTTTTATCTTCGTTGGAAATTTCATGTCGACCAGAGCCTTAATCTTTTCAGGATTAGCTTTGATTCCTCGTGTGTTTACTATATATCCCAAAAATTTCCCTGATCCGACTCCGAAGGAACACTTGAGGGGATTTAGCTTCATCTGATATTTTTTCAAGACGTTGAAGCACTCTTGCAAGTCCCCTATGTGTTCTTTTGCCTTCTTCGACTTAACCAGCATGTCATCCACATATACCTCCATATTAGTACCGATCAGCTCCTTAAACATGTGATTGACCAATCGCTGGTAAGTTGCACCAGTGTTTTTCAAATCGAAGGGATTACTTTGTAACAATAAAGTCCTATATCGGTCTGAAAGCTAGTGTGATCCTCATTAGGTGGATGCATATTGATCTGATTATACCCAGAGTACGCATCAATGAATGACAGGATCTCGTGTCCTGCAGTGGCATCGACTAGCTGGTCGATTCAAGGGAGTGGGAAACAATCTTTAGGGCAGGTTTTATTAAGGTTGTGAAATCCACACACGTTCTCCACTTGCCATTCGGCTTGGTACTAGTACGGGATTAGAGACCAACGATGGATAAAACGCTACCCTGATGAATCTGTTCTCCTTTAGCTTCTCGACTTCTTCTTTTAGAGCCTTCGATCTGTCTTTGTCGAGGAGCCTTTTGTTTTATTGTACTGGTGGAAAGCTTTTATATATATTTAGGACATGGCTGATAAATGTTGGGTCAATCCTAATCATGTCTTTATGCAACAAGGCAAAGACTCCCTTGTTTTTCTTCAAAAATTCCACCAGTTTTTGTTTTGTCGTTGTCTCTAAGATTTTACCCACTTTCACAACCCTGGTCGGATCTGCTTCATTGAGTTGGACCTCCTCGAGGTCCTTGATTGGTCCCAATTCTTCATCAAAATCCCCAAAGAGGGGATCTAAATCCCTATCCTCACTTTGGGCAACACCCTATTTGGTGACACAATCACCTGATTGGGCTTGTACTCCATTGGTCGTTTGCAACTCCTTTTCGACGGCTTCTCTCGATACACCTTTCTTCGCCTTAGATATTGAGGAGTTATAGCCCTCCCTTGCTTCTTGTTGGTTTCCCAATATTTATCCTATCCCTGCGTTAGTTGGGAATTTCATGGCAAGGTGCCAAACATAGGTCACAATTTGAAGGTCGACCAGAATAGGCCTCCCGATTACAACATTGTACACTGAAGGACAATCAACTACTATGAAAGTAGTGAGTAATGTCCTGTTCACAGTTGCAAATCCTGCTGTAACTGAGAGCCTAATCAATCCTGTTGGTGCGAGGCCTTTGCCGGAAAAACCATATATGGTTTGGTTGCACGGCTCCAAGTCCTTCACGGACAACTTCATCCTTTGTAACGAAGACTTGTACAAGATGTTGGCTGAGCTCCCTGTGTCAACCAACACTCTCTTAACCATCATGATGGCAATCTGGACATCCACGACCAGGGGATTTGAATGTGGGAATTGGACATGCTGAGCATCGTCCTCAGAGAAAGTTATTGGCTCTTCCTCTGTACGAGCTTTTTTTGGTGCTCGATCTTCCACACTCATCATCTCGATCTCCTGGTCGTGGTGTAAGGTCTGACCGTATCACTCCTTGGCCTACCCACTATCTCCTGCAAGGGATGTGGGCCGCCACAGATGGTGAGTAACGTACCTGCCATAGGAGTTTGCTGTAAAGGTGGTGAGCGTCGACGTGCAGATGCCTGCTCGTTGCCTCCTTGAGCCTCTCGCTTAGAACTTCCTGGGGCTCGTACATACCTCCTTAGGTATCCCTGTCTGATACAGAACTCAATCTCGTCCTTCAACTGGTTGCACTCATTAGTTTCATGTCCGTAGTCATTGTGAAAACAACAAAATTTTGTTGTATCTCTCTTGGAGATATCCTTCCTTATAGGTGCTGGTCGCTTATAAGGGACGTTGGAGTTGGTTGCCTGGTAGACCTCTACTCTGCTCTCGACAAGGGCCGTATAGTTGGTGAATCTTGGCTCATACCTATTGCCTTTGGGGTATTTATTCTTGGACGTTTACGATTCATTGTTTGCCCTTTTTCCACCATTTTTACCATTCCCGTTCCTGTTGCCTTTGCCGTTGTCATTGGGTTTATCCGACCCGTTGGCGGCTTTGGCGAGATCTTCCTTTGGTCCCTTGTCCTTCGCAGGAGATTTCCACTCAATGGAAATTGCATCCTCGAGCTTGATGTATCGATCAACTCGATCAAGAAACTCATGGGTACTCTTCACCCCATTCTTTCTTAAGTTGTTCCAAAGGGGAGAATGGCGCCGTGCCCCAGCATTTAGGGCCATCGTTTTCCCTTCGTCTCCAACTATTTTTTTCCCAGCAGCGACTTTCATGAAACGTTGGACGTATTCTTTCAAGGGTCCCCCCTCCTTTTGTCGAATCTTGACCAACTGATTGGCTTCAGTTGGATGCACACGACTAGCGTAGAATTATCCGTAAACTTCCCTCACGAACATTTCCCATGATACAATACTAGCAGGAGGGAATTTAAAGAAGCACTCATGTGCAGTGTTAGATAGGGTGGCTGGGAAAATCCTTCAATGGGCATCATTCGATACTTTCTGGATGTCCATCTATATCTCAAACTTGTTTACATGAGATACTGGGTCCCCATACCCATTGAAGTTTGGCAGTACTGGCATCTTGAACTTGCTGGGGGTTTCCGCTACAACAATCCTCTGTACAAACGGAGTACCTCTCCTCCGATCATACTCAATGTGGGATGTCCAACTTCCCACCAGTTCTAGACAGCCTGATTTAGTGCATCAATTTAGGCCTGCAACGCGCTTGGGATTGCTGGGGAGATTGGTGTCGGAGGAGTGTACTCATTGTGCCTCTACGCCTGTAATTGAGCATGTCCCTCAGGTGATCATCTCTGCACCTTTGCTCCCTAGCGCCTAACCGTTCAGAGACGTTATGTCGTCTAGGCTGCCCCCAGTATTTTCCCTCATAGGCCTATTTTCTCTCAGTGGGGGGTTCCTATCTCCACCTCTTCCTTCACTCCCTCGACCAGCGTTCCTTCTGCTAGAGACAACTTCATTATAGTCATGGTCGTCCCTGAACTGCGATCGACTATGGCGTGACCAGCTTGTTACGTTGTTCCCTCCTCTAGCTGGCACCTCGCAAGCATTGGGGGGAGGCCTGCGTTGGTTGGTAGGTCCCCGGGCATTATCATGCCGTGGGGCTCCCCTGACCGCAGATCCTGACTTAATGTACTATTTGTTAGCAGAAGGATGTTGCCCCCTGCTCGGTGGATTTTTCTCATCGACCACTAGGTGTCTAGGGCATCGGGGAGGCTACCCGGCCCTATTCTGCCTCTGGCACTGGGGATTGCCTCGACCAGCTTGAGAAGGAGGCTGCTGCTTAGGATCCTTAATTGGGATATCCTGTTGAGAAATAGGCAGTTGTTCTGGCATCTGAGGGCTTGTCGACTGAAGTGGAGGACTCGGGTTTGGGGCCTGGTTTGGTGGTGCGTTTGGTGGCTGATCCAGTTGAGAAGCTGGTACATCTCGTCCCCGAGCCAACTGAATGGCTGCTTCTAAGGCAGCTGTGGCATGTCTTTGTCGGCGGTCCATGTCTGTCGGCCATTCATTCAGTTCCTGACACTGACGCTCGATTTCCCTCTTTTTTTTGCGCTAAGGTCTCTGCCGCATTCTATTGATTGGCCCTCAGATTGGCCAACTCATCCTGCAACACACTCAATGTTATCCTCAGCATTTCAGTATCCATTTCTTCCTCCTCAAAATCCAAGTGTGGCTCATTTTCAGTCACATTTGGAGGAGGTGGCTGAGTGGATGCAACATTAGAAGTATGCCCAGCTCTCTTGGATGTCTTAGCCATTTGATCTTCTTAAAATCTCGAAAATTTTCTCTCAATGAAAGCACCAAAATGTTGACCCTTGATTTGGCCAACGACACAGAGTCAAAATAATGACAGGAAATGAGATGAAAACAAGAAGAGATTCAAATGGAAAGCAAATAACACAAATGATTTATAGTGGCTTGGCCCTAATTGGATGGTAATGACCTACGCCTACATAGTGTTCTTATTGATATTGAATCACAATATTATGATCAATGAACTAGCGTTCACGAGTTTCACAAGTCTTGAAAGGATTACAATCTCGGTGGTTAATCACACTATGCTCTTTTTTCTGAATACCTAGATCGAAAATTCAAAAGTCAAAAGCTTATCCCTTGAGCCCTCTTCTTCTTATTTATAGGCTCAAGGGGGGGTTACATGGGCTGATGGGCCTTAATTACAATTAAGATCAGCGTATCAAGATAATAAAAGGAAACATAATAAATGTAATTATTACAAGATTGCGTATCTTAAAGGAAGTTAATGCAAGTATGCGACCAAACTGCCACGTGCCAGCCACATCTAAGAAAATATTGCCACGTCATCATGAGTTGTTTTTTGGGTAAACAAATACAAAAGTTAATAATCACTACAAGAAAAACGTCCTTTAGCGACGACAGTATTAGCAACGACCACAAGTTGCCACTAGTAATGCCAATATCAGCGGTGACAGCATATTCACCGCTGATATCACAATGATTTTTTTTTAATTTACAAAATTATTAGCAGCGAATTTTTTTAAATTAGCGGCAACACTGTCGCCGCTAGTAAATTAAAAAAATGGGGGAATTTCACCCCCAGATTTTTTCATTTGTCGTCGCTAATAGTCGCCATGTGTTAAAAAAAACATCAGCAGCAACTATTAGCGGCGACACGTGTCGCCGCTAATAGTCACCATGATAACTTCCCCTCAAAACCCTTCTTCTTCTTCTTCTTCTTCTTCTTCTTCTTCTTCTTCTTCTTCTTCTTCTTCTTCTTCTTCTTCTTCTTCGTCTTCTTCTTCATTTCACCTTCTCCAACTCTCTAGCCGCCACCCCAAGCCCTGCCCCCACCCCGCCCCGCCCCGCCCCCACTCCTCCCTGCCGTCCCCGAAGCCTCCACCCCCACCCCCACCCCGAAGCCCCGCCCCCACCTCTCCCTCTCACGTTGTCCCCCCACCCTCGAAGCCCCTCTCTCCCTTTCTCTCGAGATCTCTGCCCGATGTCGCGACCTCACCCTGACGACGCTCCGGAGCTGCCACCCCACCCCACGCTGGTATGGGCATTTTATGTAAATTTATATATATGTTTTTTTTTAATTTAAATATATATTTATATGTTTTATTTATTTATTTTTTTGTTAATATATATATATAAATCAGCGTGTATGTGCGTGTATATATATTTGGTTATTTTTATATATATGTTGACGTCGTTTTTCGTCAGCTTAAAACGTAGAGCAATTAAACAATAGGAACTATGGCACAGATCAATAATACAATAAAACAACAAGGATTTTACGTGGTTCAGTAGTTAACTCTACCTAGTCCACTAGTCAATTTTATTAAGACTTTAGAATTTTCAGGAAATCCTTCAAGGATGAATTCTCCAGAAATTTTCTCAAGAAAACATAAGATCCCTCTCTTACAAATGTTCATGACCTCTCTATTTATAGAGGGTTCTCAGAGTTTTTTACCACATATTTCGGGAAGATACTCCTATTTATTAATGAAAATATTGATATTAAATTCTGTAACTCCTATATACAAGGAAACGTCCCCTAAAGACCAGGGGGCACATAACAGACTTGTTAATATCCCTTTAATGTTGGGATGTTACAACAATAAATATCTTTAAATGCATGGAATGCGTCTCATCAGATAACCCATTAAGTCGTTCTAGGTCGATAATCAGCATCATGCCGGTCCAGGTCTATAGATAAGTTATGAGCTATCCACCTTACCCCAAGACCAGCTCGGAGCGGGTAAATACCACCGAGGCTGTTTGCCAACCTTGGGCTACTTAATCCGAAGACACCCGACAACGGATATACTCCGATGCTATGTCTTTCGAGCTTAGAAAGAACTTCAAGGTTACATATCATCGAGGTTGCCACCTTGCTTCGAGGGAGTGGCATCTGGACCACGACATATGCACTTTAGATATCATGAGCTCACACCTGACGAATCCAGCTTTCGAGGTCACAATCTCAGCTCTCGAAATATGGGTGTAACAATATATTTTATATGTGTATGTGTATATATATATATTAATATGTATTTATATGTGTCTGTATATATATATATTTGATTTTTAAAACTTTTTTTGTTTTTTAAAAATTTATTTCAGTTTTTAATATTTTTTTATTTTCAGTTTTTATTGTCTTTGTTTTTTATTTGCTATCTTTATTTGTTTTAGTTTTTATGTTTTCATTTGTCAGGTATATATATATATATGTATGTGTGTATAGGTATAAGTATATAAATATATGTGTGTGGTGTATATGTATAAATGGGTGTAACGTGTATATATGTATTTGTTATATGTGTTATATATATAAATACATATATGTGTGTGTGGTGTATATGAAAAGTTTATTGCTTTTAATATGTATATTGTGAACTGTGCTGGGAATTTCTGAGTGTTAATGATAGGATTTAAAATTTTGGAATAAGTTAAAATACAATTGTTATGCTGCCAAAATTTCAGTAGTTATGAGAAATAATTATAATACTAATTGATTAAAAAATTAATTATTTAAAAAAATTATACAAAAACATTGAGGTGTCGTGGTTTGTGGTTCGGGAGTCGGGGTCAGGGCCATGGCCGAGGGCTTTGCTGGGGGTGGGGGTCAGAGTTTGCAGTTCGAGGTCGGGGGTTGGGGGTCGGGGGTTGGGGGTCGGGGATGGGGGTGGGATCGGGGGTCTGGGTCAGGTGTGAGGGGTCGGGGCGGGGGTGGGGTCGGGGTCAGCAATCAGGGTTGGGGTCGGGGTTGGCGGTCGGGGTCGGGTGTTGGAGTTTGGAATAAGATAAGTAAATAATAAAATTTTAATTTCTTAATTAATAAGATAATTAAATAATAAAGTATTGATTTAACAATTAATAAGATAAGTAAATAATAGAATTATTAAATTAATAATTAAATAATAATTATTACAATATGAATTTAATAAAACTAAACTCGATTAAGTTGTACTTCATAAATACATAGGTAATTGTATATTAACATTTAATTTTAAAATGTTTACAATAATTTTAAAATGTGTGACATTATATGACTGAGCTAATCATAAGACTTCATAATACATCATAAAATGTTTTGACAAAATATATTATTTTTGTTATTTTTCTCTTTGGTCATAAAATATTATAACCAAAGATAGGATAGAAGGGTTATAAATTATCATCTAGTGGTAATGTTTTCTCTATTACTTTTAATCATGAAAAGCCTTGGACCCGTTCAGAGAAGCCTTAAATACGCTTCTCCGAATTATCCAGTACGGTATGTGTCCGCATGGATAGTTTGGGTTTGTTGTATACCTATAATTTGATCTATTACTCATTTTATTGTTTCGTTAGTTGATATTTTGGTATATGTCTCCTTATTTGTTCTCATAAGTGGGCATACTTAATATTAGTCTGTCTACTTATGAGAACCATAAGGAGGTGCTGCCAATTTTTTTACACAAACGAAACAATGAAAAGAGTGTAGATTAAAATATATGTATACTACAAACCTGAATGGGATAGTGTTATACCCATTTTTTGGGAATTTATGACATTTAAAAAATAGCAATTATAAAGGGATGATGAACAGAACACTTTGCCTACCTGTTCTCACGAAGTGCAAAGTAGTTCTTGTTCTTACAAAGTACAAAGTACTTCCTGTTCGCACATAGTACAAAACAGACTACCAAGCGCTAATAGAAGGATCCTATTCGTTCAACACACTAACATGAGGATCCTATTCGTTCAACATACAACATCCATGATAACAGAGTTAGCAAAGGAGTACAGAGTTGTCATTTATCAAAATATAACTGTATTTTTGTTGTAATGTATTATTTGCGGGCCAAGCCCAATAACTTAGGCCCATGATCTAATTGTAACCCTAATCTCCTCACTATAAATAAGAGGAGATGAGATAGAAATGGGGGAGGCAATTCAGAATGTCGAATGACCATTCTTTTATAAATAGTCCGTATGTAATGTAAAGCGAAGGAGGACTATAGAACAACCAGCGACACAGGTTTGCTGGAAACTATGGTTCTTCAAGCTTAAATATTAATAAAAATTACTAAGTGGACGTGGGTCATAATTTTGGGGCCAAACCACTATGAAATATGGTGTTATTTATTTGATTATATCTCTATTCTTGAATCCATGCTCTTATGTTCTCAATTTGATGAAAAATGGCGTCATAAATTTGGTGTTTTCATTGAGAGAGCAGATTCAAGATCAAGAGGATTGTTCAATATAACGAAGTCCATGAATAAAGAATTTGATGAAATCATCTCCAGAGGACTCCCAACGTCGTCAAGGGCCAAATCAGTCGCATGTTCATTTTTATCCAGGCCATCTGCAGAGCAATTGCAAGTTGTAAGAAAACACCATATTCGTCAAGACAAATCAAAGATCTATGTGAAATATAATTTCACTTAATTCCGTCCAAATTGGGGCATAAGTCTGGAATAAAAAAAATCCAGCAATTCCGAGTCACAAGGTGGAGCAATCAAGGTGGTTCAAGGAAATATCCACCCATGACGGCAGCTTGTTCAAGTTGTGGACAGTGATAAAGCCATTGCTTGTAACCCTATGTGCATTTATGGAATCGATGCATACCACAACGAAGCTTGAAAACCCAGAAAAAATCTCCTGTTCGTTCACTTGTATACAACACATGAGAACAGAAGGTGCAACCTAGTGGCCTATGAGTATAAACCACAAATCCTCGAAAAATAGTTGTGCACTCGTGCATACACTCCAAAGGTGAACAGGGAGTAGGCAATCCCAGCTATCTAAAAAAGGAAACATGTTCTCCCATAATGGTCTATACTAGGTGAACATGAAGTTAGGAAGGCTCAGAAACCTTGCAAGGCTAGTGTGTGGAATTTGACTTGCTTCTATTTCTTTATTAGGGGCAAGAGCAACCAAAGAAGGACTGGAATAACATGCCAAAAGCATGTAAAGAACCTGTTCGTTTCTATGTTTCCACACAAAAAGAGAACTTGTTTGCCCATTGTAGCCTATACTAGGCAAACAAGAATGTAAAGATATGTTTAAAATTTATGACAAGCTGTTAAGAGAATCCTATTCTTGGACCTAAGAGAGCCCTGTTCTCACGCCTAAGAGAATCATGTTCTCAAAACTATGTACAAGAATCATGTTCATCCTATATCATAGGCAACTCCAAGATGACATATACGAGCTATCAAGGACATTAACTCGTAAGCTTTATAACACCCAAGAACAAATTCATGCTCTCATGGCAAAGAGGACCTATCAGTTCATTTATAAGCCTTTAAAACAATTAGGCATGGACGGTGTTGGGTTTTATGCCCTCATAAAACCATGTTGGACATGTAACATGATTTTATATTGTCGCTAAAAGTAGTAGAAATCATTTAGTTTGACAATCGTGTTGCTTGCTTGTTTTATTACATGGTTATTGAAATAATACAAACATTTATAAAATCTTGAACATATGGATAGTTACAATTATAGTGACTAAGTCACAATGGATTATAGTTGTAATTATATGTTAAAAAGAATGAGTCATAAAATTAGATCAATGCATTGGATTTTCACTGATTAGGCAATCTATGATATGATCTACTTACCCATTCGGGGTGTGATGTCTTGTCCAAGGCATTGACCAAGTAGACAAGATCAGATGTATTTGGTTACATCGGACTAGAACCGATATTGATTATTGATTGATAAATAAGTATCGTTGTTATAGAATCTAATCAATGTCACAACATTGACCATAGGTTAAGTCGATCTTAATTCTGAATGATAATATTCTGCAAATTCTATTATTTAAATCTTTTGACTTGTTCGTTACCAGCTTACCCTACAGGCTAGCCCATACTTACATCTTAGAGATTTAGTAGTGTAATTGAGTGGGAGTATTATTCATAGATATGAAATGTATAACTTCTATATAAGAAGTAAAAAGATGATTTCCTTAATTACTTTGTTCAAAAGGTTAAATGATTGAGATCTCATTTGTAGAGTCCCAAAACTTTACTTAGCTAGTTAGATAGTAGTAGTAGTAGCAACAGCAGCAGCAGTAGTAGTAGTAGTAGTAGTAGCTAGTAGTCATTATAGTATGATAGTTACTGTGGTTTTTGGTTCAAGTCAGGACTTAGTTGAACACTCGTAGCAACACCTATAGATTTTATATGTTTAAGAATATTAATTATAACATAAGGTTTGATTAATATAGTTGATTATAAAGATGTCAATTATTATACTATAAGGTTTAGATAGAATTAATAAGATCATGACACTTGTCGTGTGCATGTTTATTTAAGGAATTAAGTATAGTTTAAATAAAAGAAATTTCTAGAAACTCTCGAATCTTCCAAGACCATTAAGAGTATGACACTTGTCACAATCTTGTTTATTTAAGGATTTAAGCATTTTAAGTGGATAATTCAAAAATAGAAGTTTGTAGAAGCTCTAGACTGTTCCAGAACTTGTTGGAACCACGTATTACTCAGTCAAACCTAATTAATCAATTAAAATTATGCTGAAAAAGTGCAATTACGTTTTTAATATATTCACGTATGCCGATATATCGCAGCATAGAGCCGATATATCGCCTACAGAAGATACGAAAAAACACGGCGACTTTGTACGAACGATCGAACTAGCCTCGGGAATACTGGGTGAGGTGATATATCGCCTATAGGGGCGATATATCGGCCCCACCTATGTATTTTTGAAATTTTGGTTTTTCAATTTTAAAAATAGCCTTAACCTCTTGACTAGCATCCTAATGTTTTTGACCGAGTCTTAAGCACCTGTTGAACGAATATTCAAATATTTTTCAATTAATATTCATTATTTTATTCATGCTAAAAGAAGATATTTCCACACATTGAACTCTATAAATAGGACCTAGTACCCAGCTGTTTTCTCATTCTTCAAGTTGTGTTCAGAGCCTTCAAGCTGCTAGGGTTACTATAGAGTGATAAACACTTGGGTTTGGATAAAAGCTTTATCATCTTAAGCTTTATAAACACTTGGGAAGTGAGATATAGAGTGTGTTTTCAATATCGAGATGTAGATCGGTTCTAATACATCCAAAGGTATTCATATTCTTAAGTTCATTTCTGTATGGTTCTTTAGTTTTCCTTAGTTTTCTTTACTGAAATCCTAACTCATTGATTTCGATTCTTGGTTAGGTATTTAAGTTCTTTCAACTTAATTTTTCTTTTCGGTAAGCTTCTTCTTGGTGGTTTAGTTCTCTTCTTTATCATCTCTTATCTTTAGAAATACTCACCATTTTTATTGTTGGTTTTAGGAGTGTTCCAAATCCAGTCCTTGTTCTCAAATATCCTGGTGTTGGTAAGGAAAATAGGATAGTTTTTATATGCTTATATGTTATGACATATATGAATATGTTTTGTAGTCTTTGGGGCTTACAGTTGCTTAGCTAGCAAACCTCAATGTATTTTGAGGCTCATAGTTGCTTAGCTAGCAAACCCTAATGTTTACCATGTACATGGGTCAGAGTTATGATATATGTTTTATAGTATATGTTTTGTAGTCTTATATTTATGTTTCATGTTATATGTGCTAGTATATTTTCCTTGCTATGCGTTAGGCTCACTCCTTTATTTTTTTTATGTATGTAGGAAAATAGATATGGGAGGAAGGATTCATGGAAGCTTGGCTTGTGTATTAAGGGTGAAGGGATTCGATGGACTGCGCGACGATTCGAGGACGAAGTTATTTTTAGCCTCTTTAAATTATGTTTTTATGTATTTTTCCCATTTAGCTTTGTAAAAAATTTCCTTTAGTTTAAAGTTATGTTTTATTTTAAAACAATGTGATCCCATACCGCTCACTTATGTATTTCAATATTTACTTTGGAGTTTTTAATAAAGTTATGAATACTCCTTATGTATGTTTTCTCAAAAATAGTGGCTATGTCTAGTAGTTTTAATGCTCCAAGGTCTTAGAAATAGTTAGGTCATTACATCATTTCTATGATTAAGTTCACAGAAATATCATTTATAAGGAACTTAGTGGGAGTTAAGGATAAAATACCGATGAGGGGTAAAACGGTAATTTGCACCATCTCGTTAGTAAGTCATCGATAGCAGATTGACTAACTATAATGGATATAACAATGGATAACGTATTTATGGTTTGGAAAATATGTTCTATGAATTCAAGAGTTCAATTACAAGTCTATAGTGGGGTCACGAGGAATTAATAAGGTAGTGAAATTATTCGTAAATAAATTAATGGTAACTTATTGGAGCTTGATTTCATGGATCCATGGTCCCTGCATCACCTTTGAGTAAATCCTCTAGAATGTCTCAATTAATTGATTTAATTATCAATTAGGATTTTTTAAAGTTGTCTAGGTCAATTTTGGAAAATTTATAGAGATATGAGATTTAGATAATAAAAGAGAATCTTTGGGTAAATTTATTAATATTAATAAATTGGTGTCAATATAAACAAATAAAATTAAATCAAGTTTCAAATTATAATTAGTTAATTTGAAAAAGGATTTAATTAATTAATTAAAAAAATAAAATAAAATGTTTTGAATTTAGGCCCAATTGGGATTTAAATTCAAAATAAAGGTATTGGGCCCAAGTCCATTTGTGGGAGCCCAAGGCTTTTATCTTTTTGTTTATTATTTTAATTAATTCAAATTTAAATTTAAATAAAGCCCATTAAGTTGCCTGTAAAATTGTTACACCTAGATTTCGAGACCAGAGGTTATGACCTCGAAAACTGGGCTTGTCAAGTGTGAGCTCGAAATGTATGAAAACATTGTATGGTCCAGCTTTAAAATCTCTGAAGTAAAACAACGACCTCATAGATGTGTAGCCTCGAGATGCTTTCGGAGTTTGAAATGGCACGATGTTGGGATATATCAGTTATCGATTGTCTTCGGATTAAGCAGTCCGAGCTTGTTAAGTGCAAGCTCGAGTGTGATAGCTTCGACAGTGTTTATCTACTCCGAGCATGTCTTGAAGTAGGGTGGCAAGTTTGCAACGGTTCCATAAGTCTTGACAGCCACAAGGCCGATTGCTGATCTCGAAGACCCAATGAGTCACCTGGGATAGCTCGTTACGTATGAACATATTTATTGTTGTATAATCCCGATATTTAAGGGATATCATTTAGTCTGTTATTCGATCTCGATTCTTATGGAATGTTTCCATGTATATAGGAGATACTACATTTAATGTCATTATTTAAATTGATATACAGAATATCTTCCCAAAATATGTGGGAGTGAACTCTGTAACCTCCCTTATAAATAGAGGAGGAATGGCCACTTGTAAAAGATCGATTTCTTTTGGCTTGAGAGAAAGCTCTCGAAAATTCATCTCTGAAGAATTTCCAGAAATCTCTAAGTCTTAATATCATAGACTCGTGGACTAGGCAGAATTAATTGTTGAACCATGTTAAAACCCTCTTGTCTTTCTTCATTATTCATTCGCTTCATAGTTTACGTTGTTTAATTGCTCTACGATTTAAGTTGACGAAAAACGGCGTCAGCAGTTTAGTGCTTTCATTGAGAGCATTAAGCAGTACGTACGTGAGTCTATTCAGTCGAAGAAGCCTCCCTGAATCAACTATGGCCGCGAATGATCCCAATGTTCCTGAGGAGGAAATCTTAGAGGAAGCTAACTACCCCCAGCGCCCTGGGAAGCAGCCTATGATGAATTCGGACCCTGATGAGAGATTTGGTTCCTCTGACTCTCGAGGACCACCAGCACCACAGGCTCCTAGGGACGATGAGGACATGTACTACAACCCTGAACGATATGTCCCTATTGTGGAGCTTGAAAATCGTCAGCTGCAAAAGCAGTTGGCGGAGGCCAGGAAACGTAACAAGGAGCTGACCAGACTGGCTGCCGAGGCACAAGCGGCTCAGCCCCCGCCTTCGCCAGAGGCCCAAGCTCCGCCTCCATGAGATGTTCATGTTCCACCACGTAGGCCTCGTGGGCGACCTCACAAAAATGCTGCCACCCGAAGAACGGAGCCACCTCCACCACCTGCAGAATGACCTGCTCCCTCAAGGCCTCGGAGAAGTACCCAGGCAGGAGCTCCTGCCAACTGAGCTGCTGAGGTACCTACCGAGATTGGGAATAACCGAGCCCCCACGGAAGCTCAAACCCAAAATCCTGGTAACATGCATAATGCTCCTGAACCAGTACAGGCAAACTTGGGACCTTCTAGGCCCTGTAATGGATGGCAGCCACCATCACCCATAAGGCACCCACCGTCGCCGCTAAGGTATTCCTCACCAACTCAGAGAAACACGCAACAGGCTCAGGGTGATAGGGAAAGGCGCGACGAGCCATATTAGTGAAGGCTCAGGAGACACTAGATCGGCCAGTATGTATGACCAGGGACACAGAAATATTGGGAATCGAAGGGATCACCCAGATTTGCGGGAGCACCTGAAAAAAAAATCGGGGTAATGATAACCCTTCGAACCCAGACCAGAGGGATCATCTCAATGGATGCAAGAATCCTGTGCAGAGGCGCAAAGCTAAAATTGTGATCAACGATAACCAGTTTCAAGCCAGACCCCTCATGGATCCAGTCCAAGAAAGGATCGAACAACTGGAAAGAGCATTCAGGCTCTTGTAAAAAGAACGAGGTAGGGATCGGGACGAAGAGTTCGACCAGGAACTCGAGCCCTTCGCCCCCCATATTTCCAACACCCCATTTCCTCAAGGATTCTGAATTCCTCATATCCCACCATTTGATGGGAATTCTGATCCATACCATCCCTTGAGTACGTTCAATAAAATTATGAGAACGAGTAACGTGGGCTACGAGCTCAGATGCCTGCTGTTTCCAGCCTCGCTCACAGGACCAGCAAAAAACTAGTTTGAAAAATATAAAAGGCATTCAATTGCTTCTTGGGATCAATTCTCTAGAGATTTTAAGAAGCAATTTAGAGCCATGATTGGAATAATGCCCGAGGCATCTGCCTTGACCAATGTCCAACAAGAGTCGAATGAAACATTGAAAAGTTACCTTACAAGGTGTAACGACCCGACTATTCTAGACCTTAGACCATTAATAACTACTATATTGATCTTAAGAAAACGTACATACAAAAACACCATAACTTTATTTAAAATTGTAAAGTAAAGGTTTAAATACATAAAAATTTCACTTAGGATATGTGATCCCATTGTTTTGAAAATAAAACAAAACATAACTTAAATAAATTTGTTACAAAATTAAGTGCGGAAAAATAATACATAGAAATCATAACTAAAAGACTTAAAAACTTCATCCTCAAATCGTATGTGCAATCCATCGATTCCATCCTGCCTCAATACACATCCCTAAGCTTCCAAGAACCTTCTCGCAGCCATAACTATTTTCCTACACATAAAAACATAAAGAAATGAGTCTAATGACCAGCAAGGAAAATCTACTACAAGCATGAAACATATACATATACATAAATTATAAACTATAAACTATAATCATATGACTATATAAATACAACATCTAGTATAATGACCATCATACTTCGTGGGACTTGCCAGCTAAGCAATCATATGCCCATAAATTTACAGGGCTAGTTATCTAAACAAGTCACATAAATTTATGTGGCTCGTTATCTAAACAATCATATGCCCAAGGAATCTACTATTGGGACTTGTTATCTAAACAAGTTATATATACATTTGTTATCTAAACATAAAATATATATATACATTTGTTATCTAAACAAAATATGTGATTGTTATCTAAACAATTCATATACTACAACAACTAACAACGTATAACATAAACATATATCAAAACATAAAAGCATACAAATTTACCCTATTTTTCTTACCAAAATACTATGATGTGAGAACAAGATCAGGATTTTGGAATACTCTTAAAAACCATAATAGAGAGGTGAGTATACTAAAGAAAAGAGATGAAAAGAATGAACTACTCCATCGAAAAGATACTTACCAACAAGAACCTCAAGTTCAAGAACTTAGATGCCTAACCAAGAATACAGAATACCGAGTTAGGATTTGAGTAGAGAAGAAATATAAGAACAATATAGAAAGGAAATAGAATTAGGAATACCTTGAATGCTTCTATGACCGAACTACACCTCGAAACCAAAATACACTATAAACCTTACTTCCCAAGTGTTTATTAAGCTTATAACGATAAAGCTTATAACCCCAACCCAAGTGTTTAACACTCTACAGTAATCCTAGCAGCTTGTAGGCTCTGAACTCAGCTTGATGAATGAAGAAATGGCTGGGTACTAGGTCCTATTTATAGAGTTCACGAATGAAAATATCTTCATTTAGCTTGAATAAAATAATGGCTTTTTTAATTGAAAAACATTTGAATAATCGTTCAGCAGAGGTTGAAGACTCGGTCAAAAATATTTTGGACTTATCAAGAGGTTAAGGATTAAAATGAGCTCGGTTTCAAAATTGTTCAAAAATCTTGCACCATAGCTGATATATCACCGAGGTGATATATCGCCTGGGCTGATATACCCGAGGCTCGTCAAGGTTGTTGTGCAAAGCTACGTGTTTTTCGTATCCCCGTATGGCGATATATCGCCTCCTAGAGCTGCGATATATCGGCATACGCTAAAATATTATACACGTAATTACACTTTTTCAGCCTAATTTGAACTGAGTAAACAACCTTGACTAAGTCCTTTAATGATTTCAAAGCTGCTGGCAAACTCTAGGATTTTCAAATATTACTCTTAATAAACTTATTCCTCAAAAATACTTAATTTCTCATTAAACATACACATGACAAGTGTTAATATCTTATTGGGTCTATCTAAACCTTATAGTATAATAAATATCACCTTCATAATCAGTCATATTAATCAAACCTTAGGTTATAATTAATATCCTTAAACGATAGGTTGAACTTATAAAATCTACAAGTGTTGCCACGAGTGTCCAACTAAGTCCCGGCTTGAACCAAAATCCACAGTCCAAAAGCATACTATAACTACTACTAGCTATTACTATTACTACTACTATCTAACTAGCTAAGTAAAGTTTTTGGACTCTACACAAGGTTCAATTTGGAGGTCGTCCGAGCTCGTGACATAGATAAAAGTGGTCATCTAGTGGCTGTTCGAGCTGGGGTAATGCCTGGAAGCCCTCTCTGGGAAGATATGCAGAGGAAACCACTGAGGTCCTTAACTGAGTTCAATCGACGAGCTCAGAGGTTTGTTAATGTAGAAGAGGCGAGGTTAGCGTTTAATATGGCCTCTCAGCCTGTAACTACAACAACAAACGTAAACTCTGCCTCGACAAAAGGGAATGAAGAATTAAACGCTAACCTCCTATGGATAACCCTTCTAAAAGAATGAAGAATGAAGGGAATAATTCATAGGCAAAAGGGGGGAAGAAGAAGAAAGGGGAACGATATTTCTCCGTGTACAAAGTGTACACCAAGCTGAATGGGTCTCAGGAGAATATTTACCTGGCTAATGAAAACCAGGTCCCTTTCAGGCGTCCAAACCCCATTAGGAACCAGAAAGCAAAGAGAGACTCCAGCAAATACTGTAGATTCCATAGAGATATCAGACATACAATCGATGAATGCATGCAACTAAAAGATGAGATTGAAGGCCTGATCTCGAGAGGATATTTCAGGCAATATGTTTGAAACCAAAATCCTAATCAGGCTTCTACCAGTCAGAGGGCAGCTGCACCACCGCCTGCCCAAAACAATAATTCCCGAGCAAGAGAGGACGAGCGACCCCCTCCGATTGATGGAGAAGATGTTGTAACCATCTCGGGGGGACCTCATTTCGCAGGATCAGGCAGGAACGCCCAAAAATGATATGTGAATAAGCAAAAAACAAGTGACGGGTCCCCTTACAAACCCGAACCCAGAGCTCCAAAACACCAGAGGGTTGAATCTCAACCTATAACTTTTAATGAGGACGATACATCTCATGTGCAGTTTTCGCACAACGACCCGCTGGTCATCACCCTTCAGCTCACGAATAAGAGGGTTGACCGAGTCCTGGTTGATAACAGGAGCTCAGTGAATATCCTCTATAAGGCCACCTTAGAAAAGATGGGACTCATTCTTCGTGACCTAAAGGCCTGTGCAACGACATTATATGGATTTTCAGGAAAAAGGATTGCCTGTATGGGATCCATCGAACTCCCTGTAACCTTGGGAGACTACCCGGTCTTGACAACCAAGATGATGGAATTCATTGTAGTGGATCTACCATCGGCCTACAACATACTACTCGAGAGACCAGCCCTATTAGGGTTGGGGGTAGTTTTGTCTGTAAGGCACTTGGCCATCAAGTTCCCGACTTCTAGTGGCATCAGGACACTGAAAGGAGACCAGCTCGCAGGGAGGGAATGCTATAGCATTTCCATTAGAGGAAAGAAACATAAAAGTGCACAAACACTTGTCATAATTCAGAATAAGGATGGAACAGTCTTTGAGATAGACGAAGAAATTGATCCGAGAATAGAGGAAATAGCTGACCTCGAGCCATTAGAAGAGCTCGAAGAGGTCAGGCTCAAGGAAGTAGACCCCCCGAAGACAGTGAAGGTAGGGAAGAACCTTCTAGAAGAAACAAATAGCAATTAATTTGCTTTTTGAAAAAGAACCAGGATTTTTTTGCATGGTCGCATTCGGATATGGTAGGGATAAATCCGAATGTGATAAGCCACGCTCTAAATATTGACAAAAGCTTTCCGCCGAAGCAGCAAAAGCGAAGACTCCTGGATGACGACAGGAAGAAGGCCCTAAAGGAAGAGGTCAACAGGTTGAAGGCAAACTGATTCATACGAGATGCCTTCTACCCCAATTGGGTTGCCAACCCGGTGCTAGTCCCAAAACCTAACAGGATATGGCGTGACCTGTATTGATTACTCAAACCTCAATAAGGCCTATCCTAAGGACTACTTCCCTCTACATCGAATCGACCAGCTCGTAGATGCCACAGCTAGGCATGGACTTATGTCATTCATGGACGCTTATTCTGGATATAACCAGATCGCCATGCAGGCCCCAGACCAAGAGCATACGAGTTTTATGACAGACAAAGGACTGTATTGCTACAATGGCATGCTGTTCGGACTAAAGAATGCTGGAGACACTTACCAACAGCTCCTAAACATGATGTTCTCCAAACAGATTGGTAATAACATGGAAGTTTATGTTGATGATATGTTAGTTAAATATAAACATAACAATAACCATGTCGACGACCTTGAAGAATGCTTTGTTGTGCTACGAAGGTATGACATGAAGCTCAACCCCCAGAAGGGCTCTTTTGGAGTATCGTCAGGAAAGTTCCTAGGCTTCACTGTAAACGCCCGGGGAATAGAAGCTAATCCTGACAAGATCCAGGCTTTAATTGATATGCCATCACCTCGAAAGCATAAGGATGTCCAAAGTTTGACTGGGCGGATAGCGGCACTAAGTAGGTTTAACTCGAAATCTACAGATCGCTGTCTTCCATTTTTCAACCTTTTGAGGGGAGGTAAAAAATTTGAGTGGACAAAAGAATGGGAGCTAGCTTTTTAGGAGCTCAAGAAGCACCTCGTGGAACCTCCCATCTTGTTGAAACCTCTCACGGGGAAAGTTTTGTACCTATATCTTGCTACAACCGAGCACGCCATTAGCGTCGTGCTCGTCCGAGAAGAACAGAAGGTGCGAAAGCTAGTATACTATGTTAGCAAAAGGTTACTGGGGGCAGAATAGAGATAAACCTTAATGGAGAAGTTGGCTCTCAACCTAATTCACTCATCTCAAAAGCTCCGACCCTATTTCCAGGCGTACCCCATCCATGTGTTGACCAATCAACCACTAAGACAAGTCTTATCCAAGCCAGAAGCGTCTGGCCGATTACTAAAATGGACAGTTGAACTTGGACAATTTGAGATAACCTACCATCCGAGAACAACCATAAGAGAAAAGACCTTGGCAGACTTCATAGTGGAATGCACTGGAGTGAATAACGATGAAATTATAACCCCAGCCTGCGAGCTGTGGAAACTTTATGTTGATGTGTCTTCCAATGGAAATGGATCGGGGGTAGGAATAATACTGATCACCCCAGCAGTATGATGACCTTCCGAGCTAACTATGATGACCTCCCCATGGCCATTCGCAATCTGGGGAATCAACCTCATAGGCTAGTTGCCAAGTGGCAAAGGCGGAGTCAAATACGCAGTAATCGCAGTAGATTACTTTACAAAGTGGACTGAGGCTGAACCTCTGGCGACAATTACCTCAAAAAAATTCTTGGACTTTGTTGCGATAATTTTGCTATGCAAGTGCACACAGTCGCAAATTCGTAATAAATTGGTAAAACCAAGTATCGTCCTCAAGGACTGAGTTATCAATTACCAGTCAATTAATTTCTTTTTCTATTTGATGAATTGAAATTCTTGATTTTTGTAAAATACAGCAAAAGAACCAATAAAGTGCAGAAATAATAATCGACAATTAAATAGAATAATAACTAATAGTAAAACTTTTAATTTAATCACTGAGAAACAATTAGGATATTCAATCTCATCAACTATCCTTCCTATTATTCCCTAATGCAAAGTATGAATTCTTCTTATTTTTACCTAATTCAATTAACACGTTGAAACAGCAGCCTATAATCATACTATGAATTATAAACTCAACCTAGCTGACAATTTCCTATATTTCTATGGTAAATTGAACCACAAAGGTAGCATTAAATTCCACAACTTAATAACAGTTACACAATAAATTCAGATACTTTCGTTCTAAATTATAATTATGTCCAATATAACCAAAGCATAATTAAATCTCACTTCTCAGATTTTGACTTAAAAACATATGAATGTGACTAAAGATGGCCAATCAATAATCACTCTATAAGAACAGATTATATGGAATTGAAGAAGATTGAAGAAGAGGAAATTAAAATTGCATTAGGTCATAACAGAAATTCAAGTGATTCAATTGAACATCCTAAATAGAAAATTAGTTCATAGTCATAGTACTAATCAGAACAAAAACTAAAGATAACATCAGGAAGAAAAACATATAAAAAAAATACTCTAAGCTTCAGCCTCCCAAAACCAGAACTCCTCCTTTGTCTGTACCTCCCTATTCTCTCCTTTTCACAATCTTAAAACCTAAGATTTCAAAAATTAAAGAAGCGGGCCGCGGCTCTACATGCACTATGCCGCGGCCCTATTACAAATTCTGGGCAGGAGGTCCTTTTCATGCCGCGGCTCTCTGAAGCATATGTCGCGACCCGCATCGTCGAATTCTGGGCAGATTGCCCATCTATGCCGCGGCTCTATCTAGCCATGCCGCGGCCCGAAGACTTCCTGAAAAACAATGCTTCTGTTTCCCACCTAGCCGCGGCTCCCTTTTGCTCATGCCGTGGCTCTTAAGGGAAATCTCATTTCTTCAAGTTTTCATCCCAAAATTTCACCAACACTTCCAAATTGTGTTGAGAACCATTCTTGATCAAAATATAATGGAAAAATCGGTTATTTCTTCCCTTTCTTTGGCATTTTCTTCCACATGCTCAATTCTTCCTGATATTCACAAAAACAACCAAACAAAGCATAAACCCGCGCTAAAACAAGGAAAAACAAAATAAAAGACTACTAAAAACATCACCAAAACATAATAAAAACTAGACTCATCAGACTTCCTAGTAAAAAATATCATCTCCCGATATGGAATGCCAAAGAAGTTAGTGTCCTATAACGGTACTCAATTCGATAGCGACTTGTTTACCAACTTTTGTGAGAAAAATGGGATAATAAATAGTTTCTCCTCCGTGGCCCATCCCCAAGCGAATGGCTAGGTCGAGGCTGTAAACAAAACCCTGAATAGTTCTCTGAAGAAAAAGTTGGAAGAAGCTAAAGGGAAATGGCCTGAAGAATTGCCCCAAGTTTTCTGGGCATATCGAACCACAGCCCGTACTTCAACGAGACATACCCCTTTTTCTCTGGCATATGGATGCAAGGCTATGCTACCAATTGAGGTCGAAATACCCACCATTCGAACCCACGCTTATGATCAAGCCTCAAACCAATCCCAGCTCGAAGTAAGTTTGGACCTGATTGAAGAAAGAAGGGACGAGGCACAGCTAAAAAATGTTGCATACCAATAGCGAGCTACCCAGTATTTCAATAAAAGGGTTTGAGATAGAAAATTCGGGGTAGGAGATTTGGTGCTTAGGTCTGTGTTGTTGGCAACACAGGATCCAGCTGCTGCCATGCTCAGGCCTAATTGGGAAGGACTTTATTAGATCGAATCAGTTTTCCGACCTGGCATCTACAAGTTGGCAAGATTGAATGGGAATTTGGTACCACGAGCATGGAATAACGAACATTTGCGTCCTTGCTATCAATAGTATAGGAACAGTGACACCTACAACCATGTTTGTTTATCTTTCCTATGTTTTTGTTAATAAATTGTTCAATTTCAAATAAACCTCATTTTCATTTGATTATGTTGTATTTTTTGCAAACTCTTTTGATTTAATAACCTATGGTCAAACTCATAGGATATTTAGGGGGCATTAAAGGTATATATATACTGTTGACTTGAAAAATTAAACTAGCATATACGAAAAGCATAAAAGTGTTTGGATATAACCAAATACGTGAGCTAAGATAGTTTGGACATAACCAAATTATTAAAAACATATAAGTGTTTGGATACAACCAAATACGCGAGCTAAGATAGTTTGGACATAACCAAATTATTAAAAAATAAAAGTGTTTGGATACAACCAAATACACGAGCTAAGATAGTTTGGATAAAACCAAATTATTGAAAAATAAAAGTGTTTGGATGTGTTGACCCTCGTTTTGGTCAACTGACACGGAGTCAAATGCTTGATGTAGTGGAAAGTATTGAATAAGATCTAATGGAAAGAAAAAATAAACAACACAACGATTTATAGTGGTCCGGCCCCAAGAATAGGTAATGACCTACGTCCACTTAGGCTATTATTGATATTGATTCTCAAAGGGATGATCAAAGAACTAGGGTTCTATGAGTTTCACAAACCTTCGAGGGATGAGTAATACAACCGAAAGATAATAGCCAAAATTCTCTTCTAAAGCATAAACCAAAGTTATCCAAAAGTCCCTCCCTTGAGCTATATCTTCTCTATTTATAGGCTCAAGGTGGGTTACAAGAATAAATCAAAGATATTTTCTCCTAATTAATCGGATAATCAGGTATAAAGGGAAGTAATCTCGGATATGATTACAACTGTACAAGATTACTCAAAGATATACGGAGTATACGACCAGTCTGGTCGTATATAAAACTCAAATGCTGTGTCAGGGGAACATCCCTGATCAATGATTGAACAGAACCTCTGCCAGGTGTAAGCCACGTGTTAAAAATGTTTGCCACATCATCCGCACCTGCTTTTTGGATAACATTTGTCCCCCAAGTTTATTTATTACGACCAGCAATAAATAAAATTTAGGAAAATGACCCTTCGATTAACCCACCAAATCTGTTAGAGTAGTTCGTGCCTCCTTGATAAAAGTGACCTACCCACGTCCAATCATGCCCTTTCAGTTCCTAAGTAAACTTTTGACGGCTACCCCGCTTCCCCGTGTTTCGAAAAAAGGGTAACTTATGATTGCCTCTTTTTAACATATCTCAGACAATTTATATATAGCCTTCAAAATTACTTCTTCACCTTTTACAAGCTATCTCTTTATCAAGAACACTCCAAGAACTCCCAAGACAGAGCCCAGAAATTTCTCTGAAGTTCGTCTTTCCTTGCTTCCGGAATCTGTTGCTCACGCTCCTAGAATCAAAGTTTCTCCAAGACTTCCCAATCTTCATATAGGTAAATTTTAGAACTTTTATACCTTTTATTGTGTTGTGCAGGTCTGTTTATGCTAGCTTTTTAGGCTCTGAAACAGTGTCGTGTTCCTGGGTAGAAATATAGAAAATTGGACGTTTGCTGATTGATGTTAGATATGGTAGAGTATACTTTCTTTGTAGGGGTTATGAATCAGTTTGATAGTCGAGATCATAGGTTTAGGACGTAAAATCGAAGTAAAGATTCGATTTTTACACTAGCTGAAAAATTGGGGTTTTCCCGTCCTTACTGGAGTTGAAAAAGCTATTTTTTTTAAAAAAAACTTTTTACTTTCACTTTTTGATCTGTTTTTCAAACTGTTTGTATGAAAATTTCAATTTTTCGTTAGAATGTTGTTGTATAAAAGTTAGAATTTTGTACATGAACACTGTTATTCTAACCGGCTTCTTAGGCTCTTCTTCCTCACCTCCCCCTTTTTCTGTTCGCAGCTTTTAATGCCAGATTTCTAGGGAGGTAAGAGGCCAATCGATGATGACTTGCTTGCACAGTTGCTTGAGGGTGAAGAGCAAACAGCTCAGTGAATCCAAGAGATTCCTTTTTCGTGAATTTCTCCAAGACCTCAACCAACTCCTGCCAGCATGGCCTGCACCAAGTCTACCGCCAAAAATAGGAAAAACCCTTCAAACCCACCAGCTCAGCCTAGCCCGCAGGTTGGGATTCCCTCAACCAGTGGTCGAGATAATAATGTCCCCAACCCTCGTATCCAAGTCAGGGACCGTCTGCAGCATTCGGTTCTTCCTGACGTTGACTGGTATCTTGCCCCACTCAGTCATGTAACCTCTAGGATGTTGGCCAACTACTTCAGAAAATACGACCTTTCTGGGGTAACCCTCAAACTCCCTACCACGGATGAGAAGGAAAATTTTCCTGGAGGCATTTTTAGCACCTGGTTGAGGTATCATATAGAGGTCGGGGCTACTCTTCCTCTTCATCCATTCTTCCAAGGGGTGGTGAACTATTTCGGAGTCGCCCCTTTTCAAATCACACCAAATGGATATAGAATGCTTGCTGCACTCTATATCATTTATAATCAGAAAAAATGGCCTGAGCCTAGCCCTCACGAGGTCAATTACCTTTTTGACCTTAAGTCCAACCCCCAACAGTCCGGTACGGGGTTCTTTCACTTTTTTCACCAGGAGACCAGCCGAACCTTCCTGAGTGACACAACCTGTAACACCCCAAGTTTCTAATAAGGTTTAGGACATTGATTAGCGTGCCTGGAGGGAAATAAGTGAATTAATATGATAATATATGAATTTAAATGAATATGTGATTAGAATGCATGTTTAGGTGGTATAAATATGCATGTGGGCCCCGTTTGCATGATAGGGGTAAATTGGTAATCTTAGCCCGTTGAGGGCATAAATATGATAATTGTATTATGTGGTTTGTACCACGTGGGTGTGGCGATATTAATTTGATGCACATGCCGAGACGGTCCTAGAGAGCTAGATAACTCAAAAGTCGCAACGGGATTTTATACCCGGCCGGGAGGAGGCTAGGGGTAATTTAGGGAATTTTGTGAGTTGAGTTGAGGATTTGTGGTTAATGGTTATTGGTGATTGAGTAACCTGGGTAACCATTAGTAACTGCTGGGAGTAACAAGTTTAGGTGGAAGAAATGGTAGAATTGTAATATAGGGGAAAGGACAAGAGTGCCATTGAGGTTTAGTTAGGAGAGGATAACTATGGGAGGATAGGATAGTAATTTGGCAAGGTAAAGAACCTTCAGCTGAGGGAAAAGAGTCATCCACGTTTTACACTTAGGCATTATCTTGTTCTTGCTGAAATTGAAAGGAAACCTAGAGGAGGAAAGGGAAAACTAAGGGCAAACCTCTTGGGATCAAGAAGAGAACTTAAGCTAAGGGAACTTGGAGGATTACTCGGTGAATTGAGGTAAGTAAAATTATGTGTATGTGTTGTGGGATTCAGCTAAGAGTATCATGGAATTGGAACTGAGTTATGTGCTTTGCTTAGAACTTTTGGGATAAATTGAGGTTAGGTTCAGCAGGAGGTTGTGGCTTAAGCTTGGGACTTGATTGGGAAGAGCAGCTCAAAGTTGAACTCTTGATTGAGGTAAGGATTTTAAATATGTTTGAATTTTCATATCTAATAAGGTTTAGGAATTTGGAGGTCTAATTTACATCCTACTCGAATTATGGTTTGAGTTTGGAGAGCTAATGTTAAATTTCTGAAATCTTAAACTTAAGTGTGGATTTTGAGTGTAAGTGAGTAAGTGAGCTTGTTGTTGAGGTTTATAGTTTGTTAAATGGTTTTTTTGGGGATTTAAACTGATTTTGGGGTTGGGTATATGTTGGGGGTGAATTGGGAGTGTTTTGGCTCGGGGAAAACGCAGAGGAAATAACCCAGATTTCTGGGTTCGCGAAGGAGTGCCGCGGCTCTGTTCTTGGGTGCCACGGCGCGAGGCTGCTTCAGGACAGGGGAAGGCTCTCTGACTTGCTGGGCGCCGCGGCCCTCTAGGGCAGCGCCGTGGCGCTAGGCCATTTTCAGAACATGAAATTTTGCAATTTTGAGCTTTTGCTCCGGGGGTTCGGGGGATGTTTCCGATGTATTGTTTTAGGAATTTGGGGATTCTGAGAGTGTGGGATTGGCCCCGGGAAGTGGTTTTAGATTGGTTAGCATTAAAGGGTGTTTTACATGTGTTGTGACTAGGTCTTTGGAGAGGCTCGGGTTAGAGGACCGTGCTCGCGGCCTTGGTGCATCAGAAAGCTCGGGATATAGGTAAGAAAACTGTAGCACCCGTAGAGCAGGGCTTGGGCCCATGGTTTTGTTGCAGGGCGCGGCCCTAGATTGTATTATTGCTATGATGTAGCATTAAATGAATGATTAAATATTTTATTGTTATTTTAGAATGCTAAACATGGTAATAGCAAGGTGAACGGCAAAGGGGCCGGAAACGGCGAAGGCCGAGAACGGCAGTGGGGCCAGGAATACCACCTAGCACATGGAGTGCTTATGGTTAGGGTGAGACCCCAATGGATACATGGGATATCCTTACGGTGTAGACCGAGATCCCAGGCTTTAGTAACGCTTCTGGGACGGCATGGCCGTATATGTGTTTAAGCCTTATGGACTGTCTGACTAGATATGAGTTATCTGCTATAGTGATTGTATGTTGTGTATATGTTATGTGCTGTATGAGTTTTCTTGCTGGGCTTCAGCTCACGGGTGCTCTGTGTTGCAGGTAAGGGCAAAGAGAAAGTCAACCAGCCATGAGTACGGAGAGCGTGGGGGCGGCGCGTACATGTTTGGCCTGCCCGACTGCTTGGGTTGGGGATATTTTTTAGAAATGGCTGTAAAAACCCTAGTTTTGATGGTTAATTATTTATAAACTTGTTTTGAGTTGTAAATATTTTATAAACCGAGTTCTGGGATCCCGAATGTAAAACTCTTGAACTTTTAATGAAATAGAGTACTTTTTAAAGATTACAGCCTAGACTTCTATATAATCACACTTTTACTCTAAAACCTCATTTAGCGAGTTAATTGCACATTTTTAAACCCCATTAGTAACGACTCTAAGGTAGTAGGGCGTTACACAACCCATATTTCAAATGTGGGGAAATATAGTCAGGAGTATTTCCTCATGCCAGACATGGTTGTAGATAACCTGGCTGTAATGCCTCAAATTTCCTAATAGGATTTAGGACCTTGATTAGGAGGTCGGGAGGGAAATAATCACTTTATTATGTTATTAATTGATAATATGCATGTTTAGGTGTATTAAATATGCATGTGAACCCATTTCTGAGTGATTGGGTGATTTTCATATTTTGGCCATTTAGGGCATATTTGGCATTTATGTGATATGTGTGTGGTGCTGTATTACTGTTTGGTTATGCTAGGGTTACTCAGCACAAGATGATCCTAGGAGGTAAGCTAGTGGGAAGTCACAACGGGACTTATTCTTGACTCGGAGTGAGTCAAGGGGTATTTAGAGCATTACCGGGTTATTGGGTAATGGGAATTAATATTTGGTGGTAAATTGGGATTTAGTAAGATTAGGGGGAAATTATGGAGGTTTTGACTATTTTGCCCCCAGGAGTGTTTTCGGGACCCCGAGTGTTAGGATTTGGTTGAGCCTACTTAAGCTTGAAGTAACCTTTTAAAAGAATAAAAAGAACGTTATGTACGTTCTCTCTCCCTTAAAGTTTCCTTTTCGTCTCCCGATCGTGTTTTTGAAGATAACTTGAGTTCTAGGACTCGGATTCAAGTTAGGATCGAGGCATAGTGATCCTAGGAAAGATTAGAAGCTTATTAACCGAAGGATTTAGCTGGAAACAACTCAATTGGAGGTAATTCAAGTTTTAAGTTTTTTCAAAGTTTTTAAGCTTGAATTAGATTTTGTGTTTTGATGAGTTTTTAATTGATTTGAGACTTGGGTTTTATGGGTTTTGGATCATGGGGATGTTTGGGAACTTTGATTTTGGGATTTGGAGATGTTTGGATAGGTTTTTGGAAGGTTTTAAAAGTGGAAAAATGAAGAAAAGTGGCTGGTGCGAAGTTGGGTCGCGGCCCTAGCTTGATAAAGGTGGAGGAGGCTCTGTCAGGGGGGTGGGCCGCGGCATGGTCCTTGGAGGGGCGCGGCCCATAAGGGAAAAGTTTCTCAAAAGTGTGTTTTTGTGATGGAAACTTAACTCTAAGGGCCTGAGATCGATCCTACTACTTAGTTGAGTGAGATTCGATGTCCCAGAGGCTTGGGTTGGGTTTGGAAGTATTTATTTACTCATTTTGATGAGGTTTTATATTATGGTTATGACTAGGTTATCACTAGAGACTTGGAATCAGGGTCGTGCTTGTGGCTCGTTTATTGGTAACCTGTGCTTGGACCAAAGGTAAGAAAACTGCACCCCATATGTGACATGCATGGTTATTCTTGATGCATGTTGGATGTTTAAAGGTAAACATTGATAGCATATTGAATGCTTAGCAATCTTGCTCATTTGCATATGGTTATTATTGAGGCATGCTGGATGATTAAGTGTGATGCATGTGGTGCACGAGAAACATGTGATTAGGGCATGCCATGAATATTGAATGTGAGATTGTTCAGAGCTTGAGACTCTGTGTGTATGCATGATCTTAATTGTGCAAGTAATTGTTAAGTAACCATGTTGAATGCCCTGTATTTGGATATTAAACATATGATATATGTTGGTAGCATTGCTTACTTGTGCATGGCCCTGATCACTCAGATTTGGCATTGGTCGTGTGTTACTGACCTGGGAGCCAGTAACGGCATAAGCATCATGAACACTGGGCTGATAAAAGATTTGATCTAATCGACATTCTGCATTAGATGACTCAACAAGAGCATTAATGCTGGACCGACCTCAAGTTCGATGAAAACTAAAAGCGCTTGTGTGACTTACCCATCAGTCATTCATCTGTTAAAGCTAGTGACTTACCCAACAGTCACTCATCTATTAAAGCTAGTGACTTACCCAACATTCACTCATCTGTTTAAGCTAATGACTACCCATCAGTCACTCATCTGATTAGAGCCATTGCAGGAAAGCCCAGATAACGGTTTCGTTACACGGCTGTGGGCACCGAGCCCCATAGTGACTTGCTTGCCAGTCACTCAGTATGGTTAACAGAACCTCAAAGTGATATTCACTCATCTGTTGAGAGCTATAAGCTCTGTATGATCATTTTGATCATCATATGCATGGCTTTGGGTGCTGAGCCCCGTAGTGACTTGCTTGTCAGTTACTCAGTATGGTTTACCAGAACCTCTAGTGCTTAATCACTCATCTGATTAGGATTGACTTGATAGTCATCCAATCAGAAGGGCAGGATTTCTTATCCAGGATACCCCAACATTGTTTGAATTTATTTGCATGCTTGATTAAAGCTATGTTTGCTAGGCATGCCATATATGATTTGATATCATAATATGATTGTTCATGAGCATATTGGGTTTTCTTGCTGGGCTTCGGCTCACGGGTGCTATGTGGTGCAGGTAAAGGCAAAAGAAAGCTGGACCATCCTTGAGTTGGAGAGCTTAGGTGATGATGTATACATATGCAGACCTCGACCGCCACAGCCAAGGTCTGAAGGAAAGGAACTAGGGCTAAACCCTGTTTTGCCGCTTAGATCGGCTGGTTGTAAATATTTTGTTGTAATAAACCTTTAAATTATATTTTTGGGATCCCAATGTATACAGTAAACGTTCTAGTGAAACATTATATCTTAACCAAAAATTTTAATCCCTAAACCGCTAATCATACTTAGTTACACGTTTATGGCGAAATGACTCGGATAGGGAGTTTAGCACTGTGTGCAATGTGCACCGTAACGGTCCCTGGAGTTTAGGGCGTTACACTGGCCTTCACTCGAGGAGGTAAAAGTATTTTTCCACTGGTCACTGTTTTTACTTAGCCTTTTTCCTTGTATTTTTTCTGAAACTTCTTGTGTTTTTCAGGCCCCTGGTTGGGACCAGAGCCAACACCAGACATGGTGTTGAGGTCTGCCATGTTGGCCAGCATGACAGACGCTGAGAAGAGCGTCAAATCTCTGGTCACCGAGGCCAACTTGAGGCTAGTTGGCCTCCTGGCCCCTCACCAGGTTGTGAGGGAATCTGCGGCAGGAAGTGCCACTGCCGAGGAAAATCCCGAGCAGCAACCGCCAGTGTCTCCTCCCTGGCGGAGACCAACTGTGGTTACAATCAGGGAACCCATCGGCACTCCCCCAGCAAAAAGGTCTTCTGCCCCCAAAGGAAAGGGAAAACAAAAGGCGACCGAGCCCGTCATAGACTTAGATGAGTCCTGTGACGAAAATGGTACAATTATTTCATTCCTAGATAGCTTGCAAATTCCCTGTCACTTATTTGACGGGGACGGCAATTTTACATATACTCCAAACCTAGGGCTAGACTTCTTCATGCCAGAGAGTGAGTGTATGACTAGTAGAGTCAATAGTATAGCGACCAGTAGTAATAGCTCGGGTATTGGACTTTACAGTTTCTCTTTATTTCTTTTCTGATGCAACATAATTTGTCATCCATTTTTGGATCACTGCTTGCATGTTTACTTCTTTTGCAGAAATGGCCTCCGCCAACGTCTTTGACATCTACAGTACCCATGAGGAAGAAGAAGTCCCCCTGGTTCACAGGAAGAAGTCATCTACGCGACATGATGGGGAGTACAGCCAAATGCCTTCGGCCAAGAGGAACCAAGCCTCAGGTCCTTCGGTAGACGGGCCTCCTGCCCAGGATACCGAATAGCATCCTCTCGAGCAGGAGGTTCCACCATCGCACGCTCCAACTGCCAAAGCTCCATCACCCCCAGCCCTTACCGAACAAACACAACAGGCTGGGGGGGTTTCTCCTAGGACAGATCTGTCACACCGTGCCCTGAGGTCTGCCAAGGACCGCCTAGCCAAAATTCTTAAACATGATCGCTGGAAAGAGGCCATGGTGGGGACAGAGGAAATGGGGGTCGATCAGATCATCAACAGGGCCCTGAACAAGACTGCTACTGTAAGCATCTTACTTTTCTTTACTTATAATCAGATTTCTCTGAAGTCTGTCTAACATTTATTTTTGCGCAAGCCATGCTAACTTTAACGACTGTCCGTCTGCGTTCGGGTGCCATCATCGAGCAGTCCCGTGTTCGAGAGTTGAAGTTAATGGAGGAGCTTCAAGCCGCGGAAGGCAAGGCATGCGGGGAGCTGGAAGTGGTGACCCAGCAAAAGGACTCTTTAGCTGCGAAGCTGGTGGAAAAACAGGGCTCTCTAGAAAGTGCTAGGAAATAAAGAGAGGAGTACCAGGAGGTTAACCGAACCCCCTGGCGCGAAGTCAAAAGGCTCCAGGGGGAGAATCTTGAGAAGGATAAGAGCATTTCCAGCTTGAAGAGCCAAGTGGAGCAATTATAGCTCATGATCGCCAAAGACCTCGAAAGGTACAAGAATGCGACACTTCGATGCTTCTATGATTTCTGGAAGCATAACCAAAGTGCCAACTTCGACTACCTTCCAAAGGATGCCAGGAAAGCTGAGTTGGCTCGCTGCGCTGCTCGTCTGGCTGCCGAAGAAAGCGCCAGAGTTCCTGCCTCCCCTAAGATTTCCCTGGCCACGGGGATGGATGGAGGGGAAGCTTTAGAAGATGCAGTTAACCAAGATGCTCCCCAAGATCCTCCTGCCGCTCCTTAGCTTGTTTTTTCCTTATTTTCTTTTTCTTACATGACCCACGGGTCATGATGTTAAGACAATATTTATTTTCTTATTGTTGCATGGGCAGCTTTTCCTTTTAAACTTAACATTTACATCCGAGCAGTACTGCTCGCTGTGTAAAAGAATTCTTTTGATATTATAATATTTTTGCTTTATTATAACATCTGTTCGCATGACTGAACTTAGCTGTAACGACCCAAATTAGCTAATAAGGCTTAAGGGCCTTGATTAGCGTGCCAGGAGGGCATGATGGGATTTATGTGTGATTTCATGAATTAAATGCATGATTATGATTTAAAGCATGTTATATGACTATTTGTTAGCTGAGATGCATGACTATGTATATTAGTATGCATGTAGGCCCGGATCGTGTTAGAAGGGCATAATTGTAATTTTGGCCATGTTGGGCATAACTGCATTGTTGTGTGATGATTGTTGAGACCACGGTGGTATGTGGGTGTTTCAGTGATTTGTGACTCGAGACGATCCCAGTGAGCAGGCTAGCGGAAAGTCATGACGGGAATTTATACCCGGCTCGGGGCGAGCCTGGGGGTATGAACAGGAATTCAGAGAATAGATTGAGATTTATTTTGATGATGGGGGATACTTATTTGGTGTTTATCAGGTGTTGGAAGGTAGCGGGAAAATATTAGAGACACTTGAGGATTAGCGGGAATTGGGTAAAATGACTAAAATGGCCCTATTTGGACAAAAGGATTTAGAGTTAAAAGGAAGAGCATTTTGGTCATTTGGCTTTTTAGAGAATTATTTTGAGGCTTTATACACTAGTGGATTTTGTAGAAAAGAGGGAAGGATGAAAAAGAAAGGAAGAAAGGAAAAGGAAAGAAAGAAAAGAGAGAAAAACAGGTGGGTTTTTCCAAAGGGTCGGTTTGTGCATTTTTGCACCATTCCGCTCCATTTTTCTTGGGGCAAAGCTCGGTGGAGAGCTAGGATAGGCTGAGCATCGAGGACCTTGGGTTAGACTTGAAGATTTGGCAAGAACACATCAACTTTTGAGGTAAGTTTTAGAGATTTCAGTTTTAAGGGTTTTGATGGTTTGAGCTGTGTTTTGAACTGAGTTGATGGGAATTTTAGGGAATTTCTGGGCAAGCTTTGAGGATGAACAAGCTAAGGAGGTCTAGGGTTGAATCAAAGTTGAAATTTGCATTAATGGTATGATTTCTAAGACTCTATCCTTGTGGTTTGCATGAATTTCTGGTTTAGGGTTGTTCATGGTAGATTTCGAGATTTGGGATAAATTTTCTTGGGATTTGAGGATTTGGGATGCTTGGGATGAATGGAGAGTGTTCATAAGCTTGATTTTGAGTTTGGTAAAGATTTGGGGAAGTTTGGATTGAGATTGGTTGGAAGAAATCGCAGAAATGCGATTTTGGGTTTTCTGGGCTGCAACTAGCGCTACAGCGCTAGTCAGTGGGCGTTGTAGCGCTAGTCCCTGTTTCTGGAGGGGTGTTCTGCTTGTAGTGCTACAGCGCCCTCTTTAGAGCGTTGTAGCGCTACACTATTCACAGAGGTGAATTTTTGGGTTTTTGATGAGGGATTTTGACCTAGGGTTCGGGGCTTGATTCCGCCACTTTGTTTTGGGGATTTAGGACTTCCCGGGGGCTCGGGATTGGTCCCGAGGCTAGGTATTCAGACTTGGGGTTCGGTGTTGACTTTGACCTATGTTTGTGCCTAGGTGTGCGCTAAGGCTCGAGTGGGATCGTGCTCAAGGAGTCAAGTGATCTAAGCTTTCAAATCGGCAGGTAAGAAAACTATAACACCCGTAGGATAGGGCATGGGCCCATAGTATGATTGCGGGGCGCGGCCCTATGTTGCATGTTGCATGATGAGATGATTGCAGGGTGCGGCCCTATATTGCATCACATGTTAGAGTGCAGAATTAAATGAATTAATATTTGATTGCATGTTGTTGTGTTATATTATATGTGTGATTATAATGGAATGAACGGCAAGGGCCGAGAGCGGCGTAGGCCGGGTACGACAGCGGGGCCGGAAGTAACACCTAGCACATGGGATGCTATAGTCAGGGCAGGGCCCGGTGGATACATGTGTTATGCTATAGTCAGGGCGGGGCCCAGTGGATACATGTGTTATGCTATAGTCAGGGCAGGGCCCGGTGGATACATGTGTTATCCTTACGGTGTGAACCGATACCCCAGGCTTCGGTAAGGCTTCTGGGGCAGCTTGGCCGTGTTTGCTTAGTCTAATGGTTGACTTGTTTATCTGTGGACTATCTGATATGGTTAACTGTATATTTGCATATGTTATGTTCTGCATGAGTTTTCTTGCTGGGCTTCGGCTCACGGGTGCTCCGTGTTGCAGGTAAGGGCAAGGTCTGGGTCAACCAACCATGAGTACGGAGAGCGTGAAGCGACGCGTACATGTTTGGCCTGCCCGACTGCTTTGGTTGGGGGTTTATTCGAAAATGGCTGTAATAATCTATGATTTTTATAACTGATCAACTGTAAACTTGTTTCAAGATGTATATAGTTTTCAAACCTTATTTCGGGATCCCAAATGTTTAATACTAGAAGTTTTATTGAAACAACGCATTTTTCTAAGATTACAGCCTTAACTTTTAATTAGTCACACTTTTGTTTCAAAACCTCGGTTAGCGAGTTCATTGCACACTGTTTTGTCTTAAAACTCACTTAGTAACGGCTCTAAGGAAGTAGGGCGTTACATTAGCATAGTACTTTGGTTTGATTTAACAAAATATAAAATTTTGAAAAATACTATAAGTACCGTAGCATGCTTTCACTTATTTTGCTCATGTGTTTACATACCTTTTGGTATGCTTTGCTTTCTATGTACCTTATATGCCCCCCAAGTAATCAAGGAGCTTTAGGTCCTTGGTCACTTGTCTTGACCAAAACTTGTACGAACATTACTGCTTGGTATAAAACATGAAAATTGTAATACAGCAAAACAACACACGTAATGAGGAAATACTTGTAAAAAATTACAAAGTTTGGCAAGAATGACTGGCTGTGCACAGTCCCTTATAATTCTCGTATTTAAATGGACTAAACATGTCTTTACGAGTGATCTTTAAAAACTATCTTACACTTATAAGCGATTAGCCATATTTCATGACCAACCCTTTTTCAAAACCTGTAAAAAGTAAAAATAAATACAAGCCAGTCCTTTAAGAAGGACTGTTTACTGATAATACTTGCGCAGGTGTTCTCCATTCCAATAACGTGGAACGAGATCTCCATTTAAGTGTGCAAGTTTGTAAGTGCCTGGATGAAGGACTTCTTCAATCTGGTAAGGTCCTTCCCAGTTTGGTCCGAGTACTCCAGCAACTTGGTCGCGGGTGTTTAAGAAAACTCTTCAAAGTACTAAATCCCCAACGTTGAACTTTCTTTCCTTTACTTTGGAGTTAAAATACCGAGCGACTTTTTGCTGGTATGCAGCCACTCGGAGCCGGGCTTTTTCTCGTCTCTCCTCGACTAGGTCTAGGGACTCCATCAACAATTGGTTATTTTGGTCTTGGTCGTATGTTATTCTGTGATGCGAAAGTGGATCCAACTCGACAGGCAACATGGCCTCGTACCCGTATGCTAAGGAAAACGGGGTATGACCTGTTGCTGTTCAGTGGGAAGTTCTATACGACCAGAGGACGTCAGGCAATTGTTCTGGCCATGCTTCATTAGCTTCCTCGAGCCTTTTCTTCAAGGTATCTTTCAATGTTTTATTTACTGCTTCGACTTGCCCATTTTCTTGGGGGTGAGCAACTGAAGAAAAGCTCTTGATGATGCCATGCCTCTCGCAGAAGTCTGTGAACAGTTCACTATCAAACTGGGTGCCATTGTCCGAGAAAATTTTTCTTGGCAATCCATATCGACAAACAATGTTTTTGATAACAAAATCAAGTACTTTCTTTGTCGTTATGGTTGCGAGTGGTTCTGCCTCGGCCCATTTTGTGAAGTAGTCAATAGTTACCACTGCGTATTTCACACCACCTTTCCCTGTAGGCAAGGACCCGATCAGATCTATACCCCAGACTGCGATGGGCCATGGACTTTTCATTTGCTTTAACTCGTTGGGAGCTGCACGTGGGATCTTGGAAAATCACGGACACTTATCACACTTTCGCACGAACTCCATCGAGTTCTCATTCATCGTTGGCCAGAAATATCCCTGCCTTAGAATCTTTGTCGATAGGCTTTGCCCCCGGCGTGGTCTCCACAGAAGCCTTCATGCACCTCCTTCGTCAGCTCTTTAGCCTTTTCTGGTGTAACACATCTGAGCAGTGGCATTGGGTATCATCTTCGGTATAAAATACCGTCGACCAGGATATACCTTGCAGACTGTCTCTGAAGGGTCCTGGCTTTGTTTCTGTCTACTGGTAGTATGCCATTTGTGAGATACTCTAAATACGATGCCATCCATGTATCTGCTAACTGGATCACCATACTGGTTTCGTTTGCTCGTACGCTTAGTGTGCTTAGCCGCTCAACTGGCACTATATTTAAAGTGTCAGTATCTTTTGCACTCGCGAGTTTGGCTAAGGCATCTGCGTTTGAATTCTGATCTCGAGGTATTGGTTGGAGGGCGTATTTTTCAAATTGTGCCAACAAATCCTTTGTTTTGTTCAGATAAGCCACCATTATTAGGCCTCGTGCTTGGTACTCCCCTAAGACCTAATTCACTACCAGCTGTGAATCACTGTAGACATCCAGCACTTTTATGTTCATGTCTTTGGCTAATCTTAATCCAGCAAGTAGGGCTTCATATTCGGCTTCGTTGTTCGAATCGGTGAAATCAAACCTAATTGCGCAGTGAAATCAATGCCCTTCTGGCACTATCAATATCACTCCTGCTCCTACGTGGCATTCATTGGACGATCCGTCTATGAATAATTTCCACGAAGGAGCTTCAACCTGAGGCTCAGGCGCACTAGGCTTTTAACCCTGCTCGTTATCTGGGAGTTCAGTGAATTCAGCAATGGAGTCAGCCAAGACTTGTCCTTTTATTGCTACTCATGGTGAGTATGTTATATCAAACTGCCCGAGTTCGACTGCCCATTTGAACAAACGACCTGCAGCCTCTGGCTTTTGCAAAACTTGCCGAAGGGGCTGGTCAGTCAAGACTGTGATTGGATGGGCTTGGAAGTAAGGACATAACTTCCTTGATGCCAAAATTAGACAATAGGCTAACCTTTCAATGGGAGGATACCTCAGTTCGGCTCCAATCAACCTCTTGCTCACATAGTATACCGCCTTTTGTACGCCTACTTCTTCTCGTACCAACACTGCACTGGCAGCATATTCGGTGATCGCCAGGTATATGAACAAAGTTTCCCCATCTACAGGCTTTGATAAGACGGGAGGCTGTGCCATGTGTGCTTTTAAGGCTTGGAAAGCCTGTTCGCACTCTTTAGTCCACTCAAACTTCTTGTTGCCTCTAAGTAGATTGAAGAAAGGAACGCACTTATCAGTTGATTTTGAAATAAATCTACTGAGTGTAGCAATCCTTCCAGTCAAACTTTGCACATCTTTGATCTTAGTTGGCGATTTCATATCGATTAGGGCCTTGATCTTCTCAGGATTAGCTTAGATTCCTCTCGAATTGACAATGAACCCCAAGAACTTCCCTGATCCTACTCCGAAGGAACATTTGAGAGGATTTAGCTTCATCTGGTATTTGTTCAGAACATTGAAACACTCTTGTAAATCCTTCACATGTCCTTCTGCCTTTTGTGACTTCACCAGCATGTCATCAATGTACACCTCCATGTTTATCCCTATCAACTCCTTAAACATGTGGTTAACTAGTCGTTGGTAAGTCGCACCAGAGTTTTTCAATCCGAAGGGCATTACTTTGTAATAGTATAGCCCTGTATCGGTTCGAAAGCTTGTGTGATCCTCATCAAGGGGATGCATACTAATCTGATTGTAGCCTGAGTATGCATCCATGAAGGAGAGGATCTCATGGCCTGCAGTCGCATCGACCAGCTGGTCGATCCTTGGGAGTGGGAAGCAATCTTTAGGGCAGGCTTTATTAAGGTCTGTGAAATCCACGCAGGTCCGCCATTTGCCATCCGGCTTGGGGACCAGCACTGGATTAGAGACCCATGACGGATAATAAGCCACCATGATGAACCCATTCTCCTTCAGTTTTTCAACTTCTTCCTTTAAGGCTTTTGATCTGTCTTTATCGAGCAACCTTCTTTTCTGTTGCACGGGTGGAAAACTTTTGTCAATGTTTAGGAAATGGCTGATGACTGCAGGATCTATCTCAACCATGTCTTTATGTGACCAGGCGAAAACGTCTTGGTTCTTCCTTAAAAATTCCACTAGTGCATATTTGGTTGTTGTATCTAAATTTTTGCCGACCTTCATAACTCTGGTCGGATACTTTTCGTCGAGTTGGACCTCTTCAAGGTCCTCGACAGGTCCCATATCTTCTTCAAAATCCCCAAAGAAAGGATGTAAGTCTCTATCCTCACTTTGGGCAACACCCTATTTGGTGACCTGATCACCTGATTGGGCTTGTAAATCAATGGCCATTTGCAACTCTTTTGGGGGAGTACTCCTCGACGTACCCTTCTTGGCCTTAGTGATTGAGGCATTGTAGCACTCCCTTGCTTCCCTCTGGTTTCCCAATACGCATCCTACTCCTGCGTCTGTTGGGAATTTCATGGCCAAGTGCCATATAGAGGTGACAGCCCACAGGTCGACCAATATTGGCCTTCTAATCACTACATTGTAGGCCGAAGGACAGTCAACTACTATAAAAGTAGTGAGTAGTGTCCTGTTGGCGGGCGCAGTACTTGTTGTCATTGGAAGCCTGATTGACCTCATTGGAGCAAGTCCCTTACCAGAGAAACCATAAATTGTTCGGTTGCAAGGCTCCAAGTCCCTTGTGGACAACTTCATTTGTTCCAGCGAAGATTTATACAGGATGTTAAGTGAACTTCCTGTATTGACGAGTACTCGTTTCACCATCATATTGGCAATCTGAACATCCACGACCAGCGGATCGAAATGTGGGAACCAGACATGTTGGGCATCATCATCAGAGAAAGTTATTACATCGTCCTCTGTTCGAGCATTTTTCGTTGCCCGATCCTCCACAGTCATCATCTCGATGTCCTGGTCATGGCGTAGGGTCTGAGTGTATCGTTCCCTTGCCTTTCCGTTGTTTCCCGCGAGGTGAGGGCCTCTGCAGATGGTGAGTAAGGTGCCTGCCACGGGATCAGGCTGTAAAGGTGGCGAGCGTTGGCGTGCAGGCGCCTGCTCGTTGCCACCCGGAGCCTCTCGTTGGGAAGCTCCCGCGGCTCGCACGTATTTTCTCAAGTGTCCTTGTCTAATAAGGAACTCAATTTCGTCCTTCAGCTGGTTACATTCATTTGTATTGTGTCTATAGTCATTGTGAAAATGACAAAACTTGGTTGTATCCCTTTTCGAAATATCCTTTCGAATGGGAGCGGGTCTTTTGTAGGGTACATTGAAACTTGTGGCCTGATACACCTCTGCTCGAGACTCAACGAGGGCGGTATAGTTAGTAAACCTTGGCTCATAACGGTTGCCCTTAGGGCGCTTACTTTCGGAGGTAGAGGGCTCGTTATGGGGTCGTTTCCCTCCATTCTTGCCATTGCCACTCCCGTTGCCTTTTCTGTTTCCGTTGGTCTTTGACCCATTGGCGGCTTTGGCGGGGTCTTGAGTCCCTTTGTCCTTATTTGGGGTCTTTCCCTCGCTGGCAATTGCATCCTCTAGCTTGATGTATCGGTCAGCTCGATCCAAAAACTCTTGGGTTGTTTTAACCCTATGCTTCCTGAGGCTACTCCAAAGAGGCGTACGGCGCCTAACTCCTGCAGTTATGGCCATCATTTTGCCTTCGTCTCCCACTGTTTTCGCCCCAGCTTCCGCTCGCATGAAATGCTGGACATAATCTTTCAGTGGTTCTCCTTCTTGCTGGCGTATCTCGACCAGCTGGTTTGCCTCAGTGGGGTGCACACGACCCGCGTAGAATTGTCCGTAAAACTCCTATACGAACATTTCCCAGGACACTATACTTGTAGGAGGGAACTTAAAGAACCATTCCTGTGCAGCATCAGAAAGTGTTGCAGGGAAGATCCTGCATCGAGCGTCTTCAGACACCTTATGAATGTCCATTTGTATCTCAAACTTGTTGATGTGAGATACTGGGTCACCATACCCATCAAAGTTCGGAAGTGTGGGCATTTTAAACTAACTGGGGTTTCAGCCATAGCGATCCTTTATATGAAAGGGGTGCCCCTTCTCTTGTCATACTCGATGTAAGATGTTCTTCCCCTAACCTGCTGTTGCACTGCTTGGTTCAGGGCATCTATTTAGGCCTAAACGGCCTCAGGAATTGCCGGGGCCTCAGATGTCAGGGGAATGTACTCATCGTGCCTTTCTCGGTGGTCGTTGAGTACATCCCTCAAGTCATCATCTCTTTGTCACTGCTCGCTGGCTCCAAGCCGGCTAAAGACGTTTTTTCTGGGTTGCCCTCCAGCATTGTGTCATGCTTGTCAGTCCTCTCTAGGTGGGGGGCTTCTTCCTCCACCTCTCTCCTCCTTTCTCCGACCAGCATTCCCTCTGCTTGAGTCGGCCTCGTTGTAGCCGTGGCCATCTCTGAACCTCAACTGGCTATGGTGGGAACGACTGTTTCCTCGATTTCCTCCTTGGGCCGGAACTTCCTGAGCGTTAGAGGGAGGCCTGCGCTGGTCGGTGGGTCCCCATGCATTGTCATGCCGTGGAGGGCCCCTGACCGCAGAGCCTGTCTCTGAGTTCCTTCTGTTGGCAGAAGGACGCTGCCCCTTGCTCGGTGGGTGCGTCTCTTCACCCCCTGGGCGTCTAGGGCTATGGGCTGTTGCCTGACCCTATTCTGCCTTGGGTGCGGGGGATTGCCTCGACCAGACTGTGATGGAGGCTGCGTCTCAGGGTCCCTAGGTGGGACATCATCCTGAGGCATTGGTGGCTGCTCCAGCCTTTGAGGGCTCGTTGGCTTGAGCGGAGGGCTAAGATTGGGACCTCTGCGAGGTGGCCCACTTGGGGGTTGGTCAGGCTGTGAGGCAAGTGCAGCCTAATTCCTAGCCAATTGGAGGGCTGCTTCAAGGGCTGCCATGGCATCCCTCTGATGATGATCTATCTCTGTCTGCCTCTCGCTTAGCTCCTGGTGCAGGTGCTCTATCTCCCTCTGTTGTGACACCATTATCTCGGCAGCACTTTCTTGATTGGCCCTTAGACGGCCAATTCATCTTGTAACGCACCTAGTGTTGCCTTCAGGGCCTCAAAATCTACTTCCTCCTCATCGAACTCCAAATGAGGTTCATCTTCAACCATGTTTGGTGGAGGAGGCTGGGATGGAGCGGCAGTAGCCTGCCGAGAGGCCATCCAAGAGACTGGCTCCATGGCGGTCGATCAGGTCTTCACTCGTGCACTGAACAAAGTGCTTAGCGTAAGTCACCATTTTTACCATACTTTATTAATTTTCCTCGTCAATTTATTCCTACTAACAACTTTATCTATCACTGATTGCAGGGAGTTCTCATCATGAGCTCCGGCTGGTGGAGTTTGAGGACACTGGCTGCTCAATTTGAGAAAAGGCTTATCGACCAACTTGGCATAGTCGAGGCCCAACATGTTGAGCAGCTTAAGGCAATCTAAGCTAAACACACCGAACAACTTAAGGAAGTTGAGGCAAAGCATTCCGAGGCACTCAAGGAGGTCGAGGCGAAGCATACAGAGCTGTTGCAAATGGCCGAGGCTAAGCTCGCCTCCCTCGGAGAGGAGCTGAAGAAGAAGGAAGCTTCAATTTCCAAGATCTCTGCCTCCAAAGAGTAGTACAAAGAGGCCTTGCTAATGAACTATCAGGAAGCCCATAAACTTTAAGCAGAACTGGAGATTATCCGTAAGGAGAATGCTGAACTAGAGGAGGTGAACACCCGCAACCTTGAAAACTACGAGGGGATGGCATTTGAGTGTTTCTATATGTTCTGAAAGTGCAATCCCAACGCCAATTTTTCTTATCTACCAGATCATATTAGGGAGGTGGAGCTAGCGAGGTGTGCTGCTCACTTGGAAGAAGAGAAGACTCAAGGATCTCCCGAGATCTCTATAGCAACAGGCATTAAGGGTGTCCAGGAAGACGCAGAAGTTGCCGTCGACCAGCAGCCACAAGAGCCTCAGCAGGATCCTCCAGCCGGTTTGTAACTTTAATCTATTTTTTCTTTAACTTTTATTTTGAGATACACGAACTATGGTTCGTGATGTAAAAACAATTTTTATTTTTATTGCTGCATGGGTAGCTTTTTCCTTTTAATAGACAATTACATCCGAGCAGTAACTGCTCGCAGTGTAAAGGAATTTATTTTTGATATTATAATATTTACATTCTATTATAACATATGTTCGCATGACCGAACTTAGCATAGTACTTTGGTTTGATTTCACAAAGTAACAAATTTTTTGCAAATTACTCTAAGTACCGTAGCATGCTTTCACGTAGTTTGGTTGTGTGTTTACATACCTTTTGATATGCTTTGCTTACTAGATACCTTATATGCCCCCCCAAGTGATTGAGGACCTTTAGGCCCTCAGTCACTGCCTTGACTAGGAACTGTTCGAACATTCCTGCTCAGAATAAATACTTGTAAGAATTAAAATATAGCAAAACAACACACGTAATGAGAAAATACTTGTAATGAATACAATAGTTGGCAAGATTGACTGGCTGCGCACAGTCCCTTTTATTTCTCGTAATAAATGGACAAATCGTGTCTGTACGAGTGATCACTAAAATGATCTTACACTTATAAGCGATCAGACACAAAGAATGACTAACCCTTGTTCATAAACTTGTAAAATGTAAAATTAATACAAGCCAATTCTTTAAGAAGAATTGTTTATTGATAGTACTTGCACATGTGTTCTCCATTCCAATAACGAGGAACAAGATCTACATTTAAGCGAACAAGTTTGTAAGTGCCTGGATGGAGGACTTCTTCGATTTGGTACGGTCCTTCCCAGTTAGGTCTGAGTACTCCAGCAGCTTGGTCAAGGGTGTTAAGGAAAACCCTTCTAAGCACTAGATCTCCCACATTGAATTTCCTTTCACATACTTTAGAATTGAAATACCGGGCGACCTTTTGCTGGTAAGCTGTTACTTGGAGTTGGGCTTGCTTGCACCTTTCCTCGACCAAATCCAAGGATTCCATCAATAACTGGCTATTAGAGCCTTGATCGTATGTCATCCTCCGATGCAATGGCGGATCTAATTCAACAGGCAACATAGCCTCATATCCATAAGCTAAGGAAATTGGAGTATGACCTGTTGTTATTCGATGGGATGTTTTGTACGACCAGAGGACTTCAAGCAATTTCTACGGCCATGCCCCATTTGCTTCTTCAAGCCTTTTCTTCATAGTATCCTTTAGCATTTTATTGACTGCCTCAACTTGCCTGTGTTTTCTAAGGGTGAGCAACTGAAGAAAAGCTTTTGGTAATTCCATGCCGCTCGCAAAAATCCGTGAACAGATCACTATCGAACTGCGTGCCATTGTTTGAGAAAAAAAATTTTGGCAACCCATAGCGACACACAATGTTCTTGACCACAAAATCCAGCACTTTCTTGGTCGTTATGGTTGCAAGTAGTTCGGCTTCGGCTCACTTTGTGAAGTAATCGACAGCCACTACGGCGTATTTGACATCGCCTTTCCCTGTGGGCAAAGATCCGATCAAGTCTATACCCCATACTGCGAATGGCCACGGACTTTGCATCTGCTTTAGCTCATTAGGGGGTGCTCGTGGAATCTTATAGAATCTTTGGCACTTGTCGCGCCTTCGAAAAAATTCAATCGAATCTTCATTCATTGTTTGGCAGAAGTACCCTTGCCTTAGGATTTTCTTTGATAAACTTCGCCCCCCAGCGTAGTCCCCACTAAAGCCTTCATGGACCTCTCTCATTAATTCTTTGGCCTTTTCTTTTGAGATACACTTGAGGAGTGACATAGAGTATCCTCTTCGGTACAGAATTTCGTCAACCAGGATGAACCTAGCAGCCTGCCGCTGAAGAGTCCTGGCTTTGTTCCTGTTCATAGGCAACACTCTATGTGTCAAGTACTCAATGAAAGGTGCCATCCATGTATCTGCTGCATGAATCACCAGAGAGGTTTCTTCTACTTGGATGCTTGGTGTGGACAGTCATTCAACAAGTACTATATTCAGGGTGTCAGCATCCTTGGCACTCTCTAACTTGGCCAGAGCATCAGCATTCGAGTTTTGGTCACGAGGTACTTGTTGGAGAGTATAGCTCTCAAACTGTGCCAATAAATCTTTTTCTTTATTCAAGTAACCAACCATTTTCAAACCTCGAGCTTGATATTCCCTAGTAATTTGATTAACCACTAATTTGGAGTCATTGTAGATCTCAAGTGACTTTATCTTCATGTCTTTGGCTAACCATAAACCTGCGAGTAGCGCTTCATACTCAGCTTCGTTGTTAGACGCTATGAAGTCGATTCTAATTGCGCAGTAAAATCAATGCCCTTCAGGTGTTATCAAAATCACTCTGGCTCCAGCGTGATGTTCATTAAAAGAATCGTCTGTAAACAACTTCCAAGCGGGAGTTTGGCTTTGAGGTTCAGGCTCTATTGTCTGCCCGCTGTCTGGAAGCCCAATGAGCTCTGCGACGAAGTCAGCCAGAGCTTGTTGTTTTATCACTGCTCGTGGTAAGTAAGAGATTTCAAACTGCCCATGTTCTACTACCCATTTCAATAATCGGTCTGAGGCTTCTGGCTTTTTCAGAACTTGCCGTAGAGGCTGGTCAGTCAAAACTGTGATGGGGTTAGCTTGGAAGTATGGCCGCAGCTTTCTAGAAGATAAAATCAAGCAGTAGGCTAATTTTTCAATAGGTGGATACCGCGACTCTGCTCCTATTAGCCTCTTGCTTACATAATATACGACTTTTGCACATTCTCCTCCTCCCTTATCGAGACAGCACTAGCAGCGTATTCGGTGACCACCAAGTATATGAACAAAGTTTCCTTTTCGACCGGCTTAGATAGGATCGGAAGTTGCGACATATGCGTCTTTAAAGCTTGAAAATCCTATTCGCACTCCTCCATCCATTCGAATTTCTTGTTGCCTCTAAGTAGATTAAAGAACGGGACGCACTTGTCTGTCGATTTGGAGATAAATCTACTTAGAGCAGTAATCCTTCTGGTCAAACTTTGAACATCTTTGATCTTCGTTGGCAATTTTATATCGACCAGGGCCTTGATCTTTTCGGGATTAGCTTCAATTCCTCGTGAGTTAACTATAAATCCCAAAAATTTCCATGATCTAACTCCGAAGGAACACTTGAGGGGATTCAACTTCATCTGATATTTATTCAACACGTTGAAGCATTCTTGCAAGCCTCCTACGTTTCCATCTACCTTCTTTAACTTAACCAGCATGTCATCAACATATACTTCCATGTTTGTACCGATTAGCTCCTTGAACATGTGATTGACTAGTTGCTGCTAAGTCAAACCAGCATTTTTCAAACCAAAGGGCATTACTTTGTAACAGTAAAGCCCTGTATCGGTCCAAAAGCTAGTGTGATCCTCATCAGGTGGGTGGATACTGATCTGATTTTACCCAGAGTATGCATCCATGAATGACAGGATCTCGTGCCCTGCAGTGGCATTGACCAGCTGGTCAATTCTCGGGAGTGGGAAACAATCTTTTGGGCATGCTTTATTAAGGTCTGTGAAATCCACGCATGTTCTCCATTTACCATTCGGCTTGGGTACTAGTGCGGGACTAGAGACCCACGATGGATAAAATCTGTTCTCCTTTAGCTTCTCGACTTCATCCTTTCAAGCTTTTGATCTATCTTTGTCGAGCAGCCTTCTTCTTTGTTGTACTGGTGGAAAAATTATGTCCATGTTCGGGACATGGCTGATAACTATCGGGTTTACTCCAACCAAGTATTTATGCAACCAGGCAAAGACTTCATGGTTCTTCTTCAAAAATTCCACTAGTTTTGGTATGGTTGTTGTCTTTAAGTTTTTACTAACTTTCACAACCCTGGTCGGATCTGCTTCATCGAGTTAGACCTCTTCAAGGTCCTCGATGGGTCCTACTGCTTCATCAAAATCCCCAAATCGAGGATCCAAGTCCCTATCCTCACTTTGGGAAACACCCTATTTGGTGACACAATCACTTGATTGGGATTGTACTTCTTTGGCCGTCTGCAACTCTTTTCCAGCGTTTTCCCTCGATCCACCTTTCTTTGCCTTAGATATCGAGGAGTTGTAGCACTCCCTCACTTCTCGTAGGTTTCCCAATACGCATCCTACCCATGTGTCGGTTGGGAATTTCATGGCAAGGTGCCAAACTGAGGTAACAGCTCGCAGGTCGACTAGTATAGGCCTTCCAATTACAGCATTGTATGCGGATGGACAATCAACTACTATAAAAGTAGTGAGTAATGTTCTGTTCCCGGGCGCAGTTCTTACTGTAACTGAGAGCCTAATCGACCTTGTTGGCGCGATTCCTTCGCCAGAAAAACCATATATGGTTTGGTTGCATGGCTCCAGGTCCTTGACGGACAACTTCATCCTCTCCGGTGAAGACTTATACAAGATGTTGGCTGAGCTCCCTGTGTCAACCAACACCCTCTTAACCATCATGTTGACAATTTGGATGTCAACGACCAGTAGATCTGAGTGTGGGAATCATACATGTTGAGCATCGTCTTCAGAGAAGGTTATCAACTCCTCCTTTGTTTGAGCCTTTTTAGGTGCTCGATCCTCCACACTCATCATCTCAATGTCTTGGTCGTGGGATAAGGTCTGAGCATACTACTCCCTTGCCTTCCCACTATCTCCTACAAGGTGTGGGCCACCACAGATGGTGAGTAACGTACCTGCCACAGGAGCTGGTTGTACAGGTGGCGAGCGTTGGCAAGCAGGCGCCTGCTCGTTGCCTCCCTGAGCCTCTCGCTAAGAACCTCCTATGGCTCGCATGTATCTTCTTAGGTGTCCATGTCTGATAAGGAGCTCAATCTCGTCCTTCAACTAGTTACACTCATTAGTGTCATGACCATAGTCATTGTGAAAATGACAGAATTTTGTTGTATCTCGCTTGGAGATATCTTTCCTTATAGGTGTTGGTCGCTTGTAAGGGATGCTAGAGTTGGTCACCTGGTAGACCTCTGCTCTACTCTCGACAAGGGCCATATAGTTGGTGAACCTTGCTCATACTTATTTCCTTTGGGGCGCTTGTTTTTGGATGTTGATGGCTCATTGTTCACCCTTTTCCACCATTTTTACCATTCCCGTTCCCGTTACCTTTGCCGTTGCCATTGGGTTCATCCGACCCATTGGCAGCTTTGGTGGGATCTTCCTTTGGTCCCTTGTCTTTCGCAGGCAATTTCCCCTCGTTGGCAATCACATCCTCGAGCTTGATGTATCGATCAGCTTGATCAAGAAACTCATGGGTACTTTTTACCCCATTCTTTCTTAGGTTGTTCCAGAGGGAAGAATGGCGCCTTAACCTAGTAGTTGAGGCCGTCATTTTTCCCTCGTCGCCCAATATTTTTGCTCCAGCAGCCATTCGCATAAAATTCTGGACGTATTCCTTCAAGGGCTCTTCATCCTTCTGTCGTTTCTCGACCAGCTGATTGGCCTCAGTGGGGTGTACGTGACCAGCGTAGAATTGTCCATAAAATTCCTTCACGAACATTTCCCATGATACTATACTAGCAAGAGGGAATTTAAAGAACCACTCTTGAACAGTGTCAGATAAGGTGAAGAGGAAGATCCTCCAGCAGGCATCATCCGACACCTTCTGAATATCCATCTATATCTCAAACTTGTTTACATGAGATACCATGTCCCCATACCCATCGAAGTTCAGAAGCACTGACATCATGAACTTGCTAGGATTTTTTGCTACAACAATCCTGTGTACAAACGGAGTGCCTCTCCTTTGATCGTACTCAATGTGGGATGTCCGGCTCTCCACCTGCTACTGGACAGTTTGATTCAGTGCATCTATTTGAGCTTGAACAACGCCTGGGATCGTTGGGGCGACAGGTAGCGATGGAGCATACAAATTGTGCTTCTCACACCTGTCATTGAGAATGTCCCTCAGGTAATCATCTCTGCGCTTTTGCTTGCAAGCACCCAATCAATCAAAGACGTTATGCTGTCAGGGCTGCCTTCTGGCGTTCTGGCTCGTAGGCCTATTTTCTCTTGGTGGGGGGTTTCTTTCTCCACCTCTTTCCTCACGCCCTCGATTTCTCCTGTTGGAATCGGCCTCATTATAGTCATGGTCGTCCTGAAACTGCAACTGACTATGGCACAACAGACTGGTCACGCTGTTCCTCCTCTAGCTAGAATATCCCGAGCGTCATGGGGAGGCCTGAGCTGGTCGTTGGGTCCCCGTGCATTATTATGCCATGGGGATCCCCTGACCGCGAAGCCTGACTCGTCATTCCTTTTGTTAGAAGAAGGGCGTTGCCCCCTGCTCGATGGATTTTGCTCATCGGCCCCTAGGCGTCTAGGACTTTAGGGAGGCTACCCGACCCTATTCTTCCTCTGGCGTTGGGGATTGCCTCGACCAGCTTGAGAAGGTGGCTGCTGCTCAGGATCCTTAAATGGGACATTCTGTTGACCAACAGGTGGTTGCTTCGGCCTTTGAGGGCTTGCTGGCTAAAGCGGAGGACTCAGATTTGGGGCCCGTTGCGGTGGTGCATTTGGTGGCTGATCAGGTTAAGAAGCCAGCGCAGCTTGTCCCTGAGCCAACTGAATGGCTGCTTCTAAGGCAGTTGTGGCATCTCTCTGCCAGCGGTCCTGGTCCGCCTGCCGCTCACTCAGTTCCTGACGCTGACGCTCGATTTCCCTCAGATTGGCCAACTCATCCTGCAACACACTTATTTTTGTCCTCAACGTTTCAGAGTCCATTTCTTCCTCCTCAAAATCCAAATGTGGTTCATTTTTAGCCACATTTAGTGGAGGAAGCTGAGCAGATGCAACGCCAGAAGTCTGTCCAGCTCTCTTGGATGTCTTTGCCATTTGATCTTTATGAAGTTCTTAAGTTCGTCTCTCAATGAAAGCACCAAAATTTTGACCTTTGATTTGTCCAATGACACGGACTCAAAATAACAATAGGAAATGAGATGAAAACAAAAAGAAAATCAAATGGAAAGTACATAATACAATCGATTTATAGTGGTACGGCCCCAATAAGATGGTAATGACTTACGTCCACTTAGTGTTCTTATTGATATTGAATCCCAAGAATGTGATCAAAGAACTAGGGTTCTTGAGTTTCACAAGCCTTGGGAGGATTACAATTCTGGTGGATAATCACACTATGCTTTTCTCTCTAAATACAAAAGATCAAAGATTCAAAAGTCCCTTCCTTGAACCCTCTTCTTCTTATTTATAGGCTCAAGAGGGTTACACGGGCCGATGGGCCTTAATTACACTTAAGATCGGCGTATCAAGGTAATAAAAGGAAACATAATAAATGTAAATATTACAACATTGCGTACAACAAAGGAAATAAATGAAAGTATGCGACCAAACTGGTCGCACCCAATCGCGAGACTTGATGAATCAATAATTATATGGTCGATGACTGAACAGGATCCCTTCATTCATAACTACCATGTGTCATCCATATGGAAGAAAATCTTTCCACGTCATCAGGAGCCATTTTTGGGTAAACAAAGGGACTTAAGTTAATCCTGAGGCTCGAGGTACCAAAAACATCCCGAGGGCAAAATGGTCAAATTCCTCAGTATTCCCTCCTAAACTCACTAACTTCAAATATATCTCCAATTATTCATTTTCATTACCTGATAACCCAATTATATGCCTAATACCCAAAATACCCCTCGTCTCACCCTAAATCGGGTATTGGGTCCCATTGTGAGTTTCCCGCTAACTTTCTCCCTAGGATCGTATCGTGCCGAGTAAATCGAATAAACCCACATAATAATGTGGTCTCTCACATATATCACATATATGCACATAAATTTACAAGTATGCCCGCGATGGGCCAAATTATCAAAATTTCCCTTCTAATAAGAAACGGGCCCACATGCATATTTAATATCTTTAAACATGCACAACTAGTCATATTATCACATAATCCACGTAATTACAATGAAATAAAACAATTAAGCACAAAATTCCATATATTGCCATCCTGGCCCCCTAATCAAGCCCTAAGCCTTATTAGGTAATTTTCGGATGTTACAATGGCCACCAACAGATAGGGGCTAAAGTTGTGTACTCCCTTGCCCCATTAAGGATATATAAATATTAATAAAACAATGTTTATCCATACTTGCCCGTGTATGCTTCCTTATTGCCTATGTGTTTCTTAATTGTTGTCTTCGTTGGGTTATCGCATGCCACTTTCCTTGTTGTATGCTTTTGTCTTGTGTGGACATTCCATGGAATGACTTGCTTTGTGCTTTCTCATACTTCATTATTTCTCGTTGCATGTCTAAGATTTTTTTGTGGCTAACCACTGAGTGTGTTTGCACATAGGCATGAGTTGTAGGCTGACTTGCTAGCTTGGAGTGTCCACATGTGTCGCACGTTCCGTCTACTTGGAGTTCCCAAATAGTCGGCCCGTGACAGTTGGTATCAGAGACAAGTTAGAGAAAACTTGGTAGAACACACAAATGGTGAGCAATACTCAAAGGATCGAAGCGCTTGAGAAGGGAGTAGGGGAATTAGATTGCCTGGACGAGAGGGTCAGGGATCTTTCCTCTGCTAGCTGTAATTTGGGTTTGTTTGACACAAGCAATCGCATAGCTGCGCTAGAGAAGGAAAGTGATGTTCCACTAACACGAATAATTTTGTTGGAGCAAAGAAACACTCCAACAAATACATCTATTACCCCTCGGTGGGAAGAGCGAATTGCGGCAGTGGAACACATGTTGAAGGACCAACAAGTCTCTATAAATGACATCATGGAGGATTGCAGGGAGTCAGTTGGCGCGCTCAAAAAGGAGATGACTAAGCTATCTACGAAGGTGAACCTAACCATGCGAGCGGTTGGGAATGCGCCTACAACGGGTCGGATAGGTATGTAATATGGCCGAGTGAAAGTGCCTGAGCTGAGGCCCTATAATGGGGCTAGAGACACAAATGGCTTGGAAAATTTTCACTTTGACATGGAAACTACTTTAGAGTCGTGCGGGCCGATTCTGAAGAAGGAAAAGTCACCATGGCTACCATGTACTTGTCTGGGGATGCGAAGGTGTGGTGGAGGACAAAGTATGATGACATCGAGAATGGTAGATGCACCATCATGTCATGGGGAGATTTTAAGAGAGAATTGATGAAACAATTCCTGGCAGAAAATGTCGCCTACATGGCTCGACGCCGGTTGAGATAACTTAAACAAGTCGGGATAGTCCAAGAATATGTGAAGAAGTTTTTGGGACTGATACTTGATATTAAGGACGTGTCCAAAGTAGATAGGCTCTTCTGTTTCCTCGAAGGATTAAAACCATGGGTCAAACAAGAACTTCAGAGGCAGCATGTTACTGACCTAGCCACCGCTCAAGCTACTGTCGAATGCTTGACAAATTACACATTGGAGAGCAGCATGCCGAAGAGGGCTACCCCTCCAACCAGCTCAAGTAGAGCTGGGAGTAAGAAGTTTGCGAAGTCATGGCAGAGTAAGAGTCGGGGAGAGAAGAGGGTAGCAGAGTCCAATTCTTCCAATGGTACAGATACTGCTGCAGGGAAGAAGCCACTAGCTTTTTGGCTTTGCAAAGGACCACATAAATCAAAAGTTTTCCCTTACAGGGGTAAATTGAATGCCCTCATTGGCCAAGAGGAACAACTTGAAGGAGAAGAGGAGGATGAAGAGTACCCGCACATGGGCACTGTTCGCCTGTTGAATGCTCTCAAGAAGCATGGAAAAAAATGGAAGAAGACCTTGGGGAAGGGACTAATGTTCTTGGATGCCACCATCAACGACAATTCGGCCAAGAGCATGATGAATGATACTGGAGCCACACACAATTTCATCTCAAAACTCGAATCCAAGCGACTAGGACTAAAGCTGGAGAAAGATGCAAGCTGCATGAAGGCAATCAACTCAAAGGCCTTGGCCACAACAGGAGTGGCTAAGGGTGTAAAAGTTAAGATCGACACATGGGAGGGTCAGATCGACTTAGTGGTTGTCCATATAGACGACTTTGATGTAGTTTTGGGAGTGGACTTCCTAACCGAGAAAGGTGCCATCCCGATTCCTGCTACTAGGAGTTTGCTCATAATGGGGGAGAGACATTCAATGGTGCCTACAAAGGTGATACCACCCCCTAGTATGAAGCTCCTATTAGCTTTACAGTTGAAGAAGGGCGTGAAGAAATGGGAGCCCACTTATGTAGTGGTACCCGCCGTGTTCGAAGAAACAGTGGAAGAGATTGTTCCACCTGAAATTAAGAGGGTCTTGAAGATGTATGGGTAAACTCCCCAAAGCCTTGTCTCCAAGAAGGGGGATTGATCATCAGATAAAGCTGGTGTCAGGAGTGAAACCTCCAACAAAAGCGCCTTACAGAATGACACCGTCCGAGCTAGAAGAGTTGAGAAAGCAACTAAAGGAGTTATTGGAGGCAAGCTTCATCAGACCGTCAAAGGCACCATTCGGCACACTTGTGCTATTCCAGAAGAAACACAATGGGAGCTTGAGACTATGCATTGATTATAGGGCTCTCAACAAGGTGAAAATTCGCAACACCTACCCCATCCCTTTGATCGCTGATATGTTCGACCAGCTAAGTGGAGCCAAGTATTTCATGAAGTTGGACCTGAGATCGAGCTATTATCAGGTGAGAATCATAGATGGGGATGAACAAAGACAACCTTCATTACTCGATATGGAGCATTTGAATTTTGAGTTATGCCATTTGGGTTGACGAACGCACCAGCCACTTTCGTCACACTGATGAACCAAGTATTCCACGAGTATCTAGATAAGTTCATGGTGGTGTACCTGGATGATATCGTAGTTTACAGTGCCACAATTGAAGAGCATCGAGAACACTTGGCTTACGTGTTTCAGAAGTTGAGAGAGAACTAACTATATGTGAAACGCGAGAAATGCTCATTTGCACAGAAGAGCATCAAGTTCTTAGGCCACGTTGTGGAGCATGACCAAATTCGTATGGACTTGGAAAAGGTGAGGGCAATCCAAGAGTGGAAAACCCCCACAAACATGAAATAACTATGCTCTTTCCTGGGCCTAGCCAACTACTATAAACAATTTGTGGACGGTTACTCAAGAAGAGTGACACCCTTAACCGAGCTATTGAAAAAGGGTGTGACTTTGGCGTGGACTGATAAGTGTGCTGAAGCATTCAGGAGTTTAAAGGAAGCCATGATGAAGGATCGTGTTCTTGCCTTTCCAGATGTTAGCAAGCCCTTCGAAGTATAGATGGATGCGCCAGATTATGCTTTGGGAGCGATGCTGGTACAAGAGGATCACCCGGTAGCATATGAGATGTGACAGTCAAAATCACGTGATCCGCAGGGGAAGGACCGGGTAAAAGCTGTGCATTCCCACATCTCCTGAGGAAGGTCAAGTGTGATGATTCTAAGACTCTGTAGGTATGAGACTACACAGTTGAAGAAAGCTTTAATGGATTGATGGGTACTACCTATGCCAGCAAGATGCATCTTCTTTTTGGTAGCTCATCACTTGATAACTCCAAAGTTAAGCATGCTTGACCAGGAGTAGTCTCATGATGGGTGACCTCCTAGGAAGTTTTCGCAGGAAGTGTGCGAGTGAGGACAAAGCACGCTGGAAAGACTCGTGTTGGTTTACAAGGCCAATCGTCATTCCAGAAAGCAACCATAGTGATGTGGGGCATTACAAATGGTATCAGATCCTTGACCCAGCCGGAAGTGTGGTCGACGGGGACGTCAAACCCCTTATGGGGGGTGATTGTGATAGTCAGAATTCTGTGATCTGCAGGGGGAAAGACCGAGTACAAGCTGTGCATTCCCACATCGCCTGGGGAAGGTCAACTGTGATGATTCTAAGACTCTGTAGGTATGGGACTACACAATTGAAGATAGCTTAAATGGATTGATGGGTACTACCTATGCCAACAAGATGCATCTTCTTTTCGGTAGCTCATCACTTGAGAACTCCAAAGTTAAGTGTGCTTGACCTGGAGTAGTCTCATGATGGGTGACCTCCTGGGAAGTTTTTGCAGGAAGTGTTCGAGTGAGGACAAAGCACGCTGGAAAGACTCGTGCTGGTTTACAGGGCCAGTCGTCATTCCAGGAAGCAACCATAGTGGCGTGGGGCGTTACATGAGAGTCGCAAGCTTTCCAACGCTGAGAGGTGATTTACTGCCCATGAGAAAGAACTCCTCGCAATTATCCATTGCTTGCGAGTGCGGAGACATTATTTTTTGGGGTCGAAGTTTGTGGTGAAGGCAGACAATGTAGCGGTTAGTCATTCCTTACCCAACTGAAACTGACCCTTAAGCAGGTTCGATAGCAGGAGTTCGTGGCAGAATTTGACTTCTATTTTGAGCACAAGGCAAGACGCTTAAACCAGGAAGTCGATGCCTTCAGTCACAAAGTAGAATTGGCAACTCTAAAGATCTTGGCTAGTTTGTCGACTAGCGTGGTGAACACTCCCATCAAGGAGCTCATCAAAGAAAACCTGGAGAAAGACTCAGTTGTCAAAACCATCTTGAAGCTCATGAAAAAAGGTAAGACTCGCCAGTTTTCGGTGGAGAATGATCTTCTGTGGGCCAAAGGGGGCTCCTTATATGTTCCGAAAGCTGGAGATTTGCGGAAGACATTACTAAGTGAATGCCATGACACTTTGTGGGTGGGTCATCCAGGGTGGAAAAGGATGCATGCCCTTTTGAAGCAAGGGTACTACTGGCCACAGATGTGAGATGATGTAGTGGAGTACACCAACACCTATCTCGCCTGTCTGCAAGACAACGTTGAGAGAAACAAGACACCTGGGTTGTTGGAGGTGTTGCGAGTCCCAAGCCGGCCATGGGAGAGTGTGTCGCTTGACTTTATAACCAGCCTACTGAAAACAGGGGATTTAAGAGCGATCTTGGTGGTCATGGACAGATTCTTGAAATACACAACATTCATCCCGGTGTCGAAGTACTGTTCGACAGAAGAGACAGGGCGACAATTTTTCAAGCACATTGTCAAATATCAGGGAGTGCCCCATAACATTATTAGTGACCGAGATGGGAGGTTCACTAGGACCTTTTGGTCTGAACTATTCAACCTCTTGGGGTCACAATTGATCATATCCTCGAGCTACCACCCGTAGATAGATGGGCAGATAGAAAGATTCAATGGGATGTTGGAGGAGTACATGTGCCACTTTGTCAATGCCAATCAGAAGAACTGGCCGCAACTACTCGATGTAGCTTAATTTTGCTTCAACTCTCAAAAGAGTTCTTCATCGAATAAGAGCCCTTTTAAAGTTGTTAATGGACAGCAGTCACTATTGCCCCACACAGTGGACAAATACCACGGTTGGAATTCGCGATCCTTTCACTTCACAAAAGACTGAAAGAAAACTCCAGTGATTGCCTGAGCTTATTAGAAAAAGCATCAAAGAGAATGAAGAAGTGGGCATATCAGAAGTGCAGACCACTGGAGTTTAAAGCAGGTGACTTAGTGTTAATCAAGCTAAGGCCAGAACAGTTGAGATTCTGAGGGGACAAAGACATCGGACTCGTTTGCAAGTATGAGGTTCCGGCTCCAATGATCTCAAAAGTTGGCCTAACCTCCTACAAAGTCGACCTACCAGCATGGATGAAGATACACCCAGTCCTTCAGGTTAGCAATTTGAAACCGTATCATGAAGATCCAGCAAATCCAGAGCGCAACCAGTTAACCAGAGGAGGAGTCATCATTCAGCCAAGGAGCAAGCGTCAGCCCAAAGAAATCCTGGCAGAGAGGATTGTCACCACTGACCGTAAAAAGCAAAAGGAATATCTAGTAAGATGGAAGGGGCTCGAAGATGATGAGATCAGCTGGGAGAGGGTGGAAGACTTGAAGAATCTCACACAGAAGATTAAAGACCTACAAGCTACTTTGTCGAGGACGCCGAAGAATTAAGTGGGGGAGAGTGTGGCGTGTCGCCCCTTTGGCACACCCACATGGGGCCATTTTGTAAGTGATATGCCTTGGTGCTTGATCATTAGTCGAGTCTTGCACCAAGCAACCTCATGGCGTGGGTAGTGGCAATATTGTAATTATGCATAAGTCTCCCAGACAAAAGTCATATATGTTACCGAGAAGACCCTTTATCTCTAGTATGCTCCTTAGTGGGAGTGACTTGGTGACTTAGGGAAGCACCATGGCCACCAGCAGATAGGGGCTAAAGCTATGTACTCCCTTTCCCCCTATTAAGGCTATATATTAATAAAACAATGTTTATCCATACTTGCCCGTGTAGGCTTCCTTATTGTGTATGTGTTACTTGATTGTTGTCTTCATTGGGCCATCGCGTGCCACTTGCCTTGTTGTATGCTTTTGTGTTATGTGGACGTTCCATGGAATCTCTTGCTTTGTGCTTGCTCATACTTCATTACTACCCATTGCATGTCCGAGATATGTTTGTGGCTAACCACTGAGCTTGTTTGCATGCAGTCGTGAGTTGTAGGCTGACTTGCTAGCTTGGATTGTCCACAAGTGTCGTACGTTCTGTCTACTTGGAGTTCCCAAAAATTCAGCCCATGACACTACGTGGTGTAGGTAATGGCAAGGGGAAGTTGGACCAACAATGAGTTGGAGAGCTTCTGGGGTAGCGTGTACATAGCCAGCCTACTCGACTGCCAGAGTCGAGACTTCTTTTGAAGATCTAGGGTTTAGTGGTTTTGCCGCTTAGGACGGCTATTATGTACCTTATTTTTACTTGAATCCATTATAAACTTGTTTTTTTGGATCCCGTGTACAAACCAAATCTTTGAATGAAAAGTAGCATTTGTTTGACCAAAAACTTTTATACCAAATTTTTAATTAACCCTAATTACACATTTTAATCCAAGTGACTCGCTTAGCGAGTTGAGTATAATTTTAAACAAACTGTGTAATTGTCCTGGTTTATTAGGATGTTACAATTGTGTTGTTATATTCAATAATTCACCAAATTTAGGGGGTTTATTTGAACAATTTTACAAAACAGAGGGTCCAAACAGATAATGAAACAAAACACAAAGTCCAAAAAAATACAAACCCTTATTTGTTTAGTGATTAAAATTAATATTATTGTATATTATATATTGTTGAATCTAGATATAACAAGTTTTAAATTTTATAATAATAAAAAAAGTTTTTATCGTGATTTTGAAAAACTAGTGTATTTTATACATAAAAATAAAAAAGCATCTATCATAAAATATTATTTTTTGGGAAATTTTCCAGTAATATAATTTGTTTCCCGACATCTTTCATATTTTTTCACACAAATTATGTTTTCACCATGCAATCCTAACTAGTAATTTTGTTCTAACAACCATTAATTATTTTTATTAATTTGAAAATTATATATTTAAAACTTGAAATTGGTATTTAATATTCAAGAAATGACTAAAATGAATAAATCAAGAATGAAGAATGAATATAGAAGAAATGGAGGAGGAAACTTGGAATGAATTAGAAATATGTACCATTGGATTTAGATCTAAGAGCTAATATTAAAGTAACCATCCATGGATATAAAAATAGTAACCATTAAAAGTGCATTGACACAAATATATAAAGTGAAATTTTGAGTTTCCATGCTTAATGAGTTGTGCTAATTAAAAAAAAGGCCTACACTTTAGCATCATTAAAATATTATACGCTTCTTTTCTTATTTTCCAAAAACTCCCTTAACATAATTTCTACCATTGATCCCTCCCTCAACCGATTCCTCTCAACTCTCTCTCTCTCTCTCTCTCTCTCTCTCTCTCTCTCTCTCTCTCTCTCTCTCTCTCTCTCTCTCTCTCTCTCTCTCTCTCTCTTCTCTCTATAATTCTCTTCTCAAGCATGGTCTAAATCACCTCCACCTTCGAAGGACCCAAACCTCCAAAGCACCCACTCCAGCTCCCAAATGATTTATCCTCCAGCGTGACTATTCCACCATGCCAAGCTAACCACCCACACACCTCCAAGTTTTAAGATTTTTTTAAGAAAAAGTCTATGGTTAAGGTAAACTATAAGAGAACTCAATCTAATGGCTAGTATGCCTCACTTAAGACATGAAATACTGCATTTCGAACAGATCTAGACATGGCTTTTGAGTTTTTTTTGCAATTTTTTTTCATTACTGAAATTCTGAAATATGCATAAAATCGACCTTACTCGATGGTACTTGATGCTAACTCGATGAAGCCTTCAAAATCAAGATTTTCATGAAAAAAATGACTTTGATCGATGGTGGTTCGATGCTCAAAATCAAGATGTATATTTTGCATTTTACATTTTTTTCAAGCTTTACACTTCCCAAATGTGTATATACACATTTCAAATGTGTAGTTCTAGAAAAAAAAATACCCACATTCAAAAAATAAATCACCACATATGGATATCTGAGTAAAAAATTACGTATCTTTCAAGAATCGCATCGAGCACCATCGAACCACCATCGAGCAAAGTCAATTTTTCATAAAAATCTATATCTTGATGGCCCCATCCAACACCATCTAGCGAGGTTGATTTTATGTAGATTTCAGAGTTTTAGATCTGAAAAAAAAATTGCAAAAAAAAAAAACCAAAAATCATGTTCAGATCTGTTCGAAATGCAGTATTTAGTGTCTTAAGTGAATGAAAGATCACTATATTTGAGAAACAATTACTTACCTATATATCTATATTCCAAAAATCCTCAAAATGTATCTTTCTCTAAGTATTGCGTTGATTTCTATGAGATGGCCAAAGTTGTCACAACCCGAGCCCTAGGATGTGGCAGATTTGTAATATCCATAACTTGGGTGGTCAAAGGTCAAACTTTGACCTTCGGTGGAAAATAGTCTTTATAAATGATCATTTAATTTATATTAAATAGTTCTATAATTATAAGTCAAAACAATGGAATAACTCCTATAATTATATATAACAATATTAGTGATAAAAGTAGGATCATTTATTCTAATACATAGAACAATAATATCCCCACAGTTATGTAGTCACCAAACAGTTAGATTTAATAAGTCATAAAACATCCAAAATAATACTTAGCATTCACCATTCCTCATTTCTAAACATTACATAGCTAAATTAGATAGACAGATCGTTAGGTTCCAAATTAACTACATATATAATGTTCAAAAGACAAGACTATGGCACTAAACACATTTGCTTCCTCAATAATTCACCTTGTCCATAGTCTCATCACTAGGATCTTGGAATGGGAGAGATATAGGGGGTGAGCTTATAAAGCCCAGTAGAAAAACAACTAATAACATCGGACCCAAAAGTTGAATAAAACCCCTGCATGGTTAGCTTTTGAAAACAAAACATACATCATCATGTATAAACCAAAATAGGGAGAAACCACAAATAATCATAAGAGCATAGCTACAAGTGCACATTACACCGTCCACTTTATCCCTAGTTCCCGTTACCCACCATAGAAAAACCGACATCCTAAACCGAGTTTTCAGACCTGATAACCACCACAAGGGGAGGCTCAGAACACTTCCTCTATACAGATGCTAGGTCTTTACACCTACAGGGGAGTGGACACCTGATCTACCTATGATGACACAAAGACTCGGTCATGAAACAAGAACATGCACAAATCATGATCACTATGGATCCCATCGGTATAACCAAATGCTAGTAGACATGAAAAGAAAGAAACACATTCCCTTTATATTTTAGAAAATTGGCCAGCATAATAAAACCCAAAAATCATAACCTACATAAATAAGTGAACAAAAATATATTTGGCACTCAGTGCCCTAAAAGAGATCAGAAAACATGGAGATTAAGTTTTCAATTTTTCAAACATTTTATAAATATCGAAATTGGAATATGTTTAATGCAATTCAATACAGGTAAAATAAGTCCAATAGTCTAGTTGAGTCCCTACCTCTTTAGAATTTTAATCCGAGCCCAAAGCGACACTCCCCAGCTTAACGATGATCCTAAAGTGATTTAATTCACTTTTTATATCATGTTTTTCCTACGTGCATCAAATGAGCAAACGATTATCATCATTGCATTCCTTACTCAAAATCATGTCCAACAACATATAATATGACCATATTTAAAATTTCAAGTTCTAGAACCTCACCCAAGCGATGCACAGTAGCGGTTGGTGGCGGTAGTGAGCAGTGTACCAGAAACATCAACGAATATATGCATAGCATATATCAAAACAACCCCCTCGATGAGTACATCATGGAAGTACAACTCCTTTGCCCAAATGACCTCCGATGTCACCGGAAAATGCTTCCAAATGGGCAGAGATACCCAAAATCTCGTCGAAGAAAAATGGCTAGTTGACTGGAATGACTTAGTGGGTTACGTTCCTCCCGCGACGCTGATTCCAACAGTGCCACCCACTCGCCGAACGGTGGTCGGAGTTCACCGGAAAGTCACCTCAAAGTTTCGACGGCAAAACTTCAGAGTGGCCGTATGGGCGCGTCCTTGCTCCGTTGGTCACCAAACTTTTGGGTTGCTGTCGTCATTGGTCAGAGAAGCTATAGCTCCAACGCGTGTTGAAAATGGTGCTTCGGTGCTGGTCCGACTGGGTTGTGGTCGTGGCTGGTTTGGAGAGAAAACAAAGGAAAGAAAAGAAGAAGAAGAAGAAGAAGAAAAGATGATGATGATGATGAAGAAGAAGAAGAAGAAGAAGTTGTTTCGGGGAAAGAGAAGGGGAAAAGGAGAAGAAAAGGAAAAAGGGAGTAATGACTCCTTTTTACTTAGGTGGGTCCCACCCACATAAAAAAATTTAAATAATACTTTTTTTCTGAGTCTCTACATTCTTCATTCCTTAAAGAAATTTTGTCTCGAAATTTTCATAGTACAACCTCAAGCTGAAAATTAAACAAATGAGGATACTTCTCATACATCTCCAACTCTAACTCCCAAGTAGCCTCGTCTTCTCTATGGTTCCGCCATAAGACCTTGACTACTGGAATCTCCCTACTCCTTAGCACCTTTAACTCTCTTGCCAATATTCTGATAGGTTGTTCTTCATTTGTCACGTTCTCTTGAAGAGGAATAGCCTCATACCCAATGATGTGCGATGGGTCTGGAGTTTACTTCCTTAGCATCGACACATGGAACACATTGTGAACATGCCCCAACCAAGCTGGTAAGTTCAATCGGTAAGCGACCTCCCCAACCCTCTTGATAACCTCGAAAGGTCCAATATACCTCTGGGCTAGCTTACCCTTCACTCCAAATCTCATCACACCATGCATGTGAGTAACTTTCAAGAAGACATAGTCACCAACCTCAAACTCAACTTCCCGTCGGTGGAGATCGACATAACTCTTCTGATGACTTTCTACAACCTTAAGTCTCTCTTGGATGTCTTTGATCTTCTCAGTGATACTAGCGATAATTTGAGGTCCAATTGTGACATGCTCATTTGGTTCTGCCTAACACAGAGGTGATATGCATTGTCTCCCATATAAGGCCTCATAAGGAGCCATGCCTATATTGCCTGGTAGCTATTATTATAAATGAATTCCACCAATGACAAGTGTTCTCCCCAGCTACCCCCGAAATCCAAAATACAGGAATGAAGCATGTCCTCCAAAGTTTGGATAGTCCTCTCTGATTTTTCATCTGTCTGAGGGTGGTGAGCAGTGCTCAAGTTAAGTTTAGTTCCTAAAGATTTTTGCAATGCTCGCCAAAACCTTGATGTAAATCGAGGATCTCTATCAGAAACAATGCTGGAAGGCAACCCATGTAGTCGAAGTATATTATCCACATATAGTCGAGCTACTCTAGAAAACTTATAATCCTTCCTAATTGGAATGAAATGAGAAGATTTGGTCAAATGATCGACAATCACCCAGACAGTGTTATGCTTTAATAGCGTTAATGGTAATCCTGTCACAAAGCCCATCATGATCTTTTCTCACATCCATTCTAGTATAGGTAAAGGTTGAAGCAACCCTGAAGGTCTCTGGTGTTCAGCTTTAACCCGCTGGCAAACCATACACCTAGCTACAAAGTTAGCCACATCTTTCTTTATACCTTCCCACCAATATTGTCTTTTCATATCTTGGTACATCTTTGTGCTTCCAGGATGTACAACAAACTTAGACCTATGAGCCTCGATCATAACAAACTCTCTATGATCAAGGATATTTGCAACGACCAATCTTCCCTTATGGTATAAGAATCCTTCAGAATTTACTGTCCATCAATCCAACTGCTCATTGTTTCAGATTCGATTCTAGATAAGTCTCAATTTCTCATCTTCAGACATTGCTTAACTTGCCGAAGTAGCACTGGTGTAACCACTACATTTGAAACACAAGCAATATATTTCCCATCATAGTACTCCAATTCGTAATCACCCACTGTGATCGTTCTTTACCAATCCTCAAGAACCAAACAAGCCAAAGTGCCATGAGGTTTTCTACTTAATGCATCTGCGACCACATTTGCTTTTCCAGGATGATATTGCAAAGTGAAATCATAATCTTCCATGTACTCGACCCATCTTCTTTGCCTCAAATTCAAGTCTCTTTGAGTAAAGAGATACTTTAAACTCTTATGATCAGAATATAATTCAAACTTTGCCCCATATAAGTAACATCTCCAAATTTTCAAGGCAAAAATCACTGCTGAAAGTTCCAAGTCATATGTACGGTAGTTATTCTCATGTGGCTTCAATTGGCATGAAGCATAGGCAACAACCTTGCCATTTTGCATGAGAACTCCTCCTAAACCAGTACCAGAAGCATCAATGAATACCACATATGGCTCATCACTTTTAGGCACAGTGAGAATAGGTGTCGTAGTCAATCTTTGCTTAAGTTCTCTGAAAGCTTATTCACAATTGTCATCCCACACGAACTTTAAATTCTTTCTTGTTAGCTTTGTCAAAGTCATAGCAATTCGAGAAAAATTCTCCACAAAGCGACGATAGTAACCTGCTAATCCAAGAAAACTTCGAATCTCAGTAACGTTCTTTGTTCTTTCCCACTGCAAGATAGAATCTATCTTTGCAGGATCCACAGTAATGCCTTCTTGAGATATTACATGCCCTAAGAATTTGACCTCGGTCATCCTGGAGTCACATTTCTCTTTCTTAGCATATAATCGATGGTCCTTCAAAGTTTGCAACACAATTGTTAAATGTTCTGTATGCTCCTCAGGTGTCTTGGAATACACCAAAATGTCATCAATAAAAACAACCACAAACTTATCCAAATAGGGTCTAAAGATTTTATTGATAGGGTCCATAAATGTTGTAGGTGCATTTGCCAATCCAAATGGCATCACCAAAAACTCAAAGTGTCCATAACGTGTTATAAAAGTAGTTTTAAGAATATCATCTTCCTTAATCCTCAATTAATGATAGCCTGGCCTCAAATCAATCTTGGAAAAACACTTTGAACCTCCGAGCTGATCAAACAACTCATTTATCCTTGGCAAAGGATACTTGTTCTTAATTGTCATCTGATTCAATTTTCGATAATCGACGCACAGTCGCAAGGATCCATCTTGGCAAACAAAAATGGAGCTCCCCATGGAGAAGTACTATTTCTAATGTAACCTTTATCCATTAGCTCACCCAATTTCTTTTTCGATTTGGCTAGCTCTGTAGGTGCCATGCGATAAGGTGTAGTAGAAACTGGTTGAGTCCCAGGAATCAAATCAATGCAAAACTCAATCTCTCTATTAGGTGGTAGTCCTTGCAAATCCTCAGGAAACACATCTAGAAAGCCACTAACCACTGATATCCAAGGAAACTTTTCTAGAGGCCTAGACTCATCCTTAATTGCAAACAGACTCCCATAACACTCTAAGAATATTTTCCCACCTAAACATGACTTAAGGATAGGATTCTACCTTACTGCATTCATTTTGGCTCGATATACAATGAAATCTCCACTTGGAGTTAAAAGAGTCACCCTTTTGCGTGAGCAATCAACAATGGCTTGATACTTAGACAACCAATCCATGCCAAGAATCACATCAAATTATCCCATAGGTAACACCATTAGGTTTCCTAATAACTTACGCCCTTCAAACACAATACAAACCGATTTGCAGATGGTTGATACTTCACCATGCCCTCCCATAGGTACAGTCAACTGCAATGCAGGACTAAAAGTTTCCCAACTCAAACCCAACATGCTATCAAACATTGATGATATAAAAGAATGTGATGCACTAGTATCAAATAATACATGACCCGAAGAGTGTGAGATAAGAACCATATCATCCATAACTCCTTGGCATGTTCCTCCTTGCACATCATCACCACCAAGAGCATAGGCTTGGCCAGAGGCTTTTTCCTTTGCTTTCCCTTTTCCTCGAGCAGGATGGTTTGTGCTTGCACCAGAACCTCCTCCTTGAGTGAACCCTCTCTGACTCCCAACAGAAATGGGAGTTTGGAAACTCTATGAGTACCCCTAGTTGAATCCTAAACCTTGGGCTTGAACTGATGTTGATATTGGGATTGTTGCCATGGTGCGGGTGTGAAACCGTAGGATGAAGTCTGAGACTGGTTACTTTTAGGTTGTCTTGTGAAAGGAGTAGACCTAGCATAACTCCCTATGGGTCCTCCATGTGATGGTTGGAACCTCTGTTGTCGTTGTGGGCAATCTTTCTTCTTATGACCCTGTTAGCCACAACTGAAACACCCATACGGCCCAATTTGAGTCTTTCCTGAAGATCCGCTACTACTACTACCCCCACTAAGTTGTTGTCCTTCAAATAACCATCACCCTTGGTTCTTCTTGTTCATTTTCCTATAATTTCCTCTTTCTCGGGTTGGATTCTTTCTTTCAATTCCTTCTTGATGAGCCTCAGTCTGTAAGGCTGTTGTCACACAGTCATTCAAATTTCCAAAGGTCATAGGGGCAAGTGGACTCAGTATTGAAGGGTTTAAGTGACGAAGAAATTGCTCAATCAAAAGAGGTTGATCAACCGTACCGGCATAAGCACAGGAAGATAACTCTACAAACTTCATGTAGAATTCATTGACTATCATATATCCTTGTCTTAAGCTGTCAAATGACCCAATTAAGGTCCTCCGATGAGATGGGTTAAAATATTGTTCCTTGAAGACCCTTTCAAAGTCTCTCCAAGTCATCCCTCCAGTCTCAGTGGCCCTACTCAAAGTTTCCCACCAATCTATTGCACTACCCTCTAACTTGGATACAACAAAAGTCACCTGATACTCTTCAGGTGTTCCCATGGTGTTGAAAATTTTCTTAATCTACCTCAACCATCTTTCATCCATCATAGGGTCTTGGCCACCCTCAAACTCAAGCATTTGAATCTGGTGGAAGATCTGGAAGTGATGACTCTGCCGAGCAGTTGGATCCATCTGTTGGGCAGGAAGGCCTCTTAAAGCCTCAAGAATGGAATTCAATGGGAATGCAGCTGGCTGAGGGGGAACCTCGGCCTCAGGGACTTCAGCTGCAGGCCTTCTCCTTGTTTCCCTTCCTTTCGGAGCCATTACCTTGAGTCTGAGAATTAAAGCTAAACAATTAGTGAGGAATGGATACTTTCTACATACATATGCATTTATATATTAAAATACTTTACTAAAAAAATAAATTTAATCCATTACACGCTCCGAGGAATTTAAACCCGATGCTTTGATACCATTTTTCTGTCACAACCCGAGCCCTAGGCTGTGACAAATTTGTAATATCCATAACTTGGGTGGTCAAATGTCAAACTTTGACCCTCGGTGGAAAATAAACTTTATAAATGATATATTAATTTATATTAAATAGTTCTATAAGTATAAGTCAAAACAATGGAATAACTCCTATAATTATATATAAAAATAATAGTGATAAAAGTAGGATCATTTATTTTAATACATAGAACAATAATATCCACAGAGTTATGTAGTCACTAAATAGTTAGATTTAATAAGTCATAAAACATCCAAAATAATACTTAGCATCCACTATTCCTCATTTCTAACCATTACATAGTTAAATTAGATACACAGACCGTTAGGTTCCAAATTAACTACATATATAATATTCAAAAGATAGGACTATGGCACTAAACACATTGGCTTCCTCAATAATTCACATTATCCACAATCGCACCACTAGGATCCTGGAATGGGAAAGATATAGGGGGTGAGCTTATAAAGCCCAGTAGAAAAATAACTAATAACATCGGACCCAAAAGTTTAATAAAATCCCTGCATGGTTTGCTTTTGAAAACAAAACATACATCATCATGTATAAACCAAAATAGGGAGAAACCACAAATAATCATAAGAACATAGCTACAAGTGCACATCACACCATCTACTAGATCCCTAGTTCTCGTTACCCACCATAGAAAAACTAACATCCTAAATCGGGTTGTCGGACCTGATAACCACCATAAGGGGAGGCTCAGAACACTTCCTCTATACAGATGCTGGGTCTTTACACCTACAGGTGAGTGGAGACCTGATCTACCTATGATGACACAGAGACTAGGTCGTGAAACAACAACATGCACAAATCATGATCACAATGGCTCTCATCGATATAACCAAATGCAGGTAGACATGAAAAGAAAGAAACATATTCCCTTTTATATTTTAGAAAATTGGGCATCATAACAGATGTATTTGAATAAAACCCAAAAATCATAACCTGCATAAATAAGTGAACAAAAATATATTTGGCACCCAGTGCCCTTAGAACAGATCAGAAACACATGCATATTAAGTTTTCAATTTTTCAAACATTTTATAAACATCGAAATTGGAATATGTTTAATGAAACTCAATACAGGTAAAATAAGTCCAATAGTCTAGTTGAGTTCGTACCTCTTTAGAATTTTCAATCCAAGCCCAAAGCGACACTCCCCGACTTAATGATGATCCTAGAGTGATTTAATTCAATTTTTATATCACGCTTTTCCTACGTGCTTCAAATGAGCAAACGATTATCATCATTGCATTCCTTACTCAAAATCGTGTCCAACGACATATAATATGACCATATTTAAAATTTCATGTTCTAGAACCTCACCCAAGTTGTGCACAGTAGCAGTTGGTGGCGGCAGTGAGCGGTGTACCGGAAACATCAACGAATATATGCATGGCATATATCAAAATGATCCCCTCGATGAGTACATCACGAAAGTACAGCTCCTTTGCCCAAATGACCTCCGATGTTGTCGGAAAATACTTCCAAAGGGGCGGAGATACCCAAAATCTCGGCAGAGAAAAATGGTGAGTTGATCGAAATGAATTAGTGGACGATGTTCCTCTCACGACGTTGATTCCAACGGTGCCACCCACTCGCCAAACTGTGGTCAGAGTTCTCCGGAAAGTCACCTCAAAGTTTTGATGGAAAAACTTCCGAGTGGTCGTACGGGCGCGTCCTTGCTCCGATGGTCACCAAACTTTGGGGTTTCTATCCTCCCCGGTCAGAGAAGCTGTAACTCCATTGCGTGTTGAAAATGCTGCTCCGATGGTGGTCCAACTGGGTTGTGGGCCTGGTTTTTTTGGAGAGAAAACAGAGGAAAGAAAAGAAAAAGAAAAAGAGAGAAGAAGAGGAAGAAGAAGATGTTTCGGGGAGAGAGAAGGGAAAAAGAAGAAGAAAAGGAAAAAAGGAGTATTGACTTCTTTTTACTTAGGTGGGTCCCACCCACATAAAAAATTTTGAATAATACTTTTTTTTTCTAAGTGTTTATGGAGGTTTTTCTATAAGAAATTTGGTATTGGTGGTGCCGTGAGGTGACAAAGATCGAGTGAACAGAGAGAGAAAAAGAGAGAGAGAGAGAGAGAGAAAAGAGAGAAGAGGAAGTGGGAGGGAAAATTATATGAGGGGTATTTTTGGTATAGTAGCAACAATTGACATTATTTTGAAATGTTCAAAATCCCTAACATTTTTTTATTAGGACCTCCCATTAAGCATAGAAACTAGAATTTTTTTTCTCTTTCTATATATATATATATGATTAATGGTATGTGCACCCAAAATATGCACTCAAATATTAGACTCGGTGACCTGACATTGTTTTTTAACACAATGAGTTCCAATTTAGATAAATATGATTAGTTAGACTAAACTATTACATCACTAAGTATAATGTTTAGGTGCATATTTTGGTTCAACATATCATTACTCATATATATATATATTTATTATTAGAAGTGGAAAAAATACATACTATAAACAATCCCTTATAGCTGGCTCATTGAGGTGAATGTGATTGGATGAATTATTATGTATATATAAATATATATATATATATCTTCTATATAATAAGTGTGTAGATAACGGAAATTCTTGGTTTTAATGATTTTTATTTTTTTTAATGTTAACTTTAACGGAATATTCTTATATTTAACTATAGTTTGTAAACACTTAAACTTAAATAAAATAAAATAAAATAAATAATTCAAAAAAAAATACAATAGGATATTTTTGAGATATTTTACAATGATAATTATTTAAAAATAATAAATAATTAAACAAATTAAAATATGATATTTTTGAGATATTTTATAATGATAATTATTTTAAAATAATAAAATCTTACGTTTTATAACTTCAATAAAATTTAATTAAATTTAAACTCACTTATTAGAAAAATATCATATTTGTACGCCCTTAATATCCACGGGCTATTAGCGAGCTAAGAAATGACATAATTATATCAGCCATGTGAATGTCACGTACCCGGAGCTGCTGTTACCAGGTCCTACCTCTTTAGCTCAAGGTAACCAAAGGCTTAATGAGATTACTAAGAGTCGGATCAGGAGTATGGACACCGCGAACTAAGAGTACATCAAGCTCGAGGTGCGAGCTTGAGTTGGCACCTCTGACCCCTTATAAAGTCAACCATGTAATGTAAACATGCATATATCAAACATCACGTGTCTGATCCATCCCTGAATTCTCGGACACGCAGCATAAACGTGCGTGTTCAGGCGCCCACGACTAGGTTGGGCCATGCGACCCATTATCCCCCTTACCTATTGATTAGACCACACTTCATTGTCAGGTTTTAGGAATTAATCATGAATGTCACAGAAGTGACATGATGGGTAAGAAGGTCACGGGATGACCCCCCTTGCCAACCCCCATATGCCCTCTCCCTATAAATATGGAGACCCTGGGAGTTGCAAGGGGTTGGATTCTATTTTTTTTGTAAAGAAATACCCTGTAAAGAATATCAGAAAGATAGCAATAATATTGGTTGGTGGACTAGAAGGATTTTAACCTTTGAACCACCTAAAAAAGTATTTGTGTCATCATTTTGCTTTGAGATCATTCATCTGTTACAGTTCATTATTTAGCACTAATCCCACTCTATATTCTATTAATTACATGTTGCCGAAGAACCGCGTCAACAATATTAAAGATATAATATAATCTACTATCAATTAGCAACAAATTACTTTTTTTTTTTTAAAAAAAATAGCAAGAAACTTAAATTTAAAATCCGCATATAATATTTAATATTACATTAAACATATAATATATACTCTCTTGTTGGCACTCCTAAATTCAAAAACTAGAACAAACATAAAGTTAAACAAAAATAAACAAATTATTTAATTAAAGTAGAATATTTATTTGAAATTTATATGATATTAATATAAATTTAATAAAAATAATTAATAAATTCTATAAATAAAACTAAGTAAACGTGCAAGCATATTGCACGTTGCTTGTATCTAGTATATATATATATATATATATATGGAGGCTTGTGAATCTTCTTTTAGGTTCTTAGAAAGATTTATTTACAAAACATATATACTCATCACACTACTATAAAAGTTGGCTTTTGCGACACCCAACCACGACAGTCAACTCTGTTGACTGTCGTAGTTGCTTAGCGGGACTCTACATCGACGGTTAAAAAATGTAGGCTTAGAGACCAATGCTGAGAGCTAATAACTGTCACTGTTACTTTTGACTGTAGCTATTGACCCCAACGCTGACAGTTAATTCGAGACCAATGCCGACAGTTATCTTGTGTCGCTATTGACCCCAACACCGACAGTTAATTCTAGACCAATACCGACAGTTAAAATGTGTCGCTATTGAGCCCAACGCCGACAGTTAATTCGAGACCAATGCCGACAGTTAAAATGTGTCGCTATTGACCCTAACGCCAACAGTTAATAAAAGTCCAATGTCGATAGTCATAAAATGTCGCCAAAATTCAAATAAAAAATTATAATTAATGAATAATATAATTTTATAAAAAAAAATAAATTGTGTAAATATATATTTATAAAAATTATGTATTTATTAAAAACTTTTAAAACTAGATTTTTTTTATTTCTAAATTTTTTATTTACTTTTGTATTTATAATAATTTTTATATCAAAATTTAAATTTATTATTCTTTAATATATTTATAAAATTAACTATATTATTAACTATATAATTCTTTAACACATTTATAAAATTTGTATTAGTTAAAATATAGTTGTTTTATTAATTGGAAAAATATTGTAAAAAAATTAATGAATAATATAATTTAAAAAATAAACTAAATTATGTAAACATATATTTATAAAAATTATGTATTTATTAAAAAAATTTAAAACTAGATTTTTTTGTTTCTAAATTTTTTATATTATTATTTTTTGTATTTATAATAATTTTTATATCAAACTTTAAATTTATTATTCATGAACATATTTATAAAATTAATTATATTATTCTTTAACACATTTGTAAAATTTGTATTAGTTAAAAAGGAGTTGTTTTATTAACTGGAAAAATATTGTAAAAAAATTAATGAATATTATAATTTTAAAAATAATCTAAATTATGTAAATATATATATTTATAAAAATTATTAAAAACTTATAAGAATAGATTTTTTTGTTTCTAAATTTTTCATATTATTATCTTTTGTATTTATATAATAATTTTTATATTAAAATTTAAATTTATTATTCTTTAACATATTTATAAATTAAATTAACTATATTATTCTTTAACACAATTATAAAATTTGTATTGTTAAAAAAAGAATTGTTTTATTAATTGGAAAAATATTATAAAAAAAATTTAATATATAAATTTATCAATTATGATATTTTTATTAATATATATATGCTTAAATATTTTTTTATAAAATTTATTGGAGCAATGCCGACAGTTAAAATATGTGATTATTAAAATTAAGCGGCTAATTTTTTTTCCCCCCAAACCTCAATTTTTCCCTCTTTCCCTTTTTCCTCCTTTCTTTCTTCCAGCTGAAATAGCCTCCACCTTCCAACTGCCGAAAAAGTCTCCACCTTCCAGCTAAAACCATTCAGCCTCCTCCAGCCAACCCACCACGACGCCGTCGACTCCGTGTTTCTAGTTTGGCAGTAGCGGAAGCGTATATGCGGCAAGCAAAGGTGAGTAGCCGTTCTCTTGCATTTGGCATTTTAAAATAATTTGATGCTATCTCTTGCATTTGGAATTTTAAAAATTGGTCGCATATGTATTGATCTCATATATTTAATTGAGAACTTTCACTTTCTTATGGATATCCTTTCATGTTGATTGAAAAAAAAATTGACATTAGCTTCATATATATGAAAATTTGACTTACGAATTCATGAGTACATTGATCTAAATTGATTAAAACACTTGTAACACTTATTTATTACCTATATATATCTACTATATGTATACTATGGTACATGAAATTGAAGAGAAACTGAACCAAATTTAATCTGAAAAGCTTGCTTGCAAATTCCTCTTCAGCGTGTTTTGCCGTGGGAGATATATATATCATTATTTGCTAGGTCTGTAAGGTCTGACAAGCTTCTTCCAAGCTAAAGTGCCGTTTAGACTTTAAACAATTCCCCATTTTCTCTCTTACTAGCTTCTCTTTCCTTCAAAGTCGATTCTATAGTCTCTTCCATGTGCTTATAAAACCCAGCAAATTTTCTATACATCTCAAAAATCATACCAACTTACCCACCATGCTCTAAACTGTTAATAACTACAGTTACCAAAAATGACACCCAAAATAGTAGGCCTTTATCTTTCTCTATATATTCAGCTGCAATAAATCAGTTCACTAAAAATCTGGCTTGTGAATGGGCCATAGACAACATTAGAACAAATTCTGTTGCACCTTGGTACACCAAAACCTCACTTGTAGAACATGTAATATGTTTTTTCCTGCCCAAATTCATCTAAATGCTTTCTGTTTTTTTTTTTTTAATTTCACCTCTTATTTGTTTGCCATTGATTATTTTATACACACGAAACATAAATTTGGGATGTTATTTTATTCGAAAGTACTAAAAGTTAGAATTCCTCTTAACTTCTTTCCTTCTTACAGTTGCTTAAAAACAAGGATATCATGGAAGAGGTAACCAATAGAGGTAACAAGGAATTAATATTTGTTATTTTGGTATTTAGATTTATGTTTTATGTATGTTTAATTGTATTTTTGACTTATTATTTGATTTCTTTGTATAGATTTAAAGATTTCAAAGTTTAAAATTCTAAAATCTCAAAATTTATGATCTGAATTTGTAGTTGTAAATTAAATGTTAGTTTGGATTTTGAGATGCACACAAAGTGTTTGATAAAATGCTTGAGAAGTTTCATAATGCATTTTTATTGTTTTATTTTTATATATATATATATATATATTCTTACCATTATTATTGCTTTGTAGCTATTATACTAAAGCACTTATAATGATGCATGGACAGATGTAATGAGTAACGATGAGTTAGTTCTTGCAATCTTATCGATATTATTGCTGAAAAAAGTTGTAAAAATGCAATACTTTGTGCATGCTTATATAATAGGAAAGCTATATAGACTTAAATGCCAATTAGTGGATGTAGGTAGGTAAGTACTTGACTTGATTTGATAATAATGCCACTCAATTTAAAACTAATTTTTGTAAAATTACAGCACTAGCTAAGCAACGTACCCACACTATATATAGAGACATAATATTTTATTATTGTAATTAATTTTATTATCATGCCTTACTGTTTTTGTGACTTACTCACTTCTTCCTACTTCTTGGAATCTCAATAAATTTCATGAGAATATAGAACAGTTGAAGGTAAGTATCTAGGGGATATAACACATTACTTTAGAACAATTACTAGGAACATTACTTTGCCCCTTAAATATATATATATATATATATTGTTACCATTATTATTATTTTGTACTCACTTAGCTTGGTAGCTTAGTATTATTATTTTAGAAAGTAAATGTTGACAAGGATTTAAGCATAAATTTATTACTCTTTTATTTATTTTATTTCATGTTTTTGAAAGGCTTTTTGGGATAAAACTCTTGATCTCAGATTTTTACTTCAGAAAGCAATCTAAAGTTCAAATAGATCATCTCAGGTATGTTTTAATGGTTAAAACTTATTAATTTGGATTCTAATTGTTTAAACATATTCAGAGGTATATTCTTTTATTCTTTTTAAAATTATACAAGTGTATGTTAGAGGAGCTTGAATATCTTAAATATTCATCTATAGTGAAGTAGGTTCTGTGATTATAATTGTGTGCTGCGGTGAGATAACGGAAGGTTGAGAACTTGCATGTCTTAGTGAAGTAGGTTCTGTAATATCTATATATTTGCGTGCTGGGGGAGATATAAGGAAGAAAAATTGTTTGTTGTTTGAATTAATTGAATTATTTGTATTGATATTGCCAGATGGTTAGGTTACAAATATAGGGGAAGTGTTGTCCGTTTTAAATCATAAAAAATAGTATGAATGATTTAGATTATGAAAGATTAACATTTCAATTTCATTTATATTCAAATAAAGCTCAAGTAGTCATATATTTTGACTACTTCAAACTTTCAAACATCTGCAAAGAATCTTCAAACTGATCTGCATGCTCTTTAGTCCTTAAATATATATATTTTTTTTTTAATTTTTACACAAAAAATTAAACTGCTGTCCATTTCAAATTCTCATTCTCATCCATCCCTATTAGCATAACCCATCATCCAATCCAATCTATCAAATGTTTGTAGTTTTTATTAAAACCAAACATTGATTCCAACATAGTTTCAATTCCAACAAGGATATTTCTACGAACGAGAAGCTCCAAGTTTTTGACCAAAAACTAAACAAGTTTTGGTTTTGAATTGAAACTTCTAATTCAATGCAATAACATTATTTGGTCAAAGACAAAGTTATTAAGTAATTTTTCAAAAGAATTATGATTTGATATTTGATATGAATGAAGATGACAAGACACAGAGTTTAATAGCTTGTCTCAATCTTGTGAAACATAATATAATATATATATATCTCATTTATTATGTCTGTGTGTATATATATATAAATAAATAAATGCACACCCAAAAGTCAAATGATTAACACCTTTATTAATTTGGATTTTTAAAACAGAGAAGAGAGCCATTACCATTTTCTATGTTTAAAATTTTTAGCAGCAACAATGAATCAAAACACAAAACAATCTTCTCCAAACATACAAAGTCCACTCAACCAGCCAGCCACCCTCTGATGTACCCACTTACAGAATTTGTTTTTAATTAATAAATCTTATTAGTATTATTATTCTCTGGTAGGCCACTTGGGTCAAATAACATAAGAAGTTCTCATCAAATATTTTTGAAATAATGAATAATATATAAAACCATAGAGAATAAACAAAATGAGAGTTTGAAGCAAATTCCATTGTACAACTAAAAGTGGGTTGTCTCCACAGATGGTTTGGGTGGTGGTGGTGGTGGTGGCACTTTACGGCACGCTGTCCATTGCCAATTCTCATTCTCATCCATCCATATTAGCATAACCCATCATCTAATCCAATTTATCCATTTTTTATAGTTTTTATCACTACTACAAAAGCATCTTTTTATGACACTTTTTTAGGACACTCACATATATGTGAGTCCTAAAAACAACTTCTGGAATTTTTAGGACTCGCAACGTGTGTCCTAAAAATGTTTGATTTTGGGTTTTAAAAAAACACCTCCAGGACTTTTTAGGACTTGCGTTGCGAGTCCTAAAAACTTATATGTCTCCTAAAAATTTGAATTTCAAAAAATCACAAATTCCCTCCAATCTCCTGGACTTTTTAGGACTCGCGTTGAGAGTCCTTAAAGAATTTATTTTAGGACTCGCACGTTTCCTAAAAAAAATTAAAGTTTTATAAATAACTAAATTAAAAAAAAAAACCACACTTATCAGCCCCCTCTTCTTTCTCTCTCCTCTCTCTCGCTGAAAGTTTTCCGAGCCCGACCGCCACCTTCCCCGCCGCCACCTGCAACACGCGCCGGCCAGGGAGCTTCGGAGGCCACCGAAGCTTCGACCCTCGCGAGCTCAAGCCCTCACGCGCCTCCTAAGATGGACAACAGAGAAGATCTCGGTTTTGGGTTTTCCCAAAGTTTTCGACGAGATTCCGACCACCTTGGGTCGTTGTGAGTCGAGTCACCACCACCATCGTACTCAACACTTTCATGCGAGCAAAACCCAACCAAGGATCGGGTTAGAAGTCGCCGGATTTCATTTTTGGTGTTCATCAGAATCTATGGAGTCCGAAACTTTTTACCTCAAATCCGGCCACCACATTCCGTTCCACGAAGAACCACCACCACCACGACGTTCCCCGAGCCTTAGGCTTCGAAAGCCAATCATTGTTTTCTCGAACCACCGTCACTGGTGGTGGCGCCGCCGTTGTTGCCGGAGCTCCAGCGGGAGCTTTGGCCACCAATTCATTTTTTTAAAATTAATAATAAAACTTTTTAGGACTCGCACATTTGCGAGTCCTAAAAACCCCCAGTTTTTAAGGGCTCTCAAATAGAGGACTCGCGCCCTGCGAGTCCTAAAATATTTTTTAGGACTCGCAATGCTAGTCTTAAAAACCCTTTTTTGTAGTAGTGTATTAAAACCAAACATTGATTCCAACCCTCTTAATAAATAATTCCTCACCCATTTTAATAACCCATTTCATTTATTGTTCAATTCCCCAATTATTTCATCCTCCTCTTTTCGGTGGTTTTACTTGTACCAAATCCATTACATGTCAAAAAAGCTTTAAGAGCTAATATGAATCACAACAAAAGATAACCTGAGAAACCAAGCCATTTATGAGTCATATTAACCTAGATAGAAAACAAAGGGAATCTCTTTATTGGAAGTAAATAAGTTTCTTATATTTTGAATTTTTTTTAGATTATTTAATTGAACATAATTCTGAAAATAGATTTTTTTGTGTGTATATTTTGAGACAAAATAATGACAGTCGATAAAGAATGGATGTCAGCAGATAGATTATCAGTGAAATATAAGGATGGAGTTGAGCATTTCTTGGAGTTTTGCGCAAGAAATGCTAAAGATCCTAATAACATTTGTTGCCCTTGTATTAAGTGTGGTAATGTTCAAAGAATGAAAATCACTGAGATAAAGGGTCACTTATTTAAGTATGGAATAGATCAATGTTATAAGATGTGGTTTATGCATGGAGAAAAAATCACATTTAGTAGAGAATCTCCATCTAAGAAGAATAATTGTGATTATGTGAATGATGATGAGAGATATGACATTGCAAAAATGATAGGTGACGCACAATTTGAATCAGATTTTGATCAAGGAAAATTTCAATCCATGTTAGAGAATGCTGAGAAACCCATTTACCCTGGTTGTAATAAGTTCACCAAACTGTCAACACTTCTTAGGTTGTATAATATAAAAACTAAACATGGGTTGAGTGATAAGAGCTTTACGGATATAATTTCCTTTTTAGGAGAGTTATTACCCGAAAATAATGAAATGCCATTGTCGTTTTATGAGGCAAGAAGACATTGCATTCGTTAGGCATGCAATATGAAAAAATTCATGCTTGTCCTAACAACTGCATCCTATATCGAAAAAGATTGGTTGATGCAATGCATGTCCGACTTGTGGTGAGTTAAGATGGAAGAAGAAAAAAAATTCTGGTGAGGTTAGGGTAGGAGTTCCTGCAAAAGTTTTATGGTACTTATCACCTATACCTCGTTTGATTCGACTTTATCGAAATGTTGATCATGCTAAAAACTTAACATGGCATGACAATGATAGAATACAGGATGGTAAACTTAGACATCCAGCTGACTCGCCTGCTTGGAATAGAGTCGATTGGAAATGGCTTGAGTTTGGTAACAAACCTAGAAATATTCGCTTATGCATTTTTGCTGATGGAATTAATCCACATACTTCCCTAAGTAGTAAATATAGTTGTTGGCATGTTATGCTTGCCATTTACAATCTACCACCATGGTTGTGTATGAAGAGGAAGTTTACTATGTTGACATTGTTGATATCAGGTCCTAAACAACCCGGAAATGATATTGATGTATATCTAGCTCTTCTTATTGATGATTTAAGCACTCTATGGTATGAAGGTGTTGATGCTTATGATGAATATAGGAAGGAAGAGTTCAAACTTAGAGCTGTGTTGTTATGGACCATTAATGATTTTCCTGCGTTAGGCAACCTATCCGGGTTTAGTGTGAAAGGGTACAAGGCATGTCCTATCTGTGAGGAGAACACATGTTCTCAATATTTGAAGCACTCTAGAAAGATTTGTTACATGGGACACAGAAAGTTCTTACCCCGCGATCATGTCTTCCGAACATGGGAAAAACCATTCAATGGTTCACAAGAGTTTGCAATGGCTCCACAACCATTATTTGGAAGACAATTGGTTGAAAAGTTGAAAAAGTCCAATTCAAACTAAGAAAGCACAAACAGAGCATGAAAAGAAAGAGAGGACATGAAAATGGTGAGGAGGTTCAAATTGATCCTAAGGTTTGTTGGAAGAAGAAGTCTATATTATTTGAGCTTGAATAGTGGGAGTATTTGGTCCTACGTCATAATTTGGATGTCATGCATATTGAGAAAAATGTGTCTGATAGCCTTATTAATACATTGTTGAATATTCCTGAACGAAGTAAGGATGGAATTAATGCTCGACTAGATTTAAAAGATATGGGTGTGCGTACAAATTTAGCACCAAAGGTTGGTGAGAAACGAACATATTTACCATCAGCTTGTTATACCTTGAATAAAGAAGAGAAACGAGGAATTTTTCATTGTTTGGCCAATGTGAAAGTTCCAGAAGGTTATTCCTCCAAGATTTTGACATTGGTAGATATGAAAAACTTGAATTTAGTTGGGTTGAAATCTCACGTTCATCATACACTTTTACAACATATCCTACCAATTGCTATTCGTTCTGTCTTACCCAAAAGGTTCGGAATGCCATCACAAGATTTTGCTTGTTCTTTAAATCTCTTTATTGTAAAGTGGTAGATGTTTCTAAGTTGGACAAACTTGAATCAGAAATCATATACACTTTGTGTTTGTTGGAGCAATTCTTTCCACCTTTTTTTATATTATGGTTCACCTAACAGTTCATTTGGTGAAAGAAGTGAGATTGTGTGGACCAGTGTATTTAAGATGGATGTACCCTTTTAAAAGGTATATGAAGATTTTAAAAAGTTATGTTAGAAATAGAAGCAGACTTGAGGGTTGTATTATTGAATCTTATATCGTTGAAGAAGCAATTGAATTTTGTTCAGATTACTTGTCAGGTGTTTCAAATGTTGGGGTATATCCATCTCGAATTGAGATTGAAATTAGTAAAGGTGGAAGAGGTGGTGTAGTTTCAGAAATAAATCAAGTTGATCGAGATGAAGCTCATCGCTTAGTCTTACAAAATATTAACGATGTTCAACCTTACATCGAGTAAGATACTTTTAATTCTAATTCTTTTGAACAATTTAACGATATAAGTAGTTAACTTTGAAAACAATAATGAAGTTTGGATCACTCTATTTTTAAGGGAGCATTTCAATTGGATAAAAAGTTCCTATCCAACTAAGTCGAAGAATCAAAAATGCTACAAGATGAACATTATCGAAATTTTAGCACTTGGTTAGAAAATCAAGTAAAAAAATTATTGTTTTGTGCTTCGTGTGCCTAGTTTTAAGCTGGGATGATATTTTTATATTTTATATATCTAATTTTTTTTATTTTTTATTTTTTATTTGTAGGTCCTAATTGAATTAAGTAAAACACCTAATACAGTGTCGGAATCATTAAAATGGATATCACGAGGCCTTACATTTAATGTGATTAAATATCAATCTTATTATATAAATGGTACTCAATTTAATACAATGGATCGTGATAATAGTAGAAAGACACAAAATTATGGTGTTAGCATTGTCGCCAAAACCTTTCAAGTATCTAGTTCGAAAGATAAAAATCTCATAGAGTGTGATATGACATTCTACGGAGTTATCAAAGAAATTTAGGATTTAGATTATAAAAATGTTCGAATTCCTCTTTTTTTATGAGATTGGGTGAAGAGTGATAGCGAGGTTAAACAAGAGAAATTCAGATTTACAATGGTTGACTTGAATCGAATAGTGCACAAATCTGACCGATTTATAATGGCGCTCCAAGCCAAGAAATTTTTCTATGTCACTTATCCTTTAGATGCTCGTTGGTCGATTGTGTTAACAAGCCAACCAAAAGACTATCACCTAAAAGAATCTCACAACGGCGATGTTTTACTCAAACAAGAAACTTTTGTGCTTGATGCACCACTTCTTGATGTCACCATTGAGGATGCAAACATTGGTTTATGTGAGGATGGTGAAGGTTTATGGTTTGAAAATTAAGTGTTACTTGACAAATTAAGTGATTTTTACATGAAAACACTTTTAGAACAAGGTACTTTGCATTTTGTTTTATCAACCTTTGGTGGGAAACCAATGCAATACTTTGAGAGCTAACTTTTATTATTCTTCAAATGTAGGTACACAAGTATGGATCCCCTTTTATCTGATGATGATTTTGACCCATTTGGCGATGACAATGATGAGATGAGTGAAATCCCACAAGAAGTTAAAATTTCGAAGATATATAGGGGAAAAACAGTTTGTGCTGATGTCATAAAGGCTAGAAGTGAGGGTCGAAAATTAGTGGAAGAGTATAATCAATTGGGGATATCAATTGGAAATGGGGCAATGAAGATGGCAAGTCGTATTGGAGTGTTGGCACGTTGTCACATTCCTCTGAATATCAATGACTGGAGGTTGGTCCCAAATGAAACTAAAGAGCTGATTTGGAAGGAAATTAATGTAAGTTTTTAAATTTTATTAACTTGTATATGAGTGAACATATATAGTTGTTTATTAATTGATTAATTATTTTGTTTATTTATGTAGGAGTCATTCGATGTACATGCCACATCTAAAGCTAAAGTTTTGAGTGAAGCCGGGGACCGATGGAGAGATTAGAAGAGTTGGCTAACAAAAAATAAAGTTGAAAAGTACAAAGAAAAAGCTCCTGAACTTCTTGCCCATCCACCAGATGCATCGAGCAACTGGATCAAACAAGATGATTGGGAAGGATTCGTTGCTAAGAGATTATCTCCTCAGTGGGCTGAACTAAGAAAAAAGAAACAAGGTGCGCAGGCATAGAACAAATATACTGAGTTTCGAAATGTTAAGTTCATATAGTCTTCTTCTAAATATTTGATTGTTTGTTTTCTAGTGAACATTAGATGTTATTGCCATTTCAACCTCACTCACATTCAGCGGCGTTCTTGGATCCCATTGACCTTCAATTACGCATTGAGATTAAAAATATAGTTAGGCTGTAAGTTTATATAAGTTTCATTCCTTAAAGTATATTCTCTTTTTAATAAAACATGTTTGCTAATTAAAATAATTTTATTATGTATAGTGCTTTCACGCTATATGATATGGAAAAAGGAAAAAGAGTTGTAAGTCTAAAGTATTATAGTCCAAAAGTAAGTAACATTCAACTTTATAAAACATAAGATTTAAATTATAAGTATACTAACAAGTATATGTAATATACTTTTACATTTATGTTAACAGTGCCGACAACAACCAAAAACCACTGAGAGCGGTATCTACTGCATGAAGTATGCTAGGGATCTCATTTCACAACAAAGGACCAGAGCAAATCTATCGAATAATGTAATAATTAAATGTGTTTACCTTTTAACTTTAATAAAGTTATATTTTAATTTCATATATATTTGACATGTAACTTATCATTTAAATTATTTGCAGTTCAATTCAGATTTACCATATACTGACGCTGAACTTAATGAAGTTCAAGAAGAGTGGGCAAAACATATTCTACCGCAACTCGCTAAATGATGGCATGCATGCTTAGTACCTATGTGAGGGGATTTAGTCATTTTTTGAACTTTGTATTTCTTTTATTAGAAATGGTTAGAACTAATCAAATACATAATCAATCTAACAAATTATAGGTAGTTAATTTAGTTTTTTGAGGTGTATACTGTGCTAAATATTCATTTTATGTCAAACTTTTTTGGAACTATGTATTTCTTTTATTTAGAAAGTGTTAGAACTAATCAAATGTAAAGTTAATGTTACCAATGTTAATTTAATTTGATTTTTGATGTGCATTCTTTTACCACAATTGTTGTGTTGATTTTGAAACCATGGGGCATTGACAACATATTTGCAATGTCCTCTGGTGTGGAAACTTTGCGACAGTTAAAAACAGTCACCATAGACAGTCAATCACGACACATAATAACTGTCGGCGTTGCCAGCAATGGCGACACCTATTAACTGTCGGCGTTGCCAGCAACTGCGACACTTAATAACTGTCGGCGTTGCCAGCAACGGTGACACCTAATAACTGTCGGCGTAGCCAGCAACGATGACACCTAATAACTGTCGGCGCTGCCAGCAACGGCGACACCTAATAACTGTCGGCATAGCCAGCAACGGCGACACCTAATAAATGTCGGCATAACCAGCAACTACGACACCTAATAATTGTCGGCGTAGCTAGCAACATCGACACCTAATAACTGTCGGCGTAGCTACCCTATGCCAGCATAGGCAAATACAACAGTTATTCGATTGTCGTCGTTGCTCAATAGCGACAGTTAAAAACTGTCAGGAAATTCCATTTTTGTAGTAGTGTCAGAATATGCAAATGGTTGTTTATGAGTAATGAAAATATAGTAAATTTATTTAACTACCCATACAAAATAATCTTATTCATCATATATATTGACCACATTACTTATTTTCATATATTGCTAAACCACTAGAGCATATTACTAAACTAAATTTCCTGCTCTCTATTGTTTGGTTCTTCCTTTTGAAATTTCTTATACACAAAACGTTTGGCGAACCAAATATAAATAAACAAATCCAAACAGTTTAACCCAGCAATTATCCAATTATCCAATAAATAAACAAGTGAGCACGATTGATATTATCGTCCAACAATTTCACACAACCTTGTCCTAAGCTAACTTCCTCAACTAAAGATATTATTCCACTACTAATGAAATAACCAACCCCAGAAATGCTCAAATTCGCGGCCGCTCCGAGGCTTCTCATTGCTGGAGGCATTTGGCTATAAAATAGTTCTTGAAGGCCAATAAAAGCGAATGAGTCACCCAAACCACATAAAAAGAACTGCGGAAGCAGCCACCAAACCCTAATCGGAATTTCAGCTTTCGGATTGTCCACCAGCTTATAATGCCGGGCGGCGCCGACCCTCTTCACCTCCACGAGAGCAGAGACAACCATGCTGAGTAGAGAGAAGAATATGCCTATTCCTATTCGCTGCAGGACTGTGATGCCTGAGGGGTGGCGGGTGAATTTTGTAGCCATCAGTACGAAAACTCGATCGTAGATTGGGATAGTGATGAGCACGGCGACGCCCATAATGCCTTGGAGTGAAGCCGAGGGTAACTTGAATTGTGATCCAAGAGATCGGTTCATTGTGCTACTTTGCTTAATAAAGTCGGTACTGACGAGGGATTGAGCTACTGGGTACATCAAGCAACATAACCATATGGGAATAAGGCGTAGAAGTAGCTTCACTTCTTCCACTTGATCTAACGAACATATTCTCCATGGATTTCTCACCTTTGTTGAGACATCGTGCTTATCTAGTATCATTGCCTTGTCAAGAAATCTTCCATGTTTTTAACAAGAAAGAAGAATATATCAGGTATCAGCCAACATATATTTTATATGTTATAGAAGACAACTAGTGTTTATATATTTTGGATTGTACATATGATATCAGATATAATGAGTGAGATGTAATGCAATGTACTAACATGTACACGATAGAATATACACACTACAATTTGATTAATTAGCCAACTCAGTGGGCCAAGATATATACATTGATTCTAAATCCCAATAAATTTTTTTGGTGAAAAGTTGTAATTCTATTTATTTTATATGATAGTAGATAATATAGTTACTCACGTTCCAATAATTTAGGATGCTAAATTTACAATTCAAACTAATTGTTGCTGGAAATTGTGTTTGAATTCTAACTTTTCCTTTTTAAATTATTTGAAATTTTTTAAAAACTTGTGATAAATTTCTTATAATTATATTATATAAACAAAAATAAGAATTAGAAACTATTTATATATCAAAAATATTAAAAGTACCTACCGCACAAATGTAGAAATTAAAAACAATATATCCTATCTTTAATTAAAGTATTTTTCAAATAATTATAAGAACCAAGTACCTGGATTGGGCGGTGCGAACCAAAGTGGCGGGTTGATTGAGATCGCCGGAGAAAAGACCAAAACCATGACGAAGCTCATCAATGTTCCGCTTCCGCGCGGCAGCCACAAAAACTCGCGCCACGGAAGTGAAGGGACTGCCTAAAGGAACTTGAGTCTCATACTTGTTCACTCCTAACACGAATATCACTAGTGCCAATCCCATTGCACCCGCCACCATTCCAAATCCTGCTCCCCACCCAATATTATCATATATCATATATACTCGCATTAAATTTTAGATTATATATACATATATTACTTTTGTTAATAGTTTTGTATATACAAGTAAACAAAGTGTTGAACTATACTCTTATTAAATTTAAAATCAATACAAGTTGATAAATACATAAATAAATAAATTTATATGGTAGGTAGTCCCTGAACGTATACGACCCCAAAAGTTGCGAGAGATGCACCAGTGACAATTGCCAAAGACCACCAGTTGTGGAAAGAGCTCTTGGTCTTCTTCTCTTCAACTGAGCCCTCTCTAAATTGGTCCGCTGCGAAGGTAAGCACGCATGGCTTACGCCCACCTTCCCCAATCGATACTATGTAAAGTGATACGAAGAATACTGCCTTACGATACTTCCAAGGTATTACTACTGACTCTGACGCTGATATAGCAAGTAAGCCCATTCCCTATCAATATCATCACACAACATATAAGAAATTAATAAACTCATTTATATATTTATATTTATTGAATTGAGAGGATAGATAATAATTTAATTAATTAAATTCGTAGCTGTGTGTGTCATTTACTATGGAGTAAATAATGGAGGAAAACAAAATGGTCTTGAAGCGGCCTAAGAGAGAATCAGCTATGAAGGCTCCAAGTAAAGGAGAGAGCAAAGTTACACCCATCCATGTGTTGACATTCTTTGCTGCAACTGGAGTTGACTCCTTAAGCACATTAGTCAGATACATTATCATATTACCAGCCAACCCATAGAACACAAATCTTTCCGCCATCTCAACAACTGAAAGTTATATTATAAATATCATATAAATCATACAAAACTTAATTATTATCGAATAATAATAAGAGCATGTACATAAATTAATGTTTGTGTTATTACAGATAATGAAAATAGCAGCATTCCAGCCTCCCTTGCCCTTGGAAGATTTTGTCTTGGTGTTTTCAGAATGCCCGTCTTGGGTCGACGCTACTACTTGATCTGGTTCAAAAGACTCCATGGAAGTTCGAAAAACAAAATTTGACACTACTTTAACTACTTTCTAATATACTAAAAATATATTTTTTTTTTTTATAAATGATTTCCTCTGTATATATGTGACATTTTGGGTGATAAATTATGAATTTTTTAGCATTAACTTTCTTTGGTGATTTGACACAGATATGTTCAAAAAAGATAACTTGTTGAGGAAAAATCAAGATATTTTGGACTAGTGTCATTTTTCAGTAACGCAAAAAGTAGCATTAATTATGAAACTGAATATTCCATGAAACAACAAAAATAAAGGATTGGAGTTGACGACACATGAATTAAGGCAGAGCAATATGGTGTGGTGTCACTATAACAAAATAGGTATTTAATGGCTATATGGGGGTGACATTGTAGACATTTGATGTCTTCCCTAGGGGAGACGTTGTTGCAGGAGCCATCTAAAGTGGTCATAGGTTGTACACGTACACCCTATGATGTCTCCTAGGGGGAGACATTGGATGTCTACAAAGTCTCCGGAGACGTTGTAGGTATCTATGACGTCTCCCATGGAGAGACTTTGTAGACATTCAATGACTCATATAACGAGTCGTCATTGGTTTTTGTATTTTTTTTTAATTAAATAATTATTTTCAGTATATTAATTAGTAGAATTAAATATATTAATTTTTTTTAAATAGAATTAAATATATTAATTAAAAAATCTAAATTATATGAAAATTTAAATTTTGAATTTTCATTAATAAAACCAAAATATGTATCTAATATATTTTTGCTAGCTAAATATACAAAATTGTAATATTTGTTGTTAAACATACAAAATTAATAAATATTACAGTAGCTAGCTAGACATATAGTAAGATAGAAAAAATAAACAATAAAAACCTATTTTTTGGGACGATGACTTTGAACTATCAGCATCATATCGTTCGCCCACTGTTGTCGCATTTCATTAATCTGTGTTGGTGTATATGGCGGAGTGTTCAGCTACAAAAAATATACAGTACAATATATTATTTAATTATTATTATTTGATTATATCTACTTTAATAATAAATAAACCGTAAACTTTTTATAAATTTATATATATACATACCTCTTTCTTCAAGTAACGTCTAGGTTTATCCATATCTTTTCCTATGTATATGAAAAATTAAACAATAAAACTATATAAGCATACGAAAAATTGGCCAGCATTTCCCTTATATTAGTAATCTAAACATCTGTCAATATAATCAAATAAGTACAGCACAATACAAATATAATAATAGAATACATAATTCTAGACAAAATCGAGCAGCATTTCCCCTATAATAGTGATCTAACCATCTGTGAACAATAAGTCAAACAAATCAAACAACACACAATAAGTTTCTTCCTTATAACTCCGCAGCACATAAACATATTTTCCAGAACCTACTTCACTAAAACACACAATTCTCAACCTTCTGTTATCATTGCAACACACAATTTTAATCTCAGAACCTACTTCACTATGGATGAATATTTAAGATATTCAAACTCTTCTAACAAAAGTTTAATAATACTAAAACAAGAAATAAGATACTGTAATTACCTCTTGCAATTAATAGTCCTTGCTAGCAAATTTACTTCACTTTTGCAATGCGCGCACTATGTTATTAATTAAATAATAAAATATTAGTAAATCAATAAAAAAAAATATCACTATATATAAATAACCTACTTAAATGTTAATAAAGATTACAAATATATATAATTTTCTAATTAAATAATAATATAAATTAAAAAAATTTATAAACATATTAACTTGAATTATTATTTAGTATGTAAAATTATTATTTTTTTATTTTAGACAAAGTTATTAAATATATTTTAGCAAAACATATTTACATATATATACTTAACAAACATTAAAAATTAATTAAAAATATATAATTTTCGGAATAAATAGTAAATAAAAATTTATAAATAGTAAATAATGTGGTAACATGTTAAAATTAAACAATGTAATATCTCAAATATACATAAAAAATATTTTTCATACTTTAAACTAATATTTATAATAAAACCCACAAAAACTATAAAAAAAATAAGCACAAAAACAATTTTTTCAACCATTATAACTACAATACATTGTTTAATCTTGAAATCATACCTCAAATATGCTTTAAATCCACTTTGATGAGCCAAAAATCACCCAAAACCGCAACTATCATAAACCCTAAAATCTCAATATCAATCCCTTAATATTCAGAGAAAATAAGCATAAAAATTATCCTAACTATTATACAACACTTATAAATGATAAAATCATACCTCAAATGGAATTTTATGGCCTAAAATTGGCCAAAATCACCAAAGAGAACCCGAAAAATCGCCTGAAAACGCCTCATCTCCGCCTCCCTGTTTCGTGCGTATGCTCTCAGGGAAATAGAAGAAAAAGGGCTAAGTAATATAGTAGGGGAGGCCTTTAACGTCTCCCCTGGGAAGACGTGCCTAGCCTCTAACGTCTCCCCTTGGGAGACGTCCGATGTGGCACATCTTCCCAAGGGAGACGTTAGAGGCTAGGCACGTCTTCCCAGGGGAGACGTTAAAAGTCTTCCCTTATTTATATTCAGTCCAATTTCTAATATTTAAAAAAATAAAAAATTATATCATATTTTTAAGAATAACGCCTCCCACCACTTTTGATGACTTACCTAGTTAGTCATCAACAAAAACTTTTAATGACTTACATCTCTAGACTTTAAATATCACTGAATACTTTTAATGACTTACACCAATGGTGTAAGTCATTATAAAAAGTCATTAAATGTCAATGTTGTTGTAGTGTGTGTAACTGAAATAAATAAAGATCAGGTTAAGAAGGATTTTCTCCCCAAATTATCACCTATACATTATTATTATTATTATGATGGTGCCCTATGATTTTTTGTCAGGTCGTTAAAAATTCCATCAGAACTATTCGCAATGTTGTAAAGTGAGACTTGAGTCAAATTTTTTCCAATGTAGCTAACGACATGCTGACGTGGCTAACGACATGTTGACGTGGCTCTTTGCTTGTTGATGTGTCTTGGGCACATCAGCGCCACATGTGTAATTTAAAAATATTAAAATAAATGATTAAAAATTAATAAAATTAAAAGAAATCATAGTTTATAGAAAAAAGTTAATTTTGTAAAATTTAATTTAATTTAAATTATTTTTAGTGATGTTATCCAAAAAACAGGCACGGATGACGTGGCAGGTGATTTCCGGACACGTGGCTGATACTTGGCAGAATTCTGCTAGGGTATCGACCAGAAGAGATATTACAAGCAAAAGGTAGTCGAAGCTTACCTGCAACCAGTATGGTCGCAGGTTCCCCGTGTCTCATGATATTTTTATAAAGATCTTAGTCAATCCCAAAATTGACTCCCATGATTTCCTGAGTATCTGATTATTTAGGAAAGAATATCTGTAACAAATTAATGTAATCCTCCTTGAGCCTATAAATAGAGAAAGATAGCTCAAGGAATGAACTTTTGGCCTTCGAATTATTTGAGACTAGAGTGATTCTATTTGACATATTGTATTGTTCTTCAGAGGTTGGTGAAACTCATTGAACCCTAGTTCTTTGATCACTCCTTTGAATTCTATATCAATAACAATTCGAGCGGACGTAGGTTATTACCAGATTCTGGGGCCGAACCACTATAAACTCTTGTGTTCTTTATTATTTCGTCATCATATTCTTTCCAACGTGTTTGTCCACATCAAGCAAATTTGACTCCGTGTCAGTTGGCCAAAATCAGGGTCAACATTCTGGTGCTTTCATTGAGAGCTTGATACATTATCGTTGAAAGATCAATGGCAAAAACTACCAGGAAAACTGGACAGGCGGCCGGCGCTGCACCATCTAACCCGCCTCCTCCTCCTCCCAACGTAGCTGAGGATGAGCCACATTTGGAATTTGACGAGGAAGAAATGGACGACGAGATGCTGAAGAATACTCTAGGGGTATTGCAGGAGGAGCTGGCCAATCTGAGGGCCAGCCAGGAAAGTGCTGCCAAAATCATGGCGCGGCAGCAACAAGAAATTGAACGGCAGCGCTTGGAGCTGAGTGAAAGGCAGGCGGAGATGGACCGTCGCCAGAGGGAGGCCATGGCAGCCCTCGAGGCAGCCTTGCAACTGGCTAGGAATCAAGCTGCACCTGCCTCGCAGCCTGATCAACCCGCGAATGGGCCACCCCACAGGGGTTCCAATCCTAGCCCGCCTATCCAACCCTCGAGCCCACAAAGGCCCGAGCAGCCACCTGCGCCTCAGGACGATGTCCCGCTAGGGGACCCTGAAGCACAGCCTCCATCCCAAACTGGTCGCGGCAATCCCCCGCAGTAGAGGCAGAATAGGGCCGGGTAGCAGCCTCGCAGTCCTAGACGCCATAGGGGAGACGAGCCTAATCTTCCAAGCAGAGGACATCATCCTCCTGGTAACAGGAGGAACTCAGAGTTAGGCTCTGCGGTCCGAGGCCCCCCACGGCATGATAATGCATGGGGACCTAACGACCAACAAAGACCACCCTCTAATGCTCGGGAGGTTCCAGCCTGGGAAGGCAATCGAGGGAACAGTCGATCCCACCATAGCCAATCAAGATTCAGAGACAGCCATGGTTATAACGAGGTCGACTCAGGCAGAGGAAATGTCGGTCGGAGGAATGAAGAAAAAGGTGGAGGCAGAAGCCAGCCACCTCAAGATGACCAACCCGACAGACGGGACGTTGGGGGGCAGCCTAGACAAAATAACGTCTTCAACCAACTCGGAGCTAGCGAGCATAGGAGGAGAGACAAGGACTTAAGAGACGTACTCAACGGTCGCCGGGAGCAACAAGACGAGAACGTCCCCCCAGCACCTGAGGCCACGGCGATTTTTAGCGCCATGCAGGCCCAGATAGATGCCCTCAACCAGACAGTGCAGCAGCTGGTCAAGGGAAGAACATCTTATATCGACCATGACAGGAGAAAAGGCACTCCCTTCGTCCAGAGGATAGCTATGGCAGAAACTCCTAGCAAGTTGAAAATGCCTACGCTTCTGAACTTTGATTGGTATGGTGACCCGGTATCTCACGTCAACAAGTTTGAGATACAAATGGACATTCAGAAAGTGTCCGAGGACGCTCGGTGCAGGATCTTCCCTGTAACACTTTCTGATGCCGCACAGGAGTGGTTTTTCAAATTCCCTCCTGCAAGTATAGTTTCCTGGGAAATGTTCGTAAAGGAGTTTTATGGGCAGTTCTACGCGGGTCGTGTGCACCCAACTGAGGCAAACCAGCTGGTTAAAATACGCCAGCAAGATGGAGAACCACTAAAGAACTACGTCCAGCACTTTATGCGAGCAGCTGCTGGAGCAAAAACAGTGGGAGACGAAGGCAAGATGATGGCCATAACCGCAGGGGTTAAGCGCCGCACGCCTCTCTGGGAAAGCCTCCGAAAACATGGGGTTAGAATTACCTAGGAATTCTTAGATTGGGCTGATCGCTACATCAAGCTCGAAGACGCCATCGCCAACGAAGGAAAGCCCCCAGGCAAGGACAAGGGGACTGCCGAGCCCGCCAAAGCCGTCAATGGGTCCAACCCCAACGGCAAAGGCAACGGGAATGGCAACGACAACGGCAATGGCAAGAATGGGGGGAAACGGCCACACAATGAGCCTTCCACCTCTGACAATAAACGAGCCAAGGGTAACCGTTATGAACCTTGGTTCACTAACTATACTTCCTTAGTTGAGTCTCAGGGAGAGGTTTATCAGGCCACGAGTTCCAGTGTGCCTTATAAGAAACCTGCTCCCATTCGAAAGGATATTTCGAGAAGAGACACTACCAAGTTCTGTTGTTATCATAACGACTACGGACATGATACCAACGAATGCAACCAGCTAAAGGATGAGATCAAGTTCCTTATTAGACAAGGACACTTGAGAAGATATATACGGGCCTCGGGAAATTCCCATCGAGAAGCTCCAGGTGGCAACGAGCAAGCACCCACACGCCAACGCTCGCCACCTTTGCAGCCTGACCCCATAACTGGCACATTGTTAACCATCTGTGGAGGCCCGCACCTCGCGGGAAACAGCGGAAAGGCCAGAGAACGATATGCTCGGACTCTGCGCCACGACCAGGACATCGAGATGATGACTGTGGATGACCGCGCGCCAAAAAAGGCTAGGTCAAAAGAAGGCGAAATAACCTTCTCTGATAGCAATGCCCAACATGTCCAGTTCCCGCATTCCGATCCGCTGGTCGTGGATATCCAAATGGCCAACATGATGGTGAAGAGAGTGATGGTTGATACAGGAAGTTCAGTGAATATCCTATATAAGTCTTCGCTGGAACGCATGAAGTTGTCCGTTAAGGACCTAGAGCCCTGCAGCCAAACAAAATACGGCTTCTCTAGTGAGGGACTCGCCCTCGCTGGGTCAATCAGACTACCAGTGACAGCAGGTACAGCACCTGCTACCAAGACATTACTCGCTACTTTTATAGTAGTCGATTGTCCTTCAGCGTACAATGCCATCATTGGGAGGCCTATACTGGTTGATCTACGGGTCGTCACCTCTATGTGGCACTTGGCCATGAAATTCCTTACAGACGCAGGGGTAGGACGCGTGTTGGGAAACCAGAGGGAGGCTAGGTAGTGCTACAACGCCTCAGTCATGAAGGCAAAGAAGGGAACGTCAAAAAGCACTCCCCCAGATAGGTTGCAGTTGGCAATTGATACACAAGCCCAATCCGGTGATGAAGTCACCAAATAGGGTGTTGCCCAAAGTGAGGATAGAGATTTAGATCCTCACTTTAGGGGTTTTGAAGAAAATGTTGGACCTGTCAAGGACCTGGAAGAGCTCCAACTTGACACAAAAGACCCGACCAAAGTCGTGAAGTTCGGGAAAAACTTAGAACCAACCACAAAGCATGCACTGGTGGAGTTTTTGCGGAAAAACCAGGAAGTCTTTGCCTGGTCGCACAAAGACATGGTTGGGATAGATCCTGCAGTTATCATCCATGTCCTGAACGTAGACAAGAATTTTCCACCCGTGCAATAGAAAAGAAGGCTCCTCAATAAGGATCGCTCGAGAGCCTTAAAAGAAGAAGTTGAAAGATTAAAGGAGAATGGGTTCATCAGGGTGGCGTTTTATCCATCGTGGGTCTCTAATCCAATACTGGTTCCCAAGCCTAACGGCAAATGGCGGACCTGTGTGGATTTTACAGACCTCAATAAAGCCTGCCCGAAGGATTGCTTCCCACTCCCGAGGATCGACCAGTTAGCCAATGCTACTACAGGGCATGAGATCCTCTCTTTCATGGATGCATACTCAGGTTACAATCAGATCAGCATGCATCCCCCTGACGAGGATCATACCAACTTTCGGACCGATACGGGATTATACTGTTATAAAGTAATGCCCTTCGGACTGAAAAATGCAGGTGCGACTTACCAGCGACTGGTTAACCACATGTTTAGAGAATTGATCAAAGTAAAGATGGAGGTGTACGTGGACAACATGCTGGTAAAGTCAAAAAAGGAAGAAGGACATGTGAAGGATTTACAAGAGTGTTTTGATGTATTGAACAAGTATCAGATGAAACTAAATCCTCTCAAATGTTCCTTCGGAGTTGGATCAGGAAAATTTTTGGGGTTCATTGTTAACTCAAGAGGAATCGAGGCCAACCCTGACAAGATAAAAGCCCTGATCGACATGAAATCACCAGAGAAGATCAAGGATGTACAAAGTTCAACTGGGAGAATTGTAGTCCTAAGTAGATTTATTTCCAAGTCAACGGATAAGTGCGTCCCGTTCTTCAATCTACTTAGGGGCAACAAGAAGTTTGAATGGACAAGAGACTGTGAGAAAGCTTTTCAGGCCTTAAAAGCCCATATGGCACAGCCTCCTATTTTATCAAAGCCAATAGAAGGAGAAACTTTGTTCATATACCTGGCGATCACTGAAGTTGCTGCTAGTGCGGTACTAGTACGAGAGGAAGAAGGCGTACAAAAGGCGGTTTACTATGTAAGCAAGAGGCTAATCGGAGCTGAACTGAGGTATCCTCCCATCGAGAGGTTGGCGTATTGTTTAATCTTGGCCTCAAGGAAGCTACGTCCTTACTTCCAAGCCCATCCTATTACAGTTTTAACTGATCAACCCCTCCGGCAAGTCCTCTAAAAACCGGAAGCGGCTAGGCGTTTATTAAAATGGGCAGTCGAACTTGGGCAGTTCGATATTACATATTCACCACGAGCAGCAGTAAAGGGACAAGTCTTGGCCGATCTTATTGCAGAGTTCACCGAACTCCCAGACAACGAGCAGTGCGAAAAGCCTAGTGCGCCTGGGCCTCAAGATGAAGCTCCTTCGTGGAAGTTTTTCACAGATGGGTTGTCAAATGAATCTCACGCGGGAGCGGGAGCAGGAGTGGGAGCGGGAGTGATCTTGATAACGCCAGAAGGGCATCGATTTCACTATGCCATTAGGAATTGACTTCACAGCGTCAAATAATGAAGCCGAATACGAAGCACTCCTCGCTGGATTAAGAATGGAAAAGGACATGAGTATAAAGGTGCTTGATATTTACAGTGATTCACAGCTGGTAGTGAATCAAGTTCTAGGGGAATATCAAGCGTGAGGCCTAAAAATGGTGGCCTACTTGAACAAAACTAAAGATCTGTTGGCCCAGTTCAAGAAGTATAACCTCCAGCAAATACCTCACGATCAGAATTTGAACACAGATGCCTTAGCCAAACTCGCGAGCGCAAAAGATGCTGACACTTTGAATATTGTGCCAGTGGAAAGATTGAGCGAGCCAAGAATACGAGCAAATGAAACCAGTATGGAAATCCAAATGGAAGATACATGGATGGTGCCTTACTTGGAGTATCTAACAAATAGTGTATTACCAGCAGATAGAAACAAAGCCAGAACTCTTCAAAGACAGGCTGCTAGGTATATACTGGTCGATGGTGTTCTATACCGAAGGGGATATTCCATGTCATTGCTCAGATGTATTACACCAGAGAAAGCTAAAGAGCTAATGAAGGAAGTACATGAAGGCTTCTGCGGGGATCACGCTGGGGGGAAAAGTTTGGCGAAAAAGATTCTAAGGCAAGGCTATTTCTGGCCGACTATGAACGAAGATTCAATGGAGTTTGTACGAAAGTGCGATAAGTGTCAGAGATTTTCCAAAATCCCACACGCAGCTCCAAATGAATTAAAACAGATGCAGAGTCCTTGGCCTTTTGCAGTATGGGGTATAGACTTGATTGGGTCCCTACCTACGGGAAAAGGCGGAGTGAAGTACGCAGTTGTAGCAGTCGACTACTTCACCAAATGGGTCGAAGCTGAACCACTCGCTACCATAACGACCAAGAAAGTTCTTGACTTTGTCATCAAGAACATTGTTTGCTGATATGGCTTGCCTCGAAAGATTGTCTTAGACAACGGCACCCAATTTGACAGTGACTTATTCACCGACTTCTGCGAAAGGCACGGGATTATTAAAAGCTTTTCTTCAGTCGCGCATCCACAAGCAAACGGGCAGGTCGAAGTAGTGAATAAAACGCTTAAGGACACCCTGAAGAAAAGGCTTGAAGATGCTAAAGGAGCATGGCCAGAACAGCTGCCTGAAGTCCTCTGGTCGTATAGAACTTCTCATCGAACAGCGACAGGTCATACCCCATTTTCCTTAGCATACAGATATGAAGCTATGTTACCTGTCGAGTTAGATCCCCCCTCACATCGACGCATTACATACGACCAGGGCCAGAATAGCCAACTAATGATGGAGTCCCTAGACTCAATTGAGGAGATACGAGAAAGAGCCCAACTCCGAGTTGTTGCGTACCAGCAAAAGGTCGCCCGGTATTTTAACTCAAAAGTAAAAGAAAGGAAATTCAACGTCGGTGACCTAGTGCTACGACGAGTTTTCTTGAAAACCCGCGACCCCACTGCTGGAGTGCTCGGACCAAACTGGGAAGGACCTTACCAGATTGAGGAAGTCCTTCATCCAGGCACCTACAAACTTGCACGCTTGAATAGAGATCTCGTTCCACGCTACTGGAACGGTGAACACCTGTGCAAGTACTACCAATAAACAGTCCTTTTTAAAGAACTGGCTTGTATTAATTTTTACTTTTTACAAGTTTCGGAAAAAGGGTTAGCCACGTTGTATGGCTAATCATTTATAAGTATAAGATCTTTTTAAGATCACTCGTAAAGACATGTTTAGTCCATTTTCATACGAGATTATAAGGGACTGTGCGCAACCAGTCATTCTTGCCAACCTTTGTAAATTTATTTTACAAGTATTTGTTCATTACGTGTGTTGTTTTGATGTATTGCAAGTGTTATAATTACTATCGAGCAGTAATGTTCGTACAGGTCATGGTCAAGGCAAGTGACCAAGGACCTAAAGCTCCTCGATCACTTGGGGGGCATATAAGGTACATCGATAGCAAAGCATACCAAAAGGTATGTAAACACTTGAACAAAATAAGTGAAAGCATGCTACGGTACTTAGAGTATTTTTCAAAATTTATATTTTGTTAAGTCAAGCCAAAGTACTATGCTAAGTTCATTCATGCGAACAGATGTTATAATAAAAAGAAAATATTATAATATCATAAGGCATTCTTTTACACCACAAGCATCACTGCTTGGATGTAATTGTTTAAAGTAAAAGGAAAAGTTTGCTGCCCGTGCAGCAAATTTAAAAGTAAAAATTGTCTTTACAACACGACCCACGGGTCGTGTAATTGAAGAAAAATAAAAAAGAAATAAGTTTAAGGAGCAGGAGGGTCTTGCTCAACAGTCTGATTGGCCGCATTCTCAACAACTCTTCCCTCCTCTGCGTCAGCAGCCGGCTGGATGCTTGGGGAAGCAAGAACCCTTGCTCTTTCTTCTTCTTCAGCCAATCGAGCAGTGCAGCAGGCCAACTCAATATTCCTGGCATCTTCTGGAAGGTAGTTAAAATTGGCACCCCGGTTGTGTTTCCAAAAGTCGTAGAAACACCGAAGTGTCACATTCTTGTACCTCTCCAGATTATTAGCATTGGTAAGCTTCAGCTGCTCCACCTGGCTCTCAAGAACAGTTATGGCCTTGTCCTTATCTAGGAGCTCCTCCTTGAGCCTCTTGACCTCATGATATTGGGTTCAGCTGGAATCCTGGTATTCATCCCTCTGATTCTTCATAGCTTCCTTAGAAGACTCAGCCTCTGCTAGCTTTGCCACCGCAGCATCCTTCTGTTGAGTAACCACTTCCAACTCCTCAGCGTGCCTGGCTTCTGCAGCCTGAAGCTCCTCGGTGGCTCTCACCTGGAACTCCTCGACGGTCTTTGCCCGAGCCTGGTCGATGGTAGCTAGGGCACGAGTGCGAGCGGCAGTTATTGTCAGCATGGCCTGCAGTTAGGGAAATAAAAGTTAGACTATACTACAAAAAGGAGAAGTAAAATCCAAGAGGAAAAATACTTACACTGGCCACTTCGTTAAGAGCCCTATTGAGGATCTGGTCAACCCCCATGCTCTCAGCTTCAGCCATTGCCTCCCTGCAGCAGTCGTGCTTCAAGATATGGGCAAGGCGATCTTTGCCTGATCGCAGGGAGCGGTTCGAGAGCTTGGTCCCAGGAAGCTCTGCTTGCGGGGTGTGCTCCCTTCGGGCCACAGGCGGAGGGTTGGCAGCAGGGGCAGCCTCCTTCTCAGGAGGAGTAGAAGGCTGAGCAGAGGCTTGTCCAGTTGGCACATCCTTGGAAGGATCTTCTGTTCGACCCTTCTTAGCCGAAGGTCCTTGGCTCGATTCGCCATTATGCCTCCTGGATGTCTTTCGTCGAACCAGGGGGACTTCTGCCTCCTCTTGAGCCTGGTATAGAACGAAAACGTTGGGAGTAGCCATCTCTGCGTACAAAGAAAAATATGCAGATGATAAGATAAAGGCGGATGAAAATTCTTGGTAAAACAAAAAAGAGGTCACAAAGTTTAATACCCGAGCTACAACTACTGGTCGTTATACTACTGACTCTATTAGTCATACACTCACTATCTGGCACGAAGAATTCTGGCCCTAGATTTGGAGTATACGTAAAATTTCCGCCGTCAAACAAGTGACAGGGAATTATCAAGCTATTTAAAAGCAAAATAACAATACCGTTTTCATCTGAGGATTCATCCAGGTCTATGACAGACTCTGTTGCCTTTTGTTTCCCCTTGCCTTGGGGCGCAGAAGGCCTCTCTGCTGAAGGGATGCCAGTGGGTTCCCTTATCGTAACCCCCGTTGGCCTCCTTCGGGGAGGAGACGCCGAGGGTTGCTGCTCGGGATCCCCCTCGGCCATGGCATCTGCTACCACAGGTCCTCTTGTTTCATGGCGAGGATCCAAGAGGCCAGATAGCCTCAGATTTTCATCAGTGACCAGGGACTTGACGCTTTTTTCTGCTTCTGCCATCCTGGCCAGTGCGTTTGACCTCAACACCATGTCTGGTGTTGGGTTAAGATGTAACCATGGTCCTGAAAGGCATAGTATACTTTAGAAAGGTTCAGGAGAATTTGTTAAGGAAAAGTAGCGACCAGTGAAAAAAAGCATTTACCTCCACGAGCGAAGGCCAGGTTCTTCGTAGTCATATCCGGTGTGAGGAAGTACTCCCTACTGTACTGCCCCACGTTGGAAATATGGGTAGTGTCACTCAGGAAAGTTCGGCTAGTTTCTTGGTGATAGAGATGGAAGAAGCCCGTCCCGTATTGTTGAGGATTGGACTTAAGGTCGAAGAGGAAATTGACCTCATGAGGGGTAGGTTCCAGCCATTTTTTAAGTTTATACAGGATATAAAGTGCGGCCAGCATTCTATATCCATTTGGAGTAATTTGAAAGGGGGCGACACCAAAATAGTTGGCCACCCCCTGGTAAAAAGGATGTAGAGGGAGGATAGCCCCCGCCTCTATGTGATATCTGGACCAAGCGCTATAGGCAACCCCGGGAAGGTTAGCTCTTTGGTCAGCAGCCGGGATGGTAAGATTAACTCCTGTAAGAGGTACTTCCTGTGATAATTGGCAAGCATCCGAGGAGTCACTTGGATGGTGGGGGAGAGATACCACTCGACATCAGGAAGGTTTTGATGCCGAGGGCGGGCCCTGACTTGGATACGAGGGTCTGGGGCAGCATTTTCTCGACCACTGGTCGACGGAACCCTAGCCTGTGGATCAGGCTGGGCAGGAGAGTTTGGACTATTTTCGGAGTCAGGTCTTTTCTTGCCTAAGGACTTAGAGCGAGCCATTTGAGGTGGTGATGGACGAGGTCTAGAAGAAGATCGTGAAAATGGAATCTCGTGAACTTGGTCGGTCGGTCGTTCTTCGCCTTCGAGCAGCTGGGCAAGAAGATCGTCGTCAATGGGTTGTTCACCTCCCCACAAATTTGGCATTAAAGTCTGCAAACAGAAGAATGGGGAGGTGAGGATGAAGAATTTTGAAAGTTTTTTAGAATAACGCTGGTCGAGTATAAAAGTTAAGCTTTTATACAGCAGCATTCTAACAAAGAACTAAAAAATTTCACACGAACAGTTTGAGAAACAGATCAAAAGTGAAAGTAGAAAGATTTTTTTTTTAAAAAAAAAAAAAGCTTTTTCAACTCCTTTTAGGGTGGGAAAAACTTGGTTTTTCAACTAGCATAAAAATTGAATTTTTACTTCGGTTTTACGTCCTAAAGACATGATCTTCACTATCAAACTAACTTGTAACTCCCTAGTAACAGAGAAATATCGCACAACATTCAGTATCAATTATTAAACCCCCCTACTGACATGCATTTCAGCCCAGAGACAAATGAACCCAACAGTTGGTCTACAGAAGCATGCACGGCAAAAATATAAAGCGTAAGAGTTCAGAAACTTACCAAAATGAAGATCGTGGAGATTTGAGAGATTTTCCGGGCATAAAAGGGGCTCACGGGCTGAATCTTGAAACGCCGAAGGACGATCTTCAAAGGGAAACAGGAGCTCTGGTGTTAGGGTTTCTTGAAAGAGTGATGGCTTGCGTAAAAAGGAAAGGGAAACTTTGAAGAAGCTATATATATTTTTGTCTGAAAGCATTGAAAGGAAGTAATCATCAACTTCCCCTTTTTTGAAGTATGGGGAAGGGTGATAGCCGTCGAAACGTTACATGGGAAGCAAAAAGTCGTGATTAGACAAGGGTAGGTTGCTTTTTCCAAGATTACACGAAGTGTTCTGACAGGTATGGTGGGGTAACCGAAGGGTCGTTTCCTCAAAAGTTTATTTATTGCTCGTAATAAATAAACTTGGGGCAAATGTTATCCAAAAAACAGGCACGGATGATGTGGCAGGTGATTTTCGAACACGTGGCTGACACTTGGTGGAATTCTGCTAGGGTATCGACCAGAAGAGATATTACAAGCAAAAGGCAGTCGAAGCTTACCTGCGACCAGTATGGTCGCAGGTTCCGCGTGTCTCATGATATTTTTATAAAGATCTTAGTCAATCCCGAAATTGACTCCCATGATTTCCTGAGTATCCGATTATTTAGGAAAGAATATCTGTAACAAATTAATGTAATCCTCCTTGAGCCTATAAATAGAGAAAGATAGCTCAAGAAATGGACTTTTGGCCTTCGAATTATTTGAGACTAGAGTGATTCTATTTGACATATTGTATTGTTCTTCAGAGGTTGGTGAAACTCATTGAACCCTAGTTCTTTGATCACTCCTTTGAATTCTATATCAATAACAATTCGAGTGGACGTAGGTTATTACCAGATTCTGGGGCCGAACCACTATAAACTCTTGTGTTCTTTATTATTTCGTCATCATATTCTTTCCAATGTGTTTGTCCACATCAAGCAAATTTGACTCCGTGTCAGTTGGCCAAAATCAGGGTCAACAAGTAGAATGATTAATTTCAATTTATTAATTTTTAATAAAAAACTATTTTTTTAATATTTTTAAATTTCACATGTGGCATTGATTTGACCAAGAAAAATCAACAAGCAATGAGCAATGTGAGCATGCGGTTACGCACATTGGGCAAAATTGGACGGAAGTCTTTACAACATTGTGAATAGTTCGGAGGAAATTTTTAGTAGCCCAAAAATATCAGGGGACACGATAATATATAAGTCATAATTCAGGGGAAATCCTAAATAGCATGAAGATTAATATATATATACATTTTTTTTAAATGTCGGAAAGTACACATCTTGTGATAAGGGGTAGCAAATATAATCACATCTTGTGATAAGTCCCCCACTAGAACTTAGCCATAAAAGACTCATTATCATGACAAACATGAGAAGGAAGATGAAAACTCACCATAACATAGGAAGGAATTGCTTAAATCAAAACGTTAAAAACCTTGATGAAGACCCATATACTTACTAAGAAAAGACTTATCATCAATACCTAAAGTAGCATAAAAAAAAAAAGACTTGTCCTCTTGAGAAGTGTTAGGATAAAATGAAATAGAAGACTTGCAGAAGTTCACTAACTCCCCAGAATCACTACACTAAGAATCTAAAGTATCCTTAACAGCTAAACAAGATTCATTATGCATTAAAATGACAAAATAGGATACCATCATCAACAAAAAGAAGGTGGGAGAGACTGAAGGACCATTCCTAGAAATACTAATTCCTTTAAGACTCCCAGAATTCAACTTTAGCCTAATAGCAAAAGAGAAATCCGCAGAATATAACAAAAAGAGTTAGAGAGAAAGAGGGTCACTTTGCCTAACCCCACAAGATGGAACAACATTACCATAAATTAAACCATTAATACAAAAACTAATAGTGCGCAGTGGAAATTGTGCAGCGAAAATTGTAGTAGTGGTACAACAATTTTTTTCTTCATATAAACAACTTTATATGAGGATCCTTTAATATGCAATATGTTAATCAATATAATATATATATGTAAAACTAATACAAAATGAATTACCTCTCATAGCCTTTTAAAAATCCTTGAATCTTTTCTTATATATTTTGATATTCCTATCCTCGCTAAACTACTCACACCTAGATCTTCCAACTTGTTCTCTACACCTCAAGATGTGGGTGGACACATAGAGAAAAAGAATCAATATTTTTTAATCAAAAATATTCTCAACACATGAGATTCTTGATTATAGGTTGGACAAAAAGGTTTATCTTTTATGTGAAAGAAAATGTTCTGTTTTTCTCTTCTATTTCTATCATATAGAATATATAGAGATAATAATAATAATAATAATAATAATAATAATAATAATAATAATAATCATCATCTTTAATAATATTAAAATAAATGATAATTAAAGAAAAAGTCTTATATTCCGTTTTAAAACCATTTTCAAAATGTTTTATTAATTAATTAAATAAAATAATAAATCAATAACTCATCACCATTAGTAGTGGTACGTCCAAGAAGCTCTATGCGTGTAGCACTTCCCTGAAAAATGGGATTTGATTTTGCATGCATTTTTATTTTAATCAATAAATAATTAGAAATTCAAATAAGGTATCATCTTTTTAAGGAAAAGATAACAACTTAAATTTCAAATTTCAAAATTCAAAATTTGAATTTCCATTATCATCTTATTATTAATTATATAAAAATAATAATCAAAATCAATTTTGGCTATCCATATTTATCCTTTCATAGTTAAATAAAATAATTGATTAAATTCAACTTCTTTTAATTCTACACAATTTCGAAAATTGCACTAATGCAATAATAAATTGTGCAACTTCAGTTATCACATAATTGCATGTTTATCCCGAAGAATAAATATTCTCTCAAATAGCTCATTCACAGTTTGACACTTATCAACTTTTACATTGAATAGTGTTGATAGAGCTGTCCCGGAGACGTATGGACCAATAATTCCAAGCTCCAATAAATAAAATATTATTAACCGAAACTCTTTGACTCAATAATCATATTTATTAATCTCATTATTACTCAACTATAAATATGAGACTAAACTCTTAAAAATTAAAGACATATATTTACTAAGTACTTAATTGTAACAATAAAGTGTCTATTGATGTAATCATTACATACAAATTAATTCTCTATTGATGATTCATAATTAAGTAGGAATAAAATTACCGTTTTAATTATATCTTGATTTCTAGTGTACCATTGATACAGATTTTTCTACCACAAGTGTACAGTGTATTGCAATATAGTTTTAATTTAAAGGATGTCGAACCCACAGGGATTAAATATTTAATTTCACCAATTAGTGTATCTTTTTAAGTCTATAATTTTAATTAGAAAATTCAACAAATAACTCAAACAAGAAAATAAAAAATGAAATAACAAAATAATGGAAGATAATGATCTTGGAAATTGATTAGAAGAATAAGGAATGCACTAGAGTAACGATTTCACCATCTTAAATTATGAACCATGGTTTCTTTATTATCCTAATTAGCTCTCTTCATTTGTAATCTCTAGAAGTCTAATGTAATGTGTTGACGCGGTTCTTCGCCAACAGGAAATTTAGAAAAGAAGAGAAAGGGATTAGTGCTAAAGGTGAACCGAAACAGATATATGATCTTAGGAAAAAGAAATGGCTACTTGAGACACGTTTTTTAAGTGGTTCGAAGGTTAAAATCCTTCTACTCCACTAGTCGATATTATTGCTATATTCAAGGGATACAATTATAGGGTGTTTGTTACAAGAGAGAATCCAACCCCTATCAACTCCCAAGGTCTCCATATTTATAGGAGAAGGCACCTGGGAGTTGGTAAGAAGGCCATCCCATGACCTTCTTACCCATCATGTCGACTCTGTGACATTCATGATTAATTCCTAAACCTGACACATAAGTGTGGTCAAATCAATAGGTAAGGGGATAATGGGCCGCACGGCCCAACCTAGTTGAGGATGTCTGAATACGCACGTTCCTGCTGCGTGTCCGAGAAGTCAGGGATATATCAGACACGTGATGTCTGATATACGCACGTTTACCTTGCGTGGCTGACTTTATAAAGGGTCACAGCCTTCAACCCCAGCTCGTACTGCGGGCTGGATGCTTGACCCGACCTTCGGTCGTCGTAGCCCGGACTCTGTCTTTAAGTTATCAGAGGCGAACCCCCAACCATCCTCGAGCTAAGGAGGTATGACCATACGACGCAGCTCCGGTGTCGAGGGATGTCCACGAGATAATCAAGGTTAGGCCGCAGCTCAGCTTGCTAATCAGCCCATGGGAAAATCAGGGCATACATCTGACCCCCAAGCCCCTGCTCGTGGCACATGACGTCGGATAAGGCCACAGTAGGGGCTTTTAGGATTTCCCACGAACTCTTCGCCTTCCGCTCTTTACGCAGGAATTTGACACGTGGAACATCGTGGTTGGAGACGGTGCGTCTTCCAAGAACCGCATTTAATGGCCTAGCCTACGCCCAGCCGTCGTTTCATATTTTGAGTGGAGGGCCTTGGATCCCACATCAGGGCCATCCAACAGCCCTTCTAACGTAACCCTTCGCGCATATATAAAAGGGGTGGCCACCCTATGCATGAGGCACCCTTTTACTCGAAATTTCTCAGAAACTCTCTCCTTCTTCTCTCTTCATCTCAGAAGAAAAACCCTCTTCTCTGTGGCCGCCATTTTCTGCATCCAAGAAGCTCAGGCGTGAGGACTCCTCCAAAGCTTTGGACAAGTATTCCGGCGAAGCCCCCACCTAGGCGACACCTTCATCCATCTTCCAATCAAATATCCTGTAAGTTCCCTAACCATGCGTGTTTTGAAAATATTTTTCACTGTAGCTTAGGTAAATATTTACTATAGTCACATGCATGGGTTTACTGGTTTTCGTGGGAATGAAGGGTGAAAGCCTTTTAGGTTAGGGTATTTTTGCCGTAGGAAATTACTTAAGAGTATGGTTTGCAGGATGCCTTTTCTGGGGACAATTTCTGGGTAGGAATCTTGACATATTTTGGGGGCAAAACCGGGTAGCTTAGGGGATACGCTTCACAGGCGGTTTTGCCTTTCATGCCTACTGGAACCTTCCCTCCAAGGAAAAATTTTAATCTGACCCTCCTGACACACGAATTCCGAGTAATCAGGGATCTGTTGGGGGCACAGGCGCATGTTCATTGAACCGCGTGGTCACACTCTCCACGGGCTGGGCTTATCTCAGCTCGTGTAAAGAATGACTTGATCTTCCATATGCTTAGGTCGCCTTTTCTTAAACATTTTCCTTTGTTCATTAGGCGACCTGATGGCACCGAAGAGGAATGCTCCAAAGAAGACAGTTGGCAGCTCGGCATCTCAGCAAGACAAAGGAAAGGCGGTGATATCGGACTCTCCGATCCCCAACTTTAGGCCAGCAGTGGAACAGGAGCTCGAGGTGGCTCCTGACGCGTTCTTTGAGGCAGAGAGAATTGTCTCAAAGATCACCGACCAGGTGAAGATCAATAAAATCTTCCTCTCCCACAACATCGCGTTGGGGAAGGCATCTGTGGTGGCACAACCTCCTGCAGAGGGCGAGCGGAGCTGCGCGCCGCTAGACGAATCGTTCGCGGCCTGGAGCGATGAGCATTTTAAGGCGGGGGCCTTCCTACCACTGGACCAGTACTTCGCTGACTTCCTGAATTATGTGAAGTTGGCCCCCTTCCAGCTCCCCCCCCCCCCAACTCTTATCGGTTGTTGGCAGGGTTGAGATACTTATTTTTGAAGCACGAGTGGGAGGTCCCCACTCCTGCGGATATTTTGTATTTCTTCTACCTCAACGCCAGCCCGGATCAGCGGGGGCGAGGCGATGGGTTTTACTATCTTACCCGATTCCCCAATACGGCTGCGGTCATCAAGCTGCCCAGCCACCCCAATGACTTTAAAGATCAATTCTTTATGTCGACGGGGTTCAGGAACTGCGAGCTCCATTACTTCAATTGTCCTCGTAAGTGCTTTTTATCTCTAGCTCGTAAGTTAGGTTTCATACAATTCCTATGTCCCTTTGTGACTTGGATTAATCCTGCAGCTATCTTCGCGAGGACAGAGAAATCTGCGACCCTCGGGGGTCAATACGAGACACTGGCAGGCTTGCCCCCCAGTGAGAAGGACTACCGGGTGCTCGTGACGGACGAGACGATGGTGGCTTGTAAGCTAATTTTCCCAAATCAGACTTTGAATCTAAGGAGGCCTCGGGGGCCTCCCCCAGCTCGCACCTCTATGCCCATCATCGTGGAGGAGGTCGCAATGGACGAGGACGAGGAGGACGAGACTCCACTTGTGAGGAACAGGAAGCGGGAGCTGGAGGTCGCCCAGATAACAGATGAAGAGAGGATTCAGTCCGAAGCAGCCGGGGGTCCCTCGGGCCAAGGTAACCTTGACATGTTTAGGAACTTAGATAGGGCCATTGCCGACCCCCGGCTAGCTAGATTCAACCCCAGACAGCTCATCCATCGTCACCGAAGTGATCCAGACCTGGACACAACCCTGCTCCACTGCGTCGATCGGCTCGTGCTGGACTACCAAGATAGCCGACCTAGGGGTACCGTAGTTGTAGATAGCACCTCATCCTTTAGGTCGATCCTATTCGAGGAGTACGGGACCAACCTTAGGTCCTGGCCATCCCTCAAGAGAGGTGCCATGGCTCCAGGACTTAGGCAATATGTAGAAGAATCCAGCCCGGAACCAGAGTCGGATCCAGAACTTGCCCCAACTCGGGAAATAATTGACTTAGACTCTCCCGCAGAAACTCCGGAACCGATGGCCGTAACCATAGGTTCTTCTTCTAGCTCGGGGGGTAGGGCTTACTCCAGCATGCGCGTACTTTAATTATTCTTTTTCCCCCTTTGTTTTTGGTTTCTATATGATTGCTAAATTTCGTACTAACCATATTTTTGCTTTGGTAGAAGAGATGTCTCAGCCCAAAGAGAGCCTGCGAGGTGCGTTCACCGGGGCCTCTGGGCCAAAGATGAAGAATCTCCGGACCTTGAAGAAACCTGATGGAACTCCCACTAAATCTCCTGCAAAGGAGAAGGAGCAGCTCCCCCCCGCTCAGGTCGTAGGAAGTAATCCTTCTGCTGCTGGTGGGAGCAACATGCCCCCACCTCCTCTGCGAGCTCCTATCACCATCCGGGACTCAGAAACGGAGGCCGGGGCTTCAGCGATTGTCTCCCCTGAGGTCCGCATCCCAGTCAATCCCCAGGACCTGGAGAAGATCCCAGAGGCCTTCCGGGGAATGGTGTATGAGTCGGCGAACTACGCCATCAGCCATATATACAAGTTCACCGAGAAGGAGCTCCGGGCCATTGAGACAATGAGCTCGGTTGGCTTAATGGAGTCTTCAATGGGCATGAACCTAACGGTAAGCTACCCTATTATTTTAAAGCTTTTACCATTACACTTTGCCCTATTTTTCCTCTAAGGCAATTTATCTTTCATTTCTAGCAGGGCGCCATTGCTCTTCACCGGAGCATCGTTAGGGCCAAAACTCAGCTCGAGGATATGAGGACCGAGCACCAGACCTCTCTTCAAGCAGCTAAGACAGCTAAGGATGCCTTGGCGACCTCGAAGGCTGAGTTGGAGAAGACCCGCTCGAAGGTCCAAGAGCTCGAGACCTCCCTCGCCACCTCGCGGGCAAACCTAGATACCGCGAAGGTTGAGGCCAAGGCAGCCCTGGAGGCCGAGCAGGCAACTTCGGAAAAGGCCTTGGAAGACCTATTCTATCATTGCTGGGCCTACAACCCGGATGCTGACTACTCCTTTTTGTCAGCGAGTCTTTGGGATCGCCTGCTGGCGAAGTTCCAGGCTCGCCTCGACAAAGAGGCGCCCTCCGAGGCCGGGGAGGGCTCTGGTGCAGCTGAGCAAGGCGAGACGGCGACCTCCAAGGGGCCACCTGGCGGAGCTTAGGGCTTTTCCTCTCTTGTGCCCTTCACTATTTTTTATGATTTTTTGTGTAACCTTTGCATGAGGTGCTTCCACCTCGAGACAATTTGGTTTTATGTTTTTAATTGATCTTCTTGTCTTTTCGCACTTTGGTTACAATATTTTTTTTTTTAGAAACTTAGTTCGCGTTAACTTTTATCCATATCTCGAGCTCTTTAGGAAGAACATCGATCAATAGATTTAAATTAACTTCTAAGTTCTATGACCCGGTTATATCCAGGAACTTAATTTGAAAACTTAGTCCGTGTTAACTTTTATCCATATCTCAAGCTCTTTAGGAAGAACATCAATCAATAGATTTAAATTAACTTCTAAGTTTTATGACTCGGTTATATCCAGGAACTTAATTTGAAAACTTAGTTCGTGTTAACTTTTATCCATATCTCGAGCTCTTTAGGAAGAACAACGATCAACAGATTTAAATTAACTTCCAAGTTCTATGACCCGGTTATATCCAGGAACTTAATTTGAAAACTTAGTCCGTGTTAACTTTTATCCATATCTCGAGCTCTTTAGGAAGAACAACGGTCAATAGATTTAAATTAACTTCTAAGTTCTATGACCCGGTTATATCCAGGAACTTAATTTGAAAACTTAGTCCGTGTTAACTTTTATCCATATCTCGAGCTCTTTAGGAAGAACAACGGTCAATAGATTTAAATTAACTTCTAAGTTTTATGACCCGGTTATATCCAGGATAGGACTTAGTTAGCGTTAACTCCTATCAATATCTCGCGTTTTTTTTTTAAGAAAAACAACGGTCAATCGATATGAGTCAACTTCTAAGTCATTAAGGAGACCTGGTTATATCCAGGTACCATATGCCCCCCAAGTAACTGGGAAAGGGTCTTTCGTGGTTACTTTATATTACACTTGAAAACATGTACAAATATAAACAAAAAGTTGATTCTCATTGCTTAATACATAAAAAATGGCCTTCCAGGCCTTACAAGTGAATCATTGATAATATTTCTTTAAATGGATGGCGTTCCAAGTCCGCGGGACTGCCCCTCCATCAAGCCGAGCTAATTTATATGTTCCCTCCTTAATGACCTCGATGACTTGATATGGTCCTTCCCAGTTTGGTCCCAAGACTTCATCTTTGGGATCTTTACCGGCTAGGAAGTCTCTCCTTAGGACCAGGTCGCCAACGTTGAAGGTGCACTTTTTAACTTTGGAGTTGAAATAGCGAATGATTTTCTGCTGATAATGGGCGAGCTAGAGTTGCGAATCTTCACGCCTTTCATCAACTAGGTCAAGGGAATTACACAGTAGCTCATAGTTGCGGTCCTGGTCGTAAGACTGGGCCCTATGCGAAAGCACTTTAACCTCCACGGGGAGGACTGCCTCACTCCCAAAGGTTAGGGAAAAAGGAGTATGACCCGTAGGAGTCTGATGCGAGGTCCGGTACGCCCATAGGACCTGGGGGAGTTGTTCTGGCCAGACTCCCTTTGCCTCATCTAATCTCTTCTTGAGGTTCGCCTTTAGAGTCTTGTTGACAGCTTCAACCTGGCCATTCGCCTGAGGATATGCCACGGAGGAGAAACTTTTGACGATTCCGTATCTTTCACAGAACTCGGTGAACAGGTCGCTGTCGAACTGAGTACCGTTATCGGAGACAATCTTCTTGGGCAGACTGAATCGATAGATAATGCTTTTAACCACGAAGTCAAGCACCTTTTTGGACGTTATCGTTGCCAGAGGTTCTGCCTCAGCCCACTTCGTGAAATAGTCGATGGCTACCACGGTGTAGCGGACCCCGCCTTTTCCAGTAGGGAGGGCGCCCACCAGATCGATTCCCCAAACAGCGAACGGCCATGGGGACGAGATCATCTTCAGCTCGACTGGAGGAGCTCGGGCAACTGCAAAGAATCACTGGCACTTGTCGAATTTCTTCACGTATGAGATCAAGTCCTTGGACAGAATTGGCCAATAATATCCCTGCCTAAGGACCTTTAAGGCCAAGCTTTGCCCCCCAGCGTGGTCTCCGCAGAAACCCTCGTGCACCTCCTGCAGGATGGCTTTTGCCTCATCTGGAAGAACACACCGGAGGAGAGGTAGGGAGTGCCCGCGTTGGTACAACACACCATCGACTATCGTATATCTCAAAGCTTGATACAGGACTCGCCGTGCGCGTTACATCCTTCGGGCAGCTTGCCCTCGACGAGATATTCAAGGATGGGGGTTATCCAGGACGGCCTGGCATCGATCATCCCGACCTCTGTCCCGTCTCCTTCTATACTTGGTTTTTCCAAGAATTATATTGGTACCAACCCCAAGGTCTCCGTCTCTCCGGAGGTGGCGAGCTTGGAAAGAGCATCTGCATTAGCGTTCTGTTCCCGAGGTATCTGTTCGATCGAGACTTGCTCAAACGCGGACAGCTTAGCCTTTACCTTTGCCAGGTAAGCGGCCATCTTGGGTCCCTGTACTTGATATTCGCCCAGAACCTGGTTTACCACGAGCTGGGAGTCACTAAAGCACTGGACGGAGCCCGCCTTTAACTCTCGGGCTACCCTTAGTCCAGCCAGTAACGCTTCGTATTCGACCTCATTGTTGGAGGCCTTGAACCCGAATCTCAGTGCCGAGTGGAATCTATGTCCCTCGGGGGATATCAAGATGATTCCAGCTTCGGAGCCATTCTCGTTGGATGAACCATCCACAAAGATCCTCCACGGCATCCTAGACGACGTGATCTGGGGTGAGTCTGCGGGATCCTCCTGGAATCCCGTGCATTCGGCTACAAAATCGGCCAGGGCCTCACTTTTTAGGCAGTTCACGGAGTATACATAATCTCGAACTGACTGAGTTCGATGGCCCACTTTAGCAATCGTCCCGATGCTTCAGGTTTTTGCAATACCTGCCTTAAAGGCTGATCGGTCATGACGTGTATCGAGTGGGACTGGAAGTACGGTCTGAGCTTTCGAGAGGCCGTGATGAGACAGAACGCCAATTTCTCCATCAACGGGTATCGGGACTCAGCTCTGAGAAGTCTTTTGCTAATGTAATAGACTGGCTTCTGAACTTGGTCTTCTTCTCGTACTAGAACGGCACTTGCTGCGTCCTCGGTAACTGCCATGTAGAGAAAAAGAGGCTCTCCTGCTTTGGGCTTGGACAGTACGGGCGGCTCGGCAAGATGTGCCTTCAGGTCGAGGAATGCGCTTTCGCATTCTACTGTCCATTCAAACTTCTTGTTTCCTCAGAGCAGGCTGTAGAAGGGCAAACACTTATCGGTGGACTTGGAAATAAACCGGTTGAGGGATGCTACCCTTCCGATCAGACCTTGGACATCTTTTCGCGACCTGGGCGAAGGAAGTTCGAGCAGTGATCTGATCTTGTCGGGGTTTGCCTCGATTCCTGGGGTATTGAATATGAACCCCAGGAATTTCCCCGACGCGACCCCGAAAGTGCATTTCTGGGGATTGAGCCTCATACCATATTCCCGTAATATCTTAAAACATTCTTTCAGGTCGGAAACATGGTTATCTACAGTCCTTGACTTGACTAGCATGTCATCAACGTACACTTCCATGTTTTTTTCGATCTGATCTGCGAACATTCTATTTACTAGCCTTTGGTAAGTAGCTCCGGCGTTCTTCAGACCAAAAGGCATGACCTTGTAACTAATAGACATTTTTTGGGGTCATGAAGCTAGTGTGTTCCTGGTCCGCCGGGTTCATCGCGATCTGATTATAGCCCGAGTACGCGTCCATAAAGGACATGAGCTCGTGCCCTGCCGTGGCATCTACCAACTGATCAATCCTGGGCAATGGAAAGCAATCCTTAGGGCAAGCTTTATTCAGGTCGGAGAAGTCGATGTAGGTCCGCCATTTCCCGTTAGGCTTCGGGACCAGCACGGGGTTGGCAACCCATATTGGAAACTTGGCTTCACGGATAAAGCCGCATTTCTTGAGCCGGGCCACCTCTTCCTCTAGGGCTTCAGCTCGAGCCGTTCCTAAACGCCTTTGCTTCTGGGACTTGGCGGGAACGCTTTTATCTAGATGAAGCGTATGCATGATGACGCTAGGGCTGATCCCCACCATGTCTTCATGGGACCAAGCAAACACGTCCAGGCTATCCCGCAGAAACTTGGTCAGCTCCGTCTTCCTCTGGCTACAGAGGTTTTTCCCGAGCCTGACCGTACGTGACGGATTCTGCGGATCAATGTTCACCTCCTCGAGCTCCTCAATTGCTTGGAGCTCGGACCTATCCTCGCCTATTCGAGGGTCAATATCTTCCTTGGCGTTTTGAGGTTTTTCAATCTCAGGATCCACTGAGGGTCCCTGAGATTCCTCTTTACCCTGAATGGCCATTGCCAGCTGCCTGGGTTTAGATTTTCCCTTCATGGAAATGCTGTAGCATTCCCTTGAAGTGAGCTGATCTCCATGGATAGTGCATATTCCCATCGAAGTAGGGAACTTCATCACGAGGTGGCGAATGGATGTGACGGCCTCGAAAGCTATGAGTGTAGGTCGTCCTAAAATTGCGTTGTAGGCAGCGGAGAAGTCAACAACCACGAACTCGAGGAGCTTGGAGACCGTCCGAGATCCTTCCCCCAGGGTGATCACCAGCCCGATCGTCCCTATTGCTGCGGATCCTTCTCCCGAAAAACCATACAGCATCATGGAGGTCGCCTTCAGCTCAGCGACGGTCAAACCCATTTTTTCTAAAGTAGACCGGAATAGGACATTCACCGAACTTCCATTGTCGATCAATACCCTCCTAACCCTCCGATTGGCGAGCTGAACCGCCACGACCAGGGGGTCATTGTGCGGGAACTGGACTCGATCCGCATCATCTTCTGTAAAAATGATCGGCTGCCTCTCCAATCGCTGCTGCTTCGGCAGGCGCTGCTCCGGAACGAACTCTTCTCCATTGTGTGCCTTAAGTTTGTTCACGTACCTCTTCTGGGCACCCCTGCTCATACCAGCCACATGCGGCCCTCCAGATATGGTGGATATCTCCCCTCCATCCAAGGGAGGGGGGACGTCTTAATCGATCTGAGACCCGAGGTGACTAGCCGGTACTTCTGGAGCAGGTCGAGCGGCTGGAACCCTGTTTCGCGCATACTGAGCCAAAGGACTGGCTCGGATGAGAGTCTCGATCTCATCCTTTAAGTGCCTACAATCGTCAGTATTATGGCCAACATCGTTGTGAAAGCGGCAAAACTTGGAGGTGTCTCTCTTCCCCTTTTGGTGCTTCAACGGCTCGGGCCTCTTCTAGGGGAGGCGAGTAGAGTTGGCTAGGAAGATATTCTCCCTAGACTGGGTGAGCTCTATATAAGTCGCGAAGACGGGCTTGGCTTTTTCCACAGACTTATTCTTCTTTTGGTCGTGCTGGCTGCCCTCACCATTACCCTTTCTTTTGCCTGCACCGGTCTGGTTGTTCTGTGCGACGTTTTGGGTCACTGCCATGACCTCCGTCCCCACTCCAGTGGGCTGTTCAGGGACGTGGCTGGTTCCCGCAGCCAAGGCTTTGGCTTCCTCCAAGTTTATCCACTCTTGGGCCCTGTTAAGGAATTCGTTAACCGAGCTGACTCCCTTCCCTTGTATATCCTTCCAGAGATCTCCTCCGACGAGGATTCCAGTTCTCATGTCCATGAGCTTGGAGCTATCATCCGCGTCTCTGGCACGAGCAGCGACATTCGCAAATCTACTCAAGTAGGCCTTTAGAGTCTCACCGGGCTGCTGCCTTACGTTAGCCAGGGATTCAGCCTGAACCCGGACGGCCTGAGACGCATGGAATGCCCTCTTGAAATCTGCTGAGAAATTCTTCCAGGAACTGATTGACTGTCTTTTACTTTGCTTGAACCACTGCCTAGCAGGTCCAATCAGGGTGGAAGGGAAGATGAGACATCTCAGCTCGGGGCCAATGTTGTGGGCCATCATCAAGGTGTTGAACATCCCCAGGTGGTCCGAGGGGTCTCCGTCCCCGTTGAATTTTGACAAGTGCGGCATACGGAAACCAGATGGGTATGCCGTTGCTGCTATGCTGGGGGCGAAGAGTTCCATTTTGTCCCCTGAATCATATTCATCTATCTATTTTTCTGACAGGAGCTTCCTCATCAACTCCTCCATCTGAGTCAGGCGCTCGAGGGTTTGGTCCTGATGTCCGTGGTTATTCTGGGGCTGATCAACAGCTCCGGTTCCATTGTACATATTTGGTGGGTTATTGCCCCTCCTATCTTGAGATAGGTTATTTGGGACATTCCCACCGTTACGTACTTCAGACAGGGCCCCCCTTGAGCGAGCGTGGCTCTCTCCTCCCGCCGGTGCTCCCCTATGAGAGTTAAGGCGATCTCGAAGGTCGCCTCCCTGGGTGGTTTGGTGACTTTGTGCCAAACTCAAACACTGACGCAGGTCTCCTCCTAAAAGATCACTCCGGCGACTGTCGGTCCTGTGGCTCCTGCTAGACAGGCCTGGAGTCCGCCATCGGTGGTGATGATTCGGGCTTTCCCTTGGCGCCCTGCTACGCCGGGAAGGTTCAGCTGATGGCGGGTTTCTCTTATTATTCCCATAGGCTCGGATATCTCGGACAGGCCGAGGAGGAGACGGATATCTGATCAAAGATGGAGGATGTCTGATTAGAGAGGCGATCCTGGTTCCGTCAGGTCGGATTAAATTCGGTGGGGGCCTTTCGGCCTTGCCAGCCCGCCGGTCCTGCGCCTGATGATCTAGATGGGGCGCAGGATGGTCGTTGGGAACGGGCTGATGCTGTGAGCCCTCCCCGGATCTCCTTCGGGAATTTCCTCGAGCTCTCCTGGGCGCTCTCGAGGATGGTTGGGAGCTAGGAGTCGACGTTCTGACCGAACGGTTGTATTGCTGTTGTTCGACTCTAGGCCTTCCTCTCAAGTCTGGCTCCCGATGGTTTGATGAAGGGGTGGAGTTGGCTGCTGGAAGTCCATCCGAACGGCTATGCCTGGACCGGTTACCCCGGCGAGACTTAGGAGCCTCGCCTTGCCTCTCTCCGACGTTAACGCCGGTTGTGAGAGGGGGTAGTCAGGCCAGCATATCCTGGATTTGCTGACTAGCTGTCGCTAACTGGCTCCTCAGCTGAGCGTTCTCCATCTCCACCGCAGTATAATAACATGGGTTCGGATTAGGCAGCCGGGGCGCCGAACTACCAGTATCATCTTGGCCCGCCGACTGCTTTCCTGGCTGCTGCTGGGTTTCAGGAACTTGTTCGCCAGGGATGGTAGTATGATGAGCCTCCTGGCCATCATGTTGTTCTGTCTCGTTACCATGCCTAAACCAAGTAGTCACCATAGTTGGATGTTTGCAACAGCACTAATCGGACTCAAACTCTCAATGAAAGCACCAAACTGTTGACGCGGTTCTTCGCCAACAAGAAATTTAGAAAAGAAGAGAAAGGGATTAGTGCTAAAGGTGAACCGAAACAGATATATGATCTTAGGAAAAATAAATGGCTACTTGAGACACGTTTTTGAAGTGGTTCGAAGGTTAAAATCCTTCTACTCCACTAGTTGATATTATTGCTATATTCAGGGGATACAATTATAGGGTGTTTGTTACAAGAGAGAATCCAACCCCTATCAACTCCCAAGGTCTCCATATTTATAGGAGAAGGCACCTGGGAGTTGGTAAGAAGGTCATCCCATGACCTTCTTACCCATCATGTCGACTCTGTGACATTCATTTTAATTCCTAAACCTGACACATAAGTGTGGTCAAATCAATAGGTAAGGGGATAATGGGCCACACGGCCCAACCTAGTTGAGGATGTCTGAATACACATGTTCCTGCTGCGTGTCCAAGAAGTCAGGGATATATCAGACACGTGATGTCTGATATACGCACGTTTACCTTGCGTGGCTGACTTTATAAAGGGTCACAGCCTTCAACCCCAGCTCGTACTGCGGGATGGATGTTTGACCCGACCTTCAGTCGTCGTAGCCCAGACTCTGTCTTTAAGTTATCAGAGGCAAACCCCCAACCATCCTCGAGCTTAGGAGGTATGACCTTACAACACAGCTCCAGTGTCGAGGGATGTCCACGAGATAATCAAGGTTAGGTCGCAGCTCAGCTTGCTAATCAGCCCGTGGGAAAATCAGGGCGTACATAATGCTTCTCTCTCTCTCAAGCATACATGAAATTAATCTCAATTAATCAATATGATATCTCTACTCACTATTAATTAATCAAGAAGACATTAAGCAAGTAATTGTTTTTAAGTTAAATTCATAGAGTTCAAGGAATCTCTCAATCTCACAGTCACTCTATGTCAAATCTTCCTATGTCCAATCTAAGTTTATCTTACTCAAGCATAAACCCTAGATCTCAATTCACAATAATGATGGCCAAACATTAATATGAGAAAATTAAATCAAGAAGATATGAACAAACAAAAAGAACTTCATAAAGATAATAATAGATCCTTAATTCAACAATCAAAATAGATCCATCTAGTACTCTAGCACAAAAGGAATTTAGTTCTCCATTGCAAAATTAAACACAATAGCAATGTAGTTGTTCATAATTAAAAACTAAAATAAAATGAGGAAGAAAGAAACTAGATGTAATGATGGTGATGTTGATGAATTCTAGCATCTGTTTTCCTTTCCAAGCGTGTAATACCAGGTTTAATCTCTCCCAAAATGTAATTAGAACCCTAATTATGTTTTTCCTTTTATATTCTCTCATAAAGACCTCTTTTTCCCTTCAAAATTCATCACTTCAACTTTTCGTACGGATCCATTCGTTGTTGCCCCTCGAACGGGCGCTCCTGCGCTACTGGAAGACCAAAATGCATGCTCTCTGTAACAGTTAGGCGCTGCAGACCCTAATGGTGGCGCTGCATCCCTAATTCAAGTCAGAAATTGTGTTGCGTCCCCTAGTGGTGGCATTGTAGTGCCTGAGCAAATTCTTGGAACACTGATTCTTCAGGACAGGGTTGCAACACTAGAGCAAGGGGCTGCAACCCTATTTCATATATTTTTTTTTCATTTTTTCTCTGTTTCACTCTCGTTTTGTATCGAACTTCGCACCACTTCTCCTTGGACCCTACACATACACAACACAAGCATAAAACAAAACAAAACAACCTAGACACCTACAAATTAGATATAAAATGACAGTAATAAGTGAATCTAAAATTCACTTATCAAACTCCCCCAAACTTGACATTTACTCGCCCTCGAGTAACGACTCAAAACATACACTAGACAATAACTAAACATAGACAACTAAACACACTCACACAAATCAAATCAAACCAACAATAACATTCAAGCTTGAATTTCCCGAATACCATGCTTACATAAAGCTTCATAAATTTCCCAACAACACAATCCAGATTTTCAATCTCAACCACTTCCATAATCAACTTATCATCATTCACATCCTTTAACCATTCACCATAATGATTAAAACTCAAGCAATTGACGTAGTTATGCACATCAAATCCTCACAGTCGTACCACAATCAATATTACTCCATAAGTTTGCATTACTCATTATTCTCTACTAATGTAAACAATGCATGCTTGAGAATCAATAGGACTTTAATGGCTTACAATGTATGGCTTAGGTAAGGTAGGTAAGAAAGTCATTTAGGCACTAATACCATAAGCATACTAAGCTCTCAAACAACCATGTACACATAAATCCCCAACACCCAAATTGAACAACATTGACATGAATGAGATATATATATATATTTCATTTTTTTCCTTCTTTGTTTCTTCTTTATTTATTTTATATTTCTTTTTTTTAGCAAAGCTCACTCCCCCAAACTTTGTGTCTACAATATATTTCCTTAAGGGAGTGTATCTCCATGGTAAATTTTTTTCTCTTTCAAGAAGAAACTTTCTCTCATTCATCTTTTCCTCTCTTGAAAACCCAAAATGCTTTCCATTACAAAACCTCAACCCAAATTATATTTGTATGCTCATGATATTATTATGGGTAGGATATTTTATAAGATTTTCGTTAAGTTTCAACAATTTGGGGTTTCAAACAAAAAATAGGCTTAGGCTCAAATAGGGTGACTAAGGATACAATTTTTTTCGGGTTGGCTAGAAAGGCTCAAACAACCAAACAAAATTTCCTACATCTTCTTCTTAAGCACACATTATCTAGGAATTCGTCTCAAATAACAACACAAATTCTAGAGCAATCAACTAAATCTTTCCACAAATCCCATTTAACACACATAACACAATAAATTAGCACAAATTTAACAATCATGGCAAAAAGTTTATTCCATTCTCATATATTAATCAACATGGCAGCAGAAAAATCAAGCACATGGATGCTGATAACTCTATGGTATAGAGTTATTTTTATTGGCTTTAAACTTGATTTATCATAAAAAGAGTAGTGAAAGTGTGTTGTTTGTTAAGTTTGTTTAGTTTTTGTCTTCATATTCTATTTAGTATGCTAGCTTTTGAGTCTTGTAAATTGTTAGATTTTAGTTGTAATTATTTAATTAAATTTGTTCTGGTTTTTGTTAAGAAAGAAAAATTAAAGTGCCAAGGGAAAGAAAATGATGCAAGGCCAAAGTGAGCAGTAAAGCTGAAACTGTTGACGAGTTGCTGAAGAACAAATTGTTGCAGCAATTTTGGGAATACTGAGCAGTGGCGTGGACCAAATAACAACAGGACTTTTTTCATCCAAGTCAGCGCACAGGTGGCAATCACTTAAAAACATGACAGCTGGCTGTTGTGAAGAAAGGAGACCAACCCATGGGCTAAAGGAGAATGTTGTTGGGCTTTCTAATCAGGGTAAATGAAGTGTACCCTAGGGGAATAGAATAAAGACAAGTACCAGCCACCATCACATTGATTACAACATATAGGAGCTGCCATTAAGAAAGGGGAGAGAGTTGCAGAACGAGAAGAACACCGAAAACCAAGCAAAAAGAGTGGAATTCCGAGAAAGAAGAAGAACACGAGCTTCCTAGCTCGAATTTTGTTATTTCTCTTCTTCTTCTATTCTCTTGTCTTCTTTTTTTTAACTTGGATTTTAATATTTTGTAAAAGACAAAACAACTTCCATGGCAAGACAGATTTTATTTTCCATTTTATTTTCTGTTTTGAACATGAGCTAAGCTTCTTTGAGGCTTGGATAGCTATGAACCCCTATGACTTTGATTGATTAAATTGAATGCATGAGTTTAGCAATTTTACCTTTGTTCATTCAAGTGAGTTCACTGTTGTTAATTGTTATGAACCGGCCATGAATAACAATTTTACTAAGCTAGATCTGATTCTGGAAAGGTTAAATCTAGTGGAATTAACTTGGATGATGCAAGTGAATTACCATGTGTAGGTTGTTCTTAGTAAGTAAGATAGGAATATTTTACTACCTTGCATAACTTGAGAATTGGTGTTTAACTGATGTTTTACAACCTGATTTAATATAGGAATGTATTGAATTAAGTAGTAGAACTGAATTGGTGAGTTTTGGAAAAACCTCACGAGCATATTGTGAATTCTGTTAACACTGTGTAATTTTGCTGAGCCAAATGTTGTAACAACTGGGCAGATTCAGAAGAGGGGAGATTAGTTATTCAAGCCCATTTTCACATATACAACTTTTCTTGCAATTATTTTTCCAGAAACGGTAGCTACATTTTAAGCAAGTTTATTTACAGTCCTTTTAAATTAGTTTCGTTACTCAATCATTCTCATATTTTCCATTTATTTTAAGTTGTAATTAGTTGGTTTTACATTGTATTTTGTTTGCAATCCCTGTGGAGACGATCTTGCTTATCATTGTATTACTTGTGTGACTGCGTATACTTGCGTATATTAATTTCCACAACAGATGCAAAGTGGTATTATTTCCTATCCTTATGTACATGGCATTCATTACGTATCCTTAACTTTTATTATTGATTTTATTCAAACACGACTCACAACAACCCGACTCTAAACACGTATTCACAAAATGAAAATTAAAATTAAAAAAAAACTTTTGTAAAATCCCTCCCCCAAACCTAAATCAAACATTGTCTCCAATTTTTAACTACAAATAAAATGAAAGAAACTTACAAACGGTTCATGCTCGCTAATAAGGAGGAGGTGGTGGTTGGTCTTGCATTCCATCAAACAGAGGAGGATAAGCTAAATAATTAGTCAATCCTCTGTTCAATGTCCACTGAACCACCAACAAATTGAGCTGAACAACCTGATTATGCTCATATTCCCCCCAAACAGCCAAACAATTATGAGTTATTGTACATGTATTTTGTTGGACAATATAGCGCATCATGTCATGCGAGTATTTCATATTAGGATCAATTGGACCACCAATAGTCAAAGGAACATCCACATTCATTGGCCCTTCTTCATTATCCAGAACATGGTCATCCTCTTGATTCTTGGGTACAACCTGCACAGGACTAACCCAACTACTATCAGAAATAGCATAAATAATCCAAATATTCAACAACTTCAAAAATTCTGCCCTCACCACTTCTTTAATGGTTGGGTTCAATCTCCTTTGATGCTCAATAGAGAGCTTGAAATTCTCCTCAAACAAAATCTTCATACAAACAGTTGGGCTTATTCCCTTCAGATCTGAAATTGCCCATCCTATTGTAGATTTATATTTCCTCAAAACCCTTAGCAATTTTTCAATTTCACATTCCGAGAGTTTTGATGAAATGATCACTAGGCAAGTGAAATTCTCTCCTAGATACTCATAGTGCAAATGATCTGGGAGTTGCTTCAAATCTTCCTTACCCACCACTTCTATAACGTCCCGGTTACCCCAGGACCATTACGGTGAACGATGAACCATAAATTTAACTCGCTACCCGAGTTCTTTGGTTAAAAACGTGCTTCTATGTATTATTAACAAGTTAAGGTGGAAAACCAATCAAAAAGAAATGATATAGTTTATTTAAAACATAAAACTGTTCATGGGCCCATCAAAACATTTACAAGTTGTTGACGGTGAAATCTCATCAACGAAATTAGATCGGAAAACTCAAAGATAAGTCAAGTGATATTCAGATGAGAACTAAGAATGGAATTATGGAAGGATCGACACAGATCAACAATGGAGTAAAAACTGTATATTGCTTAATAACTTCAATCCTACAATCAATTTTCCAACCCCCTTCCAAGTGGAAGTGAGATTACTTTTATAGTGGGCTCTAATGGCCCCTGATACATGGTGGTCCAGGAGACCAGATGGTACATGAATACATTAGCAGGAGAGTGGTTTCAGGGGTAGTGGTGTCAGCGCCAGTACATGGTCAGAATCCGTGGGGATGTCTCCACTACCTACTGAGTACGAGTGTCAGAGGTTGTCTGGTGTGGACCGTAGCAAGTACTTCACTTGTACAGCCACTACTTGTCTGACAGGGGCTCAGCATTCGTACTCCATCTAACTTGGTGTGAATCGCTACGAGGCACCTCCAATGTACCCTTATACATTATTCTAAGGTGCTTGGAAGTTATGGACCTTGCGGGATGGCTCCATTAAAATGAGTCAAGAGGTGTCTCGTGATGCCTTCGTCGGGACAACCCCAGCAATCCTTGTGATGGGTGGTAATGTGAGGCGAGGCCCCTAAGCACGCGAAACGACACCTAGGTGAGGCAAGGGTCGTTGCTGCGTGAGGCGTGAGACCGTGGCTGCATGAGGCGCGAGGCCGTAGGAGCATGAGGCGCGAGGCCGTGGCTGCATGAGGCGCAAGGCTGTAGGAGCACCCGCGCGAGACAGCGCCTGCGCGAGTCCCCTTGGAGCAAGGCCATGACCACGGCCCTTGGTGCAAGGCCCTAGTGGTGTCGCGAGGTCGTGGGCGCGCGGGTCTCTTGGAGCGAGGCCATGACGATCGGCCCTTGGCTCGAGCCCCTAGTTATGCTGCAAGGCTATGCGCGCGTGAGTCCTCCAGGTGTGCAAGGCGCGAGGTTGTAGGTTGGTGCAAGGCTTCGAATGTGCAAGGCACGAGGCCCTTGGTGCGTGGCCGAGGGATGCATGGCGCGAGGCCCTTGGTGCGTGGCCGAGGGGTGCATGGCGCGAGGACCTTGCCGTGAGGCCCTTGGTGTGTGGCCAAGGGGTGCATGGTGCGAGGCCCTTGATGCGTGGCCGAGGGGTGCACGGCACGAGGCCCTTGCCGCGAGGCCCTTGTGCACCTGCCCTCTTGTGACGTGTAGCTTGGCCTCTTAGCCTAGCAAGGCCATACTTCACGGCTCACAAGGTGATGCCTCCCTTGGGAAAATCTCCCAGTTTCACAAGGCTTATAGGTCTGAGCCTGATAATCTGATTGAGTGACCTTTAGCCTTGTATTTTAACCATGTACTGGGGATTTTTTTCTTGGTGGATTTTTGGCACCCACACTTGCCCCTCAGTCTATAGTGAGGCCTTTAGGCGTTCTTGTAGACTCTTCTCTTCCTTTTTCTTTTCTATTATATATATATATTTTATTTTTTGTATTTTTCATGCTCGAGGTCCTTTGGAGCCCACGCGAAAGGGGGTTCGATAGGTCTCTCTTCGGTGCACCTTGGTTGTATCTATAAGGATATGTGGACCCTTTGGGTTCTAGCTATCCTTTTATCTATTTTTGCGCGCACTTATTATTTCTTGCGAGAAGCGCCCTTCTCGTTATTTGGCATAGTACTATTTTTGCAAGCGTCTTCTTTGAGACCCTTTTTGGAAGCGTTTACTTTGAGACCCTTTTTGTTAGCGTCTACTTTTGAGACCATTTTTGCAAGCGTCTACTTTGGAGACCCTTTTTGGTGGCGTCTTCTTTTGAGACCATTTTTGCAAGCGTCTACTTTGGAGACCCTTTTTGGTGGCGTCTACTTTTGAGACCCTTTTCTCAAGCGTCTACTATGGAGACCCTTTTCGCAAGCGTCTACTTTTGAGACCCTTTTCTCAAGCGTCTACTTTGGAGACCCTTTTTGCAAGCGTCTACTTTTGAGACTCTTTTTGCAATTTTTAAGGTGATCTCCCCTCGGGTCGGGACTTTCATGGCTAGATGGTCTTCGTTCAATCTCAAACTTGGTCAGCGACCCCTCTAGCACGACCCCCCCCCCTTCTATATGGAATCTTCAGACATATTGGTAGTAGAGCAACTAGAGGAAGGTTCACTTTCTTCAACATAGAAGTTCTTATGGCCCTCTTCCACGCGTATGTACTTCTGTGCTCTCTTGACGAAGTCATCCAAATTCGAAACTTCTCTTTTAAGCATGTTACCCCACAACTTGCTTCCTAGACGAACTCCGGCTATAATAGCCATCTTGTGCTCCGCTTTGGTTAAACCTCCCACCTTTGTTGCTTCTATACTGAACCTATGGATGTAGTCCTTCAGAATTTCATTCTCGTCTTGTTTTATGTTAGCGAGGCTGGTAGTTGGCATGACGTAATCACAGGCTGCATGGTGTTGCTGAAGAAATTCATCAAAGAATTGTTGCCATGACTCGATTGTTCCTGGCCTTAACCTCTTGAACCACTTATACGCCACTCCTTTAAGCGTAACGACAAAGCAATGACACTTTGCCCTGTTGTTGACCCCTCTTAACCTCATCAAGTTATTGAAGGAGTCTAAGTGATATTTTGGGTCTGTAGTACCCTCGTACGGAGTCATGCGAGGCTCCCTGAAGCCAGTGGACATTTGCTCAGCCTGGATCTCCCTTACAAAGGGCGAATCACGGTCAAATTCTTCGTCATCCATGTGCCCCCCGAGTGCAGTAGTGATCTTGCCTCGTGGGCTTCGCATTTTGGTGTCTAGTCCCCTCCTCTTTTTGCATAAGGAGTCTTGCGGGTTCTCGGGCTGACCCCTTGTCTTGGTTGTGTTCCTCAGGTGAACCGCGGGGGGTGCATATCTTACTTCTGACCTCTTCCCATGGAGCTCTTTTCTTAGGCCAGGGGGTGCTTCTTTTGAGGGGACTTCGGCCTCGTTCTTATGACTGTCATCTTCCCTCCGCCTTTGCTCCGGGGGACATTTCGTCGGACTAGGTCACCCATGGTACTTTGTCTGGGGGGTTTTACTGGTTGAAAATTGGGTTCCCCCCTCGTCTATGGGGACAGTGTTTTCCCCTTTTTCATGCTCCTTCTCTTTACGCTTAGGGAGGGGTATGCTTGACTTTCCTTGCAGTCAGTTGTTTAAAACCTCCTTCATGTTCTCTATCGTGGTTTCCAGCCTTCGAGTATTTTTATGCAACTCATGAATCTCATCCTTGTAGGAGCAAGTCCTTGAGCTGGAACTTACCGAGCGTACCCCGGGACCCTTGCCTGGCCAGTGCGTCGAGGGACCTGGGTCTTGGTGGCCTGAGCGTGGTGTCAACGGGGGCCAGTTAAGTGGATACACCGGCGGCTCTGAATGACCTCCGTCGGGCCAGATAGCTAGGGACGATGCTTCCTTCTCCTCCCCTGAGGGGAGAGGTTCCTCCGGTATACCTCCATGCTTAGGCGGAGGGGGGTCTTTCTTGGAAGCCCTCCACTCTACTCCATCCCAACGAACTTCATCATCTTGCATTTTTCGTAGGCGTTTTGAACGTCTTAGCATCTTTCTATGTTGAAAGTGATGAGAGAACATTGGCCTGATGCTTGTTCTTCCCACAGACGGCGCCAAACTGTTGACGGTGAAATCTCATCAAGGAAATTAGATCGAAAAACTCAAAGATAAGTCAAGTGATATTCATATGAGAACTAAGAATGGACTTATGGAAGGATCGACACAGATCAACAATGGAGTAAAAACTGTATATTGCTTAATAGCTTCAATCCTACAATCAATTTTCCAACCCCCTTCCAAGTGGAAGTGAGATTACTTTTATAGTGGGCTCTAATGGCCCCTGATACATGGTGGTCCAGGAGACCAGATGGTACATGAATACATTAGCCGGAGAGTGGTTTCAGGGGTAGTGGTGTTGGCTCCAGTACATGGTCAGAATCTGTGGGGATGTCTCCACTACATACTGAGTACGAGTGTCAGAGGTTGTCTGGTGTGGACCATAGCAAGTACTTCACTTGTACGGCAACTACTTGTCTGACAAGGGCTCAGTGTCCGTACACCATCTAACTTGGTGTGAATCGCTACGGGGCACCTCCAATGTACCCTTATACATTATTCTAAGGTGCTTGGAAGTTATGGACCTTGCGGGATGGCTCCATGAAAATGAGTCGAGAGGTGTCTCGTGATGCCTTCGTCGGGACAACCCCAGCAATCCTTGTGATGGGTGGTCACGCGAGGCGAGGCCCCTAGGCGCATGAGACGACACCTAGGTGAGGCGAGGGCCGTGGCTGCGTGAGGCGTGAGACCGTGGCTGCATGAAGCACTAGGTCGTAGGAGCATGAGGCGCGAGGTCGTGGCTGCATGAGGCACGAGGCCGTAAGAGCACCCGCGTGAGACGGCGCCTGAGCGAGGCCCCTTAGAGCGAGGCCATGACCACGGCCCTTGGTGTGAGACCCTGGTGGTGTCGTTAGGCCGTGGGCGTGCCGGTCTCTTGGAGCGAGGCCATGATGCTCAGCCCTTGGCGTGAGCCCCTGGTTATGCTGTGAGGCTATGCGCGCGTGAGTCCTCCGGGTGTGCAAGGCGCGAGGCCCTTGGCCTTGCTAGGCGAGGCTGTAGGTTGGTGCAAGGCTTTGGATGTGCAAGGCATGAGGCCCTTGCCGCGAGGCCCTTGGTGTATGGCCGAGGGATGCATGGCGCAAGGCCCTTGGTGCGTGGCCGAGGGGTGCATGGCGCGAGGCCCTTGCCGCGAGGCCCTTGGTGTGTGGCCGAGGGGTGCATGGCGCGAGGCCCTTGTCGCGAGGCCCTTGATGTGTGGCCAAGGGGTGCACGGCAAGAGGCCCTTGCCGCGAAGCCCTTGTGCACCTGTCCTCTTGTGACACATAGCTTGACCTCTTAGCCTAGCAAGGCCATACTTCACAGCTCACAAGGTGATGCTTCCCTTGGGACAATCTCCCGGTTTCACAAGACTTATAGGTCTGATCCTGATAATCTGACTAAGTGACCTTTAGCCTTGTATTTTAACCACGTACTAAGATTTTTTTTCTTGGTGGATTTTTGGCATCCACACAAGTTATTTACAACTCAAAATGGTCATTACTATTTAAATTTACAACCTGCCGACCTTAGCGGCAAAAATAGGGTAAATCCTCTAGTTCTTCTGAGAACTCCTTGACCGTGGTGAACAAGCGGCCGCATATGTACACAGCACCACATAAGCTCTCCACTCAAGGTTGAATGAGCTTTTCTTTCCCTTTACCTGCACCACATAGCACCCATAAGCCAAAGCCCAGCAAGAAAACACAATATAGCATGGATATAATGTCAACAATGATCATAATAATCATTCAGGACTTTCAGTCCAAAACAGATGAGTGACGGTTGAAATTTCACTGAGGTGGGTTCCGTTCCCTCTAGCCATGTGATGATGGGGTCACCTGGGCTTTACAAATAAGTGATCCTTTCACTAGCTTATCAAGATAGAGCTCGATGAACTAGTCACCAACATAACCTACCACATGACCATAGAGTCACATCCGTGGGATTCTGCTCCCTAGCCATGTGACAAGCAGTCACCTAGGCCTTAGGCCCTGGCTCTGAGTAACTAGTCCTAGACTAGTCAAGCGCTTATAATTTTCATCGACCTTAGGGTCAGTCCATCATTAATGCTCCTAGAGTCATTAAATGCTGATATCGATTAGATCTAATCATTTATCGACCCTGCGTTCAGGACGCTTATGCCGTTTCTGACTCTCAGGTCAGTAATATGCGACCAATGTCGTCCCTGACTAATTAGTGCCATACACAAGTAAGCAAGCACTGCTAAGCATTTAATATGCAATCAATGTCCACATTTTACAACCAACATGCCTCAGTAACAATCATGCATGTCATATACAGGGTTCAGTTTTCTTACCTCTGATTCGAGCGAGAATTAATATAAGAATGACCCTTGATAACGATCAACCTTTAAGTTCCTTAGCGGTCACCTAGTCATAACAAAATATGGGACACCATCAATAAAATGAATAACAAAGGTTCCCGAACCAAGATTTAGCCTCCGGGACATCAAACTCCACTAATCCAGCTTATCAAGATTTAGCCTAAAACCAAGTTCCCGAGGACAAAACACTCAAATGGCCTCAAAACCCTGCCTAAGCCACGGCCTTAGCACCTTGAACCACAGCCCCCAGCCACACCAGGAGCAAGGGCTGCAGTGCCCACTACCTAGTGCCGCGGCGCCCAGCACGCCCAAATGCCTCCACTAGCTTCTTTGAGCTTGGGTCGTGGTACCCAAGAACAGGGTCGCAGCCCCCACCCAGAAACCAGCCATAACCTCGTTTTCTCCCATTTAAAACCTTCCAAAAACATACCTAATCCTCTCCAAATCCAAAAATCAAACTTCCCAAACATCCCAATGATCTAAAGCCATCAAATCCCAAGGCTCAAACGAATCATAAACCCATCGATTCATAAAATCCAATTCAAAGCTTAGAAATTCTAAAAACTCAAAACTTAAACTTAGATTACATTTGACTCGGTTGTTTTCCATTAAATCCTTCAGTCAAGAAGCTTCTAATCTTTCCTAGGATCACTATGCCTCGATCCTCGCTTGATTCCAACTCCTAGAACTTAAGATTTCTTCGAAACTGCCTCGAACGGTAAAAGGAATTAACAGGGAGAGAGAAAAAAAAATTCTAACGTATGGTTCTATCTGATGAGCTACTTCAAGCTTAAGTAACCTCAAATAAAACCTAGTGCTCGAGGTCCCAAAAACACCCCTAGGGACATAATAGTCAAAACTTCCAGAATTTCCTCCTGATCTCAATAACTTCCAATTTATCATCAAATAAACATTCTCATTACTCAATATCCCAATAAATGACCCCGTTATGACAAAACCGCTAATTAACAATATAAGACATGTTGACCCTCGATTTGGTCAACTGACACGGAGTCAAATGCTTGATGTGACTAGATGTGTTGAAATAGATCTAATGGCAAAAAACAATAAACGACACACAAAGTTATAGTGGTTCGGCCCCAAGAACTGGTAATGACCTACGTCCACTTAAGTTATTATTGATATCGGTTCTCAAAGGAGTGATCAAAGAACTAGGGTTCTCTGAGTTTCACAGACCTAAGAGAGATGAATAATACAATCGTAAGATAATTTCCTTAATTCTCTTGTGAAGTGTAAACTTAAATCAGCCAAAAGTCCATTCCTTGAGCTATTTCTATCTATTTATAGGCTCAAGGAGGATTACATGAATCAGTTACAGATATTCTTTCCTAAATAATCGGATCATCATGGATCATGGGAGATAATCTCGGATTTGATTACAATTGTACAAAATTATCTCTAAATATATGGAGTATACGACCAGGCTGGTCGTATATAAGCTTCAAATGCTTCGTTAGGGGAATCTCACTGGTCGATGGTCGAACAGTCCTTCTACCAGGTGTCAGCCACGTGCTAAAAATGTTTGCCATGTCACCCGTGCCTATTTTTTGGATAACATTTGCCCCCCAAGTTCATTTATTACGACCAGTAATAAATGAACTTTAAGGAAAACGACTCTTCGATTACCCCACCAAATCTGTCAGAGTAGTTCGTGCCTTCTTGGAAAAAGCAACCTACCCTTGTCTAATCATGGCTTTTCGATTCCCAAGCAATCCATTGGCGGCTATCACTTTTCCCCATGCTTCGAAAAGAGGAAACTGATGATTACCTCTTTTTTCATGCAACAGACAAAATATATATAGACTCCCTAGAGCTTCCTTTTTATTTTTACGCAAGCTATTTCTCTATCAAGAAACCCTAAATCAGAACCTTCATTTTCTCTGAAGATCACCTTTCGATGTTCCAAGAACCGCCAGCCTTTCGCTCGCCAACGCTCAGAATTTCTCCAAACTTCCATAATCTTTGTTCAGGTAAGTTTCAGAACTTTTCTAGTCTTTATTTTTATTGTGCATGTCACTGCGAGTTAGCCTTTGGGCTCTGATATTGCTTGTGTTCTTGAGTAGAAAGGCATGAAAATAGGGGATTTACCGAGTGATGCCGGATAGGATGGTGTTTCTTTGCCATTTAGGAGTTGTGAATCAGTTTGATAGTCGATATCATAAATTTAGGACGTAAAATCGAAGTAAAAATTCGATTTTTATGCTAGTTGAAAAACTGAGTTTTTCCCGCCCTAACCGGAGTTGAAAAAGCTTTTTCAAAAAAAAAAATTTGCTTTCACTTTTTGATCTGTTTTTCAAACTGTTTGTGTGGGAAATTTTGTTTTTGTTAGAATGCTGTTGTATAAAAGTTTGACTTTTATACACGACCAGCGTTATTCTAAAAAATTTTCTAAACTCTCCATCCCCACTTCCCCATTTTTCTGTTCGCAGATTTTAATGCCAGATTTGTGGGGAGGTGAGCGGCCTATCGAAGACGATCTTCTTGTGCAACTGCTTGAGGGTGAAGAACAGCCTGCCCAGCGCGTTCACGAGATTCCATTCTCTAGAATCTCTTCTTCCAGACCTCAACCATTACCATCCAAAATGGCCCGATCTAAGTCCACTGGCCAAAAGAAACAAAATCCTGACCATACTTCAAATTCTCCAGCTCAGCCTAATTCGCAGGTTGGGGTTCCCTCGACCAGCACTCGAGAAAACATTGTCCCAAACCCTCGCATCCAGGTTAGGGCTCGCCCTCGGCACTCAACCCTTCCTGATGTTGAGTGGTACCTTTCTCCATTAAGCCAAGTAACCCCCAGGATGCTTGCCAATTATCTTAGGAAGTACCCTCTCACTGGGGTCAATCTCAAGATCCCCACTGCGGACCAGAGGGCTAACTTGCCTGGAGGCACTTACAGCGCCTGGTCGAGGTATCATATAGAGGCGGGGGCTACCCTTCCTCTTCATCCCTTCTATCAGGGGGTGGCGAACTACTTCAGTATCTCCCCCTTCCAAATTACTCCCAACGGATATAGAATGCTTGTTGCACTCTATATCCTTTACAAACTTAAAAAATGGCTAGAGCCTACTCCTCATGAGGTCAACTACCTTTTTAATCTTAAATCCAACCCCCAACAATCTGGGACGGGGTTTTTTCACTTTTGTCACCGGGAGACGAAACGCACATTCCTGAGTGACACCACCCATATCTCCAATGTGGGGAAATACAATCAAGAGTATTTCCTCATGCCTGACATGACTGCAAATAACTTGGCCTTCACTCGAGGAGGTAAATGCCCTTCTTGTACTGGTCGCTATTTTTACTTAGCGATTGTCCTTGTACTTCTCTAAAATATCTTGTGTTTTTCATGACCATGGTTACACCCAAACCCAACACCAGACATGGTGTTGAGGTCTAACACTCTGGCCAGACTGACTGATGTCAAGAAGAGCGTCAAGTCTCTGGTCACCGAAGAGAACTTGAGGCTATCTGGCCTCCTGACCCCTCCTCAGGATATGAAGGAACCCGCGGCGGTTAGTGCCACTGCCGAGGGGACTCCCGAGTAGCAACCCCCAGTGTCTCCTCCTCAATGGAGACCGACTGGGGTTACGATCAGGGAACCCACTGGCACTCCCTCTGCAGAAAGGCCTTCTGCCCCTCAAGGGAAGGGAAAACAAAAGGCAGTCGAGATTGTCGTAGACTTAGATGAGTCTTTAGACGAAAACGGTATTGTTATTTCACTCTTAGATAACTTGCCAATTATCTGTCATTTATTTGACGGGGACGGAAATTTTACATATACTCCAAATCTAGGGCCAGACTTCTTCATGCCAGAGAGTGAGTGTATGACTAGTAGAGTCAATAGTGTAGCGACAAGTAGTAATAGCTCGGGTATTGGTCTTTGCAATTTTCTTTATCTTTTTTTCTAATGTGCCATAACTTGTCATCTAATTTTTGCTTACTGTCTGCATATTTATCTGTTTCTGCAGAAATGGCCTCCGCAAACGTTTTCGACTTGTATAACACTCAGAAGGAGGAAGAGGTTCCTCTCCGAAGGAGGAAATCGGCCAAGAAACACGATGGTGAGTCCAGCCAAGTACCTCCAGCCAAGAAGAGTCGAGCAGCTGATCCTCCAAAGGATGGGCCCTCTAACCAACCATCTGCCCAACCTTCTGCTCATGCTGAGAAGGAGATCCCTCCTGCTGCCAAAAATCCTTCGTCCGTGGCTCCAAACGAACAGGCCCAGCAAGCCAAACTTCCTGGGGCCAAACTTTCGAGCTGCTCTCTACGATCAGCTAAGGATTGCCTTGCCCATATCCTTAAGCATGACCGTTGCAGGGAGGCAATGGCTGAGGCTGAAAACATGGGGGTCAACCAGATCCTCAACAGGGCTCTTAATGAAGTGGCCAGTGTATGAACTATTTTCCCTCTTTTGTGATTATAGTCTTAATTTTTTCTTCTTTTCAGTTTGCCTAACTCTTATTCTTTGTTTGCAGGCCATGCTGACAATGACTGATGCTCGTGTCCGTGCGGGTGCAAGCATCGAGCAGTCTCAGGTGAAGCTTATTGAGGAGCTTCAAGCCGCGGAGGCTCGGCATACTGGGGATCTGGAGGTGATCACCCAGCAGAAGGATTCCTTGGTCGCGGAGCTGGCAGAAAAGAAAGCTTCTCTGGAAAATACCAGAAAGTAGAGGGATGACTACCAGGATGCTAGCCGAATCCAATGGCGTGAAGTCAAAAAACTTAAGGAGGAGCATCTTGCCAAGGACGCGACCATTGCTGTCCTTAAGAGCCAGGTGGAGCAGCTTAAGCTTACAAATGCCAAGGACCTGGAAAGGTACAAGAACGCGACACTTCGGTGTTTCTATGATTTTTGGAAACACAACCAAAGTACCAATTTCAACTACCGCCAGGAAGGCTGAGATAGCCTGTTACACTGCTCGTTTGACTGCTGAAGAAAGAGCCAGGATCCCTGCTTCCCCAGACATTCTGTTGGCCGCTGGAGTGGAGGGAAGTGAGGCTGCAGGAGACGTGGTCGATCAGAATACTCCTCAGGATCCTCCTACTACTCAAGCTTAAAATGTATTTTCTTTTATCTCAACTACACGACCCACAGGTCGTATTGTAAAGACAATTTATTTTTTATTTGATTTTGCTGCACGGGCAGCTTATTTTACTTTTACTTTTGAATAATTACATCCAAGAAGTACTGCTTGCGGTGTAAAAGAATTCTCTTTGATATTATAATATTTCTGCTTATTATAACATCTGTTCGCATGAGCGAACTTAGCATAGTACTTTGGCTTGATTTAACAAAATATAAATTTTGAAAAATACTCTAAGTACCGTAGCATGCTTTCACTTATTTTGTTCATGTGTTTACATACCTCTTGGTATGCTTTGCTATCGATGTACCTTATATGCCCCCCAAGTGACTAAGGAGCTTTAGGTCCTTGGTCACTTGCCTTGACCACGACCTGTACGAACATTACTGCTCGGTATAAAATGTAAAACTTATAATACAGCAAAACAACACACGTAATGAACAAATACTTGTAAAAAAATTTACAAAATTTTGCAAGAATGACTGGCTGCGCACAGTCCCTTATAATTCTCGTATTAAAATGGACTAAGCATGTCTTTACGAGTGATCTTTAAAAGATCTTACACTTATAAGCGATTAGTCATACAACATGACTAACCCTTTTTCAAAACTTGTAAAAAGTAAAAATTAATACAAGTCAGTCCTTTAAGAAGGACTGTTTACTGATAATACTTGTGCAGGTGTTCTCCGTTCCAATAGCGCAGAACAAGATCTCCATTTAAGCGTGGAAGTTTGTATGTGCCTGGATGAAGGACTTCTTCAATCTCGTAAGGTCCTTCCCAGTTTGGTCCGAGTACTCCAGCAGTCGGGTCGTGGGTGTTTAAGAAAACTCTTCGAAGTACTAAGTCTCTAATGCTGAACTTTCTTTCTTTCACTTTAGAGTTAAAATACTGGGCGACTTTTTGCTGGTACGCAGCTACTCGGAGTTGGGCTTTTTCTCGTTTCTCCTCAATCAAGTCTAGGGACTCCATCAACAGTTGGCCATTTTGGTCTTGGTCGTATGTGATTCTTCAATGTGAGGGCTAATCTAACTCGACTGGCAACATGGCTTCATACTCGTATACTAAGGAAAATGGGGTATGACCTGTTGCTGTTCGATGAGAAGTTCTATACGACCAGAGTACTTCAGGCAGCTATTCTGGCCATGCTCCTTTAGCTTCCTCGAGCCTTTTTTTTAGGGTATCCTTTAGTGTCTTATTTACCGCTTTGACTTGCCCATTTTCTTGTGGATGCGCAACTGAAGAAAAGCTCTTGATGATTCCATGCCTCTCGCAGAAGTCTTTGAATAGGTCACTGTCGAACTGGGTGTCGTTATCTGAGACGATATTTTGGGGTAATCCATATCGACAAACAATGTTCTTGATGACAAAGTCAAGCACTTTCTTTGTCGTTATGGTAGTGTGTGGCTCAACTTCGGCCCATTTGGTGAAGTAGTCGACTGCTACAACTGCATATTTTACTCCACCTTTTCCTGTTGGCAAGGACCCAATTAAATCGATACCCCATACTGCGAAGGGCCATGGACTTTGCATCTGCTTTAACTCATTAGGAGCTGCGCGTGGGATCTTGGAAAACCTCAGACACTTATCACATTTTCGCACAAACTCCATTGAGTCTTCGTTCATAGTCGGCCAGAAATAACCTTGCCTCAGAGTCTTCTTCGATAAGCTATGCCCCTCAGCATGATCTCCACAGAAGCCTTCATGTACCTCCTTCATCAGCTCTTTAGCCTTTTCTGGTGTAATACATCTTAGCAGTGGCATGGAGTATCCTCTTCGGTATAGAACACCATCAACTAGTATGTATCTAGCAGCCTCTCTCTGAAGAGTCATGGCTTTGTGTCTATCTGATGGTAGTACATCACTAGTGAGATACTTCAAGTACAGTGCCATCCATGTATCTTCTAACCGTACCTCCATACTGGCTTCATCTACTCGTATGCTCGGCTCGCGTAGATGCTCCACAGGCACTATATTTAAAGTGTCAGCATCTTTCGCACTCGCGAGTTTGGCTAAGGCATCTGCGTTTGAATTCTGATCTCGAGGTATTTGCTGGAGGGTATATTTCTCAAACTGTGCCAACAGATCTTTGGTTTTGTTCAGATAGGCCACCATTTTCAGACCTCGTGCTTGATACTCCCCCAAGACATGATTCACCACCAGCTGTGAATCACTGTAAATATCCAGCACCTTTATACTCATGTCTTTGGCCAACCTTAGCCCAGTGAGTAGGGCTTCATACTCAGCTTCATTGTTTGAAGTGGTGAAATCGAACCTAATAGCGCAGTGAAATCGATGCCTTTCTGGCATTATCAATATCACTCATGCTCCTGCGTGAGATTTGTTGGACGATCCGTCCGTGAATAACTTCCACGAAGGAGCTTCAACTTGGAGCTCAGGCGCACTAGGTTTTTTGCACTGCTCGTTGTCTGTGAGTTCAGTAAATTCGGAGATGAAGTCAACCAAGACTTTTCCTTTTACTTCTACTCGCAGAGAATATGTCATATCGAACTGCCCGAGTTCGACCGCCCATTTCAACAGACGTCCAGCAGCTTCTGGTTTTTGTAGAACTTGCCGAAGGGGCTGGTCAGTTAAGATTGTGATGGGATGGGCTTGGAAGTAAGGACGTAACTTCCTTGAGGCCAAAATTAAGCAATAGGCTATTCTTTCAATGGGAGGATACCTCAATTCAGCCCCGATTAACATCTTGCTTACATAATACACTGCCTTTTGTACGCCTTCTTCTTCTCTTACTAGCACCGCACTAGCAGCATATTCGGTGATCGCCAGGTAAATGAACAAAGTTTCTCCATCTATAGGCTTTGATAAGACAGGAGGCTGTGCCATGTGGGCTTTTAAGGCTTGGAAAGCCTATTCGCAGTCTCCAGTACATTCGAACTTCTTGTTGCCTCTAAGTAGATTAAAGAATGGGACGCATTTATCCGTCGACTTTGAAATGAATCTACTGAGTGCAGCAATCCTTCCAGTCAAACTTTGCACATCTTTGATTTTCACCGGCGATTTCATATCGATCAGGGCTTTGATATTTTCAGGGTTGGCTTCGATCCCCCTCGAATTGACAATGAACCCCAAAAATGTCCCTGATCCTACTCCGAAGGAACACTTGAGAGGATTTAGCTTCATTTGAAATTTATTCAAGACGTTGAAACACTCCTATAAATCCTTTACATGTCCTTCTACCCTTTTCGACTTCACGAGCATGTCGTCCACGTGCACCTCCATGTTTACTCAGATCAACTCCTTAAACATGTGGTTGACTAGTCCCTGGTAAGTCGCACCAGCATTTTTCAATCCGAAGGGCATTACTTTATAACAGTATAACCCTGTATTGGTCCGAAAGCTAGTGTGATCCTCATCAAGAGGATGCATACTGATTTGATTGTATCCTGAGTATGCATCCATGAAAGAGAGGATCTCATGTCCTGCAGTTGCATCGACCAGCTGGTCGATCCTTGGGAGTGGGAAGCAATCCTTTGGGCAGGCTTTATTAAGGTCTGTGAAATCCACATAGGTTCGCCATTTGCCGTTAGGCTTGGGAACCAGTACTGGATTAGAGACCCACGATGGATAAAACGCCACCCTGATAAATCCATTCTCCTTCAGTTTTTCAACTTCTTCTTTTAAGGCTTTCAATCTGTCTTTATCGAGCAGCCTTCTTTTCTGTTGTACGGGTGGAAAGCTTTTGTCGACGTTCAAGACATGGATGATGATTGCAGGATCTATCCCAATCATGTCTTTATGTGACCAGGAGAAAACTTCCTGTTTCTTTCTTAAAAATTCCACCAGTGCGTGCTTTGTTGTTACTTCCAAATTTTTACCGACCTTTACTACCCTGGTCGGAAACTCTTCATCAAGCTGGACCTCCTCAAGGTCCTCGACAGGTCCAACATCTTCCTCAAAATCCCCAAAGCGAGGATCTAAGTCTCTATCCTCACTTTGGGCAACACCCTATTTGGTTACTTCATCACCTGATTGGGCTTGTGTATCAATGGCCATCTGCAACCTCTCTGGAGGAGTGCTCCTCACCGTTCCCTTCTTGGCCTTAGTTATTGAGGCATTATAGCACTCCCTTGCTTCCCTCTGATTTCCCAACACACGTCCTACCCCTGCGTCTGTTGGGAATTTCATGGCCAAGTGCCATACTGAGGTGACGACCCTAAGGTCAACTAGTATGGGCCTTCCGATTACAGCATTGTAAGCCGAAGGAAAATTGACTACTATGAAAGTAGTGAGTAATGTCCTGGTAGCGGGCGCTGTACCTACTGTTACCGGAAGTCTGATTGACCCTGTTGGAGCGAGTCTTCCACCAGAGAAGCCGTAAATTGTTTGGTTGCAGGGCTCCAAGCCTTGACAGACAACTTCATGCGTTCCAGCGAAGATTTATACAGGATGTTTACTGAACTTCCTGTATCGACCAGCACTCTCTTTACCATCATGTTGGCGATTTGAACATCCACGACCAGCGGATCGGAATGCGGGAACCGGACATGCTGGGCGTCGTTATCAGAGAAGGTTATTTCACCGTCCTCTGACCGAGCCTTCTTTGATGCCCGGTCCTCCACAGTCATCATCTCGATGTCCTGGTCGTAGCGTAGGGTCCAAGCATATCGCTCCCTTGCATTTCTGCTGCTTCCCGCAAGGTGTGGGCCGCCGCAGATGGTGAGCAAAGTGCCAGCTACAGGATCAGGCTGCAAAGGTGGCGAGCGTTGGCGTGCAGGCGCCTGGTCGTTGCCACCTGGAGCCTCTCGTTGGGAAGTTCCCGAGGCCCATACATATCTCCTCAAGTTTCCTTGTCTGATAAGGAACTCGATTTCATCTTTCAACTGGTTGCATTCGTTAGTATCGTGTCCGTAGTCGTTATGGAAATGACAGAACTTGGTGGTATCTCTTTTTGAAATATCCTTTCGAATGGCAACGGGTCTCTTATAAGGCACACTGGAACTTGTGGCCTGATATACCTCTGCTCGAGACTCGACAAGGGCAGTGTAGTTAGTGAACCGTGGCTCATAACAGTTTCCCTTAGCGTGTTTACTCTCGGAGGTGGAAGGTTCATTATGGGGTCTCTTCCCCCCATTTTTGATGTTGCCATTGCTGTTCCCGTTGCCTTTACCGTTGCCATTGGGTTTTGACCCATTGGTGGCTTTGGTAGGGTCTTCAATCCCCTTATCTTTGACTCGGGGCTTTCCCTCGCTGGCAATGGCATCCTCGAGCTTGATGTATCGATCAGCTCGATCCAAGAATTCTTGGGTAGTCTTAACCCAATGCTTTCTGAGGCTACTCCACAAAGGCGTACGATGCCTAACTCCTGTAGTTAGGGCCATCATCTTGCCCTCATCTCCCACTGTTTTAGCTCCAGCAGTTGCTCGCATAAAACGTTGGACGTAATCTTTCAGTGGTTCTCCTTCTTGCTGGCGTATCTCAACCAGCTGGTTCACCTCAGTTGGGTGCACACGACCCGCATAGAATTGTCCATAAAACTCCTTTATGAACATCTCCCAAGAAACAATACTTGCAGGAGGGAATTTGAAAAACCACTCCTGTGCAGCATCAGAAAGTGTTGCAAGAAAGATCCTGCACCGAGCGTCTTCGAACACTTTCTGAATGTCCATCTGTATCTCAAACTTGTTGACATGAGATACTGGATCACCATACCCATCAAAGTTTGGAAGTGTGGGCATTTTAAACTTGTTGGGAGTTTCTGCCACAGCTATCCTCTGAACGAAAGGAGTGCCCCTTCTCCTATCGTACTCGATGTCAGACGTCCTTCCCCTGACCAGCTGTTGTACTGCTTGGTTCAGGGCATCTATCTGAGCTTGCACGGCTTCAGGAATCATCGGGGCCTCAGCTGCTGGGGGGATGTATTCATCATGTCGTTCGCGACGGTCGTTGAGTACATCCCTTAAGTCTTCATCTCTTCGCTGCTGCTCATTTGCTCCAAGCCGGTAAAAGACGTTATTTTGTCTGGGCTGCCCCCTAGCGTTACGTCTCTCCTGTTGGTCTCCTCTAGGTGGTGGGCTTCTGCCTCCACCTCTCTCTTCATTTGTCCGACGTCGGCCTCATTGTAACAATGGCCATCTTTGAATCTAGATTGGCTATGGTGGGATCGATTGTCCCCTCAGTTGCCCCTCGGGCTGGAACTTCCCGAGCGTTAGAGAGTGGCTTGCGTTGGTCGGTAGGTCCCCATGCATTATCATGCCGTGGGGGGCCCCGGACCGCAGAGCTTATCTCTAAGTTCCTTCTGTTGCCAGAAGGACGCTGCCCCCTGCTCGGTGGGTTCGGCTCTTCACCCCTATGACGTCTAGGAATACGGGGCTGCTGCCCGACCCTATTCTACCTTGGCTATGGGGGATTGCCACGACCAGCCTGGGATGGAGGTTGCATCTCAAGATCCCTTGGTGGGACATCATCCTAAGGCATTGGTGGCTGCTCGGGCCTTTGAGGGCTCGTCGGCTGGATTGGAGGGCTAGGATTGGGACCCCTTTGGGGTGGCCCATTTGAGGGTTGATCAGGCTGTGAGGCAGGTGCAGCCTGATTCCTAGCCAACTACAGGGCTGCTTCGAGGGCTGCCATGGCCTCCCTCTGACGACGGTCCATCTCCGCCTATCTTTCACTTAGCTCCTAGCGCTGTCGCTCTATCTCATGCTGTTGCCGTGCCATAATCTCTACAGCACTTTCTTGACTAGCCAACAGATTGGCCAGTTCATCTTGTAATACCCCCAGGGTATTTCTTAACGTCTCGAAGTCCAGTTCCTCCTCATCAAATTCCAAGTGTGGCTCATTTTCAGCCATGTTTGGGGGAGGAGGCAGTTGAGATGGTGCAGCACCAGCCGCCTGCCCAGTCTTCTTTGTTGTTTTCGCCATTAATGCTTCAAGATCTCGTATCAAGCTCTCAATGAAAGCACCAAAATGTTGACCCTTAATTTGGTCAACTGACACGAAGTCAAATGCTTGATGTGACTAGATTTTTTGAAATAGATCTAATGGCAAAAAACAATAAACGACACACAAAGTTATAGTGGTTCGGCCCCAAGAACTGGTAATGACCTACGTCCACTTAAGTTATTATTGATATCGGTTCTCAAAGGAGTGATCAAAGAACTAGGGTTCTCTGAGTTTCACAGACCCAAGAGAGATGAATAATACAATCGTAAGATAATTGCCTTAATTCTCTTGTGAAATGTAAACTTAAATTAGCCAAAAGTCCATTCCTTAAGCTATTTCTATCTATTTATAGGCTCAAGGAGGATTACATGAATCAGTTACATATATTCTTTCCTAAATAATCAGATCATCATGGATCATGGGAGATAATCTTGGAAATGATTACAATTGTACAAAATTATCTCTAAATATATGGAGTATACGACCAGGCTGATCGTATATAAGCTTCAAATGTTTCGTCAAGGGAATCTCATTGGTCGATGGTCGAACAGTCCTTCTGCCAGGTGTCTGCCACGTCACTCGTGCCTGTTTTTTGGATAACAAGACCATCTCATGCTGAATAGCTCAAATATATCTTCATAATAATGGAATCTCATCCATTACTCACAATATGCACAAAGATACACAAATATGCCCTCCACGGGCCAAATTACCAAAATGTCCAAATAATCAAATGTGGACCCACACGCATGAATTTAACATCATATTATAATATAATTCATATAAACATGCATATATAATCACTTAATGGCATAATTAACAATTATGGCCTTCCCGGCCTACTAATCCAGCCATTAAACCGCGTTAGGGATTTCAGGGCATTACAACTATCCCCTCCTTACAGAAATTTCATCCTAGAAATTTCCCTGAATAGCTCGGGATACTGACTCTGCATATCTGATTCCAGCTCCCAGGTCGCTTCCCAGACCTTGTTGTTCCTCCACAATACCTTAACCAAAGGTATTATCTTATTCTTGAGGACCTTATCCTTTCTGTCAAGTATCTAGACTGGCTGCTCCTCAGAGGAGAGATCTGCCTCAAGCTCTAGATCTTCATAACTCAAAATATGATTCACATCAGATACATACCTCCGAAGAGCAGAAACATGAAACACATTATGCACCGCTGACAACGTCGGTGGCAAAGCCAACCTGTAGGCTACCTGACCAATCCTCTCTAGGATCTCAAATGGACCTACAAACCTAGGGCTCAGCTTACCCTTCTTCCCAAACCTCCTCACCCCTTTCCATGGCGAGACTCTAAGGAAGACGTAGTCTCCCACTTGGAACTCCACGGTCCTACATTTGGGATCTGCATAGCTCTTCTGTCTACTCTGAGAAGCAAGCATCCGAGCTCTAATCTTCTCAATGGTCCTCTGAACTGCCTCAGGACCCAACTATCTCCTTTCACCTGTCTCATCCCAATGAATGGGAGATATGCACTTCCTACCATACAGCATCTCATAAGGTGCAACTCCAATGGTTGACTGATAACTGTTGTTGTAGGAAAACTCTATCAAAGGTAGATACTTTCTCCAAGATCCACCATAGTCCAGCACACATGCTCACAGCATGTCTTCCAATATCTGGATCGTCCTCTCAGATTTCCCATCTGTCTGAGGATGATAAGCAGTACTGAACTTCAATTGTGTTCCCATGGCCTTCTGTAAACTTCCCTAGAACTTGGAAGTAAGAGTGGGGTCCCGATCTGACACGATCGACCTAGGCGCTTTATGAAGGTGCATGATCTCTCTCACATAGAGATCTGCATACTAATCAACTGAATAGTCCTCGTAATAGTCCTCCTCGTACTCCGTTCCACCTTCGTAGTCTTGTGACTCGTCAGGGTGGGACGTCTGATGAGGAGCGTCCTCAGGTGGACTTTGAGGAAGAGGTTGGGTGGGCAGTGGCTCTCCATTGCCCTGTTCTGGGTTAGTAGGGTCAAAAGTTGTGTGTCTTGTATTCACCATTGTTGTAGAGGCTTGATGTCAACACTAGCTTTCTTAGGCTCTCAATGAAAGCACCAAATTGTTTACCAAGATTTTCAGAAACTGTAATAATAAAAGATAAGAGAGATTAAGAGAAAGGGTTAGAGGTTATAAGCAAGATTTTTACGTGGTTGGGGCGTTAACGAGCTTTAGTCCACGAGACAGTTGTATTAGAACTTAGAGAGTCTACAACAATGGAGTTTTCTCTCAGTTTTAGTAGAGTAACAGTATACACGCTTCCCAGAGTCCCTTCTCCAGTGCTTTGTTACATGCATTTATAGGTTCACAGGAGCACTAGGCGTGGGCCAGGCTGACCCGGGCCCAATAAAGGTATAAATATTGCTGGCTTCTCTATCGGAAGCCCAATACAGAAGAATTAAAACATCAAAGAAAAATGCTAACTTGAGCCCATTGGGCCAGCCCAAACCGTAACGCGGGGACAACTCCCACGCTTCATAGGGCGGAGTCAGGGTCATGGATGCTTTATCCTGCCAACCTTGGGGACTCGACCCGGGTCCGTTTACCTCTGTCCCTCTCCGTTTACCATAAGTCTGGATCATCCACCAGGATCCCGAATCGTTTACCAGGCTTTGGGACCGTTCGTACCGATCCCGACTGTTATCCCCAGCCAGTTGAACCGTCTCCCGGATGACCGTCCCGGACAATACTTCCCGGACGCCTTCTGGGCCTCGCCCAGAATTGGGCTGTCGATATCCACCCTGCTCCTTTCCAAACGGGCCTGGACTGGGCCCAACCTCAATTGGGCAGTTAGTGGGCCTAGAACGCGGTCCCGGGCCCACGGTAGGAAACGGGGATAACAGTGGGTAAATATGGCAAACCATCGTTCTGTTAGCAAATTCAAAGTCCGGTCTGTTTTTCTCATTTACGTGCTAGCATGAATCTACATGGTTGTATGTTATTCTTCCACGTCATAACTAGAGATCTAGTCATCAATAAAATTATTTTAATTGATTTTAAAATTTAAAATTAATAATAAATATATTTTACTTAATAAAAATTATAATTATTAAATTAGAAACTGAAAAAAAAAAATCAAGAACACCTATTAACATAATCAATTAATTAATCAAATATATAAATCCTTATTAATTAAATAAATAAATTTAATATAATACATATATATATATTGGAGCTTGATTTTAAGGATCCATAGTCTCCGCATCACATTTGATTAAATCATCTAGAATGTCTCAACTAATTGATTTAATTATCAATTAGGATTTTCAAATTTGACTGTGTCAATATTAGAGAATTTTACAGAGTTGTGCAATTTAGAGAAGAAAAGAGAATATTGGGTAATTTATTAATTATGAAAAATTGGTGTTAAATTTATTAATTATAAAGAGAATGTGGGTAAGCTTGGTATTGAGAGGATTGCAAGATTAAATGCGGGGTATACACTTATTAAATTCAGAGATGAAGTTACCAGAGATTTGGTGTTAGAAGCTGGTGTTATTCATTTTGATAGGAAGCCAGTCATTGTGAGACCGTGGACCACTGACTTAGCTCATATGAGGTTAGTAAAATATGTTCCTGTTTGGGTGAGATTACCTGGTTTGGGGCTACAATACTGGGGTACTAAATGTTTGAGTGCATTGGTGGGTACTCTTGGGAAACCAGTGCTTGTTGACAAGGTAACAAAGGATCGCTCCATGATGCAATTTGCTAGGGTGTTAGTGGAGATTGAAATAGCAGATGAGATTCCTAAGTCTATTCAATTTTTGAATGAAAGAGATTAATTAATGGAACAATTTGTGGAGTTTGAATGGCTGCCAACACAGTGTAAGCATTGTAGAGTTTATGGTCATACTGAGGCTTTGTGTAACAGGAAAAAGGGTGAGGTTTGGAGACCGAAAGAAAGGAAATCTGAAGGAGAAAATAAGGACAATTCTTCTGAGCTGACTACTGTCACAATTAATTCAGGGTTAGCTGCTGAGGATTTAACCAAGGATAAACAGAAAGAGGATTCTAAGGAGAGTACTGATGTTCCTTTGAAAACAGGTTCTTCTGATGTAGATATTGGTCAAGTGTCCAAAAATATTCAGGTAGCTAGGGGCAAGGAGAAAAGTGACATTAATGAAGCTCAAGAGGTGGATTGGATCACGCCTAAAAAACTTGGTGGGATGAAGCACTTAGCTACTAATGCTCTGAATAAGTTGAGGAACACTTTTAGTGTTTTACAAGATAAGAGACTGGAGGTTGCTAAACTGGCTTTCACTACAGAAAAGAAGTTAAATGGGGGAGTTCAACATTCTTAGCTGGAATGTTTGAGGCTTAAATAAGAGGGAAAAACAGAGATCCCTCAGTGCTTTCTGTAGGCTAAATAAAATTGGTTTAGGTGCTTTTCTTGAGACCAAATTAAGGGGTGCTAAACTGAAGGAGATGATGGTTAGACAATTTGATGGATGGAGCTTTTATAAAGGGACTGCTAATGAGGGTAGAATTTTGTTGGTATGGCAGTGTAGTATTTTGTCAGTGGAAGTTTTGCAAGATAGTGACCAATATATACATGCTTATGTTAAAGAGTTACGTTCGAGTAGGGAATTCTGTGTGACATTTGTGTATGGTAGAAACACGATTCAGGAGAGGATTCAGTTATGGAATGACTTATCTTGTCTGACCTTCCCAGTTACACCATGGCTAGTGGCAGGGGACATTAACTCAGTGTTTGAGTTTGATGATAGGCTAGGAGGTCGTACTGTTTCTGTTGCAGAAATGGCAGATGCTCAAAGGTGGAAATCTATGGGATTGGTTGATGAGCTTCGGTCTATTGGTTCTCATTACACTTGGACCAATAACCAAGCTGATGGGGCTCAAATTTTCTCTAAATTGGACCGTATTCTTAAGAATGAAGATTGGATGGATCTCTTTCCTGATTCGATAGCTTTAATAAAATGGGATATAATATATGATCATTGTTTTTGTATTGTTAAGGCAATGTCAGATGTGAACACTGGTTTTAAATCTTTTCGGTTCTTCAACATGTGGACAGAGCATGAAGGTTTCAAAGATGCAGATATGCAGAGTTGGAACAAGTCTATATCTGCTCATGGGTTAGAAGGAATTATGAGGAAGCTGAGGAGACTAACACATGTCCTAAGACAGTTTAATAAACGGGAGATTGGTGATGTTGAGCACAAGTTTCAGATTGCCAAAGAGGCTTACAGCTGAGTTTCAAACTGAGGAGCAGAATTCTTTTGAAAACTTGGTTCAGCAAACCAGATACTATGATAGTTATCTTCGGCAGAGGAGCAAAGTCAACTGGCTTAGGTTTGGAGATGATGATATAGCCTATTTTCATGCTTGTTTGAAACAAAGAAAGGAGTCAAATCGAATAACTTCATTTTTTACTGATGCTGGACAGATTAATGAGAAGTTTGAGGATGTAGTGGCTCACGTCTTACATCATTTTCAGAGTATCTTGGGTAGTCAAAAGTAAGGCTTCGGGTCCTACTCAAAAGGAGTGTTTTATTCATGGTAGCATCTTATCCTTAAATCAACAGCTGGAATTAACAAAGCCTTTCACTAAGAAGGATGTTAAAAATGCTATGTTCAGTATTAGTTCAATTAAGAGCCTGAGTCCAGATGGATATGGTTCGAGATTTTTCAAAGTAATGTGGAAAGAGATAGGAGATGATATTTCAGATGCTATTTTGGGTTTCTTTCATCAGGGATCATTGCCTAAAGGCCTCAATAATGCAATGCTTTCTTTGATTCCAAAGGTAGAGAATCCTACTAAGGTTGTGGATTATAGGCCCATAGCTTGTTGTAATACATTTTATAAATGTATTTCAAAAATGCTATGTGGTAGATTGAATATGATCCTTCCTTTGATAATCCACCAAAATCAAGGAGCTTTTGTTAGGGATAGACTGTTGGCTCATAATATCCTTATTTTTCAAGATATTATTAAAGGTTACCAGAGGAAGCATATCTCCCCTAGATGTGTGATGAAAGTTGATCTAAGCAAGGCTTATGATACAATCGATTGGAAATTTTTGGAGGATATCCTTTTAGCCTTCTGCTTCCCGGGTCAGTTTATTAAATGCGTTATGGTTTGTTTAAAGGACTCATCTTACTCAATCTTGATGAATGGTAGAGTCCAAGGGAACTTTCTTGGGAGGAAGGGTCTTAGATAAGGGGACCCGATTTCTCCTTTGCTTTTTGTTCTTGTAATGGAGTATTTTACTAGGCTTCTCATTCAAGCTACACAGAATAAGGATTTCAGATATCACCCTAGATGTAAGAGTCTGAAATTGGTGAGCCTATGTTTTGCTGATGACTTGGTGCTATTTTGTAAGGGAGTTGATGCTTCTGTTCAGATCATTAAAGATTGTTTCAAGTCATTTAGTCTTGCTTCTGGTTTAATAGCTGTTATCCCCATTTCCTGCGTGGCCCCGGAACGACCGTCCAGGCCCATGGTCAGGGCATTCAAAAAGTGGGCCCAGCCCAAGGCCTCTTGGTATGGGAGTGTCCAAGGGGGGCACGGGCCTAGTGCAATTCTGGGGGGGGGGGGGGGTCCGGTATGGTTATCCGGGACAGTCATCCAGGAGACATGCAGGCAGCACAGACCCCCCGGAGGTATACGTGCCTGGTCCTGGAGCCTGGTAACGATCCAGGCCTATGGTAAATGAAGAGGTACAAAGGTAAACGAACCCAGATCACGTCGTCCCCGATTGGTGGCAAAAGCATCCAGGACCCTGAAGTCGCTCCACTCCGCATGGATGTTGTCCCTACTTTTCACCTGCGGAAAAGGCCACCTCGGGAGTGCACGCCGCTATTTCAGATCTGCACCGCCAAGTACCCTAACTAGTCTTGTCCCCTGAATCTCCTCGTAACTCGAAGTGTCCAGACCAAAAGTACCGTTTTGTCGGGCGAAACATAGTTCTTGGGCCACCTTATTGGGCCTTAATTGGTTCTGAATTTATGTATGTTTTATCTTTTATATTGGGCTTCCACCAGAGAGGCCAAGAATATCCATATCTCTGATGGGCCTGGGTCATACCCGGCCCAGACCCAGTGTTCCCATGAGCCTATAAATACGGGCAGTAGAACACTGGAAAAAGGTATCTCTCTTTAACTCGTATACAGTTACTCTGTCAAAATATAGAGAGAAACTCCATTGTAAAAGACTTTCCAAGCTCTAATACAACTGACTCATGGACTAAGGCTAATTAACGCCCAAACCACGTAAAAACCCTGTGTTAATCCTTTAAATTTCATATCATTAGTCTTAGCTAATACTCATCTGTATAGTTTCCAAAAATCTCGATAAACAACAGCCAACCTAGATAAGTCTCGGGTTTATTTTGGGGGTATGACAGAGAAAGGGACCAAGAATATTCTGGAGTGTCTTCACTATACTGAAGGTACCTTCCCTTTAAAATATCTTGGAATTCCTCTTAGACCTACAAAGTGGAAAGTAGGGGACTGTGCTGCTATAATAAAGAAGATCCACATGACGCTTCATCATTGGTCTAGTAGGCATTTTTCCTTTGCTGGGAGAGCTCAGCTTATCCACTCTGTTTTATTGGGGATTAGAGATTTTTGGAAGAGTATTTTCCTACTCCCAAAGAGTGTTGTTAATGAGATTGATCAGCTTTGTAGAAAATTTCTGTGGGGGACTAGCAGCAGTAATGAAAACAGGAGTAAAATTCATCTCACAACTTGGGATCAAGTTTGCCTTCCTAAAGGCTTGGGTGGTATTGGGTTTAAGGAAGGGTCTAAATGGAATAAGGTGCTGTTAGCTAAGTTCCTTTGGGCTATTTCCTCTAAACAGGATATACTTTGGGTGAAATGGATAGATGCCATTTATCTTAAAGGGAAAAAATTTTGGGATTACAAAATTCATTCAGATGTGAGTTGGTACTGGCGTAAATTGGTTAATCTGAAATCTTTCATAACTGAAGAGAAGTTGGAAAAGGCAGTTAAGAACACCAGAGTTAATGCTAGCAAGCTCTATGTTCAACTGCTTAACAAGGAAAGCGTCTCTTTTGCTCAAGTGTTTTGGTGCAATCTGACTTTGCCCAAGCACAGATTTATCCTTTGGCAAGCTACTTTGGGTCACTTACTGACCAGAGACAACCTGGTGCGGTGCCATATGCAATTGAATTATGTTATGTGCCTGACTTGTGAATTGCAGCAGGAAAGCCATGACCATTTGTTCTTTCAATGCCAGTTTTCTCAGCTAGTGAGAAGCCGAAGTGCTGAATGGCTGGGGCATGATATCTGGCTAGTTCAGTTTAAAGATTGGACTGCTTAGATGATGGGGAAGCCTAAGGGTCTAAAGCAAAAGCTGGTGGCAGCTGTTTTAGCTGCTTCAGTTTATATGATTGGGTGGAATAGGAACAATTGTCTGTTTAATTTATGTTCTATGACTATGGATAAAGTTGTTTTTTTGTTAAAAGTTTACTTGAAAGCTAGAGTTGATAATCTGTCTAGGACTAAGTTGGAGAGCAAAGATTTAGCTTTCCTTGAGAAATTCAGTCTCTTGTAATACCTCTGTAAGAGGGGGCTCTTTTTGAGCTTGTTTTGTAATTGGCTTGTGGTTCAATATATTCTTTGGTTCATCAAAAAAAAGTTGGTGTTAAATTAATAAATAATATTAAATCAAGGTTCAAAATTATAAATAGTTAATTTGAATAAATGATTTAATTATTAATTAATTAATGTTTAAATATAATTATATATGTACATAACTTTTGAATTTAATTCAAATTTTTGAATTCGTATAGTTAATATATGAATTGTAACACCCTAATAATCAAGGATCATTACAACGTGTGTTTAAAATAGTGCTGGACTTGCTAAACGAGTCATTTGGAATAAAATATGTGATTAATTAACTAATAGTTCAGGTATTAAAAAATTTGGTAAAATGAATAAAAACTTTCAGTAAAAGCTTTAGTCTTTACATGGGATCCCAAAATAGAAGTTTAAAAGTCGTTTACAACTCAAGGATTACAAAATAAGTCGGCCTAAGCGGCAAAACAGGGTCCAACCCTAGTTCCTCTATGATATCTCGGTCATGGCGATCGAGCAGACTGCATATGTACACACCTCCCATAATGCTCTCTAACTCATGACTGACCAAGCTTCTCCTTACCCTAACCTGCACCACATGGCACCCGTGAGCCAAGGCTCAGCAAGAAAACTTAATTAAACAAATTCAGATAGTCAACAGAATCTAAATAGCATGCTTAGTAGTAATAACTGTAACCAAGCATACACATTATACAATTATGCAACCACAGAGTCACACGAGTGTGTAATGCATTTCTGTTTATTCAAGTGGCATCCGAGCCAGACAAGTGCATAATACACTCCCGGGGTGGCCTAGCCATAGCGGCCTGCATTATGCACGCATAACTGTCGACCACGGCTTATAAGTTGAGCTTTCCAATCAGGAATAATCATACATATAATATATTCATCATATAAACAAATGCAACACATTCTAGTATGCTTAATCAGATACTCACAAGCATATTTATAATCATGATCATTAACAGGGGCCCGAGCCCTAATCATATCTATATTTAACCACCAGGCCAAGCCCTATTCACATAACTCACATATTGGGTGCAGTTCTCTTACCTTGAGCTTCATGTAAATAAAGAAACGAATCTGAGTGCTATCTCTGACTTGAGCCTTGCAAAAACCCTAGTAACAATACAAATATACGTTCAAAATGAATTAACCTTAGATCCCGAGTTCCAAACTGAACTCTCTAACTCTTAGAAGCACTGTTCCCAGTTAATGGGGTGCTAAAAATTTCCCCTGAGCCCCCAAGTGGGCTCCCAAACCGGATTCCCGAGCCCCTGGCCATTACTCTCAAAATTCAGAAAAACAACCTTTCGGGGCACCTGGCACGGTCGTTCCCACAGAAAAATTGGGCTTTCCAGGGCATTGGCATAGTCGCGCCAAACCCTGGCACGGCTGCGCCCCTCAACTCGAGACCCCAAATGGAATTTCAATCCCACTCTTTCTAGGACACTAGTGCGATCAAGCTACAACCTAGCGTGGTCGTGCTAGGTCACAAGAAACCCAAAAACGGCTCAGAACATAAGTGTTCTTCCCAAATTTGTACCACTATGATTTCTATGATTTCAAAACCAAAATTTCAACCCAAAACGGTATTTCCCACAAGATTCAGAAAACAAAACATTCCATACAACCTGCGTGAACTAATAATAGCATCAAGTCATCATAAAAACACACCAAAATCCCCTTAAAACTCAGAATCGCAAATTTAAAATATTAAACTCTATCCTTAACCTCATAATCTGAAAATTCACCAAGGAAGCCTACCTCTAATTCGTGATTCACAATCTTCTACACCAAAACAAATCCCTAATAGCTACTCTCTCCCTTGCCTGCCACCACTTACTCCAAACTTCGTCAATTTTCAATAAAATTGCCTTTATGCCTTGAAGTTCTTGGAGCTTTTGAGATTTATCAAAGATGAGAGAAGTAAAGGGCTTGGAACGTGAGTCCCACTCCCCAAAGGTTGCTGCCTATTCGGTAACCAATGTGGTCAAATGACCACATTGCCCCTTGCCCCAATTAGCCTTAAAGTTTACTCCCAAAGGAAATTTTGTCTTTTGGCATAATTCCCGTTAATCTCAATTACAAAATACTTCAGACTTTGATGGTCGGTGTATATTTCGCACTTCTCTCCATACAAATAATGCCTCCAAACCTTTAGTGCAAATATCACCGCTGCAAATTCCAGATCATGAGTGGGATACCTCTGCTCATACTCCTTCAACTGTCTCGACGCGTAGGCTATCACCTTTCCAGGTTGCATCAATACACACCCCAAACCCTGCCTAGAAGCATCACAGTAGACCACAAACTTCTCATTGTCTAACAGAGCGGTGATCAGTTGTCACTTCAACTTATTGAAGATGTTCTCACATCTATCTATCCAAGCGTACTTGGTCTTCTTACGTGTCAGCTCAGTCAACAGTGTGGCTATTTAGGATAATCCCTCAACAAACCATCGATAGTGCCCCGCCAATCCCAAGAAACTCTTAACCTCTAGTACACTGCTCGGCCTGGGTCAATCTCTCACTGCCTCAATCTTACTTGGGTCCACCAGAATTCCCTCCTTACTTGCAATATGGCCCAGAAATGTTACTTGGGGTAACCAAGACTCACACTTTTTGAACTTAGCATATAGCATGCTCTCTCAACCACTGCAGTACTAGGAGAAGATGCTACTCGTACTCTGTCTCTGACTGAGAGTACACCAATATGTCGTCAATGAATACGATCACAAACTTATCCAAATAATCCCTGAAGACCCTATTGATCAAGTCCATAAAGGTTGTTGGGGTATTGGTTAATCAAAAGGACATGACTAGGAATTCATAATGTCCATATTGTTGGGAATTGTGCCCTTAAAGCATATGTAGTAGACATTGTTTTATGAAATAAATAGATAAATTGAATTTGTTATGGATATATTTTATGGACTATATTATTCTGTGATAATATTATGTAAATATCAGAAAAATTCCTAAGTTCATATATGTGATCTCAAACACGTATTGGTACGGGAGGATTGTGTTTAAGATAAATGAACTTGAATAGTTCACAGTAAAATAAAGTTATGGAATCTTTAGATTAATTACTGCAAGTACGGTCCACTAGTATTATGAATACATGTGATCTAGATCCAAATCACTAGTGTAGTAGGACACTTTAGTGGAGGTACTTTATATATTAGAGAATATATAGAACTGGACCAGATATGTTTATTAATACTTAGTTAAATATTGTTTCGCATTATTAATTAAATATATCAACTGATGATCATATACAAATAGATCTTAATCCTGAAGTTACTATGAACTCTTGTTTATATTATATGAGTTCTTTGATTCACTCGTTAGGGTCTGTCAGAATGATCAAGCTACAAACTTTGTTTTGGGAACTCAATAATGTAAATGGTTGGGGACATAGTATACAGATATGGAATCTATGCCTTGTCGCAAGAGATTGAATAATGGTTCTCTTAAGGGTTGACTTTTGGGGCTAAAAGGTTATCGAGCTCAAATTCATAATTTAGTTATGTATTAACCTTCACTAGTAAAATCAATGGAACTTAAGGAAACAAGAGATAATTAAAAGGGTAAAACGGTAATTTTATTCCCGATTAATTATGAACCATTATTAGAGGGTCAATTTGTATGCAATGATTATATCAATGGATGTTTTATAATTATAAAGTACTCAGTAAATGAAATGTCTATAATTACAAGAGTTCAGTCTCATATTTATAGTGGAGTAATCATGAGATTAATAAATTAAGATTATTTAATTAAAGAGTTTAATTAATAATGTCAAATTTATTGGAGCTTGGAATTAAAGGTTCATAGGTCCCCACAGCGGCTCTATCAACACTATTCAAGGCAAGAGTTGATATAAAGGGAAAAATAGTTGAAAGACATATTTAAGAAGAAATTTTTTCTTCGGGCCAAATATGCAATTATATGATAATAGTGATTAATTAATTAATTACAAATTAGTTGTAATTAGCAAAATTATTTAATAATTAATTATTGTATAATTTTTGAAATTATGTTAAATAATTAAATTAATTTCGAAATTTCATTAAATAATTAATTAATTATAATTTTTGAAATCATAATAAATTAAATCTTTTTTTCGAAATTATATTGGATTTAATTAATTGGTAAAATTAATTAAATATCTTTATTTGAGTGGGAGATAATAATCTGATAAGTTCAAATTGGATTTGAATTTAAAAGATTGATATTTATTCAAATAATTAATTATATTTGATAATTAGTTAAAAAGATATTTAATTCAAATTTGAATTTGAATTAGTTATCAAGTTGTTAGATTTTTTTCTGACAAAGTAGTTTGAATAAATAATTAAATAAAAATAGAAAAATCAAATATCCCTAGAAATTAGGGTGGTACATGACCACACATAGTGGCATGTACTGCATATTTCGAGGACATGATTTTCAATTGTATTTATTTAATTAATTAATTAATTAATGGATAATTCAAAAAATCAGTTTTTGGATATTTTCATTAATAAGATAATTAATTAATTAATTAAAAAGATAAATTATAAGTTAGTTACAGATTTATTTTTTAAATTTGAATATTTTCTTTTAAGTATGACTAATTAGAAAATATACAGATAACTCAGACAATTCAGTCATTTGCTCTGTGAAAAATAGAACGATACTTTTCTCTCCCTGAAAAGATAAAGAACCAATTCTCAGGCCTATTCTCTTGATCTCATGTGTTGAGTACATCAAGTAGAATCACAAATAAACTATCATTTATTCTCTAAGGTCCCACACACTTCTTGAGGTGTAGAAAACATTGTGGAAGATCTTGGTGTAAGTACCTTGGAGCAACTTGGATAGGAAGATCGTTCTTATTACGAAAAGATAGCAAAGACACTTGATAGGCTTCAAGAGGTATAATTTCTACTCCTTTCTTGCTTATGATTAATGTATGTATATTAATGGATCCGCATATTTGAAGGTAGTTTAAATATGTTACAAAATTTTTGTTGTACACTGGGCCAACCCCACCACCATTCGGCTATGTATTAGGAAACTCGTTCCTAACAATTGGTACCAGAGCAGTCATTAATCTCTGCTTACATTAATTACTATGTGGGCATAATATGCATTCTTATATTATTGTAATATATGTGAATGGATGGATGTATGTATGATTATAGTTTATTCTTAAGGGTCGTTAATTATATGGTATTTTGGGTTTATGAAATGTTCTTAAAATTCTAGATGATAAATGTAAGCCATTTTGGGGCATAGGAATTTTTTGTAATTTAAGTTTCTGCATTAAATTATTTGAAAAAAAATTATGAAAGGCCCGAGCCCTGGGTTTCGTGCCTCGAAGCCCGAGCCTATGCCCAGTCGTTCCTAGTGTGACGTGCTACGTCATGACACACCTCCGGAGGGCCATTTTGTATAGATGAGCATGCCTTGGTGCTTGATCATTAGTCAAGTCTTGCACCAAGTAACCTCGTGAGGGAGGGGATGGAACTTTTGTAATTATGCATATGTCTCCCAGACAAAAATCATATATGTTCCTGGGAAGACTTCATTTCCTTAGAAAGCTCCTTAGGGGAGGTGACCTGGTGACTTAAGGAAGCACCATGGCCACCAGCAGATAGGGGCTTAATCTTTGTACTCCCTTGCCCTATCAAGACCTTATATGAATAAAACGATGCTTTGCCATGTCCCTTTGTGTATGCTTTCTTTACGGTCTATGTGTTGCTTGTTTGTTACCTTCGCTGGGCCATTGTATGCCACTTGACTGTGTTGTATGCTCTGATTGTTGTGTGGGATGTTGTCTCTGGATAGCTTGCCTCGTGCTTGCTCCTGCTTCATAATTTCCCTTACTTGTGTGAGACTTGTAACGTGGCTAACCATTGAGTTTGCTTGCCGCAGGTGTGAATTCTAGGCTGACTTGCTAGCTAAGAGTGCTAACAAGTGTCGCACGTTCCGTCAATTTGAGTATCGGAGTTGGCGGCCCGTGACAATTGGTATCAGAGCTAAGTTTGAGAAAGCTGAGTGACCCTATAGGATGGTGAGCAACACTCAAAGGATTGAAGCGCTGGAGAGGCGCGTTGGAGAGCTAGATGGCCTGGACGAAAGAGTCAGGGATCTTAGCTCTGTCAGGCTAGAACCAGAGAAGACTAACACACAAAACTGAGTGGCTGTGTTGGAGCGGGATACGACCAATCTACTAGCCCGCATAATTGCAATCGAGCGGAGTGAAAACCTTTCAAGCACATCCAATAGTCCTCAGAGGGAGGAACGTATTGAAGCAGTGGAACGAGCAGTGAAGGACCTACAAGAAGCATTAAATGACCTCGTAGGGAATTTTAGGGGGTCAGTTGAGGCATTGAAGGATGAGATGTTGGAGATGAACACCAAGCTGAACCTCACCATGAGGGCAGTTGGGAATCATCCTGCAACTGGACCCATTGGCATGGAATATGGGAGAGTAAAAGTCCCTGAGCCGAGGCCCTACGGTGGGGCTAGAGACGCGAAGGACTTAGAGAACTTCCTCTTTGATATGGAGCATTACTTCAGAGCCATGAGAGCTGAATCAGAAGATGGCAAGGTCACCATGGCAACGATGTACTTGTCTGCAGATGCCAAAGTGCGGTGGAGGATGAAGTACGACGACATTCAGAACGGCAGATGCACCGTAGCAACATGGGAAGATCTAAAGAGAGAGTTGAAGATGCAATTTCTCCCTGAAAATGTTGCCTGCATAGCTCGACACCAGTTGAGAGAGCTAAAGCACATTGGAACAATTTGAGAATACGTGAAGAAATTCTCTGGGTTGATGCTGGATATCAAAGACATGTCCAAAGTGGACAAACTCTTCGTGTTTTTAGAAGGTCTAAAGCCTTGGGCAAAGCAAGAGCTCGAGAGACAATGAGTGGCTGACCTAGCCACTGCTCAAGCTGTTGTCGAACGACTGACTGATTACTCATCAGGGAACATTCAATCAAAGAAGACCAATCCGTCGACTAGTGGAAGTAATGTTGGGAGTAAAAAGTTTGGGAAGTCTTGGCAGAGCAAGAGTGGGGGAGGGGAGAAAAGGAGTGGGGAGTCTAACTCTCCTAGCAAAGGTAGTAACCCCCCGTTCAAGAAGCCTCTTACATGTTGGATCTGTACCAGACCTCATAAGTCAACAGAGTGTCCTCAAAAATCCAAGATGAGTGCCCTCCAAGCGTCATTTGCCTAAGGGGAACAAACCAACGAAGAGGAGGAGAAGGAGGAGTATATGCACATGGGTGCCCTCCGGATGCTGAATGCTCTCAAGAAACACGGTGCGAAAGTGAAGAAGACCCTTAGAAAGGGACTAATGTATGTGGACGCCACTCTAAACGGTAAAATGGTCGAAAGTGTGATGATTGACACGGGCGCCACTCACAACTTCATTTCAGAAATCGAAGCTAAACGTTTGGGACTGAAATGGGAGAAGGACCATGGCCGCATGAAAGCGGTTAACTCAGAAGCCTTGGCCACAACCGGCATGGCTAAAAAGGTGAACATGAAGATCAGCTTGTGGGAGGGGCAAACTGACTTGGTGGTCATGCGAATGGACGACTTTGATGTGATATTGGGTATGGACTTCCTTACGGAAAAGGGAGCCATTCCCATCCCAGCTACGGAAAGCTTACTCATAATGGGGGAGACACCTGCAGTGGTGCCTGCTAAAGTAGAGCAGCCCCTAGAAACCAAGTTGCTGTCAGCCTTACAATTGAAGAAGAGCGTGAGAAGACAAGAGCCCACGTATATTATCCTACCCACAGTATACAAGGATACGGTGGATGAAGTCATTCCACCAGAAATTTGAATGGTCTTGAAGAACTATGGGGATGTTATGCCGGATCAACTCCCCAGAGCCTTACCACCTAGAAGAGGGATTGATCACCAGATTGAGCTGTTGTCGAGAGCCAAACCATTTGCAAAGGCGGCTTATAGGATGGCACCCCCTAAACTAGCAGAACTGAGGAAGTAGTTGAAGGAATTATTGGAGGCAGGCTTCATCAGACCATCGAAGGCACCATTTGGTGCGCCCGTGCTATTTCAGAAGAAGAACGACGGGAGCTTGAGACTATGTATTGATTATCAGGCTCTCAATAAGGTGACAGTGCGTAATATATACCCCATCCCCTTGATCGCCGACTTAGTCGACCAGTTGAGTGGAGCGAAATTCTTTACAAAACTGAACTTGAGATCAGGCTACTATCAAGTGCGGATAGCAGAAGGGGATGAGCCGAAGACAACGTGTGTGACTCGATATGGAGCATTCGAGTTCCGAGTCATGTCGTTTGGGTTGACAAACGCACCAGCCACATTCTGTACGTTGATGAACCAAGTTTTCCAGGAATATCTAGACAAGTTCGTGGTAGTCTACTTGGATGACATTGTGGTCTATAGCTCCACAATAGAAGAACATCAACGACACTTATCTCAAGTGTTTCAGAAATTGAGAGAGAACCAACTCTATGTGAAGCGAGAAAAGTGCTCCTTCACACAAGAGAGAATCAAGTTCCTAGGCCACATAGTATAACGTGGTCGGATCCACATGGATCTAGAGAAGGTGCGGACCATTCAAGAGTGGAAGGCCCCCACCAATTTGAAGGAATTACGCTATTTCCTTGGCTTAGCCAACTATTACCGAAGATTTGTGGAGGGCTATTCAAGAAGGGCGGCACCCTTGACCGAGTTGTTGAAGAAGGGTGTAACTTGGACGTGGACTGATAGGTGTGTCAGCATTTAAGAGTCTGAAGGAAGCCATGATGCGAGATCCTGTCCTCGCCTTACCAGATGTCGGTAGGCCCTTCAAAGTGCAGACAGACGCGTCTGATTATGCTTTGGGAGGGGTACTTGTACAAGAGGGCCACCCCGTAGCTTATGAAAGCCGCAAACTCATGGAGGTAGAGAGGCGGTACACTGCACAAGAGAAGGAGCTTCTCGCAGTAATTCATTGTCTACGAGTGTGGAGGCACTACTTATTGGGGTCGAAGTTTGTGGTGAAAACAGATAATGTCGCGGTGAGTCATTTCCTCACCCAGCCAAAGCTTACCCCTAAACAAGCACGATGGCAGGAGTTCATAGCAGAATTCGACTTTCATTTCGAACACAAGGTGGGCCGTCTAAACCAGACAGCTGATGCCCTGAGTCGCAAAGCTGAGTTAGCGGCTCTAAAATTGCTAGCAAATATGTCAGCTAGCATGGTGACCACTCCAATCCGAGAGCGCATTAAGGAGAACCTGGTGAAAGACCCGGTGGTGAAGACCATCATGAATCTCGAAAAAGAGGGGAAGACTCGCCAATTTTGGGTAGAAGATGATCTTTTGTGGGCCAAGGGTGGCCGCTTATATGTTCCAAAGACGGGAGATTTGTGGAGGACACTAATGAGTGAGTGTCACGACACCTTGTGGGCGGGTCATCCAGGGTGGCAGATAACTCATGCCCTATTGAAGCAGGGGTACTACTGGCCACAAATGCGCGACGATATCGTGGAGTATACCAAGACCTGTCTCACCTGCCAGCAAGAAAAAGTGGAGAGACACAAGACACCAGGGTTGTTGGAACCTTTGTTAGTCCCAAGCTGACCATGGGAGAGTGTGTCGCTTGACTTCATTACTAGTTTACCGAAGACAGGAGACTTGAGTGCGATCTTAGTGATCGTGGACAGATTTTCAAAGTATGCAACCTTCATGCCGGTGTCGAAATATTGCTCGGCGGAAGAGACAGCGAGACATTTCTTCAAGTATGTAGTTAAGTATTGGGGAGTACCCCAAAATATAGTTAGTGACCGTGATGGAAGATAGGGACCTTTTGGTCCGAATTATTCAACCTTTTGGGGTCACAACTAAATATTTCTTCGAGCTACCATCCTCAGACAGACGGACAGACTGAAAGATTCAATGGGATGTTGGAAGAGTACTTGCGGCATTTCGTCAGTGCCAACCAAAAGAATTGGCCGCAACTACTAGACGTAGCTCAATTTTGTTTTAACTCTCAGAAGAGTTCTTCATCAAACAAGAGCGCTTTTAAAGTTGTTAACGGTCAGCAACTGCTGTTGCCCCACACAGTGGATGAGTATCGAGGAAGAAATCTGAGAGCCTTTAATTTCATGAAAGACTGGAAGAAAACCACCGAGATTGTCCGAGCCTATCTGGAGAAGGCATCAAAGAGAATGAAGAAGTGGGCAGATCAGAAGAGACGACCGCTGGAATTCAAAGCAGGCGACTTAGTGATGATCAAGCTGAGGCCCAAACAACTGAGATTCCGAGGGAATAAGGACATCAGACTCATCCGCAAATACGAGGGTTCTGTTCCACTCATCTCGAAAGTGGGCCTGACCTCCTACAAAGTCAGCTTACCAGAATGATGAAGATACACCCGATCTTGCACGTCAGCAACCTCAAGTCGTATCACGAAGATCCAGAAGATCCTGTGCGCAACCAGTCTACCAAAAAAGGAGTCAGCGTCAAGCCATGAAGCAGCAGACAACCTAAAGAAATCCTAGCAGAGAGGACCATGGTCGTGGATAGAAAGAAGAAGAAAGAGTTTCCGGTGAAGTGGAAAGGGCTCGGAGATGAAGAAATTTGCTGGGAAAGGGCGGAGGACTTGCACAAGCGTACGCAGAAGATTGAAGATCAGCAAAGGGAAGGTTCGTCGAAGATTTAAGTGGGGGAGAGTGTGACGTGCTGCGTCATGACACAGCTCCGGGGGGGCATTTTGTATAGATGAGCATGCCTTGGTGCTTGATCATTAGTCAAGTCTTGCACCAAGTAACCTCATGAGGGAGGGGATGGAACTTTTGTAATTATGCATATGTCTCCCAGACAAAAATCATATATGTTCCTGGGAAGACTTCATTTCCTTAGAAAGCTCCTTAGGGGGAGGTGAACTGGTGACTTAAGGAAGCACCATGGTCACCAGCAGATAGGGGCTTAAGCTGTGTACTCCCTTGCCTTATCAAGGCCTTATATGAATAAAACGATGCTTTGCCATGTCCCTTTATGTATGCTTTCTTTACAGTCTATGTGTTGCTTGTTTGTTACCTTCGTTGGACCATTGTGTGCCACTTGACTGTGTTGTATGCTCTGATTGTTTTGTGGGATGTTGTCTCTGGATAGCTTGCCTCGTGCTTGCTCCTGCTTCATAATTTCCCTTACTTGTGTGAGACTTGTAATGTGGCTAACCATTGAGTTTGCTTGCCGCATGTGTGAATTCTAGGCTGACTTGCTAGCTAAGAGTGCTAACAAGTGCCGCACGTTCCGTCAATTTGAGTATCAGAGTTGGCGGCCTGTGACACCTAGCGCCTGTTGCTTCCATGTGCGCCCCTGCGCACCTTGCCCAGCCGAGTGCCCGTGCCCCTGCACAGCGCGCCACTGTGCCTATGCCAGCCACACGCACACGCGCCCCTGTGCCTGCCAGCCTCGCGCGCTCATGCCGTGCCACCACCAACAGCCCGTGCGCCCCAGCCACACCTCCCAGCTGCCAGTCGCATGCCCCATGCCAAGCCTTCTTGTGCCACCAACCGTAGGGTTTTTAATTCTAGGGTTTGCACATTATTATTCATTTAAATTATGGGTCTAATTAATTTTAGCCCATAATTAAAATTGTTTTATTTTGAATTAATTGTATGAGCCCAAATTCAAAACTGGGCCTAATAACTTATTGGGCATTAAAGCCGAAGTTAATTATTCTTAAAATTTGTTTAAGATAATTAAAAGTTATTTTAATTCAAAATTAAATGGATAAGTGGCTTAATGTAAGACTACTTGTGAAGGCCCAAAGTAGAAGATAGAGATCTCTTTAGGTCTTATTTAGTTTCTTACATTTTTGTGTATATTTTTTTAAGTGTTGTAATTTTTTTTTTAAATGCTTGAATGTGATTAAATTATTTAATACTTTATCATGCATTTTTGACATGCCATACATATAACCCACCAAGTATTTAAAATTGTGCATGTATCTCATATGAGTAGAAACATGCCTTAGGATTGTCCTATATGATTATATGCTTTATGTGATGGACCATATAATAATAAATCTAGTTTTAAACTAGTTCAAGAGCGGAAATAGATTTTAAAAGTTGTTTAATTTCTAGTATTTAATAAAATTGTTTTATTAAATTATAAATGATATTCCTAGTAATTATAGCAAATTAAAATTGAATTAATTAGGGCATAGTTCTATAATTTTAATTTTGCATAATTTGATTAGTAATTATTAGAATATCATTTGGTAAAAATAGATCACTTTAATTTTACAACAAATTAAAAAGTGTAGGATGTTTTGAGAAAACACATATTCTAAAATAGTGAGTGGGAGAGGGAATTATGACAATAAGTCTCATGGTCTCCATTATTAGTTAGCACCGAGGTAGCATGGAGAGGGTCTCGCGGCACCATTGCTTGTGTCCCTCTAAGGAAGGCTTCCGACTGTGTTATTCTCAAGGCAAACTTCTTTTTCAAGAATAGGATTTAATGATGTATTTCAAGTTTGATTGACCCTAAGGCACACTCTTGAGTTAAGTCATTGATCTGTAATGACCCAACTATTCTAAGACTTAGATCATTAAACCTACTAGACATAACTACTACTTTAAAGAGAACATACATAAGAAAAATTCATAACTTTATTGAAAACTTTAATAATTATAATATTTTAATACATAAATGAGCTCATTGTTTTTAAAAATAAAACATAACTTTAAATGAAATTGTTTACAAAGCTAAATGCAGAAATACATAAAACATAATTTTAAAAGACTAAAGAAAATAACATCGTCCTTTAATCGACACGTAGCCCATCCACTCCATGCATCTCAACACACACGCCAAACTTCCCAGAATCCTTCCGCCTTTGTATCTATTTTCCTGCATCAAATTAAAAAATAAATGAGTGAGTCTAATGCCCAGCAAGAAAAAACTACTAACAACATAAAACATATACATAAATCATATCATAAACATATACTATAAGCATATGTCATATACTACTACAATGGCCATCATACTACTTGGGGCTTGTTTAACTAAGCAAGTCATGTGCCCATTAGATTTGTGGGGCTTGCTAGCCAAGCAAGTCATATAACCATAAATTATTGAGGCTTGCTGGCTAGATAAGTCATGTGCCCAAGGTCTATAAACATACTATACATAATGTTAACATACAACATATGATAACATAACATATAACATTACATATAACATAACATATCATACAAACATACAAGATCTATCCTATTTTCCTTACCAAAATCGGGGTATTTGAGAACAAGTGTAGGACTTGGAACACTCCTAAAACCAACAATAGAATTGTGAGTATTTCTAAAGAGTAAAGAATAAATGTGGAAATTAAACCTTCAAAAAGAAACTTACCAAGAAAGATCCTTAAGTTTCAAGAGCCTAATCAAAAATCCAAAATCAAAAGTTAGGATCTGAATAAAAGGACTAAAGAAACTAAAGAGTTTTAAAGGATTGAACTTAGAGAATAAGAGTACCTTAGTTGACCTTATGGATTGGTCTAACTCCAATACCGAAATAACTAAACCTCACTTCCCAAGTGTTTGATAAAGCTTAATAATGGTAAAGCTTTTCCCCAACCGAAGTGTTTATCACTCTTAAGGTCTCACTAGCACCTTGGAGTCTGATCACAGCTGAAGAGTGAATGGAAGGGCTGGGTTCTAAGTCCTATTTATAGAGTTCTAGGAAAAAAGATCTTTTTGGCTTTGAATAAAAATAATGAATTTAATTGAAAATATTTGAATATTCGTCAGTCAAAAGCTTAGGACTTGGTCAAATTTTTCAGAGGGAGGTTTAAGGAGTCAAAGCTTGATTTTTTAAATTAAAAAAAATAATAAAAAAAATAGAATGATAACTTCTAACTTCCTAAATCTCGTAATTCAAAACTCACCTGCAGTAAAATCATCATAACTAGAGCTATGGGAGTCCGATTTAGACCATATTTATACCGTTAGAAAGCTAATTCAATTATCTAAAAATTTATAGAAATACTATTTTTCGAAATTCATAATATAACTAGGTCAAAAATAGGTCAGAAGTTACAGTACCCTAAAGTTACAGAAAATCTATTTAATTATCTAAATAACAACCTAATCCACAAATATCTTAACTAACCATAAAATAACAAACTCTAATTCCCTAATAATCATGCTTATGACAAGTGTCATATTCTTATTGGCTTCATCTAAACCTTAGGTTATAATAAATAATACATCTAGGACCAGCAATATTAATCAAACCTTATATTATAATTAATATTCTTAAACTATAGGTTACACTTATAAGGCTTTCGAGCGGACTAGTGTATTCTTGACCAAGCAAGTGGTTATTTATAAGTCAAAAGATAAATATTGATTTAAGTTTTCACTTATAAATTTGAGAACTTGTCTTAAAATTAATTTGGAATTAGTCTGACCTACCCTAAGGCTGGTCCATTAATGTTCAAATTAATTAATCGTGGAATTAGTAATTAGTTTTTATGTGTTCTTTAATTGTTGCATTCATGCATCACGTTTACTATTCTGAAAATTATTGATATTTATTATATGCATAAATTCATTTTAGTTTATTTATTTATTCCCAACAAATATGTCTATTGGTGAATTACACACCGATGCCTTTCTCAAATCCTTGGTTTTTGAACCTGAAAACATGCAACACTGGTTTCGAGGCATGTTGACCATTTTTTCTTATAAAAAGATGATGTCAACCGTCTGTAACAAACCACCAACGGAACCACCTTTGGCTACTAGCTATGAAGCAGAAGACAAATATACAAATTGGATGAAATCCGATTGGTTGACAAGTTACTGCATGCTTTCAACCATGTCTGGAAAAACAAAGGAAAAATATATACACTATACCTCAGCACATGAGATATGACGAGCAATGACAAAGGAAGTCTTTGCTGAGTGTCATCATTTGTATCAAACGAAAAAGGTAAATAAAATTTACATATATTTTTTCAATTTTGAATAGTAGATTCAAATACTATGAATAGCATATTTAAATTTTTGGATAGCAGATTCAAAGTTATATGCCACTAATTTATTATTCTTTTGTTTTTCCTTTTACAGAATCAGAACCCTGAAAAGGAGGAAGAGACTGATGAGGATTTTGATAGCGAGTAAAGAGCTAGAGGAGTTGGAGAGTAGTTTTATTTAGTAATCTTATTGTTAGTTGAACAATTTAAATTTTCTTATTTTTTTTTTAGAAATTTTAGATTTCTTTGAACAAAGAAAACTACAGTCTAGAAATTTAGTTTGTTATTAATAATTTTGATTATTAATGTTTGGAAACTTATTTCTATTTTTGCATAACATTTATTTCTTTTACTAATAAAGTAGTTATTATTTAAAGAAAATATCTATTTAATTGTTATGAAAATGCTTTGGGATAAACAAAATTTCATACTTATAATGAATGACAAATTTTTTTATAATTCTGAATTATTTAAAACAGCTAATCCTAGATCTGTTAAACGACAAAAGACTGATTTCGATAGTGAAACATACCTGTGGCACTTGAGATTGGGCCATATTGGTCTAGACAGAATAAATAAGCTTGTAAAGGATGGTCCTTTAAGAGAACTATCTATTGGATCTCTCCCTGTTTGTGAATCTTGTCTAGAAGGAAAAATGACCAAGAAACTTTTCTCTGCATAAGGTTCAAGAGTCACAGAACCACTTCAGCTAGTACATACGGATGTTTGTGGTCCACTAAGAAAGAGGAGGCTATGAATACTTCGTCACTTTCATTGACGATTATTCAAGATATGGTTACCTATACTTAATGCAAAGAAAATCTAAAACTTTTGGAAAGTTCAAAGAATTTCAAACAGAGGCTGAAAAGAAATTAGGTAAATCACTGAAAGCTCTTCGATCTGATCGAGGAGGAGAGTACTTGCATTTTGAATTCGAGGACCATCTGCGTGAGCATGGCATTCAATCCCAACTCACAGCACCTGGAACGCCACAGAAAAATAGTGTTTCAAAAAGACGGAACATAACGTTATTAGATATGGTTAGATCAATGATGAGTTTTTCATCATTACCACAGTCATTCTGGGGATATGCGATTCAATGTGCTCTATACATATTGAATGTTGTTCCATCTAAGTATATCCAAAAGACACCCATAGAATTATGGAATGGTTGTAAACCTAGTTTACACCATTTTCAAATTTGGGGGTGTCCTGCACACGTGCTTAAAGGAAAGACCGAGAAGTTGGAATCACGCTCTGAAGTGTGCATGTTTGTGGGATATTCCAAAGAGACTAGAGGTGGAATTTTCTATAGTCCAAAAGAAAATAAAACATTTGTATCTACAAATGCAACTTTTCTTGAACATGACTATGTTAATAACCACAAACCTTGCAGTAAGGTTGTACTGGAGGAGATGGTCTCGAATGAAGTTGCAAAGTCACCAGCAACAACCAATGAAAAACAGCAAGAGAAAACTGCTAATTCTAGTCAGAATAGTAGAGAGCCTCGTTGTAGTGGGAGGGTTAGCAAGCAACCCACACGCTACGAACACGAAGTTCAAATGCTTGTGTCTGACACAAACAAAGACGATCTATTGAAATTTAAAGATGCAATGAATGATTCTGACAAGGACAAATGGCAAGAAGCCATGAACCAAGAAATGGAATCAATGTATTCCAATTCTGTCGGGGTTCTTGAAGATCCACCTGAATATATCAAACTCATTGGTTGCAAGTGGATATTCAAGAAGAAAATAGGAGCGGATGGGAAAGTAGACACTTACAAAGCAAGGCTTGTAGCCAAAGGTTACACACAGAAAGAAGGGGTTGACTATGAAGAAACCTTTTCTCCTATAGCCATGCTAAAATCAATTTGTATACTCTTGTCCATTGCTGTATGCATGGATTATGAGATTTGGAAAATGGATGTCAAAACAGCTATTCTGAATGGCTACCTTGACGAAACCATTTACATGTCTCAACCAGAAGGGTTCGAATTAAAAGGTCAAGAGAAAAAGGTTTGCAAGCTTCTTAGGTCCATTTATGGACTCAAACAAGCTTCTAGATCTTGGAATCTTAGATTTGATGACACAATTAAAACGTTTTGGTTTTGAACAAAACGTTGACGAACCTTGTGTCTATAAACAAATCAAATATGGTGTAGTAGTATTCCTCGTTCTTTATGTTGATGATATATTACTGATTAAAAATGACGTAACATCATTATCAAAGGTAAAGAACTGGTTAGCTGAACAATTCCAAATGAAAAATTTGGGAGAAGCCAAGTATGTTATGGGCTTTAAGATTCTAAGAGATATACAGAACAAAACTTTGGCACTGTCTCAAGGAACTTATATTATAAGGTGCTAGAACGCTTTAATATGCAAAACTCCAAAAAGGGTGATATGCCAACCCGTCCTGGAGTATTCCTTTCCAAGGAGTAGTGTCCAAAAACACCTCAAGAAGAGGAATACATGAGACAGTATCCCTATGCCTCAGCGGTAGGAGTCTAATGTACGCCATGTTGTGTACAAGACCTGACATTTGTTATGCAGTAGGGATAGTCAGTCGTTATCAATCCAATCCTGGATTGAGTCATTGGACTGCAGTGAATAATATTCTTAAGTATCTTAGAAATACTAGAGATTATATGCTTGTATATTCAGGTGGAGACCTGAACCCCACTGGTTACACTGATTCTAATTTTCAATCAGACAGAGTGTACGCCCTGATTTTCCACGGGCTGATTAGCAGGTCGAGCTTCGGACTAATCATGGTTAGTCCATAAACATCCCCCAGGTCGGATCTCATGTCTTGAGGTCGTACCCCCCCTTAGCTCGAGGAATCCTCAAGGACTCACCAAGACTCCCAAGACTGGAGCAAGGAATCGGAAGGCCGAAGGTCGGGTCAGATGCACAGCTCGTGGTACGAACTAGATATGGAGGCTACGGCCCCTTGTAAAGTCAACACACGCAAGATAAACGTGCATATATCTGACATCACGTGTCCGATATCTCCCTGACTTCTCGAACACGCTGCAGGAACGTGCGCATTCAGACACCCACGGCTGGGTTGGGCCGTGTGTCACGGGCTGACATTTTGACAGCGGAAATGCCCGTGCGGCACCTTGACTCCTCTGAGCCAAGGTCAGCCTTCCAGCCATTCGAATAACAATGGGCACATTTTTCGCGCGACCGTGTGCCTCTGCACACTTCCGTCTCTTGAACAACTCTCGCTGAGTCATGCTCTCAAGCATCTATGAGTGCAATCATGCATCAAGGCTATCTAGCCAAGACACTCACACTGTCCATAGGTTCTCACTATGGCAAGGCAAATCCCAACACTGATGCTCACCCAGACATTCGCAAGTCAAGGTAGCATGTGTGGCCAAGAGCCAACACCAAGCTGACGTGCCAACACCTCTCATCATGCCCCATTCGATACTACCCGATTAGCTCACGTCACAGACCAAGGACTCCCATACGTCCATGGTCTAATCCTCAAGGAACCATACCATCATGCATGTTGGCAGGCCCTCGAGACTGGCTGCCAGACTAGTAGCATACACTGGACCTCTGTCCTACTCAAGCATAGTGCACCCTCCAATGCTTGCATGCTAACAAGTCCCACGAATGGCTTCCCGTGCCATCTCGTGTCGAGATTCGTGGCCATGGCGCACCACGACATCTCTCGAAGGTTTGGGCCACGTTCCATGCAAGCGGCATCCCGGCAAGCCAAGGGAACCGTACCCTTAAACCTCTGGCAGCACACTTCGACGCACTACCGGGGCGGCCCGGTAATGTCCATGAGTACTCCTACTCATGGAGACATATGAGTCCCCTCGTGGTCCTCATATGCCCTCCCTACTAGTCCTCCCAACTAGTAGTAGCTCACTTGACGCATCTGCGCCAGGGGGTGGTGGAGAGCTGACACCAGGTGCTCCCCCTACAAAGAGCCTTCTGAGCTTTTAGCCTTCTACCAGGAACATATATGATTTTCGCTTGGGAGACATATTTGGCTTCCAGCTCGCCAATTCTCCGAATCTCCCAAATTCGATCATACCATTGCGTTCATTGACCCTTCAATATGGAACCTACCAAGTCCCGTCCATTTCCGGGCAATATTGAAGATATTTACGAAAATGCCACTGCCGTACAAACTAGGCATCAGCATGCTCACCAGCCTGCACCCTCGCGTGCGCATCTGACCGAGCGCCATCCTAGCTTGTAACGTGCCATCAAGGCTAGCACGTTACACTCTCCCACACTTCAATTGTCGATGTCCTCATCGACAGACCGCTGGCCAATCTTCCTGCCTCGACTCCTAAGCTCACTCCATGCTTCTTCCAAATCTTGAGTCTGCACTAGTCCCTCTACTACTGTAGAATCACCAACTTGGTGATGATCTCCCACGTCCACCCTTGGACTCGATAACGGACCCCATGCCACCTTCGCTATTCGGAATGCTCCCATGAAGTAGTGCCGCTGCACTCGAATACTCCTTGCATACATGAACTCCTCCGAGTCCATCTCGATGTCCCTCTAGTCAACCAAGTAGCCCTTGCAACACTGACCCCAAAGCAAACACATCATTTGATTGAAGCTTCCTCGCCAACTGTCCAATGCATACTCTTATTGACAAGGACAAAATTAAGGTGCACCCCTCAGGGTGAGGTTCGCAAACCAACCGTTCCCAACAGCACCTACGAAACATCCTTCCATTGAAGGCATGTCTCTCTTCAACGTGGCACTCATGCCAACTATAGCCTTATGCAGTATCTAGTGCATCCTTGCACACAGACTTCGCGAAGTAGTCTCCCAGACTTTTGGCCCTCCGGCCTTACTGCATACCCAAGGCTTGATGCGAAATGGCCACTTCTGACCATAAGCATCACTGCTCCTCTGAGCTTCTACAATGTGGTCAATGATCTGACATCATTCGAAACCACTGCATTGCCTTCTGGCTCGTGCTCACGCTGACTCTCAGCATCGTGCCTCAAGTTCTGCCCCCAAATCAACCTTGCCTAACTCTATACGACATGTTGAATCTTGACAAACTTGACCGCACTTTACCTCACCCTTGAGGTCTGAAGTTGTCCCAATCCGCTATCTCCCTTCGGCATATGTTCTCTGAATCATTCGGCTTGTGTTCCCATAAACACGTGTCCCCCATAAAACACTAAGCATGTCCCATAACATGCTGCAAAACCTGCCCAATCTTGGTCTCAGCCTACGCCCATGCATACTGTCTATCTGCAGTTTCAATTGGTCACCTGACCTACTCGCATCAGTCATGCATGTCTTCGCACTGTAAAACCCATTTGTTGTTGTGTTTCTCTCTAGATTCACACACCAAAACTGAACAAGTACCCTGACCCTTCGAACATATGAATTAGTGGGCTCCCCCACTTTAACTTGGGAATAACTTCTCTTCTCGAGGTGTACCTCTCAAGGTATAGCTCGCAAGCTAACCGCTTTCTCTCGTGCGGTCCCTCGTTCCATTTATCACTTTTGAAGATGATGTTGAACTAATGTCTCGGCCATTCTAACTCTTCGCTTATCGACATCTCTACGTTGCCTTAGTACCTTAGTCCTGTTGACTTTCACCTTAGGCAAACGTTGCACTGTTGTTACCTTAGTACCTAAGTCCTGACGACTTTCACCCTAGGTAACTGGCTCTGTCTTTGTCTCTGAGTCTCCTTGACTTTACATTCCAAACAACTAACGATCTCCACGATAACTCATCTTGATGCTTTTGTAATGGAACATCGGTCTGCTATTTGGATGTTTGAACCGTGAAGGTCTCTCCCCCACTTCAACTGTTGGCGTCCTCGACAACTTTCCCACATGCAAGAACGCCTGACCGCCCCAAGTTTTCATGCACACAACAAATCTAGAAGTGCCCCCCGTAGGATGTGACTCTCGAGTCAACTACTTCGTGTAGCACCACTGTCGATTCCCTTATGCATGCACTGTCCACATAGCTATCCATCTGCTCTATACTAGCATCTCGCCCCTCCGGGCAGCTTCTCTCGGCTTCTATGGTCACTAAGTCCCAATAGCAAGGCCCTCCGGCCCACATTTAAACTCAAGCACCATCTCTGCCTCCTTAAGCCTTCTTGCAATACTAAGTTTCCCTGACGCAGCCCTCCAGCGCTCTCGAAACCCTAGTACTATTCTGACCACTGCGCGCGGTCTACTCGGCCCTGCTGGCCTTTGATGCATATATTCCACAACATAGCATATCTTACAATGCTTTAGTGTTGCTCACACAAGCTAACATCTCTGTGAGCCAACACGTCCCACTCAATTGTCTCGGCGTCTCCCCTCCGGACCAGAACAAGTAAACATGCAAACACTTCCAAGTACGACTGCCCTCTGACGATCGCGGCCACGGCCACCTTGGTCTCCCTGTGATGCCATTTGGCACACAAGTAGCAACTGAAGCATTCCATGCTCAACTTTATCTAGTTCCCCAAAGCTGTCTACTCTCGACTTCTGTCATGACTGACAAGCATCTGACGGCCACTATTATGCTCACCCACTCTTGCGTACAAGTTCCCTTTTTAACAATAGCGCTTCACGCGACTTACACTGTCACTCAGGCGAACCTAAACTAGTGAACCAAGCATAAAACCTTGACCTCTCGATCAAACCTTGTCTCACGTCAATGAGTTCCAACTCTTTTGTAGCACCTCTCCACAATTGCACGTGGTTGTTGTCTTTCTAGCATCTCTGAACTTTGATTCGAAGCAGCCATAACTTGCCCCCTATCTAGGATGTCCAGTATTCCCACGAAGAAGAGCAACCAAGTCTCATCCCGTCTCAGCCTACTGATCCTTTCTAGGTGACTAAAAGGCTCCACGACATCTGTCCAAGCATCCAGACCCTTATGGTCCTTCAGCACGCCTACATCCTTTCTAGGATGGGCCAACCAGGTTCACCCCAACTTGAGATGAACCTGGCTCTGATACCAACTTTCACGGGCTGACATTTTGACAGCGGAAATGCCCGTGCGGCACCTTGACTCCTCTGAGCCAAGGTCAGCCTTCCAGCCATTCGAATAACAATGGGCACATTTTTCGCGCGACCATGTGCCTCTGCACACTTCCGTCTCTTGAACAACTCTCGCTGAGTCATGCTCTCAAGCATCTATGAGTGCAATCATGCATCAAGGCTATCTAGCCAAGAAACTCACACTGTCCATAGGTTCTCACTATGGCAAGGCAAATCCCAACACCGATGCTCACCCAGACATTCGCAAGTCAAGGTAGCATGTGTGGCCAAGAGCCAACACCAAGCTGACGTGCCAACACCTCTCATCATGCCCCATTCGATACTACCCGATTAGCTCACGTCACAGACCAAGGACTCCCATACGTCCATGGTCTAATCCTCAAGGAACCATACCATCATGCATGTTGGCAGGCCCTCGAGACTGGCTGCCAGACTAGTAGCATACACTGGACCTCTGTCCTACTCAAGCATAGTGCACCCTCCAATGCTTGCATGCTAACAAGTCCCACGAATGGCTTCCCGTGCCATCTCGTGTCGAGATTCGTGGCCATGGCGCACCACGACATCTCTCGAAGGTTTGGGCCACGTTCCATGCAAGCGGCATCCCGGCAAGCCAAGGGAACCGTACCCTTAAACCTCTGGCAGCACACTTCGACGCACTACCGGGGCGGCCCGGTAATGTCCATGAGTACTCCTACTCATGGAGACATATGAGTCCCCTCGTGGTCCTCATATGCCCGCCCTACTAGTCCTCCCAACTAGTAGTAGCTCACTTGACGCACCTGCGCCAGGGGGTGGTGGAGAGCTGACACCAGGTGCTCCCCTTACAAAGAGCCTTCTGAGCTTTTAGCCTTCTACCAGGAACATATATGATTTTCGCTTGGGAGACATATTTGGCTTCCAGCTCGCCAATTCTCCGAATCTCCCAAATCCGATCATACCATTGCGTCCATTGACCCTTCAATATGGAACCTACCAAGTCCCGTCCATTTCCGGGAAATATTGAAGATATTTACGAAAATGCCACTGCCGTACAAACTAGGCATCAGCATGCTCACCAACCTGCACCCTCGCGTGCGCATCTGACCGAGCGCCATCCTAGCTTGTAACGTGCCATCAAGGCTGGCACGTTACACCGTGCAACCCATTATCTCCTTACCTATCGATTTGACCATACTTATGTGTCAGGTTTATGAATTAATCATGAATGTCACAGAGTTGATATGACCAATAAGAAGGTCACGAGATGACCTCCTTACCAACTTCCAGGTGTCTTCTCCTATAAATATGGAGACCTTGGGAGTTGATAAGTTTTGGAAAAAATAGTCTCTGGAGAGATATACTTTGTAACCAAATACCCATAATATATCAATAATATTGACTAGTGGAGTAGAAGGATTTTAACCTTTGAACCACTTAAAAACGTGTCTTGAGTCACCTATTTCATCCTCTAAGATCTTATATCTGTTACGGTTCTACATTTGGCACTAATCCTCTTCTCTCTTTCTCTTAATTACCTGTTGGCGAAGAACCGCGTCAACACAGAGATAGTTGAAAATCGACTTCTGGATCAGTGTTTACTCTTGGAGGAGGAGCAGTAGTCTGGCGAAGTATTAAACAAACCAGCATTGCAGACTCCACCATGGTAGTTGAGTATATAGCGGCTTGTGAAGCAGCTAAGGAGGTTGTGTGGTTCAAAAAGTTCTATTCCGATCAGGAAGTAGTGTCAGATGTGGATAAGCCACTAGTCCTATAATGTGACAACAGTGGGGCAGTAGCTAACTCAAAGGAACCACAAAGTCACAAGAGGGGAAAGCACATCGAGATGAAGTATCACTTGCTAAGAGAGATAGTTCATTGAGGAGATGTTGTAGTTATGAAGATAGCTTCAGAGCACAATCTTGTAGATCCTTTCACAAAGACTTTATCCATAAAATCTTTTAAGGAGCATGTAAGAAACATGGGAATGAGAGAGATTCCTCATTTTCGTTAGGGCAAGTGGGATATTGTTGGGAATTGTGCCCTGAAAGCATATGTAGTAGACATTGTTTTATGAAATAAATAAATAAATTGAATTTTTTATGCATACATTTTATGGACTATATTATTCTGTGATAATATTATGTAAATATCAGAAAAATTCCTAAGCTCACATATGTGATCTCAAACATGTATTAGTACGGGAGGATTGTGTTTAAGATAAATGAACTTGAATAGTTCACAGTAAAATAAAGTTATGGAATCTTTAGATTAATTACTGCAAGTACGGTCCACTAGTATTATGAATACATGTGATCTAGATCCAAATCACTAGTGTAGTAGAACACTTTAGTGGAGGTACTTTATATATTAGAGAATATATAGAACTGGACCAGATATGTTTATTAATACTTAGTTAAATATTGTTTCGCATTATTAATTAAATATATCAACTGATGATCATATACAAATAGATCTTAATCCTGAAGTTACAATGAACTCCTGTTTATATTACATGAGTTATTTGATTCACTCATTAGGGTTTGTCAGAATGATCAGGCTAGAAACTTTTATTTTGGGAACTCATTAATGTAAATGGCTGGGGACATAGTATATAGAGATAAGGAATCTATGCCTTGTCGCAAGAGATTGAACAATGGTTCTCTTAAGGGTTGACTTTTGGGACTGAAAGGTTATTGAGCTCAAATTCATAATTTAGTTATGAATTAACCTTCAATAGTAAAGTCAATGTTACTTAAGGAAACAAGAGATAATTAAAAGGGTCAAACGGTAATTTTATTCTTGATTAATTATGAACCATTATTAGAGGGTCAATTTGTATGCAATGATTATATCAATGGACGCTTTATAATTATAAAGTACTCAATAAATGAAATGTCTATAATTACAAGAGTGCAGTCTCATATTTATAGTGGAGTAATCATGAGATTATTTAATTAAAGAGTTTAATTAATAATCTCAAATTTATTAGAGCTTGGAATTATAGATCCATAGGTCCCCACAGTGGCTCTATCAACACTATTCAAGGCAAGAGGTGATATAAAGGGAAAAATAGTTGAAAGACATATCTAAGAAGAAATTTCTTCTTCGGGCCAAATATGCAATTATATGATAATAGTGGTTAATTAATTAATTACAAATTAGTTGTAATTAACAAAATTAATTAACATTTAATTATTAATTTTCAAAATTATATTAAATAATTAAATTAATTTCAAATTTTAATTAAATAATTAATTAATTATAATTTTCGAAATTATAATAAATTAAATCTTTTTTTTCGAAATTATATTGGATTTAATTAATTGGTAAAATTAATTAAATATCTTTATTTGAGTGAGAGATAATAATTTGATAAGTTCAAATTTGATTTGAATTTAAAATTTTGATATTTATTCAAATAATTAATTATATTTGATAATTAGTTAAAATAATATTTAATTCAAATTTGAATTCAAATTTGAATTAGTTATCAAGTTATTAGATTTTTTTAGACAAAGTAGTTTGAATAAATAATTAAATAAAAATAGAAAAATCAAATATCCCTAGAAATTATAGGGTGGTACACGACCACACACAGTGGCGTGTACTGCATATTTCAGGGACAGGATTTTTAATTTTATTTATTTAATTAATTAATTAATGGATAATTCAAAAAATCAGTTTTTGGATATTTTCATCAATAAGATAATTAATTAATTAAAAAGATAAATTGTAAGTTAGTTACAGATTTATTTTTTAAATTTGAATATTTTCTTTTAAGTATGACTAATCAGAAAATATACAAATAACTCAGACAACTCAGTCATTCGCTCTGTGAAAAATAGAACGACACTTTTCTCTCCCTGAAAAGATAAAGAACAAATTCTCAGGCCTATTCTCTTGATCTCATGTGTTGAGTACATCAAGTAGAATCACAAATAAACTATCATTTATTCTCTAAGTGCCCACACACTTCTTGAGGTGTAGAGAACGATGTGGAAGATCTTGGTGTGAGTGCCTGGGAGCAGCTTAGATAGGAAGATCGTTCTTATTACGAAAAGATAGCAAGGACATTTGATAGGCTTCAAGAGGTATGATTTCTATTCCTATCTTGCATATGATTAATGTATGTATATTAATGGATCCGCATATTTAAAGGTTGTTTAAATATGTTACAAAAATTTTGTTGTACACTGGGCCAACCCTACCACCATTCTGTTGCGTATTAAGAAACTCGTTCCTAACACATACCTTGTGCGGAATGCGGTCTTTGGTATGTCCTCCTCTCTAATCCTCAACTGGTAGTAACCGGACCGAAAGTCAATCTTGGAGAACACCGTCTTCCCCTGTAACTGGTCAACAAAGTCATCGATCCTGGGTAGTGGATACTTACTCTTGATGGTCAACCTGTTTAGCTCTCTGTCATCAATGCACATCCTTAAGGATCCATCCTTCTTCTTGACGAACAACACTGGAGCACTCCATGGAAAAAAACTCCGTCTGATAAATCCTAAATCCAGTAACTCTTGCAACTGAACCTTCAGTTCCTTCAACTCTGTCGGAGTCATTCTATAAGGTGCCCTAGATACTGGCTCTGCCCCTAGCGCCTATGACGAACTCGATCTCTCGGTGTGGTGGCAATTCTGGCAAGTCTGCTGGGAACACATCATAAAAATCGCATATTAATTTGGTCTCGTCCGGTCCAACAACCCTAAAGGTATCAACAATGTTCGCTAGGAATCCTATGCAACCCTCTTGCATTAGGTCCCTAGCCTTCAGTGTCGAAATCATAGGAACTCATGGTCCACTCATTGTCCCCACAAATACAAAGGGTACCTCCCCTTCCGGTTCAAAGGTCACCATCCTGCGCTTGCAATCAATCGTTGCCCCATACTTTGATAACCAATCCATCCCTTGGATCATATCAAAGTCGTCCATCGCTAACTCAATCAGGTCCACAGACAACTCCCTACTGTCTATCTCTACTGGAAATGCTCTAACACATCAACTAGAAATTAACAGTTCCCCAGTTGACTACTTGTCCATTTTTCTACGGGTGAGCTACGGAGGAGAAGCTCTTCACCACCCTTTTCCTCTGACAGAAATCCATGAACAATTCATTGTCAAACTGTAGGCCACTGTCAGAGACTATCTTACTCGGGAGCCCGTAGCAACAAACGATATTCTTGATGACGAAGTCCGGCACCTTCTTGGAGGTGATGGTAGCAAGAGGTTCGGCCTCGGGCCACTTCGTGAAGTAGTCAATCGCCACAATTCCATACTTGACCCCCCCCCCCCCCCCATGCAAAGGGCCATGTGCTCGTCATCTTAGTGAGCTCATTTGGAGGAGCTCAGGGTATGTTGGCAAAGTGTTGGCACTTGTCACACTTCTTGACGTAACCCATCGCATCACCATCCATACTGGCCCAGAAGTATCCTTCTCTCAAGATTTTCTTGGCGAGGCTCTGCCCCCCGCGTGGTCCCCGCAAAAGCCTTTATGTACTTCTTGAAGTATAAGATCAGCTTCTTGCTTGGACACACATCGGAGTAAGGGCAATGAATATCCTCACCTGTACAGCTTACAGTCCATGATGACGTACTGAGGCACCTAGTAAAGCAACTTCCGAGTTGCTTTCTTGTCGTGCAGTAGCTCCCTGGATACTAGATACTTCACAATGGGCTCCATCCATCCTGGGGATGGACTGCTTCTACCTCCTCAGGGGCTGAGATGCTTGGAGCAACCAAGTAGTCAAAAGAAACCACATTGATTAATTCAGCGTCCTTAGTGGTAGCAAGCTTATCCAAGGCATCAGTATTAGAATTCAATTCCCATAGCACTTGTCATATGGTAAATTTATTGAAGTTATGCAACATATCTTGGGCTTTCACCAGATAAGCAGCCATCTTTGTCCCCTAGACCTGGTACTCCTCGAGCACCTGATTGACTACCAACTGCGAGTCGTTGAAGATCTCGAGGCCCTCATCCTTGAGCTCTAGGGCTACACTGAGTCCAACGATGAATGCTTCGTACTGAGCCTCATTGTTTCCCAAACCTCAAGGCACTGTGGACCCTGTGCCCTTCACAGGATACCAAGATCATACCCACTCTAACTCAGTTCTCATTGGAAGACCCGTCTACGTATAGCTTCCATATAGGCCCAGCCATTAGGGAGTCCCCAGGTCTCTCGTGATTTCCTGTGCACTCGATGATGAAATCTACCAGTGTTTATCCCTTGGTGGCGGTTCTCGGGTGATAGGTGATGTCGAACTGACTTAGTTCAACGCCCCATTTAAGGAGTCTCCCGGATGACTCTGGCTTCTGAAGGACCTGCCATAAGGGATGGATAGTGAGGACCTTGATGGAATGCGCTTGGATATAGGGTCATAATTTCCGAGAGGCCACCATTAGACAAAAGATTAACTTCTCCATAAGATGGTATTTAGACTCTACCCCGAGGAGTCTCTTACTTGTATAATACACGTGGTACTGAATAATATCATAAATGTTTTTATACATTAAATATTATAGTTTATGATCTAAAATGTTATCATATAAATATATATATACATTATTTTTTTTTAAATTATAAAAATGTTTAGGTTTAATTTTTCTTTTAATATGTTTATGTCATTCCTTTATATACATAATATTGTTTGTTTATTTAAAATTTATATGCCATACAAACTTAATAAATATATTTAATATTTTTTTAAATAAAATTAAGTACATTATTTGCACCTAGTATATATATATATATTAAGTTAATTTATTTAATTAATAAGGATTTAAATTTGTATACATACGACTTGATCGAGGGGAGACAGAAACTTTTATTTAGCTTTGTAAAACTTATGGCTCACTATAGATATTTTGTTTAAACTTGATGTAATGATTTTAAGTATGCACATACTTGCCAAAAAAAAAATTATATGGATTTTAAGCTGGTTCTAATGAAAAGACTTTAGAAATGGTGTTGTGTTGTTTCTTTTTAATAAGATGTTACAAAAGTAGTATCAAAGCTAGAGTTGAGTCGATTATGTAAACAACTCTATTTATACATTGAGCCAAGGCAGACCAGTACTCACTATAAGTATAGCAACTTATGTGTTAGTTTTTCTTATTTAACTAACCATGAGCTATAGATTGTAGGTAGCATGATCTTAGAACCTGCTGAGAATGATGTCAACATAATTATCCCTCTTAGAATCTACCATTTGAACCAAATATTTGGAAGATTTTAGATCAAACTGTTTGTATACAATTTTTGTCAAATTTTAAAAATGTTAAAACTTTAATTTGTTTTCATTAATCTTTGGTCGATAAATGATCAAAAACATCATGAAAAAAAGTCCTATATAATAATAAAAAGTCCCAAAATATAGCACAAATTTCTAAACACAAAACTAAATGGATTAAAAACATAAGTTAGAAAAACCCATAGATTAAAAAAAAATTAAATGTATGAAGAAAAAATAAATACATATCCTACATCATTGGTACCATTTTCCATTCTCAAAAGAGGGTTAGAGTGAAAAAGAAAATAAGAAATCGCACGCAACCCTAAGAAAGGCAGAAATCAGGACCCGAAGCATTGAAGCAAATGATATAAGATTTACACATTAAATTAACTAGCGGCTACATTTACACGAACGAACAAGTCCATTATAAAGTGATTACAAAATGAAGAGGAATGATATAACGTCGATCAAATCATAAGCACCGAGGGTCATTTATTTAAACTTAAGATAAGATAGTATTTCCCAAACCAAGAATCCCATCGACTAATAATAATAATATCATTAACCATTGTCATTACAATAGAAGCCATGCTTTCGAATCAAGCTTCTTTTTCCTATTCCTTTTTCCATTTTGGTCTTATTTTGCCAAACAGATGATTCCGATAACATTAACAGGATAGCATAAGCATAATTCACACTAACGAAAAATGAGCAGACACAGCTACTCCATCGATCCAGCACTAGTGTGTTCCATCATCGCTTTAGGCTCCAATCTGTCGTCTGGTCATTTTGCATTACACCATTTTCTTGCAAGTACTCCACAAATTCATCAATGAGGTATGGCCACGCGCCTTCTGCATCGTAATTCGAAAGCGAAGGCTCCACTGTCTGTCACAGAAAAACAAGGAGCTTTACCATGAGTTACACCTTATGAATTTGGTTCTATACATTATTAGAAATCATGAGGCGTTCAAAAAGAAAACACCTGATTTTTTAAACCTAGCATATTTTATTTCATTACAGCACAACAAAAATATCTTTAGGGACCAACTTCTTGAATTGTAACCCAGAATGATAAACCTCAGTTCCTATGATAAAAATAAACATGAAATAAACAGTCATACACCTCATCTCCTAGACACAGGATCACTCGTAACAACAAATTGCAAAAAAATCCAAAAATTAATATTAGAAGAATAAATTTGGAAAATTATAATTAAATGTTAAAAATAGAAGTTATTCAAGTGTTCAAAGATTTGGGATTCCACAAGAAAACATTTGACATCTACAAAGATATCTTACTCTTGCAAACTCCAACAGCTGAGACCATGTGTCCCTCGAAATAGCTTTATTATGCCGAGCCTGAAAGGATGAAATCAGACAAAAACAACAGTTCTTTTAAGGATGTACTAATATAACACACAAATGACAAAAGTAAAAAAAAAAATACACTTAAAAAGCACATATGAAAGCTTGTGAATCTTTTAAGGACAAACCATCTAGTAATAAATGTCTTCAAAGAAAACATCTCGCAACTCTACAAAAAATATTCTTTACATTCCGGTAAAAGATCATCTTCGTGTTTTTGTTTAACACATGACTCGTAGACATCTCAGAAATTCGAATGCAATTGGAAGCTTAAATAAGTAACAAGTAAACATTCAAGTATTTATATTAATTTAAGAGGAATAAAGCTCAAAGTCTGAAATTCTTGGTTTTAATATATCTACCAATCATACCTAATAATAAATCAGCCATTCAAAATTTCACTGCCCCAACCTCAACTAGTCATGAAGATTATATATAAAAATAAATAAACTGAAGACGCAATTCACAAACTTCCCTTCCACTTTGTTTCTATTGACACAAAAATTCAGTAATCCTTGGAATTAAAGAGAAATTTTAAAGAGGCAAATCATCTAAAGAGAAAGACTGAGGATCCTCAGAATTATAGAGAAAGAAGATAAATAACAATTGAGGAGAAAAAATTCATACAGCGGACACAAAAACAATTCATTAAGTTAATAAACTTCACAGAATTATCACAATGGAGAACTGAGGAACAGATCATCCCATAATTTGTAGCATTTCCTGTGTAATAGTGATGTCTTAAAAATCATGAAGCAATTCAATGAAAAGAAATACACTACCATAGTATTATTAAGCTCCAGGTGCTCATTGAGAATATTTGAGCAAACGGCAATAAAAGAAAGTTCGCTATGATATAGATATAAATTGCATAATGACAGGTAGATGCACAGTCTTAACTGTAAATAACAGAGATTATGAACTACTTTCTCACAACTTTAAAAAATCAAATCACCAACAAAATTATAAATCCTTAGCCACCTGTAGAAACTGGCACCAATGTTCCACCAGCGGCCAGTGCTTTTCAGCAAATAATAACTGCCACATCCCAATTGCAGTATCCAATGCCAAAGACTTTTGACCCTGATATAGAGAAATCAATATGAATATAACAGGGCATTTTAGACACCTATGGTAATTAAAATCTCCACTAAATCAATGAAAAGAACAGTCGACATTCATAGAGCATATTTCATTGTGTAGAGTACAGTTGACAAAAATCCATTCCTGACACTGAAGCTGAGGATTGCTTAATTTCAACCTCCATTTACATGTATGCCAAGTAAATTTATTTGAACGTAGTTAAAATAAAGAATTACAGAAGTACTTGAGAACTACAGATCAATAGCCCCAATAATTATGCACCACTTGCAACATATACATACAATATATATATAAATATATACATGATCAGTACTCAATAATGCATTAATATTTACCCTTAAATAATTACACATATTTAAGCCATTAAACCTTTATTCAATAGTTGTGACCATTTCAGAAAACGTACTTCATCTATATAAACATTTAAATATATTTATATGTGAATATAGTTGGTATGAGTGGCATTTTAGTCAACTAAGAATGCATTGATCATTTAGTCCAATTTTCAATATATCAATTGGCATTTCTATCGTAAAAATAGAACAAGTCCAAATACATATGTTGAAACGTTTGAGTACCTTTTCTTTTGCCCAGGCAAAGGCAAAGTTGTATATCTCGCGAAACTTTTCTGAAAATATACAGGTAATACATTAATACATGAGAATAAAGGCTTAAGTTTTAAATCAACAAATTAATATATTATACAGATTGCTGCAGAGCTTTCACACTTACGTTCATCTTTCAGCTCAGAGCGCATAAATGGTATTCTTTCACAAAACTTTTCAAGAGTATCTATCCTGCCATCAAAAATTAATCATAAATAAATATCAAGGAACACGAGCTAATTTTTCAATAGTTCCAGGTCAGCCATTTGGATTTGAATGTGTAACCAAAGAAAAATCAAAATATTTGATTACCTACCCTAGTGCTTGTAATCCCCCAATAAACTCCTGCTTGGAAAATTCACACATAGTTGCAGCCTTCATATGCCACGAAACAACTAACTGTTTCAACAACCCGTGGTCCACACAATCCAACCAAATCATTACCCGGTTAAGATGAATAAAATTGAGCGGAAAGGGATGCCAAAAAATGGGGAGGGGTGGTTAGCAACTGTAAAACTTATCTAGATTTTAGATGAAAAACTTGGGGTAGCAAATGCATTGCTACTAAAGATCTTAAGCATCACAGCAATATTTTCCAATTTTTTGCTTAGTTCTGTAAAAATTCAACCTCCTCTCATGAAACCCTAGAACAGTCATTGAATATTTGAGAAAAAAGTAAAAGATGCATAATTAAATGTCAATCCTGTTGATAGCCTATCCTCCCGCAGTTCAAAAATATTAACAAATAAATTTTGAAAAGTGAAAAAAAAATAAGAAGGATGTGTTCATAACATGGTCTGCACTTCCAAGGGGTCAATTACAAACTTCATTTCAGTTCCAATATGGGTAATTTTGACGTGTTCTTATTAAGTTTTAACTGTTTCCTTGAACAGATTGTGTACCTGTTTTTTCATTGACATCTAATTTTAAAAGCTTCATTTGGATCAACAAGATGGTATCTTAAGTTCCCTCATCCCATCCCACCCTCACTTCCGCCCCCCTTATCTCTTATATATCTTTAGCTTATACTCTGAATAGTACTTATCCAAGTCCATGTTTTCCCATCCCCCCCGCCCCAGAAGTCAACTTTGATTTAGACTAAGCACTATTCTGAAATTGCATCCTCCAAACTTCAAAAGCCAATCTAGTCTACAATTTATTACAAATGAAAAAAAATAAATAAAAAATTGGTACACCCGCCGATGCTGAATTTCATCAGAGGAAACCTACTTTATTAGAGTCTAACTCTCCATAGTCACGTAGAACAAAGGAAAACAGTATGGAACAGAATGTGACTAAGTTTCATAAGTTGCTGTATTCTCATCATAATTTTTTTGTTAGTAGTTTTGCAACTTAACTAATCTGTTTTCTCAGCCAAAAAGATAAAAAAAATGCACAATCTGTCTACAAAAAAATTGCATAGCATTCAAGAAAACCTAAGAGAATTCGTAGAATACACATCCATAATTAAGAAATTAAATATACATACCATGACAATATCTTGAGGATCAACCTGTTGAATAAAGAGACATCAATCACCATTCAAATTATAAATATTATCAATGATTTAGTATAGTAACCAAATACATGTAAGAAATTTCTTCATATATATATATATATATATATATCAATACCAGGTTAATCAACCCCAATCTAGAAAGAGGTCCAACAACAGTGAGTAAAAGAGTCACCTGAAGGTCATTACAAAGGAGAGTAATCCCATCAGCTAGAATCATATCAACATATGGATCTGCAGAAAGACAATTATTTGAGTGAGCAGAAATTCTTCTAAACAATATACATTTGCAATCCAGTAGACACCCAAAATCAATGTCCCAACAAAAAGATTTGACTTTAAGATATTGAATTGCCAAACAATTTCATAATCAATTCACTTTCCAAGTGTGAAGTTAATAACACAATTTTCATATGTAACCCAACAAACACGCAGAAAGCCATGTCATTTGAAAGAAAAAGATGACAAAGCTTAACTGAAGTCAAAGTCTCCATTTCCAAGACACCCAAAATTAGAGCCAAACAAAATCCTTAAGAAACACACCATGTCACAAGGCACAATTGAAAAGGTGATATCTATCAATAATCACCAGGACAGACAAAAAGCAACTGACACAAATAGGATTAATGTTGTTCCTTTTATAAGGCGGATACAGCCCACAGATTTTAGGAAAAATTAAATAAACATGTTTATCACTTCTTTCTGAAAGTGCTTTAAGCACATTAAAGTCCTAAAACTCTTCATATACAATAACACCGGATCATGATAATTCTAATTTGGAACAGATTTTAAATACACAGCACTCTCAGAATTCTTCATCACATCAGCCTTCAGGATGTTCTGTACAGTACCAGTGAAAAATGTGCAACTACTTCTTGTAGGAAAAAATAAGCAAATGTACACTTAAACCTGCCTTTATATCTTTTGTAAAGCTCCTCTAAGTGTCTAGAATCAGTAAATGATTTAAACTGGGGGTGGCTGTAGAATAAATCAAACGCTCCTTCAAGATGCCAGTCACTGGCCTTCAAAGCCTGCAACGCAACTTTTTCACTGCACAAAATAAAAAGTTAATTTTTCTATGAATCAAACCACAAATTAGAAATTACATATATATTGCAAGTCATTAAAGAAGGGGAAAAACAACACCATTAATGCCACACCAGCACAGGTACCTTTAAATTTGGGGCAGTAAATATAAGGTAAAGACGTAAAATATGTACAATGATATGACCAAGGAAATCAAAACACATTAGGATGAAATAACACAAGTGCACACAGTAAAATCATATCCAAAACAACAATATGACTTCCAAGCAAAACCAAACTATATATCCTTATTCTACCTTTGTCACCGAGGAGTATTTGTTTCCTCGTTGGATAACAAATACATCCAGGGAATGTAGCTAGAACTCATCTATCTAAAGGTGTCAAATGAAAAACAAAAGTAAAGTACATTGGCTTGTTTTAAAAGAATTTCAAATCAGAAGTTGTTTTCATAAGACATGATAAAAGCACACACACACATTATTTTTTTTTGATAACCGAGGATATCAGGGGCCCCAACCCCACTAATCCCTCGAGGCCCTGGCACTTGCAACCGGCATATTTAACCGGTATTCGACCGTGAGACTGCCCCAGTGGCCCCAAGAGGTATTTAGACGCTCGTGGGGAATCGAACCTGGGATGGGTAAGATCCACATGTTCGCCCTTACCACTTGAGCTACCTCTTGGGGTTACACACATATTATTAAAACATACAAGAACAAACAATATGTACCCTAGAACAAGACCACACCAAAGAACCCCAAATCCTTAGGAAATCAGAAAACATTAAGTTTTAAACTTGTTTAAAGTGACTACAAACAAAACTACCCATAACCATTCTGACATTTCAAGGATTATTATGTTACCACCAAAACCTCCTAATTTCACAATTTATTTCCCATCTAATTTTCAACCATCTTAAAAATCTGCACAATGTCCTGGAAACCTAAGTAACCTTGAATTCTGCCAACAACGTTACACAAAGAAATGTGCCACGGACAAGGACAGTGTAAGAACACATGATCCATTGTATGAGACAAAAGCCTGATAGTCTTGCAATACATCAGTAAATATTCATCTTTCTTAAAATTAAGCAACCAACTAATTAAAGTTGAGCACTGAAAATCTAAAACCCTATCATCTTATACCAGAAACTTCACCAAAACTTTAGAGGAATAAAAATTATAAAGTCTCCAACTTTCACACCCATCAATCAAACATGAAATCCTAAAGAATACGAGGATAGAGTAGGATCGCATTTTTTCTTTTCATTAGTGTGAATAGGATCCTAGATCTTTTTGTCATCTAGTAGAAAATAAAATTTCTGTATGTGATGTTAATGTGTCTCATTTATATCTCCATATTAAGTATCCAAGAACCAAATAGGGTGCATTCATTAGTCTACTTGTGGAATCTGTGCTCCAACTTCATATGTTCAAAAAAGAACTAGACATTTGAATATGGCTACTTTACAAAAACTAGCTTCCAGAATATTTCCACAGAAAGAGCAATATACATATCATTTCTCACAGAAATATCCAAAATTATTACGGATGTTCCACTACTCTTAGTACGTATTTGATATTTCAACCATATAAACCTACCAACAGTTATTTTTGATAAATGCCAGATATCTAGGAAGCATTTTCCTTCCTTGCATTTCCTCTAATACCCAAAATCCATGAGGAATACACAAATAGAAAAGGGAAAAAAAATCATCCAGTTACTGTTTGAATTGTGGCTTTTCATCACCAAATCATCGAAACCCAGCCAAATGTATGACTATGAGAGAGTGAATTACTACAACTTAAGCCATGTCTTATTTTATACCGTTATGCTCTTTTTCTTCTTGGCAGGAGAGCAAACAATAAAATTTATCAACTCAAAACAAACAGAAGTTTATGAGAGCAAAGATTCAATGAAGAAGACTTTTTTTCTTGTTGTGATAACACACAAAAGTTTTGCTAAAATCGGCAAACAGAAACAGAAACAGAAACAGAACTTTATAATAAGATCATTGGTTTCAGAAATCTCTTGAATGGAGCACAGAATATATTTGTCAATACCTACATAACCACATGCTAATAAAAGCTACACAACAATTTTAAAATCATATTAATCAATAGAAAAAGGATAGCCCACAAGAGATTTTCCCGAGAAGAGTTCAAAGAAGTCCGAAACATAATTATATCGCAATGACACAACTCATTGAGCTTTATGATAAAAGATAAAAAATAATAAACACTGACACACACAAAGATATACACATAGACATGTATAATACATGTATGTATTCCCTTTCACAGACCAATAGCTAGCTTTTAACATTTTAACAATTCTACGTAATTTCTGACGGGACCCAAAACTAGAGCTTGGTACAGAGAAAGAGAATGAATAAACTAGAGCCCACTCAGTACCGAGAACGTAAAACCTTAAGGCTTAATGTATCATTATCATGGAGAAACAGAAAACGCAACAAAAGCAAAGTGTAAACTTGTATATGCCTTTGTCAATTTTAAGCAACTATAATGGATCTCCAGCTGTCTACTGGAATAAAGTGTATCCAAGAAGAAATAGTGTTTTTTGTTGTAGTTACCACCCAAGAAAAAGTGAAATTAGTGGTTAATACAATGTGAATTTAAAATAAAATTCACTGAGAGAGGTTATTTTATCCTCTGAATATCTTCGCCTCTGTTTATTATTTTCCCTTTAAAGCACATTCTTTTTGTATACTTTGTTGGGAGGAGCTTAAAATCATTGTGCTGATTCAAGTAGATTTATTCACATAACTATAAAATGAATAGAAAAAAGTAATATGGTTCTCAGGTACCTTGCTCCAGTTATAGCTATGAACTGCTGCACTTTGTCACGGTGACCCCTACCCAATTTGTGCTGTAAAAAATATGGTATATAAATAAATATATGTATATATACAAAAAAACCCAGCATATTACCATCATCCTTATTAAGAACAAGAGCATTTTGAATAATAAAATACAGCAAATTTTACAATAACAATAATAACAAAATTTAAGAGCAAATTTAGAAGCTACATAGACAAATTTTACAATATGTAATATATTGAGCACCTTCAGTGTGAACATTATGGAATAGAAATATACTTAGTTCAAGTCACGGTACAGCCATCCTTCTCAAATTAAATTATCAGTTTATAGAAAACCCACACAACTGCCTTTCCAATGTTTGACAATGAAAAGAAAACCCATTAAAATAATCTCTTAAAAAATAAATTAAAAATAAACACAGAACAGAACGAGGGTAAATAATCACTTCAAACCTTCCGATTAGACCATAAAATAAATAATTATTTGTATTTACTCGTTAACTAAACCTATTTGCAGCTAAAAAATAAAAGTGGATTTCGTCTCTTAGTTTTTCAAACCTAAAATGATAATATCTGTAACAATCACATCAATCAACAAAAGTAATAACATCGGGAACAAGCAAATATGGGAAGAAGAACACGATGATGATGATGATGATGATGAATTACGTATCAATACATAGCTTGCAAACAAGCACAACAAATTCAAATCTTAAATGAGAAGCATGGACAGGACTAACCATTTCGGAGGTGGTGGAACTAAGAGGCTAGTGAGAGAGTAGAGCTTCAAGAGAGAAAGCTAGGGTTTCTGGTGTTTTCTTTCTTACTTTCTTTCTTTCTCGCACAGAAGCACTTCCTCTCTCTCTCTCTCTCTCTCTCTCTCTCTTCAGTCTGAATCTATCTCCTTTAGTATTGCCATCATATTATTAATATTATTATTATTATTTTGTAGATTTTTTTTTAAAGTGGAAGAATTTATTATTATTATTATTACATTAAACTATTGTTATTTTATATTAGAATAACTTTTATATAGTGGTAAAATGTTTAAGTTTTGGATAAACTTTATATTCTAATAAGTTATAGGAAATTTTTAAGGGTTTCAAAAAAAATTTTACTGTAGGACTTTTTTGTGTTCTCAACCTGTGAATAGTTTTTTGTGCGATTTTTTTTATGATAGTTTATTTTGTAGTTATTTATAACATCTTGAAAATTTTTAAAAAATTCTGAATAATTTATAATGTCAAAAACTAGTTTAAAAACAGGTTGTTGCACTCGTGATTAATTTGTTTATGCGCGTGGAAAATAGCATTTTTAAACCTAATTTTCAGCACTATAAATTATTCGGAATTTTCTAAAAATTTGTACAATGCTCTAAATAACTACAATATATACGATCATAAAAAAAAACCATACCAAAAATTATTCACGGGTCGAAAATACAAAAAAATTCCATCAATGGGGCTTTTTTTTAAACTCCTACCATATAATATTCCTAAGTTATAATATTTGTTAGTCTCTCATTTAGAAAATATGCTTCCACACAAAAATAATTGTGTTAATATTAAAATTTTATAATAAAATTAATTATTAATTCAGACTTGTAAAATAATATTTGTATATTTCAAACAAGATATAAATATATACGTTTTTCGTTTATTAATATTGATACATTGAATTTGACATCTTTTATTAATTATTATATAATTTATATTTAAATATGTATATTTTTAATATTATATATATAATTCTATTAAATTATAATATTCTCATGATATTTCTGGTAATAAAATATGTTAGTATATACAAGTTAAATTATGTTAATATGTCTGAACATTATTAATATATACAAGTTTTACTATATTATTATTATCATTATAAAAAGAATTATTTAGTACTCTTTTATTTGTTTATCTCTCGTTTTAAAAATATCAAAACACTACACAAACAATATTCTTTAAAAATGATTTTAGAGATAATTATAAGTTAATATACTTTTAATTGTTTATTTATCTTTTACTAAAATAATTAAAATATGATATTTTAAAGATTTTTATTTATAAAAATTATAGTTTTAGTGAATCTTATTTAAAATTAATTCTAATTTAAAAAAGAATCTAATCTCTTAAAATTATAGTCATTATTTTTTTTTAGATATTCATTATTTAAATAACAGGACAATAAAAAAATTATCAAAACATTATATAATATAACATTTAATTAATTGTATTTTTCTTTTTAAATTTATAGATACAATTGTATGCAGCCTTCATTTATTAAAAAAATTAAATTATAGTTTAAAAAACATTTTGTTGACTTTAAGTAAATGAAAGATTAAGCGGTATAAATATAAAAATGGAAAACAAATAAGATTAAGATGAACATATAATTCAGTAATTAAAATTTACCTAATCCATGACTTATTTTTATTTTGTTTCTAAGTGAGTTTCATTGCAATGAGTGCCATGAAAAATAATGAAAGAGAACCAATCCTATTTACAGAAGGACTAGTCTTGTATCTTTCTCCTACAATTTTAGGATGGAGTTACAAGATATTTATTTAAAACATAAATATATTATAATAGAATAAATATTAATAACTAATCATTTCCTTAAAAAGTGGAATAGAATTAACTGTTGACGCGGTTATTCGCCAACAGGTAATTAAGAAAATAAGAGAAAGGAATTAGTGCTAATGTTGAACCGAAACAGATGAATGATCTTGGAAATGAGATGGTGACACCAAATGTGTTTTTGAGTGGTTCAAAGGTTAAAATCCTTCTACTCCACTAGTCAGTATTATTGTTATATACTGGGTATTTTATTACAAGGTATTTCTTACAATCGAGCATCCAACCCCTATTAACTCCCAATGTCTCCATATTTATAGGAGAAGACACCTAAGAGTTGGTAAGAAGGTCTTCATGTGACCTTCTTACCTATCATGTTAACTCTGTGACATTCATGATTAATTCCTAAACCTGACACATGAGTGTGGTCAAATCAACAGGTAAGGGGATAATGGGCCGCACGGCCCAAATCAGTCGTGGGAGTCTGAATACGCACGTTCCTGCTGCGTGTCCGAGAAGTCAGGGATATATCCAACACGTGATGTCTGATATATGCACGTTTACCTTGCGTGGTTGACTTTATAAGGGGCCACAGCCTCCAACTCCAGCTCGTATCGCGAGCTGGATCTTCAGCCTCCGAGTTCAGACTCAATCCTTAGGCAATCTTGGCGAACCCTTAGGTTACCCCGAGCTAAAGGGGGTAGGACCTTACGATGGCAGCTCCGGTCCTGGGGATGTCTGCCTGGTAACCATGATTAGGTCGTACCTTAGCTCGCTAATCAGCCCGTGGGAAAATCAGGGCGTACATCTGCCCCCCAAGCCCCTGCTCGTGGTACACGACATCGTGTAAGGCCATAGTAGGGGCTTTTAGGCTTCCCCATGAACTCTTCACATTCCACCCTTTACGCAGGCACCTAATACGTGGAGCATCGTGGTTGGGGACGATACGTCTTCCGAGAACCGCATTTAATGGCCTAGCCTATACCCAGTCGTCGTTTCGTATATCGAGTGGAGGGCCTCGGATCCCACATCAGGGCCATCCAACAGCCCTCTTTATGTGACCTTTCACGTATATAAAAAGGGGTGGCCACCCTACGCATGGGCCCCCCTTTCATTTGAATTTCTCAGAAATTCTCTTCTTCTTCTCTCTTCATCTCAAAAAAAAGAAAACCCTCTTCTTTCCATCTGCCACCCTCAGTGTTCAAGAATCTCAGGCGTAAGGACTCCCTCAAAGCTTTGGAAACAAAAACTCCGACGAAGCTCCCGCCGAGGCGACTCCTACACCCACTTTCCAGCCAAACACTTTGTAAGTTTCCTGACTGTGCATGTTTTGAGAATATTTTTCACTGTAGCCGCATGCAAGGGTTTACTGGTTTTTGTGGGTGCGAAGGGTGAAAGCCTTTTAGGTTAGGGTATTTTTGCAGTAGGAAATCATTTAGGAGTAAGGTTTACAGGATGCCTTTTCTGGGGAAAATTTCTGGGCAGGATTTTTGGTATTTTGGGTGCAAAATCAGGTAGCTTAGGGGACACGCTTCACATGCGGTTTTGCCTTTCATGCCTGTTGGAACTTTCCCTCCAAGGCAACATTTTAACCTGACCCTCTTGACACACGAATTCCGAGTAATCGGGGATCTGTTGGGAGCACAGGCGCGTGTTCATAGAACCGCGTGGTCTCACTCTCCATGAGCTGGGCTTACCTCAGCTCGTGCAAAGAACATTTGATTTTTCCTCATGCTTGGGTCGCCTTTTCTAAAATCTTTTCTTTTGTTTGCTAGGCGACCAGATGGCACTGAAGAAGAATGCTTCAAAGAAGACCGCTGGAAGCTCGTCCTCCCAGCAAGACAAAGGAAAAGCAGTGATGCCTGAATCCCCGATCCCCAACTTTGGGCCTGCAGTGGAACAGGAGCTCGAGGTAGCTCCTGACGCGTTCTTTGAGGCGGAGAGGATCATCTCAAAGATTACCAACCAGGCAAAGGTCAACAAAATCTTCCTCTCCCACAACATCGGGCTGGGGAGAGCATCAGTGGTTGCCCGACCTCCCGCGGAACGCGAGCGGAGCTGCGCGCCGCTCGACGAGGCATTCACGGCCTGGAGCGAAGAGCACTTCAAGGCGGGGGCATTCCTCCTGTTGGACCAGTATTTCGCTGACTTCCTCAATTTCGTGAGGTTGGCCCCATTCCAGCTCCCCCCCAACTCTTATCGACTGTTGGCGGGGTTGAGATATTTATTCTTGAAACACGAGTGGGAGGTCCCCACTCCTGCGGATATCTTGTACTTTTTCTGCCTCAAGGCCAGCCCGGAGCAGCGGGGGCGAGGCGACGGGTTTTATTACTTAACCCGATTCCCCAACACGGCTGCGGTCATCGAGCTGCCCAGCCACCCCAACGACTTTAAAGATCAATTCTTTATGTCGACGGGGTTCAGAAACTGCGAGCTCCACTACTTCAATCGTCTTCGTAAGTGCTTTTTAACCTTAGCTCGAAAGTTAAGTGTCGTTTAGCTCCTCTTGTATCCCTTTCTGACTTAGATTAATCCTGCAGACATCTTCGTGAGGACAGAGAAATCTGTGACCCTCGGGGCCCAATACAAGACACTGGCGGGCTTGCGACCCAGTGAGAAGGGTTACCGCATGCTCGTAACAGACGAGACGATGGTGGCCTGCAAGCTGATTTTCCCAAATCAGACCTTGAACCTAAGGAGGCCCCGAGGGCTTCCCCCAGCTCGCGACATCAGACCCATCATCGTAGAGGAGGTCGCGAGAAATGAAGATGAGGAGGACGAGGTTCCCTTCGTGAGGAACAAGAAGCGGGCGTTGGAGATCGCCCAAACAGCGGGCGAGGAGCGAATCCGGTCTGGAGCAGCCGCGGGTCCTTCTGGCCAAGGTAACCCTTACATGTTTAGGAATTTAGTTAGGGCCATTGCCGACCCCCGACTAGCTAGGTTCAATCCCAGACAGATTGTCCAACGTCACCGAAGAGATCCGGACATGGATACAACCCTGCTCCATTGTGTCAAGCAGCTCGTGCTGGACTACCAAGATAGCCGACCTAGGGGTACCATAGTCGTAGATAACACCCTAGCCTTTAGGTCAATTTTATTTGAGGAGTATGGAACCAATCTTTGGTCATGGCCATCACTCCGGAGGGGTGCCGTAGCTCCGGGACTTAGGCAATATGTACAGGAATCTAGCCCGGAACCGGAGTCAGATCCAGAACTTGCACCAGCTTGGGAGATAATCGACTTAGATTCTCCCGTGGGAGCTCTGGAGCCGATGGTCGTAACCATAGGTTCTTCTAGCTCGGGGGGTAGGATCCCTTTTAGTATACATATACTTGAATTTCTCTTTGTTTTTGCTTTTGAATGGCTGCTAACTTTGGTGCTAACCATATCTTTGTTTTGACAGAAGAGATGTCTCAACCCAACGAGAGTCTACGAGGTGCGTTCGCCGGGGGGAACCCCTCAGCTAGGGCCTCTGGGCCAAGAATGAAGAGGCTCCGGACGTCCAAGCACGCCGCCGGGACCCCCACCAAGTCTCCTGCAAAGGAGAAGGAGCAACCCCCAGCTACCCAGGTCGTGGGAATGGTTCCTCCTGCTGCAGGGGGAAGCAACATGCCCCCACCCCCTCCGCGAGCTCCGGCCGCCGCCCGGGACGCAGGAATGGAGCTCGAGGCTTTGGCGATTGTACCCTCCGAGGTACGCATCCCAGTCAATCCCCAGGACGTGGAGAAGATTCCAGAGGCCTTCTGGGGAACAGTGTATGAGTCGGCGAACTACGCCGTCAGCCACATATAGAAGTTCAACGAGAAGGAGCTCCGAGCCATCGAAACCAGGAGCCCGGTGGCGCGTGCTGGAGTCTTCACTGGGCATGGCCATGACGGTAAGCTAACCTTAACCTTTTGTGGTTTTTTATTATTACACTTTGCCCTGTTTTTTCTTTCTTCTCTTTTTTCTAAGGCAATTGCCTTTCCGCCTTCGCAGAGCGTCGTTGCCCTTCATCGGAGCATCGCCAGAACCAAAACTCAACTCGAGGAGAAGAGGAACGAGCACCAGACGGCCGTGGCCACCCACCAGGCTTCTTTGCAGGCGGCTAAGGATGCCTTGGCGGCGTCGCAGGCCGAGCTGGAAGGGACTCGCCCGAAGCTTCAAGAGCTTGAGACCGCCCTCGCCACTGCACGAACAGACCTAGATGCCACGAAGGCGGAGGCCAAGGCCGATCTAGCTACCGAGCGGGCAACTTCAGAGGCCGCCATGGAAGACATGTTCTACCATTGCTGGGCCTATAACCAGGACGCCGACTTCTCCTTCTAGGCAGCGAACATCTGAGAGCGCTTGCTGGTGAAGTTCCGAGCTCGTCTTGATAAAGAAGTGCCCTCCGAGGCCTGGGAAGGCTCCGGCGTAGCTGAGCAGGGCGAGACGGCGACCTCCAAGGGGCCACCTGGCGGAGCTTAGGGCCTTCTTCTCTCGTGCCCTTTCCTTCAACAATTTTAACTTTTTTTTTTGTGTAACCTTTGCATGAGGTGCCTCCACCTCGAGACAATTTAACTCAATTTTATTTTTAATTGATTTACTCTCCTTTGCCCCCACGCATTTTAGTTACACTTTTTAAAAAACTTAGTTCACGTTAATTTTTATCCATATCTCGAGCTCTTTGGGGAGAACAACGATCAATAGATTTAAATCAACTTCTAAGTTTTATGACCTGGTTATATCCAGGAACTTAATTTGAAAACTTAGTTCGCGTTAATTTTTATCCATATCTCGAGCTCTTTAGGGAGAACAATGATCAATAGATTTAAATCAACTTCTAAGTTTTATGACCTGGTTATATCCACGAACTTAATTTGAAAACTTAGTTCGCGTTAATTTTTATCCATATCTCGAGCTCTTTAGGGAGAACAACGATCAATAGATTTAAATCAACTTCTAAGTTTTATGACCTGGTTATATCCACGAACTTAATTTGAAAACTTAGTTCACGTTAATTTTTATCCATATCTCAAGCTCTTTAGGGAGAACAACGATCAATAGATTTAAATCAACTTCTAAGTTTTGAGGCGACCTGGTTAAATCCAGGATAGGACTTAGTTCACGTTAATCCTTATCAATACCTCGCGTTTTTTAAGAAAAACAACGGTCAATCAATATGAATCAACTTCTAAGTCGTTAAGGCAACCTGGTTATATCCAGGTACCATGTGCCCCCCAAGTAACTGGGAAAGGGTCTTTCGTGGTTACTTTAGATTACACTTGAAAAACATGTACAAAAATGAACGAAGAGTTAATTCTCATTGCTTAATACATGAAAAATGGCCTTTCAGGCCGTACAAGGGAATCATTGATAATATTTCTTTAAATGGATGGCATTCCAAGTTCGTGGGACTGCCCCTCCGTTGAGCCGAGCTAACTTGTAAGTTCCCTCTTTAATGACTTCGATGACCTGATACGGCCCCTCCCAGTTCGGTCCCAGGACTCCATCTTTGGGATCCTTACTGGCTAAGAAGACTCTCCTTAGGACCAGGTCGCCAACGCTAAAGGCGCGCTTTTTGACTTTGGAGTTGAAATAGCGAGTGATCTTCTGCTGATAATGGGCAAGCTGGAGTTGCGAATCTTCTCGCCTTTCATCAACTAGGTCAAGGGAATTGCACAGTAGCTTGTGGTTGCGGTCCTGGTCATAAGACTGGACCCTATGCGAAAGCACCTTAATTTCCACGGAGAGGACTGCCTCACTCCCAAAGGTTAGGGAAAAAGGAGTATGACCCGTAGGAGTCCGATGCGAGGTCTGGTATGCCCAGAGAACCTGGGGGAGCTGTTCCGACCAGACCCCCTTCGCCTCATCTAGTTGCTTCTTGAGGCTGGCCTTGAGGGTCTTGTTGACAGCCTCTACCTGGGCGTTCGCTTGGGGATAGGCCACGGAGGAGAAACTTTTCACAATTCCGTACCTCTCACAAAACTCGGTAAACAGGTCGCTGTCGAACTGAGTCCCATTGTCGGAAACAATCTTCTTGGGCAGACCGAACCAACAGATGATGCTCTTAACCACGAAGTCAAGGACTTTTTTGGAAGTTATCGTTGCCAAAGGTTCTGCTTCAGCCCACTTCGTAAAGTAGTCGATGGCCACCACGGCGTAACGAACCCCGCCCTTTCCAGTAGGGAGGGCGCCAACCAAGTCGATCCCCCAAACTGCAAACGGCCATGGGGAAGAGATCATCTTCAGCTCGACTGGGGGAGCTCGGGCAACTGTGGCGAACCGCTGACATTTGTCGCACTTCTTCACGTACGAGATTGAGTCTTTGGACAGAGTTGGCCAGTAATAACCTTGCCTCAGGACCTTTAAGGCCAAGCTTTGCCCCCCAGTGTGACCTCCGCAAAAACCCTCATGCACCTCCTGTAGGATGGCCTTTGCTTCGCCTGGAAGAACACATCATAGGAGAGGTAGGGAGTGCCCACGCCGGTATAACACCCCGTCTACTATCGTATACCTGGGAGCTTGATACAAAACTCGCTGTGCGTCATTACGCCCTTCAGGTAGCTTTCCTTCGACGAGATACTCAAGGATGGGAGTCATCCAGGTCGGCCTGGCGTCGATCATCTCGACCTCCGCCCTGGCTTCCTCTATACTTGGTTTCTCCAAGAATTCTACTGGCACTAACCCCAGGGTTTCCGTCTCCCCAGAGGTGGTGAGCTTGGCGAGAGCGTCTGCATTAGCGTTCTGCTCCCGAGGTATCTGCTCGATCGAGCCCCGCCCGAACGCGGACAGCTCAACCTTTACCCTCGCTAGATAGGCAGCCATCCTAGGTCCCCGTGCTTGATACTCGCCCAGAACCTGGTTTACACGAGCTGGGAGTCACTGAAGCACTGGACGGAGCTCGCCTTCAGCTCCTGAGCTATCCTTAGCCCGGCCAGCAAAGCTTCGTATTCGGCCTCGTTGTTGGAGGCCTTGAACCCGAACCTTAGCGCCGAGTGGAATCTATGTCTTTCAGGGGATATCAAAATGATTCCAGTTCCCGGAGCCGTTCTCGTTGGATGAACCATCCACAAATATCCTCCATGACGCCTGAGACGAGGTGACCTGGGGCGAGTCTGCCACAGGATCCTCCCGGAATCCTGTGCACTCGGCTACAAAATCGGCCAGGGCCTGACTCTTTATAACAGTTCGCAGAGTGTACAAAATCTCGAACTGGCTAAGCTCGATTGCCCACTTTAACAAACGTCCCGATGCTTCAGGTTTTTGCAAAACCTGCCTTAAAGGCTGATTGGTCATGACGTGTATTGAGTGGGACTGGAAGTACGGCCTGAGCTTTCGCGAGGCAGTGATAAGGCAGAACGCCAATTTCTCCATCAACGGGTACTGGGATACAGCCCCGAGAAGTCTTTTGCTGTTGTAGTAGACTGGCTTCTGAATCCGGTCTTCTTCCCGGACCAACACGGCACTGGCTGCGTCCTCTGTGACAACTAGGTAGAGAAAAAGAGGCTCTCCTGGTTTTTGTTTGGATAGTACGGGTGGCTCGGGAAAATGTGCTTTTAGGTCGAGGAAAGCGCTTTCGCATTCTTCTGTCCACTCGAATTTCTTATTCCCTCGGAGCAGGTTGTAGAATGGCAAACACTTATCGGTGGACTTGGAAATAAACTGATTGAGGGCTGCCACTCTCCCTACCAGGCCTTGGACATCTTTTCGCGACCTAGGTGAGGGAAGCTCGAGCAACGATCTGATCTTGTCGGGGTTTGCCTCGATTCCTCGGGTATTGACTATGAAACCCAGGAATTTTCCCGATGCGACTCCAAAGGTGCACTTCTGTGGATTTAGCCTTATGCCATACTCCCGTAGGATCTTGAAGCATTCTTCCAGGTCGGAAACATTGTTATCGACAGTCTTTGACTTGACTAGCATGTCATCGACGTACACTTCCATGTTTTTTCTGATCTGGTCTGCGAACATTCTATTCACCAACCTTTGATACATAGCTCCGATGTTCTTCAGCCCGAAGGGCATGACCTTGTAACAATAAACGTAGTTGGGGTCATGAAACTGGTGTGCTCCTGGTCCGCCGGATTCATGGAAATCTGATTGTAGCCTGAATATGCGTCCATAAAGGACATGAGCTCGTGCCCCGCCATGGCATCCACCAACTGGTCAATCCTTGGCAGTGGAAAATAATCCTTGGGGCAGGCTTTATTTAGGTCGGAGAAGTCGATGCAGGTCCGCCATTTCCCGTTGGGCTTCGGGACCAGCACGGGGTTTGCGACCTAGATTGGAAACTTGGCTTCACGGATAAAGCCACATTTTTTTAGCCGGGCCACCTCTTCCTCCAAGGCTTCAGCCCGGATCGTTCCTAGGCGTCTCTGCTTCTGGGACTTTGCAGGAACACTCTTATCCAGATGAAGTGTGTGCATGATGACACTCGGGCTGATTCCCACCATGTCCTCATGTGACCATGCAAACACATCTAGGTTACTCCGCAGAAATCTGACCAGCTCCGCCTTCCTCTCGCTACAGAGGTTTTTCCTGAGCTTGACCATCCGTGATGGATTCTGCGGATCGATGTTTACTTCCTCGAGCTCCTCAATAGCTTGGAGCTCGGATTTGTCCTCACCTATTCGGGGGTCAATATCCTCACTTAAGACAATATTTTTCCCTTCGGCGCTTTGAGGTTTTTCAATCTCAAAATCAGCTAAGGGTTCCCGAGATTCCTCTTCACCACCTTGGATGGCCATTGCCAGCTGCCCGGGTTTAGATTTTCCCTTCATGGAAACGTTGTAGCCTTCCCTGGCATTGAGCTGATTGCCCTGGACAGTGCATATTCCTGTGGAAGTAAGGAATTTCATCATGAGGTGGCGAATGGAAGTGACGGCCTCAAAAGCTTTGAGCGTAGGTCGTCCCAAAATTGCGTTGTATGTAGCGGAGCAGTCGATGACCACGAACTCGAGGAGTTTGGAAACTGTCCGAGACCCTTCTCCCAGGGTGATCACTAGCTCGATCGTCCCTATTGCTGCTGATCCTTCTCCCGAAAAACCGTACAGCATCATGGAGGTCGCCTTAAGCTCGAGAATGGTCAAACCCATCTTCTCCAATGTGGACCAGAATAGGAGGTTCACAGAGCTCCCATTGTCGATCAGCACCCTCCTGACTCTCCGATTGGCGAGCTGAACTGCCAAGACCAAAGGGTCATTGTGAGGGAACTGGACATGGCCCGCATCTTCCTCTGTAAAAATGATCGGTTGCCTGTCCAATCGTTGCTGCTTTGGCTGACGCTGCTCCGGGACGAACTCTACTCCATTGTGCGCCTTAAGTTCGTTCACGTATCTCTTCTGGGCACCCTTGCTCGTGCCAGCCATATGCGGTCCTCTAGAGATGGTGGATATCTCCCCTCCTACCATGGGGGGGGGGGGGGGGGGGACGTCCTGATCTATCTGAGACCCGGGCTGACTGGCCGGGACTTCTGGAGCAGGTCGGCCTGCTGGGACTCTATTCCGCGCGTATTGAGCCAAGGGGCTGACTCGGATGAGAGTCTCGATCTCATCCTTTAGATGCCTACAATCATCAATATTGTGGCCAACATCGTTGTGAAAGCGGCAAAATTTGGAGGTGTCTCTCTTCCCCTTTTGGTGCTTCAATGGCTCCGGCCTCTTCCAAGGGAGGCGAGTAGAATTAGCTAGGAAAATATTTTCCCTAGACTGGGTGAGCTCTGTATAAATCGCGTAGATGGGCTTGAACTTGTCCACGGACTTATTCTTCTTTTGGCCGTGTTGGCTGCCTTCACCATTCCCCTTTCTTTTGCCTCCACTGAGCTGGTTGTTCTGTGTGACATTTTGGGTCGCTGCCACGACCTCCGTCCCCACTCCAGCGGGCTGATCAAGGACCTGGCTGGTTCCTGCGGCTGAGGCTTCGGCTTCTTCCAAGTTGATCCATTCATGGGCCCTGTTAAGGAATTCGTTAACCAAGCTGACTCCCTTTCTTTGTATGTCTTTCCAGAGATCCCCTTCGACGAGGATTCCAGTTCTCATGCCCATGAGCTTGGAGCTATCATCCGCGTCTCTGGCTCGAGCAGCGACGTTCGCAAATCTGCTCAGGTAGGCCTTCAGAGTTTCGCTGGGCTGCTGCCTCACGTTAGCCAGGGAGTCGGCCTGAACGCGGGCAGCCTCGGAGGCTCGGAATGCCCTTTTGAAATCTGCCGAGAAAGTCTTCCAGGAGCTGATTGACTGTCTTTTACCTTGCTTTAACCACTGCCTGGCAGGTCCAGTCAGTGTGGAAGGGAAGATTAAACATCTCAGCTCGGGGCCAATGTTGTGGGCCATCATCAGGGTGTTAACACATCCCCAGATGATCCGACGGATCTCCGTCTCCATTGAACTTGGACAGGTGCGGCATATGGAAACCAGGTGGGTATGCCGTTGCTGCTATGCTGGGGGCGAAGAGCTCCATCTCATCCCCTGAATCATATTCATCTTTTTCTTTTTCTAACAGGAACTTCCTCATCAGTTCCTCCATCTGGGCCATGCGCTCGAGGGTTTGGTCCTGATGTCCTTGGTTATTTCGGGGCTGTTCAACAGCTCCGGCTCCATTGTACGTATTTGGTGGGTTATTGTCCCTCCTATCTTGAGATAGGTTATTTGGGGCATTCCCACCGTTACGTACTTCGGACTAGCCCCCCCCCCCCCCCCCCCCGAGCGAGCATGGCTATCTCCTCCTGCTGGCTCCCCTCTATGAGAGTTAAGGCGATCCCGCAGATCGCCTCCCCGAGTGGCTTGTGGGATTTGTGCCGAACTTAGGCGCTGACGCAGGTCCCCGCCAGAAAGGTCGCTCCAACGACTGCCGGTCCAGTAGCTCCTGCTAGAGAGGCTCGGAGCTCGCCTTTAGTGTTGAGGATCTGGGCTTTCCCTTAGCGCCCTGCTACGTCGGGAAGGTCCGGCTGATGGCGGGTTTCTCCTGCTACTCCCATAGGCTGGGATATCTCGGATGGGCTGAGGAGGAGATGGATATCTGATTGGAGACAGAGGATGCCTGACCGGAGAGGCGATCCTGGTTCCATCAGGACGAGTCAAGTTCAGTGGGGGCCTTTCGGCCCTGCCAACCTGCTGGTCCCGCGCCTGGTGATCTGGACGAGGCGCATGACGGTTGTTGGGGACGGGCTGATGCTGCGAGCCCTCCCTGGACCTCCTTCTGGAATTTCTTCGAGCTGCCTTGGGCGCGCTCGAGGCTGGTTCGGAGCTAGGAGTTGAAGTTCTGACCGAGCGGCTGTACTGCTGCTGTCCGGCTCTAGGCACTTCTTCGAAGTTTGCCTCTCGATGGTGTGATGAAGGAGTGGAGTTGGCTGTCGGAAGTCTGTCTTAGTGGCTATGCCTGGACCGGTTACCCCAGCGAGACTTAGGAGCCTCGCCTTGCCTCTCTCCAACGTTAGCGTCGGTTGTGAGAGAGGGTAGTCGGGCCAGCACATCCTTAATCTGTTGGTTAGCTATTGCTAGCTGGTTCCTTAGCTGAGCATTCTCCATCTCCACCGCAGTGTAATAACACGGGTTTGAATTAGGTGGCCGGGGCGCCGAACTTCTGGTGTCATCTTGGCCTGCCGGCTGCTTTCCTGGCTGCTGCTGGGCTTCAGGAACTTGTTCACCAGGGATGGCTGTATGAATAGCCTCCTGCCCATAATGTTGTTCTGTCTCGTTACCGTGCCTGGATCGAGTAGTCACCATAGTTGGATGTTTGCGACAGCACTAATCGAACTTGCTCTCAATGAAAGCACCAAACTGTTGACGCGGTTCTTCGCCAGCAAGTAATTAAGAAAAGAAGAGAAAGGGATTAGTGCTAATGTTGAACCGAAACAGATGAATGATCTTGGAAATGAGATGGTGACACCAAATGCATTTTTGAGTGGTTCAAAGGTTAAAATCCTTCTACTCCACTAGTCAGTATTATTGTTATATACTGGGTATTTTATTACAAGGTATTTCTTACAATCGAGCATCCAACCCCTATTAACTCCCAATGTCTCCATATTTATAGGAGAAGGCACCTGGGAGTTGGTAAGAAGGTCATCCCGTGACCTTCTTACCTATCATGTCAACTCTGTGACATTCATGATTAATTCCTAAACCTGACACATGAGTGTGGTCAAATCAACAGGTAAGGGGATAATGGGCTGCACGGCCCAAATCAGTCGTGGGAGTCTGAATACGCACGTTCCTGCTACGTGTCCGAGAAGTCAGGGATATATCCAACACGTGATGCCTGATATATGCACGTTTACCTTGCGTGGTTGACTTTATAAGGGGCCACAGCCTCCAACTCCAGCTCGTATCGCGAGCTGGATCATTAGCCTCCGAGTTCAGACTCAATCCTTAGGCAATCTTGGAGAACCCTTAGGTTACCCCGAGCTAAAGGGGGTAGGACCTTACGATGGCAGCTCCGATCCTGGGGATGTCTGCCTGGTAACCATGATTAGGTCATACCTTAGCTCGCTAATCAGCCCGTGGGAAAATCAGGGCGTACAAATTACAATTCGAAATAGATATTTATCTTGTTAATTTTCTGCCATTACACATTTTCCTAGCTTTATTATACGTGCAAAGTCTATCTGAGCAGAAATAGTAAAGATACTTCAGGCTGCATATTTTTCGAACAAGATCAAACACAGACTTTTGTCTCCGAACTGTTATCACGCCTTTGTCGAGTTGCTTAGTCATCATGACCTACAAATCTTTTAATTTATGCATGTGGTATAGCATGTGTTGACTAATTCATGAAGGTTTAATATAATAATCCTTCCCCGAGCTAATTACTTTATGTGCACATTAATCTCAAGTTGATTTACTCTTCTAAAAAATTGGGTATAACATATGCCCCCAAAAGTATTTTTACGGAATTAAGAGAAGAGATTTTTGAATTCTTTATTAGAAATCATGCCCCTACCCCTACTTGAGTACATGTGACACGTGTCGCTCTCGCAAATGTCAATTCCTTTTTCAATATAAAAAGTGTTACACCCAAATTTTGGCATTGCTACGTGGTGGCTCGCAAAGCTAATGACGTGCCAAAACAAGTAGTGAAGTGACAAGACTCTACAGTTGTAACACCCTACTAATCCAGGACAGTTACACTGTGTATTTAAAACAATGTTTAACTCGTTAAGTGAGTCATTTGGACTCAAAAGTTTGATTAAAAATTTCGTAAAGGTTCATGTATTAAAATTTTTGGTGAAAGGATACAAACTTCTTCATTAAAACTATAAATGTATATAAGGGATCCCAAAAAGAGTTTAAACAAAGTTTAATAACAATCGAAGGTACAAAAATAGTCAACCTAAGCGAAAATATGGACTTCTACACTAAGTCACTCAAAATATCCCGACCATGGCAGTCGAGTGTCACGAGCCGGCTATTTGGGACCTCCAACTAGACAGAATATGCGGCACTTGTGGACCCTCCGAGCTAGCAAGTTAGCCTACAACTCACACCTGCAGGCAAACAAACTCATTGGTTAGCCACAAACACATCTCGTACATGCAACAGTCAATAACAAAGTATGAGCAAACACAAAGCAAGTCATTCCATAGAACGTCCACACCGCACAAAAGCATACAACAAGGCAAGTGGCACGTGATGGCACAATGAAGGCAGCAATCAAGTAACACATAAACAATAAGGAAGTTGTAACGTCTCAAATTTCATAATAAGGCTTAGGGCCTTGATTAGGGGGTCAGGATGGCAAATTATGGAATTATGTAATTATGTGATATATATATGTGCATCATTATGTGATTGTGTTAACGCCTAAACGTGACTTCCACTTAGCGGTGGTTGTAGTATAGATCGGGCAGTCGATTCAACAAGGAGGTAAATAAATAAGGTTAAGAGATAAATAATGTGAGGAAAATAGAAAGAGTAATATTTTTTTTTTGTTTTTTAGATTTAAATATTAGAAATAAAGGTAGAATAATGTGTGATGTAACAATAGGTAACAAGTAGGAAGGATCAAGAATAACCAATGTGTATACTTATTTATTTGGATCTTTGATTCAAAAAAATTACACAAATGGATAGTTCACATCCCAACTATTCATTTGAACTATCCAATTGGAAGAATTAACATTGAAGTACAAATATATTTTACAAAAATGTATTCAAGTGATTACTATTCTTTACCATAGAAGGATGAGATAAATCTTATGAGAAATCTAAAAATGGCATTATACCATTGGCCATAATGCAATAGTAGATTGGACATAAAACCTAACACTAATATTACTTTTACTATTTATAAAATACATAGAAAGAGCATGACTAATTCTATATAGATTTTAGCAAAAGTGAATATATATGAATGAGATGGAGAAAATGATAAAGATATTATTTATATTATTTTCACTAATTTGATAATACATAGAAAGTGCTTGACAAAATCTATATACTATTAGTAAACATAAATATAGATAACAAGATGAAGAAATAAAGATGAAAGAAAATAAATCACTCAAATATATAAACTTTAAGCACATGGTGAATCAAAAATACCAAATAAAGTCATAGTGCATATAGGATCATCCTAACCTTCCTAAGAAGGTTAGCCTATTATGCTAGACATTCTCATGAAATTCTAGAGAGAAAATATGAGAAATGAGACTAAAAGTTGTGAAATTCCGTTTTTTAAGATTACCAACTTAATTATTCAAATTAAATAATTAATTGTTGAACTGTTACAGAAATGTTTAAACAGACACAAAGACTGTTTGAACAGAAACCAGATATGTTTAAACAGTTTGTGACCAGAAGATAAAAACGAACATAAAGTAAAGAACACACGAATTTTTACGTGGTATCATCAATCTTTGCAGATTGCTACTAGTCCACGAGGCCACGCCCAGAGAATGAAATTTATTAGAAGAATATCTAAACGATTACAAAACCAAATTGACTTATACAAATAAAGACTCCCTCTTGAATTTGTCGCAACTGTTGTAATCTAAACTCCTAATCAAATTTCTGAAGTGCTAAGATCTTGAACTCCCTTCAAATCATAACGCTTGCACTTTTCCTCCCGAAAAGTGACTCACGAACAAGACTTCTCCCGAAGCTTGATGACCAATGTCCAAGTGTGTTCAACCTGCACAATTAACACAAAGAAAACAATATAGAAGTACACTGTAATAAACCACTAAGAACTTGATGGACTCAAGTTCTTCACATAATAAAAAGTCTCTCTAAAACTTGAAAAATATTTGGAAAATAATACACCAAGAGAGATGATAAAAAACCAGCGACCTAAGGATGATTATATACTTTTTAGAATCCCTTTAGGTCGTGGAAAACAAATCAGAAATCAAACAGCCAATAAATGGAAAATCTTCCAAAACAGGAAAGTCAAAATCTGTTCAAACAGACTGGCAATCCGTTCAAACAGATTCATTGAACCTGGACAGTTTTTCAACCCAGTTTCCTTAAATAAATAAGGAAACAATATATACATTATCACTGCAAGCTGTACATGATTTCTGGGCAACCAAATCAGATCAACAAATAAAAATAAATACTAATAATTTCCATATAAACTAATTTCAAGAAAAGATATTCTTTTATAGGAAATTATATATTTATTTTATAATCATATATAGAATAATCTGATTATAGAAAACATATCACAACAAAACAAGAAACTACCCATTTTCGAAATTTACCACTCAATATTACAAAACAGGAAACTACCCATTTTGAAAATACTCCTTTAATTAATTTTGTCAATATTGTCAAATATGCCAATAAAGGATTTTACAATCTCCCCCTTTGGCAATTTGATAGACAAAAATAATTCAAAAACCTGCAACACAAATGTTAGTGATAAGTAAAGAGAAAGAACCCCCCTTGCAAACATGCATTAACTTATAACAAACATGTAAAGAGACTAAACTTAACTCCCCCTCAAAATTAGAAGGTCCAGAGTTAAACAAAACAACAAACAAACATGTTTTTGGAAAATATCTACTTAATTAGACAATATTGACTCGAATATTGACAATAAAAGATTGTCAATATTGTCAAACAGGTTTGAAGATCCTCATGCACCTGATCATGTTTACAAATTGGAGAAAGCTCTTTATGGTTTGAAGCAAGCCCCTCGGGCTTGGTATGAGAGACTCACTCAATTTCTTGTTTCTCATGGATACAAAAGGGGTGGAGTAGATAAAACTTTATTTATCAAAAATATAAAATCTAACATAATTATTGCTCAGATTTATGTTGATGATATTGTGTTTGGTTCTACTTCTGACAATGAGGTGCATGTATTTGTGAAACAAATGAAAGAGGAATTTGAAATGAGCATGGTGGGAGAATTGACTTATTTCTTAGGTTTGCAAGTCAAGCAGTTAGATGAAGGCACATTTGTTTCTCAAAGCAAATATGCTAAGAACCTGGTCAAAAAGTTTGGACTTGAAAGTTCAAAGATTGCCAAAACACCAATGGGAACGACTGTGAAGCTATCCAAAGATGAAAATGGTGTCAAAGTTGATCCTACACTGTATAGGAGCATGATTGGTAGTCTTCTTTATCTCACTGTTAGTCGACCTGATTTAAGTTATAGTGTTGGTGTGTGTGCCAGGTACCAAGGAAATCCCATGGAGTCTCATGTTACAGCTGTCAAAAGAATCATTCGATATGTTCATGGGACTGCTGATTATGGTATTTGGTATTCAAAAGAAACTAACCCTAATCTAGTGTGTTTTAGTGATGCTGATTGGGCAGGTAACACTGATGACAGAAAAAGCACTAGTGGAGGATGTTTCTTCTTGGGAAACAATCTAGTCTCTTGGCACAGCAAGAAACATAATTCTATTTCTCTCTCAACAGCTGAGGCCGAATACATTGCAGCGGGAAGCTGTTGTGCACAACTTTTGTGGATGAAGCAAATGATGATGGATTATGGGTTTGATCTTGACACTTTAACTATTTTTTGTGATAATACAAATGCAATTAATATTTCAAAAAATCCTGTGCAACATTCTCGTACTAAACATATTGATATTCGTCATCATTTCATAAGAGAATTAGTTGAAAATAAAGTTCTTGTCTTGGAATATATTGAAACACATAAACAAATTGCTGACATTTTCACTAAAGCTCTTGATTCGGTTCGCTTTGATTTCCTCCAAAAATCTTTGGGGGTTTGTTCTCTTTAAATTGTCTTGTTATGGTGTTATCCGCTTGATCAAATGTGTGTCAAGGTTAAGAAAATTATCAATCAATTTGAAAATTTTGTTGTGTGTCAAGCTGGATAATATGACTTGTGTTTATGAACCTTTGGTTGTATATTCTTGAGAGAAATCTAATCAATTCCTCCTAGGCATATTCGAGTAAATTAATCAATGTTTAATGTTTGAGCTTCCTTTTGTGTAGCATTGTTTCAAGCTCCTGTGAAAGAATAGAGCTACCTACATCAGTGTGTGAAAGTTGTCTTTTGAGTAAGTTGGAACTTTGTAATTCAGAGTTATGAAGAGGATACGCTACCATAGAAAAGGGCTACCACTGGTGTAGTGTGACAGCGTCTTCATGGGTTACAATTATTTTTAATTTCGAAAAAGGCTTAGTTGTCATTGGGCAATGTTCCCTTGCATACACTGTCACACACTTATGCTTGAAACAATGCAATAAAAAATTGTACACAGTTTATAAAAATTAAAAAATGTGTGTAAGTCTCATACATGTTGATTGATTCACTTAAGAATATGTGCTTGTGACTGAATTGTGGTTTATTTCTCTCGAATATTCTTTCTAATTTTTTGTTTTCACAAATGTTCTTATCCATGGTATACACTAACACTTATTTTCAGTTGCTTGGTTTTATTCTTATCAGGATAACTCACATTGATCAAAGCAGATATTTTTGGTTGAGTTTTATTTTTGTGCATATATTTAAAATGAAAAAAAAAAATATAATCATCTTTAGGTCGCTGATTTTTTATCATCTCTCTTGGTGATTTATTTTCCAAATATTTTTCAAGTTTTAGAGAGACTTTTTATTATGTGAAGAACTTGAGTCCAACAAGTTCTTAGTGGTTTATTACAGTGTACTTCTGTATTGTTTTCTTTATGTTAATTGTGCAGGTTGAACACACTTGGACATTGGTCATCAAGCTTCAGGAGAAGTCTTGTTCGTGAGTCACTTTTCGAGAGGAAAAGTGCAAGTGTAATGATTTGAAGGGAGTTCAAGATCTTAGCACTTCAGAAATTTGATTAGGAGTTTAGATTACAACAGTTGCGACAAATTCAAGAGAGAGTCTTTATTTGTATAAGTCAATTTGGTTTTGTAATCATTTAGATATTCTTCTAATAAATTTCATTCTCTCGGCGTGGCCTCGTGGGCTAGTAGCAATCTGCAAAGATTGCTGATACCACGTAAAAATTCGTGTGTTCTTTACTTTATGTTCGTTTTTATCTTCTGGTCATAAACTGTTTAAACATATCTGGTTTCTGTTCAAACAATCTTTGTGTCTGTTTAAACATTTCTGTAACAGTTCAACAATTAATTATTTAATTTGAATAATTAAGTTGGTAATCTTAAAAAACGGAATTTCAAGTGGTATCAGAGCCGGATCCCAAAATTAGCCATGTGAATGTATCCTCGGATTGCCAAACAAAGGAGGTGAAGCTTGCTGCTAGAGCCATCGGAGGTTCAGATCTGATTCGAAGGGATTTCGAATCTAGCTGGTGAAGGGATTCATCTAGCTTACTTAAGGGGATCTTGAGTGTTGGAATCGAGGGATTCAGGTATTCGAATGGATTTCGAATCTAACTGGTGAAGGGATTCATCTAGCTTACTCAAGGGGATCTTGAGTGTTGGAATCGAGGGATTCAGGTTTAGATCTGTAATCGTCTGAGGGGAGGCAAGATGGTCCTTTGTTTGAGGGGAGGATTGTTGGGTGTACAACCAAAGTCCCACATTGGCTAGAAATGAGAATGATCTTGGGTATATAAGGATGGACACTATCTCCATTGGAATGAGGCCTTTTGGGAAGGTGCCCAAAAACAAATCCGTAAAGGCTAGGCCCAAAGCGGACAATATCATACCAATGGAGAAATAGATGGTGTCCGACAGTCCTTACAATTTGGTAGAGTTTTGCTACCTAAAAATTACATATCTATTATGAATAAAGAGTCCTTATTTATAGAAGGAGAAAATGACTAAAAAGAAATTAAACAACAATTTGGGATTTACAAAATAAATCTGAAATATTAATAATAAAATATGATTTTAAAAAATCAAATCTTATTATAAATATTAACCTAGTTATTTTGGTGTATGGTCAAAATACAATTTTTCAAAAGCACCAAAAAAGATGAGCTTTAAATCTCAAAATGGTAATTTTGCAAGGCCCAATACCCACAAAATATGGGTTGAAGGTGGTTGTGGCAGAAGTGGGTTTTGACCCATTTTTGGCCAATGAAAACGTGCCACGTGGGCGGCTGGGTTGAAGAGAAGGTTGATGGGCTGCTTCAAATGATGGGCCTGCGAATGGCTGTTGGAAGGAGTGGGCTGCTGGAGACTTACGTGGGTCAAAGGCTGGGTCTGTGGTTGTTGGGCCTGCTGGGATCCTTGGGCGTGGATTGTATTGACATTGGGAGCTTGATGCTGAAGGAAGTTGATGATGTCCTGGACACGTGGCACAAGGAGGAGCAAGGATAACCTGGACACATGGCGCAAAAGGAGCACGACACCTAGCAGCTGGGGGAAGCATGAAGGAAGAGTTGGGCTTGGGCTTGGAGCTTCGGTTTGGGCCTATTTTCTTCAAAAATGCCACAATTCCACTATATTTTCAGTTCTAATTCTTCCCTTCTTGCTTTCTTTTTTCTTTGTTTCCAACTGCTAAAATACACTTTAATTCATACAAAATAATAATAAATTAAATCATAATCAAATATTTTCATTTATAAAATAAATCATATTAATTCCATGAAAATATTAATTAAAACTTAATTTATTTTGACTATTAAAATCAATAAATGTGTATTTTTCACCACTAATCACAACCCCCAACTAGCTTATTGCTAGTCCCTAGCAATTCAAGCGGATAAAAATTATTACCAAGATGAACTAGTGAGCTAAATTATGTAAAATCATTTAACAAAATGTTTAGTGAGAATTTAGAAAATGCTATTTAAAACTATCAAAGTTGTAATTCAAGAGTTTTGTGTGTGTGCACCAAACCATATCATTTTTTTTTTCAAAATTAACACAAACAATATTGAAAAATCACCAAAGAATAAAGTCTCAACTCCAAATCCTCACAAATGTATTGAAAGTATTTTTATGGAAGATGGTTGACACTCTTGGAGTTGGAAATTAATCAATTAACACTAAAAAATGGATGTTTTCATTTTAGGACAAACAATGTTAAAGAATATTGATCAAAAGATAGGTTAATCAATTAATTGGAATCTAAATGACATAAGAACTTTTGGGATTTTACAAAATGATATTAAGAGCCAAAATAAAGAACAAAAAAAAAAAAAATACACAAACTTTTTTTCTTTTGTTTTTGTTTTTGATGACATAAATTGAAAACAAATGTAGTAATGTCGATATTTTTTTTATTTGACAATTTTTTCAACAAAATTACAAAAGATAAAGGTGAAAAATGTTGCTCTTGTTCTTTTTTTTTTTAATATAATTCTTCCTTTTTTATATATATTTTTTACAAGAGACAACATAAGAATAATAAAAAAAATACAAGAAATTAAAAGGAAAATTAAAATACAATAAAGGCTCTTTAAAACAAAAATCCCTCTAGTAAATGTCATGTTTTAAATCCCAAAAATTAATTTTATCAACTCAAATGATCAATAGAAGTTTTCAAAGTTGTTTCTCATTCTCACATCTCATTAAAAAATTAAAAGTTTTAAACTTTAGGATTTTTCTCAATTGAATGTGTGAATTTTTTTCTTTCAATGTTTGGTTGTGCATGAAATTACTCTAAAAAATTACTTCCTAATAGTAAAAATAGCAAAAACTATCTCACAAATATTTTGTTGTCATGAATTTTGCAAAAATTTAACTCAAAATTTCAAAATTGTAATCAAAATATATTTCAACGCATGAATATGCATACTACTCTTAACTTTAAATGAGACATTGTCCTCAATGTCTAATTTTAGCGCATTGTGCGAGAAAAAGGGAATATGATAACCAACAACAAAACCCCAAAAAGTAAAATTCGCAACATAAAATAAAGCACACTAAAAAGAAAGATAAAACATGATCAGTCTTTGGTAGACAAAAGCATCGCTCTCAGGTGAGTCTACCAACTACATATTTGCGTGCTATCCTGTATCGAAAATGAATTTTCTTTTATCCCGTGTCTCAAAAATAGAAGCGTTAGTAACATTTTCAGGATAAAGAAAATGTTTGGGTTCAAAATCATGGAGGAAATTGGGTGATTTTTTCATTGCAAATATGTGTATGATTTCCTCAACGATTAAGTCTATCACATCAGTGTGATAGCTCTCATTTTTCTTTGGAGTGGTTGGAAGAATTTCGGTACGGGAAAAATGTTCACTCCAAATGGTAATAGCATCATCCTCATCGGGTTTAGAACTGAGAGTAGGGGATGGTGTTATGGCCTCAGGTTGGGATGAGAATTGACTTAAATTATGTGAAATAATAGCGTTGGTCAATTCTGAAAGTTGAGTACTAGTTTCCCTAAAATCTTCCACAAATTGTTTATTGAATTCTCTTTGCTCCTCTATAAATATATGTAAAATGTCCTCTAAGGAATTCGTATTAGTGCAAACATTATATGGAGGTTCATGTGGGAAGTTAGGAAAATTTTGCTCAAAATTCATGGAAGGCGGTGCATGGTAGTTGTACTCAGGCTTCCAACTAAAATCTACGAGGTTGGTCCAACTAAAATTGTGATTCCTATGGTCGACTCTTTCAGAGGCACAATAATGTTCATCATAATCTATCTCGGGAACCTCGTAACTTTCTCTTTCAAACTTAGTTTCTAAGACCTCAAGTTCTCGATATTCTCTTACACTAAGTTTGCATGCACTCCTAAAATGGCTAGTACCCTCAGTAGCACTAGAATTATGGTTGTTTCCGAATGAAGAATAATACATTGGAAAATACATCTCGAAATGTTTCTTTTCTTCTTCATTCATTTTTTTTTAATTTTGATTTTATGATTTTTTATTTTTATTTTTGATTTTTTTTGATTTTTTTGATTTTGTTTTTGTTTTACATGTTTCCAAGTCGATTTGAGGTTTTTAGAATGGTCACACTCAAGACCCACACTTTATCTAGAACTCCCAGAGGTTGCTAGATAATTGTGGAGGGGTCACAATTCACAAAAACGGTTCTCTTACAACCAACACTTACTAGAACTCCCCGAGGTTGCTAGATAATTGTGGAGGGGTCACAATTCACAAAAACGGTTCTCTTACAACCAACACTTACTATAACTCCCCAAGGTTACTAAGTAAGCATGGATGGAACTGTACTCAAATTGGTCTTTAAGCAAAAATTGCTTATGTTGACAAAACAAGCTTTGTTTTTATTATTATTATTTGTGAATTTTTTTTTTGTATTTTATGATTTTTTTTAAGATTTAAAACCTAAAAATAAAAAAAAACTAATAACAAGATAAATAAATAAATAAATAAAGGGCTAGAAATAATAAATAAGAGACAAACCTAGAAATAATAAATAAAAAAAATGATCTAAACACAAGAAATAAGATGCTCAAAAAGCCTAAAAAAAATATTATAGAAAAAAAAATTAAAACAAATGAATAAAAGAGCTAAAAAAAATCTAAGAAAGTAATATATTTTTTTTTTCAAAGATAGTGAAAAAAACTAACTAAGTAAACAACAAAACTAAATTAATCATACAACCACAAAAAAAAAGTACAAGAGTAAAAAAAAAATGTAACAACTCCTAAACATAAATAAAAAAAATGAAAACTAAACTAGCAAAAGATGAGCAACCAAAATTTTCTTTTTTTAAGTTTGTTTTTCTAAAAAAATAAAATAAATAAATAAAATAAAATAAGCTACCAAAAATAAATTAACAAACTAAATACACATACAACAAGCTTTTTATTTTTATAAATTTTTTTTTTTGCAACAAGAATAAATAGAAAGAGAGAAAAAGAAAACTAACAAAATAACACCAAAATAAACTAAGAAAAATAACAACAAAATAAACTAAGAAAAATAAAGGATAACAATTTTTTTTTGTTTTTTTAAAACAACAATGACACAAAAAAAAAAAACTAAATAATAATGAACAATAAAAAAATGATAGTGATTTTTTTTTTACTTTTTTTTTTAAGAGTAAACAAGATAAATCTAAAAACAAAAAATAAAAAATCCAAGAGAAATATATACAAAAAGAAAATGATAGAATTACTTACCTCTTTGCAAAATTTATTGAACAACTTTTTTTTCACTATTACCTCCCCGGCAACGGCGCCAAAATTTGTTTAACGCCCAAATGTGACTTCTACTTAGCGGTGGTTGTAGTATAGATCGGGCAGTCGATTCCACAAGGAGATAAATAAATAAAGTTAATCAATAAATAAAGTTAAGAGATAAATAATGTGAGGAAAATAGAAAGAGTAATATATTTTTTTTTTTGAGATTTAAATATTAGAAATAAAGGTAGAATAATGTGTGATGTAACAATAAGTAACAAGTAGGAAGGATCAAGAATAACCAATATGCATAGTTATTTATTTGGATATTTGATTCACAAAAATTACACAAATAGATAGTTCACATCCCAACTATTCATTTGAACTATCAATTTGGAAGATTTAACATTGAAGCACAAATATATTTTACAAAAATGTATTCAAGTGATTACTATTCTTTACCATGGAAGGATGAGATAAATCTTATGAGAAATCTAAAAATGACATTATACCACTGACCATAATGCAATAGTAGATTGGACATAAAACCTAACACTAATGTTACTTTTACTATTTATAAAATACATAGAAAGAGCATGACTAATTCTATATAGATTTTAGCAAAGGTGAATATATATGAATGAGATGGAGAAAATGATAAAGATATTATCTATATTATTTTCACTAATTGGATAATATATAGAAAGTGCTTGACAAAATCTATATACTATTAGTAAACATAAATATAGATAACAAGATGAAGAAATAAAGATGAAAGAAAATAAATCACTCAAATATATAAATTTTAAGCACATGGTGAATCAAAAATACCAAACAAAGTCATAGTGCATATAGGATCATCCTAACCTTCCTAAGAAGGTTAGCCTATTATGTTAGACATTCTCATGAAATTCTAGAGAGAAAATATGAGAAATGAGACTAAAATTTGGAGAGTTTTGCTACCTAAAAATTACATATCTTTTATGAAGAAAGAGTCCTTATTTATAGAAGGAAAAAATGACTAAAAAGAAATTAAACAACAATTTGGGATTTACAAAATAAATCTGAAATATTAATAATAAAATATGATTTTGAAAAATCAAATCTTATTATAAATATTAACCTAGTTATTTTGGTGTATGGTCAAAATACAATTTTTCAAAAGCACCAAAAAAGATGAGCTTTAAATCTCAAAAATGGTAATTTTGCAAGGCCCAATACCCACAAAATATGGGTTGAAGGTGGCTGTGGCAGAAGTGGGTTTTGACCCATTTTTGGCCAATGAAAATGTGCCACGTGGGCGGCTGGGTTGAAGAGAAGGCTGATGGGCTGCTTCAAATGATGGGCCTGCGAATGGCTACTGGAAGGAGTGGGCTGCTGGAGTCTTATGTGGGTCAAAGGCTGGGTCTGTGGTTGTTGGGCCTGCTGGGATCCTTGGGCGTGGATTGTATTAACGTTGGGAGCTTGATGTTGAAGGAAGTTGATGATGTCTTGGACACGTGGCGCAAGGAGGAGCAAGGATAACCTGGACACATGGCGCGAAAGGAGCACGACACCTAGCAGCTGGGGGAAGCATGAAGGAAGAGTTGGGCCTGGGCTTGGAGCTTCGGTTTGGGCTTATTTTCTTCAAAAATACCACAATTCCACTATATTTTCAATTCTAATTCTTTCCTTCTTGCTTTCTTTTTTCTTTGTTTCCAAGTGCCAAAATACACTTTAATTCCTACAAAATAATAATAAATTAAATCATAATCAAATATTTTCATTTATAAAATAAATCATATTAATTCCATGAAAATATTAATTAAAACTTAATTTATTTTGACTATTAAAATCAATAAATGTGTATTTTTCACCACTAATAAATGATTATGTGAGTTTTATTATAATATGACTTGATATGCATGTTTAAGTGTATTAAATATGCATGTGGACCCATTTCTGTTTAAAATTGCATTTTTGTAATTTAGCTCGTTTTGGGTATATTTGGCATATGTGATATATGTGTGTGTGAGACCACATTATTATGTGGATATATATATATATATTTGGGTTACTCGGCACGAGACGATCCTAGGGAGCAAGCTAGTGGGAAAGTCACAACGGGATCAATAATTAACTCGGAGTGAGTCAAGGGGTATATTAGGTATTTAGCATATTACCGAGATATTAGGTAATGGGAATGATTATTTGATGAGATATTGGGAGTTAGTGAGATCAGGAGGGAATTATGGGAATTTTGACTATTTTACCCTGGGGGCGTTTTTGAGGTTACTTAAGCTCGAAGTAACCTATCAGAAACATAAAAGAACATTTAGTACGTTATCTCTCTCCCGTTATCCCTTTTTGACGCCGTTAGTGTTGGGGTTTTATGCCCTAATTAAAACTCAAATTCTTTGTAATCTCATTTTATTATCAATTAAAGAATAGAAATCATTTTTTGACTTGGTCAATCACTTTGCTTACATGTTTTATTTTCATGATTATTTGTTTAATATAAATTTCTATTAAATCCCGAGCATATAGCTAATCTTATTTATAGTGACGTAATCACAGTGGAATATAAATATGATTATATGTTCAAAATAAGTTAGTCCTAAGATTAGTCAGTGCACCGGATTTACACTGACTTACCAATCTACGATATGTTCTACTTACACATTACAGTGTTATGTTCTTTCCAGAACATTAACAAAGTAGATAAGATCGAATGTATTTGTTACATCGGACATGACCGATATTGACAGTTGATAAGATAAGTAAACATACCGTTATTATCTATTCTAGTCATATCATATAGTTGACCATATGTCAATTCAATCTCAATTCTGAGTGGTTAGTATTCTAACTGATTGTATTATTTGAGTCCTTTGACTTGTTCGTTACCAGCTTACCCTACGGACTAGCCCATACTTGCATCTTGGGAACTCAGTAGTATAATTGAGTGGGAGTGTTAATCATAGATATGAACATCTATAGCTTCTAATGAAGAAGTGAAATGATGGTTTCCTTTTAGTTTGGTTCAAGGTGTTAAATAACAGAGATCTCATTTCAGTAATTAAATTAGTTTACTGAAATATCATTTACAAGGAAATAAGTGTTTAAAGGATAAAATACAATGAGGGGTAAAACGATATTTTAGTCCTATCTCATTGTAGACCGTCTATAGAGGATTGAGTGACAATTATGGTTGTAACAATGGATAATTAATAGCGTATCTTTATTTGTTATAGAGTGTTCTATGAATTCAAGAATGCAATTCCAAGTCTATATGGAGTCACGAGGAATTGATAAGTTAATAAATTTATTTGTTAGATTTATGATAACTTATTGGAGCTTGATTTCATAGGCCCATGGTCCCCATTGTACCTTGGATAAAATCATCTAGATAGTCTCAATTAATTGATTTAATCATCACTTAGAATTATCAAAGTTAACCAGGTCAATTTTGGATAGTTTCACAGAGTTGTGTAATTTTGAGAAGAAAAGAGAAATTATGGCAGATTTATTAATTAAGATAAATTGGTATCTAAATTAATAAATAAATTTAAATCAAGGTTCAAATTATAAATAATTAATTTGATAAAGGATTTAAATAATTATTTAATTAATTAAATCAATAGAAAATAATACTTAAATCAATAGAAAATAATACTGGCCTTGATTTTAAGTCCAATGGGCTTATAATCAAATGAGAAATTTCACGGGCCTATAGCCCATGATAATTTCGACCTAGGGCTTCAAAATGGCTATTATTTTATTGATTTTTTAATTAAATTAAATGACATAATTGAGTGTATAAAAGGAGTGCTTAGAGAGAAGTCAAAACAATAAGTTTGATAAGTCACAAGACATATTTTCTGATAATTTTAGATTCTCTCTAAACATAAGTCCTTTTCTAAACCTCTTTGTTATTTTCTCTTATTCTCTCTATATCTATCTCATGTGTTGAGAATTGCCCACACTAGTCTAGGTGGTTCTAAGGATACATTGGAAGATTGTGAGGAAAATAGAAGATCGTTCAGTTTCTTGATAATACTCTATGACAGAAAGGATACAAGAGTTAGAGAAACTGAAGGAATGACTCTTAATTCCGCTGCGTATATTGTAAGTATTATATTATTTGTTTCTCTTTGAATTCAATTTTAGAAACATGTTTTAGGCTATCTCGTATTAATTTGTTTAATATTAGATATACATGAAAATAAATAAAGATCATGTATAAGCTAATCCAACAGTTAGCATTTTCGAAGGAAACTCAAGTTTTAGGACTCGGATTCAAGCAAGATTAGAGTCATAACGATTCTAGGGAAGATTAGAAGCTTATTAGCCAGAGGAATTAACTGTGAAATGACATAATCGGAGGTAATTTAAGCTTTGAATTTCCAAGTTTCCGTTTCCTAAAGTTTCTTAAGTTTTGAATTTGGATTCTGTGTTTTGATGAGTTGTTTGAAGCCTGGGTTTTGATGGTTTTGGGTCATTGAGATGTTTGGGAACTTTGTTTTTGGGATTCAAGTATGTGTTGGATAGGTTTTTGGAAGATTTTAAATGAAGGTTTTGGCTAGGTTCGTGGTTGGGTCGCAGCCTTGTTCTTGGGAGCCGCGGGCCAGGCTTGATGAAGGAAGAGGCCTGCTGTTTGGGCATTTAGGGCCACGACGCAAGGTAGGCGCACCGCGGTGCGAGGCGTGAGTAAAGAGGGAGCTTGGTCTATGTTTGGAGGTGGGCCGCGGCTCAGGGATGGGGGCCACGACACTTAAGGGCAGTTTTGGCCATGTTGAGTTTGTATTCATGGAAACTTAAACCTAAGGGCTCGAGATCGATCCTACTACCCCATTTGGTAGGATTTGACACCCCGGAGGCTAGGAATCAGTCCGGTAGTCTTTATTTACTCGTTTTTTTATGGGATTCTATATTATGGTTGTGACTAGGTGTAACGACCCAAATCTACTAATAAGGCTTAAGGGCCTTGATTAGTGTGCCTACGTGTAATGACTATGTGTATTAGTATGCATGTAGGCCCTGATTAGGTTAGAAGGGCATATTCATAATTTTAGCCTGTTGAGGGCATAAATGTAAATAATTGTAATAAATTGTCGAGACCACATTATTATGTGGATATATTTGTAATCTGTGACTCGAGGCGATCTTAGTGAGCGGTTTAGCAAAAAAGTCACGGCGGGGATTTATACCCGGCTCGGGGCGAGCCTGGGGGTATTTTGGGGAATTTAGAGAATATATATTGGAGTTTATTTTGATATTGAGGAATATAGTTGGTCATTAGTTAGGTGTCGGGAAGTAATCGGTAAATATTAGAGACACTCGAGGAATTAGCGGGAATTGTGAATAAATGACCAGAATGCCCTTGGAAGGATTAAGGGCTTAAATTTAATGGGAGGGTATTATGGTCATTGGCTTACAAGGGATAAGAGTTAAGTCTACTTTATGCCTTAGTGGAAAGTCTAGAATCTGAAGGAAGCTGAAAGAAAAGAAGAAGAAAAAGAAAGAAGGAAAACATGAGTAATTTATTCTCCCTTTCGGTTTAAGTTTCTTCTGCACTTTTTGAAGGAATTTGGAGCTATAATTCAGGGAGAGTCTGGGCAGGAGCTTGAGGCTAGGGTCCTTGGTTTGGTTTGAGTAGTTAGCAAGAGTAGTCCATCCATTTGAGGTAAGGTTTAAGGTTGCTTTTCAGTTTCTGATTCTAATGTAAATATGGATTTTGAGCTGATTTTTGGTGGGAATTATAGGGAATTGAGGCTGAATATTTGAGGGGTGAAAGGTAAGGAAGAATGGAGGATAGCCTAAGGTTGAACTTCTATATTTAAGGTAAGAAGCTCTGATCTTGGTCACTTGAATTCTGTGGTTTCAGATGTTCTTCCTATTGAGTTTTTGGGCTCTAGGTTCAGCTATGGTGATTTCCTTGATTTGGGGTGCATGTGATTGAGTTTTGTGGGGTTGGGACTTATGGGATGAGTTGAGGATGTTGGGAGGCTTGTTTTTGAAGTTTGGTTGAGGTTTGATTGAGTTTTGGAAAGGTTTGGCTCGAGGAAATTCGAAGAGGAGAAAATTGGGTAGTGTCTGGTTGTGACTAGCGCTGTAGCGCTAGCCTTAGGGCGCTACAACGCTAGGCTTGGGCGTCTGGGAGCTTGAAGGCTCTGTTTGTAGCGCTGTAGTGCCCACCTTAGGGCGCTGTAGCGCTACCCTATTCCCAGAAAGAGGATTTTGGGTTATTTCTAAGGGTTTTTGCCTGGGGGGCTCGGGGTATGATTCCACCACCCCGTTTGGTGGAATTAGGGCTTCCCGAGGGCTCGGGATTGGTCCCAAGGCTAGGTTTTGGATTTGAGGTTTGGTGATGATTCTGATCTATGGTTGTGACTAGGTGTACGCTAGGGCTTAGACGGGATCGTGCTTGAGGATCAAATTATACAAAGCTAGTGAAAAATAAATGTAAGAAAACTGCACCCGGTTATGTGTTTGTGATGGGACTAAGAGCTCCCTATATCTGTATAATGTCATAGATGGTATTGTGCCATGGGACATGTGATAAACGGCCTAAGGGTCACGTAAATAATACTTGCGCATAGGGCGCGACTCGGCCACTGGTAGCTGAGGACAGCTTAATATTCACTGAGCTCGGTTTAAGCAGGCTGGAGTCAGTGGGATAAATAGAGGGTGCGGCCTAAGGGCGTTAAACCTAGTTATCATATCTGAATTGATTAATGATATTAGATGATGTACTTGGTATGCTGAATACTTGAACAACATGAATGTCTGAACTGTTGAGTATATGTTTATACTGTATGAGTTATCTGGTTGTTTGCTTAATGATTATGCTTAACTATTGTGTTTTCTTGCTGGGCCTTGGCTCACGGGTGCTACATTGTGCAGGTAAAGGCAAGGGCAAGTTGGATCAATCCTGAGATGGAGAGCTGCGGGGCTGAATGTACATAATCAGCTGATCGGTCGCCACAGCCGAGGAGTGGATCGGGACGAGAAAAGCTTAATTTTCTGTTTTGCCTTAGAGTGGCTAACAACTGTATTTTAATCCTAATTTTTTTGTAAACAACCTTTTAACTTTACTACTTTGGGGATCCCATGTAAGGAAAATGTTTGTTTATAAGAAATGAAGCTTTTGAGGCCAAAATCTTTTAACCCTAGTTCAACTGTAGTTTTAGTGACACATTTCAAATTAAATGACTTGATTAGCAAGTCTTGCACCTTTGTAAACACACAATGTAACGATCTTGGCTATCCAGGGCGTTACACTAAGTTATTGCTAGGGGTTTGGAATCAGGATCGTGCTCAAGGGTCGTTTATTGGTAACATGTGCTTGGACCAAATGTAAGAAAATTGCACCAGTATGTGATGCATGTGATTATGGCATGATATGAATGTTGAATATTGAATTGATTAGAGCTTGAGTCTCTATAAATGTGCATGATTATGATTATGCTTGTGACTATCGATTAAGCATGTTGAATGCCTTATATTTGGATATTTGACATATGATATATGCATGTTTGCATTACCTCATTGAGGACGCACTGACTTATCAGTTAGAAACAACAATAGTGCTGAGTATTGGTCATAAAGCACCGACTTATCAGTCATGAGTAGCAATAGTGCTGAGTACTGGTCGAAGAGCATTGACTTATCAGTCAAGAGCGACACTAGTGCTTAGTGTTGGTCATAAAGCTTTCACTTATCAATCATGAGTGGCAATAGTCTTGAGTGCTGGTCGAAGAGCATTGACTTATTAGTCAAGAGAGGCAATAACGCTGTGCACTGGTCATATTGGTTAGGCTAACCAGAAGCGCCAGGTACGCTTATACAGAGGATATGGCTAAGAGACCTGAGGTGACTTAATAGTCACATATCCTAGCATTGGCTTATTAATCAAGAACGACCTTAGCACGTTGAGTGTTGGTCAGCACCAGGTACGCTTATACAGAGGATATGACTATGAGACCTAAGGCAACTTAATAGTCACATATCCTAGCATTGACTTATTAGTCAAGATCAACAATAGCGCTGAGCGCTGGTCGAAAGACACTAACTTATTAGTCAAGGATGGCATTAGCATGGTGAGTGTGGTTGAAAGGCACTAACTTATTAGTCAAGGATGGCAATAACACACTGAATGTTGGTTGTAAGGCTCTGACTTATTAGTCAAGCAGGGTAATAACGCACTAAGTGGTGGTCCATATGAACTAGCCTAACCTGAAGCGCATCATACGCTTGACCGATTTATTGGTCGAAGACAACCTAGTGCTGAGTACGCTAGATCATCTCGGAAGCTGGTTATACAGAGGACAGGGCACAGGGTGCCATGGTGACTTATTAGTCCCATATCCTATGGCGTCGAGCCGAAATGACTTCATAATCATTTATTTATACTTGCCTGCATGCATGAATAAGGTTATTACTACTAGGCATGCTTATTATGATTTGGTGACATGTTATTAACTGCTTATGAGCATATTTAAGTTTTCTTGCTGAGTCTCGGCTCACGGGTGCTATGTGGTGCAGGTAAAGGTAAAAGAAAGTTGGACCATCCTTGAGTTGGAGAGCTTAGGTGATGATGTGTACATATGCAGCCGCTCGACCACCATGGCTGGGGGTTTAAAGAGGAACAAGGGTTAAACCCTATTTTGCCGCTTAGGTTGGCTGGTTGTAAATCTTTTATTGCAATTAAAAGTTTATATGTATTTTGGGATCCCATGTATACAGTAAACGTTTGTATCCTTGACCAAATTTTTTAACCATAAACCGTTTATCACATTTAGCTACATGATTATGGCCAAATGACTCGTTTAGTGAGTTTAGAACTATTTAAAATACACAGTGTAATGGTCCCTGTGTAGTAGGGCGTTACAGAAGCATACACGGGAAAGTATGGATAAATATCTGTGGACGCTCAATATTCCACGCCCATAAAAGAACCAAGTCGTGTGTTAAGATCCCTTAAAGGCCTACATACATGCTTGAGCCACGAGACGCGAGAACCATCACCCCGATCTCGCTTGGCCATGCCCCAGATGCACGTCGACGATCTTGCTCGGCCACGCCCAAGGGCACGCGGCCCACCTCGCGCGCGCACCTCCGACCTCGCTCGGCCATGCCCCAGGTGCACGTCGACGGCCTCGCTTGGCCACGCCCAAGGCACACAGCCCGCCTCGCGCGGCCACGTCTGAAGCACCAGGTGGCCTCGCGCCCCAACAGGCCCTCGGCCTCGCGTAGCCATGTCTGAAGCACCTGATGGCCTCGCGCCCCAGCAGGCCCTCGGCCTCGCGCAGCCAGGTCCGAAGCACCAAGTGGCCTCGCGTCCCAGCAGGCCCTCGGCCTCGCGCAGCCATGTTCGAAGCATCTGATGGCCTCGTGCTCCAGCAGGCCCTTGGCCTCGCGCAGCCAGGTCCGAAGCACCGGGTGGCCTCGTATCCCAGCAGGCCCTCGGCCTCGCGCAGCCATGTCCGAAGCACCAGGTGGCCTCGCGCCCCAGCAGGCCCTCAGCCTCGCACAGCCATGTTCGAAGCACCAGGTGGCCTTGCGCCCCAGCAGGCCCTCGGCCTCGCGCAGCCAGGTCCGAAGCACCAGGTGGCCTCGCATCCCAGCAGGCCCTCGGCCTCGCGCAGCCATGTCCGAAGCACCAGGTGGCCTTGCGAATGGGGGTACGCGTCAAAGGAGCCTCGCCTCATGCCACCACCTTTACGCACGCCAAGTGTCCCGTTCCCTATACCTTGGGACCCCAATGCTTAGGGGCTCGGGTATGAGATGAATGGAACGTACTTGTACGATCTCATACTGGGTACGACCATTAAGACCTTGTACATCGAAGTACGGACACCCGTACTAATGGGGTAATGAGAGTGCTAGAATAAGAGTTGTGGCCCGTACGTCTACCACCAGGAGTCAGAGTCGACACCACTACCACCTGCGCCACTATGTCTGTCCCCACTCCACTGACATGAGTACAGACAAGTAGTGGAGACATCCTCCTGATGCCTGCCCCTGTGCCGGATGCACGGCCACAACCTCTGAAACCACTCTCCTGACAGAGTACTTGTATACCACTTGGTCCCCAGGACCACCATGTACCCAGGGCCATTAGAGCCTACTATAAAATGAACTCTAACTCCACCAGAGAGGGGGTTTGGAAAATTTACTGTAGCAAGTGCTTGAGAGTGAATGAAAGATTGATTTCTCCATTGTTGTTCTGTCATTGTTCTTGAGTTATTACTTAAATTTCTACAGCTTGTTTAGTGATTATATTTACTTGATTGTTTTTTCCAACACAACTTAGTTGACGAGTTCTGACCGTCAACAACATCATTTTATTAATATATGTCCTTTATAGGGCAAGGGAGTACACAGCTTAAGACCCTATCTGCTGGTGGCCATGGTGCTTTCCTACGTCACCAGGTCACCTCCCCCCGAGGAGCATTCTAGGGATATAAGGTTTTCCTAGGAACATATATGATTTATGTCTGGGAGACATATGCATAATTACAATATCACCACTACCCTACCCCATGAGGTTGCTTGGTGCAAGACTTGACTAATGATCAAGCACTAAGGCATGCTCACTTACAAAATGGCCCCATGTGGGTGTGCCAAAGGGGAAGAACGCCACACTTTCCCCCACTTAATTCTTCGGCGTCCTCGACGAAGTAGCTTGTAGATCTTCAATATTTTGCATGAGCTACTTCAAGTATTCCGCCCTCTCCTAGCTTATCTCGTAGTCTGCGATCCCCTTCCATTTTGCTAGATACTCTTTGTTCTTTTTACAGTCAGTGGTGACTATTCTCTCCACCAGGATTTCTTCAGGTTGATGCTTGCTACTTGGCTGAATGATGACTCCTCCTCTGGTTGGCTGGTTACGTGCTGGATTGGCTGGATCTTCATGATACGGTTTCAAGTTGCTTGTAGTGTCCCAAATTTGCTAATAAGGCTTAGGGCCTTTATTAGCCGGCCAGGAGGGCAATAATTGATTTAATTATGTTAATATATGAATTTGATGATTATGTGATTAGAAATGCATGTTTAGGTGAATTAATTATGCATGTGAGCCCCACTTGGCTATTAGGGGCATATTTGTAATTTTAGTCAGTTGAGGGCATAAATGTGACATATGTGCTAATTGTGATTGAAACCACGAGTGAGTGGTGATATATTTGTGACGTACAATCCGAGACGGTCTTCGGGAGCAGTTTATCTAGAAAGTCACAACGGGGTCGAATACCCGGCTCGGGAGGAACCTAAGGGTATTTTTGGTAATGTAAAGTGTGTTCGGGTTTATCGAGTATCGGGTAGTGGTTTAGTAATGATTTGGACATGTTCGGATTAAACGAGGATTTATGGGAACACTCGAGGAATTAGAGGGATTTGGCAAATGACGAAATTGCCCTTGATGATACTTGAGGACTTAGATAGACTTAAGGGGCATTTTTTTGACTTTTGACTAAAGGATATACATAGTTCAGGGAGTTGAGACTCTAGAAGGACTTATAGGAAACAGAAGGAAAAGAAAAGAAAGAACCACAAGAACCCACAACTCTTTCTCTCATTTGGTTCACTTTCCCTCTCATTGAGGCTTGGAGAGTTTTGAAGGGAATTAACCAAAGATTCAAGGATTCAAGGTTGGAACTTGGGAGGCTGGAAGCTTGGAACTCAGAGATTCAGTTCAGAGATTTAATTAAGTGCACAAGTAAGCCCTTAACTTGATTTGATTAAGTGCAGAGGTAAGCCCTTAACTTGATCATCAAGTTGAATTCTGCTAGTTTTTATTAAAACCTTAGGCTTGAATGAAAGTTGAATTCTGGTTTTATTTTCAGTATATGGGGTTATTTATGGATTTATTGTAATGTTTATGCTATATGGATAAGAATTCTGGGCTTAATTCTGAGGTTGGCTGAAGTTTGGGGTGTGAATTATGGGTTTAGGATCGAGGGAAAACTTGAGAAATTGGCTGGTTTCTGGGACCCACGCTGCAATCCGTATGTGCGTGAAGGCCTGGGGAGGCCTCTATTCTTCAGGCGCATCGCGACCTTGGGGGTGCTGGTCACGACGCATGTCCTCCATAGGGAGGGCCTAGCTCTCAGACCATGTAGTGGGTCGCGACTCTAAAGGGCATGTCGCAGCCCTAATTGAAAAATAAGGGAGAATAGGACTTTAAGGCTCGGGACGAATTTTACTACTCGCATTGGTAGAATCCAAGGTCCCGGAGGCTAGATTTACATTCCAAAGTTATTTATTGGTTTAAAATTTGATGGATGGTTATTTAAAATTCGTTGTGACTAGGCTTTTGTCAAGGCTCGAGATAGAGGGTTGTGCTCGTGATCGCGGTGCTCAAATAACTCGGTACACAGGTAAGGAAATTGTTGTACCCATAGAGCAGGGCATGGACCCATTATCTGTATTGCAGAGCACGACCCTAATACTTGTGATTAACATGTGCTTAAATTTATCTGTGATTATTATGCCATGTGACCCATGTTTGTGATTGAACGACAAGGGTTGGGAATGGCGAAGGCCGGGATCGGCGTTGAGCACGTTGAGTGTAAGTCGTTAGGGTGAGACCCTCCCAGGATGTTAGATTCATCCTCTCGTTGAATACTACAAACCCAGGGTCTGGTAAAGCGCCTGGGACGACGTTGACTGTTATATGTTTAACTTGCTGGCTGTCTTGTTGTATATTGTTGACTGTTGTGCATATGTTATATGTTACATGTGAGTTTTTTTTTTTTGCTGGGCTTCGACTCATTGGTGCACTATGGTGCAGGTAAGGGCAAAGGAAAGGTCAACCAACCATGAGTACAGAGAGCGTGGAGCGACTGGTATATGTTCGACCTACTTGGCTACCACGACCAGGGTTATTTTGGAGAAATATAATGTATTGGTAGATTTATCGCCTAAGTCGACCTTAAATGTATTTTGAGATGTAAAGTATTTTCTAAACAGTATTTTGAGATCCCAAATGTATAACTCTTTACGTTTTCAATGGATGACCACCTTTTTATATTAAATGCCATTAAATGACTTTTATTATAGTTTAGCTACACTTTTAACCTAAAACCTTGATTAGCGAGCTAATGGCACGTTTTTAACTCACTTAGTAATGACTATAAGGAAGTAGGGCATTACATTGCTAATGTGAAGGACCCTCGTACTTGCGAACGAGTCTGATGGCTTTGTCCCATTGGAATCTCAACTGTTCGGGCCTTAGCTTGATCAACACCAAGTCACCTATTTTGAACTCCAGTGGTCTGCACTTATGATCTGCCTACTCCTTCATTCTCTTTGATGATTTCTCTAAATAAGCTTGGGTAATCTCTGTAGTCTTCTTTCAGTCTTTTGTGACGTGAAAGACTCGCAGATTTCCACCGTAGTATTTGTCCACTGTGTGGGGAAATAGTGGCTGCTGTCCATTAAAAACTTCAAAAGGTCTCTTATTTGATGAAGAACTCTTCTGAGAGTTGAAGCAAAATTGATCTACATTGAGTAGTTGCGGCCAGTTCTTCTTGTTGGCTTTGATAAAGTGGCGCAAGTACTCCTCCAACATCCTTTTGAATCTTTCCATCTGCCCATCTGTCTATGGATGGTAGCTCAAGGAGATGCTCAACTGTGACCCCAAGAGGCTGAATAGTTCAGACTAGATAGTCCCTGTTAATCTCCCATCTTGGTCACTAACAATGTTCTGGGGCACTCCCTAATATTTGACAATGTGCTTGAAAAATTATCGTGCTGTCTCTTTTGTCGAATAGTATTCAACATTGGGATGAGTGTTGCAAATTTCGAGAATCTATCCACTACCACCAAGATCGCACTAAAATCCCCTGTCTTTGATAGGCTGGTTATAAAGTCAAGCGACACACTCTCCCATGGTCGGCTTGGGACTAGCAACGACTTCAACAACCCTGGTGTCTTGCTGGTAGACGAGACAGGTCATGGTGTACTCCACTACATCATCTCGCATATGTGGCCAGTAGTATCCCTACTTCAAAAGGGCATATGTTATCTGCCACCCTGGATGACCCACCCACAAAGTGTCATGACATTCACTAAGCAATGTCTTCCGCAAATCTCTGGCTTTTGGAACATACAAGCGGCCACCTTTGGCCCACAAAAGATCATTCTCCACCCAAAATTGGTGAGTCTTGCCTTCTTTCACGAGCTTCAGGATGGTTCTGACAATCGGGTCCTTCTCCAGATTTTCTTTGATGTGCTCCTTGATGGGAGTATTCACCACGCTAGCCAAAAAACTAGCCAAGATCTTTAGAGTCGCCAATTCTGCTTTGCGACTCAAGGCATCACCTGCTTAGTTTAAGCGTCTTGTCTTATGCTCAAAACAAAAGTTGAATTCTGTCACGAACTCTTGCCAACGTGCCTACTTAGGGGTCAGTTTTGGCTGGGTAAGGAAATGACTAACCGCTATGTTGTCCATCTTCACCACAAACTTTAAACCCAACAAATAATGTCTCCACACCCACAAGCAATGGATAATTATGAGGAGCTCCTTCCCATGGGCAGTATATCGCCTCTCAGCTTCAGAAATCTTGCGGGTCTCATAAGCTACTGGGTGATCCTCTGTACCAGCACCCCTCCCAAAGCATAATCTAACACATACATCTGTACTTGGAAGGGCTTGCTAACATCTGGCAGGGCAAGAATAAGATCCTTCATCATGGCTTCTTCCCAACTTCTGAATGCTTCAGCACACATATCAGTCCACGCCCAAGTCACACCCGTCTTCAACAGCTCGGTCAAGGGTGTCGCCCTTCTTGAGTAGTCATCCACAAATCGTCAATAGTAATTGGCTAGGCTAAGAAAAGAGCGTAGTTCCTTCACATTTGTGGGGGGTTTCACTCTTGGATTGCCCTCACCATCTCTAGGTCCATACGAATTCTGTAACGTCCCAAAAATGCTAATAGGGTTTAGTGCCTTGATTAGTGTGTCGGGAGGGCATAATTGGATAATGTGTGATTTATTGATTAAATGTGTGACTACGTGACATGCATGGTTTATATGATAATATGAATATATTTATATGCATGTTTTTTAGTATTAAATATGTATGTGAGCCCGTTTTTGGTTTTAAGGGCATATTTGTAATTTGGGACTGTTAAGGGCATAAATTTTATTATATGTGTTAAATGATTGAGACCACATTATTATGTGGATATATTTGCAATTTTCGGCTCGAGTCGATCCTAGTGAACAGATTAGCGGAATAGTCACAGCGGGGGTTTAATACCCAATTCGGGGTGAGCCTAGAGGTATTATGGGTAGTTTAATGTATATTTTGGATTTATTGAGTAATGAGTAAGTGTTTGGTGATTAGCTGGGCATGTCGAGATTAATTGGGAATTTGTAGGACGATTCGAGGAATTAGCGGGAAATGGGGCAAATGACCATTTTTCCCCTAAGGGTAACAAAGGGGTCGGGTTACTACCAGGGGGATAGGCTTGAAAGACTATAGAGAGTGATCAGAACTTAGTAGAACATATCAGAACTTCTCAAACTCTCTCTCCCCCTCTCTTATGCTTTGAGGTTGAAGGAATTCTTGAAGGGAGAAGCTTGGTTTTAAGCTCGAAAGTCTGTGAATATCAAGCTAGGGTCAGTCAAGGAATTGCAGTGGATTGAGGCTATAAACTGAGGTAAGAATTCTGTCTTGATTCTTCTAGGAATTTAGATTGTTAGGATTAGTTTTTACTGGGTTTTGAGTGTTGATTGATTGTTGATTTGAGGTGGTAGTTTCAGTAGGTTTTTGGGTGATTTATTATGCCTAAGCTATGTGGTTAAGAGTCCTAGACTCGGTTCTGGGTTTGGTTGAAGGTTGAAAGGGATTTTTGTTGAGTTGAGTTGAAGGAAAAATGTAGAAAACTTAGGAATTTCTGGGATCATGGGGGTGCACCGCGACCCAGTTCATGGGCATCGCGGCCCGCGTGCCCCAGAAAGCCCTAGGAGGGTTGCTGACTTGTGGGCGCGTCGCGGCCCTAAAGGGCAAGTCGCGACCCGTCTCCCCCATAGAACAAGAGGATGGGGCCTTTGCGCCGCGACCCTTAGGGCCAGATCGCGACCCGTCTAGGCAGCCATAGCCAAGATTGGTTTTTAGGCTCAAGGAGGCTTGGGGACTTAAACCTAAGCGCTCGGGATGAATTTTACTATCCAGTTTAGTATAATTTGAGGCCCCGGAGGCTAGTATTTGTGTCCAAAGTAGTTATTTGGATTGGATCTGGGGCTGATGTTGAGCGTACTGAACGCAGCTTGGCATAAGCAAGCCGAGATCAGCTAAATAACCAGAGGGCTCGGCCTAAGGGCGCCGACCCTTATTTAACTATATTAAGGTTGAATTATATGTTTGGATTGAACTATTATCCTTGCCTAGTTTAGCACTTTTTGTAGCGTCCCAAATTTGCTAATAAGGCTTAGGGCCTTGATTAGCGTGCCTGGAGAGCAATAAGTGATTTAATATGTTAATATGTGAATTTGATGAATATGTGATTAGAAATGCATGTTTAGGTGAATTAAATATGCATGTGGGCCCCATTTGGTTATTAGGGACATGTTTGTAATTTTAGCCCGTTAAGGGCATAAATGTGATTATTATGATATATTTGTGATATATCTATGTTACACGATTCGAGACAATCCTAAGGAACAGATTAGCTAGAAAGTCACAACATGGTCGAATACCCAAGTCGGGGAGAGTCGAGGGGTATTTCAGGTATTAGACGTTTTATTGGGTTATCGGGTTATGAAAAATAAATATTTGGAGATATATTTGAAGTTAGAATGTTTAGGAGAGAATATCGTGGAAATTTACTAATTTGCACTCGGGGACGTTTTTGGTACCCCAAGCCTTTTAGGTAACCTTAGAGACTTAAGTTAACAAGAAACAAAACCAAGGAAGCCTTCAGAAACTAAGGAACCGACCATTTTCTCTCTCTCTCTCTCTCTTGAAGTTTTTTCTCTTTGGAAGCTTGGAGACTTTGATCTATAGGAGGATTTTGGCTTGGAATTGAAGTTGGCTGTGATTGAGGATTAGCTCAGGGCCAAGTTATCAGATTGAGGTAAGGATTCTAGCACTTAATTAATAGAGTTATGTTGAGTTTCCTGCTGGTATTTCAGAGTTATGCATGTGAGCTAGATGAAGAATCATTCTTGAGTTTTAAATGAGGTTTGGGGTTAATTCTTGTTAGGTTTTGTTGCTGAGACTGTAGTAGAACTTCTGTGATGATTATCTTGAATTGTTGGGTTGATTTTGGGGTAAATTGGCTTGGTTTTGTGGAGAAAAAATGGAGGATTTTCTGGATTCGAAGGGTCAGGTCGAGACATTGTTCTTGCTGAGCCGCGACCCTCTAGAACACTTGGGAGGCCAGGAAGAAGGGCGGGTCATGGCACAACCTAGCTTGGGCCACGACGCGCATGCCCTGTTTTGGGGTTGGGGGTTTCTGGTTGAGGCGGGCCGCGACATGGGTTCATGGGATAGAGACACTTAGTGTGTTTATGGACTCCAAGGAGGTTTTAGGCTCGGGAATCCAAAAGTTAAGGCTTGGGATGGATTTTATCATTCGGATTGATATAATTCAAGGTCCCGGAGACTAGAATTATGACCTAAAGCTATTTAATGGATTTGAACTTGATGGATGGATGTTGTTGATACGTTGTGACTAGGTTTTCAGCAAGGCTCGGAATAGGGGACTGTGCTCGGGACATCGGTGCTTGGAAAGCTCGGGACACAGGTAAGAAAACTGTTGTACCCATAGAGCAGGGCAAGGCCCTATAGTTTATGTTGCAGGGAACGACCCTATATGATTGTGTTGCAGGGCGTAGCCCCATTGATTATGTTCATACGTGTTTAAGTATTTGTTTAATTATGCTATGTGTGCATATATGTAAAAGAACGGCAAGAGTCGGGAACGACGAAGGTCGAGAATGGCAAGGCCGGGTACAGCAAGGGGCCGGGAGCAGCGTTAAGCACGCGGAGTGCGAGTTTCCAGGGTGAGACCTCTAAAGGATACCTGGGATATCCTCACGGTGTAGACCACGAACCCAGGGCCTGGTAAAGCGCCTGGAACGGCATGGCCGTTTGTATTTAGCCTGTTGGCAGTTTTGTTACGTGTTAAATGATGGTTATGCATATGTTATTTGCTTGTGTGTGGTTTTCTTGCTGGGCTTCAGCTCACGGGTGCTCTATGGTGCAGGTAAGGGCAAGGGAAAATTCGATCAACCATGAGCACGGAGAGCATGAAGAGACGCATACATGTTTGGCTGGCTTGGTTGCCACGGCTAGGGGCATTTTTGGGAGATGTCTGTATTAAACCTAATTTTGTCGTTTAGTCGACTTTAATTATATTTTTGAGTTGTATATATTTCTAAACAGTACTTTGGGATCCCAAATGTATATCGTTTTATAATTTTTCAATGGATATTTTTTTCAAATTGTATGACTTTTATTGCAGTTTAGCTACACTTTTTACCTAAAACCTCGATTAGCGAGTTAATTGCACATTTTATACTCACTTAGTTATGACTCTAAGGAAGTAGGGAGTTACACTTGTATTTTGCTGTTGATAGAACTGATTGATCTAAAATTCACTATGTGCATTCTGTTGTTATCTATGCTTGTTGAATTTGGTTTTCTTGCTGAGCCTTGGCTGACAAGTGCTACGTGGTGCAAGTAAAGGCAAGGGAAAGCTGGACTAACCATGAGTTGGAGAGCTTTGGGGGTGGAGTGTACATCAGCAGCTGCTCGACCACCACGACTGAGGGAATTAACAGGACTAGAGCTCAAACTTGTATTTTGCCACTTATGCTGGCTACTGTTGTATTAACTTTTGATGGTTGTATCCGCCATGTGAACATTAATTTTGGGATCCTGTGTAGCAAACTCTTATTTTAATGAAAATCAACCATTTTACGATCAAAATATTTTAACCCTAATCTACCAGTTGACTTTAGAAACACTTTTATGTTCAAACGACTTGATTAGCAAGTCTTGCACTATTTTAAACATACAGTACAACGGTATTGGTTACCTAGGGCATTACAAATTCAGTCACGCTCCACGATGTGGCCTAGGAACTTAATGCTATCTTGTGCAAATGAGCATTTCTTGCACTTCACATATAGCTGGTTCTCTCAACTTCTGAAACACTTGAGACAAGTGTTCTCAATGCTCCTCCATTGTGGCACTGTAAACCATGATATCATCCAAATACATTACAATGGAATTTTCTAGATACTTGTGGAATACTTGGTTCGTCAGTGTGTAGAAAGTGGTTGGTGCATTTGTCAACCCAAATGGCATAACTTGAAACTCGAATGTTCCATATCGAGTAGCGTAGGTTGTCTTTGGCTCATCCCCATATGTGATCCTCACTTGATAATAGCCTGATCTCAGGTACAACTTCGTGAAATACTTTGCTCCACTTAGCTGGTCGAACAAATCAGTGATCAAAGGGATGGGGTAGGTGTTGCAAACTGTCACCTTGTTGAGAGCTCTATAATCAATGTACAGTCTCAATCTCCCATCGTGTTTCTTATGGAATAGCACAGGTGCGCGGAACGACGCCTTTGACGGTCTGATGAAGCCTGCCTCCAATAACTCCTTCAGTTACTTTCTCAACTCTTCTAGCTCGGGGGTGCCATTCTCTAAGGTGCTTTAGTTGGGGGTTTCACTCCCGGCACCAGCTCTATCTGGTGATCAATCCCCCTTCTTGGTGGCAAGGCTTTCGAGAGTTTATCTAGCATCACGTCACCATACGTCTTCAAGACCCTTTTAATTTCAGGTGGAATAATCTCCTCCTTAGTTTCTTCGAACAAGGTATTGCTACATAAGTGGGCTTCTGTTTCTTCACGCCCTTCTTAAACTATAAGGTTGATAGAAGCTTCACACCAAGAGGTGGTGTCAATTTTGTAGGCACCATTGATGGTGTCTCCCCCATTATGAGCAAGCTCCCAGTAGCTCGAATCGGAATGGCTTATTTCTCGGTTAGGAATTCCATTCCTAAAACTACATCAAAGTCATCCATACGGACAACACTAAGTCAGTCTACCCCTCCCACATGTCTATTTTAACTTTCACGCCCTTAGCCACTCCTTTTTATGCCAAGGCCTTTGAGTTGATAGCCTTCATGCGACCCACATCTTTCTCCAGCTTTAGTCCCAATCGTTTGGCTTCGAGCTCCGAGATGAAATTTTGTGTGGTGCTAGTATTGATCATCACGCTCTTGGAAGGCTTGTCGTTGTTGGTGGCGTCTATGAACATCAATCCCTTCCCCAGGGCCTTCTTCTCTTTTTTCGCCATGCTTTTTAAGAGTATTCAACAGGAAAACACCGCCCATGTGCACATACTCTTCGTCCTCCTCTTCTCCTTCAAGCTGCTCCTCTTGGCCAATGAGGGCCTTCAACTTGCCCCCATAAGGGAAAACTGTCGATTTATGTGGTCCCTTGCAGAGCCAACAAGTTAGTCACTTCTTCCCTACGATGATGTCTGTCCCATGGGAAGAATTGGACTCTGCTGCCCTCTTCTCTCCCCTCTCTTACTCTGCCATGACTTCCCAGACTTCTTACTCCCAGCACAACTTAAGCTGGTTGGAGGGTTAGTCCTCTTCGGCAGGCTGCTCTCCAGCGTGTAATCTGTCAAGCGTTCGGTAGCAGCTTGAGCGATGGCTAGGTTAGTCACACGCTACCTCTGAAGTTCTTACTTGGCCCACAGTTTTAGTCCTTCGAGGAAACAGAAGAGCCTGTCTACTTCAGACATGTCTTTAATATCAAGCATCAGTCCCAAAAACTTTTTCACGTATTCTCAGACTGTCCCGACTTGCTTAACCTCTCTCAACTGGCATCAAGCCATGTAGGCTAGGAGATTGCTTGTGTTAGACGTTCTAAGATTACGAATTGCAGAGGACAAATCCCTGACCCTCTCATCCAAGCCATCTAATTCCCCCATGCACTTCTTAAGCGTTTCGATCCTTTGAGTATTGTTGTAACGTCCCGAATTCGTTATTAAAGCTAAGAGCCTTGATTACTGTGCCTGGAGATCACAATTGGATTTATATGTGGAATTCATCAAATAAACGTGTGACTACGTGGCATAGGCCCGTTCTTGTTAATGATGGCATATTTGTAATTTTGACCCAATGAGGATATAAATGTGCTTATATGTGTTAAATGATTGAGACCACATTATTATGTGGATATATTTGCAGTATTCGGCTTGAGGCATTCCTAGTGAGCGGATTAGCGGAATAGTCACAACAGGGTTAAATACCCGGCTCGGTGTGAGCCTAGGGGTATTTAAGGAAACGTAGTGAGTATTTGGGATCTATCGGGCAACGGGTAGTTATTTGGTGATTACTTGGATATGTCGGGATTACATGGGAATCTATAGTGTTATTTGAGGATTAGCAGGAAATGGGACACAAAGACGGTTTTTCCCTTAAGGGGCTTTGATGAGAGAGTTATAAGGTAGGGTTATAGTGGTCATTTGGCTAGGGGATAGACTTAATACCTTGGAAGCCTTTAGAAACTAGAACAAGATAGAACACTTAGCTCAGCAAACACACTCACTCTCTCCCTCTCTCAAGTTCCCCTCTTCCTCCCTTGGTGTGCCTTGGAGACCTTTGAAGTTTGGAAGAAAAAGCTTGGATTTGGTGAGCTTGGAAAGGATATAGAGCTGGGGATTTAATCAAGGGCCAGCCAAGGGTCGTAATTTATTGTGGGGGGTAAGTAAATTCCTCTGTTCTTATTGAATTTAAAGCATGGTTTTGGTCTTCTTGAGTTTTGAACTCAAAGATTGGATTTTAGGCTTTGGTAATGTTTTGGCTTGACTTTCGAGGGTTCATATTTTGTTTATGATGTTTGGAAATGCTTGGGAGGTTCAATTCTGGCTTTAGTTTACTATTGGGGTGAATTTGGATGGGTTTAACTCGGGAGAAATGCAGGGGAAACGCTAAGAATTATGGGTTTTGGGGCTCCACTCGCAACCCTATTCTTCAAGCGCCGCGGCCCATGTACGTAGAAGGGCTTGGCAGTTCTCTAAAATTGCCCAAGCGCCACAGCGCAGGTTAAGGCGCGCCACGACCCGTGCCCCCTAAGAGAGAGCCTAAGAGCTCTCTGACTTGTAGCGCATCGCGACCCTAGGGGTTGGGTCGCGACTCAACTTAAAGAAAATAGCCCAAATAGGTTTTTAAGCTCGAGAACTCAAATCTAAAGGCTCGTGAAGGATTCTACTGCCCGGTTTAGTAGAATTCGAGGTCTCAGAGTTTAAAATTACACCTTGAAACTTCTGAATAGTCTAAGTGATTGATGATTACTGTTTTTTCTTGCGACTAGGTTATACCACTAGTGTTCAGGGATAAGGATCGTGCTCGGGACTACCATACGCTAGCTGCTCGGGACTCGAGGTAGAAAATTGCACCCGGGTTGTGAATGGGGCTTAGACCCCTATTAATGAATATATCATGATTGTAAATATATCTGTCTTTGAGCATATCTGGATAGGCATGCTTGTATATGCTAACCCTGATTGCTTATTGTGCAATGTATATTTGTGATTATATCTATTTTGAAGGTCAGCTTAAGGGTGCCGGGGGCCGATAGCAAGCGTGCGAAACACTGGTAGGCCTAAGTGTGCTGGGGTCAATTATAAGATCAGAGGACTCGGTCTAAGGGCGCCGAGCTTGAACATTATACAATAAACAAGAGTTTTGTTTGTAATTAACTAATTGTATTGAATGATGAGTTTGGTTTATGCATTTGATTGAGCTGAATGTTACTGTTAAGCTTGTTGCTTATGTCCTATTGTTGATTGAATTTATTGATTTAAGTTTACTGTTTATATACTACTGCTCAGTTGTGCATGTTGATTTAAGTTTTCTTGCTGAGCCTTGGCTCACGGGTGTTATGTGGTGTAGGTAAGGGAAAGGGAATGTCGGACTAGCCATGAATTGGAGAGCTTCAAGGGTGGTGTGTACATATGCAGCCTACTTGACCGCCACGGCCGACATAGCCTAGGAGTAACTAGGTGTTGACTGTGATTTTAGCCAACGATGTGAGAACGTCAAATACGACAAGCCTTCAAGAGAATATAAACGACCACAGACAGTTTTAATCAATGAAAATAAATAACACGAGATTTTTATAGTGGTTCAGCCCGATAGTCGGTAATAGCCTAATCCACTTAGAGATTTTATTACTGTATTCACACTCAAGATCAGATGAACCAGTGTCAACTGAGTTTCTTCAGTGCAAATATTCTAGAATACAAAAAAGGGGTTCACTCAAGAAAAACACACTTTCTCTCTCTAGACACAGATTTACTCTTAATTTTCCAAAAAGTTCTGTTACGATCCTCCCAACCCTCTATTTATAGGCCTGAGATCCTCAACTGATATCCCCTTTAGATAGGGATATTTTAGTATTCATCCTATATTTATATTACAAGAAATGTTTAAAATACATCTGCTTCCTCAATTTAAGTGAGGAGTGAGAGATTCCCGTGTGTTTAGACCAATTCTTGCCAAAGTCGTTTCGAGGATTTTGACGTAGTCTCTCATGCATGTTGATTACTTCTTCAAGCTTTCCGTGGACCAAAGGTGGTATATGCATGGCTCTCCTCGGACCAAAGGTCATGCAAGCTTGACTCTCCTCGGACCAAGGTGGTCTGAGCCAACTCCCTTGGCACCTCACCTCGGGTAGGTCTGAGGCAATTCTCTTGGCTTCTTTCCTAGGACAACTTTGAGGCAACCTCCTCCATGACATGTCCGATCGGACATGATGGCATTCTCCTCGGACCAAGGTGGTCCGAGGCATCCTTCTCATGCCTTCTCCTCGGACCAAGGTGGTCCGAGCCAACCTTCTCTCTTGCCTTTCACCTCGGACAAGTCCGAGGCATACCTTCTCCAATCAAGGTCCTTTTGGACCTTGTGGCCTTGTCCTCGGACCAAGGTGGTTCGAGCCACCCTACCTGACACTTCACCTTGGACAAGTCCGAGGCATCTCTCCCTTTGGCATCTTCAACCATGTCCGATCGGACATTATGTGGCCTTCCCTTGACTGAAATCTAAGTCCCAATCCTTGGCTTGCATGGGACTCCTCCTTAGCTACTTACCCTGGACACGTTCGAGCCAACACTTAGGAAACCTTTGGGATGCTTACCTCGGACACACCCGAGCCAAATCCTTGAGAGGCTCCCAAGCTAAGGTTCGATCAGACCTCCTGCCTTTATCCCTCGAGCCAAAATCCAAACCCCTCCTTCAAACTTCTTGCATTTGGATTTAAACCAATCAATTGGGTCTTCAAACTGGGGTCTGAGCCAAGCACTCCTTAGACCAAATATTCTCCTTGGGTGTATTTGACTTGACCATGCATCTCTTAAGCAATTCCACTTCTTAACTGATGTATTGGGCTACTGCTAAGCCAGATCATCCAACTAACTCATGCCATGTGTTAATTTTACTGCCAAATCATTCTTTTCAAATTTTTGGGATAACACTAGGGTTGAACCCTGTTTTTCCACTTAGAACGACTAATTTGTATTCCATTTGTCTATTATCAGTATATAATCGATTTTTGGGATTCTGTGTATATACTTAATGTTTTTAATGAAAAATAATCACTTTGTTGACCAAACTTTTTAATGCCTAACCTTGACTTAGTCTTTAATTACACATTTAAGTCCAAATGACTCATTTAGCAAGTTAAGCACTATTTTAAACACACAATGTAACGGTCTTTGCTAACCAGGGCGTTACAACTTGGTATCAGAGCGGTCTAAGTTTAAGGGTTCCTAAAGACTGGCTAGGCGTGTACACTCACCGCTAAAGATAAGCTCGACTCACAATTTGGTATCTAATAACATGACCATGTGTTTAATTGTTTAATTGATTAAATTGAACTTATGTGCATTATCTGCATGCTAGAATAGAGAACATGATGTATACGAATGTACTTTGTGGGAATAAGACTTGATAATTGATGCATGAACATTATAGATATGTATTTTGACATGCATATTGCGTGTATGGCTACCGTGTTGCTTGGCTTGCTCATGGAATGGTTCTAGATAGGAATATCAGGACTGATAGGTTAAGACATTGACTGCAGACAGATTCAGAAATTATGTATTCAAGGCAGTCAGCTGGACCTGGCCTGGATAGTATGAGGGTTGCAAATGATAGTTGGGGGTTGGAACCCTTCATTTGTCCCTAGAATTTGCAATAGATGTTTGATGGCATGCAAGCAAGACTGCAAGATCAGGAGGAGGAGATTAGGTGATTGAGACAGCAGGTTCCGTTAGGGAACACTGCTCTGTATGTTTTGACAACAATGGCACTAGTTTCGGTTCAACTTGAGGGTGGGAATAGATGGGAATTATTGTATGAAAGATTCCAGAAGTATTATCCTCTATCCGTTCAGAGCTAAACAGTGGATGGGCATGAGTAGTTCCATCCTTGACTATATGGGAGTGATAGGCAATGATAGAGTGGCTACTACCACGTATATGCTGCAGGAGAATGATCAAAATTGATGGGAAGTGGTACCTTAGACTTGGAATGTTGTCATGATGGGTTGGGAGGAATTCAGATAGTTGTTCGACGAAAGATACTACTGTGACACAGTTCAAATTGTGAGGACCAATGAGTTTATAAACTTGGTTCAGGATAGTAAGACAGTGACAAAGTACGTTTTGAAAGGGTGGCCAAATTCATTTTTAATTTGGCACCAACGGATGTGGCCTGGAAAGAGCGATTCATTCAACGATTGAATTTTGGGATGGCCCAGAGTGCTAGGATTGCTCCAGTACATGAGCTTGTTACGTACGCTTAGAGGATGCAGGAGATGAAACATGGAGTGAGAGTGTCATAGGGCTAGAAGCTCGGGCAATGGTATCCCCATTTGTGGGATCAAGTAGGGGCGGAGGCCCAGTAACCATAAAAGGAAGACCCCTGATAGTTCTACTACTCCTGGTCCTGACATGAGGGGTCATAGTATTCAGGGCGGCAATGAGGCCTGGAGAAGTTATCCAGTATACGCCAGGTTCAGGAGACGCCATCTGGGAGAACGTCGAGTGAAGGCATGATTTCTATATGGAATGATTAAGTACCTTAAGAAGGATTTCCAGAGATTAAAGGAGGGAGGGGCAAGAAGTATGGATTGATCGACTCCAGTTTGAGTGTCCGTCTCGATGGAGTCAGAGCCTGAGGCTGGTTCCTCAGAGACGACAAGTCAGCCTTCTAGTTCCCAATCTTTATATTGAACTAGTTGAGGTTGGTGCAACGTATTTCTCATTAGAGACATAGATATGTGGCACATGTTATATGGTTGTCATGCCATGGGACTAGAGATTTTAGTGTCTGCCTGGGGAAAATTGGTAATTCCCAAGAGACAGGTTAGAGTATTGTTGGTGGAAAGTTAGCAGCAATAATTGATTGAGCTGGTTATATGAGGATTTGGATGTGATCCTGAGTGTGGATTAGTTTGCCAAATAAGAGACAACCATAGACTGTAAGAAAAGATGGTGACTTCTGGTTTTAAAAGGAAAGGACCCGGTTGTGGTTATCAGATTCCTAGCTAGTGAGGAGGGTACCACTAGGGTTATATCAGTTAGGCCAGATGAAGACTGGATCAGCCAGTAAAGTTTTAGATGGGTTCACAAGGATTCGTTGGGATCGTGGTCGTGTCAAGGACTTGAGTATGCTATGGGATTAAGGCAAGGATAGAACCAGCATCTGAGACGTCATGAAGAATGACATTAGCTCAGCAGAAAGAATTAAAGGTTCAGTTGAAGAAGTATTTGGTTTGAGGGTTGATTAGAAGGAGCATCTCATTTTGGGACACGTCAACACCATTTGGCAAGAATGATGGATTCATTGCCGGGTTGCGAGGATAGGACAATGCTCTCAAGAATTGACCCTTGATTTGGTTATTACCAGCTGAGGATCGAGGAAAGAGACATTTCAAGAATTACTTCTTGTACCTAGTAGGATGTGATGGATTATTACTGAAGGCTCTTAAGCTAACCAATGCTTCAGTGGCCCAGGTAAGTTCGAAAAGTGTTAGGGTCATTTTAGGTTTGTTTTAGAGATCGTTTTAGGTTGTGTTTTTAGTTATTTAGGATTGTTTAGTGCAGATTTATGCTTGTTTTCTTCTTGTTTCAGGTTTTAATGGTCAATTGCATAATATGGAGTGAAATGAGAAGAAACATGTTAAATATGATTAATAAGATGGATTTCGTGTTGATTGTGGAGTTTCAAGACATTATGTGTGGAAAATACTACATTGAAGATGCTCAACACACGTCGTTTATGCTCTATAATGCAAGTCTGATACTTCAAGACGAATTTTGACCATGATTTATTCACTTTATGGAAACACTTCTAGAAATATAAGTTGTAGATATTTATCTTAGCTTTCCATAGCTTTTTGAATCATTCAATTCGGAGTTATATCGAAGTAGTTATGATCAAAATACAATGAGATGACGCTGCAGGCTGTTCGAACCGAGTTTTGTTCTATTCTGACTTTAGCGCTACAACGCTACAATGACAGCGCTACAGCGCTGGTGTCTCGATTTTTGACATATCTGGTCACTTTTTGGTGGGCAATTGAGTCTTTTCACGTTGGGGATTTAGTAGGGATTCTTGGGAAACATATATGCTACTGAGACAGGGGAAAAAGAGGAGGATAACGACGACTGGAGTAAGAATACCATCTTGGAGGATTGATTGCTGTGTTTTTCATCTTTTTCTTTAAATTTTCATGTTTGTAATTGAACTATCTTCTGGCTAGAATGAATATCATGGGCTAAATTCTTTTTTACGGCTTTTATGTGAATCTTTTGGAAACCCTTTTTATGATTTAATGCAAAATTGATGTTCTTCTTCATCTCTTTCAATTCCTTGCAATCTGTGTTATTTGTGCGATTATTGATTGATCACCTCTAATTGCTATTTCATGAATCAAATTGAAATCTGAAAAGTGAAATTTGATATGCTTTGATTGTTTGGATGCAAATTTAATTTAGAACGAAAGTATCTAGATTATTTGCCTATTTTTCTGAGTTGCGTGGTTAATGCCTTCTACATGATTCAGCTTACCATAGAAATATAGGAAGTTGTCATTTAGATTGAATTTCATAAATCTTGACCAGATTATGAATTGTTTTTGCAACTTATTCTTGAATAGGGAGAAGGGGATCTAAATTCTTGCATTAGGAAATAAAAGGGTGGAAAATAGAGGATCATAATTGTCCTAATTTCATTTTCTCTGTTATTTTCTGTTTAAATTTTCATTGTGCTTCATTAATATTTTTCTTTGTTTGAAATCTCTAAAATTGTTCAATCAAATAGAATTAAAAAGATTGGTTGATTGGTAATTGATAAATCAGTCCTTGAGGACGATACTTGGTTTTTACCATTTTATTACGAATTGCGACTGCGTGCACTTGCATAGCAAAAAACAGAGAGTATAGGAATGGTATGGGCAAGTCATATTCGGATTGATCGAGAAAGTTTTAGACTACTCCCAGTTAGCAGTAGAAGCGAATAACAACTTCACTGATAGTACCAAGTCTAAGAAAGCAGGGTTACAGGTAAGGCTCGAGAAAGGGTAAGTTCTGATTTCTCTAGAGGATATTCAAGGTCACGTTATGGGAAGAGATGGGATCATGTATGAGGTAATTAAGATAGAAACCGTAAGGAAATTGCTAAAGGAACACCTTAGGGGTGAGAAGCACAGTGAGACCAGTAAGAAACATTGGCTACTACTTGAAGCATCTTCGAGGATAACCATACCTTGAATGAAGTAACGTAAGAACCTAAAGTTTTTCTGAATGGATAGTTGTGTACTGGATTTTCAAAAGTTAGAATAAAGGTTGGTTAGCAGGCTATGGTATTAGAATATGTATATGATGGACACTGTTCTTGCTTAAATGTGGAATTATAGTGTGGTGCGTCAAGGACTAGGGTGCGCCCGTGTGTAGACTGAAAAGGTGATTGTTGTGCTTCACGGTAGATGAAGGGATAAGAACATAGATGTTCTAAGCTGGGCATTGAGTTGATAGTAGTGCCAGATAGCCACGATTAGGGTGAGGTGACAACACTTATGGGAAAGAAGTGCGTACACTAACATGAAAGTTAAAGCGTTTTGTCACCTATAGTGGGGTTGACCTTGAGATGAAGGCACTAGTGGGAACTAGTAAAGGACCCACATTGGAATCCTTATTACTTAGAGGAAACTAATGTGGAGGCTGACACCTTGAGTGGGAAAAGTCTGTGCCAGTTGTATGATTTGCAATGGACTATAGTAAAGTCAGATGAGTTGACAACTGGAATTGGAGTAGAATCTGTGATTGATAGTTGGCAGATATACCTCTATGGACAATGAAATTCCAAAATAAGATCTAGTAGGAATGGTTAAGAATCCTACTATTTTAGCATGGATAGGTTAAGATGTGAGGATCAGATGGGTGATCCGATGGATGTTGGAGTTAAGGTAGAGATTCTAGAAGAGTCTTATACCACCCCTTATGATTGTTGCATCCAAAAAGCTTGAATGGGTGTTAAGACCTAAAATTTGTATACTGGGAGGCAAACTGTCTAATCTTTGAGTAAGTAAGAGTTGATAATCGGAGGCCATAAAGGCTATTATGACTCTAGGGTATCCTGGAGTTAGTACGGAGGAATATAGTTATGGACCGTAAAGGTGGATTACCTTAGATTGCAGGTAAGATGAGTGGATACGAAATGTTGTGACTCAACATATTGGGTTAGCACACTTTGGTTCGTGTGAACGGGTATCACAAGAATGTGTATGTGTGAAGGGAGACCTTATGTCTTCGTGGGACACCGAAGTCGATTGTGTCAGATTGAGACCCTTTATGTAACGCCCTGGTTACCCCAGAGCAGTTATGGTGAACGGTGAACTGGAAATTTGACTCATTGCCAGAGTCCTTTGGTTAAAAACGTGCTCTGAGTGTTATTAACAAGTTAAGGTGAAAACCAGTAAAAAGGAAATGATATATTTTATTTGATATATAAAACTGTTCATGGGCCCACAAGAACATTTACAAGTTATTTACAACTCAAAAAGGTCATTACTGTTCCAAAAGTTCAAACCCCGCCAACCTAAGCAGCAAAAATAGGGTAAACCCCCTAGTTCCTCTGAGATTCCTTGGTCGTGGTGGTCAAGCGGCTGCATATGTACACATCACCACCTAAGCTCTCCACTCAAGGCTGGGTGAGCTTTTCTTTTCCTTTACCTGCACCACATAGCACCCATGAGCCAAAGCCCAGCAAGAAAACATGGCATTATATGTAAACATCATCAAATGATTATCATTATAATCACACAGAGCCCATAGTTTTCAAACAAATGAGTGAATATCACTTTGAGGTCCTGGTAAACCATGCTGAGTGACTGACAAACAGATCACTAATTCAAATGGAAGAGTGGCTGCTAGGTAAGCCACTAGCCTTCAACAGGTTCTGGTAAACCATACTGTGTGACTGACAAGCAGGTCACTAATTTCAAATGGAAGAGTGGCTGCTAGGTAAGCCACTAGCCTTCAAGCACTTATAATATGTTGGAAAAAGCTTATATTGGATCTTTATTTATTTTCATGTATATCTAATATTAAACAAATTAATACGAGATAGCCTAAAACATGTTTCTAAAATTGAATTCAAAGAGAAACAAATAATATAATACTTACAGTATACCCAGCAAAATTAAGAGTCCTTCCTTCAGTTTCTCTAACTCTTGTATCCTTTCTGTCGCAGAGTATTATCAAGAAACTGAACCGATCTTCTATTTTCTTCACGATCTTCCAATGTATCCTTAGAACCACCTAGACTAGTGTGAGAAATTCTCAACACATGAGATAGATATAGAGAGAAGAAGAGAAAATAACAAAGTGGCTTAGAAAAGGATTTGTGTTTAGAGAGAATATAAAACTATCAGAAAATCTGACTTGTGACTTATCTGTCGTCTCTCTAAGCACTCCTTTTATAGACTCAATTAGGTCATTTAATTTAATTAAAAAATCAATAAAATAATAGCCATTTTGAAGCCCTAGGTCGAAATTATCATGGGCTATAGGCCCGTGAAATTTCCCATTTGATTATAAGTCCATTGGACTTAAAATCAAGGCCTGTATTATTTTCTATTGATTTAATTAATTAAATAATTATTTAAATCCTTTATCAAATTAATTATTTATAATTTGAACATTGATTTAAATTTATTTATTAATTTAGATATAAATTTATCTTAATTAATAAATCTGCCATAATTTCTCTTTTCTTCTCAAAATTACACAACTCTGTGAAACTATCCAAAATTGACCTGGTCAACTTTGATAATTCTAATTGATAATTAAATCAATTAATTGAGACTATCTAGATGATTTTATCCAAGGTACAATGGGGACCATGGGCCTATGAAATCAAGCTCCAATAAGTTATCATAAATCTAACAAATAAATTTACTAACTTATTAATTCCTCGTGACTCCACTATAGACTCGGAATTGCACTCTTGAATTCATAGAACACTCTATAACAAATATAGATACGCTATTAATTATCCATTGTTACAACCATAATTGTCACTCAATCCTCTATAGACGGTCTACAATGAGACAGGACTAAAATACCGTTTTACCCCTCATTGTATTTTATCCTTAAAACACTTAGTTCCTTGTAAATGATATTTCAGTAAACTAATTTAATTACTGAAATGAGATCTCTATCATTTAACACCTTGAACCAAACTAAAAGGAAACCATCGTTTCACTTCTTCATCAGAAGCTATAGATGTTCATATCTATGATTAACACTCCCACTCAATTATACTACCGAGTTCCCAAGATGTAAGTATGGGCTAGTCCGTAGGGTAAGCTGGTAACGAACAAGTCAAAGAACTCAAATAATACAATCAGTTAGAATACTAACCACTCAGAATTGAGATTGAATTAACCTATGGTCAACTATATGATACGATTAGAATAGATAATAACGGTTTGTTTACTTATCTTATCAACTGTCAATATCGGTCATGTCCGATGTAACAAATACATCCGATCTTATCTACTTTGCTAATGTTCTGGAAAGAACATAACACTGTAATGTGTAAGTAGATCATATCGTAGATTGGCAAGTCAGTGTAAATTCGGTGCACTGACTAATCTTAGGACTAACTTATTTTTGAACATATAATCATATTTATATTCCACTGTGATTACGTCACTATAAATAAGATTAGCTATATGCTCGAGATTTAATAGAAGTTTATATTAAACAAATAATCATGAAAATAAAACATGTGAGCAAAGTGATTGACCAAGTTAAAAAATGATTTCTATTCTTTTATTGATAATAAAATGAGATTACAAAGAATTTGGGTTTTAATTAGGGCATAAAACCCCAACATAATATTCATCGAACTTGAGGTCGGTTCGGCATTAATGCTCTTTGAGTCATTCAATGCAGAAAGTCGATTAGATCTAATCTTTATTGGCTTGCGTTGAACACGCTAAGGCCGTCCTGACTAATGAGTCAGCGCAATGTGACCAGTGCCCAGTACCACTGCCGAACCTGACTAATGAGTCACAGCTTCACAGTTGATACTAGCATCTTTGCCAAATCTGACTAATGAGTCAGTACCATGCACAAGTGAGCAACATTTGCTAAGTATTCCACAATCAATTCATGTCCACATTTATACAACCAACATGCCTCATGAATAACCATGCATATCACATTTGGGGTGCAGTTTTCTTACCTCTGATTCGAGCTAGAATGAACAAAAGAACGACACTTGAGAACGGTTTAGCTTTTAGTCCTTTAACGGTTACCTAATCATAACACATTATAGGATACCATCAATAACATGAAAATCAAGGGTTCTCAAACCAAGATTTAGCCTCCGAGACATCAATCCTCACTAATCCGGCTAGTAGGAGTGATCCCGAGGCCTAAAACCATGATCCTGGGGTCAAAACATGCAAATGGGCTCAACCTTGCAGATGAGCCACGGCCCTGGCACCTTGTGCCACGGCCCCCAGAAATTCCAGAGGAAAGCGCCGCGGCGCCCAACCCAAGGGCCGCGGCGCCCAGCGCAAACAGAACCTCCTCCTTCAACCTCGAGCTAGGGCCGCGACCCCCAACCCTGGGCCATTCCCAAACGTGTTTTCAACTTCTCAAAACCTCCAAAATCATACTTAAACATAACACAATCATCAAAACAAGGTTCCCAAGCTTCCCAATGCACCAAAACCCTCAAAACCCAAGGTTCAAACTAATCAAAAACCCAACAATTCACAAAGTCCAATTCAAAGCTTAGAAACTCTAAAAACTCAAAACTTTAAACTTAGATTACCTTTGATTAGGTTGTTTTCTGTCAAATCCTTTAGTCAAGAAGCTTCTAATCTTTCCTAGGATCGCTATGCCTCGATCCTCGCTCGATTCCGACTCCTAGAACTCAAGATTTCTTCAAATACGTTTCGGGTGGCAAAAATGAACTAACGAAGGAGAACGAGAGGTTTTCTAATCGTACGTTCTATCTGACAGCTGCCTCAAGCTTAAGTAACCTCAAATAAAACCTAGTGCTCGGGGTCCCGAAAATACCCCCAGGGACATTATAGTCAAAACATCCAGAATTTCACCCTAATCTCAAATATTCCCAATTTATCATCAAATAAATATTCCTATTACCCCAAAATTGACCCCGTTATGAAAAAACCGCTAATCCACTAAATATGACCGTCTCATGCCGAATAGCTCAAATATATATCCATAATAATGGAATCTCATCCACAAATCACATCATGCACCCAAATACACAAATTTACCCTCAATGGGCCAAATTATCAAAACATCATAATATATCAAATGTGGATCCACATGCATGCATATATCATTATTTCATAATATAACTCACATAAACATGCATATATTCATTTAATGGCGTAATTAAACAATTACGGCCCTCCCGGCCTACTAAACCGCCACTAAACCACATCGGAGAATTCAGGGCATTACACTTTATTTCCCAAGTTTTGAAAAGGGTCGTAGAGGGAAATGAGTATAAGATTGGGATTTAGGATTATTGGTTACCTTCAAATAGATGGAAAACCTAAAGGAACGACTCAGAATATGAGAATTTTACCTCAGATGTGTAAGTTTTCGAGGCATTGAGGTAAATATGATCCCTTAATTGGATTGTCATGGTCATGAGTGTCGGTCAACGACTAGAGAGACTTTGAATAAGATATAGTGAGATAGGGAAAGAGAAGTACTCGTTCCGAGAAATGAGTTAAGGGACAAGAAGTATTCTTTTTCATAATTGGTTCGGAGGACCAATGAAGTGATTAAGTATTGTTAGGGCAGGGGAGTGTGTTTTATTGAAAGGGCATAAGAGTTCGCGAACTTAAATATAGGAACGTGGAGTTCCAAGACTAGAGACGCCATACTTCTCCGAGTATTGTGGACTAGAAAGGGTAAGATAGTTTGGGAAAGAAAGAGGAGTTTTGACTCTCGATTGGATAGACTTGTGAGATCCTAACTTGGATTAGGCCAGGGGCCTACAGATTAGCCTTACCCCAGCATGGGTAAAGGCTCATAAGATGTTACTGGTGCCAATGCTAAGGAAAGAGGGGTCGAGTACTGCCCTTGATTGGGTGAAGAAACCCTGGAATGTCAGTGGGATTTACTGTGTAAGGAAAGGATAGTGGAAATCCCAGATAGAAGAGATAAAGTCTTACAAAATAAGATTGCCACTCTAGTGAGGGTGTTACAAGGAATGGTAAGGTAAATAATAGACTTTGAAGTTATAGTTAGATTCACAGGATTAGTATCCTGAGATGTTTGAATAAATTTCAAGGACGAAATTTCAATAAGGAGGGGATAGATGTAATGTCCTAAATTCGTTATTAAAGCTAAGAGCCTTGATTACTGTGCCTGGAGGGCATACTTGGATTTATATGTGGAGTTAATTGAATAAATGTGTGAATATGTGGCATACAAGATTTATATGGTAATATGAATATATGTGCATGTTTATGTGTATTAAATATGCATGTGAGGTTCTTGTTAATAAGGGCATATTTGTAATTTTGACCCGCTGAGGGTATAAATGTGCTTATATGTGTTAAATGATTGAGACCGCATTATTATGTGAATATATTTGCAGTATTCGGTTCGAGGCGATCCTGGTGAGTGGATTAGCAGAATAGTCACAACCGGGTTAAATACCCGGCTCGGTGTGAGACTAGGGGTATTTAGGGAAACCTAGTGAGTATTCGGGATTTATCGGGTAACAGGTAGTTATTTGGTGATTACTTGGATATGTCGGGATTACTTGAGATTCTATTGTGTTATTTGAGGATTAGAAGGAAATGGAACACAAGGACAGTTTTTGCCCTTGAGGGGCTTTGATGGGAGAGTTGTAAGGCAGGGGTACATTGGTCATTTGGCTAGGGGATAGACTTAATACCTTGGAAGCCTATAGAAACTAGAACAAGACAAAACACTTAGCTCAGCAAACACACTCACTCTCTCCCTCTCTCACGTTCCCGTCTTCCTCCCTTGGTGTGCCTAGGAAACCTTTGAAGTTTGGAAGCAAAAGCTTGGATCTGGTGAGCATGGAAAGGATATAGAGCTAGGGATTAAATCAAAGGCCAACCTAGGGTTGTAATTTTCTATGGGGGTAAGTAAATTCCTCCGTTCTTATTGAATTTCAAGCTTGATTTTGGTCTTCCTTAGTTTTGAACTCAAGGGTTGGAGTTTAGGCTTTGGTAATGTTTTGGCATGACTTTTGAGGGTTCATATGCTGTTTATGATGTTTGTAAATGCTTGGGAGGTTCAATTCTGGCTTTACTTTACCGTTGGAATTTGGATGGGTTTAGCTCATAAGAAATGCAGGGGAAACGTTGGGAATTCTGGGGTTTGGGGCTCGAGTCATGGCCCTATTCTTCAAGCTTCGCAGCCTATGTGAGTAGAAGGGCTTGGCAATTCTCTGAAATTGCCCAGGTGCCACAACGCAGGTTAAGGCACGCCGCGACCTGTGTCCCCCAAGAGAGAGCCTAAGGGCTCTCTGATTTATAGCATGTCGCGACCCTAGGGGGTTGGGTCGCGGCTCAAATTAAAGAAAATAGCCAAAACAGGTTTTTAAGCTCAGGAACTCAAATCTAAAGGCTCGTGAAGGATTCTACTACTCGAATTAGTAGAATTATAGGTCTCGGAGTTTAAAATTACACCTTGAAACTTCTGAATAGTCTAAGTGATTGATGATTACCGTTATTGCTTGTGACTAGGTTATACCGCTAGGGCTCAGGGAAAGGGATCGTGCTCGGGACTACCATATGCTAGCTGCTCGGAACTCGAGGTAAGAAAACTACACCCGAGTTGTGAATGGGGCTTAGACCCCTATTAATGAATATATTATGATTGTAAATATATCTGTATTTGAGAATATCTTGATAGGCATGCTTGTATATGCTGCCTCTGATTGCTTGTTGTGCAATGTATATTTGTAATTATCTATTTTGAAGGTCGGCTTAAGAACGCTGGGGGCCGATAGCAAGTGTGCGGAATGTAGCCCAACCTAAGCGTGTCAAGGTCAGCTTTAAGATCGGAGGACTCAGCGTAAGGGCACCGAGCCTGAACATTATACAATAAACAGGAGTGTTATTTGAACTTAACTAATTGTATTGATTGATGAGCTTGGTTTATGCATTTGATTGAGCTGAATGTTACTGTTAAGCTTTGTTCCTATGTCCTATTTTTGATTGAATTTATTGATTTAGGTTTACTGTTTATATATTGCTGCTCAGTTGTGCATGTTGATTTAAGTTTTCTTGCTGAGCCTTGGCTCAGAGGTGCTATGTGTGCAAGTAAGGGAAAGGGAAAGCCGGACCAGCCATTAGTTGAAGAGCTTCATGGGCAGTGTGTACATATGCAGCCTAGTTTACCGCCACGACCAACATTATAACGACCCAAAATTGTTAATAAGGCTTAAGGGCCTTGATTAGTGTGCCAGGAGGGCTTTAATGGAATAATTGTGATTTATTGAGTAATTATATGTTTAGTAATGTTTACATGATAATTGATGGTATTATGTGGTAATATGATATGGAATAAATATGTGATATATGTGAGAACCACATTATTATGTGGACAGGATCGCAGAGCACGACTCAGGACGATTCTAGGATCAGATAGCGGGAAAAGTCACAACGGGGCTTAAGATATGACTTTGGACAAGTCAGGGGTACTTTTAGATAGCGGGTAGCTATTTGGACTATTGGGTCATGAAAATAAATATATGGAGATATATTTGAGGTTAGGATGTCTAGGCGGGAATATTGGGGGATTTTACCATTTTGGCCTCGGGGACGGTTCCGGCACCCCGAGCCTCGGGATTAACTTAACGGGTAAGTTAGACATAAGGAAGCTTTTAGAAGAAAAACATAAACCGAATAAAAACTTCTACCTCAGCTCTCTTTTACGCTCAAAGGAAAACAAAAGGGAAGGAAAGAAAAAAAACACAGAAAACTTAAGGGGGAACAAGCTGGAATTTCTGAGATTTGTGGTGTGGATTTGGAGGTCTAGCTCAGGAGTAAATCAAGAACTAAAACAAGGATTAAGGTAAGCATCTAATCTTCTTTTCTGTGGTTGAATTCTGAGTTCTAGCTAGGTTTTGGCTAAGTGTTGAAGCAAATTTGGTGTTAATGTTTTAAGGCAGAATTAAGAAGGAAACTTGGGGACTTAGCTTGGCTATAGCTTGGTGAGGTGACTCAATAGGAAAGGTAAGCTTTAACTCCTGGTTTAGAGGTTTTAAATTGGGTTTGAATGGCTTGTTTAAGTGTTTATAACTCTTGGGTTTCAGAAATTGAAAGGAGAAGATTAGAGTGTGCTAGGCTGTGTTTTATGTGGAATTATGTTGTTTAGATCATGTTAAAGGAGTTGGGATTAATTGGTTAGGAGTTGGGGAGTTTTGGGGTGGTTCAAGGTGAGGTTTCAGGCTTAGAAATGGTGTAATTCTGGGTTCGAAGGGGAGGGTCGCGGCTCTGTTCTAGAGCGCTGCAGCCCTAGCATACAAAGGAGCCAAGGAGGCTCGACCAAGGGAGGGCGCCGCGGCGCGTGTGTGGTTCAGCATGGGTGTGGTTCTGTTTTGAGGCAAGGGCCATGGCTAGGCTTTGGGGGCCGCAGCCCTTGGTTGCACGCATGAGTTTTTGAGGGTTTTAGGCACGGGAAGGTGGTCTAGTGTGCTCGGGATTGGTTTCACCACCGTGCTTGGTGGAATTCGGATTCCCGGAAGTTAGTTTTATAACTAGAAACCTATATCCAAGTATTAATGGAATCTTATACTTTGGTTGTGACTAGGTGATAAAGGCTTAGGCCTGGGAACGGATCGTGCTTGAGGGGCGTTGCTCGTAATCAATAACTGTACAGACTAAAGGTAAGAAAACTGCACCTGGTTGAACATATGTGACGGGACTAAGGGCTCCCTATTGTAAATGCTTGAAAAGGGTGGTATTATGCCATGCAAGCCATTGGTGAACCAATGGCCTAAGGGTGCCAAGGGTCACTAGAGCACAGGGCGCGGCTCGGCCACTGGTAGTCGAGGATAGCTTATTATGCACTGAGCTCGGTTTAAGCGGGCTGGAGTCAGTGGGTTAAACAGAGGGTGCGGCCTAAGTCGTCGACCCTGAATATTATGTGATATGAACGTTATATGTGGTAGAATGTATTTTGATTCGGATTGTATATGCTGAATGTTTGTGGAGGATTATCTGATGAGAATACATGCGTATTGAACTAATTGTCTGTTATTATTGTTTGAATTGTTTATGATGTTTTCTTGCTGGGCCTTGGCTCACGGGTGCTACGTGGTGCAGGTAAAGGCAAGGGCAAGTTAGATCAGCCCTGATTGGAGAGCTCAGCGAGCAGAATGTACATAGCCAGGTGCTTGGGCGCCACGGTTGAGATCTAAGCAAGGACGTGGAACCTAAAGACTGTCTGTTTTGCCTTAGTATGGCTAGTGGATACTTATGTACTTTCGGGAGTCTGTAAACTTATTCTAACTTTGTTTTTGTATGGGATCCCATGTCTACTACAATTTAAATAAATGAAATGAGTCTTTTGGAGACCAAAACTTTTTAACCTTAGCTTTTACATGTTTAGTGACACGTTTTCAGATTAATGACTTGATTAGCAAGTCCTGCACCTTTATAAGTACACAGTGTAACGGTCTTGGCTATCCAGGGCGTTACAACACATAGTCTGGGAGGAACTAGGGTTGAACCTTGTTTTGCCACATAGGGCGATTAATTTGTATTCCACTTATCTGTTATAAGTCTATAACCAATTTTTAGGATCTCGTGTATAAACTGAATGTTTTTAATGAAAAATAATCACTTTGTTGACCAAAATTTTTAATGCCTAATCTTGACTTAGTCTTTAATTACATATTTAAGTCCAAATGACTCGTTTAGCGAGTTATGCACTATTTTAAACACACAGTTTAACAATCTAGGCTAACCAGGGCATTGTAGTTGCTCACCATTTGTGCGTTCCACCAAGCTTTCTCTAACCTGACTCTGATACCAATTGTCACATGTCAGCTATTTGGGATCCCCAAGTAGACAGAACTTGTGGCACTTGTGTAACGTCCCAAACCTGCTAATAAGGCTTAGTGCCTTGATTAGCGTGGGGAGGGCAATAATTGAATTAATTGTATTATTACGTGATTAATTGTGATATATATGTTTGAGTACCTAATTACTTGTATTAAATGATTATATGATTGGAAATGCATGTTTAAGTGAATTAAATATGCATGTGGGGTCGTTCTTATTAATAAGGGCATATTAGTAATTTTGGCCTATTGAGGGCATAAATGTGATTATGTGTGTATGTTGCGTTTGAGACCACCTTATTGTGGAGATATATTTGAGATGTGTGGTCCGAGACGGTCTTAGGGAGTGGATTAGCATAATAGTCACAACGGGGTCGAATATTCGGCTCGGGGTGAGCCTAGGTGTATTTTGGGAATGTAGCATGTGTTCGGGGTTATCGGGTAACATGATTAATTGGGGATTTATAGGAATAGTCAAGGAATTAGCAGGAATGTGGCAAATTATGGGATTGCCCTTGGAGGTATTAAATGGCTAAGGGTTAACCTAGGGATGTTTTGGTCATTTTCAAAGGATAGACTAGGATTGATACCTTAGGACGCTAGAACTAATCAGAAAACAAAACACATTCTCTCAGCCTTTTTGCCTTCTCTCTCTTTGTCGATACTTTCTCTCTCTCTAGCTTGGGGATTTTGCTGAAATTCAAAGGAGGGAAGCTTGGAACTAAATGGAATTGAAGCTTGAAGTGTTTGGGTTTAGTTCAGGGTTGGATTTGCAGTTGAGGTAAGGATTTTGTTCTGACTTTTGTTAATTTTTTCTATTGTAATTTAGGGGTTCTCATGGGGGTTTGGCCTTAGGCTGATTTTGTGTTTTGATGAGATTATGAGATAGTTTTTTTGGGTTACTTCCACTGATTATGCTGCCTTGATATGAATTTAAATTAAATTCTGGTTTTAGGGATTGATTTAGGTGTGAATTGGTAAATTTAGCTGAGGAAAACGCAGGAAATTCTAGGTTTTAAGGCTCAAGCTGTGGCCCTGTTCTTCAGGCGCTGCGGCTCGTATGAACCTAGGAGGCTTGGGAGCCTCTGAAATTGTCCAGGCCCCGTGGCACAGCCTGAGGCCACTGTGGCCCGTGTCCCCCAGAAGAGTGCCTTAGGGCTCTTTGACTTGTAACGCATCGCGGCCCTAGGGGGCTGGGTCATGGCTCAAATGAGGTGAAATGGCCAAAACATGGCTTTAAGCTCGGGAACTCAAATTTAAGGGCTCGGGAAGGATTCCACTACCCGATTTATTAGAATTTGAGGTCTCGGAGGCCATAATATTATTCCAAAGTTTTTAGTTGGGTTAGGGCTTAGTGGATGTTTATTATTATTGCGTTGTGACTAAGTTTTATCGCTAAGGCTCGGGTTTAGGGGATTGTGCTCGGGATCGCACTAGTCAGTCAGCTCGGGACACAGGTAAGAAAACTGTTTGTGCCTGTAGAGTATGACATGGCTTGCTTATCTGTGTTTAATGTTATGTGTGAATATTTGTAATTGTTATGCCATGTTTGTGTGATAATGACTGATCGGTGTAGGCCGGGATCGGCGAAGGCCGGGAACGGCAACAAGCATGTTGAATGCAGGTCACCATGGCATGGCCATCTAGGGTGTTTGTAACATCCCAAATTTGTTATTAAGGCTAAGTGCCTTGACTACAGTGCCTGGAGGGCCTAATTGTGATCATATGAGCAATAATGGATTATGCGTGTGATTATGTGACATAAATGACTTGTGTGGTAATGTGATTAGACATGCATGTTTATGTGTATTAAATGTGCATGTGAGTCCATTTCTGTAAATTGGGGCATGTTTAAAATTTTGGCCGGTTGAGGGCATGAATGCAATTATGTTTGTGTTGTGAGTGAGACCCTAGTGTTATGGGGATAAATCTGAGATGTGTTGTTCGAGATGATCCTAGGGAGCGGATTAGCGGAATAGTCACAACAGGGTCAAATACCTGGCTCGGGGTGAGCCTAGGGGTATTTTGGGAACTTGGCATGTGTGTTGGGGTTTACTGGGTAATAGGTAATTATTTGGTGATTTATTAGGTATGTCGAGATTAATCGGGGATTTATAGGGTTACTTGAGGTTTAGCAGAAAAAATGGTGGCAGATGACGGTATCGCCCTTGGGGCATTAGAAGGTAATGGACCTAGGGAACTTTTGGTCTTTTGCTAGTTTTTGGCTGACCTTGATTGAGGGTAAAAGCCTTGAGAACAATTAGAACACAAAAGAAGGATAAGGATCACCTTCTCTTTCTCTCTCCCACGTTTTGGGGCATTCCCTTTCACTCTTGGAGGAACTTTGGAAAACTGAAGGAAAGGCTAGGAACTCTATGAATTCTTGAGGTTGTGGTTGAAGGTTGGGACTAGAATTGGATTAGGAGCAACCTAGGGTTATGACTACACAGGTTAGGTAAGATCTATGCTCTGTTTTAGTAAGTTTTCTGGTTTGTTTTGGGTGTTCTTAAGCATTGAACTTAAGGATTGGGGTGCTAAGTTAGGCTGAGGGTTTAGCTTAGTCGTTATGGTAATATGCTGGTTATAATGCGTGGTTATAAGGATAAGATGTAATTCTAAGTTTGGGTATCGTTTAGGGTAGATTTTAGTAAGTTTGGCTCAAGAAAAAACACAGGAAATTCTGTGTTTTGGGCTCGAGCCACGACCCTGTTCTTCAGGCATCGCAGCCCGTGTGTGCGAAGAGACTGGGAGCCTTTGAATTTTTCCTAGGCGCCACGACGCAGGCTAAGGTGCACCGCAACCTGTATTCCCCAGATGAGAGAGCCAGAGCTCTCTAACTTGCAGCGGGCCGCGACCCTAGGGGGGCGGGCCGCGGCTTAAATTAGGGAAAATGACCAAAATAGAGTTTTAAGCTGGGGAACTCAAATCTTAAGGCTCGGGAAGGATCCTACTACCCAGTTGTAGCGTCCCAAATTTGCTAATAAGGCTTAGGGCCTTGATTAGCATGCCTGGAGGGAAATAATTGATTTATTATGTTAATATGTGAATTTGATGAGTATGTGATTAGAAATGCATGTTTAGGTAGATTAAATATGTATGTGGGCCCCATTTGGTTGTGAGGGGCATATTTGTAATTTTAGCCCGCTGAGGGCCATAAATGCTATATTTATGAATATTGTGATTGACACCATGAGTGAGTGGTGATATATCTGTGATGCATGGTCCGAGACAGTCCTAGGGAGCAGTTTAGCTAGAAAGTCACAACGGGGTCGAATACCCGGCTCGGGAGGAGCCTAGGGGTATTTTTGGAATGTAATAGGTGTTTGGGATTTATTGAGTAACAGGTAGTAATTTAGTAATGATTTGGATATGCCATGATTAACGGGGATTTGTAGGAGCATTCGAGGACTTAGCGGGATATGGCTTATGACGGATTTTCCCTTTGTGGCACTTGAGGATTTAGCTATACTTAAGGGGTAATTTGGACTTTTGGCTAAGAGATATACATGTATTTTTAGATGCTAAGTTTCTAGACACTTAGAGGAAAGAAAAAGAAACAAAAACAAGAAAATTCTCAGCTCTCTCTCTCTCTCTCTCATACTCGGCACTCTCTTTCCCTCTCCTTGGGTGACTGAGAGCTTGAAGAATTTTGAGGATTCTGGACTAAGAACTGAAGAATTTTACTTGCTGTGCCTGGGGAAATCAACTCAAGAGTGTGTTTAACATAGAGGTAAGGTTTCATCCTTGATTTTGAGTCTCCTTACTTGTTCTTGAGAGTTTGGGATTGAATGTTGAAAAATTGGATTTGTGGCTTAATAATTGTTAAGATTTAGCTTGGGGATTAGAGGATTTGAGCTTGGAGTGGGGTTGGAGGCAGCTCAGGGTTGAATTCCTCCTTAAGGTAAGGACTCTTTTTTATCTCTGAAGTGAAGTTTCTGGTGTGGTTTAAGTTCTGTGGAGTTTTAAACCACTAGATGATTTTGAGGTGAGTGTATGAGTTAGTTTTCTGGTGTTTATGTGTTGTGATGTTGTTAATTTGGAGTTTTGGGTCGAATTGGAACTTGGGTAATGATTTAGGTAAGTTTTGGCTCGGGAAAAATGGTGGGATAAACCCAGTTTTCTGGGTTTGCGTATGAGTGCCGCGATCCTGTTCTTCTGTGCCACGATGCTGGGACAAATCAGGACAGGGAGCCCCTGCTGGGCGCCTGTAGGGCTGTGCCGCAGCGCTAGGCCATTTTCAGGGTCTTGGATTTTGTGTTTTTAGGGCATTGGCCCAGGGGGCTCGGGGGATGCTTTCGCCACTTCGTGTGGGGAAACGGGAGGTCCCGAGAGCACGGGATTGGTTCCAGGGTACAATTATGAATTGGTTAGTAACGAGAGCATTACTTATGTGTTGTGACTAGGTTTTCAGCGAGGCTCGGGTTAGAGGACTGTGCTTGAGATTTCGCTCAAGAAGCTCAAGACACAGGTAAGAAAACTATTGTACCCGTAGAGTAGGGCGTGGCCCTAGAGTTTGTATTGCAGGGCACGACCCTATGTGATTGAATTGTAGGGCGTAACCCTATTATTTATGTTATGTATTTGTTTAAGTATTTCTTGATTATATGCTATGTGTTTCATACTTATGAATGAACGACAAAGGCCGGGAATGGCGAAGGCCGAGAATGGTAGGAAGCCGGGTACGGCAAGGGGTTGGGAATGACGTTAAGCATGTGGAGTGCAAGACCGAGTACGACAAGGGGCCGGGAGCGGCATTGAGCACGCAGAGTGCAAGCCGCTAGGGTGAGACCCTTCATAGATGTACGCGTCATCCTCACGGTGTAGACCATGAACCCAAGACCTGGTAAAGCACCTAGGTCGGTATGTCCGCTATACGTCCAGCCTGTTGGCGGCTTTGTTATATGCTGATTGATAGATATGAATATGTTGATTATTTTCGTTGAGTTTTCTTACTGGGCTTCGGCTCACGGGTGCTCTATGGTGTAGGTAAGGGCAAGGGAAAGGTTGACCAACCACGATTATGAAGAGCGTGAAGCGACATGTACATGTTTGGCCTACCTGGCAACCATGGCCATGGTTATTTTTTGGAAAATGCAATGTATAGGCCTGAATTTGTCGCCTAGTTGACCTTAAATGTATTTTGAGATGTAAAGTATTTTCTAAACAGTATTTTTGGGATCCCAAATGTATATCGCTTTATAATTTCAATGAATGACTACATTTTCAAATTAAATGACTTTTATTACAGTTTATCCACACTTTTAACCTAAAACCTTGATTAACGAGTTAATTGCACATTTTAAACTCACTTAGTAACGACTCTAAGGAAGTAGGGCGTTACACCAGTTTAGTAGAATTTGAGGTCCCGGAGGCTAGTATGCTATTCTGAAAACTTTTATTGATTTAGATCGTGATGGATATTTATTATTACGTTGTGACTAGGTTTTGCCGCTCGGGCTCGGGATTAGGGATCGTGCTCGGGATTGCTTTGGGTTGTCAGCTCGAGACACAAGGTAAGAAATATGTGTGTGCCCATAGAGCTATATTGTGCTTAGTATTGTGTGTATGGTTTGCAACTATCACTTCATATGTGTGTTTGTCTCGAAAGTGGAGAAGGCCTGAATCGGCAAGGGTGGAAGATGGCATAGGCCGGGATCAGCAAAGACCAGAGTCGGCAAAATTTAGAGATGACAAAGGCTGGGAGCGGCAAAGGCCGAGATTGGCGTTAAGCATGATGAATGCAGGCCACTAGGGTGAGACCCTCAAAGGGAATGACAAGGGCCAAGATCGGCGTTAAGCATGTTGAATGCGGGGCGAGACCCTCAAAGGGTGCTATACTCACCCGTTAGGTTAAGACCGTGGACTTGGTGCCTGATAATGCACCCTGATCGGCAGAGGCCATTGTTGTGCTTATGTGTTGTCGTGCTGCTGCGCTGTTGTGTTTATGTGTTGTCATGCTGTTGTGCTTATGTGCTGTTATGCAATTGTGTTGTTGTGAATGTAGATAAGAACTTGTAAATTGTTTGACTTGTTTGATTATTATGTATTTGTTAAAGTAAATTATTATATGTTGTGCTGTGAAGTTTTCTTTCTGGGCCTCGGCTCACGGGTCCTCTGTGGTGCAGGTAAGGGAAAGGAAAGGGTCGATCAATAATGAGTTGGAGGGCATGAAGTGGTGTGTACATGTTCGGCCTACCTAGCTGCCACGGCTGGGGTTGTTTTGAGGGACATGTTATAAACATTTGATTTTGTCGCTTAAGTCGACTGTTCCCTAACTTTTGAGTTGTAAATATATTTTGAAACAATGTTTTGGGATCCGAATGTAGCACTTTTATAATTTTAATGAATGTCCAACCCTTTTATACCTAATTTTCATTAAACAAGTCCTTCTTTTGATTTAATCACACTTTTCATTCTAATACCTCAATTAACGAGCTAATGGCACCTTTTAAAATCACATGGTAACGACTCTAGGGTAGTAGGGTGTTACAGTGTTGTACTCACTCCCCCAGTGAGGACCATGAACTCGGTGCCTGGTAATGAACCCGGGTCGGCGTAGGCCGCTATGTGAATAATTGGTGTTATCTGTTTAGAGTTATGCATTTACTGGAAGGTGTTGTTATATATGCTATATGTGTGGAGTTTTCTTGTTGGGCCTTGGCTCACAGGTGCTCTATGGTGTAGGTAAGGGCAAAGGAAAGGCTGACCAAGCATGAGTTTGAGGGCATGGAGTGGCGTGTACATGTTCGGCCTACCTAGCCACCACGTATGGGGTTGTTTTGAGGGACATGTTATGCGCATTTGATTTTTTTGCTTAGGTTGGCTGGACTCTAACTTTTGGATTGTAAATATATTTCATAACAATATTTTGGGAACCTAATGTAACACTTTTATAATTTTAATGAATGTCCAAACCTTTTATATTAAAGTTTCATTTTACGAGTCTTTATTTTGATTAATCACACTTTTCAGACTAAAACCTCGATTAGCGAGCTTATGGCACATTTTAAAATCACATGGTAACGACTCTAGGGTAATAGGGCATTACAACTTGGTATCAAAGCGTGCCAAGATTTATGGTTCCTGGAGATTGACCGAACATGTACGCTCGCTACCAGAGACAAGCTCGACTCAGGGTTGGTCAGTATTAAGTGAATTATACGTTTAATTGCTTGTTTGAATTGCCCTGTTTGTCTGATTAGTATAAATAGAGCATGATGAGTGTATACAATGCCAAGGCATGGCCCCTTTGACTACTATACGATTGTTTTATGTGTACTTTCTGTTGATTTGATGTTTATGGTTGACTAATTGGACTAGGAGGTGGTTTTTGGATGGTGTTATCATGCTTGATGTGCAGGGTCATTGATTGAAGGCATACTGAAGTTATGCCTTAGCGATCAACTAGACTTCGTGGCAATATGGCCAAAGATAACAACCAGGGCCAGGACCCTCCACCTGCCCCACAGAACTGGCAATAAATGTCTGCAGAAATTCAAGCTAGACTTCAGCAAACTGAAGATGAACTTTGAGAACTGAGGCAGCAGGCTCCTCCTCGGGACGTTGGACTATAGATCCCACAGGCTGTGGCACTAGTGTTAGCCCAACCTATGATGGAGAACAAGTGGGAGCCTTTGTATGAGAGGTTCATGAAGCAGCACCCTCCCACCTTTGAGGGTGGCCTAGACCCATTGCAGGCAGAACACTGGATGAATATTACTTCTTCTATCCTAGATTTCATGAGGGTGGAAGGAAATGAGAGGGTGGCCTCTTCCAGTTACATGTTGAGGGAAGACGCTCGCATCTGTTGGGAAGTTGTGTCCCAGAGGAGGGATGTGACTATTATGACTTGGGATGAATTCAGAGATGTCTTTAATGAGAAGTATTACAGTGTTGCAGTCCGAGCTGCAAAGGTTGATGAATTCATCAATATGACCTAGAACAGAATAACCATAACAGATCATGCTTTAAAGTTTGACTGGTTGGCAAAGTTCGCGCCGGATTTGGTGCCTACTGATATGGCATGGATGGATCGCTTGTTGGGGTTTTATGCCCTAATTAAAACCCAATTTCTTTGTAATCTCATTTTATTATCAATAAAAGAATAGAAATCATTTTTTGATTTGGTCAATCACTTTGCTTACATATTTTATTTTCATGATCATTTGCTTAGTATAAAATTCTGTTAAATCCCGATAAGGCAGCTAATCATATTTATAGTGACGTAATCACAGTGGAATATAAATATGATTATATGTTCAAACATAAGTTAGTCCTAAGATTAGTTAATGCACATGATTTACACTTGTCAATCTACGATATGATCTACTTACACATTGTAGTGTTATGTTCTTTCCAGAACATTAGCGAAGTAGATAAGATCAGATGTATTTGTTACATCGGATCGAAGCGATATTGACAATAGATAGGATAAGTAACATACCGTTATTATCTATTCTAGTCATATCATATAGTTGACCATAGGTCAATTCAATCTCAATTCTGAGTGGTTAGTACTCTAACTGATTGTATTATTTGAGTTCTTTGACTTGTTCGTTACCAGCTTACCCTACGGACTAGCCCATACTTACATCTTGGGAACTCGGTAGTATAATTGAGTGGGATTGTTAATCATAGATATGACCATCTATAGCTTCTGATGAAGAAGTAAAATGATGGTTTCCTTTTAGTTTCGTTCAAGGGGCTAAATGATAGAGATCTCATTTCAGTAATTAATATTAGTTTACTGAAATATCATTAACAAGGAACTAAGTGTTTTAAGGATAAAATACAATGAGCGGTAAAACAATACTTTAGTCCTATCTCATTGTAGTCCGTCTATAGAGGATTGAGTGAAAATTATGGTTGTAACAATGGATAATTAATAGCGTAGCTATAATGGTTATAGAGCATTCTATGAGTTCAAGAGTGCAATTTTGAGTCTTTAATGGAGTCATGAGAAATTAATAAGTTAGTAAATTTATTTGTTAAATTTATGATAACTTATTGGAGCTTGATTTCATAGGACCATGGTCCCCATTGTACCTTGGATAAAATCATCTAGATAGTCTTAATTAATTGATTTAATTATCAATTAGAATGATCAAAGTTGACCAGGTCAATTTCGGATAGTTTCACAGAGTTATGCAATTTAGAGAAGAAAATAGATTTTAGGGCATATTTATTAATTAAGAAAAATTGGTATCTAAATTAATAAATAAGTTTAAATCAAGGTTCAACTTATAAATAATTAATTTGATAAATGATTTAAATAATTAATCAATAGAAAATAATACAGGCTTTGATTTTAAGTCCACGAGTACCTATGATCTTTGCATTGAAGGCTAGAGACCTATTGCAAGAAGGTTGCAATGGATTCCTAGAGAACATAGTGGATACATTTAGAGTCGTTTCAGTTGGACCGGGTGAGACTAGGCTGGTGTGTGAGTTTCGTGATGTATTTCCAGTAGATCCGCTAGGATTGCCACCACACCGAGAGATCGAGTTTGTCATAGAGTTTGCACGAGGGGCAGAGCCAGTATCAAGGACACCTTATAGAATGGCTCCAGTAGAGTTGAAGGACCTGAAGATCCATTTGCGGGAATTAGTGGATCTAGGATTCATTGGTCCCAACTTTTCGCCATGGGGTGCTCCAGTGTTGTTCGTCAAGAAGAAGGATGGATCCTTAAGAATGTGCACTGACTACAGAGAGTTGAATAAGTTGACTATAAGGAATAAATATCCACTGCCCAGGATCGACAACATGTTTAACCAGCTACAGGGGAAAACAGTGTTCTCTAAGGTTGAGCTTCGGTCTGGCTACCATCAGTTAAGGATTAGAGAGGAGGACATACCAAATATCGCGTTCTGTATGAGGTATGGACATTATGAATTCTTAGTCATGTCCTTTGGATTAACAAACGCCCCAGCAACCTTCATGGACTTGATGAATAGGGTCTTCACAGATTATTAGGATAAGTTTGTGGTCGTATTCATTGATGTACTCCCAATTAGAGACAGAACATGAGGAACATCTTTGTTTGGTACTACAGCGGCTCAGGGAGCATAGTCTATATGCTAAGTTCAGTAAATGTGAGTTTTGGTTACCACAAGTAACATTTCTAGCCCACATTGTGAGTAAGGATGAGATTCCAGTGGACCCAACCAAGATTGAGGCAGTGAGAGATTGGCCAAGACTGAGGAGTGTACCAGAGGTTAGGAGCTTTTTGGGATTAGCAGGGTACTATCAACAATTCATTGAGGGATTCTCTAGAATAGCCACACCATTGACTGAGCTGACGCGCAAGAAGACCAAGTATGTCTGGATAGATAGATGTGAGAACAATTTCAAGGAGTTGAAGCAGTGACTGATTACCGCTTCGGTACTGAGTCTTCCATCAGACAAGGAAAAGATTGTGGTCTGCTGCGATGCTTCAAGGCAGGGTCTGTGTTGTGTACTGATGCAAGCTAGGAAGTTGATAGCCTACACATCTAGACAGCTAATTAAAGGAGTATTAGCAGAGGTATCACACTCATGTTCTAGAACTGGCAGCGGTCGTATTCACACTAAAGATATGGGGGCACTACCTATATGGAGAGAAGTGCGAAATATACACCGGCCATAAAAGCTTAAAGGATTTATTTACTAAGAAGGGTTTGAATATGCGTGAAAAGTGTTGGCTGAAATTGGTGAAGGACTACAATTGCAGATCTTGTACCACCCAGGAAAGGCCAATGTGGTGGCCGACACATTGAGTCAGAAGGGCTCAGGGCAGTTATTCACTTTAAGGCAGATATCAAAAAAGTTAGTTGAAGAGATGACAAGAGCGGGAATTGAATTGGTAGTTGGTCAGCTAGCCAATATCACTCTTCAGTCCACGCTCCTTGAGAGGATCAGGGAAGCTCAGAAGGAGGATCCACAGTTGAGGAAACACATGGAGGATGCCTTAGCTTGTTTGGCTAGAGACTTTTCTATTTCAGAGGTGGGTCTACTGAGGTATAAGGGCCAAATTTGTGTTCTGATGGATTCTGGTATCAGGCGAGAGATTCTGGATGAGTCTCATACTACTCCCTATCCTATACATCCGAGTATGATGAAGATGTACCGGGATATGAGGACTCTGTATTGGTGGCCAGTGATGAAGAAGGACGTAGTGGATTATATGGCCAAGTGTTTAACCTATCAACAGGTGAAAGCTAAACATCAAAGGCCAACGGGGTTGCTACAGCCTTTAGGGATTCCAAAGTTGAAGTGGGAGCATATCACCATGGACTTCGTGGTTGGATTTCCAAAGATAGTGGGGAAACATGATTCTGTGTGGGTGGTTGTGGATAGGTACATCAAATCAGCCCACTTTTTTCCTGTTAGAACGACTTATACGGTGGAGCAGTACGTTGATTTGTATGTAAAGGAGATTGTGATACTTCACGGTGATCCGAGGTCGATAGTATTGTTGCGATATTTTTGCTATGCAAGTGCACACAGTCGCAAACTCGTAATAAAATGGTAAAACCAAGTATCGTCCTCAATGACTGATTTATCAATTACCAGTCAATTAATTTCTTGTTCTATTTGATGAATTGAAATTCTTGATTTTTGTAAATACACCAAAAGAAACTATAAATTGCAGAAACAATAATTAAAAATTGAATAGAATAACAACTAATAGAAAAACTTTTAATTTAATCACTGAGAAACAATTAGGATATTCAATCTCATCAACTATCCTCCCTATTATTCTCTAATGCAAAGTGTGAATTCTTCTTCTTTTGACCTAGTTCAATTAACAAGTTGAAACAGCAGCCTATAATCATACTATGGATTATAAACTCAACCTAGGTGACAATTTCCCATATTTCTATCGTAAATTGAACCACACAGGTAGCATTAATCTCAACAACTTAATAACAGTTACACAATTAATTCAGATACTTTCGTTCTAAATTAGAATTATGTCCAATATAACCACAGCAGAATTAAATCTCACTTCTCAGATTTTGACTTAAAAACATATGTAAATGATTAAAGATGGCCAATCAATAATCAATCTATAAGAACAGGTTATATGGAATTGAAGAAGATTGAAGAAGAAGAATTTTAAAATTGCATCAGTTCATAACAGAGATTCAAGTGATTCAATTAAACATCCTAAACAGAAAATTAGTTCATAGCCATAGTGCTAATCACAATAGAAATTAAAGATAACATCAGGAAGAGGAAAAACATATAAAAATACTCTAAGCTTGAGCCTTCAAAACCAGTCCTTCTCTCCCTCGTCCGTACGTCCTTTTCTTCTCCTTTTCGCCATATTAAAACCTAGGATTTCAAATTTTAAAGAGGTGGGCCGCGGCTCTACATACACTATGCCGCGGCCCGTGTCCAAATTCCTGGGCGAAAAGCCCTTTCCATGCCGCGGCCCTCTGAAGCCATGCCGCGGCCCGCATTGACGAGTTCTGGGCAAAATGCCCATCTATGTCGCGGCTCTCTATAGCCATGCCGCGGCCCAAGAATTTCCTCAAAAACATTGCTTCTGTTTCCCCCCTAGCCGCGGCTCCACTTTGCTCATGCCGTGGCTCTTAAGGGATTTCTCAATTCTTCAAGTTTTCATCCCAAAATTTCACCAGCACTTCTAAATTATGTTGAGAACCATTCTTTATCAAAATATGATGAAAAACTTGGTTATTTCTTCCCTTTCTTTGGCATTTTCTTCCACATGCTCAATTCTTCCTGATATTCACAAAGACAAACAAACAAAGCATAAACCCGCACTAAATGAAAGAAAAACGAAATAAAAGACTACTAAAAACATCACCAAAACATAACAAAAACTAGACTCAACAAACTCCCCCAAACTTAACCTTTACTCGCCCTCGAGTAAAGACCAAGTTAAACTAACAAAAAGAAACAAACACAAAACGAACAAGCTAAACCATCATTACCATCTACACTGCTTTGCCAAAACTCATGAAATCTCAATTGCAATATTTATAACCAGAATTTCAGCTCAATTGCCTTAAAGTCCAATTTGTACAGTTCAATTAGGGAAATCAATAATATATCATGAAAATGACTACAACACTTGGATTCTATCATATATGCTCAACTCATTCCAGACAATTCCACAAACCAACTCTTCAATATGCGTACATTACTTGACCATCTCCACTAATGTCAATAACACGTGTTTTGAAATCAAAAGGACTTTCACAGGTTATAGCATTAGGCTTAGGCAAGGGTAGATGAAAATTGTCATTTAGGCTCAATCATTACCATAAGCATAAAAACCTTGAAACCAGACAAATTTCTCTTCACCACACCAAAATCACCCTTTCATACAATTAGAGAGAGAGATTACAACACTTTTCATCATTTTCTTCTTCTTTTTTTTTTTTTGAATCACACTCCCCCAAACTTAAGATATTCCATATCTATATAATCAAGGAGTGTGACAAAGTGATTCTTTTTTTTTCTTTTTTCTCAAAGACTTCTCTCTCTCTTCTTTTTGTACAATCATACTACATTCCAATCATACCAATTCCTTACTATTTTTCATTCTTCTTTCCCACAAATTATATGCTTATGATAACAAAGGAAAAGGAAAACAAAAATAATGAAGATAGGAAATTTAGGCTCAAATAGTATAATCAAGAACAAAAACCAAGTTTAAGGCTCAAAAAGGGTAACTAAGGATAATTAAATCAAGGTTGGCTTGAAAGGCACAATCGATCCAATAAAATTACCTAAATCACTTTTCTAAACACATGTCATCAAGGATTTCGCCTCAAAGGCCAAATAATGCAAGTTCTATCAAAGTTAAATTGTCATTCCACCAACCCTTGTCAAACTCATATAATAAAATCCAAAATGTTTCATTTTCAAAACATATTACAAATTTCCCACAAAACTTTTAGATTAAACTCTAAAACAATTGAACCAAGCACACAGTTGAATTCAATTTCCTTTTCAAGAGCAAAGACAAAGCAACAACAGACAAGAATGATGGCTTAACAGTTACACTAAACAAGACAAAAAATAACACAACAGACTAAAATCGCACAAAACAAAACAAAAAAAATAAAATAAAACAAAACAAAATAAGCTCTCCCCCAAACTTAAAATGCACATTGTCCCCAATGTGATAAAAAAAAAAGAGCAAGGGAAGAGAACTTACCTGACGCCACATCAGTATAGCGGAGGAGGTGGTGGAGGTGGCCACTGGTATGGAGTGTATTGGGGTGGAGGAGTGAAGTAATTCTCATCAGCGGAGCTCATAGTCCACCTCGTTACTAAAGCATTCAACTCCTCAATGTGAACCCGCCCGTACTCATTTTGTTGCACCATGAAGTCATTATAGTGCTGATTTTGCGCATGATGTGATTGGATTAAGTATTGATTTTGCTGAATAAGGTAATCCAATTGATCATGTGTGCGCTGCGTGTGCTCATCAATCGGTCCACCAATTGCCAAATTCAAAGGTGGGTTACTGGGACCTGCTTCATCTGCTTTCTCCTCCTCCTCAGCTGGATCAATGTCCACTGGTTCATCAGCCCGGCTACGCTTGTTTTGCTGGCTAGAGGCAGGTGGCGTAGGAGAGGCCGAAGGGAATGCCGTAAACATAGTCTGATTGATTGCCCCCATTGGCCTCCGGACTAGATCGCTGGGGTAGACTGGTACCTCATAAGTGTTGCATAGGGTCGAGAGGAAGATACCATGGTCGACACCAGCTGTAGTATTGAATCTGCTGATGTTGCGAATGCTATAGCGAATAATGCGGCCACATCAACTTTCATTTGAGTCATGATAACATACACCAACAAACAGCGCTCTCTATCAATAGAAGACAGATGAGAGGTCGGCAGTAAACGTGAACTCACAAAATAAACCCACGCCTTCGCAATTGGGTTTAGCTGCCACCTGTACAACTCTTTGGGCTTTCCATTATGATAATTGAAACATGCCCCTTCCACACTCAAAACGGCAGCCACAACATCATAGTCGGGCTCCTCAAAATGGGCCAACTGCCAATGTTCATCCTCTTGTGCAGACAATGAGGGGAGACCCAGTAATTGGTTAAATGCATAAGATGTTGTAGGCACCAATTTACCCCTGATAAAATTGTTTAGTTCTGCATCAAGATATGAGAAGTTGGCAAAGAATTCATATATCTGAGAGCAGTTGGCTGAGCCCACATAAGTAGAGTCACATAGGAAACCCCAATTACGTCGCACTATTTCAGCTTTGATAATGTCATAAGCAGGGTTTTGTACAACCGTGGCCTCATTAAGCTCAAACCCCCTTTCCCTTACCACCGATCTCTTATGAATCTTTTTAAATAAATCAGCTGCATCCTTATTGACAAATAAATTCGTGTCATAATCAGCTGGGGCAGGTGGTGTTGGTGGTGGTTGAGTGCGGGATGAGGAGGCGTTCTTTGAGGAGGTACCTCTAGGGGGATTTCTCTTAGGACCCATAGTGTCTTTCAAAACAAGAAAAAACTAACCCCCAAATAGGTTTTCAAGAATTGAGTACAATTTTCCTTTGGTGTCACTCCCCCAAAACTTACTGATTAACACAATCAACAACCTAAACACTAATTCCTAGATAAACAATCGACAAACCCCTTAAACGTCTCACAAGAAAAGCATAGAGTAATCAACAATACCACAATGCAAACTATTCTCCAATCAAAAGCACTAGAATAGATAGGAGACACTTACTTGAATGGCACAAAAGTTCTTCTTTTTGTCTCCTTGGCTGATGGAAGTCTCAAGAATTAGAGAGAAAAAAAAAGTTTTAAGTAGGAGAACAAATTCTGAAAGTGATAATGAGTGAGAATGTGGCCAAATTAGGGCTTTTAATCCCAAATTTTGGACTCAGGCCGCGGCATTACTTTGACCATGCCGCGGCCCACATAAAATCTCCAGGGTATAATGCCGCGACCCTCTGATACCTATGCCGCGGCCCGCCTCGATATTCTGGGAAAATCTGGGGTTCAATGCCGCGACCCTCCTCATCCATGCCGCAGCCCACCCCTATACTTCAAAATCCGTGGGCCTCTGGAACCCCCAATGCCGTGGCATCATATAGCTATGCCGCGACCCTTAAGGATTTTCTATTTTTTTTGGATTTTTTGGATTTTTTTAATTTTTTTTTGATTTTTCACATTTTTCACGATTCTAAAAGTCCAAAAATAAACCAAATATCCATTGTTTACAAATACAAAAGTAAAATAAATAACAAGTAAAACATAGGGTGCTTCCTACAAGCGCTGTCGTTAACGTCATTTAGCCGGACGCTGAACCCCTCTTCAGAGAGGCTTCAGAAGGAGGATAGACTTCGCTTGATCAAAACTACCACCCAAGTATGGCTTCAATCTCTGACCATTGACTTTAAAGGAATCACCTGAGTTGCCCCAAACTTCTGCTGCCCTGGTTGGAACTCTTTTCTGATTAAGTTTTTGTCATGCCAAGCCTTTGTTCTTTCTTTATAAATCTTGGCGTTCTCATAAGCCTCATTTCTGAACTCGTCAAGTTCATTCAGTTGCAACAGCCTTCGTTCACTAGCGGCACTCCAATAAAAATTCAACTTTTTCATACCCCAGTGTTGACGGTAAGAACTCGTCAACGAAGTTAAGTTGGAAAAATTATCGAATCAAGATCGCTAATTGGAAAGCTGTAAAAATTTGAACAAAAACTCAAGAACAATGATAGATCGACAATGGAGAATTTAGTCTTTCATTCACACTTAAGCTTCTGCTACAGTGAAATTCCCAACCCCCTTTCAGGTGGCCTTGGAGTTCCTTTTATAGTAGGCTCTAATAGCCTTAGGTACATAGTGGTCTAGGGGACCAAGTGGTACATACGTACTGTACTAGGGGAGTGGCTTCAGAGGTTGTGGTTGTACATCCTGTACAGGAGCAGGTGTCAGGAGGATGTCTCCACTACTCATCTGTACCCGTATCTAATGCATGGTGGCAGGGGTAGTGGCGTAGGAGATAGTGATGTCGGTTCTGACCTATGGCCGTAGACGTACGGACCATGATCCTTATTGGCACTGGTATCCGTACCTAGTACTTGGTCGTACAAATATGTCTCATTCGACTCGTACTGGATCGCCTAAGCATAGGGACTTCGAGGTGTGAAAAAGGGGATCCTTGGTGTCCGTACTGGCCGTGGCGTTGAGTAGGGGTCTTGGGCCCATACGCATCAATTCATGGGGTATCGGCCTCCTGGGACGATGGTGGGCTGATGGACCTCCCGGGGTGTGCGCGCATGGGACCTTGCGTGGCCTCGCGCATGGGGCGCCACGAACGGCCTCGCAACCCCTCTTGGCCTCGCGCATGGGGCGCCATAAACGGCCTCGCAGCCTCTCTTGGCCTCGTGCATGGACATGGTGGGAGTGTCCCAATGGCCTCGCGGATCAGCGGCCTCGCGAGACGGGAGGGTCTCGCAGAATTGGACGGCCTCCGCCCCTACGATGGCCTCGCCTCTTTGATGGCCTCGCGGGGAGGGACGGCCTCGTGGATGGGCATGGTGGGAGTGGCCCAATGGCCTCGCGGATCAGCAGCCTCGCGAGACGGGAGGGCCTTGCAGAATTGGACGGCCTCTGCCCCTACGATGGCCTCGCCTCTTTGATGGCCTCGCGGGAGGGACGGCCTCGCGGATGGGCATGGTGGGAGTGGCCCAATGGCCTCGCGGATCAGCGGCCTCGCGAGACGGGAGGGCCTTGTGGAATTGGACGGCCTCCGCCCCTACGATGGCCTCGCCTCTTTGATGGCCTCGCGGGAGGGACGACCTCGCGGATGGGCATGGTGGGAGTGGCCCAATGGCCTCGCGGATCAGCGGCCTCGCGAGACGGGAGGGCCTCGCGGAATTGGATGGCCTCCGCCCTTAGGATGGCCTCGCCTCTTTGATGGCCTCGCGGGGAGGGACGGCCTCGCGGATGGGCATGGTGGGAGTGGCCCAATGGCCTCGCGGATCAGCGGCCTTGCAAGACGGGAGGGCCTTGCGGAATTGGACGGCCTCCGCCCCTACGATGGCCTCGCATCTTTGATGGCCTCGCAGGGAGGGACGGCCTTGCGGATGGGCATGGTGGGAGTGGCCCAATGGCCTCGCGGATCAGCGGCCTCGCGAGACGGGAGGGCCTCACAGAATTGGACGGCCTCCGCCCCTACGATGGCCTCGCCTCTTTGATGAGATTATGAGCATCAACACTTGCCCTCCTAGTCTAAAAGAGGGTCTTTAGGTGCTCTTGTAGACTATTCATCTTGGTCCCTATAAATAGGCCTTCATGCATGGCTTAATATTCACACCTTATTTCCTTGGCCTAATGGTTGTTAGACCCTTGCTCCTTTCAAGAGGTAAAGGGTTCAATCCCCCACAACCACACTTTCTTTATAATTTTATCACTTTTCCATTTTTTCATCATTTTTTTTTTACATATAAGCTAGTTTCTTGGTGTGTATATTTTAGGACTAACACACATTTCTGGTTAATTCTTGCAGACGCACATTTTCAACGCTTCGGTGCTTTCCGCTTCCCAACCTTCCTTGGACTCCGACCTCGTTCTTTCAATCGCTTGAGGTATATTTTCTTTTCTTCTCCCGTTTATTTACTTATTTTATCGGATTCAGACCAGCAACACTTGGGATGGGGTACATTAGTCCGAGCTTGTTTTGACCATATGCACGCCCCTCCTCTTTTTTTTTTTTTTATATATATATACCCTGTAGTAGTCCATTTAGGGCGTTTGCATCTAGAGGTATTAAGCCTATGCCTTTGTGTTTTGTAGCCTTCCCCTCGTTTATACGTGAGCCCCTTTTTGCTGTTGGGACGTGGTTTCATGGCCAGTGAGGGCCCGTCCGATATACCCCCAAGGGCTGAGTTTATCGACCTGTCTTCAGACTCAGAGTCCCCTGAGGGCAACCCTCACCAGGATTATGATTCTTTGAGGCAAGCCCGCATTCGCCACCTCGAGTGCATGGCTGATCTTAGGCATACAATTTGGGTGGTAGAGAGCGAAGTTGACTCGGTGTCGAGGGGAGATGGAGGATCTTCACCCCCGGGCCTTAGTGACCGTATAGCGCGTCTTAGGACGACCCTTTTTGAATTGCGATGGGAGTTAGAGTTTATGGAGGGACACATTCCGCCAGAACCTCCCACTCCTCCTTCGTCTGATGACGGCCATGGGGCTATTAGCTCCTCTCCTCAGCCTTTAGTCTTAGTTGACCCTATCTTAGCGCTTCTGTCATCGCTCCCTCGATGGAAAACTCTTGCTAGAAAGAAAAAATGGAGGATCAAGTGTTCTGCCTCTTCCTCACATGTTTCTCTTGATTTTGCAGATATGTCAAAGGCACGCAGACAGGTGTCCATCCAGGAAGAGGACGACACCCCCCTATTGGCGTCCAGCCTAGTGTCCCACGTGTCTCCGAATAAATTGAAGGTGATCGTGAAACATTACCGAGCTCCTCTAGAATATGCCCTGCACGCTCCTCAAGAGACTTGCCGGGCTGAGCGCCCTAAACAGGGCTTTGTGGCTTTGAGCGAACAGATTCTGAAGGTGGGTGGCACCATTCTTCTGCATCCGTTCTTCGTGGTGGTTCTCAACTATTTTGATTTGGCCCCTCTCCAACTGTCGCCCAACAGTTGGCTGACCTTAAGTTGCCTCTTCATCTGGTTTAAGGACAATGAGAAACGTGCCCCGACGACGCAGGAGGTGCATACTTTGTATAACCTTATAGCATTGCCCAGGTCCAAAGGCTTTTACTACTTGCAAAAGGCCAACAGTGAGCTCCCCTTAATAGAGGGCTCGGTGTCCAATACCGGGGCTTGGAAACAAGATTTTTTTTGGGTAGAGGGGCCTCTCTCGGTTCGTGAAAGCTTCCGTGCCAATCCTAGTAAGTATCCTGATCCTTCTTTCTTTCTTACTAGAGCTTACTGTTTTGCACTCTTCCTTGTATTGATATCGACGTGGTTCTTGTAGGGTACTTTGCGGATCCTTCGGTCATTGGGTCTGAGGCAGAGGCCATAGGGAAACTCATTGCTGCAGATTCCGCTCAGAAGAAGGCGACGGTCCTTTTTACGGTGGAAAATCTCACTCGCCACCAATTGTCCCCGGTCACTAACTCCAAGTTCCTGTGGTCGATCACCGGGTCTAAGAAGGTTGTGGCTACGCCGGCTGGGCCATCACTGCACGAGGATGAGGCTGAGGTGGAGATGGAGGATGCCCCCCTGTCCCCAGGGGGACGTCCTCCTCATGACTCCCACGACCAGGACACGACCTTTCACCCTCTGGACCTGCAGGCCGCGGCAGGATGCTACGCCCTCCTGGCCATGATGGCGGCGATGCCTTCCCTCCGATCCCTCATGATCTCGGCGTACCGGATGCTGATTTCGTCGGGCTCGCGGAGCTCCCTGTTGATGCACCAAAGTCTCAATTTTTCTCTTTTGCCGCAACTCCTCCTGCCTCGGCGAGTGGGTCGTCTGTTCCGGTCCAACCAGATGTTCCTAGCGTGGAGGCAGAGGCTTGGGTGACCAGGATGGCCTCAGTTTATGGGCAGCATTTCGTTCCAATAGCTGCGAGTCTCCATGTCTCTGACTGGAGGGGCCTGGGGAACGTGACTCAATCAGACCTCGGGGAGATGCTAAGGCGTGTCGCGGCCTGGGTGAGGCTTTGCACCTTGCGTTGATTAGCATTATGCATAGATGCACTTGTGTTCTTCTTTTTGTTACTTATTGCTGATGCCATTGATTTTTTTTGTGCAGGTCTATATCGTGTCTCTTCGACATGCTGACTCGACTGGCATCCTTTCCGCATCAACCACTGAGAGGGACGGCCTCATAGTCCAGGTCCAGGAGCTCGAAAATGAGCTTAGCGCAACCAAGGTCCAATTGTCAAAGGCCCGGACTAAGTATGCCAAGTCGGACTCGAGGAATGATAAGCTGAAGACTAAGATCAAGGAGCTGAAGGGCAAGGTCAAATGCTTGGAGCGCGAGCTCAAGGGGGCCAAGGCCGCTGCGTCCGGGTTGCATGAGATGGTTATTCGAATGGGGACTGAAGTTGAGGCCCTTAGGGCCGAACTACAGTCGGCTCAGGAGAAGGTCGCTTCCTTGGAGGCGGAGAAGGCTTCCTGGGAAGCGGAGAGGGTCATAACCGAGCGCAAGTCTATAGACCGGGCTCTTTAAAATGTGTGGAGGCAGAATCCCAACTTTGACTTCTCCTCTTTCGGCGAGCAAGCTGTTGCCCGAGCGGCCTGGTGGAGTGCCCACTATAGGAGGCCTTGAAATAGTCTTGCTCCTTTTTTGTTTTTTATTTTGTAACGTCATCACTAGTGCTACTTTTCTGTTAGTAACCCTTGTACTATCTTGAGAACTTTCCCTTGCATTTTTCTGTTCTCCTTTCATACTTGCGACCCCTCCTGGAGTCGGAAACTTGACAACCAAGTGATATATTGAAGTTATGGCTTTCAATTCTCTCAGGGAGGGCCTCCCCAATACCGCGTTGAAAGCTGATGCACAATCCACTACGACAAAGTTAGACATGACTGTAGTCTGGCGGGGTTGCTCCCCCATGGTAAGCGTCAGTTCGATCATCCCAAGGGGTTGCACTGAATCCCCTGTGAATCCGTATAGGGACGACTGGCAGGGCTTCAGGTGACGCATACCCAATCCCATATTTTCCAAAGTAGGGCGGTACAGGATATCCACTGAGCTCCCATTATCCACCAAGACTCGATGCACACGCATATTTGCCAACTGGACTGTCAGCACCAGCGGATCATTATGGGGGAAGTGCACCCCTCGTGCATCTTCCTCAATGAATGTTATCGAGTCGTTTTCCCCTTTGAAACTCTTCGGGGGTCGTTGTTCTAAGCTCATGACGCAGGGAGGCGGACTTCGCCGAGCCTCTCTCACATATTTATCTAGTCCCTTCCTAGAATCTCCCCCAAATCCTGGGCCTCCAAATATGGTGCGGACCTCCCCCTGTATTTCTGGGGCTCGCTCCTGTGCCTGGGGCGCTGTGGGCTCGTTTTTTGGCCTTTTCCTTTCTCTCTTGACATAGCGGCCTAAGTGCCCCCGGCGGATAAGCTCCTCAATTTCCTCCTTCAAGTGGATACACTCGGTCGTGGTGTGTCCGATGTCCTTGTGGTATTGGCAGTATTTACTAGGGTCCCTCTTGGACCGATCCTTTCTCATTGGTGGGGGCTTTTTGAAGGGCACTCGATCTTCGTTGGTGACGTAAATATGCTCCCTAGTGTCAGTGAGGTTCGTATAGTAAGTATAGGCCGTTGGCCTATGATCACCCCCTCGTTTGGTCTTCCTCTGCTGGTCATCTCTCGACCCCTCATACATCCTCTTCTTCTTAGCTATATTCGGCCCATCGTTGACTGGGGGCTTTGCGTGGGGCTCCTCCTTTCCGGCCTTCAGGTTCGCGTGGCCATCCTCCACAAGGATATACTTCTGTGCTCTTTCATAGAAGTCATCCAAGTCGGTGACCTCCCTCTTTAGCATGTTGTCCCACAACTTGCTCCCTGGGAGCACCCCAGCAGTAATGGCCATTTTTAACTCCCGGCGCGTTAGGCTCCCCACTTTTGCGGCTTCCATATTGAACCGGTGAATGTAGCTTTTTAGGCTCTCCTTCTCCCCCTGCTTCACGTTGGCCAGACTGGTACCTGGCATTGTGTAGTCCCGCACGGCATGGTGCTGTTGGAGGAATTCATCAGAGAACTGCTGCCAGGACCTGATGGACCCTGGCCTTAGTCTTTTGAACCATTTATAGGCGGGTCCCTTCAGGGTAACAGCGAAGCAATGGCACCTGGCACCACTCCCGATTCCCCTTAGCTTCATCAGATCATTAAATGCATCCACGTGGTATTTTGGATTTGTGTTCCCTTCGTAAGGGGTCATATTGGGCTCCTTAAAATTGGTGGGGAGTCGGATTGCCTGAATTTCTCGCACGAAGGGCGACTCATGATCGAAGTCTTCCTCAAAGGCCTGGCCACCCGACGCAGTGACAATCTTGCTCCGCAAGCTCCGCATCTCCGTGTCTAGGTCCTGCCTCCTTTTGCTGAGGGTGTCTCTCAGAGTGGACGGGCTAAGGTCTGCCTTTCCCTTGCCTTTGCGAGGCGCCACAGGGGGTGTGGTCCCTTTGCCCGCCCTCTTCTTATTGAGCTCCTCCCGCAAGTCTGGGGGTGTTCTTTTGGAGGTGACTTCGTCCTCATGGCGAGGGGCAGCGTTGGTTCTCGGTGCTGGCTTCTGGGCCTGCTTAGGCGGTTCGGGGTGATCATTTGGCTTTGTGCGAGGGGTGTTGCTAGTTGAATGTCGGGTTCTCCCATCATCTACCGGCACTGTGGTCTCCACTCTATCCTTGCCCTTCTCCTTCTCCTTAGGCAAGGTCACGCTAGACTTACCCTGCAATAGGCCGTTAAGGACCTCTTGCATGTTTTCTAAGGTGGTTTCTAATCTTTGGTTTCTGCGGTGGAGTTCACGTATCTCCTCTTCGTAAAAACGGGATTTCGAACTTGAGCACACGGAGTGGACCCGGGGGTGTTTGTCATGCCTATGGGTAGAAGGACCCGGGTCTCGCCGGCTGGAGTTCGGTGCCTGCGGCGGTTTTGGAGGAGGGAACGCATCAGTGTTTGCCGGTGGTGCTCTTGGAGGACTCCCTCCGAGTGGGGCGGCTGGCGATGAGGCCACTTTATCACCCCCGTGAACCTCAGGGTCTTGTGGGGGTTCTACGTCTCTGGGCGGAGGAGCGTCCTTCATGGAGGCCTTCAGCTGAACTCCGTTCAGGTGAACTTCGACCTCCTGCGTCTCCCTCAGTCGCTTCGAGCGTCTCGACATATTCTTCTTGTCGGAAATAATGGTGGAACGGTAGCTTAAAACTAACGTTCCCACAGACGGCGCCAAACTGTTGACGGTAAGAACTCGTCAACGAAGTTAAGTTGGAAAAATTGTCGAATCAAGATCGCTAATTGGAAAGCTGTAAAAATTTCAACAAAAACTCAATAACAATGATAGATCGACAATGGAGAATTTAGTCTTTCATTCACACTTAAGCTTCTGCTACAGTAAAATTCCCAACCCCCTTTCAAGTGGCCTTGGAGTTCCTTTTATAGTAGGCTCTAATAGCCTTAGGTACATAGTGGTCCAGGGGACCAAGTGGTACATACGTACTGTACTAGGGGAGTGGCTTCAGAGGTTGTGGTTGTACATCCTGTACAGGAGCAGGTGTCAGGAGGATGTCTCCACTACTCATCTGTACCCGTATCTGATGCATGGTGGCAGGCGTAGTGGCGCAGGAGATAGTGGTGTCGGTTCTGACCTATGGCGGTAGACGTACGGACCATGATCCTTATTGGCACTGGTATCCATACCTAGTACTTGGTCGTAAAAATATGTCTAATTCGACTCGTACTGGATCGCCTACGCATAGGGACTTCGAGGTGTGAAAAAGGGGATCCTTGGTGTCCGTACTGGCCGTGGCGTTGAGTAGGGGTCTTGGGCCCATACGCATTAAGTCATGGGGTATCGGCCTCCTGGGACGATGGTGGGCTGATGGACCTCCCGGGGTGTGCGCGCATGGGACCTTGCGTGGCCTCGCGCATGGGGCGCCACGAACGGCCTCGCAGGCCCTCTTGGCCTCGCGCATGGGGCGCCATAAACGGCCTCGCAGCCTCTCTTGGCCTCGCGCATGGACATGGTGGGAGTGGCCCAATGGCCTCGCGGATCAGCGGCCTCGCGAGACGGGAGGGTCTCGCGGAATTGGACGGCCTCCGCCTCTACGATGGCCTCGCCTCTTTGATGGCCTCGCGGGGAGGGACGGCCTCGCGGATGGGCATGGTGGGAGTGGCCCAATGGCCCCGCAGATCAGCGGCCTCGCGAGACGGGAGGGCCTTGCAGAATTGGACGGCCTCTGCCCCTACGATGGCCTCGCGGGAGGGACAGCCTCGCGGATGGGCATGGTGGGAGTGGCCCAATGGCCTCGCGGATCAGCGGCCTCGCGAGACGGGAGGGCCTTGCGGAATTGGACGGCCTCCGCCCCTACGATGGCCTCGCCTCTTTGATGGCCTCGCGGGAGGGACGACCTCGCGGATGGGCATGGTGGGAGTGGCCCAATGGCCTCGCGGATCAGCGGCCTCGCGAGACGGGAGGGCCTCGCGGAATTGGATGGCCTCCGCCCTTACGATGGCCTCGCCTCTTTGATGGCCTCGCGGGGAGGGACGGCCTCGTGGATGGGCATGGTGGGAGTGGCCCAATGGCCTCGCGGATTAGCGGCCTCGCGAGACGGGAGGGCCTCGCGGAATTGGACGGCCTCCGCCCCTACGATGGCCTCGCCTCTTTGATGAGATTATGAACATCAACACCCAGAATGCCCTATGTTCCAATTCAACTGGGATATGCCATGCTTTACCAAACACCAACCTGTAAGGAGACATGCCTATTGGTGTTTTGAATGCAGTTCTGTAAGCCCAAATCGCATCATCTAACTTTTTCGACCAATTTTTCCTTGAACTGTCAACAGTCTTCTCAAGGATGCTTTTGATTTCTCTGTTTGAAACTTCAGCTTGCCCATTTGATTGAGGATGGTAAGGCAAAGCTTTTCGGTGATAAACTCCATAACGAGCCAGCAATGCATCCAGTTGCTTATTCACAAAGTGTTTCCCTTCATCGCTAATCAGAGCTTGGGGAGTGCCAAATCTAGTAAAAATATGTTTATGCAGAAAATTAAGCACAGTTTTACCGTCATTGGCTCTAGTTGCTGCAGCCTCCACCCATTTGGATACATAATCCACTGCCAATAGAATATATTCATTGTTGTAAGATGGTGGAAAATGCCCCATGAAATCGATGCCCCATACATCAAACAGTTCAACTTCAAGAATCCCCTGTAGAGGCATTTCATTTCTCCTCGAGATGTTACCAGTTCGCTGACATCTATCACAAGCCTTGACAAAAACATTGGCATCCTTGAATAATGAAGGCCAATAAAAACCACTTTGTAATACCTTAGCCGCCATTCTTGATGCTCCAAAGTGCCCTCCACATTGTTGAGTATGACAGTGATTAAGAATGGACTGCATCTCTTCTTCAGGAACACACCTTCTGATAATCTGGTCAACACAGTGCCTATAGAGAATAGGTTCCTCCCAATAGTAGTGTTTCACCTCAGAAAAGAATTTCTTTAATTGCGGCTTTGACATCTCAGGTAGCACAATCTTGGCGACCAAGAAATTCACTATGTCAGCAAACCAAGGGACAGCTAAAGTCTCACTTACCCCAAACAACTGCTCATCAGGAAAGTGATCATTGATTTGCACTACTTTCTTATTTTCAGTCTTCCGCACCTCAAGTCTAGAGAGATGATCAGCCACCACATTCTCGCTGCCCTTCTTGTCACGAATCTCCAAGTCAAATTCTTGAAGCAAAAGAATCCATCTAATCAGGCAAGGCTTGGCATCTTTCTTTGACATCAAGTATTTAATGGCAGAGTGATCAGTGTAGACAATCACTTTGTTACCAATCAGATATGGTCTGAATTTATCACAAGCAAACACGATAGCTAGCAACTCTTTTTCTATAGTGGCATAATTCAGCTGAGCATCATTTAGAGTCCGACTAGCATAGTAAATAGACCTGAATACCTTGTCAATCCGCTGTCCCAGAACTGCCCCCACTGCGTAATCACTGGCATCACACATCAACTCAAAAGGCAATTCCCAATTCGGAGCTATCACAATTGGAGCAGAAATAAGCTTTTCTTTCAAGAAATTGAACGCCCTCAAACATTCATCATTAAAATCAAAGACAACTCCGTTCATAAGCAGATTTGAGAGGGGCTTGGACACTTTAGAGAAATCTTTTATGAATCTCCGATAGAACCCAACGTGACCAAGAAAACTTCTAACTCCTTTGACTGAAACTGGTGGAGGCAGCTTTTCAATGGTAGAAATTTTTGCTCTATCTACCTCAATTCCCTCACTTGAAATTTTATGGCCAAGAACAATCCCTTCTTTCACCATAAAATGGCATTTCTCCCAATTCAGCACCAGATTTGCCATCTCACAACGACGTAGCACGTTCTCCAAGTTACCCAAACAGAGGTCGAATGATGAACCAAAAACAGAGAAATCATCCATGAAAATATCAATACACCGGTCTACCATGTCTGAAAATATGGCCATCATGCACCGTTGAAATGTTGCAGGGGCATTGCATAGTCCAAATGGCATTCTCCTGAAAGAAAATGTGCCATAAGGACAAGTGAAGGTTGTTTTCTCTTGATCCTCTGGCGCAATAGCGATCTGATGATACCCAGAGTACCCATCCAAAAAACAGTAGTAGCTATGGCATGCCAATCTGTCAAGCATCTGATCAAGGAAAAGCAAAGGAAAATGATCCTTCCTTGTGGCCTTATTGAGCTTGCAGTAGTCTATACAAATCTGCCACCCCGTTACAGTCCTTGTTGGAATGAGTTCATTGTTCTCATTTTTGTTGAGTCTAGCTTTTATCATGTTTTGGTGATATTTTTAGTTGTCTTTTATTTCGTTTTTCCTTCATTTAGCGCGGGTTTATGCTTTGTTTGTTTGTCTTTGTGAATGTCAGGAAGAATTGAGCATGTGGAAGAAAATGCCCAAGAAAGGGAAGAAATAACCGAGTTTTCCATCATATTTTGATAAAGAATGGTTCTCAACACAATTTGGAAGTGTTGGTGAAATTTTGGGATGAAAACTTGAAGAATTGAGAAATCCCTTAAGAGCCACGGCATGAGCAAAGTGGAGTCGTGGCTAGGTGGGAAACAGAAGCAATGTTTTTAAGGAAATTCTCGGGCCGCGGCATGGCTATAGAGAGCCGCGGCATGGCTTCAGAGGGTCGCGGCATTGAGAGGATCTTTTGCCCAGGAATTATGACACGGGCCGCGACATAGTGTATGTAGAGCCGCGACCCGCCTCTTTAAAATCTGAAATCCTAGGTTTTAAATGAGAAAAAGGAGAAGAAAAAGATATGTACGGACGAGGGAGAAGTTCTGGTTTCGGAGGCTGAAGCTTAGAGTATTTTTACATGTTTTTCTTCTCTTCCTGATGTTATCTTTAATTTTTGTTGTGATTAGCACTATCACTATGAACTAATTTTCTGTTTAGGATGTTTAATTGAATCACTTGAATCCCTGTTATGAACTAATGCAATTTTTATTCTTCTTCTTCTTCAATTCCATATAATCTGTTCTTTTAAATTGATTATTGATTGGCCATCTTTAGTCATTTACATATGTTTTTAAGTCAAAATCTGAGAAGTGAGATTTAATTATGCTGTGGTTATATTGGACATAATTCTAATTTAGAACGAAAGTATCTGAATTAATTGTGTAACTGTTATTAAGTTGATTGAGATTAATGCTACCTGCGTGGTTCAATTTACCATAGAAATATAGGAAATTGTCATCTAGGTTGAGTTTATAATTCATAGTATGATTATAGGATGCTTTATCAACTTGTTAATTGAATTAGGTCAAAAGAAGGAGAATTCACACTTTGCATTAGGGAATAATAGGGAGGATAGTTGATGAGATTAAATATCCTAATTGTTTCTCAGTGATTAAATTAAAAGTTTTTCCATTAGTTGTTATTTTATTTAATTTTCAATTATTGTTTCTGCAATTTGTAGTTTCTTTTGATGCATTTATAAAAATAAAAAATTTCAATTAATCAAATAGGACAAGAAATTAATTGACTGGTAATTGGTAAATCAGTCCTTGAGGACGATACTTGGTTTTACCATTTTATTACGAGTTTGCGACTGTGTGCACTTGCATAGCTGTAAATTTCGCAACAAGTTTTTGGCGCCGTTGTCGGGGACTGAAAATAATTATCAATATCAGTCTAATTAATTTTTATTCTAATTTGATTTTAATTTATCTTGTTTCTAATCTGTTTAGTTGCTTAATTCTTCTATCTCAGGTGAATTTTGGTATATGCGTGGCAGAAAAGGAAAAGCCACACTTGTTCCTCTGAATCCCGAGATTGAAAAGTCTTGCAATCAAATCAGAAAGAGCAAGAGAGAGGCCCAGAATTCGGTGAAGATGGCACAGAATGACGGGGATGGCAGGAATGTTCTAAATCCAGGAGTTGTGCAAGGGGTTCAGGCTCAGACCAATGTTGAGAGGAGCTTGAGAGATTATGTGCTACCCACTCTGACGGGAGTACAAAATAGTATACTCCCACCAACTGTAGAGGCCAACAACTTCGAAATCAAGCCTGCTATTCTACAAATGGTGCAGTCCTCTGTGCAATTCAATGGGTTGCCCTCTGAAGATCCTCACACTCATTTGTCCAACTTTCTAGAGCTGTGTGGAACCTTCAAATATAATGGGGTGAGCGATGACGCAATCAAGCTTAGGCTCTTCCCATTTTCTCTAAGGGATAGAGCTAAAAGTTGGCTGAACTCTCTGCAGCCAAACTCTATAGTCACCTGGAAAGATCTAGCTCAGAAATTCTTATCCAAATTCTTCCCTCCTTCCAAGGCTGCTAAATTGAGGGGAGAGATAAATAACTTTTGCCAGAATGACAGAGAGTCACTGTATGAAGCTTGGGAACGATTTAAGGAACTCCTGAGAAGAAGTCCTCACCATGGCATTGAATAGTGGATGCTAGTACAGAATTTCTACAATGGTTTATGTCCAACAACCAGAACTATTATTGATGCTGCAGCGGGTGGCACTTTTATGAGCAAGAGCGCAACTGGCGCTTATGAGTTGCTAGAGGACATGGCCACAAATAACCATCAATGGTCTGAGGAAAGATCATCTGGAGCTAGAAAGGTAGCTGGGGTGCATGAGCTTGATGCAATCATTGCTTTAACAGTGCAAGTAGCCTCTCTAACCAAGCAGTTACAACAGAGCAGTGTATCTGCTAATGCGGTTCAGATGGCGGTGAGGTGTGAAATGTGTGGTGGTGCTCATTCTGTTGATCAGTGCCCTATCTGTATAAATAATAACACCTCAATGGATCATGCCCAAGTTCAAGCGGTGGGAAACTTTTAAAGGTCGCTCAATAATCCATTCTCCAACAACTACAATCCTGGGTGGCGAAATCACCCTAATTTTTCGTGGAAGAATAATCAAGGCCAACAACCTCAGTTTCAGGGCCAATTTCAGAATAACATGCCTCAGCCACCTATGAATCAAGCTTCATCATCACAACAGTTTAGGCCTCAATCAATGCCTCAACCTAAGAGGCCCAATGAATTGCAAGCTGCCTTGTTGACTCTTACTAATACTCAGACTCAATTTATGACTGAGACCAGATCCTCTATTCGGAACCTTGAGACAAAGGTTGGGCAGTTGGCCAATATGCTCAATAACAGACCCCAGGGAAACTTGCCTAGTAATACTGAAGTAAACCCCAAGGAGCAAGTACAGGCAATTACTCTGAGGAGTGGGAAGCAAACTACGCAACCTAGATCTCCACAGGCAGTGGTTCAGAATAAAGGGATGGGTGAACAGTTTGATTCAAAAAGGGTTACTGAAGACCATCAATAGTCAGAACAGAGTCCGCCAGTTGTTATTGAGCAGCCAGTTAGAGTTCCATACCCTCAGAGGCTTAGAAAGACTACACTTGATAAACAGTTTTCTAAGTTTCTTGAGGTATTTAAAAAGCTGCACATAAACATTCCTTTCGCTGAGGCCTTGGAGCAGATGCCCAGTTATGTTAAGTTCATGAAGGAGATCCTGTCAAAGAAAAGGAAAATGGAGGACTATGAGACTGTAGCGCTCACTGAAGAGTGCAGTGCTATTTTACAAAGGAAATTACCCCAAAAGCTGAGAGATCCAGGGAGTTTCACCATACCTTGCACCTTTGGCAAGTTTGAATGTAAGCATGCCTTATGTGATCTGGGGGCAAGTATCAATTTGATGCCTTTATCAGTGTTCAAAAGACTTGGTTTAGGGGAGGCAAAACCCACAACTGTCACTTTACAGCTCGCAGACCGATCGTTAACACATCCACGAGGTATTATTGAGGATGTTCTTGTGAAGGTGGATAAGTTCATATTTCCCGCTGACTTTATTGTTCTAGACATGGAGGAGGACACAGATGTCCCAATTATTCTTGGTAGGCCATTTCTAGCCACAGACCAAGCTCTTATTGATGTTCACAAAGGAGAGCTTAAGCTTAGAGTTCAAGGAGATGAGGTGGTCTTTAATGTCTTCAAGTCTATGAAGTATCCGGTGGCTAGTGACAGCTGTTTTAGTGTGGATGTGATAGAAAAGGCAGTCTCCAAAAGAAGGGTGAGCAGTGATGCCTTAGAGGCAGTACTATTGGGTGATGAGGGCAATGATGATGATGATGCTGAGATCAGAGAATGTGTAAACTGGATCAACTCGTTCTTACCATATTGGAAGAAGTTTCAAGAACTTGCAGATGCGACTGATAAACCGCTTACCTCCATTCACCAGCCACCGCAGTTGGAATTAAAGGTCCTCCCAGATCACTTGCGCTATGCTTATCTAGGAGAGAATGAAACCTTACCTGTCATTGTGTCAGCTGACCTGTCAGATGTAGAATTGGAGAAACTGTTGAGGGTTCTAAGGGAGATAAATTGGCCATTGGGTGGACCTTGGCAGATATTAGAGGAATCAGCCCATCGACAGTGATGCATACAATTTTGTTGGAGGAGAATAGCAAGCCATCCATAGAGGCTCAGAGAAGACTCAATCCAGCTATGAAGGAAGTAGTATTGGAGCAGATTCTTAAATGGTTGGATGTTGGGGTGATCTACCCAATTTCTGATAGCGCATGGGTGAGCCCTGTGAAAGTGGTACCTAAGAAGGGTGGAATGACTGTGGTGAAAAATGAGAACAATGAACTCATTCCAACAAGGACTGTAACGGGGTGGTGGATTTGTATAGACTACCGCAAACTTAATAAGGCCACAAGGAAGGATCATTTTCCTTTGCCTTTCCTTGGTCAGATGCTCGATAGATTGGCGGGCCATAGCTACTACTGTTTCTTGGATGGGTATTCTGGGTATCATCAGATCGCTATTCCACCAGAAGATTAAGAGAAAACAACCTTCACATGTCCTTATGGCACATTTGCTTTCAGGAGAATGCCATTTGGACTATGCAATGCCCCTGCAACATTTCATCAGTGCATGATGGCCATATTTTCAGACATGTTAGACCAGTGTATTGAGATATTCATGGATGATCTCTCTGTTTTTGGTTCATCATTCGACCTCTGTTTGGGTCACTTGGAGAACGTGCTGCGTCGTTGTGAGATAGCAAATCTGGTGTTGAATTGGGAGAAATGCCATTTTATGGTGAAAGAGGGGATTGTTCTTGGCCATAAAATTTCAAGTGAGGGAATTGAGGTAGATAGAGCAAAAATTTCTAGCATTGAAAAGCTGCCTCCACCAGTTTCAGTTAAAGGCGTTAGGAGTTTTCTTGGTCACGCTGGGTTTTATCGGAGATTCATCAAAGATTTCTCAAAGGTTTCCAAGCCTCTCTCGAATCTGCTTATGAATGGAGTTGTTTTTTATTTTAATGACGAATGTTTGAGGGCGTTCAATTTCTTGAAAGAGAAGCTTATTTCTGCTCCAATTGTGATAGCTCCGAATTGGGAATTGCCTTTTGAGTTGATGTGTGATGCCAGTGATTATGCAGTGGGGGCAGTTCTGGGACAGCAGATTGACAAGGTATTCATGTCTATTTATTATGCTAGTCGGACTCTAAATGATGCTCAGCTGAATTATGCCACTACAGAAAAAGAGTTGCTAGCTATTGTGTTTGCCTGTGATAAATTCCGACCATATCTTATTGGTAACAAAGTGATTGTCTACACTGATCACTCTTCCTTTAAATATTTGATGGCAAAGAAAGATGCCAAGCCCCGCCTGATTAGATGGATTCTTTTGCTTCAAGAATTTGACTTGGAGATTCGTGACAAGAAGGGCAGCGAGAATGTGGTGGCGGATCATCTCTCTAGACTTGAGTTGGAGGAGACTGAAAATAAGAAAGCAGTGCAAATCAATGATCACTTTCCTGATGAGCAGTTGTTTGGGGTAAGTGAGACTTTAGCTGTCCCTTGGTTTGCTGACATAGTGAACTTCTTGGTTGCAAAAATTGTGCCTCCTGAAATGTCAAAGCAGCAATTAAAGAAATTCTTTTTCTGAGGTGAAACACTACTATTAGGAAGAACCTATTCTCTATAGGCACTGTGTTGATCAGATTATCAGAAGGTGTGTTCCTGAAGAAGAGATGCAGTCCATTCTTAATCACTGTCATACTCAACAATGTGGAGGGCACTTTGGAGCATCAAGAACAGCAGCCAAGGTATTACAAAGTGGTTTCTATTGGCCTTCATTATTCAGGGATGCCAATGTTTTTTTCAAAGCTTGTGATAGGTGTCAGTGAATTGGTAAAATCTCGAGGAGAAATGAAATGCCTTTGCAAGGGATTCTTGAGGTGGAACTGTTTGACGTTTGGGGCATCGATTTCATGGGGCCTTTTCCACCATCTTACAACAATGAATAAATTCTATTGGCAGTGGATTATGTATCCAAATGGGTGGAGGCTGCAGCAACTAGAGCCAATGACGGTAAAACTGTCCTTAATTTTCTGCTGAAACATATTTTTACTAGATTTGGCACTCCCCGAGCTCTGATTAGCGATGAAGGGAAACACTTTGTGAATAAGCAACTGGATGCATTGTTGGCTCGTTATGGAGTTTATCACTGAAAAGCTTTGCCTTACCATCCTCAATCAAATGGGCAACCTGAAGTTTCGAACAGAGAAATCAAGAGCATCCTGGAGAAGACCGTTGACAGTTCGAGGAAGAATTGGTCGAAAAAGTTAGATGATGCGATTTGGGCATACAAAAATGCATTCAAAACACCAATAGGCATGTCTCCTTACAGGTTGGTGTTTGGTAAAGCGTGTCATCTGCCAGTTGAATTGGAGCACAGGGCATTCTGGGCTATGAAGAAGTTGAATTTTGATTGGAGTGCCGCTAGTGAACGAAGGTTGTTGCAACTGAATGAACTTGACGAGTTCAGAAATGAGGCTTATGAGAACGCCAAGATTTATAAGGAAAGAACAAAGGCTTGGCATGACAAGAACTTAATCAGAAAAGAGTTCCAACCAGGGCAGCAGGTACTTCTTTTCAATTCAAGATTGCGACTGTTTCCTGGCAAATTGAAGTCAAGATGGTCAGGGCCATTCACTGTCGTCCAAGTCTTTCCATATGGTTCTGTGGAAGTTCGGGGTAACTCCGGTGATTCCTTTAAAGTCAATGGTCAGAGATTGAAGCCATACTTGGGTGGCAGTTTTGATCAAGCGAAGTCTCTCCTCCTTCTGAAGCCTCTCTGAAGAGGGGTTCAGCGTCCGGCTAAATGACGTTAACGACAGCGCTTGTAGGAGGCACCCTATGTTTTACTTGCTATTTATTTTACTTTTGTATATGTAAACAATGGATTTTTGGTTTATTTTTGGACTTTTAGAATTGTGAAAAACGTGAAAAAATCAAAAAAAAATTAAAAAGATAAAAAAAAAAAAGGAAATCCTTAAGGGCCGCGGCATAGCCATATGATGCCGCGGCATTGGGGGTTCCAGAGGCCACGGATTTATGAAGTATATAGGCGGGTCGCGGCATAGATGAGGAGGGCCGCGACATTGAACCCTAGTTTTCCCAGAAAATCGAGGCGGGTCGCGACATAGGTATCAGAGGGTCGCGGCATTCTATTCTGGAGATTTTATGCGGGCCGCGACATGGTCAAGGTAATGCCGCGGCCCGAGTCCGAATTTGGGATAAAAATCCCTAATTTGGCCACATTCTCATTCACTCTCACTCTCACAATCTACATCACACTTAAACCTCTTTTTCTCGCTAATTTTTTAGACTTCCATCAGCCAAGGAGACAAAAAGAAGAATTTTCGTGCCATTCAAGTAAGTGCATCTTACCTATTCTAGTGCGTTTGATTGGAGAATAGTTTGCATTGTGGTAATTTGGTTTGCTCTGTGCTTTTCTTGTGAGACGTTTAAGGGGTTTTGTCGATTGTTTATCTGGGGATTAGTTTTACTGTTGATTGTGTTCATCATAAGTTTTGGGGGAGTGATACCTAAGGAACATTGAACTCAAAATCTTGAAAACCTATTTGGGGGTTTATTCTTGTTTGAAAGAAACTATGGGTCCCAAGAGAAATCCCCCTAGAGGTACCTCCTCCAAGAAAGCCTCCTCCTCGCGCACTCAACCACCACCAACACCCGCTGCCCCAGCTGATTATGACACGAATTTATTTGTCAATAAGGACGCCGCTGATTTATTTAAAAGAATTTATAAGAGATCGGTGGTAAGGGAAAGGGGGTTTGAGCTTAATGAGGCCACTACTATTCAAAACCATGGTTATGACATTATCAAAGCTGAGATAGTGCGCCGTAAGTGGGGTTTCCTTTGTGACTCTACTCATGTGGGCTCAGCCAATTGCTCTCAATTATATGAATTTTTTTCCAATTTCTCATATCAAGATGCCGAACAGAACAATTTTATCAGGGGTAAACTGGTGCCTACAACCTCTTATGCATTTAACCAATTACTGGGTCTTCCCTCATTGTCTGCACAAGAGGATGAACATTGGCAATTGGCCCACTTTGAGGAGCCAGAATATGACGCTGTGGCTGCTGTTTTGAGTATGGAAGGGGCACGTTTCAATTATCATAATGGGAGGCCCAAAGAGTTGTACATGTGGCAGCTAAACCCAATTGCGAAGGCGTGGGTTTATTTTGTCAGTGCACGTTTACTGCCGACTTCTCATTTGTCTTCTATTGATAGAGAGCGTTGTTTGTTGGTGTATGCTATCATGACTCAAATGAAAGTTGGTGTGGGTCGCATTATTCGCTATAACATACGCAACATCAGCAGGTTCAATACCACAGCTGGTGTCGCCCATGGTACCTTCCTTTCGACCCTCTGTAACACTTATGAGGTACCAGTCTTCAACAACGATCTAGTCCGAAGGCCAATGGGGGCAATTAATCAAACTTTGTTTACGGCATTTCCTTCGGCCTCTCTTACGCCGCCTGCCCCTAGCCAGCAAAATAAGCGCAGTCGGGCTGATGACACAGTGGACATCGATCAAGCTGAGGAGGAGGAAGCAGATGAACCAGGCCTCAGTAACCCACATTCGCATTTGGCAATTGGTGGGCCGATTGATGACCACACGCAGCGTACGCATGACAGGTTGGATTACCTTGTTCAGCAGAATCAATATTTAATCCAATCAAGTCGTGCGCAGAATCAGCACTATAATGATTTTATGGTGCAACAAAATGAGTATGGGCGAGTTCACATTGAGGAGTTGAATGCGTTAGTGACGAGGTGCCGCTGATGAGAATTATTTCACTCCTCCGCCCCAGTACACTCCATACCAGTGGCCACCTCCACCACCTCCTCCGCCATACTGATGTGGCATCAGGCAAGTTCTCTTTCCTTGTTCTTTTCTTTATCACATTGGGGACAATGTGCATTTTAAGTTTGGGGGAGAGCTTATTTTGTTTTGTTTTGTTTTGTGCGTTGTTTAGTCTAGTGTTTAGTTTGTTGTGTTATTTTTTTTGTGTTGTTAGTGTAATTGTTAAACCATCATTCTTGTCTATTGTTGCTTTGTCTTTGCTCATGAAAAGGAAATTGAATTCAACTGTGTGCTTGGTTCAATTTTTTTAGAGTTTAATCTAAAAGTTTTGTGGGAAATTTTTAATATGTTTCGAAAATGCAACATTTTGGATTTTATTATATGAGTTTGACTAGGGTTGGTGGAATGATAATTTGACTTTGATAGAACTTGCATTATTTGGCCTTTGAGGCGAAATCATTGATGACATGTGTTTAGAAAAGTGATTTAGGCAATTTATTGGATCGATTGTGCCTTTCAAGCCAACCTTGATTTAATTATCCTTAGTTACCCTTTTTGAGCCTTAAACTTGGTTTTTGTTCTTAATTATACTATTTGAGCCTAAATTTCCTAACGTAATTATTTCTGTTTTCCTTTTCCTTGGTTATCATAAGCATATAATTTGTGGGAAAGAAGAATGAAAAATAGTAAGGAATTGGTATGTTTGGAATGTAGTATGATTGTACAAAAGAGAAGAGAGAGAAGTCGTTGAAAAAAAAAAAGAAAAAAAAATGTATAAGAAAATGAAAAGTGTTGTAATCTCTCTCTCTAATTGTATAAAAGGGTGATTTTTGGTGTGGTAAAGAGAAATTTGGTTGGTTTTAAGGTTTTATGCTTATGGTAATGATTGAGCCTAAATGACAATTTTATCTACCCTTGCCTAAGCCTAACGTTATAACCTGTGAAAGTCCTTTTGATTTCGAAACACGTGTTGTTGACATTAGTGGAGAAGGTCGAGTAATGCAAGCATATTGTCGAGTTGGTTTGTGGAATTGTCTGGAATGAGTTGAGCATATATGATAGAATCCAAGTGTTTTAGTCATTTTCATGATATATTATTGATTTCCCTGATTGAACTGTACAAATTGGACTTTAAGGCAATTGAGCTGAAATTCTAGTTATAAATATTGCAATTGAGATTTCATGAGTTTTGGCAAAGCATTGTAGATGGTAATGATGGTTTAGCTTGTTCGTTTGTGTTTGTTACTTTTTGTTAGTTTAATTTGGTCTTTACTCGAGGGCGAGTAAAGGTTAAGTATGGGGGAGTTTGTTGAGTCTAGTTTTTATCATGTTTTGGTGATGTTTTTAGTTGTCTTTTATTTCGTTTTTCCTTCATTTAGCGCGGGTTTATGCTTTGTTTGTTTGTCTTTGTGAATGTCAGGAAGAATTGAGCATGTGGAAGAAAATGCCAAAGAAGGGGAAGAAATAACTGAGTTTTCCATCATATTTTGATAAAGAATGGTTCTCAACACAATTTGGAAGTGTTGGTAAAATTTTGGGATGAAAACTTGAAGAATTGAGAAATCCCTTAAGAGCCACGGCATGAAGTGGAGCCGCGGCTAGGTGGGAAACAGAAGCAATGTTTTTAAGGAAATCCTCGGGCCGCGGCATGGCTATAGAGAGCCGCGGCATGACTTCAGAGGGCTGCGGCATTGAGAGGATCTTCTGCCCAGGAATTATGACACGAGTCGCGGCATAGTGTATGTAGAGCCACGGCCCGCCTCTTTAAAATCTAAAATCCTAGGTTTTAAATGAGAAAAAGGAGAAGAAAAAGATATGTACGGACGAGGGAGAAGTTCTGGTTTTGGAGGCTGAAGCTTAGAGTATTTTTACATGTTTTTCTTCTCTTCCTGATGTTATCTTTAATTTTTGTTGTGATTAGCACTATGACTATGAACTAATTTTCTGTTTAGGATGTTTAATTGAATCACTTGAATCACTGTTATGAACTAATGCAATTTTTATTCTTCTTCTTCTTCACTCTTCTTCAATTCCATATAATCTGTTCTTTTAAATTGATTATTGATTGGCCATCTTTAGTCATTTACATATGTTTTTAAGTCAAAATCTGAGAAGTGAGATTTAATTATGCTGTGGTTATATTGGACATAATTCTAATTTAGAACGAAAGTATCTGAATTAATTGTGTAACTGTTATTAAGTTGATTGAGATTAATGCTACCTGCGTGGTTCAATTTACCATAGATATATAGGAAATTTTCATCTAGGTTGAGTTTATAATTCATAGTATGATTATAGACTGCTTTATCAACTTGTTAATTGAATTAGGTCAAAAGAAGGAGAATTCACACTTTGCATTAGGGAATAATAGGGAGGATAGTTGATGAGATTAAATATCCTAATTGTTTCTCAGTGATTAAATTAAAAGTTTTTCCATTAGTTGTTATTTTATTTAATTTTCAATTATTGTTTCTGCAATTTGTAGTTTCTTTTGATGCATTTATAAAAATAAAAAATTTCAATTCATCAAATAGGACAAGAAATTAATTGACTGGTAATTGGTAAATCAATCCTTGAGGATGATACTTGGTTTTACCATTTTATTACGAGTTTGCGACTGTGTGCACCTGCATAGCTATAAATTTCGCAACAAATTTTCACCACAGTCATTCCACCTTTCTTAGGTACCACTTGCACAGGGCTCACCCATGTGCTATCAGAAATTGGGTAGATTACCCCAACATCCAACCATTTAAGAATTTGCTCCAACACTACTTCCTCCATAGCTGGATTGAGTCTTCTCTGGGCCTCTATGGATGGCTTGCTATTCTCCTTCAACAAAATTTTATGCATCACTGTCGATGGGCTGATTCCTCTAATATCTGCCAAGGTCCACCCAATGGTCAATTTATGCTCCCTTAGAACCCTCAACAGTTTCTCCAATTCTACCTTTGACAGGTCAGCTAACACAATGACAGGTAAAGTTTCATTCTCTCCCAAATAAGCATAGCACAAATGATCTGGGAGGACCTTTAATTCCAATGGCGGTGGATGCTGAATGGAGGTTAGCGGTTTATCAGTCGCATCTGCTATTTCTTGAAACTTCTTCCAATATGGTAAGAAGGAGTTTATCCAGTTTACACATTCTTTGATCTCAGCATCATCATCATCATCGCCCTCATCACCAAATAGTACTGCCTCTAAGGCATCACTGCTCATCCTTCTCTTGGAGACTGCCTTTTCTATCACATCCACACTAAAGCAACTGTCACTAGCCATCGAATACCTCATAGACTTGAAGACATTAAAGACCACCTCATCTCCTTGAACTCTAAGCTTAAGCTCTCCTTTGTGAACATCAATAAGAGCTTGGCCTGTGGCTAGAAATGGCCTACCGAGAATAATCGGGACATCTGTGTCCTCCTCCATGTCCAGAACAATAAAGTCAGCTGGAAATATGAACTTATCCACCTTCACAAGAACATCCTCAATAATACCTCGTGGATGTGTTAATGATCGGTCTGTGAGCTGTAAAGTGACAGTTGTTGGTTTTGCCTCCCCCAAACCAAGTCTTTTAAACACAGATAAGGGCATTAGATTGATACTTGCCCCCAGATCACATAAGGCGTGCTTGCATTCAAACTTGCCAATGGTGCAAGGTATGGTGAAACTCCCCGGATCTCTCAGCTTTTGGGGCAACTTCCTTTGTAAAATCGCGCTGCACTCTTCAGTGAGTGCTACAGTCTCATAGTCCTCCATTCTCCTTTTCTTTGACAGAATCTCTTTCATGAACTTAACATAACTGGGCATCTGCTCCAAGGCCTTAGCAAAAGGAATGTTTATGTGTAGCTTTTTAAACACCTCAAGAAACTTAGAAAACTGTTTATCAAGTGTAGTCTTTCTAAGCCTCTGAGGGTATGGAACTCTAACTGGCTGCTCAATAACAACTGGCAGACTCTGTTCTGACTGCTGATGGTCTTCAGTAACCCTTTCTGAATTAGACTGTTCACCCATCTCTTTATTCTGAACCACTGCCTGTGGAGATCTAGGCTGCTCAGTTTGCTTCCCACTCCTCAGAGTAATTGCCTGAACTTTCTCCTTGGGGTTGACTTCAGTATTACTAGGCAAGTTTCCCTAGGGTCTGTTATTGAGCATATTGGCCAACTGCCCAACCTGTGTCTCAAGGTTTCGAATAGAGGATTTGGTCTCAGTCATAAATTGAGTCTGAGTATTAGTAAGAGTCAACAAGGCAGCTTGCAGTTCATTAGGCCTCTCAGGTTGAGGCATTGATTGTTGAGGCCTAGGCTGTTGTGATGACGAAGCTTGATTCATAGGTGGCTGAGGCATGTTATTCTGAAATTGGCCCTGAAACTGAGGTTGTTGGCCTTGATTATTCTTCCACGAAAAACTGGGATGATTTCGCCACCTAGGATTGTAGTTGTTGGAGAATGGATTATTGAGTGGCCTTTGAAAGTTTCCCACCGCTTGAACTTGAGCATGATCCATTGGGGTGTTATTATTCATACAGATAGGGCACTGATCGACAGAATGAGCACCACCACACATTTCACACCTCACTGCCATCTGAACCGCATTAGCAGATACAGTGCTCTGTTGTAACTGCTTTGTCAGAGAGGCTACTTGCGCTGTTAGAGCAGTGATTGCTTCCAGCTCATGCACCCCAGCTACCTTTCTAACTCCTGATGATCTTTCCTCAGACCATTGATGATTGTTTGTGGCCATGTCCTCTAGAAGCTCATAAGCACCAGTTGCGCTCTTGCTCATAAAAGTTCCACCTGCTGCAGCATCAATAATGGTTCTGGTTGCAGGACATAAACCATTGTAGAAATTATGTACTAGCATCCACTGTTCAATGCCATGATGAGAACATCTTCTCAGGAGTTCCTTAAACCGTTCCCAAGCTTCATACAGTGTCTCTCCGTCATTCTGGCAAAAGTTATTTATCTCTCCCATCAATTTAGCAGCTTTGGACGGAGGGAAGAATTTGGACAAAAATTTCTGAGCTAGATCTTGCCAGGTGACAATAGAGTTTGGCTGCAGAGAGTTCAACCAACTTTTAGCTCTGTCCCTTAGAGAAAATGGGAAAAGCCTAAGCTTGATTGCGTCATCACTCACTCCATTATATTTGAAGGTTCCACAAAACTCCAGAAAGTTGGACAAATGGGTGTGAGGATCTTCATAAGGCAACCCATTGAATTGCACAGAGGACTGCACCATTTGTAGAATAGCAGGCTTTATTTCAAAAATTTTGGCCTCTACAGCTGGTGGGCGTATACTATTTTGTACTCCCGTCAGAGTGGGTAGCACATAATCTCTCAGGCTCCTCTCAGCATTGGTCTGAGCCTGAACCCCTTGTACAACTCCAGGAGTTAGAACATTCCTGCAATCCCCGTCATTCTATGCCATCTTCACATATTTATGGGCCTCTCTCTTGTTCTTTCTGATTTGATTGCAAGACTTTTCAATCTCAGGATTAAGAGGAACAAGTGTGTCTTTTCCTTTTCTGCCACGCATATACCAAAATTCACCCGAGATAGACAAATTAAGCAACTAAACAGATTAGAAACAAGAGAAATTAAAATCAAATTAGAATAAAAATTAATTAGACTGATATTGATAATTATTTTCAGTCCCCGGCAACGGCGCCAAAAACTTGTTGCGATATTTTTGCTATGCAAGTGCACACAGTCGCAAACTCATAATAAAATGGTAAAACCAAGTATCGTCCTCAAGGACTGATTTATCAATTACCAGTCAATTAATTTCTTGTTCTATTTGATGAATTGAAATTCTTGATTTTTGTAAATACACCAAAAGAAACTATAAATTGCAAAAACAATAATTAAAAATTGAATGGAATAACAACTAATAGAAAAACTTTTAATTTAATCACTGAGAAACAATTAGGATATTCAATCTCATCAACTATCCTCCCTATTATTCTCTAATGCAAAGTGTGAATTCTTCTTCTTTTGACCTAGTTCAATTAACAAGTTGATACAGCAGCCTATAATCATACTATGAATTATAAACTCAACCTAGGTGACAATTTCCTATATTTCTATGGTAAATTGAACCACACAGGTAGCATTAATCTCAACAACTTAATAACAGTTACACAATTAATTCAGATACTTTCGTTCTAAATTAGAATTATGTCCAATATAACCACAGCAGAATTAAATCTCACTTCTCAGATTTTGACTTAAAAACATATGTAAATGATTAAAGATGGCCAATCAATAATCAATCTATAAGAACAGGTTATATGGAATTGAAGAAGATTGAAGAAGAAGAATATTAAAATTGCATTAGTTCATAACAGAGATTCAAGTGATTCAATTAAACATCCTAAACAGAAAATTAGTTCATAGCCATAGTGCTAATCACAACAGAAATTAAAGATAACATCAGGAAGAAGAAAAACATGTAAAAATACTCTAAGCTTGAGCCTTCAAAACCAGTCCTTCTCTCCCTCGTCCGTACGTCCTTTTCTTCTCCTTTTCGCCATATTAAAACCTAGGATTTCAAATTTTAAAGAGGCGGGCCGCGGCTCTACATACACTATGCCGCGGCCCTTGTCCAAATTCCTGGGCGAAAAGCCCTTTCCATGCCGCGGCCCTCTGAAGCCATGCCGCGACCCGCATTGACGAGTTCTGGGAAAAATGCCCATCTATGCCGCGGCTCTCTATAGCCATGTTGCGGCCTGAGAATTTCCTCAAAAACATTGCTTCTGTTTCCCCCCTAGCCGCGGCTCCACTTTGCTCATGCCGTGGCTCTTAAGGGATTTCTCAATTCTTCAAGTTTTCATCCCAAAATTTCACCAGCACTTCTAAATTATGTTGAGAACCATTCTTTATCAAAATATGATGAAAAATCGGTTATTTCTTCCCTTTCTTTGGCATTTTCTTCCACATGCTCAATTCTTCCTAATATTCACAAAGACAAACAAACAAAGCATAAACCCGCACTAAATGAAAGAAAAATGAAATAAAAGACTACTAAAAACATCACCAAAACATAACAAAAACTAGACTAAACAAGTATCCATCAGGGACCCCATCTTCACCTCCATGTTTTGGAGAGCCTGTAAAAGGCTATGGGCACAAAGTTGAGGTTCAGTATCGCCTATCATCCTCAAACGGATGGATAGTCTGAGAGGATGATTCATATACTGGAGGATATGTTAAGGGCCTTTATGCTGGATTTTGGGGGATCCTGGAGTAAGTATCTCCCTTTGATCGAGTTTTCTTATAATAACAACTATCAAGTGACTATTGGAGTGGCTTCGTATGAAATGTTGTATGGGAGAAAGTGAAGATCTCCCATTCATTGGGATGAGACGAGTGAGAGGAGATATTTAGACCCAGAGCCGTTCAGAGGATTAATGAGGCAATTGAGAAGAATAGAGCTCAGACACTCGCCTCCCAGAGTATACTTTAGAGTTACTTAGACTTGAAACGCATGAGTGTAGAGTTTCAAGTCAGTGATCATGTGTTTCTTAGAGCTTCTCCTTTGAGAGGAGTGAAGCGATTTAGAGCGAGAGGCAAGTTGAGTCCTAGGTTTTTTGGCCCCTTTGAGATTCTGGAACAGGTAGGAGAGTAGGCTTACAGATTGGCAATCCCTCCAGCTTTATCAGGGGTTCAAAACGTATTTCATGTGTCCATGCTTTGGAAATACATGTCAGATTCTACACATGTGCTGAGTTATGAAAACATGGAGCTAGATCAAGATTTTTCTTATGAGGAGAAGTCGTTTTAGATCCTAGACTGGAAGGATAAAGTCTTGCGGAATAAGATCATTGTCTTGGTGAAAGTTCTGTGGAGAAACAACAAGGTGGAAGGGGCAACTTGAGAGCTTGAGTTTGATATGTAGGATTGATATCTCGAGCTATTTAGGTAAATTTTGAGGATGAAATTTCTGTAAGTAGGGGATAGTTGTAACATCCCAAATTTGCTAATAAGGCTTAATGCCTTGATTAGCATGTCGGGAGGGCAATAATTGACTTAACCGTATTATTACATGATTAATTGTGATATTAGTACGTGATTACTTGAATTAAATGATTATATGACTAGATATGCATGTTTAGGTGAATTAAATATGCATGTGTGCCCGTTCTTGTTAATAAGGGCATATATGTAATTTTGGCCCATTGAGGGCATAAATGTGATTATGTGTGTATGTTGTGTTTGAGACCACATTATTGTGGAGATATATCTGAGATGTGTGGTTCGAGACAGTCCTAGGGAGCGGATTAGCGGAATAGTCACAACGGGGTTGAATACCTGGCTCGGGGTGAGCCTAGGGGTATTTTGGGAACATAGCACGTGTTCGGGGTTACCGGGAAGCTATTTAGCAATTATTTAGGCGTGTCGGGATTAATTGGGGATTTATAGGACTATTCGAGGAATTAGCGGGAATGTGGCAAATTATGGGATTGCCCTTGGAGGCATTAAATGGCTAAGGGTTAACCTAGGGATGTTTTGGTCATTTTCAAAGCATAGACTAGGATTGATGCCTTAGGACTCTAGAACTAATTAGAAAAAAAAAACACATTCTCTCAGCCTTTTTGCCTTTTCTCTCTCTGTCAATACTTTCTCTCTCTCTTTAGCTTGGGGATTTTGCTGAAACTCAAATGAGGGAAGCTTGGAACTAAAGGGAATTGAAGCTTGAAGTGTTTGGGTTTTGTAACATCCCAAATTACCTTATAAGGGCTAGGGCCTTAATTAGGGGGCTAGGATGGAAAATTATGTGTTTATGTGATATATATGTGTATCATTATATGATTATGTGAGTTTTATTATAGTATGACTTAATATGCATGTTTAGGTGTATTAAATATGCATGTGGGTCCATTTTTGATCTGAAGGTCAATTTTTCGTAATTTGGCCCGTTATGGGTATATTTGGCATATATGTGATATATGTGTGGGACCACATCATTATGTGGATGTACTTGGGTAACTCGGCATGAGGCGAACCTGTAACGACCCAAAATCACTAATATGGCTTAAGGGCCTTGATTAGTGTGCCGGGAGGGCATAAGTGGCTCATGTGTGTGTGTTTATTAATTTAATGCATGATTATATATGATAAGCATGCTTGTATGGTTATATGAATGTAAATGTGATTATATGCTATAATTGTGAGAACCACATTATCATGTGGGTAAATCTGCAGCATGTGACTTGAGGCAATCCTAGGGAGCTAGTTAGTGGGAAAGTCATAACGGGGCTTAATACTTGACTTTGGGCAAGTCAAGGGGTAATTTAAGTACTGGAAGGTTATTTAGATTAGCGGGTTATGGAAATAATTAATTGGAGATATATTTGAGGTTAGGAAGTTTAGGCGGGAATACTGGAGAATTTTACCATTTTTCCCTCGGGGATGTTTCCGGCACCTCGAGCCTTGGGATTAACTTAATCACCTAGGGATAGACTAAGTAAAGTCTCAGAACATAGTGGAACATAAGGAATTGACCCTCCCTCCTTCTCTCTTTCTCTCTCAAATAAAAATCACAAAAAACTTGAGGAGTTATGCTGGGAATTCAGTGGTTTGGACTGGAATCTTGAAGGACTAGTCCAGTGTTCAGCTAAGGAGTTAAATCAAGAACTGAGGTAAGATACAAGCTTTGTGCATGGTGATTAATTCTGTGTTTTGGCTGGGTTTTAAAGTGTTTATGGTTTTGAAATTTAAGGACTGAATTAAAGCTAGAAAGCTTGGGTTTTAGCTCAAGCATCGTTAAGGGAGTTGGTTCTGTAGTGGACGTAAGCTTGAATCTATGATCTAATGGTTGAATTCTAGTGTTTCATAGATGGTTTTTATGTTCTTGAGCTTTTGGGTTTCAGAAATTAAAATGGGATTTTAATGAGTTTTTAAGTTAGGTTTTTGCTGGATTATGTTGCTAGAATCATGTTAGAAGTTCTGTGATCAATGGGTTTTGGAATTAGGATGGTTTGGGCTGATTTTGAGCAAGGTTGGGATGTTAAAAATGGTGGATTTTTTGGGCACGAGGGGCTGCGCCGCAGCTCTGTTCTAGAGTGTCGCGGCCCTGTGAAGCAAAGAAGAGCCAAGGAGGCTCTGCAGTAGGGAAGCACTGCAGCACCACAGGGCAGGGCTGCAGCGCATGTCTGTCTTCAGAGAGGCCTAGCCTCTATTTTAGGGGCGGGCCGCCGTGGCATGGGTTTCAAGGGCCGCGACCCTTAAGGGCATTTTTTTTTTGGTTATTTGAAGGTTTTAAGCATGGGAACCTAACCTAGGGTGCTCGGGATCGATTCCACCACCGTGCTTGGTGGAATATGATGTCCTGAAAGCTAGAACTTCACCCAGAAACCTTTATTAGAATATTAATGGAATCCCTTGTCTTGGTTGTGACTAGGTAAAAGCTAGGGCTCGGGAGACGGATCGTGCTCAAGGGGCATTTCTCATAATCAAAGCAGTTGGAAATTAAAGGTAAGAAAACTGCACTCGGTTGTGAATTCATAATGGGACTATGGGTTCCCAATTTTGAATGCCTTATAGAGGATGGTATTATGCCATGTAAATGGTAGACAAATGGCCTAAGAGTGCCGATGTTTACATTAGTGCACAGAGCGCGACTCGGCCACTAGTAGCTGAGGACAACTTAATATGCACTAAGCTCGGTTTAAGCGGGCCACAGTCAGTGGGGTAAACAGAGGGTGCGACCTTAGGATGTCGACCCTATTTATTGTGTAATCTGGTAGTTGTGGTTGATTTTTTAATATGATATGTTGAATGGCTAAGTGTTGGCTTGTGAATTCTTGTTTATGTCGATAAGCTATATGTTTATTAGGGATTGCTAAATGTTTAAACATGCTTAAAGAATTTATGATTATTATCAGTACTTGTGCTTTGATATTGCGTTTTCTTGCTGGGTCTTGGCTCACGGGTGCTTTGTGGTGCAGGTAAAGGCAAGGGCAAGCTTAACCAGCCTTGATTTGGAGAGCTCTGGGGGCGGAATGTACATGAACAACTGCTCAGCCACCACGATTGAGGGGAGACAGGGACAGGAAAACCATAACCATCTGTTTTTCCTTTAGAATGGCTAGTGGTTGTTTGTACACCGGAAATTTTGTAAACAAACTTTGAAATGCTGTCTCTTTTGGGATCCCATGTTTAAAATGTTTAATTATATGAAAAGTTTCTTTTGAGACCAAAAACCTTTTAACCCTAGCGCATTAATGACTTTAGCAAACACGTTTTTAACCAAATGACTTGATTAGCAAGTCCTGCACCTTTATAAATACAAAGTGTAACGGTCTTGGCTATCTAGGGCGTTACAGAACTTAGGGAGCAAGTTAGCGGGAAAGTTACAATAGGACCAATACTTGACTCGGAGTGAGTCAAAGGGTATTTAGGGTATTTAGTACATTACCAGGATATTGGGTAATGGGATTGAATATTTGAGGTTATATTTGGAGTTAGTGAGATTAGGAGGGAGTTATGGGGATTTTGACCATTTTTCCCTCGAGGACATTTTTGGGTACCCCGAGCCTTGGCATTTACTTAAGGTTACTTGAACTCGAAGTAACCTCTCATAACTATAAAACTCTGAAAACTCTCTCGTTCTCTCTCCAGTTCTCTCATTTCAGCTCGTTAGCATTTTTGAAGGAAACTCAAGTTTTAGGGCTCAAATTCTAGCTAGGTTAGAGTCATAATGATTATAGGGAAGATTAGAAGCTTGATAGCCAGAAGATTTAGCTAGAAAACAACTTAATAAGAGGTTATTGCTAGGGGATCGGGATTAGGATCGTGCTCGAGGATCATTCTTATTTTACTTTACACTCGGACCTGAGGTAAGAAAATTGCACCCAACGTGATGTACATGATTAGTGTTTGGTCGAACGTTGAATGTGGTCTTGATTGGGTGTGGGCTCCTGTAAATGTGCATGATTATGATTATGGCTGTGAATGATTGATTAAGCATGTTGAATGCCTGTTAGTATTATATAATTGAGAAAGGCTTGACTTATGAGTCAAGGACGAAAATAGCACTGAGCGCTGGTCGAAAAACATTGACTTATAAATCAAGGGCGTCAATAGCACCCTCGAGCGCTGGTCGTTTTGGTTAGGCTAACTAGGAGCGCATCATACACTTGTCCGACCTAATGGTCGTGGAAAAACTCAGTGCCAGGTACGATGGGCTAGCTCCAAGGCTGGTTATATAGAGGATAGGGTAATGGGCCCTGGGGTGACTTATCAGTCCCATATCCTAGGGCTGGGCAACATGACTTATAAGTCAAGAATGGCATTAGCAGGCTGAGTGCTGGTCGAAAGCATTGACTTATAAGTCAAGGGCAGCAATAGCGTACTAAGCGCTAGTCGATATGGTTATGCCTAATCAAGAGCGTGACATACGCTTGACCGACCTATTGGTCATGGAAAACTAAAGTGCCAGGTACGCTGGGCCAACTCCAAGGCTAGTTATACAGAGGATAGGGCAAAGGGCCCCGAAGTGACTCATTGTCCCATATCCTAGGGTGTTGGGCCCCAGTATGATTCATTAATCATGTATTTTGGGCAACGGGCCTTGGTATGATTTATCAATCATTTAATTAAGGCAGCTAGCCCCATATGACATTGTAGTCATTTATATGAGTGGTATGCATGCATGAGTAGGGTTATTACTGCTAGGCATGCTTATTATGATTTGGTAACATGTTATTAACTACTTATGAGCATGCTTAAGTTTTCTTGCTGAACCTTGGTTCACGAGTGCTATATGGTGTAGGAAAGGGGAAAAGGAAGATGGACCATCCTTGAGTTGGAGAGCTTCGGTGACGATGTGTACATATGTGGCTTCTCGACCACCACGGTCGGGGTTTCTCAGAGGAACTAGGGTTAAACCCTATTTTGCTGCTTAGGTCGACTGGTTGTAACTTTTTAATTGTAATTAACCTTTTTAAATGTTAGTTTGGGATCCCATGTGTGGAAGTAAACGTTTTAGTGAAACGATTATACCTTTTGACCAAAAAATTTAAACCCTAAATCATTAATCAAGTTTAGTTACACAGTTATGGCCAAATGACTCATTTAGCGAGTCTAGCACTATTTAAAATACACAGTGTAACTGTCCTTGATTAGGAGGGCGTTACAGGTTTAGTTCAGGGTCGAATTTCCAATTGAGGTAAGGATTTTGTTCTGAATTTTGTTAATTTTTTATGGTGTGATTTAGGGGTTCTTATGGGAGTTGGGCCTTAACATTTCTGGTTACCCCAAGTAACATTTATGGGCCATATTGTGAGTAAGGATGGGATTCTAGTGGATCCAACCAAGACAGAGGCAGTGAGAGACTAGTTGAGACCAAGCAATGTACCAGAGCTTAGAAGCTTCCTGGGATTAGCAGGATACTGTCGACGATTCATTGATGGATTCTCCAGGATAGCAATACCACTGACTGAGCTGACACGTAAGAAGACAAAGTTTATTTAGACAGATAGATGTGAGAACAATTTCAAGGAGTTGAAGCGGCGACTGATTACTGCTCCGATACTGAGTCTTCTATTAGACAAGGAAAAGTTTGTGGTCTACTGCGATGCTTCGAGGCAGGGTTTGGGTTGTGTATTGATGCAAGCTGGGAAGGTGATAGCCTATGCGTCTAGACAGCTGAAGGAGTATGAACAGAGGTACCCCATTCATGATCTAGAGCTGGCAGTGGTGGTATTTGCACTGAAGGTATGGAGGCATTACATGAAAATGGGTTCTAAGTGTGATCTTGGATGCTTGTTGAGTTTATGGGATTGTTTATTGACTTGTTATGTTGACTAGGGTATGTGAATAAGGAATTCAGGTTAAATTATGAGTTTAATTGATATTTGAAGTATGAAATTGGGGTATAGGCTCGAGGAAAACGAAGAGAATAACTATGATTTTTGGGTTTGGGGGCTTCGGCCGCGACGCCGGAAGAACAGGCGCCACGACCCGTGTGTGTCGAAGAGGCTGGGAGCCTCTGTCTATCCAGGCATGTCGTGGCCCAATGTTTGGAGTGCCGCAAACCGTGTCCCTTTGCAGAGAGGCATTTTGCCTCTGTCTTGAGCATGTCGCGACCCTTAAGGGACTAGGCCGTGGCTCAAATGCAAGATATTGGTTGTTTGAAGGTTTTTAGCTCAAGAACCCAAATGTTAAGGCTCGGGAAGGATTTTACCACCCGATTTTGTAAAATCCAAGGTCCCAAAGGCTAGAGTTATATTATGAAGTTATTTATTGGATTAGAACTTGATGGATGACTATTATGAATATGTTGTGACTAGGTTTTCAACGAGGCTCAGGTTAGAGGACTGTGCTCGGGATTGCGGTGCTCAGGAAGCTTGGGACACATGTAAGAAAATTGTTGTACCTGTAGAGCATGGCGTGGCCCTATTGTTTGTATTGCAGGGCGTGGCCATATTGATTGAATTGCAGGGTGTAGCCCCATTGTTTATGTTTATTATATTTTTAAATATATGTTGATATTATGCTATGTAATGCATATTTGTGAGTGAACGGCGAAGACCAAGAACGGCGATGGCTGAGAACGGTAGGAAGCTGAGTACGACAAGGGGTCGGGATAAGTGTTGAACACGTGGAGTGCAAGTCGTTAGGGAGAGACCCTCCTAGGATGTTGTAGACATCCTCTCGGTGAAGACCGCGAACCCAGGGGCTGGTAAAGCACTTGGGACGGCATGGCGGCTATGTGTTTAGTCTGTTGGCTACTTTGTTATATGTTGTTATTGATAGATATGCATATGTTATCTGTTTTTTGTTGAGTTTTCTTGATGGGCTTCGGCTCACGGGTGCTCTATGGTGCAGGTAAGGGCAAGGGAAAGGTTGACCAACCATGAGTATGGAGAGCGTGGAGCGACAGATACATGTTCGGCATGCCTGGCGGCCACGGCCAGGGTTATTTTGGGATGATATAATGTATTTGGTTGATTTATCGCTTAGGTCGACCTTAAATGTATTTTGAGATGTAAAGTATTTTCAGAACAATATTTTGGGATCCCAAATGTTTAACTCTTTATGTTTTCAATGAATGACGACATTTTTATATCAAATGCCTTTAAACGACTTTTTAGTACAGTTTAGCTACACTTTTATCCTAAAACCTCGATTAGCGAGCTAATGGCACGTTTTTAACTCACTTAGTAACGACTCTAAGGAAGTAGGGTGTTACACAAGTGGTCTAGATTCAGATTACTGATGTGGATAGACATCTTGGTAAAGGTATTGTATATAATAGATATTATATATGACATTACCGATATGAATTAACTATCTTTATAAACTTAGCACTTGCCATAAAGATTTAATTCGTATCATAATAGATGATCATTTGTAGATCAATCTAATCCTAAGTAGTCATGAACTCCTGTTTGCATTTATTAGATCTTTTGATTCACTCGTTCAGGTTTCTTAGTATAATGAGGCTAGTGACTTTTGTTTTGGAGATTCAATATCATGAATGGCTGGGAACATGATTTACAATAATGAAATCCATACATTCCTAAGGGATCAAATATTGGTTCCCTTAAGGGTTAATTATGAAATTATATAGTTATTGAGCTCAAATATATAATTTTATTATAGATTAATTATTCGCTAGTGAATTAATGGTACTTAAGGAGCAAGAGGTAATTAGAAGGGCAAAACGATAATTTTGACTAACTCTAATTAGCGAAATAATAATTGGAGGACAAAACTACATTCCATTAAAGGATTCATGCTATAAGTTAGTTAGACAAACTAAGGAATTAATAAACCCAACAATTTCTCACACGAATCTGCAGGACTTACACTCCAAACTTTGTAACTTACGATCATAATGGATAGATTGCTAGATCAATTAACTCGATGGTTAATCTAAAAACTTATAACAGTAGTTGCCTTCAGATATGATCCATATTGCATACTATCTCTACTTCAGAAATCTCTGAAGGAAGGATTTAGAAGAACATTTTTAATAATAAACACTCTGATATTTTATTACTTCGTAATTCTTTACCTTACACAAAGAAAGATGATGGCCTTATATAGCCATGTACTCAAGCAGACAAACTTAACCCACCCTGGTTAAAACCAACCATAGTTGGGACAGGATAAGGGATAAGATTCCCTGGCCAAAGCATAAAGTAATGTAGACAAGATAAGGGATAAGATTCCCTGTCCAAAGCAAAAGGCTAAACGACAAAAGCATAAAGTAAAGCATACAAGATAAGGGATAAGACTCCCTAACCAAAGCAAAAGGCTAAAAGACATAATTTTTATTTAAATTTTTTTTCATGGATGACCTCATAGTCAGAATCATATGTTGGGTCCTCATGAAGTGGGTTCCATCCTGTCGGTTCTTCTTCATCCTGATCACTGCCAGCTGGAGGGCAGGCGTCGTAGTCTGTGTATCCCATATCCCATTCTTTTCTGTGTACTGGAAGAGATAAGAATCTTGCATATATGCAGTGTCGGCATGTGGGTCTTAAGAATCTTCAAAGTAATTACTTTTTAGCAAAATTACCCCTTCAGCGTCGGTCAATTTGTATAGTGACAGATATTTTTGCTCTAAAGTTTCTTCGAGTTTGGTGAGCTGATTTGTTTCTTTTTCTGCAATATGTAAGGCTTCAAGTGCCATCATTATTTTGCAAGTATGGTCAGAAGGGAACGTTTCCCAAGGAGCATCTTTGTAACGACCCGAATTTGCTAATCAGGCTTAGGGCCTTGATTAGTGTGCCTGGAGGGCAATAAATGATTTAATATGCTTATGTGTGGATTTGCGTGAATATATGATAATGATGCATGTTTAGTTGAGTTAAATGTGCATGTGGGCCCCGTCTGGGTATTAGGGGCATAAATGTGTTAAATGCGATATATATGTGATATGTCTGTGCAGCATGATCCGAGACAGTCCTGGGGAGTGGTTAGTCGGAAAGTCACAACAGGGTTGAGATTCGGACTCGGGGCGAGTCGAGGGGTAATTTGGGTACTAGGTGTGTTATGGGATTATCAGGATATGGAAATAAATATTTGGAGATATATTTGAGGATAGAATGTCTAGGAGGGAATATTGGGGAAATTTACCATTTTGCCCTCGGGGACGTTTTGGTACCCCGAGCCTTGAGGTAACCACATAAACATAAGTTGAATAAGACAAACCTTAGAACTATACAGAACACTTTAGGAAACTGACCTATACTCCTTCTTTCAGCTAAGGATAGCTTCTCACCACTCTTATTTTCTTTTTGGAAGCTTAGGGAGAAACTTGGAGGAATTGGCTAGAAACTAGTAGGATTTCAGCTGAGAAATCTTGGGAGCTTGGAGCTTGAGGATTAAGGATCAACTTCAGAGTTTGAATTAAGCAAAGGTAAGCTCTAATTATGGGGTTTTGTTTAGATTTCAGCTGTGTTTTTGGGTGTTGCATGTGGGTAGAACTTGATCTGTTTTTGGGTGTTTTAATTGAGTTTTGGAGACGGTTTTAATGGGGTTTTGATGTTGATATTGAGCTGGAATGTATGTGTTCAATATCTGGGTTTGTTAGATGGGTTTTAAGTGAGTTAGCTTGAGGAAAATGCAGGGAAGAAGATGGAAAATTCTGGGTTCGGCGGTGAGGGCCGCGACCCTAGGAGGGGTGCGTGCGCAGCCCGTGTGCGCACGCGGCCGAGTGTGGCCGAAGAGTTCATGCGCGCCGTGGCGCTTGGTGCGTGCGCCACAGCCCGTGTGTGTTCCAGCGGAGTGCTAGCCTCTATTTTGAGGCTAGCCGCGGCTCTTAGTGCTAGTCTACATTTTTAAGGGTGTTTAGGCTTGGGAATTCAATGGTTAAGGCTCAGGATGGATTTTATCACCCGGATTGATAGAATTCAGGGTCCCGGAGGTTAGGGTTATGAATCAAAGTTATTTATTGGATTAGAACATGATGGATGGATGTTGTTAATGTGTTGTGACTAGGGTTTTAGAGAGGCTCAAGTTAGTGGACTGTACTCAGGACATTGGTGCTCGGAGAGCTCGAAGCTCAGGTAAGAAAACCCTTGTTCCCATAGAGCTGGTATGCAGGGTCGAGCCCATTATGTTAGAACTGCGGGGTGTAGCCCTTTAACTGAATATGCTAGAATTCTGTACTTTCTTGTTATGCTATGTATTCTATTGTGTGAATGATCGGCAAGAGCCGGGAACTGTGTAGGCCGGGAACGGCGTTAGGCACGTTGAGTGCAAGGCCGAGTACGACAAAGGGGCTGGGAGCAGCGTTGAGCATGTGGAGTGCGAGTTGCCAGGGCGAGTCCCTAAGAGGATACCTGGGATATCCTCATGGCGTGGTCCGCGAACCCAGGGCTTGGTAAACGTCTGGGACGGCTAGGCTGTATGTGTTTAGCCCATTGGTGGCCTATTTATATGCTTGATCTATGTGTTACATATGTTGTCTATTTGTGGGTTTTCTTGCTGGGCTTCGGCTCGCAGATGCTCTGTGGTGCATGTAAGGGTAAAGAGAAGGCCATCCAACCATGAGTGTAGCGGGCGTGAGGCGGCGTGTACATGTTTGGCCAGCCTGGCTGCCACAGCCAGAGGATTTTGGGAGATGCTTGTAAATAAACTTAGATTTTGTCGTTTAGTCGACTTGGTTCAATTTTTATGTTGTAAATATTTCTAAACTGTATTTTGGGATCCCAGGTGTCAAACTTTTGTGGTTTTCAATGAAATGGAATTATTTCTAAAGTTTTTCCTTTGTTTATGGCTTAATTACACTATTTACTCTAAAACCTCGATTAGCGAGTTGATTGCACGTCTTTAAACTCACTTAGTAACGGCTCGAAGGAAGTAGGGCATCACAGTCTTCTTCTGGCTTGGGACATAATTCAAAAGGTATAGTTTGATTTTTCTCAAACAGACTTTTTTGGATGTCCATGTATTCTTGGCCCCCAAGACCACATAGTGGCTCTTCTTTTGATTCGTAGACTTTGAAGGCTGGAATGATAACTATATTCTATTATGTATCAAGTTTGGCATTAAGACTAAGAAAGAGAACAGAATAACAGTTCATTAGGCTGGCAACATTTTGGCCTGGTGGGTAGATAAAAGTGGGCCTATCATTCTTGACCTTTTTCCATTCAGCCGATAGGACATTTTTCCAATGGAGCGAACCAGGATAGAATGTCCATTTGGACTTAGTAAGCCGGTTTGAACCTTTCTTGGTCCAAGAATTATTTTATGGATGTGTGCAAGGCCATAGTTTGTACCTCGACAACTATGGTAAAAACACTGGCCAAATACCAGAAAAGGTAAGCTACTGGTTTTGGTGTGAAGATAGCATCTCGAAGAGGTAGGATTTGGGCAAATGGATACTTTGGATGGATTCCAAAATCATTTTTAATAGTAGGTCCAAGTTTGGAAATCATAAAATTCTGAAGAAAGATTGCTCTGTGAGCTGCTCTTTTTCTGGTTGATTTGTTGGACGTCTTCGAAATGATATTTTTTGCATCCAGGGGAAAAGATTGATTGTATTTGACAAAGGAGGGAGAAGCCATCATGAGTATGAATGGGATTGTATGTGATGATTTTTGGGTGACGATGGGGATGGTTCTTGGTGAGTATCCTGAGGCTAGATTTATAACAAGGGTTGACCTGGATAAAAAATCAGCCACAATATTGTCTTTTCCTCGGATGTGTTTAATGTCAAAAGAGTAGTTGTCAAACCAGACTGCCAATCTCAAAAGTTGGGCATTTGTTGTCTTGCTCTTCTTTAGACTAATCATTCCTTTTGATGCGGCAAAGTCTATTTCTACCAAGAAATGATGACCTATTAGATGGAATTCGAATTTTGTAATACCCATTTTTATCGCTAATAATTATTTTAGGGTAGAATGATAGTGGAGCTGAGAATCTTTGAAGTGGCCACTCTTGTATCAACATATTTTCCTTTTCCCTGTCTTATCTTGTTCAACTAGGACAACTCCTCAATACCGATCACTAGCGTCTGTTTGCAAGATTCTTTTTCCATCAGAGGGACTCTGCAAAGGTGGTAGTGTCTGCATCATCTCCTTTAGTTTTTTGATTGCTATAGTTTGCTCTTGTGACCATGGTGGAGTTTTCCTTTTTAGCATATCACTGAGTGGTCTTGTCATTTCCGAAAGTCGCAGGAAAAAATCCCGTAAATAGTTTACAATTCCTAAGAACTGTTGGATTTGGACCTTTGTGAAGTCCTTTTTGGGAAACTTTAGTAATTCTTGGGCTATGTGGGGTTGGGCCTCATATTGGCCTTTAATAAGCTTCATTCCCAGAAAGTCAATTTGGGCTTGTCCAATGAACACCTTCTTTTCAGATAACATGACCCCGTGGGCTTCTGTGAGAGAAATGAACTGGGCTAGTAGATTGTGATGGGCTTATTCATCTTGTGAAAAGAGCAATATATCATCAATGTAGATCAGGGCCTTATCTACAATGGGGCCGTAGATTTTGGTCATAGCCTTTTGGAACAGTGATGGGGCTGTTTTGAGACCAAAGGAAAGGACAGTCTACTGATAGTGGTGATTCCTATCTTCTTGTTTGATAACTAATTGCCAAAATCTCACCTTTAGATCGAATTTTGAAAATATTTGAGCCTTTGACAGGCTTGCAAATATGGAATTCTTGTTTGGTAGGAAGAATTTATCATCTGCCAAAATCCGTTCAAGGGCTTATAATTGATGACCAGTCTTTGTTTTCCCCGAGCCTGTTCTAATCTCTTATTGTGTAGAAAGCATGGCATGCCCATGAAGAGGTGGTTGGTTTGATCAATCCTTGTTGTTGTAGTTCTTTCCATTCTTCGGTTGCCATTTTCTGATGCTTTGGGTTCATGCCTAGGTGACTTGCCTTGGTAGGGTTAATGTCTTCATTGAGATTGAATGGTAAATTGATGAAGAACTATTGATTTTTCCATAGAGGGTGTTCACATTTTTGGAGTAACTCGGCATGACTTGTGGCACAGGAATTTTCTATGAGCCTTTTCCTAGCCTTGGAGAATGGATCAGGAGGCATTAGAAAGTAGTTTGGTATGGATTCCCATGGAGCAAAATGTTGTTTATAGCCAAGGCCACCAGGAAGGATTCGTAAACCCTTTTTCTTGGTGTAGACATCAAAACTAATAATTAGATCTTTCCTTGGTAAATTTGAGCAAATTACTCTATGAATGATAAAGCATCTTGGGAAGAACTGTAATTTAATTAGTTTACTGATGAGCTATGTACATAAAATGCTTCCGTTTGTAGCGTGGAAGAATTGTTTTTCTTTTCTCCAATATTCTAGAGGGAGAACATCAGGGTTCATCATGGTGTATAATGCTCCCGTATCAAAGAAGGCTGTTACTTTGATTGGCCGAGCATATTTTGTAGAGAGGATCTGGATGAAGATGATTGGTGTTGGATGTATTGTATTAATAGCTTCCATGTGGTAGAATTCATCTGGAGCCTTCAGTTGTTTGAACGCACAGAGGGACTCTGGATTTATCTCGTCATCAGTAGAGAAGATGGATTCTAGGTCATTTTCTTCGAGAGATACACCAGTTGTTTGTTGAATGTGGGAGATTAGTTTGGCGATTTTCCCTTTGGGGCATTGTTTGCCATAATTTCCTTTGGTTCCACAGATGAAACATCTGTCGGACTTCTTCCCGAAAGAGCACTTCCTCCTTAGAAATTTGAACGAGCGACGTCCTTTTTCCTTTGAGGATTTAAAGGTTTTAAACCTTCTGTTGTGTTTATTTTTTCTGGAAGACAAGAACATGTTGATTTTGATGGAAATTTGATCCGTAGGTCCTTTTGGATGCAAACCTTTCCGAGCTTCATGGATTGTTTCATGAATTCTTGGATAAATTTGTGCTGAGAGAACATCTTTTCTAATGCCTTTAGAACTAGCTGGTATATTTCTCCAATTGTAGCATCAGCTAGGGTTCTTCCTATTCCCAAGAGAAATCTGAAGGTTTCTTCTCCTAGTGGTTCTAGTATGGAAGAGAGGAAAGCTTGTTTTAGATTTGGATCATCAATTCCACCTATTTAGTAGAACTGTTGAGTCATCTTTTTGTAATGCTTCTCCAAATCTCTCTTATTCATTGAACAACATTTTAGCTTGAAGAATTCTGCGCGTAGTCTTTCAGTGACTTGAGTGTCTTATCCTCATAATTCAATATATTGATAGGTCAGGGCATTGGTGACAGATGGAAGTTGTAAAAATGTCATCTGTCTATAATCGCCCAGACTCGTCCACCAATCTTGTAGGGTTCCTGTAAAATGGGAGACAAAGTTGAGTAGAACTGTTCCTATTTATGCTTCTGGTCTTTATGATTCTAGGCTGAGCCAAGCCTGAAACTCTTAGAACCATTCACACCATTTTGATGGAGGTAGGTCATCTAAAGTAAAAGTTTGAAAGATTGAACTTTTACTCTTTCGCTTCTGGGGAACATGTGGTGTTGTTTATTCATTTCAATTTTCGTCTTCACTTGTGATAATTGGTTCGGTTTTTGAGTTTGATTTAGCATATTGAACCATCAAATGTGGAAATGCTCCATCGTCATCGCTGGATAAGCTTTCACTAGATAGGCTTTTGGGATCACTAGGTATAGTATCATTAGAAGTTGAACTCATTTCTTCAGACCAGTCATCTGAAGAATTGTCTGAACTAGCTGAAGAGCTTTGATCGTCTGAGTCTATTTCTTTTCCTACGATGTGGAGAGTGCTTGTATGTCGAATCATTCATGACAGAGGATTTGTGGCTGGATGAACCATAAGTTGCTTAAGTTCGTTTGTCGGTTGGCTTGGTGATTCTTTCTTCTTCCCTTTTTTTGTCAATAGTTTTTGGTTTTCATCAAGCATGCATCTTAGTCTTAAAACAAAGTCCTCTTGCACAGATCTAGTAATAGGAAAAGGCTGGGAGGTCTTTGGTATTGTAGCAAACTGCCAAGGGACCAGTGTCGTAGTTATCCCAAACGGGGATGAAGTTCCCAAATAGCTAGTTGAAGGTGCCTTTGTCGGTTCTTGCTGGCAGAACCGGTTCTTGAGGGATTCATGCTGAGTTTTAAGGCTATTCATCTCAGCTTATTTCGCTAGGAGTACTGGCATTAGGACTGAGTTTGCTTTAATGATGGCTAGAAGCTCTTCATGAGTCTGTTGGACTTTTGCAGTGAGTTTATCGATGACAGTAGTCTGAGATTGTTTTACTGCTGTCTTTACTCTGGTATTTTGTAACTCGACTTGCTTTAAGACCTTGTTTTGGGCAATCATATTTTCTGATTGCCAGTTGAGAAATTCTTCGGCCGGAGATACTTTTTTTAGAGACCCATCCGCGTTCCTGGTTGTGGGGTTTTGAACCTTTGGTTGGTGAAAAACTGTACCTTTGGTTGGTTGTGGGGTTTTGAAAGAAAAGAGATGCAAAATATTCCTTATGCTTCGGTTGTTAGGAGTCTTATGTATGCTCAAGTATGTACACATTCAGATTTTTCGTACATAGTGGGTATGTTGGGCAGATACTTAAGTGACCCCGACATGGATCATTGGAAAGAAACCAAACGGGTTATGAGGTACTTACAAAGAACAAAGGATTACATGCTCACCTATCAGAAGTCAGAAAATTTGGAGATCATTGGGTATTCTGACTCCAATCTCATCGATTGCCAAGATACTAAAAGATCCACTTCTTGCTATGTATACATGTTGTTAGAAAGAGCTATATCCTGGAGAAGTGCTAAGCAACCACTCATAGCTCCTTCCACTATGGAAGCAAAGTTCATAGCTTGTTATGAGGCAACCAATCATGCGAAATGGCTACAAAATTTTGTCACTAGGCTGCGAGTTGTGGATGGAATTGAAAGACCACTAAAGATTTATTGTGACAATCTATCAGCAGTTTTGTATTCGAATAACAATAAAAGCTCTTCAAAGTCTAAACACATAGACATTAAGATCCTAGTTGTTAAAGTGAGTCCAGAGTAAGATAGCGTCTATTGAGCATATAGGAACAAACTTAATGCTAGCAGACCCACTAACTAATGGTTTGACACCCAAGGTCTTTCATGGGCATACTACTCACATGGATGTTGTCTTATTTGATGATATGAAGTTTTAGCGGGAGTTTGTGTTCTGTATTTAGTTATTATTTATTGACACTATTATACTACTTTGTGTATATTCAATTCTCTGCAAAATAAAGTTGATGGTTTTATTATCTTTATAGCTTTGAATGTGTTATCTTTCAATTGTGGTTTGATGTAGAATAAGGATTGATCACACTAAAGAATAAAGGACCAATTGGAAATAGACATGATTAAGATCACATTGCATATAATTTCCAGTTACACACCCATACTTGATCTATGTCGTTGAATATATTTGATATGGTGATCATTGATGGATCAAGTTACGATTAATGTAACAAAGGTCGCTTTGGTCTCATATTGGTATAGGAGATGGATTAAAGAAGATGTTTTTAAGAATAATTAGCAAGTTTGGCGTACCTAAGATTACCAAATGTAATTATCATTGGAATTAATTTGTAGCCCAAGTGGGAGATTGTTTGGTTATTTTTAATAACTTAATGTGTGGGCTAACAAATTAAGAAATTATATTTGAGCTAATATTCTAAGTTGGGCTAACTAAGTGATCTAATTAACGGAGTTCAATTAAACATCTTATATGGTATGGGCTTTGTAATGTGTAATACCCAATAGTAAACCTAATTAGGTTTAATGGGGTTCTAATTAGATTACTATATAAAGAATGCTACAGGGTTTGGTCCCCAAGGCTAATCTCTCATCACCTCTCATCTTCTATTCCCATCAATTGAGTAAGACCCATAAAGAGAAAAGATTAGTCTGTGGAAGACCATAAACTCATTATCCTTCTCATATCCAACATCATGAAATCAAGTATGTCTTGTGAATTTGCTATGCAATCTTGATAATTTGACATAAGTTTAGATCTATACATATTTAGATTTAGTTCAAACAAATGTCTTATAGATTTTTTTCTTAAAAAAATAACTAATCTCAATTAGCTTTTTATAACCAATATTAATTTTTTCATTCTATATGACGAATCTGAATTAGTTTTTTTTTATTTAAATTATACAACATTTTCTATAATTTTTTTATGATTTAAATTTTATTTATAAAAATAAAATATAATTAATTATTATAATTTATAAAATAATGAGTGTAATTATTATAAATATATATAGTTTTAGGGACGGTTTGTATAAATGAGTGTGTTGATGCGATTTTTCGCCAACAATGTATTAAGAAATAACATGGCAAATTAGTGCTTAATAAACCGTAATGAAAAAATAAATGAATTCACTCAAGAACATAATTTTTACGTGGTTCAGTGGTTAAAATCCACCTAGTCCACGAGTCACTATTATTGTTGTTTTTCTCTCTATTTTGGCAGAGTTTTGGTATTACAAAATAATCCTCCCTTTTCCTGTCCAATATTCCCAGTATTTATAAGGGAGTTCTATGGACATGTTTGGGTAACCGCGTGAGTCAATCACACATTTACATAATGATTACATTTAATACAAATAATTCCCATTTATATTGGGATATGATTTGATCACAAAGTAAATGTACTCCTAATATCTGGGATATTAAATATGACAACCTGGTCATAAATAAACATATAAGGGATCCCGAGTCTCCGGGGATGCTTGAGTAGGCAATATACTAGAATTACCACAAGCTTGATATCTCCTCCAAGCTCGTGCTTCGATAGCTACTTTAATATTCCAAGCTCGCGCTTCATAGCCATTTCATCCTTAGTTCGGGTTAAACCCGGGACGCCTAACACCACATATGACCATGTGAAACTCGAGTTGTTCACGTGGATAATAAGCAAATATCATTCCCTTGGTTATTTCTCTGTATATTTATTTTCCAGTTATACCCGAGCTGAGTGAATGAACTTGGGCTAAAATTAGGGTACAACATTTGCCCCCCAAGCTCATGCTCGTGTATGACGTCGTCACTTTCTGACCTACACAGTGGGGGCTTTTATACTTCTGTTACATAAAACCATGCCTGCCCACTACTTAAGTACTAGATACGTGGTGAACCGCAATTGGCGTCTGTTCGGGTTTCGAGGACTGCAATAATTGTCTTGTCAAATTTTTGCCGCTGTTTGGTCTATTTAATCTTGGCTCTTGGATCTTGAACTAACCCAACTGGACGACTTAGATTTATTTCCACAATTTACGTATAAATAGGATGGCCAAATTTCAAACTGCACCACCTTTGCATTTAAAAAATTTCCTTTTTCTAAACTTCCAAAACTTCCCTTCTTTCCCAGAATCCCCAAAACCGTTCATCGTGCCCAGTCATTCAGAAGCTTTCCAGGAGCTTCCCGTTGCTGAGTTTACGTCTTACCGTCGACGAACACACTTCCTGTAAGTATCTCATTCTTTGGTTTGAAGAGTTTTTTTTAATCTTTTTTTTTTGTCCAATGGAACTTCAGTTCTTCACTATGTTCATCCGCAACACTCATTGTAGTTGCTGTTAGGCTATTTCTAAATGTTCTTAGGGAATAGGTTTTGACTTAGGTTCAACGGGTTAGTCCAAAAATGTCTTAGAAATAAGATTATAAAATTGGGAAATTTCTAGGTAAATCTGGGTAACTCTAATGGTGAATTAATTTAAAGAATACCCATTCGGGGTAAAGGAAATGAAGGGTTTTTAGGTTTAGAACCAGATAGCTTAGAGGTTACATTTTCTTGTGTGGTTTTGCACTAAACCACCTCCCAAGGAAAGTAGTGGTCTGACATTCTGACACACGGATCCCTAAATATTAGGGGTTTGTTAGGAAACTGAAGCACGTAGCTTAGGATATCGCATGGAATCACGCGATAGGGCTGAGGGTAACCTTAGTTCGTATAAAAAAAGTACATGGTTTCCCCCCTCGTACTCTCGCGTCATAGTTTTAGATCCTCTTAGGTCGCCTACTAACTAGGACGTTCTGTCGTTAGGTGATATTATGGCTCCTCAAAAGAAGAACGCCCCAAAGAAGAATGCCTCGATCTCATCCTCTCAACAGAAGAACAAGGGGAAGCAGACCGCCTCAGAATCTCCCATCCCGCACTTCGGTCCTGTGGTGGAGAGGGAGCTCGTGGTTGAACCCCAACGCATACTTCAAGGTTGAGCATATCATTTCAAAGATCATAACCTAGGGGAGGGTAAAAATATTATATTAAGCCATAACATAGAGGTTAGAGCTGGAACTCTCCTCGTCCGACCTGCATTTGAAGGGGAATGGAGTTGTTCCCCTCTCCAAGTCGACTTCGCGATTTGGAGTGATGAGCACTTGAAGGCTGGGGCCTTCCTTCCCCTGGACTAGTACTTCGTGGATTTATTGAATTACGTGAAGCTGGCTCCATTCTAGCTCCCCCCGAATTCGTATAGACCTTTGGTGGGGTTGAAGTACTTGTTTATGAAACACGGGTGGGAGGTCCCCACTCCGGCAAACATTCTGTATTTCTTCTGCCTCAAGGAAAGCCCCGACTGGAGGGGACGCGATGATGGATTCTACTACCTCACGCGATTCCCTAACTCGGCCTCCGTCATCGAGCTTCCAGCCTTCCAAATGACTACAAATACTTGTTCTTTATGTCGAATGGATTCCGAAACTGGGAACATCGATACTTCAACTAACATCGTAAGTCTCCCATCCTTGTGAATTCAGCTCGTGAATGTTTATTTCTTTTAAGATATATTCTTTTTGTACATGTCTTGATTGAATCTGTTTCTCGTGCAGCCATATTTGCAAGGACGGAGAAGTCTGTGACCCTCGGGGGCCAGTATGAGAAGCTGTCTAGACTTCCCCCCAATGAAAAGGACTATCAACAAGTCATGAATAATGTCACGATGTTGGCCTGTCAGTTGATTGGCGAAGGTCAAACACTGGCCTTGAGGACCTAGGCTACCCTTCTGGCAATCCCCGAGCTCCCATCTTCTCAAGATGAAGGCCTACCGAGCAACTTCCTTCTCCCCCACCTCACTTCATGGCCACTCAAGTTATACAGACCGAGGCCCTAGCCCCCACTATCTGAATATCAGTAGATCCTCAGGACCTTGAGAAGATCCCTGAAGCCTTTCGGGGTATCATTTATGAGACTGCGAGCCATATGGTGGGGCACGCTTACAAAGCCAGCGTGAGGGATTTGAGGACCATTGAGGAACGCAGCCCAGAGAATGTTATGGAATTAGCTATGGGGATGAACCTCACCGTAAGTTCTCTTTCCTTACTTGGTGAAAAACTTTTTTTTATTGTGACTACATGTGTATCTTTAACTTGTTTTCTTATTTTGCAGTCTGCCCTAGCCCAGTATAGTAGCATAGCCTGTGCTATGGCTAGAAATGAGGAGCTCCGAATCGAACTAAATGCTACCAAAACTGCCCTGACTGCTGCTCAAGAAGGCGAGCGGGCCGCCAAAGCTACTTTGACAGCTGCTCAGAAGAATGAGCATGATGCCAAGGCTACTCTCGCCTCGTCCCAAGAAAATGAGCGGGCTGCAAAGACTGCATTGTCTGCCTCCCAATCTCAAACTGCACAACTTCAAGTCGAGATTGATGACGTCAAAGTAAAGCTACTCGAGGCTGAAGTCACAGCCAAAGAAGAAAAGGCGACATCATCATCGGCCATAGAAGAGATGTTGTACCATTGCTGGGCCTTCAACTCGAATGGGAACTTCTCTTTCATGGAACCCGGGCTGTGGGATTCGTACCTTGCAAAATTCAAGGCTCGGTTCTTGCAAGAACTGCCAGAGACTGGTGATGCGTCTGGAATGGCGGAGGGAGATGGCGAGGAGGTCACATCTTCGAGGTGAGTTGATGGAGCCCAACCCTTTTTATTTGTTTTTCGTTTGTAATTATTTAACAATTTTTTTATATTAAAAAATTGCCTTCAGGCTCAGTTCGAGGTTTTTTCTCCTTGTGTAAGGCTTTATTTGGATATATATCCATCTTTTTATCAACTTATCTTTCCTTTATTGTCTCTCATGCTTGTTAATCCTTAAACTTGTACATTCAAGATTTTAGGAATCTATTTTTAGATCGAGATAGATTTTATCAAGCTTGGTTATATCCAAGTTTTTGTTTGGTTATTTGTACCATACCTGTCAAGAATCAGGCCTCAAATCTGGTTATATCCAAGTTTTTATTTGGTTATTTGTACCATACCTGTAAAGAATCTGGCCTCAAACCTGGTTATATCAAGGGTTTTTAATGTTTTAAACTTAGTTCGTGTTAGGTTGATTGAAACTCGAGCTTTAAGAAGCCGTTGAATAATCAGTTTTACCAAACTTCTATGTTTCGGACTTGGTTACGTCCAGGATTTTAAATGATTTTAAATTTAGTTCGCGCTAGGTTTATTGAAAATTCAAACTTTAAAAAGCCATTGAATAATCAATTTTTCCAAGCTTCTAAATTTTGGACCTGGTTATGTCTAGGATTTTAAATGATTTTAAACTTAGTTTGCGCTTGTTGACGCGGTTCTTCGGCAACAGGTAATTAAGAGAAGAAGAGAAAGGGATTAGTATTGAAAGTAGAACCGTCACAGATATGAAATCTTAGAGAATGAACTAGGTGACTCAAGACACATTTTTTAAGTGGTTCAAAGGTTAAAATCCTTCTACTCCACTAGTCAATATTATTCATATATTCTGGGTATTTGGTTTACAAAGTATATAGCTCTTCAGAGACTATTTTTCCCAACCCCTATCAACTCCCAAGGTCCCCATATTTATAGGAGAAGGCACCTGGAAGTTGGTAGGGAGGTCATCCTGTAACCTTACCATTTGTCATATCAACTCTGTAACATTTATGATTAATTCCTAAACCTGACACATAAGTGTGGTCTAATCAGTATGTAAGGAGATAATGGGCAGCACGGCCCAACCCAGCCGTGGGTGTCTGAATGCGCACATTCCTGCTGCGTGTCCGAGAAGTCAGGGAGATATCGGACACGTGATGTCAGATATAGGCACGTTTATCTTGCGTGTGTTGACTTTACAAAGGGTCAAAGATCCACGAGCAGTAGCTCGCACCACGAGCTGCTTCCCTGACCCAACCATCGGCCTCAAGGATTCCTTCCTCCAGTCTTGGGCAGCCTTGGCGAGTTCTTGAGGATACCTCGAGCTAAGTGGGTACGACCTCGAAAACAAGATCTCTGAGCTGGGGAAGTTTACGGACTAACCTTGATTAGTCCGAGGCTCGACCTGCTAATCAGCCCGTGGGAAAACTAGGGCGTACATCTTCCCCCCAAGCTCCTGCTCGTGGTATATGACGTCATATATAAAATACCACAGTAGGGCTTTTAGACTTCCCCACAACCCTTAACGCTCCATTCTTTGTGCAGGCATTTGATACGTGGAACGTCGTGGGTGGTGACGGTACGTTTTATGAGAATCGCATTTAATGGCCTAGCCTATTGCCCAGCCGTCGTTTCATATTTCGAGAGGAAGGCCTCGGATCTCTCACTAGGGCCATCCAAGAGCCTTCTTCACGTGATCCTTCCCTTATATAAAAAGGGGGTGGCCACCCTACGCACGGGCCATCCCTTCATTAAAAAATTTCCCAAATCTCTTTCCTTCTTCCTTCTCTGACTTTCAGAAGAACGAAACCCTCGACTCTACTGCCACCATTTTCCTTGTTCACGAAGCTTAGGCGCATGAGTTCCTCCAAAGCTTTGGAAGCTACTGCATCGACGAGGCTCCTACCAACGCAACACTCTCGTTTACCATCCAGCCATATACTGTAAGTTTTCTAACCCTGTTCATTTTGAAAACATGCCACTGTAGCTTAGGAATTTTTTTTAGTAGCCGCATGCAAGGGTTTTCTGGGTTGCGTGGGTAGGAGGGTGACAACCCCTTTTAGGCTAGGGCACACTTGTTGTAGGAAATTGCCTTAGAGTATGGGTTTCAAGATGCTTCTTCAGGAACAATTTCTGGTTAGGATCTTTAGGAATTTTGGGTGCAAAACCGGGTAGCTTAGGGGATACGCTTCAAAAGCGGTTTTGCAACGTTCTGCCTGTTGAAACTTCCCCCCCAAGGAAATTTTTTACTCTGAACCCCCTGACACACGAATTCCGAGTAACCTAGGATCTGTTGGGAGCATATGCGCGTGTTCATTGAACCGCGTGGTTCCACTCTTGTAACGACCCAAATTTGCTAATAAGGCTTAAGGGCCTTGATTAGCGTGCCAGGAGGGCATGATGGGAATTATGTGTGATTTTTATGAATTAAATGCATGATTATGATTTAAAGCATGTTATATGACTATTTGTTTATCTGAGATGCATGACTATGTATATTAGTATGCATGTAGGCCCGGATCGTGTTAGAAGGGCATAACTGTAATTTTGGCCTTGTTGGGCATAACTGATTGATATGTGATAATTGTATTCCGTGATTTGTACCACGTGAGTGTAGTGTTATTGTTGTGATGCACGTGCCGAGACGGTCCTAGAGAGCAATTAACTTAAGAGTCACAACGGGATTTTGTACCCGGCTTGGGAGGAGCCTAGGGGTACTTTGGGAATTTTATGGTTAAGTTGAGATTTAGCGGGTAATGGTTATTGGAGATTTAGTAACCTGGGCAACCATCAGTTACTGCTGAGAGTAACAAGTTTTAGAAAGAAAATGGTAGAAATGAAATAGAAAGGAAATGACTTAAGTGCCCTTGGAGGTTTAGTTAAGGAGGATTAGTAGGAAAGGGTAAAATGGTCTTTTGGCAAGGGTTATAGACAAAATTCAGCTGGGATTTAGGGGGGTTCGGTTTGGGCATTTATGTCACTTGAGGCTTGATAGAAATTGAAGAGAAGAAAGAGAAGGAGAAAGAAGGTTAGTGCAAGAAGAAGAAAAGAAGGAGAAGTGGGAGTCTAGGAGGAGATCAAGGACTTTGTGTGGGTTCTCCATTTGAGGTAAGGGTTTTATACACATCTAAGCTTTGATTTCTGTTTTGATTTGTAAAATCTAGAGCTTGAGTTAGTGTGTTTGAGTTTTTGGTTTGAGTTGCTGAAAATTGGAATCAAGGGGTGGATTCTTGAGTGTGTTAATGTTTTGGTCTTGTATCTAGTGCCTATAGGTGGTTAAGTTGTTCAGATGAAGCTTGGAATTGGTTTTGGGGTTTGGGTATTGGTTTGGTGTGATTTGGAAGGTTTAAGTTCGGGAAAAATGCAAGAGAAAACCCAGATTTTCTGGGTTCACGTATGAGCGTCGCGGCCCTGTTCTTGGGCGCTGCGACGCGATGTTGCATCAGGAGAGGGGTTTGTTGCTGGGCGTCGCGGCCCTTGAGGGGTGTGTCGCGGCCCTAGGCCATTTTGGCAGCCCAAAGATTTAGTTTTTAGGGCTTTTGCCCGGGGACACGGGGGATGGTTCCGATACTTTGTTTTATGGATTTGGAGGTCCCGGGAGTGCGTGATTGGTCCCGGGAAGTGGTCTTGGGCTTGGTTAGTATTGAAAGGTGTTTTATGTGTGTTGTGACTAGGCTATTGGTGAGGCTCGTGCTAGGGGACCGTGCTCGCAGCTTTAGTGCATCAGGAGGCTCGGAATACAGGTAAGAAAACTATAACACCCGTAGGATGGGGCATGAGCCCATAGTGTGATTGCGGGGCATGGCCCTATATTGCATGTTGCATGATGAGATGATTGCCGGGCATGGCCCGATATTGCATTAGATGTTAGGGTGTAGACTTAAATGAATTAATATTTACTGGAATGTTGTTGTGTTATGCTATATGTGTGATTATAGTAAATTGAACGGCAAGGGCCGAGAACAGCGTAGGCCGAGTACGGCAGCGGGGCCGGAAGTAACACCTAGCACATGGGATGCTATAGTCAGGGTGGGACCCAAGGGATACATGAGTTATCCTCGCGGTGAGAACCGATACCCCAGGGCTTTGGTAAGGTTTCTGGGGCGGCATGGCCGTGTTTGCTTAGTCTAATGATTGACTTGTTTATTTGTGGATTATCTGTTATGATAAACTGTATACATTGCATATGTTATGTTCTGCACGAGTTTTCTTGCTGGGCTTCGGCTCACGGGTGCTATGTGTTGCAGGTAAGGGAAATGACTGAGTCAACCAACCATGAGTACGGAGAGCGTGAAGCGACGCGTACATGTTTGGCCTGCCCGACTGCTTTGGTTGGGGGTTTATTCGAAAATGGCTGTAATAATCTATGATTTTATAATTTCTCAACTGTAACCTTATTTCAAGATGTAATTAGTTTTCAAACCTTATTTTGGGATCCCAACTGTTTAATAATAGAAGTTTTGATGAAACGACGCATTTTCAAAGATTACAGCCTTAACTTTTAATTAGTCACACTTTTGTTTCAAAACCTCGGTTAGCGAGTTCATTGTACATTGTTTTGTCTTAAAAACTCACTTAGCAACGACTCTAAGGAAGTAGGGCGTTACAACTCTCCACGGGTTGGGCTTACCTCAGCTCGTGTAAACAATAATTGCTTCGTCCTTCTGCTTGGGTCGCCTTTTCTAAAGTGTTTTCTTTTGTTCGATAGGCAACCAGATGGCTCCAAAAAGGAATCTGCCTCAGAAGAACGTGGGAAGCTCGATCTCCCAGCAAGAGAAAGGAAAGGCGGTGATGTCAAGCTCGTCGATCCCCCACTTTGGGCCGGCCGTGGAGAAGCAGGTCGAGGTGGCCCCCGACGCATTCTTTGAGGCGGAGAGAATCATCTCAAAGATAACCGACCAGGCGAAGGTCAACAAACTCTTCCTCACCCACAACATCCCACTGGGGAAAGCCTCAGTGATTGCCCGACCTGCTATGGAGGGCGAGCGGAGTTGCACGCCACTCAACGAATCGTTCGCGGCCTAGAGCGGTGAGCACTTCAAGGCAGGGGCCTTCCTTCCCCTAGATCAGTACTTCGCTGACTTCCTGAATTATGTGGGGTTGGCCCTATTTCAGCTCCCCCCCAACTCCTGCCGTCTGCTGGCGGGTTTGAGGTATTTATTCAAGAAGCAGGAGTGGGAGGTCCCTACTCCTGCTGATATTTTATATTTCTTCTGCCTCAAAGCCAGCCCGGACCAGAGGGGGCGAGGTGACGGGTTTTACTATTTAACCCGTTTTCCTAATACGGCGGCGGTCATCGAGCTGCCAAGCCATCCAAATGACTTCAAGGACCAGTTGTCCATGTCAACTGCGTTCCGGAACTGTGAGCACCACTACTTCAATCGTCCTCGTAAGTGAACCCTGACCCTAGCTCGCCTTTTAAGTGTTGTTTAATTTTAGCTCCTCCCGTATTCCATTCTGATTCCAACCTAATCTTGCAGCCATCTACGCGAGGACCGAGAATTTTGCGACCCTCGGGGGTCAATATGAACGTGCTTGCCCCCCAGTGAAAAGGACTACCGCGTGCTCGTGACGGACAAGACGATGGTGTTCTGCAAATTGATCTTCCTAAACCAGACTCTAAACCTGAAGAGGCCTCGGGGGTCGCCCCCAGCCCGCGACAACAGGCCTATCACAGTGGAGGAGATCGCAGCAGAGGAAGACAAGGAGGACGAGGCGGCTGAAGTTCCGTTCGTGAGGAATAGAAAGAGGACCTTGGAGGTCGCTCAGGGGATGGACGAGGAGAGGATCCAAACTGGAGCAGCCGCGGGTCCTTCCAGCCAAGGTAACCCTTATTTGTTTAAGAATGTAGATAAGGCCACTGCAGACCCCCGGCTGGTTAGGTTCAATCCTAGGCAAATCATCCATCGTCACAGGAGGGACCCGGACCTGAATACACTCCTGCTCCATTGTGTTGACCGGCTCGTGCTGGATCACCAAGAGAGCCGGCCTAGGGGTACCGTAGTAGTAGATAACACCCTAGCTTTTAGGTCGATCCTTTTTGAGGAGTATGGGACCAACCTACGCACATGGCCATCACTTCAGAGGGGTATCTATGCTCCGTGGTTTAGACAGTATGTAGAAGAGTCCAGCCCCGAGTCAGAACCGGACCTAGAACCCGCGCCAGTTCGTGAGATAATTTTCCTAGGCTCTTCCAGCTCGGGGGGTAGGACTCCCTTAATATTCGTATACTTTTTTTCTTTTAACCTCTGCATGATTGCTAATTTGTAATAACCATGTTTTTGTTTTTGGCAGAAGAGATGTCTCAGCCCGGGGGTAATCTGCGGGGTGTAGTCCTCGGCGGGAATCCCCCAGCAGGGCCAAGGTTGAAAAGGCTCCGAGAGTCCAGGAACGTGGTCGGGGCCTCCGCCAAATCCCCGGCTAAGGAGACGAAAAAAACCCCGCCATCCCAGGTCGAGGGGGCAATCCTTCCTGCTGCCGGAGCAGGACACATGCCCCCGCCGCCCCAGCGATCTCCATCAGCCACCCAGGACGTGGTACTAGAGGTCGGGACTCCGATTGTGGCAGCTCCGGACGTACGCATCCCGGTCGGCCCCCAGGATCTGGGAAAGATCCCAGAAGCATTCCGGGGGACGGTGTATGAGTCGGCGAGCTATGCCGTCGGCCGCTTCTACAAGCTCAAAGAGAGGGATCTCCAGGCTATCGAAACAACGAGCCCCGTCCGAGTCATAGAGTCTTCGATGGACATGACCCTAACAGTAATCTGCCCCACTCTTTTAAAGCTTTAACACTTGCACAATGCCTTGTTTTTCCACTTAGCCAACTTATCCTTCCTTTCTTGCACGGCATTGCTGCCGTACATCGAGGTATCGCCAGGACCAAGGCTCAGCTCGAGGATATGGAGGCTGAGCGCCAGGCCGCCCTTCAGGAAGCTCAGGCGGTAAAAGTTGCGCTGGCGGCTTCGAAGGCCGAGCTAGAGAGGAGCCGCTCAAAGAACCGAGAACTGAAAACCTCCCTTGCCACTTCACGAACAGACCTCGAGGCAGCGAAGACTGAGGCCCAGGCCGCCTTGGAGGCCGCCTTGGAAGCCGAGCGGGCCATCTCAGAGCAGTCCATGCAGGACCTGTTCTATCACTGCTGGGCCCATAACCCGGATGCTGACTTCTCTTTTATGCAGCCGGACCTCTGGGCTTTTTTGCTGCCGAAGCTCCAAGCCCGCCTAAACAAAGAGGTACCGCCCTCAGAGACTGGGGAAGCCTCTGGCGCGGCGGAGCAGGGCGAGACCGCGACCTCCAAAGGACCAGCTGATGGGGCTTAGGGCACTTCTCCTTATGCATTTTTAATTATTTTTATTTTGTCTTTGTAACCTTTTCATGAGGTGTTTTCACCTCGAGACGATTTACTTGGAAATCTTAACTTATATATATATTTTTTTATATATAAGCTTAGTTCATGCTAACCGTTATTTATATCCCGAGCTCTTTAAGAAAGAGCCACGACCAATAAACTTAAGTTAACTTCCAAGTTTTATGACCCAGTTAAAACCAGGAACTTATTTTGAAAACTTAGTTCGTGTTAACTTTTATCCATATCCCGAGCTCTTTAAGAAGAACCACGATCAATAAATTTAAGTTAACTTCTAAGTTTTATGACCCGGTTAAAACCAAGAACTTATTTTGAAAACTTAGTTCGTGTTAAATTTTATCCATATCCTGAGCTCTTTAAGAAGAATCACGATCAATAAATTTAAGTTAACTTCTAAGTTTTATGACCCAGTTAAAACCAGGAACTTATTTTGAAAACTTAGTTCGTGTTAACTTTTATCCATATCCCGAGCTCTTTAAGAAGAACCACGATCAATAAATTTAAGTTAACTTCTAAGTTTTATGATCCGGTTAAAACCAGGAACTTATTTTGAAAACTTAGTTCGTGTTAACTTTTATCCATATCCCGAGCTCTTTAAGAAGAACCACGATCAATAAATTTAAGTTAACTTCTAAGTTTTATGACCCGGTTAAAACCAGGAACTTATTTTGAAAACTTAGTTCGTGTTAACTTTTATCCATATCCCGAGCTCTTTAAGAAGAACCACGATCAATAAATTTAAGTTAACTTCTAAGTTTTATGACCCGGTTAAAACCAGGATAGGACTTAGTTCGCGTTAACCCTTATCCATAGATAAGAATCAACATCTAAGTCGTTAAGGAGACCTGGTTATATCCAGGTACCATATGCCCCCCAAGTAACTGGGAAAGGGTCTTTCGTGGTTACTTTAAAATCACACTTGCAAATAAAAAGAAACATTTGATTCTTATTTATACATAGAAAGTGGCCTTCCAGGCCTTACAAGTGGATCATTGATAGTATTTCTTGGATGGCATTCCAAGTCCGCGGGATCGCCCCTCCATCAAGTCGAGCTAACTTATAAGTTCCCTCCTTGATGACTTCGATGACCTGGTATGGTCCTTCCCAGTTTGGTCCCAAAACCCCATCTTTGGGATCTTTTCCGGCCAGGAAAACTCTCCTTAGGACCAAATCGCCAACGCTAAAGGCATCTTTTTTTACCTTAGTGTTGAAGTAGCGAGTGATCTTTTGCTGATAATGGGCGAGTTGGAGTTGCGAATCCTCCCGCCTTTCATCAACTAGGTCTAGCGAATGGCATAGGAGTTCGTGGTTCCGATCTTGGTCGTAGGACTGTACTCTATGCGACAAAACTTTAACCTCCACGGGGAGGACTGCTTCACTCCCAAAGGTTAGGGAGAAAGGAGTGTGACCCGTGGGAGTCCGATGCGAGGTCTGGCATGCCCACATGACCTGGGGGAGCTGTTCTGGCCAGACCCCCTTTGCCTCATCTAGCCTCTTCTTGAGGCTTGCCTTTAGAGTTTTGTTCACAGCCTCGACCTGGCCGTTCGCCTGGGGATAGGCCATGGACGAGAAGCTTTTCACAATTCTGTGCCTTTCACAAAATTTGGTGAACAGATCGCTGTCAAATTGGGTGCCGTTGTCGGAGACGATCTTCTTAGGTAGGCCAAATCGACAGATGATGCTTTTCACCACAAAGTCGAGTACTTTCTTCGATGTTATTGTCACCAACGGCTCTGCTTCGGCCCACTTGGTGAAGTAGTCAATGGCTACCACGGCGTAACGGACCCCGCCCTTTCCGGTGGGCAGGGCGCCCACTAGATCTATTCCCCAAACGGCAAATGGCCAAGGAGCCGAGATCAGTTTTAGCTCGACCGGAGGAGCTTGGGCAACCACAGCGAATCGCTGACACTTGTCGCACCTTTTCACATACGAGATCGAGTCTTTGGATAGAGTCGGCCAATAATAACCTTTCCTGAGAACCTTTAAGGCCAGGCTTTGCCCCCCAGTGTGGTATCCGCAGAATCCTTCGTGAACTTCTTGCAGGATGGCCTTCGCTTCACTTGGAAGAACGCACTGGAGGAGAGGTAGGGAGTGCCCACATCGGTACAACACTCCTTCGACTAGCGTATATCTAGGAGCTTGATAAAGGACTCGCCGTGCGTCATTACGTTCTTCGGGTAACCTTCCCTCGACAAGATACTCAAGAATGGGAGTCATCCAGGTTGGCCTAGCATCAATCATCTTGACCTCTGCCCGATCTCCTTCTATACTTGGTTCCTTCTATTGGCACAAACCCCAGGGTTTCTGCCTCTCCCGAGGTGGCGAGTTTGGCGAGAGCATCTGCATTGGCGTTCTTCTCCTGAGGTATCTGTTCGATCGACCCTCGCCCAAATGCGGATAACTCTACTTTTACTTTTGCCAAATAGGCAGCCATCTTGGGTCCCCGCGCCTGATACTCTCCCAGAACATGGTTCACCACGAGCTGGGAGTCACTGAAGCACTAGACGGAGCTTGCCTTTAGCTCACTAGCTACCCTCAGCCCAGCCAACAAAGCCTCGTACTCTGCCTCGTTGTTAGACGCCTTGAATCCGAACCTTAGCGCCGAGTGGAATCTATGTCCCTCGGGGGATATCAGGATGATTTCGGCTCCGGAGCCGTTCTCGTTAGATGAACCATCAACGAAGATCTTCCATGACGAATGTGGGGAGGCGACCTGAGGCAAGCATTCTGATGGATTCTCCTGGAATCCCGTGCACTCCGCCACGAAGTCGGCCAAGGCCTGACTTTTTATGGCAGTTCGTGGAGTATAGAAAATCTTGAACTGACTGAGCTCGACCTCCCACTTTAACAAACGTCCCGATGCTTCAGGCTTTTGCAAAACCTGCCTTAGAGACTGATCGGTCATGACGTGTACCGAGTGGGACTGGAAATACGGCCTGAGCTTTCGCGAGGCCGTGATTAGGCAGAACGACAGTTTTTCCATCATGGGGTATCTTGATTCTGCTCCGAGGAGTCTCTTGCTGATGTAGTAGACTGGCTTTTGAACTTGGTCCTCTTCTCGTACTAGCACGGCCCTAGCTACATCCTCAGTGACGACCATGTAGAGGAAAAGAGGTTCTCCTGCCCTGGGCTTGGACAGCACGGGCGGTTCAGCCAGATGCGCCTTCAAGTCGAGGAATGCGCTTTCACATTCTACTGTCCACTCAAACTTCTTGTTTCCCCGGAGCAGGTTGTAGAAGGGCAAACACTTGTTGGTTGATTTGGAAATGAACAGGTTGAGTGCTGCCACTCTTCCTGTGAGGCCTTGGACGTCTTTCCGCGACCTGGGGGAAGGAAGCTCGATCAGCGACCTGATTTTGTCAAGGTTTGCCTCGATTCCTCGGGTATTGACTATGAACCCCAGGAATTTCCCTGATGCGACACCGAACGTGCATTTCTGAGGATTGAGCCTCATGTCGTATTCTCGTAGTATTTTAAAACATTCTTCCAGGTCGGAAACATGGTTGTCGTGTTGGTTTTTATTGATCAAATCAGAGATTATGCGCAGCGGAACAACAATCAAATTGTCAGATTAATCCCATAAGATTTCTAGATCTACTTCTTCACACTCATATATATATTGAATCAAGGACAAGAATAGAAACATTACCTCAGGTCCTTCCTTGCTGCTATCTTTTCGTATGGCTGAATCCTTGAGATCTCACACCAAGATCTTCCAAAATGTTCTCAGTCACCCAAAGAACGAGTGTGGGCTCGCTATACAAATAATAGGCAATAACTATTTAGCAGATATTCTCAACACATGAGATCTGATAAAGTTTGAACCTAGGTTTTGTGAAGAACAATGACCTTTGTTTTGTCACTGATCTTTTTCTCTGAGAGAATCCTAGATATTTTTCTATCCTTGAAAACTTACGTTCTGTGAAAACTGGTATCCAATATTTAATAATATCAAATATATTAAAATATTTGTTATTTTAAACAAATTCAAAATAACTGATCAGTTATCAGATTTTTGTTTAAATAATAATATTTAAATCAAATCAAAATATCTCATTATTTATTTAATATTTAAATAACTAAAATTGTGGAATCAAGAGACCAAGTCTATCTCTTATGCATGTAGCACAGTGCATGTGCACTGTGCCACACGTGTACCACATGCTTATGCATGCATGTGATTTTTCCCAATTTTTATTATTATTTAAATACCAAAAATCCCAAAAATAAATTAATTCAAAATTAATTATATTTTTGTTAAATCAAATAATTAATTAATTCTTAATTAATTAATTACACATAATTAAACAATAATTATGTTTGATACATAGAAAAATATTTTACTTATCACATAAGTCCTTTTTGCCCATTTTTGTATTTGCCTTTGACAGTGATTGTTTGAGCCATTCTGGGGACCATGGACCTATAACATTAAGCTCCAATAAATTGAAACTAAATAATTAAACTCTTTAATTATAATAGTTAATTTATTAATTCTGATATTACTCCACTATAAATTCAGAATTGCACTCTTTATATTATAGATATACTTTTACAGAAATCTTTTTCTTAAGTCGTCCATTGATATAACCATCTTATAATAGTTCAACCCTCTAATTAATTAGTTCATAAATTAGAATGGGAGAATTACCATTTAACCTTTCTAATTTATTTCTTATTCCTTAAGTACCATTAATTCACTAGTGAATAATTAATCTATAATCTAATTATAGATTTGAGCTCAAAATCATTCAGTTCCAGAATTAACCCTTAAGGGAACTAATATACGATCCGTTGGGAAAGATTAGATTCTGTGTTGTTGATACATGTTCCCAGCCATCCATGATATTAAATCTCCAAAACAAAAGTCATTAGCCTCATTCTTTGAAGAGACCTTAACGAGTGAATCAAAAGATTTAATAAACATGAACAGGAGTTCATGAACACTCAGGATTTAGGTTGATCTATAAATGATCATCAGTTATGATATGAATTACAAGTCTTTATTGTTAAATGGTTTTTGGATAAAGACTTTAATTCACATCGATCCATGTCATATATAATCATATTATATAAAGCACCTTTACCGAGATGTCTTACCACATCAATAATCCGAATCTAGATTGTTTGTATCATTATGATACTCAGTAAACCGTACTTACAACTCCAATTAAAGAATTCCATAACTTTAATTTGTCGTTGTTGACCATTTTTTTATTCATTCATGTGATCTTAATTCTCTCGTACTAATACAAGATCACATCCTCAATAATGAATATGGAATTTTTCTGATATTTACAAAATTATTCAAACAATAATTTAACAATCTAAATATGACAATAATAATAAACCATTGTATTTATTTATTCACAGAAAAAACAAATGTCTTTACATGCTTTTAGGACACACTCCTAACATGTCGGCAGTCTTTGACTTGACCAACATGTCATCGACGTACACCTCCATGTTTTTTCCGATCTAGTCCTTGAACATTCTGTTTACAAGCCTTTGGTAGGTAGCTCCGGCATTCTTCAGGCCAAATGGCATGACCTTATAGCAATAGACATTAGTCGGGGTCATGAAGCTGGTATGCTCTTGGTCCGCCGGGTTCATCGCGATCTGATTGTAACCTGAGTACGCGTCCATGAAGGACATGAGCTCATGCCCCGCCGTGGCATCCACCAGCTGATCGATCCTTGGCAATGGAAAGAAATCCTTGGGGCAGGCTTTATTCAGGTCGGAGAAGTTAATACAGGTCCGCCACTTCCCGTTAGGCTTTGGAACCAGCACGGGATTAGCGACCCAAATTGGAAATTTGGCTTCGCGGATAAAGCCACACTTTTTGAGCCGGGCCACCTCTTCTTCTAGGGCCTCGGCTTGGGTTGTTCCTAAACGCCTCTGCTTTTGACACTTGGCAGGAACGCTTTTATCCAGATGGAGCATATGCATGATGACACTCGGACTAATCCCCACCATGTCCTCGTGCGACCATGCGAACACGTCCAGGTTTTTCTGCAGAAACATGGTCAGCTCCGCTTTTCTTTGGTCACAGAGGTTCTTCCCAAGCTTAACCGTCCGTGATGGGTTTTGTTTATCAATGTTCACCTCCTCGAGCTCTTCAATAGCCTGGAGCTCGGATCTGTCCTCGCCTACACAGGGGTTAATGTCCTCACTTAAGGCGAGCTTTTCCTCTTTGGAAATCTGAGGTTTTTCAATCTCGGGAGCCGCCTTGGGTCCCTGAGATTCCTCTTCGCCCTGAATGGCCATTGTCAGCTGCCCGGTTTTAGATTTTCCCTTCGTGGAAATGCTGCAGCATTCCCTGGCAGCGAGCTAGTCACCCTTGATAGTACAGACTCCTGCTGAAGTAGGGAACTTCATGGCGAGGTGTCGGATGGAAGTGATAGCCTCGAAAGCTATGAGCGTAGGTCGGCCCAAAATGGCATTGTAGGCAGTGGAGCAGTCAATGACCACGAACTCAAGTAGTTTGGATACTGTCCGAAATTCTTCTCCTAGGGTGATCACTAGCTCGATCGTCCCTATCGCTGCTGATCCTTCTCCCGAAAAGCCATATAGCATCATCGAGGTTGGCTTTAGCTCGGCGACAGTCAAACCCATCTTTTCTAAGGTGGATCGGAATAGGAGGTTCACCGAGCTCCCATTGTCCACCAACACTCTCCTTACTTTCCGGTTGGCGAGCTGGACTGCTACGACCAAGGGATCATTATGAGGGAATTGGACATGGCCTGCGTCTTCCTCCGTGAAAGTTATCAGTTGTTTCTCTAACCGTTGCTGTTTTGACTGACGTTGCTCCCGGACGAACTCTGCTCCGTTGTGAGCCTTTAATTCATTCACATATCTCTTCTGGGTGCCTCTACTCGTGCCAGCCATATGCGGTCCTCCAGAGATGGTGGATATCTCTCCCTCGACCGCGAAGGGAAGGACGTCCTGATCTATCCGAGGCCCGGGCTGGCTGGCTGGGACCTCAGGAACGGGTCGACTCGCTGGGACCCTGTTTCGCGAGTATTGCGCCAATGGGCCTGCTCGGATGAGATTTTCGATCTCATCTTTTAGATGCCTTCAGTCGTCGGTATTGTGGCCGACGTCGTTATGGAAACGACAGAATTTTGAAGTATCTCTCTTTCCCTTGTGGTGCTTTAATGGCTCCAGCCTTTTCCAAGGGACCCGAGCAGCGTTGGCCAGGAAAATATTTTCCCTGGACTGGGTGAGCGCGGTATACATTGTGAACACGGGCTTGAATTTATCCACAGACTTATTCTTCTTTTGGCCGTGATGGCTGTTTTCACCATTCCCCTTTCTTTTACCACCACCGGGCTGGTTGTTCTGCGCGACGTCGAGAATCGCCACTACGATCTCTGTCTCCGTTCCGCGGCCTTCTCGGGAATTTGGCTAGTTCCCGCGGCGGAAGCTTCAGCTTCTTCTAAGTTTATCCACTCTTGGGCTCTGTTAAGGAATTCGCTAACCGAGCTGACTCCCCTCCTTTGAATATCTTTCCACAGGTCTCCACCGACCAGGATTCCGGTCCTCATGGCCATGAGCTTGGAGCTATCGTCAGTGTCTCTGGCTCGAGCAACAACATTCGCGAATCTGCTCAAGTAGGCTTTCAGCGTCTCACCGGGCAGCTGTCTCACGTTGGCTAGGGAATCGGCCTGGACTCGGGCGGCCTGGGAGGCGCGGAATGCCCTTTTGAAGTCAGCCGAAAAGGTCTTCCAGGAGCTTATTGACTGTCTTTTGCTCTACTTGAACCACTGTCTGGTAGGTCCAGTCAGTGTGGAAGGAAAGATCAAGCAACGCAGCTCCGGGCCGATGTTATGGGCCATCATTAGGGTGTTGAACATCCCTAAATGGTCCGACGGGTCTCCGTCCCCGTTGAACTTTGACAAGTGAGGCATACGGAAGCCAGACGGGTATGTCGTCGCTGCTATGTTGGGGGCGAAGAGCTCCATTTCGTCACCCGAATCATATTCGTCTTTTTCTTTTTCTGATAGGAGCTTTCCCATCAGCTCCTCCATCTGAGTTAGGCGTTCGAGGGTTTTGTCCTGAGATCCTGGGTTATTCCGGGGCTGTTCAACAACTCCGGACCCGTTGTACATATTAGGTGGGTTGTTGCCCCCCTATCTTGAGATAGGTTATTTGGGACATTCCCTCCATTACGTACTTCGGATCGAATTCCCACTGAACGGGCCTGGCTACCACCTTCGGTTCGATCGTCTCTGTGAGAGTTGAGGCGATCTCAGAGGTCGCCTCCCTGTGTAGTCTGGTGACTTTGTGCCGAACTTAGCCGCTGACGCAGGTCTCCTCCCGAGAGATCACTCCGGCGACTACCGGTCCAGTGGCTCCTGCTGGATAGGCTTGGAGTGCGTCTTTGGCGGTTACGATATGATCCTTCCCCTGGCACCCTGCTGCGCCAGGAAGGCCCAGGCGACGGCGGATCTCTCCTACTACTCCCGTAGGCCGGGATGTCTCGAACGGGCTGAGGAGACGGGTATCTGATTAGAGAAGGAGGATGTCTGACTGGGGAGGCGATCCTAGTTCTGTCCGGACGGATCAAGTTCGGTGGGGGCCTTTCGGCCCTGCCAGCCTACTGGTCCTGCGCCGGGCGAGCTGGGTCTTCGGGGACGGGCTGACGTCTCTGGCCCTCCCCGGATCTTCTTCGGGAATTTCCTTGATCTCTCTTGGGCGCCCTCGAGGAAGGTTGAGAGCTAGGGGTTGACGTCCTAATCGAACAGCTGTATTGTTGTTGTCCGGTTCTAGGCATTTCCTTGAAGTTTTCCTCTTGGTGGTGTGATGAAGGGGTAGAGTTGGCTGCAGGAAGTCTATCCGAACGGCTATGTCTGGACCGATTACTCCAGCGAGACTTAGGAGCCTCACCTTGCCTCTCTCCAACGTTAACGTTGGTTGTGAGAGGGGGTAGTCGGCCCAGAATATCCTGGATTTGCTGACCAGCTGCTGCTAACTGGCTCCTCAGCTGAGCATTCTCCATCTCCACCGCAGTATAATAACACAGATTCAGATTAGGTGGCCGGGGCGCTGAACTACCAGTGTCGTCTTGACCCGCCAGCTGCTTTCCTGGCCTCTGCTGGACTTCAGGAATTTGCTCATCAGGGATGGCAACATGGTGGGCCTCCTGCCCATCATACTGTTCTGTTTCGTTGCCATGTCAGGATCGAGTTGTCACCAAAGTTGGATGTTTGTGGTAGTACTAATCGAACTTGCTCTCAATGAAATCACCAAATTGTTGACGCGGTTCTTCGGCAACAGGTAATTAAGAGAAGAAGAGAAAGGGATTAGTACTGAAAGTAGAACCGTCACAGATATGAAATCTTAGAGAATGAACTAGGTGACTCAAGACACGTTTTTTAAGTGGTTCAAAGGTTAAAATCCTTCTACTCCACTAGTCAATATTATTCATATATTCTGGGTATTTGGTTTACAAAGTATATAGCTCTTCAGAGACTATTTTTCCCAACCCCTATCAACTCCCAGGGTCCTCATATTTATAGGAGAAGGCACCTGGAAGTTGGTAGGGAGGTCATCCCGTGACCTTACCATTTGTCATATCAACTCTGTAACATTTATGATTAATTCCTAAATCTGACACATAAGTGTGGTCTAATCAGTATGTAAGGAGATAATGGGCAGCACGGCCCAACCCAGCCGTGGGTGTCTGAATGCGCACATTCCTGCTGCGTGTCCAAGAAGTCAGGGAGATATCGGACACGTGATGTCAGATATAGGCACGTTTATCTTGCGTGTGTTGACTTTACAAAGGGTCAGAGATCCACGAGCAGCAGCTCGCACCACGAGCTGCTTCCCTGACCCAACCTTCGGCCTCAAGGATTCCTTCCCCCAGTCTTGGGCAGCCTTGGCGAGTTCTTGAGGATACCTCGAGCTAAGTGGGTACGACCTCGAAAACAAGATCTCCGACCTGGGGAAGTTTATGGACTAACCTTGATTAGTCCGAGGCTCGACCTGCTAATCAGCCCGTGGGAAAACCAGGGCGTACAGCGCTAGGTTTATTGAACACTCGAGCTTTAAAAAGCCGTTGAATATTCAATTTTTCCAAGTTTCTAAGTTTCCTAACCTTATCAAGTAGGCTTATTTTTTCCAACCTCGGGTTATGTGCCCCCCAAGTAACCAAAAAGTAGAAACTTAGTTGCTTTTACAAATATTAGAACACGAACTAATACAACCTAAAAAAACTATTCAATAATTCATCTATTATTTAATCAAATGGCTTTTATAAATAAGCCTTACATTGATGGTGGTACCACTGATTATATTTTTTCAAATGTAGAGCATTCCAGGTCCGTGGGACTACTTCCCCATTCAGCCGAGCTATCTTGAAAGTTCCTTCATGCAAAACCTCAACGACCTGATATAGTCCCTCCCAGTTCGGGCCTAAAACATCGTCCTTGTGATCCTTATTTGCTAGAAAGACCCTTTGGACAATCAGGTTGCCCAATCCAAATCTACGCCTCTTAAGTTTAGAATTAAAATAGCGAGTAATTTTTTGTTGATAATGGGTGAGCTGTAACTGAGGCTCTTCTCATTTTCTTCAATCAGATCGAGAGAAGCGTTAAGTAGTCCATCATTTTTCTCATGGTTGAATGTCCGTTGCTTGTGAGTGGCTACCATGGCTTCGACTGGAAGCACGACCTCGCTTCCAAAAGTTAAGGAAAAAGGAGTATGCCCTGTGGAGGTTCTGGGAGAAGTTCGGTAGACCCAAAGTACTTACTGGAGCTGTTTGAGCCATAGTCCTTTGGCTTCGTCTATCCTCTTCTTCAGGCTTGCCTTTAAGGTTTTGTTCACAGTCTTGACCTGCCCGTTGGCCTGGGGATATGCTACTAAGGAGAAACTCTTCGTAATGCCATATTTTTCATAGAAATCAGTAAGGAGATCGTTGTCGAATTGTGTCCCATTGTTTGACATGATATTTTTAGGAAGCCCAAATCAACATATAATACTCTTCACCATGAAGTCCAAAACTCTTTTTGAAGTGATGGTTGCCAGAGGCTCAGCTTCTACCCACTTCATGAAATAGTTGATCGCCACTACTTCATAACGAACTCCCCCCTTTCCCATAGGTAGGGAACCTATTAGGTCCATTCCCCATATCGCAAATGGCCATGGGGATGAGATCATCGTTAGCTCGATTGGAGAAGTTTGGGAAACTATGGCAAAACACTGGCATTTGTCGCACTTCTGAACATACGAGATTGAGTCTTTCATTAAAGTTGGCCAAATATAGCCCTGCCTCAGTGTTTTCAGTGCTAAGTTTTGCCCCCCTAGCATGATCTCCACAAAAGCCTTCGTGCACTTCTTGCAAAATGGTTTTGGATTCCTTGGGCAAAACACATCGTAGGAGAGGCAATGAATGACCGCGTCGCTACAAGGTCCCATACATACCGCGGAGCTTGATAAAGTATTTTTCTTGTGTACTTTCTGTTGTTAGGTAGCCTTCCTGTTGTGAGGTATTCCATTATGAGAGTCATCCAGGTCGGTCTTGTGTCGATCATTTTGACCTCTATCATTTCTTCTGTCACACTTGGACTCTCCAAGAACTCCATTAGCACTACATTTAATGTCTCAACTTCTTTGGTGGTGGCAAGCCGCGCCAAAGCGTCAGCATTAGAGCTCTGCTCACGGGGTATCTGTTCAATAGTACTATATTCAAACTATGACAGTTCTCCCTTCATTTTAGCTAGTTAGGCCGCCATATTGGTACCTCGAGCTTGATATTCTCCCAACACCTGATTAACCATGAGCTGAGAATCATTATAGCATTGGACGACCTTCACCTTGAGCTCCCTTGCCACTCTTAGCTTAGCTAGTAAAGCCTCATATTCGACTTCGTTGTTGGATGCCTCGAATCCAAATCTCAAAGTTGTATGAAGTCGATGCCCCTCTGGTGAGATTAAGATGATCCTAGCTCCAGATCCGTTCTTGTTTGATGATTTGTCCATGAATATTTTCCACAACTCCTGCACCGGCTCTTCAAGAGCTCCTCCTGAAATCCAATTCATTCAGCCATAAAATCAGCAAGGGCCTGACTTTTGATTGAGGTTCGTGGCACGTACAATATCTCAAACTGGCTAAGTTCGATAGCCCATTTTAAAAGACACCCCGACCTTTTAGGATTTTGTAAAACCTGCCTTAAAGGTTGGTCGGTCATGACATTGATTGAATGGGACTGGAAATATGGCCGGAGCTTCCTGGAAGCCAATATCAGACAGAATGCCAGTTTCTCTATTAGTGGGTATCGTGACTCAGCTCTGAGAAGTCTCTTGCTTATATAATATACTGGTTTTTTAGTCTGGTCTTCTTCTCAAACTAACACGACATTGACTACATTTTCTATCATGGCCAGATAAAGGAATAGAGGTTCTCCAGACATAGGCTTAGACAACACTGGGGGCTCGGCTAGGTGCATTTTTTGGTCGAGGAATTCCTGTTCGCACTCCTCATTCCATTCAAATTTTTTGTTTCCCCTGAGTAAGTTGTAGAATGGCAGGCACTTGTCAGTTGATTTTGAAATGAAACGATTCACAACTGCCACCTTTCTATTTAGGCTCCAAACTTCTTTACACGACCTGGGCGAGGGCATTTCTAACAATGAGATTTTATCAGAATTCGCCTCTATCCCCCTCGTGTTGACTATGAGTCCCATAAATTTTCCAAATGCCACTCCGAAAGTGCACTTCTGAGGATTCAGCTTCATGTCATACCTCCTTAGTATCCCAAAACATTCTTCTAGATTGGACACATGGTTATCGACAATATTTGATTTAACAAGCATATCATTGACATACACCTCCATACTTCTCGCGATTTGATTAGTGAACATCTTGTTGACCAAGCGTTGATATGTAGCTCCGACATTCTTTAGCCCGAAGGGCATAACTTTATAACAATATATGTTATTTGGGGTCATGAAGCTAGTATGTTCCTGGTCCGTAGGATTCATCGCGGTCTAGTTATATCCAGTCCAGAATACGCATCCATGAAGGACATGAGCTCGTGACCTGCCGTGGCATCTACCAACTGATCAATCCTTGGCAGTGGGAAACAATCTTTGGGACAAGCTTTGTTCAGATCAAAGAATTTGATGCAGGTCCTGCATTTCCCATTTGGCTTTGGGACCAACACGGGATTGGCGACCCAGATCGTATATTTTGCTTCACAGATAAATCTGTACTTTAATAGTCGAGCTACTTCTTCCTCAAGAGCTTCAGCTCGGACTGTTCCCAAGCATCTCCGTTTTTGGGATTTTGGAGGCACGTTCTTGTCCAAATTTAATGTGTGCATGATTACACTCAGGCTTATTCCCACCATATCTTCACGCGACTAGGCGAAAATGTCCAGATTCTCTTGTAAGAAATTGACTAACTCCTTCTTCCTTTTATCATCAAGATTCTTCCCAATCTTTACGACTCTTGAAGCTTCCTTGGGGTCAATGTTTACTTCCTCGAGCTCCTCTATAACATGGAGTTCTGACCTGTCTTCGCCTATCCGTGGGTCAATGTCATCGCGTTGGGCGACGCTACTTTCCTTTTCTTGTTGAGGTTCTTCTATCCCGAAAGTAAATTCTACTTCCTGGGACTCCTCACCTCCATCATTTATGACCATAGCTTGCTGCCCGAGTTGTGATTTTCCCTTCATAGAAATGATATAACATTCTCTGGCAGCGAGCTGATCACCCCTGACGGTGCATATTCCCGCAGCTGAGGGGAATTTTATTGCTAGGTGGTAGATATAGGTTATGGCTTCAAACGCCATCATCGCAGGTCAGCCCAAAATCGCATTTTATGCAGCTTGACAGTCGATTACCACGAACTCAAGTAACTTGGAAATAGTTCGTTAACCTCTCTCAATGTTACCACCAATCTGATCGTCCCGATGGCTGCCAACCCTTCACTAGAAAACCCATATAGAGTCATTGAGGTCGCCTTTAAATCAGTTACAGACAACCCCATTTTTTACAAGGTGGACCTGAAAAGTAGATTCACAGAACTTTCGTTGTCTACTAGTGTCCTCCGGACCCTCTGGTTGGCGAGTTGAACGGTTATGACCAATGGATCGTCATGTGGGAACCGGACGTGGATCGTTATGTGGGAACTGGACATGGCAACGTCCGTTACTGCTCCAACGGGCTGGACAGGGGGTTTGATTGGTCCTTGTGGCAGAAGCTCGCACCTCCTCTAGGTTGATCCACTCTTGAGTTCAGGCCAAGAATTCATCCACGCTCTTAACTCCTTTTCTTCGGAGTTCCTGCCACAAATCACCCCCGACGAGGATTCCCGTCCTCATTGCCATGAGCTTGGAGCTATCATCAGCATCCCTAGCTCGTGCAACGACATTGGCAAACCTACTTAGATATGCCTTCAACATCTCATCAAGTTGGTGCTTTACGTTGGCCAGTGAATCGGTATCAATCCGAGTTGCCTGTGAAGCTCAGAATGCCTTTTTGAACTCGGAAGAAAAATTCTTCCACGAGCTTATAGAATGCCTCTTATATTGCTTGAACCACTGCCTAGCTGGCCCGATCAGTTTTGCAGGGAATAAAATACACCTTAGATCAAGCCATACATTGTGGTCCATTATCATGGTATTAAACATTCCGAGGTGATCTGATGGATCCCCATCTCCATCAAACTTTGACAAGTGTGGCATTCTAAAGCCTACCGGATATGTGGCCGCTGTAATATTTGGAGCGAAAGGCTCGAGCTCATCCTCTGAGTTGCAATCATCTTTGTCTTTTTGAGATAAAAGCCTCTTTATTTGCTCTTCCATTAGAGCTAGCCTTTCGAGGGTTTAGTCTCTGGTTCCAAGGTTACCTGGGGGCTATTCAACAACGACCATCCTATCGTATGTGTTTGATGGGTTATTGTCCCTACAAGCTCGAGCTTGGTTTTGTAGGGCATTCCCATTATCACATACTATGGATGGAACTCCCTCTTGTCTAGTATAACTAACATCTTCATTCCGAGCTGGATTCATTCTCTGTGATTCAGACAATCACGCAAATCGGGTTGTGAATCGTATCGAGGGCTTTGTGTTGAACTCAACTGATTTATCATATCCCCCTCAGACCTACCACTATAATGGCTTTCAGTCCACTAACTTCCATTTACGAAGCTTATAGCTCGCAGTTGGGGCCGAGGATCTAGATTTTCAACACGTTTCCGTGGGACGTAGGTATTGGCAGATGGAGGAGGATTTCTCCTACTGTCTCCATAAGCTGGAATGTCCCGTATAGGACGAGGTGGCGTCAGATGTTTTATAGGTGACGGGGGATGCCTTATTGGCGAGGCAATCCTCGTCCCATCAGGGCAAACTAGATTAGCCCGCCTCTGTTCTATCCCATTGTCTCCAGCTCTCTGTGCCTGACGATCCGATCGCGATGTAGGAGGGTTTGATGGAACATTTTGTCTCTTTGAGCTTGTCCCAACCCCTCCTCGTGGATTGCCATGGGCATTCCTAGGGACCTGTGAAAGAGGCACCGAACTTGGGGATGCAACCAACTGACTGACATGTTGATGACCCCTATGAGGGCCACTGGGTTGAGCATTCTGGTGATCTCGCCCTGTAGGCACAGAACTTGGGGTGGGAGTTCTGACTAATCGAATTGGTTTGGATCGATTATTCCTGTGGGACTTGTGAGACCCACTTTGCCTCTTTTGGACATTAACGTCGGTTGCAAGAGGGGGTAACCGAGCCAAAACCTCCTCAATCTGCCTGTTTTCCTTAGTGAGATGGCTTCTTAATTGCATGTTTTCCAACTCGACGGCAGTTAAGTAGTCTGGGTTTGGATTCAGTGGCAATGACGTCGAACTTCCAGTGTTTCCAAGACCCGCCGGTTGCTTTCCCGGGCGTTGCTGGATCTCAGGGCCACGCTTGTTCGAAACGGCGGTATGATGGGCCTCCTCCCCACCATGCTATTCTATCTCATTATCGTGCATTAAGCGAGTGAACACCATGATGAGAATCGACTGGGATTTTGATGAAGCACTAATTTTCCTCTTAATGAAAGCACCAAACTATTGACGTGATTTTTTGCCAAAAGTGTATTAAGAAATAACAGGATAGATTAGTGCTTAATAAATTGTAATGAAAAAATAAATGAATTCACTCAAGAACACAATTTTTACATGGTTCAGTGGTTAAAATCCACCTAGTCCACAAGTCAATATTATTGTTGTTTTTCTCTCTATTTTGGTAGAGTTTTGGTATTACAGAATAATCCATTTTCCTGTCCAATATTCTCAATATTTATAAGCGAATTCCATGGACAGGTTTGGGTAACCGCATGAGTCAATCACGCATTTACATAATGATTACATTTAATACAAATAATTCTCATTTATATTGGGATATGATTTGATCACAATGTAAATGTACTCCTAATATTTGGGATATTAAATATGACAGCCTGGTCATAAATAAATGTATAAGGGGATCCCGAGTCTTCGGAGATCCTTGAGTAGGCAATATACTAGAATTACCACGAGTTGGATATCTCCTCCAAGCTCGTGCTTCGACAACTACTTTAATATTCCAAGCTCGTGCTTCATAGTCATTGCATCCTTAGTTCGGGTTAAACCCAGGACGCCTAACACCACATATGACCACGTGAAACTCAAGTTTTCCACGTGGATAATAAGCAGATATCATTCCGGAAGATATTATAATATTACTATAATATAGACGGTCATCCATAACGTGAGTCAGTTTTGGCAACTGTCAACAAGGAGTTGGGTGAAAGATATCGCGAGAGAAAGAAAAATAGACATAAACACTTCAAAAGTCATTATGCTGGACCAGAAGATTTGGAGAATGTCCTCTCTAAGCCACCTGACCATTGCACTAAGGAGGCTTGGCAGAATATTTGTGAAAATTTTTTGAGCGAAAGATTTTTGGCTCGTTCTGCTAAAAATCAAGCAAACAGAAAACAAATGAAGTATGTATCAACACAAGGCACAAAGTCGTTGGCAGCTAAGCGTCACCAATATGTAAGTGAAGATGTTAATTTAATTTTATAAAATAACACATTCTGAAACATTTTGTTTACATTTGTATAGGAGAACCCAGATGCACATGTTGTTGATACTTGGAGGGATGCTCATATGAAAATTTTGACAAAATCTTTTGTCAATGAGGCAACTTAACAAGATTATGTAAGTGAATAGTATTGTTTTCTTGTTTCTAATTTTTGTTCATAATGTTATCTTTATACAGGAAAAATTGGCGGCAGAGGTTCAGAGGTCACAGCTTGAGAGGAAAAGTCAACAACAGAGTGAGGCATCTCTTAATGTATATGGCGTTGATTCGTCCTCGGTCGATCAATACGAGATACTAAGTAAAGTACTCGGGGAGAGATCTGACTACCAAAGAGGAGTGGGTTATAGGGCGAAAAGGAAGACAAGAAAGACAACCTCTAGCTCTACAGATCAAAGTCAGTCCCAAGCAAATACTGCTGCTACGCCTAATGAAGATATGACTACTATGGCTCTGATGATGAAGGAAATTCGTGAGACGCTTTAGTCTGTGGTACTTGAGCGACCCAGTAAACTGTATGACCCACGGTTTGACAGTTTTCTGCAGAGGTATTTGTTAGGAAAAATAATATTGCCTCAATGGAAATGGTAAGATAATGTTACAACTCTATGCAAAATATTACAATGGACAAGATTGATTAAATAAAGTGTTACAACTCTATAACTGAAAATACAAATAAAACAAAGGAAATGAAGAAGATGATGAAGAAGAAGAGAATAGTAAAATACAATTCAAAACAAAAGTTACAAATAAAATAAAGTGTTTGGACCAAATGAAGAGATTACAACTCTTAAACAAAATATACAAGTAAATAAAACAAGAGAATAAGAAGAAGAACAATAGAATAAAAGGAAGAACATAAACCACAAACAAACTCTTACTTACACAACCTAAGTGAAGAGGATTGGGGATCACCAACTTGAACAAGGTTTAAAACCTTTGTCCAAAAGCTTATTTCCCCCTAACTCAAGCACTAAGGGATCTCTCTCAGATTTTTGGAAATGCTTTATGGAATTATCAAGCCTCAAGGTGTTTCTAGCCAAGTGCTTTAGTGGATAGAAATGTTGTGTCTTACAAGTGAGCATTAGGCTCCTATTTATAGAGTTTAGAGGCACCCTTTGAATTTCAAATTCCACCAACCCCATGGCTGTTACCAATGATTAATTGGGTGTTTTATGGAATTAAAATAGAGACTTGGGAGTTACTTGGCTGTTGGAATCGTTCAAAATTGGATAAAAACCGAAATTATATGAAGCTGTCAGCCATTAGGGCCGCGACGCTTGTTCCAGGCGCTGCGGCCCTCAGTCAATTTCAGCAAACACATTTTTTCAGTTTTTTCCAAAACGTTCCAATTTATTCCCATTTGATTTTGTAACATCCATACACAATATGGGAGTTAAAATCACATCTCTATCAGCCATTTCTCATATGGCTTTAAGAAATTCATCTCAATATTGTGTAACAACAAATCTACACAATAATGGGTGATATTTAGGAGTTACAAATTTGTGATGAATTTATAACACCAAATATGTTACATGTTTGGATATTTCACATATATCCAAATAATGTAACTCTCTATTATATGTTACAATATGTGACACTCTATGTCACATTTATTTAATCTAAAACATTATATTATAAAATAATATAATATTACATTATATTATAAAATAATATAACAGTATTTTCCACCACAATCCGAAGGTGGTTCGTCTTCTCAGAGTAACACTGCCAATCCTGACCTTCATACACTGCCACAGCAGCAGTACCAGCCTCCTTCACAGTATCTGCCACAGCAGCAGTACCAGCCTCATCCACCGTATCCGCCACATGTGTCGTCGCAACAACCTCCTCAGTATCAAAACCAATACATTTTTGGACGCTCTTCCCAGTCTCCTCCACTATATTTTAGCTTTACCGATTTTCAAGGAGGATCGATGCAGCCTCCACTACCTAATGTTAGATATGGGGAGGTTGTGGGCTCGTCGCAGCAACCATATGTGAGATATGGTGAGTTTGGGGGCGGGTCGCAGCCACAACCTCGAGATCAGTTTGGGAACCTCACGCTCGGACGATCATCACAGCCACCTTATATTCCTTCACCGCCACAGCCACAACCATGACCCTCACCGCCACAGCCACAGCCGTCATCCTCATAGCCACACCAAAATGTTAAAGATGAGGACAATTTCAATATTAATCTTAATGATTTTATTTAGTTACTATTTTATGTATTTGGACTGAATTAAGACTGTATTTATTTTTAATGACAATAGCGACATTAGCTAGGTTGATAAATATTAAAACTATTCACATTAATTTTAATGTTAGTTATGTTTAAATTAATTAAATGCTTATTTTGTTAAATTTTATTATGAATTATTTTTAAAAATAATTAAATTTAATAAATATTAATTTATTTCAAATAAATTTTAAAATATATTATAAAAGTAATATTAGCGGCGGACCCCGCAGCTAATAATAATGAATCTGACATATGTATTAGCGGCGGGTGTGTTAGTCTGTCGCTAATAATAATTATTAGCGACAAATAATTTGGTGCGGGGCATTAGCGGCGAATCCCCGCCACTAATAACCATTAGCGGCGGATGTCACCTTTATTAGCGGCGGACCGCTAATGTGTTCAATTCTTGTAGTGTCCCTTGGTTATTTCTCCATATATTTATTTGTCAATTGTACCCGAGCTGAATGAATAAATTCAGGCTAAAATTAGGGTACAACAGAGTGTAATTTTTAGCATTTTAGCAATAAAGATTATATATTTGTAATTATATATGTTTAATGAGTTTTCATTTTAAAAACAAGTAAATTTGAGAATTACTCGGAATTCACCTGCTTCACCTAACATTTACAATGATTTTGAAAAACATGTTGATGGATTTCATGATTGGCTGAAGCCTTGTGAAGAAACGACATATATAAACTACCAAATAGAGATTAAAGGGTTAGTTGATTGATCAACGATGTATGCACATTCATTACTATGATTCTAAAATTAAAATTAAATTAAGTTGATGTATGATCCCCTACATTTGTGGATATTAGAAATATTCATCACTAAGATATCCTTTTATATATTTTCCTTTTAATTCTAAACTTTTTTTTTAAAATGTTGAAGATTCCATTCACATTCAAGACAAAAAAAAAAGTGTAAAGTCAGCTCTTTAATGGGTGAGCCTAAACCAACTCCAATATATTAATCAAAATTAAAATAACAATTTTTTTTCTTTTAAATAAGAAAGAAAAACAACATTCTCCATGCTTTTATTTTAACAGTGATGTAGGTAGTTTGTCAATCCATGCCACGCTTCATGTGTCCATGTCATTAAAATTAGGTAAATTATTAATTAATAAAATAAACTATACTTGTTTATTCCCCAAGTTTCCAAATTTGTATTTATACATAGATCAACATGTTCAGTTCGAAAAGTTGAAATCTCATCATTCTAATATTTTGCTACTGAATCAATTTTCACAAACTGTGGAAATTATTATTATTATTGTTAGATACATAACATAATTAATCAAAATGACAGGCAACGGTGGTGTTCGAACAGATTCATTGGACTACAGGACAGAGCTTCTGTCACCGGCGGCAGCGGCGGAGAACGTCAGAGTGCCAAGTGAACCGTCGTGGCGGCTCAACATGGATGAGTACAAGCTGCCGGAGAGGCATGCTACCTCTCAGTTTGGCCTAGGCCATTTCATTAACTCATTGAGTAATTATTTAATTTCAAATGATTTTTTTTATTATATTATGAATTATTTTCATTTTTTCTTCTTTTATATTAAATGTATTACTATTTTCTCAGGGAGGCAAAGAAAAATTGCAGAATATTACAAGAGGCAGGTTAAACTTCTTGAGGGATTCGATGAAGTAGATTCATTTACTGAGTTAGGAACCTTGCCCGGAGCTTTAACTGAGGTAACTCCCCCCCCCCCCCACTCTCTCTGTTTTATTGTGTGGTTGCAATATGAAGATCAAATGCCTTATTAGTTAATGGAAAATTTATTTTGTCAGAATAACTTATTTTGTAGGGAAAATAAAATAATTAATTAAATTAATTATAATGATGGCCTAATGACTTGTAGGGATGCAAAATTACTCAACAAAGAATTTAACATGCATACATTCAATTTATATATATATAAATATTTTTGGTGGGTAGATAAAAAAAATTATTAGTTTTAACGTTTTGTTTTATTAACTTTAACGAAATATTCTAAATATTTATTAGAATATATATTTAAAATTAATTTAAAAATAGATATTTATCAATTATATTAATATAAATTTAAATATTATAAAATATTATTATTATAATAATATTTAATATGCGACTATATATAATAATTATATTAATATAAATTTAAATTTAAATTCAAATGTTATAAACTATCATTATTATAATAATATATAATGCAAAACTAGATATTCAATAACTATATTAATATAAATTTAAATGTTATAAAATATTATTATGATAATAATATATAATTCTAATTTTTTACTAATTATATTAATAGGAATTCAAATATTATAAAATATTATTATAATAATATTTAATACTTATATCAATATAAATTTAAATCTCATAATAATAATAATAATAATAATACATAATCTTACTTTTATTAAAATAAATTTATTATGTTTAAAAAATTTATCATATTATATATATATATTTAAAAAAAATTGTAAACAATGTTTTTGTTTAATTTAAATATTATTATTATAATAATATTTAATGCAATATTATATATTTAGTACTTATATCAATATAAATTTAAATATTATAAAATATTGATATCAATATAAATTTAAATATTATAATAATATATAATACATAATATTATTTCTTATTAAAAAAATTATCATTTATATTTTAAAATATTATCATATTATATATATATATGTATATATATTTTAAAAAAAACCGTAAACAATGTTTTTGTTTAATTTTTTATTTAATATGTTTATGATATTCGTTTATATATGATATTGTTTATTTATTTAAAATATTTATATGATAATGATAAAATTTTCATAAATATAATTAATAAATTATATAAATAAAACTAAGCAAACGTGTATTGTGCACATTAATTGTATATAGTATAAATATATATATATATTATAAATGTGAGTTTAACGAAAATTATTGGTTTCCATTAGATTTAATTTTGTTATTGTTTTTAACTAAAGTAATTAAATTAAAATAATAATAAAAACATCTAAATAAAATAAATAAAGAGTCATAATAATTTCTCATCATATATTTTAAAATTTTATATTAAAGTATTTAAATTACTTTATCAATTATGTTTAAAGTTTTAACTAATTATGTGTTTAAATTTATTCTTTTCTTTCTTTTATTAATTATTTATTTTGTTATTTGATGTATTTTTTTTATTGAAACATATATGTAATAGTGATATAAGACATAAATATATGTATTTTTTATTTTGTCATTTATTTTTTTAATAAAATAATACTTATTTTAATTGCTCCAGCCAATAATTAAATAATATATTTTTATATAATTTTTCGTTAACTTTAAATTTTTTTAATTAAATAACTATATTTTGATCAAACAAACCATATATAAATTCAAGTTTTGATTTAGAATTTTTTAATTTTTCAATATTTTATTATATTGAATAAATTTTCTAAAAGAAAATTAGAAACAAATTATTTAACTTTAAATACTAGATACACTATATATAATATATAAATTAAAATATAAAAAATAGTAAAATTTAAATTATTATGAATAGTAATTTGAAACTAATGAACAACATCAAATAATTTACTTTATAACTAGAAAGCACCATATCTTTTATTTGCAAACTGTATGTATCTACCGAATTATTGGTTTAACGATTTTCTTAAAAAAAATAAAAATGATCATATATATATTAAACTATAAATAATACTTTGACTTAATTTTTTTAATATATTTATGTCATTCTTTTATTATATACGATATTTTTTATTTATTTGAATTTTAAATGATAATTAAAAAAATATAATAAAAATAAATTAGTACACTTTTTAAGTAAAACTAAACAAATGTGCATTGCACGTTGCTTTTACCTAATATAAATATATACATGTCATTTACAAGTTTACAAAAGAACAGAAAAAATACCAAATAACATTTTCCTAAAATTATTGAAGTAATTTGAAGTAAGTTTGGAAGGAATATACTAAGTAAGTTTGAAAACAAGGAATCTCACAGTGATATGGATATTAAAACTAAATTAGTAAACATTGAAATACTTTATATAGCTATTTAGAAAGGGAAATTTGTCCAATTGTGCCCCTCATATAGTGTATTTTTTCAACATGCCATCAACTTTAATAATTCTTACATACGTATGCCACCAACCATATTTTGGTAAAAAAATATCTCTCCCTCTTACCCATTTCTCTCTTTCTCTCTCTCTCTCTCTCTCTTAAACTCTCCACTTTCTCTACCACCACGACACCACCACCACCACCTCTCCATGACGGCAGAGCAAACCACTCCCACGCACTACCACCGCCAATGGCGCATCCACCTCCCACCATCATTGAAGTCGCCACATCCTACCACTATTGAGCTCTTTCTTCATTTTATTAAAAAATAAATAATAAAAAATCCAATTCAAAACTTAAATCGAATGAAAGATTGACATAGAACACTAATTTATGAATTTTGAAAACTTTTGAACAAGATTTTTTGGTGAAAACATAGTTTGTGATGGTCACTTAAAAACATAGTTTTTTGGTGAAAACAATGTCTGACAATGCATTAACGATGCAATAATGATGTGTTTGCGATGGTGACTTAAAACGATGCCTAATGATGTGTTTGCAACGGTGGCTTGAAAATATATTTTTAAGCCTAAAATGATGCCTAGCGATGTGTTTCCAATGGTGGCTTTGAATCATGTTTTTAGGCCAAAACTATCTAACGATGCATTGATGATGCAGTAGTGATGCGTTTGCGATGGTGGTTTTAAAATATGGTTTTCAGGCCAAACGATGCCGACGATGTGGTCACGATGTGTTTGCGATGGTGGCTTGGAAACATGAGTTTTAGGCCAAAATGATGCCAAACAATGCATTAACAATGCGTTAGCAATGGTAGCTTAAAAACATAGTTTTTAGGCTAAAATGATGTCTAACAATACAGTAATGATGTGTTTGCGATGGTGGTTTTGAAACATATTTTTAGGCAAAAACTATCTAACGATGCATCAACAATGCGACAATGATGCAAATGCATTGTTACCGCATCGTTAGACATTGTGTTGGCCTAATCACCATGTTTTAAACCCAACATCGCAAACATATCGTTACTGCATCGTTTCAATCCACCATCGCAAACACATCGTTAAAAAATCTTAATGTATCGTTAGATAGTGTTGGCCTAAAAATATGTTTCCAAGCCACCGCCGCAAACACATTGTTACCGCATCATTGGACATCGTTTTTGCCTAAAAACCATGTTTTTAAGCCAGCATCAAAAACACATCACTACTGCATCGTTAGGCATTATTTGAAGCCACCATCACAAACGCATCGTTAATGCATCGTTAGACATCGTTTTGGACTTAAACCCATGTTTTCAAGCTACCATACCAAACTCTTCGTTAAGCAGTGTTTTGCCCTACAACCCATGTTTTCAAGCCACCATCGCAAACACATCGTTAAGCAGCGTTTTGGCATAAAAACTATATTTTAAAGCCACCATTGCAAACGCATCGCTACCGAATCGTTAATGCATCGTTAGATAGTTTGGGCCTAAAAATATGTTTTCAAGCCACCATCGCAAATGCATCGTTACTGCATCGTTAGAAATTGTTTTGACCTAAAACCATATTTTAAGTTTTAGATCTGAAAAATAAACGCAATCAAATCAAAAATCTTGTTAGTAAGAGTTCAAAATTCACAAATTAGTGTTCTATGTCAATCTTTCTTTTGATTTAAAGTTTAGATTGGAATTATCATTGTTAATTTTTAAAAAAATGAAGAAAGAGCTCAATGGTAGTAGGAGGTGGATGCGTCATTGGCAGTGGCAGTGTGTGCGGGTGGTTTCCTCTACTACCGTGGAAAAGTGGTGGTGGTGTTGTGGTGGTAGAGAAAGTGAGAGAGATTGAGAGAGAGATAAATGAGTTGATGGAAATGGTATTTTTGATCAAAAAATAATTGGTGGCATACATATATAAGAATTATTAAAGTTGACATGTTGAAAAATACATTTTATTAGGGGCGTATTTGGTCAAGTTCCCCTTTAGAAACATAGACACTCAATTTAGCCAAATTTGTATCCATCAAAATCATTATTTGCAACTTGTTGGAATAAATTATTATTATTATCAAAGATTTATCTAAAAAAATGTTATGAAAGATACTACATTGTGCCTTCCATTTTGAAAAATATCAAAATATCCGAGATATTTTCTATTTTAACTTTCATTTATTTATTTTTAATGAATTTAAAAAAAAAAACAAAAGCCATCAATTTTAAAATGATCATTTAAAACAACACATAAATGTTAAAGAATATAAGTAATTTATATAGAGATAGATATACACATTGTCACGGATCAAACATAAATCAAGATGGAGCAGAATAATAACAATGACATTTCAGTATTCATGTTATATTATCACATTAAGGTATTTTCGAAGATAATTATAATTACAAATATATATAATAGTCTAAACAGATAAAATGTTATGATTGAATTGGTTTCAGGACGAAATGAAGGATCTTGCGAGAAACGAGAGGATGGCAATCTATGCATCGAACGTGGCTAATTTGGTGCTGTTCTTGGCCAAATTGTATGCGTCTGTTGAGAGTAAATCATTGGCAGTGATAGCTTCAACTCTAGACTCACTCTTAGACCTCTTATCTGGCTTTATTCTTTGGTTCACTTCTTATTCCATGAGAAAACCAAATGAGTTTTATTACCCTATTGGCAAGAGTCGTATGCAACCTGTGGTACGTACCCTTTTTTATTCCATCACTATTATTGTCCATTTTTTTTCCTTTCTAATAATGATAGTGTGCCAACTGTATATACAGGGAATTGTTGTTTTTGCATCAGTAATGACCACTCTTGGGTTACAAATATTGTTTGAATCAGGTCGAGAACTTCTAACCAAGGTACGTACGTACTAAACACACTTAAATTTTGCACTACTTGAATTATATCATTGTCACATATTTTTCTTAAATAAATGTTATACTATTAGCTAGCATGATCGAACTTGGCAATTAAAAAAAAATCAGAAAATTAATTATTAATAATTTTGCAGACTCAACCTGAAAGAGACCCAGTGAAAGAAAAATGGGTGATAGCGATAATGGTATCGGTGACAGTGGTGAAATTTGTGCTAATGGTTTATTGTCGAAGATTCAGTAACGAAATAGTTAGAGCATATGCTCAAGATCATTTCTTTGATGTTATCACCAACTCAATTGGCCTTGCCGCTGCCGTTTTAGCTATCAAATTCTATTGGTGGATCGATCCCCTTGGTGCCATTCTTGTAAGTACATAAATATATATATTAAATAGAAATAATTTAAATTTGTTTAGTTTTATTTATAGAATTTATTAATTATATTTATTAAATATAAAAATTAAACCAAAATATCTTTTGTAATTTTATATATATTTATATAATCTGATAATTTTTTTAATAAAAATTAAGATTATATTATATATTATTATTATAATGATATTTTATAATATTTAAATTTATATTAATCTAAGTATTAAATATCTAGTTTTTTTTATTAAATATTATAATAATAATAATAATATTTGAATTCATATTAATATATATAACTAGTAAAAAAATGAGGATTATATAATATTGTCATAATGATATTTTATAACATTTAAGTTTATATTAATATAATTATTAAATAACTAGTTTTGTATTATATATTATTATAATAAAGATATTTTATAACAGAATTTATATTAATATAATTATTATATATATATATATATGTAGTATTATGTTAAATATTAACATAATAATAATATTTTATAATATTTAAATTTATATTAATATAATTAATTAATATTTATTATTAGTTAGTTTTAAAAGTATAATTCGTTAAATATTTAGAATATTATATTAAAATCAACAATAAGTTAAAATAAAAAAAATTCAATTATTTCTACACTTTTTATACAGAAGAGAATACATATCCTTATAATTTAATAAAATTTATAAAAATACTATTTAATAATGAATTGATGTCGTCCTATATAATAAACAATATTTATTTATATATATATATATGTTAATACACATGCAGATCGCGTTGTACACGATGGGTAATTGGTCAAATACAGTGATGGAGAACGTTTGGTCGCTAATCGGAAGGACAGCGCCGCCAGAGTATTTAGCGAAGCTTACATACCTAATATGGAATCATCATGAAGATATTAAGCACATTGACACTGTGAAAGCATATAAATTTGGAATCCAATATTTTGCTGAGGTTGATATAGTGTTACCTGGAGAAATGTCTCTTAGCAATGCACATACCATTGGAGAGACCCTTCAAGATAAGATTGAAAAACTGCCTGAGGTCGAGAGAGCCTTTGTTCATGTAGACTTTGATACCACTCACAAGCCAGAGCACAAGTCAAAAGTTCCATGATGATATTTTTTATTACATATATATTTTGAGAAAGCTAACCATAATATATCATTATTATTACTATTATTATTATGTGGTCATTATTATATAAAACAATTAGTTGGTTAGTGTGCTTTAAATAATTTTTTGTGCTTTTTGTTTTTTCCTTTTTCCAAAAAGGCTGAGTTTTGGATCGCCTAGTGAGAATTATCAAATTTTAACTATGGATATTTTACCAATTACTTGACAAATATGATGTATGGTTTTGTTTCAAGAGTATGAATGTAGTACATGTTAAATGAACTTTTGTTATCAATAAATATTTTCCGTATATGTATTTATGAGTCAAATTTTATCAACATAATAAAATATCAAAATATACTATTTGTTATAAAACTATTAAGATTATAGAAATATAAAGTATAAAGAAAATAGACAGAATAAGAGAGAGATGTAAAGAGAGAGTGAAACTATCGTATATGTTATTTCAATGAGGGAATGACCCCTATTTATACAGATAAATAAGCCATGAGGAAATCAGGTAACTATTCTGAATACAATCAAGAATTAACGCTGATATTTAACTTTGGGTAACCTAGTGATTCTTCATTATATGGACATCCATATATATAATATTTATAACACTCCCCCTTGGATGTCCGTGAAAACTGCCTCATTAAAAACATTGCTAGAAAAACCCAGTAAGACTTCGAGACTATATATATTCGTTGCATTCTCGTTACATGTTCTTTAATTTTTACATCAAGCGATCATATACACTATGATTCTTTATGCATACGAAGTTCTTTGGGACTTCTCTACTCATAATTTAATCTATAAACAAATAATATATTTAATAATTCCCAATCTACAAGATGAAATAAGAAATCCTTCTTCAATAGTTTATAAAATAATCAAAAGCTCTTCAAGAGCTTTTTACAACGTATTATTTATGAATTCACAATGCATAATAAATCATACTTGTAATTTCAAATAATTATTCACCTGCATGTCTTTAATCCAGACAAAGATCTTTATTGTATAATGCATGCGACTTTGAATTTATATTTCATAAGACATGTTAAATTCTTTTGGAATTTTTCCGGTAAGGCATATTTTAAATTCTCATATTACTAGGAGCTCTAAATAAATAATTTGTGTTGCAAGTTTATATGACACATATCATTTCTCATAAAACATATATACTACAGGCTATAGTGGCGAACCCAGGAATTGGTTAAAGGGGGCACAATTTTTATTTTTTTTTTCAAAACAAATAATATAATATGCTTAAAAAATTAATTAAAATTTTGGAGTTACTTTTTACGAGTAATGAATATCAAGAAATCTCAAGCATTACTTAAAAATAATACACATTGTCATGAAATTTTAGCATAATAAATCAATTTTTCAGCTCGTACATTTAAAGTTGTCATCGATAGGTTTTCATGTTTTGAAAACGATGAATAATAGGCTCATTATCAATAGCATTGAATACATCCTTCTCAAGATACACAGCGAGGCTATCATTCAACCATTGATCTCCCATTTTGTTGCGCATTTGATTCTTCACAATGTTCATTACAGAGAATGCTCTTTCTACTGAAGTTGTTGCAACTGGAAGCGTTAATGCCAATTTAATAAGCAAATAAACCAATGGATATACCTTATCCTTTTGTGTCTCAACTAGTTTCTTAGAAAGATCAACCATCCCTTTCAAAGCTGAAAACTTAACATGAGACGCATATCATCAACATATGTTTGAAGTTGATATTCTAGTACATTTATATCCATTGTAGAAAAATCACATGGATAAAGTTGAGCAAGACGGATTAACTTTCCCTTGTCAAAAGTAGAAAATGAATTAGCTGGAGATAAGCACGCTAAACAAAGTAACAACTCAATATTAGCCTCATTAAAACGACTAAGCTCTTGTAGCTTTAAATCTATCATTGTATTGAAAAAATCAACACAGAAATAGTGAAAATTTGTAAGCTTTGGAGCCTTGCGTCGTGATTTCCCTTGAGTACAATACATATGATTCATATCAAGAACATAAATATTGAACTTCATACAAAAATTAGAAAATTCTTCTACTAAAGAATCCCATCTATTGTCTTTCGTCATTTGTAACTGTTTCTTGCATATTTTGACTAAATCCATTGCATGATTCACAATATCTTGATCACCTTTTTGTAAGACTTGTGACAACTCATTTGTGATCCCAAGAATATTCTTCACCAAATGTAAGCTCAAGGAAAAATTATATGTTTGCACCATTTGTAACATAATAGATGCTTCATATTTTTGCTCACTATTCAATCTATCATTTGTAATTTTCTCAAGCACATCAATAATAGATGAAAACATGATAGTAAAGCTTACCAAAGTACCATAGTGTGATCCCCAGTGTGTATCACATGGACGCTTAATTCCACTTTCTTGATTTTGGCCTCTTCCACTCAAAAGGTATCCATCGTTTAAGGCTTCGATGACTTTGAGAGCTTGTTTTTCCTGGAGAATGTCACGACGCTTAGATGAGGCTCCAACAACATTCACCACTTTAGACACTACGGTGAGAAAAGTACCTATTTTTTCATAAAAATATAAATCGTTATATATATTTATAAAATTGTTTATAAAAACAAGTATTAGTAGAACATGAATAAAAAGGAAAATACCTATTGTGACGCCCTGGTTAACCCAGAACAGTTACGGTGAACGATGAACCATGAATTTAACTCGCTACCCGAGTTCTTTGGTTAAAAAAATGTGCTTCTAGGTGTTATTAATAGGCTAAGGTGGAAAATCAATCAAAAGGAAATGATATATTTTATTTAAAACATAAAACTGTTCATGGGCCCATAAAAACATTTACAAGTTATTTACAACTCAAAATGATCATTACAGTTTCATATATACAAATCCGCCGACCTAAGCAGAAAAAATAGGGTAAACCCCCTAGTTCCTCTGAGAACTCCTTGGCCGTGGTGGTCAAGCGGCCGCATATGTACACAACACCACCTAAGCTCTCCACTCAAGGCTAGGTGAGCTTTTCTTTCCATTTACCTGCACCACATAGCACCCATGAGCCAAGGCCCATCAAGAAAACACAATATTGCATAAATATAATATCAACAATGATCATAATAATCATTCAAGACTCTCAGTCCAAAATAAAGGAGTGAAAATTGAAAAGTCACTAAGGTGGTTTCCGTTCCCTTTAGCCATGTGACGATAGGGTCACCTAGGCTTTACAAATAAGTGATAATTTCACTAGCTTATCATGATAGGTGCTCGATGAACTAGTCACCAATATAACCTATCGCATGACCATAGAGTCATATCCTTGGGATCCTGCTCCCTAGCCATGTGACAAGCAGTCACCTAGGCCTTAGGCCCTGGCTCTGAGTAACTAGTCCTAGACTAGCCAAGCGCTTATAAGTTTCATTAACCTTAGGGTCGGTCCAGCATTAATGCTCCGAGAGTCATTCAACGCTGATATTGATTAGATCTAATCTTGTATCGGCCCTGTGTTCAGGACACTTATGCTGTTTCTAACTCTCAGGTCAGTAATATGCGACCAATGCTGACCCTGACTAATCAATGCCATACACAAATAAGAAATATTTTCTAAGCATTTAATATGCAATCAATGTCCACATTTAATAACCAACATTCCTCAACAACAACCACGCATGTCATGTACACAGGGTGTCGTTTTCTTACCTCTGATTCGAGCGAGAGTTAATATAAGAACGACTCTTGAGAATGATCAACCTTTAAGTTCCTTAGCGGTCACCTAGTCATAACCAAATATGGGATACCATCAATAAATTGAATAACAAGGGTTCCCGAACCAAGATCTAGCCTCCAGGACATCGAACCCCATTAATTCGGGTAGTAGGAACGTTCGTGAGGCCTAAAACAGAGTTCCCATGATCAAAACACCCAAACGACCTCAAAACCACTCAAGAGCCGTGGCCCTAGAAGCTTGAGCCGCGGCCCCCAGTCACACAAGGAGCAAGGGCCGGGGCGCCCACTACCCAGTGTCGCGGCGCCCAGCATGCCCAAATTCCTCCACCAGCTTCTTCGAGCTTGGGCCGCGGCGCCCAAGAATAGGGTCGCGGCCCCCACCTTGAAACCAGCCATAAACTCAATTTTCCCCATCCTAAACCTTCCAAAAACATACCTAAACACTTCCAAATCCAAAAATCAAAGTTCCCAAACATCCCAATGATCCAAAATCATCAAATCCCGAGACCCAAACAAACCAAAAACTCAACGATTCACAAAGTCCAATTGAAAGCTTAGAAACTCTAAAAGCTCAAAACTTAAAGCATAGATTACCTTTGATTGGGTTGTTTCTCGTTAAATCCTTCGATCAAGAAGCTTCTAATCTTTCCTCGGATCGCTATGCCTCGATCCTCGCTTGATTCCGACTCCTAGAACTCAAGATTTCTTCAAAATTGCCTCGAACGGTAAAAGGAACTATCAAGAAGAGAAAAAGTGTTTTCTAATGTACGGTTCTGTAACGACCCCAAATTCACTAATGAGGCTTAAGGGCCTTGATTAGTGTGCCGGGAGGGCATTATTGGGTTAAATGTGATTTGAATGAATTTATTGATTTAAATGTATAATTGTATGATTAAAATGCTTGTATGATTATATTGGTGTTAATGTGATATAAACACGGTATCTGTAGGAACCACATTATTATGTGGGTAGGTTTGCAGAGCATGACTCGAGGCGATCCTAGGGCTAGATAGAGCTTAGCAGTTGATTTTGGATAAGTCAGGGGTATTTTGGATATCGGGTAGTTATTTAGACTATCGGGTTATGAAAATAAATATATGGAGATATATTTGAGGTTAGGAAGTCTAGGTGGGAATATTGGGGAAAAATATCGTTTTGGCCTCAGGGGCGTTTCCGGCACCTCGAGCCTCGGGATCGACTTAACGGGATAAGGTTAGGCTAAAGTTTAAGGAAAACAATAGAACATAAAATTAGACCGACCCTTTATTCAGCCTTCTCTCTCTCTCCTCTCTCAAGGGAAACACAAGAAGTAAACAGAGGAATTTGGAGGATTTCAGCTGGAATTTGGAGGATTTCAGCTGGAATTTAGAGTATTGAAGAGAGGATTTTGAGGTTTAACTCAAGGATTATCCAAGGAACTTAATCAGTACTGAGGTAAGCATTGAATTCCCTTCTTTGTGGTTAGAAATTCTGAGTTCTAGCTGGATGATGAGATAGTTACAATTTTGACATTTTAAGGTTTAGTCTAAGCTGGAAGCTTGGGAATTAGCTGGGAACCTACCTGGATTCTACTTAGAGAAGGAGCTCAGCTGAGGAGGTAAGCTATAACTCATGGTGTAGAAGCCTAAATTCAAGTTTTGCCTGGTTGGTTTTAGTGTTTGAAGTTCTTGAGTTTCAGAAATTGGAAATGGGATTCTAGTAGGTTTTTGGGTTGGATTTCTATTGGGATGTGTTGTTAGAATCATGATAAAAGTGTTGTGATTAAAGGGTTTTGAATTGGGGAGCTTTGGGATGGCTTTGGATGAGGTTTAGATGTTGGAAATGGAGGGATTTCTGGGTTCGAAGGGAAGGGCCGCGACTCTATTCTAGAGCGCTGCGACCCTAGGATGAAGATTAGCTATGAGGGCTCGGCCAAGGGTGAGCGTCGCAGCGCCCAAAGCAAGGGCTACGACGTGTGTCTTCTTTCAGGCATGCCCTTGGTTATATTTTGAGGTCAGGGCCGCAACTAGGCTTCAAGGGTCGCAGCCCTTAGATGCTCACTTGAACATTTAGGGTTTTAAAGCACGAGAATTGAGCCTAGAGTGCTCGAGATCAATTTCACCACTGTGCTTGGTGGGATTCGATTTACGAAAAGTTAGTTTGTACTCGAAAAACCTATATTTGAATATTAATGGAACCCAATATCTTGGTTGTGACTAGGTGATAAATGCTAGGGCTCGGGAATGGATCGTGCTTGAAGAGCGTTGCTCGTAATCAGTAACCGTAAAGATTAAAGGTAAGAAAACTGCACCTGTTGAATATATGTAATGGGACTAAGGGTTCCCTATTGTGTATGCTTGAAAGGATGGTATTATGCCATGCAAGCTAATTAGTGAACCAACGACCTAAGGGTGCCAAGGGTTACACTAGCGCACAGGGCGCGGCTTGGCCACTGGTAGCCAAGGACAGGTTAATATGCACTGAGCTTGGTTTAAGCGGGTTGGAGTCAGTGGGGTAAACATGGGGTACGACCTAAGTTGTCAGCCCTGATCATTATGTGATATGAATGTTATAATTGATTGATTGCATCCTTGATTCTGAATATATGCTGAATGGTTAATGTGAATTATTTGATGAGAGTTCATGCTTAGTGAATTTACTATATGTTATTATTGTTTGTGTTGCACATTATGTTTTCTTGCTGGGCCTTGGCTCACGGGTGCTACGTGTTAGGAAAATATTGTTTTGCCTCAATGGAAATGATTATAATATTACAACTCTATGCAATAATATTACAAGTAAATATAGATTGATTAAATAAGGTTACAAATTATAACTGGAAATACAAATAAACTAAAGAAAGGAAGAAGATGATGATGAAGAAGAGAATAGTGAGAATACAACTCTAAGCAAAAGATTACAAGTAAAATAAAGTGTTTAGACCAAATGAAAAGATTACAACTCTTAAACAAAATATACAAATAAATAGAATAAGAGAATAAGAAGGAAAGCAATAAAAAGAAGAACAGAAACACAATCAAACTCTCACTTACACAACCTAAGTGAAGAGGATTGGGGATCACCAACTTGAACAAGGTTTAAAACCTTTGTCCAAAAGCTTATTTCCCCCTAACTCAAGCACTAAGGGATCTCTCTCAGATATTGGAAAAGCTTTCTTGAATTATCAAGCCTCAAGGTGTTTCTAGCCAAGTGCTCTAGTGGATAGAAAAGTTGTGTCTTACAAGTGAGCTATAGGCTCCTATTTATAGAGTTTAGAGACACCCTTTGAATGTCAAATTCCACCAACCCCCATGGCTGTTACCAATGTTTAATTGGATTAATATGGAATTAAAAAAGAGATTTGGGAGTTATTTGGGTTTTTTGAGCCGTTTAACAAATATTGAAAAAACTGAAAAATTGGTCAGTTTTTTGGCCTGTGGCCGCGGCCAGAGACAATGGTGGCCGCGACCACTGGTCTCTGACCCACAGGCCGCAGCCACTGACCAATTTCAGCACAAAAAATTGTGTTGTTTTTCCAAACGGTTCCAAACCCTCCCAAATGATTTTGTAACTCCCAAAACACATTATTGGGGTTAAAATCATATCTCTAACAGCCATATCACATATGGCTTTATGAAATTCATCTCAATATTGTGTAACAACAATTTACACAATAAAGGGTAATATTTGGAAGTTACAAATTTGTAACACCAAATATGTTACATTATTTGGATATATCTTATATATCTAAATATTGTAACTCTCTATTATATGTTACAATATGTGACACACTTTGTCACATTTATTTAATCTAAAACATTCTATTATAATATAATATAATTTTACATTATATTATAAAATAATATAACACTACGTGGTGCAGGTAAAGGCAAGGGAAAACTTGATCAGCCTTGATTTGGAGAGCTCTGCGAGCGGAATGTACATGGCCAGCTGCTCAACCACCACGGTTGAGGTTTAGGCAGGGACGCGAGACCCAGAAATTGTTCATTTTGACAGTTGTCTATATTTTGGGGAGTTTGTAAACCAAATTTTAAACTCTGTTCCTTTTGGGATCCCATGTATATAACTGCTTAATTATATAAAATGAAACTTTTGAGACCAAAACCTTTTTAACCCTAGTTCATACATGTTTAGTGACATGTTTTTAAATTATTGACTTGATTAGCAAGTCTTGCACCTTTATAAGTACACAGTGTAGCAGTCTTGGCTATCCATGGCGTTACAGGTTCTATCTGACAAGCTACTTCAGGCTTAAGTAACCTAAAAAAAATGTTAGGAGTGTGTCCTAAAAGCATGTAAAAGACATTTGTTATTTCAGTGAATAAATAAATACAATGGTTTATTATTATTTTTATATTTGGATTATTAAATTATTGTTTGAATAATTTTGTAAATATTAGAAAAATTCCATATTCATTATTGAGGATGTGATCTTGTATTAGTACGAGAGAATTAAGATCACATGAATGAATAAAAATGGTCAACAACAACAAATTAAAGTTAAGGAATTCTTTAATTGGGGTTGTAAGTACGGTTTGCTGGGTATCATGATGATACAAATAATCTAGATTCTGATTATTGATGTGGTAAGCATCTCGGTAAAGGTGCTTTATATAATATGATTATATATGACATGGACCGATATGAATAAAAGTCTTTATCCAAAAACCCTTTAACAATAAAGACTTGTAATTCATATCATAACTGGTGATCATTTATAGATCAACCTAAATCCTGAGTGTTCATAAACTCCTGTTCATGTTTATTAAATATTTTGATTCATTCGTTAAGGTCTCTTCATAGAATGAGGCTAATGACTTTTGTTTTGGATATTTAATATCATGAATGGCTAGGAACATGTATCAATAATACAGAATCTAATCTTTCCTAACAGATTGTATATTAGTTCCCTTAAGGGTTAATTCTGGAACTGAATGATTTTGAGCTCAAATCTATAATTAGATTATAGATTAATTATTCACTAGTGAATTAATGGTAATAAGAAGTAAATTAGAATTAAATTAGAAAGGTAAAATGGTAATTCTTCCATTCTAATTTATGAACTAATTAATTAGAATGTTGAACTATTGTAAGATGGTCATATCAATGGATAACTTAGAATAAGATTTCTGTAAAAGTATATCTATAACATAAAGAGTGCAATTCTTAATTTATAGTGGAGAAATATCATAATTAATAAATTAACTATTATAATTAAATAGTTTAATTATTTAGTTACAATTTATTGGAGCTTAATGCTATAGATCTATGGTCCCCGAAATGGCTCAAACAAACACTGACAAATGTAAATACAAAAATGGGCAAAATGACTTATTTGATAAGTAAAATATTTTTCTATGCATTAAACATAATTATGTGTAATTAATTAATTATTTGATTTAACAAAAATATAATTAATTTTGAATTAATTTATTTTTGGGATTTTTGGTATTTAAATAATAAGAAATTTTTTTGGGAAAAATCACATGTCATCCCTGCCATGTGGTACACGTGTAGCACAGTGCACAGACATTGTGCTGCACGCATAAGAGACTCTGAGTAGTTTCTTGGTTCCACAATTTTAGTTATTTAAATATTAAATAAATAATGAGATATTGTAATATGATTAAAATATTATTATTTAAACATAATCAGATAACTGATTAGTTATTTTCAAATTGTTTAAAATAACTAACATTTTATTTTTAATATATTGGATATATTAAATATAGGATATCAGTTTTTCAGAACGTAACTTTTCAAGGATAGAAAAATATCGTGAAATCTCTCTAAGAGAAAAAGAACAGTGATACAAGCATAGGTCACTGTTCTTCACACACTTAGGTCCTAACTTTATCAAATCTCATGTGTTGAGAACATCTGATAAATAGATTTTGCCTATTATTTTGTATAGAGAGCCCACACTCGTTCTTTGTGTGTTGAGAACATTTTGGAAGATCTTGGTGTGAGATCTTAAGGATTTTATCCATACAAAAAGATAGCAGCAAGGAAGGACCTGAGGTAATTTTCGATTCATGTCTTTGATTTAATATATATATATATGTATGTGAAGAAGTAGATCTAGAAATCTTGTGGGGTTAAATTAAAAATTTTAATTGTTGTTCCGCTGCATATAATATTTGATTTGATCTATAAAAACCAACAATAAAACCTAATGCTCGGGGTCCCAAAAACATCCACGAGGACATAATAGTCAAAACTCCCAGAATTTCCTCCTGATCTCAATAACTCCCAATTTATAATCAAATAAACATTCTCATTACTCAATATCCCAACAAATGACTCCGTTATGACAAAACCGCTAATTTATAATATAAGACCGTCTCATGCCGAATAGCTCGAATATATTTCTATAATAATGGGATCTCATCCATAAATCACAATATGCACCCAAAATACACAAATATACCCTCAACGAGTCAAATTACCAAAACACCCTAACAATCAAATGTGGACCCACATGCATGCATTTAACATCATATTATAATATAATTCACATAAACATGCATATAATCATTTTATGGCATAATTAAACAATTATGGCCCTCCTGGCATACTAATCTAGCCATTAAACCGCATTAGGGATTTCAGGGTATTACAACTATCCCCTCCTTACAGAAATTTCGTCCTCGAAATTCCCCTGAACAACTCGGGATACTGATTCTGCATATCTGACTCCAGCTCCCAGGTCGCTTCCTCGACCTTGATGTTCCTCCACAACACCTTAACCAAAGGTATCGTCTTATTCCTGAGGACCTTATCCTTTCTATCAAGTATCTGGACTTGCTGCTCCTCAAAGGAGAGATCTGCTTCAAGCTCCAAATCTTCATAACTCAAGACATGAGTCACATCAGATATATACCTCCAAAGAGCTGAAACATGAAACACATTATGCATGGCTGACAACACTGGTGGCAAAACCAACTTGTAAGCCACCTGACCAATCCTCTCCAGGATCTTAAATGGACCTACAAATCTAGGGCTCAGCTTGCCCTTCTTCCCAAACCTTCTCACTCCTTTCCATGGAAAGACTCTAAGGAAGACATAGTCTCCCACTTGGAACTCCACGTTCCTACGCTTGGGATCTACATAGCTTTTCTGTCTACTCTGAGAAGCGAGCATCCGAGCTATAATATTCTCAATGGCCTTACTGGTCCTCTGGACTACCTCAGGACCCAAGTATCTCCTTTCACCTGTCTCATCCCAATGAATGGGAGATCTGCACTTCCTACCATACATCATCTAATAAGGTGCAACTCCAATGGTAGACTGATAACTGTTGTTGTAGGAAAACTCTATCAAAGGTAGATACTTATTCCAAGATCCACCAAAGTCCAGCACACATGCCCGTAGCATGTCTTCCAATATCTGGATTGTCCTCTCAGATTGCCCATCTGTCTGAGGATGATAAGCAGTACTGAACTTCAGTTGTGTACCCATGGCTTTCTATAAACTCCCCCAGAACTTGGAAGTAAAAGTAGGGTCACGATCTGACACGATCGACCTCGGCGCTCCATAAAGGCGCACAATCTCTCTCACATAGAGATCTGTATACTGATCAATTGTATAAGTAGCCTTCACTGGCAAGAAGTGAGCTGGCTTGGTGTAGCAATCCACTATCACCCAAATAGAGTCATGCTGACCAACAGTCCTGGGTAAGCCCACCAATAAATCCATCGTGATGTCCTCCCACTTCCACTCTGGGATATCCAGAGGCTACAATAACCCTGTCGACCTCTGATGCTCTACCTTGACCTACTGACATGTCAAGCACTTAGCCACATACTCTACTACATCTCTCTTCGTCCCCAGCCACCAATACAACGATCTCACATCCTGACACATCTTTGTGGTGTCTGAATGCAAAGAGTAAGGTGTAGTATGAGATTCATCCAGAATCTCTCGCCTCAAAGCAGTGTCTAACGAAACACATATCCGCCCATTGTATCTCAACAAGCCTCACTCAGACACTGTATAATCTCTGGATGCTCCAGCCAAAATATCCTCTCTGATCTTGATCAACTGTGGATCACTCAATTGACCCTCCTTGATTCTCTCTAACAGTGTAGATTATAGTGTAATATTAGCCAACTGGCCCACTAGCAACTCTATACCAGCTCTGGTCATATCATCTGCTAATTCTCTGGCTATCAGCCTCGCACCATAAATCTGTCTCGGACCCTTTCGGCGTAAAGCATCAGCTACTACGTTGGCTTTTCCTGGATGATACAAATTCTCACAATCATAATCTTTTACTAACTCCAGCCAACGCCTTTGTCTCATATTCAAGTCTTTCTGAGCGAAGAAGTATTTCAGGCTCTTGTTGTCTATATAGATCTCACACTTCTCTCCATAAAGATAATACCTCCATATCTTTAAAGCAAAGACCACAGCCGCCAACTCTAAATCATGAGTGGGATATCTCTTTTCATACTTCTTCAGCTGACGAGAGGCATAAGCAATTACCTTTTCTGACTGCATCAGAACACAGCCCAAACCCTGATGAGAAGCATTACAATAAATCACAAACTTCTCTTGATTTATCAGAAGACTCGGAATCGGAGCTGTAATCAATCTCTGGTTCAGTTCTTGGAAGTTGTTCTCACCTTTATCTGACCACACAAATTTCTGACTCTTGCGTGTCGGCTCAGTCAAAGCAGTAATAATCTTTTAGAACCCTTTCACGAAATGCCTATAATAACCTGCCAATCCAAGGAAACTTCTAACCTCAAAAGTATTCTTTGGCCTTGGCCAATCTCTGACCGCTTCAATCTTTGTTGGATATACCTTAATCACCTCCTTACTGACAATGTGCCTAAGAAAATATACCTGAGATAAACAGAACTCACATTTCTTGAACTTTGCAAACACTCTGTGCTCCCTCAATCTTTGTAGAACCAACCTCAGATGATGTTCATGCTCTGACTCAGACTGAGATTAAACCAGAATATCATCGATGAAAACGATCACAAACTGGTCCAAATAATCCTTGAACACTCTGTTTATCAGATCCATAAAAGTAGCAGGGGCATTAGTCAATCCAAAAGACATGACTAAGAACTCAAAATGCCCATACCTGGTACAAAAATCAGTCTTCGGTATGTCTCCCTCCTTGACCCTCAACTGATGATAAACAGAATGAAGGTCGATCTTTGAGAATACCTTCTTACCTTGCGACTGATCAAACAGATCATCTATCCTTGGCAAAGGATACTTGTTCTTAATCGTTAGCTTGTTTAGTTCTTTGTAATCAATGCACATCCTCAGAGAACCATCTTTCTTTTTCACAAACAGAACTGGCGCACCCCAAGGTGAGAAACTAGGTCTGATAAAACCCAAATCTAACAGCTCTTGCAACTGTACCTTTAATTCTTTCAACTCAACTGGGCCCATTTTGTAAGGTGATATAGACACTGGCTCTGTCCCTGGTGCCAGTTCTATCACGAACTCTATCTCTCTGTGTGGTGGCAACCCTAGCAAATCTTCTGGAAACACATCCAGGAATTCACAAACAAGTCTGGTCTCACTGGCACAACCTGAATGGTATCAACCACACTGGCTAAGAATCCAATGTAACCTCCTTGAAATAGATCCCTGGCCCGTAAAATAGATATCATAGGTATATGAGGTCCATGCATAGTACAAACAAACACAAAAGGATCCTCACCCTCAGGCTCAAAGGTGACCATCTTCCTTCTACAATCAATGTCGAAGTCAATCATAACCAACTCTATCAAATCCACTGATAACTCTCTACCCTCCACTGTCATTGACAAAGATCTGACTCATCTCCTGGATACCACTAACTCTCCAGTGGGTAAAAAAGTTCCAAACCCCACAGCATAAAAATCACAAGGTCTACACAGTCTATCAATAATACTACTAGAAACAAAAGAATGTGTAGCACCAGAATCAATCAAAACATTATATGGGGTTCCAGAACTAAGAAGCTGACCCTTAACTACTGAGGGAGAAGCCTCAGCTTCTACTTGTCTCAATGCAAACACTTGAGCTGGGGCCGAGCTTTCCACTTTCCTGGGCAATCCTTTCTGAGATGACCCACTACTCCACATGAGAAGCAGACCCTTGCCCTACACTCTCCCAAATGTTGCCTCTTGCATCTAGGGCATTCATGATAAGACTTCCAGGCTTCATTACCACCTGGACGACCCATTGAAACACCACGGGGCCGCCTATCGGGACCTGGAACTGGGAAGGTATCAGGAACCTTCCTCTTCTGATCATTGGGGCCTACACCCCTACCAAAACCCACAAATGGAGGACCTGTCCTCCTAAACTCCTTTCTGGCTGCACTGTCTCGTCAAATCTTGTTCTCTGCACTCTCAGCTGTGAGTGCCTTCTCAACCACATGTGCATAGGTAGTAACCCCACCCACAATGGCAATACAAACATCACGGGCTAATCTGGGCTGTAGCCCCTGAAGAAATCTCTTCCTCCTGGTCCCATCAGTGGGCATAAGATCCATGGAAAATTTTGCCAAACGATCAAATTTCAAGGCATACTCAGTGACTGACAAACCTCCCTAAATTATCCTGATGAACTCCTCTGCCTTTGCCGCCCTGATGGAATCATTATAATATTTCTCATTAAACAAAGTCTGAAACTCTTCCCAACTCAGGGCATTAACATTTCTAGTCTGGGTAATAACCTCCCACCAAATTCGGGCATCCTCCCGAAACATATAAGTGGCACAAGCCACCCTCTCATTACCAGTCACCCTCATGAAATCTAGGATGGTGGTAATCATACTCATCCACTGCTCCGCCTTGGCATGATCTGCACTGCCTTCAAAAACTAGAGGTTGCTGCTTCCTAAACCTCTCATAGAGAGGCTCCCATTTATTACCAACCTCAGGCAGCTGCTGGCATCGACACAGGAGGTGCCTCTGATACATTGGCTACTGCAGGTGCTTACTGCTGTCTCAGGAGATGAAGTTCTTCTCCCTGTCTCAACACTGTAGCCTGCAGATCACTAATTAACTGCTGCCAATTTGCAGAAGCTGGCTGTGGAATCTGTCCTTGGTCATTCTCTTGACCCTAATTATTATTATTCCGGCCTTGATCGCTCTGGCCAGCTGACATATCTATTTGCCCTGGATTCATTCTTATTAGCTTATACCTTGTTGAAACAATAGTCAATACACCCAGTCAGGTAGTAATAACTAAACCTCTTGCCGCCTTACGATCCAAGAACAAGCAGATAATTATCATATTCCATAGTCATACAAATATACAAATAGATACATGATTATAGCATTTAGCACTTAGCATGTATCACATAATAATTCACAATCAGTAATACTAATAAGTATGTTCCAACAATTTCAATACTATTTAGCATACGGTTGCTGAGGATGCAATATTCAGAGCACATGTCTAACATGGTGTCTCATGTATACAGGTAAAGCAAATATACTATATTTAAGCAGTTATACATATAACTACATAAATAGTTACCAAACCATGAATCGAGCTTCACTTCAGTGATGAGTGTACATGCCCAGCCAGTCAAGGAATAGTATGGTGTTTAGAGAAAGAAAGGGGAGTTCTGACTCCTGATTCAACATAAATTATGAAATTTTATCAAGGGTTAGGCCAGAGGGCCTATAAATTGATCTCACCCTAGTAGGGGTGATGACTTATGGGTATTTCTGGAATCAGGAATGAGACAATGATGTGATCATTGTAGTCTAGGCAGACCCTGAAGCCTCCACAGGGTTGTGGTGCAAGCAGGGGGCTAATGAAAGTATGGCTATTAAACAAGATCTTGTGGAACAAGATTGTTACCCTCGTAAGAGTTTAGTCAAGGAGTAAGTAAAAGCGGTGGACCTTGGAAATTATGGTCAGAGGTACGGGGTTTACTGTCTGTTGTGTTGGGTAAATTTCGAGGATGAAATTTTTATTAGGAGGGGATAGTTGTAACGACCCAAATTTGCTAATAAGGCTTGGAGCCTTGATTAGTGTGCCTGGAGGGCAATAATTGTTAAACTGTATTAATTTATGTGAATTTAATGAATATGTGGTTAGAATGCATGTTTAGGTGAAATAAATATGCATGTGGGCCCCATTTGGTTGTTAGGGGCAAATTGGTAATTTTAGCCCGTTGAGGGCATAAATGAAATATATGTGATGTAGTTCATATAACGGTGATATATTTGTGATGCACGTTCTGAGACGGTCCTAGGGAGCTAATTAGTTTAAAGTCACAACGGGATTAAATATTCGGCTCGGGAGGAGCCTAAGGGTATTTCGGGAATATTATCAAGTGATCGGGAATTATTGAATAGCAATTAGCAATAGCAATGGTTTAGACATGTCGGGAGTAAATGGGGATTCTTAGGTACACTTGAGGATTTAGCGGGGTGAGTCAAAAGACAAGATTGCCCTTGGAAGGGTTTGAGAAGTAGAGTTAGCCTAAAGGGTATTGAGGTCATTTTAGGCAGATGGATAAGCTCAATTTGGGAGCTGGGACTCTAGAATTAGCTAGCAAAATAAGATAGAAGAACAAAAAGGGAACCTAGTCTCTCTGTCTCTCTCTCTATCGATGCTTTCTTTCTTTCTCTCTAAGGTGACTGGTCTTGAAGGATTCTTGGTTAAAGTTCAAGGGATTCAAGGCTGGGAATTGGGGGATTGACTCAGGCTCAAAGGTAAGTCTTATCCAGTATCTTGATTGTGTTTTGCAGAGAAATAGTAAGGTTAACAGCTGATATGTGTGGTTGTTTGATGGATTCTTGGGGATGAAGCTTGCCTAGGTTCAGTTTGGGAATAAGAGGGATTTGCTTGGAGTTGGACTTGGAGAAGGCTCAGGGGCAAATTTCTATTTGTGGTAAGGCTTTTATGCATCTCTGTTATGAATTAGCTGCTGTGGTTCAAGTTTCTGGTTTGTTGATTTAAGTTTTGTAAAGTTTTAAGCCAATTTGTAAATTGGGGATTTGATTGTGTGTTTAGGCTTGTTGTTGGTGTTTCTGAGTTGTTAGAGGGTCTGTGTGGGGTTTTGAATTGAATTTGGGACTTGGGTATGCTTTGGGGTTGATTTGGGAGTGTTTTGGCTCGGGGAAAATGCAGGAGGAAACCCAGAATTCTGGGTTCGCGAAGGGGCTTCGCGGCCCTATTCTTCCGCGTCGCGGCACAGGCATGCATCAGGATCAGGAAAGGGTTCTGGGCACCGCGGCCCTAGGCAATTTCTGAGAGTGTAATTTTGCATTTTTGTGCTTTTGCTTCGGGGGCTAGGGGGATGGCTCCAATACATTGTTTTAGGGAATTAGAGGTCCTGAGAGCTCGGGATTGGTCTGGGAGATGTTTTCAAATCGGTTAGTAATGGGGATGCTACTTGTGTGTTGTGACTAGGTTCTCAGAGAGGCTCGGATTAGAGGACCGTGCTCGAGGGTTCAGTGCTTAAGAAGCTCGGGACACAGGTAAGAAAACCATTGTCTTCCACAGAGCTTGAACGCAGGGCTGAGCCCTATATGATTGTGTTGCAGGGCGTAGCCCTTTGATTGGTTTGCTCATAATTAGTATTTGCTTTATTATGATATGTATGCATATGTGTAAATGTTCGGCCAGAGCCAAGAACAGCGCAGGCCAAGTTCGGCAAGGCCGGAAACGGTAAGGGACCGAAAACGACGTTAGGCACATGGGGTGCAAGGCCGAGAGCGGCAAGGGGCCAGGAGTATTGTTTAGCACATGGAGTGCGAGCTACTAGGGCGAGACCCTAAAGGATACCTAGGATATCCTCACGGTGTGGACCATGAACCCAGGGCATGGTAAAGCACCTGGGACGACATGGTCGTATGTGTTTAGCCTATTGGTGGCCTGATTATGTGCTAAGTGTTTGTTATGCATATGTTATCTGCTTGTCCGGGTTTTCTTGCTAGGCTTCGGCTCACGGGTGCTCTGTGGTACAGGTAAGGGCAAGGGGGAAAGTCAACCAACCATGAGTACGGAGAGCGTGAAGCGGCGCGTACATGTTTGGCCTGCCTAGCTGCCATAGCCGATGGTTTTTTGAAAGATGAATGTATTAAAACCTAAATTTTGTCGTCTAGTCGATTTGATTTGTAAACCATATGCTGTAAATATTTCCAAACAGTATCTTGGGATCCCAAGTGTCAAACACTCAACGATTTATAGTAAATGGAATTATTTTCAAAGTTTATTTCACTGTTTATGATTTAATTACACTTTTGACCTAAAACCTCGATTAACGAGTTAAGTGCACGTTTAAAACTCACTTAGTAACGAATCTAAGGAAGTAGGGCGTTACAAAGTTGTAATGCCCTGGTTACCCCAGAACAGTTACGGTGAACGGTGAACTATGAATTTAACTCGCTACCCGAGTTCTTTGGTTAAAAAAAAACGTGCTTCTAGGTGTTATTAACAGGCTAAGGTGGAAATTCAATCAAAAGGAAAGGATATATTTTATTTAAAACATAAAACTGTTCATGGGCCCATAAAAGCATTTACAAATTATTTACAACTCAAAATGCTCATTACAGTTTCATATATACAAACCCGCAACCTAAGAGACAAAAATAGGGTAAACCCCCTAGTTCCTCTGAGAACTCCTTGGTCGTGGTGGTCAAGCGGCCGCATATGTACACACCACCACCTAAGCTCTCCACTCAAGGTTGGGTGAGCTTTTCTTTCCCTTTACCTGCACCACATAGCACCCATGAGCCAAGGTCCAGCAAGAAAACACAATATTGCATAAATATAATATCAACAATGATCATAATAATCATTCATGACTCTCAATCCAAAATAAAGGAGTGACAATTGAAAAGTCACTAAGGTGGGTTCCGTTCCTTTTAGCCATGTGACGATAGGGTCACCTGGAATTTACAAATAAGTGATCCTTTCACTAGCTTATCATGAGGTGCTCGATGAACTAGTCACCAATATAACCTATTGCATGACCCCTGTGACAAACAGTCACGTAGGCCTTAGGCCCTAGCTCTGAGTAACTAGTCCTAGACTAGGCAAGCGCTTATAAGTTCCATCGACCTTAAGGTCGGTCCAGCATTAATGCTCCTAGACTCATTCAACGGTGATATCGATTAGATCTAATCTTGTATCGGCTCTGTGTTCAGGACGCTTATGTCGTTTTTGACTCTCAGGTCAGTAATATGCGACCAATGCCGACCCTGACTAATCAGTGCCATACACAAATAAGCAATATTTGCTAAGCATTTAATATGCAATCAATGTCCACATTTAATAACTAACATGCCTCAACAACAACCACACATGTCATGTATACAGGGTGCAGTTTTCTTACCTCTGATTCGAGCAATAGTTAATATAAGAACGACTCTTCAGAAAGATCAACCTTGAAGTTCCTTAGTGGTCACCTAGTCATAACCAAATATGGGATACCATCAATAAATTGAATAACAAGGGTTCCCGAACAAAGATCTAGCCTCCGAGACATCGAACCCCACTAATCTGGGTAGTAGGAACGATCCCAAGGCCTAAAACTGAGTTCCCATGATCAAAACACCAAAACGGCCTCAAAAACACTCAAGAGTCTCGGCCCTAGAATCTTGAGCCGCGGCCCCCAACCACACCAGGAGCAAGGGCCACGACGCCCACTACCCAGTGCTGCGGCGGCCAGCACGCCCAAATTCCTCCACCAACTTCTTCAAGCTTGTGCCGCAGCCCCCACCCAGCAACCAGCCATAAACTCGATTTTTCCCATCCTAAACCTTCCAAAAACATACCTAAACACTTACAAATCCAAAAATCAAAGTTCCCAAACATCCCAATGATCCAAAATCATCAAATCCTGAGACTCAAACGATCCAAAAACTCAATGACTCACAAAGTCCAATTCAAAGTTTAGAAACTCTAAAAACTCAAAACTTAAAGCTTAGATTACCTTTAATTGGGTTGTTTCTCGTTAAATCCTCTGGTCAAGAAGCTTCTAATCTTTCCTAGGATCTCTATGCCTTGATCCTCGCTTGATTCTGACTCCTAGAACTCAAGATTTCTTCAAAATTGCCTCAAACGGTAAAAGGAACTATCAGGAAGAGAAAAAGTGTTTTATAATGTACGGTTCTATCTAACAAGCTACTTCAGGCTTAAGTAACCTCAAATAAAACCTAATGCTCGGGGTCCCAAAAACATCCCTGGGGACATAATAGTCAAAACTCCCAGAATTTCCTCATGATCTCAATAACTCCCAATTTATCATCAAATAAATATTCTCATTACTCAATATCCCAATAAATGATCCCGTTATGACAAAACTGCTAATTTATAATATAAGACCGTCTCATGCCGAATAGCTCGAATATATCTCTATAATAATGGGATCTCATCCATAAATCACAATATGCACCCAAAATAGATAAATACGCCCTCAACGGGCCAAATTACCAAAACACCATAACAATCAAATGTGGACCCGCATGCATGCATTTAACATCATATTATAATATAATTCACATAAACACACATATAATCATTTAATGGCATAATTAAACAATTATGGCCCTCTCGGCCTACTAATCCAGCCATTAAACCGCATTAGGGATTTCGAGGCATTACACCTATTAAGTCATGTTTCTTTGCCACACCCAGGAGTGCTAATTGTAGTTGATGAGCAAAATAATGGACAAAAAAATCACATTCATTCTCCTTCATGATAATACTTTTCAAACCATTAAACTCTTCACTCATGTTACTAGCTCCATCATACTCTTGACCTCGTAATTTGGATATGCTCAACCCATGCTTTGAAAACAACTTATCAATTGCTATCTAAAGTGAGATCGCAATAGTATTAGGAACATGTTCAATACCGATGAATCACTTAATCACACACCCTCTCTTGTCCATATAATGAAATATTACGACCATTTGTTCCTTTATGGATACATCACGAGATTCATCAACTAAAATAGAAAAGGCAACATCTCCCATATCTCTAATAATAACATTAATTGTTTCCATAGCACAAGCGTTTACAATGTCCTTCTGAATCTTTGGCGAATTTAGTTTAAGATTCTCAGGAGCATTTTTTAAAGCAATGGCTCTAACTTCGTCGTTATGATTAGCAAGAAACGTTAGAAATTCGAGAAAGTTACCTTGATTATTAGACTCTTGGGACTCATCATGACCACGAAATGCAAGACCTTGTCGTACAAGAAAGCGAATACAATCAGTTGAAGCAATTAATCGAACACGGTAACTTATTCGATCTTTGATGTTCTTCTTTAAAAAAAGGTGTTCAATTTGCTGTTTTCCATCTATTAAAGCTTCACATATTTTGTAACACTTGTAATGACTACTATTGTGATTTACGACATGGGCTTCAAGTAGGCTCATTTTCTTCCAATTTGAAAAACCCTCACTAACAAATGTGTTGCCACCAGCTTGTTTTCCAATGCTTGATTTAAAAAGATAGCAACACAGGAAAAATGCATAATTCTTACTTATGCTATATTCCAACCAAGTAGAAAATTGATCAAACAATGCAATGTTGAATCGACGTTCCTTTGCTCCATAGAATTTCTTAGGAAATTCCTGACTTCTTGGTTGACAAGGCCCTTGCTGTAGATAATTTCTACGAATTTCATCTTGAATATTTGGGTGGTAATTGGAAATTGGTGGTCGCAACGCGGGATCGGTAGGAAGATTAGTCATATCAATTGAACTTGAAGTACAATTTGTTTTTTAATTATCAAAATCTACTTCAGGAAAATGTGATATAATTGAAACTTTTGGTCTTTTTGAATTGTCTACCTCCACCTCAGGAAAATGTGACACACTTGAAGCTCTTTTATAATATTTTTCCATATCTGTGTCAAATATAACTATAAAATATCAAGTTTATATAATTTGCATTCATGTGTATGCTATATATGCAAGGACACACATTTATATTAATTAAAAATATCAAATAAATATAGCACAAATTTTTATATATAATTTGTATTCTTATGCATACATGTAATTACACATTTATATCAATAAAATTATCAAGTAAAAATAAAACATTTTTTTTACATAATTTGTATTTATAACTTACATATATATGTTGATGAAAATAGCAAATAATTATAGGATAATTTTTTTTAACAATCGCACATACATTTCTTACACAATTTGTATTCATAAATACACATTTATATTGATAAAAATATAAAATAAATATAGAGAAACAATTTTATTTTTATATAATTACACATACATACCTGAAGAGATATCTCTTCTTCAAGTAATGAGGGAATCCCAATAATTTTTCTACTACAATTTTTTTTAGATCATTATAATAATTTAAAATTAACTAAAAAAAATAAAAACTACACTTGTTAAAAACTATAAAAGTTTCAAAGAAGTGTTTTTTATAAGCTAAAACCAAATTTGGTAATTATATTGTTGAACATTAGATAACTTTAACTCCAAAAACAATGTGGGACTTTATAATTCTTTTTATTTTAGTGCTAAAAATATTTTTATATGTAATCAAATATTAGTTATGATTATTTATTTTATAGAATGCAATTGGTGGGATGGTAAAATTGACTCTCACACTCTCTTGGAGGTCTTAGGTTTGAATCATGGGTCATGTTTCTTTGTTTAATATTTTTAACAATGAAAATTCACGTACTTGTATATGTAATATTTTTTTTCAGTTGGGTCCGCCCATGCGCTATAATCAAATCTTGATTATATTTTCTCATAACAATATGTATATGCATTTATTTAATCATTATCTTGTTTATGAAAATTTGTACAATAATTCATTTGTGTACAAGTATATAAAATTCTCATTAGAATTATATTTTCTTGTACAAATATTTCTTTGTACCCCTACAAGTTTTACTTCACTTTATGTGAGTAAATTTATACTGCTTGGATTGTGTCATATGATTTTGGCCAAAATTATATATACATTGATAATTCTCGACCCTTTTAATATCATGATCTTTGTTATCTTATATTAGTTTATTGCATATGCAAACATTTTGTATTGTTGACAATAATTTATAATATGATAATTTCCTCCCATATTGACATAGCTTAAAGAAATCTTATTATTTTCTACATACTTGTCAAACATGTATATTATTTATAGGTAGCTACATAACCACTTCAAGAACTTTAATTATTATCAATTTTGTTATGTCTATAACTTCTTTTTAAAGAGTCTCTTCAGGAGCACCATTTTTATTTAATGTTCAAATTATCAATACTTTATAACATTAAGGTATCTTCATGAGTGCCTCTTACTTACAACATCTTTAGGACAAACCAAATGAACATTTGTTTTCATAATTTCTACTTTGTTCACTTACGCTTCAAGTGTTAATAGACTCATTCTGACTCAATTTAAATAATATTGATTTGCAGTTTGCATACATATATGTATGATTTTATCATTTTGAATTTCTACTTCTTATTTTTTGCAAGGATCATTTTTCAAAATATTCATCGATCCAACTGCATTTCTCTCCCCCTAATCGAGAGAATATTTAAAATAATTAATACAACCTGCAGGGATTTCAATATATCATAATAACTTAATATTTGTTCAAACTCATATATATTATTGGGTCAATGAACTTCAGATTCAATAAATCACAATTACGAACATATTTCATTTTCAAGAATGAGTCATATATATATATATGTATAGGTGAAAATATACAAGCTTATAATTCTTGTAAGTTCATGATCATACGACCTTATCACATCAATAAGAAATTATGCAATAAAAATCTAACAATGATTCAAGAATGCAAAGTTAATATAATTAAATACTCATTATCAAAATAATATAATTTTTTTTCTCATGCATCTTGGACAAAAAAATAATATAACTATATAGCAAAATAATTTTTAGAAGAAATATAATTTCAACTTATAAATAATTATAAATTTTTTGATAAATGAATGCACTAACATTCTAATGAGAGTCATTTTTATAAATGATATATATGAAGTAAAAAATTTAACAATAAAACTTGACAAGTTAAAATATTTATAAACATAACATTTGAAAACTAGTTGAAATATATGTATATACATATTTTTTTGAGCACCATATAAGAATTAAAAATAAAAAGAATATTTTGGTTTTTCACCTAAATTTAGGTAAATTTATACATTTCATTGCATATGATTGATCATTCAATTAATGAACTTCAGGTTTGTATGCCCTGGTTTTCCCACGGGCTGATTAGCAGGTCGAGCCTCGGACTAATCATGGTTAGTCCGTAAATTTCCCCAGGCCGGAGCTCCTGTTTTCGAGGTCGTACTCTATTAGCTCGAGGTATCCTCAAGGACTCGCCAAGGTTGCCCAAGACTGGGGGAAGGAGTCTGAAGGCCGAAGGTCAGGTCAGGGGAGAAGCTCGTGGTACTAGCTGCTCGTGGATCTCTGACCCTTTGTAAAGTCAACACACGCAAGATAAACGTGCCTATATCTGACATCACGTGTCCGATATCTCCCTGAATTTTCAGACACGCAGCAGGAACGTGCGTATTCAGACACCCACGGCTGGGTTGGGCTGTGCGGCCCATTATCTCCTTACCTATCGATTTGACCATACTTATGTGACAGGTTTAGGAATTAATCATGAATGTCACAGAGTTGATATGACAAATAAGAAGGTTACGGGATGACCTCCTTACCAACTTCTAGGTGCCTTCTCCTATAAATATGGAGACCCTGGGAGTTGATAAGGGTTGGAAAAAATAGTCTCTGGAAAGATATATACTATGTAATCAAATACCCAGAATAGATCAATAATATTGACTAGTGGAGTAAAAGGATTTTAACCTTTGAACCACTTAAAAACGTGTCTTGAGTCACCAAGTTCATCCTCTAAGATTTCATATTTGTGACGGTTCTACTTTCAGCACTAATCCCTTTCTCTTCTTCTCTTAATTACCTGTTGGCGAAGAACCGCGTCAACAAGGTTCACTATACTTTGCATTTCACTAAAATTTTCAACATATACATAACCGCTATAAAAGTGTCATTTTTCCTTATATATTAGAGAATGAACTAATTCTAATATCCTTCAAAATATATAATAGCATTGATTCTTCAATAATCAGATTTCTCCATTTGATTTTTGTGATATATTATGTTCAACAACATTATATTTAACAATTTTCTCTATCCAATGGTGTGCTTGCTTAAACACAATTATTTTTCAAATATAAACTTATCATTCATTCAAGTTAATACACAATGATAATAATCATGTTTGTTATAGCAAAATAGATATAATCATCATAATGAATATATCACTTATTTTTCTTTCTCATTTATTTCCAACAAGTGGTCAAATTTATTAATGAAATAAATCATTCTTTATTCTTATGACTTGATATATTATATAATTAAATGTACAACCGATACATATTATAAGTTTTTTTTGCCACATTCACAATTATATAGAAATTGTACACCTGGTACATAAAATATGTTTAACTTTAGCTAGCAATATATTGTGTTAAGGTTTCATCAAGAACATTTTCAAATAATCTTTGTGACTTTATAAAACTTGAAAAAAGCAGTCACCAACTGCATCAATGATAATACATTTCAATATTTTTTAATTATGTTCATAAATTTCATATAATTGACAAATATGTTCAATATTCACTTCAGAGAATTTTGCTAGAATGTCACAATTCTTTAGTAATTATATTTCTTTTATATATCTTAATAAATAATATCATTTTTGTATAATCTTCAGGATATATGGAAGACTTTTTCTCAGATGATCTATAATTTTCTTTTCAATATGCCATAGACATGGAACTTTACAAATTCTAATGTAATCATTTGTAAATAACTATAAAATAAATATTATAGAGAAATCAATATTAAATATGTGAGATAGTAAGAACACATACATATATATATAATCATATTTACCATAACAGGACATTAAACCATCTAATACTATATTAAATATGTGAGATAGTAAGAACACATACATATATATATAATCATATTTACCATAACAGGACATTAAACAATCTAATACTATCACAATGGTAAAATAACAACTCACATATACATTTTTTTTAATCAATATATATAGTATGGTAATCATATAAACATATATTCGCAATAAAATAATTTTACCTCAATAAACTATGATGACTAGAGGCTTGATAATGAATTTTGTTATAAATAAAAGATGGCAGTAGAAGATTGAATCATCTAGTTCAGATTCAACGAATGATTATGTCTAAAGATTCATGATAAGATTTTGAACCTACAAATAATGATAGTTAGAGAGTTGTGTTGATAACGTATTATAAAACTATTAAGATTACAGAAATATAAAGTATAAAGAAAATAGACAGAATAACAGAAAAATGTAAAGAGAGAGTGAAACTCTTGTATATGTTATTTCAATAAGGGAAAAGACCCTTATTTATATAGATAAATAAGCCCTAAAAAAATCGGGTAACTACTCTGAATACAATCAAGAATTAATGCTGATATTTTACTTTGGATAACCTAGTGATTTTTTTTCATTATTACAAACATCCATATATATAATATTTATAACACCGTTAATGTTTTTGATTTTTTCATTAATAAATATATTACATAAAATTATTTCAACAATATTATTTTCGCAAATGTTGATTTGAAAAAAAAAATCATTATTACGGCTTGCACTAAAAACCATTGTCAGAGCTACCTAGGCAGTGATGAGCTGGGTTCTGCTGAGCATGCCAATAATAATAATAATAATAATAATAATAATAATAATAATAATAATAATAAAACACTCTATTTTGAAGTATTAAAATAGAGTATTGTATATCTATAACTTTGTAGTAAATATATTTGAAAAACATAATACCAAAATGCTTTTGATATACAATAATTCCATCTCACCAAATATGCAAAGGTAAACATATAATTCAATTTCAAAACAACCACCTAAAGAGAAACACCTGAAGAGAAAGAGAAGCGTAAAGCAGAGGGAAAAAAAAAAGAATTTAGTTGATGTAGTTGCAAACAACAAAAAACAACACGTAGTAATTCTGATTGATTAAGTTGATATTTATAAACCATATTATAAGACTTAATAATGTATTTGATGAAATTAATAAAGTCGATGATGTTGATACTTTTTGGGTCAAAATCTTCCTCAAATCAATAACGAACTCCATTCGCTTATTATTTTGTTGTGTAGCAATAAGTCGATGTAGCTCCTTCAATTAATACACATTCTGTAATGCCCAAATTTCCCTAATATGACTTAGTATCTGAATTAGGGGGCCAAGAGGCAATAATTAAGTTAATTACATGCTTATGTGTTATGAGCATGTTATTATGTGAATTATATTATGATATAATTATCCTTGCATATTTAAGTGTATTAAATATGCATGTGAGCGCGTTTTTTATTAGAATGACATTTTCATAATTTTGACTCGCTAAGAGTATAATTGTAAATATGTGTGATTTATAATTGTGACCATATTTTTATGTGGATATATTTGAGTTACCCAGCATGAGGCGATCCTAGGAAGGCAGTTAGCAGAAAAGTCACAACAAGGTAAAATACATGGCTCGAGGCAAGCTTAATTAAGGGTATTTTGGTAATTTGGTAAATTACTGGGGATTATAGAGTAGCGGGAATTAATTGATGAATATTGGATTGCTAGACTATTTGGGATTGTTTGAGACTTATTTGAGAATAGTGAAAATTATGCCAAAAGTCTAAATTGCCCTTGAGAGTGACCTTTGGGGGTTAAATGGGGCAAGGGGCAATGTGGTCATTTGACCACATTAGATAGCAATGGGCAATTGAACTTAGGTTCACACATTCAAGACTTTGCTATTGGGTTTTGGGAGCTTTTGGAAGTTTGAGAAGAGTGTGCCAAGAGATCAAGTGTGGAAGCCAAACCTTGGTGAAGATTGAAGCCAAATTTTGTGGAGTAGCAACTGAAGATTTGGGTTTAAGGATTGCTAGGGCCACCATCAACCTCAAGGGATTCGAATTCAAAGGGAAGACCCCATGATTTGAGTTTCCAATGGTGTTTTAAGATTTTATGGTTTTTGATTCCTACTTGAGTGTCTATGGGTGTTTGTGATGGTTTGAGTAGTAGGTTTTATTGCCTAGGCCTAGTATATTATTTTTGTGGCTAAAATTCTATTAGAAACACTTGGTTGGGTTGAATTTGAAGGTTGATTTGGCTAGAAATCACAGAGTTTGCAAATTGGGGAAGAACACCTTGTTCTGGGCCGTTTTTGAGTTTCTAGTGACCTAGCGCGACCGAGCTAGGATGTAGTGTGACCGCGCTAGTGTCCTAGAAAGGGTGGAATTGAGTTTTAATTGGGGACTAGAGTTGAGGGGTGTTGGTCCTAAAAGAGGGTGTTTTAATATTTAAACTCGCTAGTGCACGAATCGTTTCGGAATATAATGTTCATGTAAGTACGAGGTCGAACCCATGGGAGTTGACTAACATCAAAAGAAACTATTTCAAACAAAGCAAGAATATTCTAACCTAGTTCCAAATATTTGATGAGATTTTGTTTTAGAAAAATAAAAGACAAGTAATAAAAATATTAATGATAAAAATGGTTTTCAAATGAGATATGTAAAATAAGATTATTAAGATATTAGAATCCACAAAATGCAAGTTCAATAGTATTTATAAGTATATTGATTCCCAAGTTTTGATATAGTTGAAATAAATCACACTATATATTTTTTCAAAATATCTTTTCTATTCAAGCACAAGTTACTCTTTCAAAAATGGAGGATTTTTCTTCACTTATATAAGATATAATTTCTAAGCATTAGTTGTGTTACAATCTAATGAAACTACAAAAAATCAAAGAAATTATGTTTAGGCAAAATATGATACTTATGCTCTAAGAATTAGATGTGAACAATTTAATGAAAAACATTTAATAAAAGAATATCATATTTTTGCATAATGAAGAACTAAGTGTAATATGCTTTAACACTCAATAATAGATGAAAAATGCATATCTTTGATAGAAAAATCCATAAACAATGTTACACAAATGGGAAATCAACATACAATAAAAAAATACTATCTAGTTACATTTTGCTTCATCATCATCTTAATAACCTTTGAAAAAGATTAGAAGCTCATAACTAGATTGAAATAAAAATTACAAAATAACATACTTGACATGCTCTTCAAAAGATGAAAATGGTAGAGAGAAAATAGTGAAAAGAAGAGAGAAAAATATGTGTAGAAGATGTTGAAAAGATGAAGAAGTTGAGCTCCCCAAATGGTCTTACAAGACTCTATTTATAGGCAAAATATGGAAATTAAATTAATCAAATTAAAATAAATAAATTGATTAATTTAATTGTGTTGGGAAGTGGTAGGATAAATAGAGTAAGTGTAAGAGTATTGGAAAGATGAAATGTTTGGTTGGGTAAAATATTAGTGAAAAGCTAGGGTAAAAAAAATGAATTAGGAATGTTTATTTAGGTAAGAAAAATAGGGAAGAATGAATTGATATTTAAGTGAAAAATATTGGGAATGAAAAACATGATTTTTGGCATTTTGGTGGCTATTTGGCAGCTGGTTTAGGCATGGGATGGTGTTGGGCCTGATTGGGCTGAGAGGCAAATTGGGCTTGCTGGCTTGGGCGAATTGGGGGTTGGTGAGGAATCTTGGGCCGTGACTTGCTGAGGAGCTGGGAGGCAGCTTGGTGATGATATATGCTGAAGTTGGCTGCTTTGGAGGCTGAATGTGAAGTGAAGGCAGGGACAGGTGGCGTGGAGAAGCAAGTTGATGAATGCTGAAGAGTGATGGCTGGGTGAACCGTACGGCTGGGGGCTTCATGGTGAGCCAGGCGGCTGAAAGCATTGGTGGAGTTGAATGTGGGCTTGGGCCATGGCTTCTTTGGTATTTCAATAATACCAATTTGTTCCCTTGTTTCCCTTGAAAATGTCACATTTCTTTTCATTTTTCTTTCTTTTTAAGAGCATACATTCCCTACAAAATAAATATAAAATAAATCATAATACAATATTTTCAACTATAAAATAAATCAATTTAATTCTTTGAAAATATTAATTATAACTTAATTTATATTTTACAAATAAGTTCAATAATACAACATGTGTTTACCACTAACTTAACAATAATAATTCAATTAACATTTTACAACAAAATACTTATAAAAATACACAAAATTATATAAAATCATGGTAGGACTACTAAATTCAAAATTACTTAAAAACTTAATAAATCAATTAAAAGCTCAAGAATTAAGCAACAATTAGCACATAAAAAGTAGTAAAATAACTCTATTTTGTAGAGTTATCAAGGGGCACGACCACACCAAGGGTTGGCGCGACTACGCCAATGGCCTAGAAGTCCCAATATTTATGTGGGCGCGGCCGCGCCAAGGGCCCCGAAATGCTGAAATACTGATTTTTAGGGCTAGTCCTGGGGGGCTTGGAGAATCTGATTTAGGAGCCTGCTTGGGGGCTCGGGGTACATTTTTAGCGCATCGGTAACTGGGAATAATGGTTTTATGAGTTAGAATTTAGTTTGGAACTCAGGTTCTAGGGTTAATTCCTGATGAACATATACTTGTGTAGTGACTAGGGTTTCCACTAGGCTCGAGTAAGGGATAGCGCTCGGGGTCATTTCATTATTCGCACGACGATCGAGGTAAGTAAACTACACCTGATGTGTGAGATATGTGATTAGGGCTTGGCCCCATTGTGAATGTAATATGATTAGGGTTCGACCCAACTATCAAATGTAATATGATGGGCTCGACCCAACTGTCAAATGTAATATGATTAGGGCTCGACCCAGCTGTCAAATGTAATATGATTATGGCTTGGCCCAACTGTTAAATGTAAACATGATTAGGGCTCGGGCCCAATTAATGAGCATGATTATAATTATGCATGTGAACATTTGTTAAGTACACTATAATGTGTTGTATTTGTGTATATGATGAATGTTTTATATAGATGCTTGTTCTTGACTAGAAAGCTTGACTTATAAGTCAAGGATCTGTCTACTACGCTTAACTAAAATCTCGTCCTGTTAGTCGAGGGCATATTTGATAAAAAAAGGGCTCTCGACTTATAAGTCGAGCCCTTAAAAGACTCAACTTATAAGTCGAGGGCTTGTTAGACTGACTTATAAGTCGTGGTCGGCACTATGCACGCTAAGCGCAGGCCATTATGGCTAGACCACCCCAAGAGTGTATTATGCACTTGACTGGCTCATATGCCACTTGAATAAATAGAAGTATGATATGCACTTATGTGACCATGTGGTCGCTTACATGTACAATGTGCTTGCTTGGTCTCAATTATTATTGTTAAGCATTCACATATTACTGTTAAGCATTCACATATGTTCTGATTTATATAGAATTTTGAAATTGTTTAATTACTTAATCACCCCTATGGGATTGTTAATCCTATATAAATTTAAACTTTGATGAAGAAAAAGCTATTTATGAAATTATATATTTAAGAATTGCGTTATTTTTTAAAATATATAATTTATTAATTTATAGTATATTTTATTATATATATATATATTAAATCTGGACACTACAAAAAACGTCACTTTTGCCGGCGCGTTTTTGCGCCGGAAGAATTCGTATGGGATTCGCCGACGTATTTTTGCATCGGCAAATGCTGACTAAAAAATTCTGTCGGTAATGAGACTTTTTCCGGTGCAAAACGAAATGTGCCCGGCAAAAGTACTTTTACCAGTGCAAAAATGCACCGGAAAAATAACAGTCACCCCGAGGAAAAATGTTTGCACGAAATTGTGAAAAACACTTTTGCCGGTGCAATTTTGCGCCGACAAAAATCTTAGCCTTTGCCGGCACAAAATCACGAAGGCAAAAGTGACACTTTTTAGCGGCATAAAATTGCGCCGGCAAAAGTCTATTTATTTTTACCAATAAAGTCTTTTGCTGACACAATTTTGCGTTGGGAAAAGTAATATATATTTATTTTTATAAAATTAAAATAAAATATGGGATATTTAAATATTTTTATTTAAAATATGAAATATTTAAATATTTTTATTTAATAATTTTAATTTACATTGAATTAATTCTCTATTAATTTTTAATTCATTTAGTAATTATATTAATTTATTTAATAAAAATTCATTTGTAATAATTAAAAATTTAAATTATAATTATTAATGTTAATTGTCTCAACTAAACATAAAAATATTAAAATAGCGTAGTAAATTAAAACATACATTTTGTTCTAATAATATAAATTAGAAATAAAGAAAAAATGTCTCCAAATGGGTAGTGTTGTGCGCATCATCCTCGCCTTTGTCAAATGCACCATCGTCATCGTCATCTTCATAATAACTGGTGACCAACGATTCCTAGCACTCATCCAGCTTCTGTCTCTCCATATCTTCAACCAAAATAATTAATAAAACATTAATAATTATCTTAAATTAAGAGAAATGATAGTCATAATTTCATGACTCTTTGTCTGCCTAATTATCATTAGGTGAGAATAATATTTGCAAAAATAAATATTTATAATTACCAAAGAAAATGTAGTTAATTATGATTTCTTATTTTTAAAATATAAAATTATGATGTGTTATGCAAGAATAAATTATTATGTCATATGCAATTTTATTTTTTTCCTTATAAGTAAATTAGTAATATTATATTACAATTAAAATTTTATTTAATAATTTAGTTGATTATTAATTATTACAATATTATTTTAAAAAATCATTTCATTATTTATTAATTATAATTAAAGTTTTACTAATTTATTTAGTTAAATTATAATTATACTTAAACTTTTGTTACATTAACCTATTATTAATTAGTAAGTAATAACAATTTTATTTTAAAATTATTTATTTACTAATTAAATTAATTATTATTTTTACTTTTTTAATAATAATTAAATTTTAACTGATTTATTTATTTAATTAAGTATCATTATATTTGCACCCCAAAATTTGATTAGAACCACAATTTTCTTAAAAATTAATGTATGTTAAAAAAATTTCAACTTGTGCTTATATTTTTTCTATTACATATTCTAAAAAATACATAAAAAAATATATTTTTAAATATTTAAATAAAAAAGTTAACATAAAATATATATAATATTTTGTTAAAAAAAGATTTTTTTTTTCTAAAAAATTATACATTATTTTAAATAAAATGATGAAAATTATTAAGAATAATAATTAAGTATTTGACTAATTAATGTTAATTTTTCTAAGTCTAAAAAAATTTGAGCAGCATAACAACTATATTTTTAACTGCCAAAAAAATTTTATACGTGCAAATTGCACACAAAATCCAGAATATTCCCAGAACATGCAAAAAATAAAAATATAACAAATAATAATTTCCGACCAAAATTAACTATACACATATTTATCTTAAAAAAACATATACAAACACATACATACACATATTTATCTAAAAAATACAATTTCATAAACATATATACTTAAGAAAAATATATACAATATCTATTTATTTAATAACACAAAAACAACCTACACAAATAATATGATTTTTTTAAACATATACATATATTTATACACACAGAAAAAGTACATATTAACAAAAAAATTACAAAATATATAATTGACAAAAAAAGTATAACAAATATAGAAAAAATTACAGTGGGGGCTCGGCAGAGGGGCAGAGGTGCTCGGGAGATTCTTCACAATGGCTCTTGGCAATCTCTAAAAAAAATAACTTAGCAAACAAAAATATATTTAAACCATTAAAATAAAATAAAAATTAAAAGATAATACCATGGATGGTGGTGGTGGAGGTCGTGCGTAGGGCGGAGAGGGGCGGAGAAGGGTAGGAGAGGGGCGAAGAGGGCCATGAAACCAGAGAAAGGGAGAGAGTAGAGAGAGAGGGTGAAGGAGAAAATCTATAAAAATTTCGAAATGAGGAAGAAGGGGTGGGCGGCTGTGTTTATCGCTAAGACTTTTGCCAGTGCGTTTAGTTGTGCTGGCAAAAGTCAAAAATTGCGCCGGCAAGTTGCCTCTGTTGCTCTAATTCAAAACGACATCATTTCATTTAATGAGACTTTTGTCGGCGCAACGAAACACGCTGACAAAAGTCAATCCAACTACCATAATTAAAACGTGGACTTTTGCCGGCGTGTTAGGTGAAACGTGCTGGCAAAAGTCTTTCCCACATGAGTTTCGAAATGGGCAAGGCGGGAATTTTTCGTCGGTGCATTTCGCGAAATGCGCCGCTAAAAGTACTTTTCCCTGCGTATTTCACGAAATGCGCCACTAAAAGTCTATTAATGTATTTTTTTAATTAGTGTAATTGTTAATCTTGAGTCACATCAGCCATAATTAGACCATTAATTAGGTCTGAAATATTCCATAATTAACCATTATTGCAAAACACTACTACCCCGGGGTGAGATCGACTAGATTCACACCGATAACAGAACTTTGACAACTAATAGTCAACAAGAACAATCTTGGTTAGTGAAATTGTTAATCTTGGAACATCCCGCGATAAATCAGATTGTTGATTAGGTCTGAAACACTCTATAATTTGCCAAGGTTGCAAGAAACTACTGTCCCGGGTTGAGATCGAATATGATTAACACCAACAACACAACTTTGACCACTAACATTCAACAAGAACAGCCTTGTTAGTGAAAATGTTTATCTAGGAACATCCAACAGAAAACTAGACTGCTAATTAGGTTTGAAATACCTCATAATTTGTGCTTTGGTTGCAAGAAACTAATGTCCGAAGGTGAGATCGACTATGATTCATATCTATAGCAGAACTTTAACTATCAACAGTCAAATTGAAGGATCTTTATTAGTAAAATTGTGTATCTTGGAACATCCCAGATGTAATCAAACCGTTGATTAGATTGGAAATATCCCATAACTAGCCAAGGTTGTCAAAAACTACTACCTCGGGATAAGAACGAAGATGATTGCACATTGAATTTATAAATTTTTCAGGCACTTTTGCCGGCAAATTTCACGAAATTTGTCGCTTAAAGTGTTTTTCCCAGTGCTTTTCACGAAATGCGCCACTAAAAGTCTATTAATGTAATTTGTTTAATTAGTGTATTTGTTAATCTTGAGTCACATTGGCCATAACCATACCATTAATTAGGTCTGAAATACTCCATAATTAGCAAAGGGTTGCAAGAAACTACTACCCCAGGGTGAGATCGACTATGATTCATACCGATAGCATTATTTTGATAACTAACAATCAAGAATAACAATATTGGTTAGTAAAATTGTTACTCTTGGAACATCATGCGGGCAAGCAGATTGTTGATTAGGCATGAAAGACCCCATAATTTGTGCTTTGGTTGCAAGAAACTAATGTCGGGGGTGATATTGACTATGATTCACATCGATATCAAAACTTTAACCATCAACAGTCAACTTGAACAGTCTTTATTAGTAAAATTGTATATCTTGGAACATTTCGGGCATAATGAAACCATTAATTAGATATGAAATATCTCATAATTAGCCAAGGTTGTCAGAAACTACGACCTCAGGATAAGATCGGTGATGATTACAAATCGAGTTTATAAAATTTTCAAACACTTTTACTGGCGCATTTCACGAAATGCGCCACTATAAGTACTTTTCCCAGCACTTTTCGCGAAATGCGCTACTAAAAGTCTAAACACATATTTAATCGCCAAAATGTGAGGACTTTTGCCGGCGCATTACGGAAAAGTGCCGGGAAAGTGACTTTTATCGGTGCATCACGGGAAAGCGCCAGCAAAAGTGACTTTTACCGGCATAAAAATACGCTGGAAATTATTTAGACTTTTGCCGGCGCGTTTCATGAATAGCGCCGGTAAAAATCACTTTTTTCGGCACTTTTTCGAAACGCGCCGGCAAAAGTCGTTTTTCTTGTAGTGAACAATCTCCCATCTTTCTGTTGTTCTTCTTCCACTTTCTTCTATTTCTCCTTTATTCATTCGTTCGTTCTTCTTCTTCTTCTCTATTTTTTATTTTGTTTTTATTTTTAATTTTAGCTATTAGCTTCTACAGGTCTTTCTAATAATTTTGTGTTTCCACTTACTTATTGTCATTGTATAGTTTAATCATGCTTTGAAGCCTACGCATGAATATTTATGTGTTTGATTTTTCAATTCTGTTTTTTTTTTCTTTCTAGTATAGTTATTGGTCACCGATTTTGTCAGGCTTTGTTGGATTTTGCTAGTTTTTAACTTCACTATACATTGTTTAGGCTTGTTCAGTATTTGGTTACAAACCATTTCATTTTCTAAGTTGATACTATAATTTTTTTTCCTGTTTAGTAACTTATTGAAAATATTAGTAGCCAATTACAATTATATCAATATTTTATCATTCAGTTATTTTAATTTTTTTTTTGCTATCACTCTAGTTTAGTAATTGGTTACTAATATTTTTTAATTTTTATGTGGTTATGAGTTGCCAAATGAAATTTTTTTCTATATTAGTAACATTTTCACTGTTTGATATTATTGAATTTTTTTTTGCAACTGGTTGCTATCTGATTGCTCAAACATTAGTAACCAGTTTATATTATGTTACTAGTTAGATATTGTTGTACCCAAAAAAACATTAGAACTAAAAAAGATGTTAACTCAGTACATGTAATGAATAAGCGAGCTCTACGAAAAAGCTTCGATTTCCTTCAAGAAATCACAAAGATCCAAGTACAGTTCAAGCATGATAAGCGTTCATGCTGAACCAAAACCTTGAAGGATATATGACTAGCCATCATAATTGATTAGTAGCTAATCGTCTTTATACCTTGGAAGCACAGACTTTTTGTCTTTATAAAAAAAGAGGGCAAATCACCTCTTAGAGGGTGAAACCACCCACCAAGAAGCCCAAATCGAAGTTCGCCGAAAGGAGGAGATCAAAATCAAACTCGATTTCCCGTGTTAGATGAAGACACTCTGGCAAAGAGCAATCCATGAGAAAGATACACGTCGCCAACTTCGTCCTCTCATCCATTTTGTGAGAACCAATAAAGGTCAAAGAAAGATGAAGTGAATCCTCGCCAACATCCTAAAGGAGAAAGATACCTCCTCAAATGCATGGAACAAGAATTCAAGAGATAGATAACTAGGTCCCATGAGGAGGGTCCTTACTCAGAAGACCACACAACAAGAAAAATGGCTTTTACTTCGGTTTTTAAGCTGGATTTACTTCAGTTTTCGCTAAAATTCGCAACCGCAGTAGTTCGGAGTGAAGTAAAAAGTAGTTAAAAACCGAAGTGAAAAATAGGCTTTCTACTTCGGTTATTATGTAAAAACCGAAGTAGAAAGTGGGGATTCTACTTCGGTTTTTACATAATAACCGAAGTAGAAAGTGGGGTACGCTTCCTTGGTGGGCACTTTCTACTTCGGTTATTATGTAAAAACCGAAGTAGAAAGTGGAGTTTCTACTTCGGTTTTTACATAATAACCGAAGTAGAAAGCCTCCATTTTTTTTAATAATTATTTCTAATTATTTTTAAATGGCCCAATTCTATTTTTATATATTTTTTTGCCCTATTTTTTTAATAGTCTAATTATATATATATTTACAATTGGAATTGGTTTATTTTCATTTAATTTATAACAGAAATAAAAATCACAAAATTTATATATACATTCACATAAAACTAAAGGTATGTATAAACAAAATAGCCTTACTAATAAATTTAAGTCATCAATCGGCTTAACTATTCTTGTTGGATTGGCAGGATGTCCTCCCGACCCTTGGCGACAATTTGACTACTAATACTTTGATAATTTAGTTCATTCTACGAAACAAACCAATGATAGATTAAACTAGTAACTTGTAACAACACTTAAATTTTTTTCCTACTTTGCTTTAAAACACTTACAACTCTTTCTTCAATTTTTTTGTCCAAATTATCTTCGACAAGAGTCTTCTTCGTTTCTCGCACTCTTATCTAAATTTCATATCCATCTACATATTCCACTCATAGCTCCTTTTTCTAGGACATCAAACATAATTGAAGTATAATTATTAAATTTTCTTAAGTCTAACAAAATTTCGGCAGCATAACAACTGCATTTTTACATCTCTAAAAATTTTAAAACCTGTAAATAACACACAAAATATCTCGACATAATGTGCGAATTGAAAAAGGAAAACAATTAATAAAATCTATAAAAAAATGGCAGAGTTTCCTTTGTTTTTGTAGTATATCCTAATTTTATAATTATATATAAATTCAACACAAACAAACACAAAATCAACATGCATAATTCCATCCTTATATCACCGCCAACAAAAAATTTCCCAGAACCTACTTCACTAAAGTAAAACATGCATGATTTAACTCTAATTTATGCTACAAAAGAATATATAATTACTAGCTTCTTGCAGCTCTCTCTTGGGCTGGTGCCATGGCGAAAACAAGAGCAAAGGTGCAGGGGAAGCTGAAAGTTTCTACTAAGAAGAAGAAGAAAAGAGGTCCTAATTTCGCTGCGGCTATGAAAAAAACTAAATCTATGGAAGAAGTTTTAGGAATTGAGCCTCTTGAGTTCACAGACGATGATGAAGGTGCGGAGGAACATTGTGAAGATCCTGGCTTACAGGATGTGTTTCAGGCACCTTTGTCCCCGAGGTCCTCTCTGAAAGTAATTCAACAGCAAGAAGATATTCGCTCTGATTTTGCTTTCTTCCTAGAAGCTAATCAGAAATGTTCGAATGTTTTATCAAAAGGTCTTCCTGCTACACCTCCTGTCCTCAAATCTGGGAGTGTGGTTAGGAACCTGGAAACATCTTTTGCGAAGTTGGAACAGGCTAACAAGATTAAAATCAATATGGAGGATATTGAAGAGGAGATCTCTTACTGGAATTCTTCGATAGTATGTTATGTACTGGGAGCCAATCCGCCTCTCTCTGTTCTGGAAGGTTTTGCAAGGCGTTTATGGAAAGACAAGGTGGATAAGGTTGGTATGCTTTCATATGGAATTTTCTTGATTAGATTTGATTGTATTGAGGATAGAGATGCTATACTCACGGGAGGATACATCTTCTTCAATAAGAGGCTTGTCATTATGAAGGCTTGGGATCCAAATACTAATTTCAAGAAAGAAGACATTCGAACAGTTCCAATTTGGGTTCAGTTGGATGATTTGGAATTGAAATACTAGGGTCAAAAGTCTCTTTTCAAGATTATAGGCCAAGTGGGGAAGCCACTGATGGTTGATGCGGTTACAAAAGAGAGAGATAAACTCAGCTATCCTTGTGTTCTTATTGAAGTCTTTCTTCAACAGGAATTTCCATGTTTCATTGAATTTGAGGATGAATTTGGTTTTAATGTCTCTGTAGGAGTTACGTATGAATGGAAACCGACCATTTGTGGTCATTGCAAAGGTATGGGGCATGATACTAATGATTGTAGAAGGAAAGAGGGCAGGAAGCAACAATCGATTGTTAAAGAAGAGAGTAAGAAACCACAGAGGGTAGAAAAGGCAGAGGCAGTTAAACCTGCTGTTGATGAGTTTCAGCCTGTTACAAAAGGGTGGAGGGTCAAAGCCAAAGAACCTATGGCCTGCCCTTCCACTACGAATTCTTTCCAGGCTTTATCAGATCCTAATGCCTCAACAAGTGTTGTGTCTGGGGAGAACCAGAATGAATCCACAATTCAAGGAGATCAGAAGCTAACTGTGGAAGAATTGGTGAATACAGGAGGGGGGGGGGGGAGCCTCCTCTTTCCAATGGATAAGATCATATGTTGGAACGTCCGAGGGATCAATAGCCAGCAAAAGCATAATGCAGTAAGGCAATTTATTGTCAACCAGAAAGCTGGTTTAGTTGGTCTTCTTGAGACGAGGGTTAAGGCTCCGAAGCTTGGAGCCTTGTATGTACATATGTTCTCAGGTTGGTGCTTCACATCTAACAGTGCGTGGCACAAAGGAGGAAGAATTATAGTTGCTTGGAATCCTTTGAGATTCAATGTAAGTATTATCAGTTGCTCAAATAAGCTTATTCACTTGTTTGTTGCTACTGTGGATAATAAGCATAGATTTTTCATTACATTTGTCTATGGCTTTAATGATGAAGAAGGAAGGAAAAGTTTATAGGAATTGGCAAGAGCAGATCCCTGGGTAGTGCTTGGGGACTTTAATGACATCCTGAACAGAGATGAAAGAGTTGGTGATAGAGTAAGACATAACTCTACTAATGCTTTTATGAACTGTGTCACATATTTCCAACTGGAAGATGTTAAATTCAGTGGGAATTTCTTTACTTTGAGTAATAAACAGCAGGGATCAGATAGAATTTACTCCAAGATTGATAGAGTTCTGGCAAATCAAGCTTGGATGGATAGCTTTACAACTGCTGAAGCTATTTTTCTTAATGAAGGTCTTTTTGATCACACTCCAGCAATTTTAACTGTGTATCCTGATATTCCAAGTGGTTAGAAGCCTTTCAAGTACTTTAGGATGTGGTCTTCCCATCCTCAGTACCACCAGGAAGTGAGTAGGGTGTGGCATCAGACTGTTAAAGGGACTAAAATGTTCCAAGTTGTGACTAAGCTTAAAGACCTTAAGGCTATCTTTAAAGATCTGAACAAGTAGGGTTTTTCAGCGATTCACATTGCATATTTGCAAGCTAGAGAGAATCTTAATGAATGCCAGAAAAAGTTGCATAGAGACCCTTTGAATGTGGAACTACAACATAAGTAGTTGGAAGCTAGAAGGCATTATGCTGGGGTGCATAAAGATTACTGTTCATTCATGTCCCAAAAGTCTAAGATAACCTGGGTAAAAGAAGGTGATGAAAATTCTGCTATTTTTCACTCTAGCATCAAGGAAAGAAGATGTCAAAACATGATATTTTCTATTACTAATGTAGAAGGGAACAGAGTGGAGGATCCTGCTGGTGTTACTGAAGCCTTTCTATCCTATTATTAGTCTCTATTAGGCACTCAAATGGAGAATAGACAGCCAGTTAAAGCTTCAATCATGGCTCACGACCCTGTGATCTCTAGTCAGTAGGCAAATCTGTTGTTAGCAGAATTTTCTAAAGATGAAGTTAAAAATGCTGTGTTTAGCATTCCTGGAATCAAAGCTCCAGGTCCAGATGGATACTGCAGCTATTTCTTTCAGGTTAATTGGGAGTTGGTTGGAAATGAAATCTTTGAAGCTGTAACATCTTTCCTGCATACAGGGCACTTGCTAAAAGAGCTTAATTCTACAGTTCTTACCCTTATTCCTAAGTGCAAATGTCCAAACACTGTAAGTGATTATCGCCCCATAGCTTGTTGCAATGTCCTATACAAAGTAGCTACAAAGCTTATTTGCAGTAGACTTAAAGTCATCCTTCCAGAGCTTGTGGCTCAAAATCGGGGGGGGGGGGGGGGGGGTTCATTAAAGGCAGGTTCATAGCTCATAATATTATGATCTGTCAGGATCTAATAAGACATTATGGAAGTAAATCAACTAGACCCAATTGCATGATAAAGCTGGATTTACAAAAGGCCTATGATACTATGGAATGGGGATTCTTAGAGGAGATGTTACATGCTTTTCAATTTCCTGCTAAATTCATTAAACTCATAATGAATTGTGTAACCACACCTAGGTACTCTCTAATGTTTAATGGATCTATGCATGGATTCTTTGCAGCAGAGAGGCTTGAGACAAGGGGATCCAATGTCTCCCTTACTCTTTGTTCTTGGGATGGAATACTTGAGTAGAATTATGCAGAAAGTTGGGGAGAAGAAAGATTTTCAGTTTCATGAAAGGTGCAGTGATTTAAAGCTTAATCATCTAAGCTTTGCTAATGAAGTGTTGCTGTTCTGCAAAGGTGACTTCAAGAGCATATATTTAATGCTGCAGGGGTTAAAGTTGTTCTCAAACACCTTTGGTTTGAAACCAAACATAAAAAAAACAACTATTTACTACAGTGGAATGAGTGAAGAGGAGATTAGAAGAGTTCTTTATGTATCAGGTTTCAGCAGAAATGACATCCCTTTTAAGTATCTTGGCATTCCCATTTGTGCCAAGAGAATCTCAACTGCTGAATGCAAAATCTTGGTTGAGAAGATGACAGCTCGAATCAAGACCTGGAGTTCTAGGAACTTATCCTTTGTAGGTAGAACAATATTGATTAATTCTGTTCTTCTGACTATTCATGCCTATTGGAGTCAAATCATGATTCTACCCAAGAAGCTTGTATCTGAAATTGAAAGCATTTGTAGAAGCTTTCTTTGGAAGGGGTAGAGCAATATGGTTGGGTCAGGAAGTGTGGCCTGGGAGAAGCTATGTAAGCCTAAGAAGGCTGGAGGAATTGGCTTTATGAACATTTCAGATTGGAACCGAGCTACTTTGATTAAAAATGGCTGGTCAATTGCAACAAAGAAAGATAACCTATGGGTTAAGTGGGTGCATAATGTGTATATAAAACATGAGGAGTGGTGGGGTTACAATGCCCCATCTCAAAGCAGCTGGTACTGGAGGAAAATGGTGAACATTAAAGATGAAGTTAAACATCTAATGGATCCTGTGCAATTTACATTAGATACCTATCAAATTTCCTCTGGCTACAAGTTGCTTAATCAGGTACAGGAGAGATTCCACTGGAGTAAAGAGGTCTGGTGCAGGCTTAATATCCCAAAGCACAGCTTTGTGCTCTGGATTGCAATTCAAAACAGGCTTAAAACAAGAGAGAGGCTTCATAGATTCAACATAACTGAAGATTCAACTTATATCCTCTGCAATGGAGCAGATGAAACAGTTGAACATCTGTTTTTCGATTGCTCTTTCTCTCAGGACTGCTTACAACAGTTGAAAAAATGGCTTGGATGGAGAGCTCACACAGAATCATTACAAGGCCTTCTTAGATGGACAGAAAGGTCCAAGAAGAGCAAGTTTCAGAAGAATGTTTTAGCTGCCTCTGTTGCAGCTCTGGTTTATCATTTATGGCAGGCTGGGAATAACAAACTTTGGCAATCAAGCATTGTGTCTCCTAAGCTGTTAGTCCAGGAAGCAAAATGGCAAATCAAAACTAGAATAACTTGAGTTATGCCTAGGCATGTAGCTCAAGGAGATATGGCATGGTTTGACTTATTGTAATTAGTTATTAATACTTTCTTGTATAGATTGCATATAGGCCTTATTTGAAAAAGGTGCTTTTAGGCTGTAAATTGTTTGTGGAGTAATGAATTTCTGCTGGTTCATAAAAAAAAAAAAATTGCAATAGTAATAAATAAAATTTAAAGATAACTCACATCCAATATTACTCTTGAAGTCACCCAAAATCAATACCAAATTGGCAACTAAATCAATAACCCTACTAAAAAGCTTAAACAAAAACAAATAAAAATCAATTACATAATTAGTTAAACTAGTTACATAATCATCAAACAACATATCAAGCTAGCTAGTTATAAAAAATAAAAAACAAATGTCACTAATAATCCAAACATTTCAAGTTCTAACATTGGCAACAACATTACCTATTGAAGCTATGTTTAGAAATTTAAATAGCAAGTCATAACAATTTTTAAATTTGACTAATATATATATATATAATTAATAACATTATATAAAATAACAAAATAAATAAAAAAATATAACACAAATATACTCAAAATTAAGTATTAAATTCGGAATAATATAAAAAAATTAACACAAACAAAGTTTTAAGGTAACAAACATTCTTTGATGCTCAAAATAACCTCTAAATCAATATTAGCAACTGTAAAACCTATAAATAATAAACATATTATATCTATAAGAAAAAAAATATGAAAATAATATAGAAAATAAAAAAAATCATACAAACAAAGATTTAGTGATTCATACATTTTTTGAAGCTCAATAACACATTTTAATGTAAGAAAACCAGTCAAAATCCAATAACAATACCTATTTTCGAACCCTAAAAATACCCACTCCCAAAGTCTTTATTTTCTCCCTTAAAAATAAAAATGGAACTAATATTTCTGTTTTTAAGTAAGAAAAATGGTTTCAAATGGTAAAAAAAACATAAAAATGGGTATATTTAGTGAAACCCTCGTGGGAGTATGACAACAATGGATGTTTTCTGGGTTTGACGTTTGAGATTTTTGCTTCAAAGAGACGAATGAGGCGTGGGAGCTATATATTAAGAGTATTAAAACTCTTTTACTTCAGTTCTTATATAAAAATCGAAATCTACTTCGGTTTTTGTATAAGAACTGAAGTAGAAAATACCCTTTCTACTTCGGTTTTTATATAAGAATCGAAGTAGAAAGTACCCTTTCTACTTTGACTTTTATATAAGAATCGAAGTAAAAGCCTTCAGGACCGCGTTTGGTTTGCTCCACTTTTCACTTCGGGTTTTTCATAAAAACCGAAGTGAAAAGCCCCAATATAGTGTGCAAATCAAACATGACACTTGTTTATTTTCTATTTTAACTTCGTTTTTTTAAGAAACCGAAGTAATAGTTTTTTTTTATGTATTACCATTTCCAAAAGTGAAGTAAAAACTCATTGAAATGATTTTACTTCAGTTTTTTTATATTGTATTTATAAAAAATGAAATAAAAGCCTATATTTCTAGTAGTGCCACCCCGTGTCACTGGAAATCCTTGGGAGGAACTGCGAGCAACCTTATGAGAAAAAGTGAATAGAAAGATTTTGAAGACCCCACTGACACTCTATCGAACCCCTGGATGAAAATCACAGGCAATCCAACCAAAGCCAAAGGATTCAACAACATGAAAAAGGGTAGCATCCACGTTAGCCTTGATCATAAATAATGCCTTTTTGATGAAACTTATAAATATACAGTTTGAAAAATTATGCCTTTAATTTTCTTTTTTCACTTGCCACCCTTATCTACTTCATAATTTTCAAATAAATAAAAAAAAATTTAAGCTGTATTTGGATTGTTGTACAAAGAGTACGTCACATAAGTCCTCCCCAACAAAAAAACACGTAAATCTTAAGAATTAAGTGGAGGTTATATAGAGTGACATATGTCTACCTCGACGTAGTAAGTGGAGGTAGTTCCACAATTCTTTTTATTTTTAATTGATTAAATAATTATTTCTTTTTCCCTTATCTTTTCATGCAAGGGTATGAAATCTCTTTAAAAAGAAAGATTATTATAAGCCAACTTTTTTGTAGTAAAAAAAGAAAAAAAAAATCCCAAACAGAAACAACTACAAGCAATATATATTATACATATATAAATATATCACGTAACCAAAAACTTGCTTATTTCATTCTATCTGAGTTTGAGTGTATGTTCGAATACATATAGAGAGAGAGGTTAATCGAGAAATTAATTAGTATTGAACCCCAAATGGAGAATTTGAGTACCAAGAGAGGAGGAAGTACGGCGAGTGGTAATAACACTCCGCCGCCGATGGTGGACGAATGCAACCGAAGAGAGCCACTTCTCTCCCCATCTCCGCCTGTCGACGTGGCCGGTCTTTCGCCGGAAAACAGTTCTTGGAGGCTCGACCTCAGTGACTTCCAATTGCCGGACCACGGCAGTTCCCACTACAACGGCGGACGTTGCTCCTTGGCTTTCCGCCGCTTACTTCGCACACCAGGTATATATATATATATATTTCTTTTCTTTCTTTATTTAAGAGATTTTAATTCAGGCGATCATGACAAGTGTACTTTGTTCAGATTTTTTTTTCCTTTTGGACTTTTATATATATAGGGTTGTAATTCAATCTCTTCTTTTTTCAAACTTTGATTAATTGTATCTGAAAATGTTGCAAATGCATATCAGCATTAATTTATAATCACATCAACTTTGAAAGGAAATTAGGAGAATAAAACCATTTATTACTATATCAATTTGTAGTATATTATCTTGATCACAGTTTGCAAACATAGGAAAAATCATTCTTAAATAATTTATAGGACCAAATATCCATGTACATGTATATACAATATAAATATATGCAAACAACATTTTCTTGTGACAGATGTTATTATTATTTTGTAATTTTGTGGAATATACAATTGTTAGTTCTGGATTTGAAGGTTTGATTTGGTGTAATTGCTGGTCCTAACTTTTTCTGGGGTTTTGGATATTCTTAGTTTTTGTTTTGTAATTGTGTGTGCACATAGACATTGTATTTGCTTTTGTTGGTGGTGTCTTAGTGTGTCCACTAATATTGTTCTGTCTTTTCTGTTTGGCTTCATCTTTAGTTGACACTCAACTTTGTTTCGTTCAAATAAGAATAAATGGATTTGAAATTATTTGTTTTGTGTTAGGTAAGACTTTATGTATGTAGCTTTTAATAATGGCTTATTCACTTCGCATATTCATACATATATATATGTTACATTTATCTTTTACATATTTATTGATTTGATGATTTAGTGGGTGATAATGGTTCGAGAATTTTGAATGAATAATCAAATTGGTATCTATTATAATGTATGTGCATATGATGCAACTTGAGTGGTTTAGTCATATCCATACAGATAACTCATTTTCATCATGAGTTCCTTTTTAGTGTTTCTCCTGCTCAATTATTATGGTGCAATTTGGAAAGTAGGCGCAAGAATGGTCACACATTTAATCTGGTTGATGACATGGCTTTCACAATCTATATCAAAGCTTAATAGAGATAAAAATACAAAGATGCATTAACTTTTATGGCTCAAGCTGTTTACAAATTAATATACTATAAATATTACACACGAATGATATGAAATCAATTATAACCATTTTAACCATGTGATATGTTCACCTTTTGACAAAATAAAATTGTCCCTACAATACTTAAATCTCAAAAGAAGTGTTGGGACACACTCATTACTAATTCTTAGTTTTATTCTTTAGAGTGTTGCTGCAAGGGACTTTACATAACTGAACATCACATGACACTTGATAGAATCCAATATTACTTATTAAATTATAATAAAAAAGTCATTTTTAAATTTATCCACATATAAGCACATCACATCATGTGATGTTGTACACAAAGAACCTTATAACATTTATATGATTTCAAGAACTATTAAAGAAATTTGTACACAATTTATTCATTCATTTATTTTGTATATATTTAGGGAAACAATACAAAGTTGCAGAATATTATAAACAGCAAGAAAGGCTTCTTGAAGGCTTCAATGAGATGGAGATCATGACTGAAATGGGCTGCTTCCCTGAAAGTCTAACTGAGGTTGTTGCCATCTTAGATTAGTTTTGAAATCAAAATTATTAATTAGTGCAAAGTAATTTTAATTTTCTTTATGTCTCTTTTGACAATTATTACTTGAAAATAAAGGAGATTAAGTGATCTTTAAGAAATGGACACAGATATATAGAACTGCTTTTGAGTGTATTTAGTTCATTTGTATAAGCACATAATCATTTGATGAGTAAGCCTCAAATTGTGTTAAATGTGACAATATGAACCTATTTTAACTACTGTTACTGTTACTGAACACTTTTATTTATTTGTTTATGTTTGGTTTCAGGATGAAGTGAAGCAGTTAGCAAAGAGTGAGAGGTTTGCAGTGAATGCATCAAACATAGCTAATTTAGTTCTTTTTGCAGCGAAAGTTTATGCTTCAATTGAGAGCAAATCACTAGCTGTGATTGCCTCAACTTTGGATTCCCTATTGGATCTCTTGTCTGGCTTTATACTGTGGTTCACTGCCTACTCCATGAAAAACCCAAATCACTATAACTATCCCATTGGAAAGAATCGTATGCAACCATTGGTATATTTCCACTTCTACTACTTTGTTTTATCCAGAATTAATGTCAGGGCTACCAAATAGTTTGGAGAACAACACTATATGAACTAAAAATAACATGTGATTTAAGGTCAGACAGTCTCATCTCACATGTCAACTGGTAATATATTTTAGTTTCAAAAGCTTGTGTAAATATAACCTTTTGTTACTTGCTTTAATTTTGGCTACTTCCCATATGACTATTTGTCTTTTCTTTCAAACATATGGAAAAGTAGTCTTATGCCAATTAAACTCAAATATGCAGGGCATCATTGTTTTTGCATCTGTAATGGCAACTCTTGGCTTGCAAATATTGCTCGAGTCCATTCGGCATCTCGTCACAAAAGTATGTCAAATTTCTTTCCTTAGTTTTTTTGTTTCTATTTTTTTCTTTCTGTTCTCTAGTTGTAAAGAAATTTCAGTTATGTAATACGTTATATTGATCTTATATCATCAGTCAAATAAATACGTTTAATTAAGACAAAATGCCATATTTATGTTGATTGCGTTATAAGAATTTTTGGACATAGAAAAGTGTGTTTACATCTTCTTAACATATAAATCTACAGTCAGCACCGCAAATGAATATTGAGGAAGAGAAATGGATGATAGGGATAATGGTTTCAGTCACAGTAGTGAAGTTTTTCCTTATGCTTTACTGTCGAAGATTTAAAAATGAAATCGTTCGAGCCTATGCACAAGATCATTTCTTCGACGTTGTTACTAATTCAGTCGGTTTAGCAGCAGCCGTCCTAGCCGTCCGATATTCCTGGTGGATTGATCCTACAGGAGCTCTCATTGTGAGAAAGTTTTTACTTCGGTTTTATACAATTATCTTCCATATTTTGTACTAGTGAATTTCACTGATATTACCTCTTTTTTTTGGCAATGTGATTCAGATAGCACTATATACAATGAACACATGGGCAAGAACTGTGATTGAGAATGTTTGGTCACTGATTGGAAGAACAGCTCCACCAGATTTTCTAGCAAAGCTAACATATCTGATATGGAATCACCACAAAGCAATCAAGCATATCGACACGGTGAGAGCTTATACATTCGGTTCTCATTACTTTGTAGAGGTTGACATAGTCCTCCCAGAAGACATGATTCTGATCGAGGCACATGACATAGGCGAGACCCTGCAAGAGAAGCTCGAACAGCTCCCCGAGGTAGAAAGAGCTTTTGTTCATATCGATTTCGAGTTTACTCACAGGCCAGAACACAAGAGAAAGGTTTGATGGATCACAAGGACAATCACGACATTCATCATCAATTCAAACTTTCAAGTCTATGAATAATAAGCTGCTGATTTTTATGTTTGGCTTTTTTTCTTTCTTGTATGAATGAAATTCTAATATTGCTATTTCATTTTACCTTTTTGTAGATCAAACCATTATGCTTTTTGTGCTATTTAATTAAAGTTTGGTTGATCAATTTTATATTTGTTATTTTTCTCTCGAGTACACAGAATTATTATTAGATTTGTAATTGAAATTCCGTATTTTAGTAATTACCAAGTGATTAAATTAAATAACTTGATAGATTGTGGAACAGTAATTAAGTTATTTTGACAGAATCTGATCTAACAACTAAGCAACTTGTTTGAATAGATTATTATATAAATAAAAAAACGAGTATAAAAAAAAATCAACACAAGAGATTTTTTACATGGTTCGAAAAACCTAGTGGCCCTGTAGCCACGCCTAGAGATGAAATTGATAAGTAAGGTATCACAAAGTACAAAATCACAATTGACTTATACATAGATAGACTCCCTCTATACTTATGCCACAAGATTTTGTACACCCTTCAACAAATCCAGTTTCTCGATGACACACTAATGCTCTTGAACTCCCTTCAAAGATTGATGAATGCTTTCTTCTTCCCGAAGAAAGTCTTAGCAAAATCTTCTCTCAAAGATTGTTGAACTCGTTATTAATGGATGACACCTGCCTCTACACGAAATATATTATTACAAAAAGAAGCTACACAACTCCTAAACACAAGATTAATGTTTCCACTCTTAATCTCACAAAAAAACTCTCTAAAAAATCCAAATGATATTAAAAAATGAGAAGTGAAAGAGCTAAAAATTTGTGGCTGCTTGGTCCTTTATTTATAGTTGAAATGGTCTTTCAAACTAGTCCACAAAATCTGCAAACATTACAAAAAGAATTGCACAAATTCTTTATTTAAAAAATTCTATCAGTCTCTCACATTCTGCTGTGACACATTGGGATATTAACTCAACAGATAGTATACTTGGACAGACTTATAGTCTAGATTCATTCCAACGAATTTTTTGATCAATTGAATTTCGAATATTTTCCTACTTTAGCTCACGATCTACATAATGATTAGAATATTATTGACGCGGTTTTTTTTTCCCAATAGTAGATTAAGAAATCCAATAAGAAAGATATTAATGCTCCTTTCTAAACCGTAAGGAACTATATGAACAACTTCTCACACTCACAATTTTACGTGGTTCGGTGGTTAAAATTCACCTAGTCTACGAGACAATATTATTCTCTCACAATTTCTGCAGACTTTTTGTATTACAAAAAGCGATCCCTTTTTCTGTCCATTATCTCTGATATTTATAGTGGATATTCCAGGACAGGTTTGGGAAACCGTGTGCATAAATATGGTAAACAATCAATTGAGATAATTTTCATTTACATAGGGATACGATTGCCTATGGAAATTACTCCCGTTATCTCGGGCAATAAATGTATAATACAGCCTGTGCATTGATGATCGTATAAAGAGCCTCCAAGTCTTTCATGATCCTTCACTGTGCGCCATGACCAGGTTTCCACGAGCAGAACATCTTCATCGAGCTGATGATCGAAGAGTGTCCGGAATTTAGTTTGGATTAAGTTCAGAGCATCCTAAAGGAGATCTGGCCATTACATGTCTTGAACTGGATTATTGTCCTGCGAGGCGATCTGCCAAGTCCTAACTCGAGCTGCTCACATCAACGTTAGCTAGATGCTCTACTTGCCTGCTTTTTCCATGTATTTTTCTGACACCTGTACCCCCAGCTGAGTGATTGAATCCATACTTATTTTTAGGGTACAACATTTTCCTCTCAAGCTCCTGCTCGTGCATGACATCATTTTCTGACACACACAGTAGGGGCTTTTAGACTTCCATCGTGCGAAATTGTGCCCATCCACTATTGGAGTGTTAACACACGTGGCCGTCTACAATTGGCATCTGTTAGGATTTCGAGGACTGGGACATCTGTCCTGTCAACTTTTTGCCACCACAGGGGTTATTTAATCTTGGCCTTTAGATCCCGAGCTGACCCGATCAGATGGCCCAAATTAATTCCTGAAACTTACATATAAATAGGAAGATCAGGCCTAAACTTCACCACCTTTGCATTCAAAAAAATATCCTTTCAGAACAAAACTTCCCTTTTTCTCTCAAAAACTTCAGAACCCTTCGCCCTCCTTCCATTCTTCAGAAGTTCTCAGGCGACTCTCATCGGAGCTATAGCTATTTCCCTCAACCACCAGAACTTTAAGTGTTTCTATACTTGGTTTAGATTTCTCACTCTTATTTTTACTAAGTTCCTCTTACTTCGCAAATGTTTTCAGTACAATCTCTTACTTTGGGTATGTTTAAACTTAGTAGAGTTTAGTGTTAGGCCAAGAACACAATATTAGGCTTGGTTAGGAATAATGTGCGTAAGAAATGGGTAGATTTTTGGGTTTTGAAAAGGGTATGGCATATGATTTAGCATTTGGATTGGTTGTTTTTGTGTAGGAAGTTTAAGGGTTTTAAGGTTCAAAATGGGGTAGCTTAAGGGTTACGATTCCTTCAGCGATTTTGCATTAAACCATTTTAAAAAAGGTGACGGGCTTGGCACGAATCCCGAAGTATCAGGGAATTCCTTCAGTCTGTAGCACATGACTAAGGACTGTGCGTGGCAATACGCGTGGGTGCTACTACATAACTTATCTCGTGTAGATTTTGGATTAAATAAACTGCACTCAAACCCTTGGGTCACCGTACCTTTATCGCCGTAGCTAGGCATTATTTAAGTTGACACTAATAGGCCGCTTTGTCGCCAGACGAGCTAGATCATGGCCCAACTAAAGAAAAATGTCGTGAGCTCCTCTACCTAAAACAAGAATAAGGGCAAGCAGATCGCGTTCTAATCTCCTATTCCTCACTTCGGCCCCAGTGGTGGAAAGGGAGATTATTGTCGACCCTGAAACCTTTTTCGAGGCCGAGCACATCATGTCCCGAATAACGACTCAAGGGAAGGTGAACAAGATACTGCTGAGCCGCGGGATCGAGATGGGGATTAACATCCTTATTGCCCAACCTCCGCTGGAAGAAGAACGACATTGCGCCCCTCTTCAAGATGACTTCGGGGCTTGGAGTGATGAGCATGATGGACCCTAAACAGGTATGTTTTAAAAATTTATAACTCGCAAGTGCACGAATCGTATATGAAATATAGTGTTCGTGTAAGCACGAGATTGAAACTAAAGGAGTTGTCTAAACTAAAAAAGAAAACTATTTTAAACCAAAATTAGTAAATTCTTACCTAGCTCTAAAGATTGACGAGATTTTTGTATAATGACAATAAAATAAAAGATAATAATAAAGAAATTAAAGAAAAAATATATAAAAATAAATTAATAGTAGAAATCAAGATGGTAAAGTAAGATTATTAATGTATTAGAATCCACAAAATATAAGTTCAATAATATTTATAAGTACATTGATTCCCAAGTTTCATTAATAGTAGAAATTAATCAACTATCACTTATTCAAATTAGATATTCTATTTAAGCACATATTATTATAGAATTTTAGGATTTATCTTCACTTTTAAAATTATAATTTCAAAGTATTTAATGTAAATCAATCTAATGAAATAAAAAATAAATCAATGAATATTATTTATAAGGCAAAACATAATATTTTTGTTCTAAGCATTTGATGTGCACAATTTAATGTCACACCCACTACAACAATTATGCCCATATATTACATTAAAATATAACATATTTTAAAAAGTGCTATTTTCGCATGGTAATAGAAAAGACACGGACATTTTACTTAAATGAAATGAAAATGGGCGGTAAATGAAATACACAGGCGCCAAATGAAAGACAAATGCAATCTCCCTAATTACTCTACACGCCTCCTCTGTTTCTCTCTCATACTCAGTAACTCCCTCCCTCTCGCTCGTTCAATCTTTCTTTCTTTCTCTTTGTTTGTTGCAGGTGTGTAACAAGGTGATGGGGCCTGCGGCTTGGGTCGTGTGACAGGGAGGCTCGACTTGTGGGTCTACGGCGTGGCTCCCTCGTGGGTGTGACGGCGCTTGCGGAGGTGGGTCTACGGCGTGGCTCGACTCGTGGGTCTACCACGGTCTTGTACCAGCTATCTGTTGTCTCTACAATCTGTTCCTGTTGTTCGTTGTCTTCCTCCGTCTCATCTACCACAACTTCCCTCCCCATGTTTCGCCGACTCCGACGGAGATTTACTTGCAGAGCAATGGTCCAGCAGGCTGTACAGGGAGGAGCTCCAGCCGCTTACGCCCAAGAAATGGAGAGGTTAACCGCTAAAGAATCCCTTCTTCTTGCTGTGAGTCTCAAGTTTTAAGAATTTGTGTATTGTAGTTGATAAGACCTAGCATTTGAGCTTTGAATTTGGGATTATTTATTTATTCAGTTTAAGGATTCTGGGGGTTTTTCAAAGCTTCAATTTTTATGGGATTTTTACTTGTTCAAGCTAATCAGGTCGCCATTCTTGGAGGGTTGGTGGGATTTTTGTCAGGGCTGATGTCTTCCACGCAGTAGTTGAGGTGAGTCTTTCTTTGATTTAAAAAGCGATTTTTTCATTCTTTGTTTCAATTTGTTTGGCAAAAGAGATGACTTGCGGATCATTAGATTATTTTGCATATGCTTTTTTCTTTTTGCACTTTCTCTCACTCTTTTCCCTCGTTGAAGAATAGCAAAATAAAAAGGGTAATCTTTATTTCTCCTTCGACATTGACAAAGAGTTTATGATTTTTATTAATATTTTTCTACCAATTTTTGGCTTAGGTCTGGTTGTGTTATATGAAATTGATTTAGTTTATTGGTTAGGATTGGTTCTTATTTTTTCAGTTTTGGGGTTTGCATTTGAAGGGAAAAAAAAAAAAAAAAAACAGATTTGGGGTTCTGGGTTTGAAGTAGACTCTATGGTTCTACATTTTTGTGTGCTCACTCAATTCGTATTGTTCTTTAAGATCCTTTAAGTGGGCTTTAATTTGTTGGTTTTTCTTAATGGTTATTTCTTTGGTTTGTGCTATTGCTTTTGTTTTTTATAGTTTCTTTTGCTGTAGCTGATGAAGGTAAGCCCTTTCCCCTTTAGTTCAGGTTTAATCTTGTTAATATTTGTACTGGTTTTTAATATAATTGATGGTCTATCCAATTTATGATTATGCTCACTGCATGGTGGACTCTATTGAGAATGTTACACGTTGGGTATGTATGTTCCCTTTGATTAGTATTATCTACATTACTGATTTATCATGTAAAATTTACATCTTAAATGGACCAATGTGCTTATGCTCCCAATTAGTAAATAAGAAAAATTTGTTGTAAGTTTCATTTCAAATTAGTAAACGATATTGCTGTCAATTATTATAAATCAGAAAAATCTATTGTTGCATTGAATATTGTCCGAGCCAATCAATTTTTGTCAAGACACATTACAAATTTCAATTGAGTGTGTGTTTGAACTTGATTTATTAATAGAAATGGACACACTTATAAAATCTAGAGCTCACCATGATGAAGTGAATCTTCTCTGTACATATAACCTTGATCTAAAATCCTTTTGATATCTAATGCAAACATTATTTGATTTTTGCAAATGATCTAGCAGTAAGAGTTTATTTGTTTTGTCTTTTTGTTTAGTTAAAATAACTTACACAACGATCTAGCAGTCTGAGTTTATCTGATTTATTGGTTTTTGCATGCACATACACAACTTTCCTAGGCTCAATGCTGAAGTTATTATATTCAATGTATGTGCTGAATGTTTATGTAGCTTCTCTTAAGAGGGCCCAATTTTTCACAGCATATTTTGTATAGCTTTTCTCAAATATTTTCTTTCATGTATTTTTTTAAGTTTTGCTTGTTAATTCTGAATTGATGATTCTTATTTTTTGTGAAATTGATTGTTGTTTGTTTTCCATGAAATTTAAGATTTCAAAATTCCTAATTTTATTTTTTCATTTCTCATATTGATGTTGTGCTGTGATGAATTCCTTAATTATGTCTAGGCAACTTAATTATGAATCAAAAAGTAATTTTTTTTTTTGGTTGTCTTTCCAAATATAAATCATTTTCACTTTCTTATACTCTTTATGTCTGGCATAATTTTTCTTTTATCATTTCATCTCTTTAGGCACAATGTAGCAATTAAGTGTGCAACTATTACTCTTGTTGGGCACTCCTAACCAAAGTAGAATTATGAATATAGATTACTTGGTTTAAAAAATGTTTGGAATCCTTGTCTAGTGGTACTTAGGCATTGTGATATGACTGAGAAAGGACGTGTGAAGGAGTTTAACTTGAAACAAATAACTAGAAAAAATTGCATAGAACAATAAAAAGAAGGCCAATCTCATTTCAAGCTCTGTTCTGCAATTTTTTCCCTTGTATTGAAGCATTTATCTATCTCATTTCAACATTTCATATTTGAGGTGTAAAATTTGAGCCTCTCTCTGTCATTTTAGATTTTCTCTAGAAATCCAAGTCTCTCATCTTTTTTTTTTTCTGTAATTTTGGGTAAAATCTGAATCTTTCTATTTTATTTCAATCTCTTGCCCTAACTTCTCTCTATTCAATTCTATTTCAGAATTTGTTTTTAGAAATTGGAAAATGTTGTTGAGCTGTGGGGTAAGCTCTTTTCACTATGCTATTGTGTGACTTAATATGATTAAGATCTTGAGGTAATATCATTGATTCTATTATAATTATTTTCTTTTGATGTTAATATATGTGTTGGTTACTTTCACTACTATTGCCTGAAATGGTTTTCAATAACTACAAGAAAGTGCTACATTACTTTCACTGCTATTTCTTCATTTTCTTGTTGCGAAGCTAATTATTTTCAATAACTCAGATTTTATGGCTGTTAATGGTTATCATAGCAGGAAAAAACTGTATTTCTCACCCATTTGTGAATAAATTCAAGCGAAATAGATGGTTAGATAAATGAAATGGAAGCTACTCTTTGCTCACTTTGGTAGCAATTCTTCAAACTTGGCATTTTCTTTGTATAGCTCTCTCTATAAAATTGTCTACTATATTCATATCTATGTTAATGAAGCAACTAGTAAATTGTTGAAACAATAAATTGCTGCTAGTGTAAATTGTTGAAGCATTCTCTATGCCTCAATCTCTTTTTGCTATGTAATCTCCTTTGCTTACGAGTAATTTTATTGATTTGCATATATAGAAATTTGCATATATTTTAGAATGGATATGATCTTATTCTTAATAGTGCCTACCCTAAAGTGAGAAGCTTTTTCACTAACCTCTATTAAAAACTAACACATCAGTATAGATAAAATCAGATTATCACCCCCACTTAGTTAGCCTGATAATGTTTTCCTAAATTTTAGATCCTTCTCTGGCAAGCGACATGCATTGGGTGTGAAACTGGACCTGTTAAATTAAATACTTGACCTGCCTTTGCTCATTGCCTTTTTTTGTAATGTTATAACTTCTGTTTTTTCTTTCTTTCTCTTTTTTTTTTTGGCTAAGCTTACTTTTCTGCTGTATTAATACCAAAAAATTAAAATTTGAGTTAACACCTATAATTAATTTTTATCTTCACTGTAGGGATCTGAAAGGGTATGTTCCAACTTATGTCCCGAACCATTATATTGGTGTTTGCAGATAACAAGGGATACTAGTGGAGATCCTTTTGTCTATGAAATGAGAATTTAAATTTTTCATGTTTCTTAAATTTGTTAATCTGATTTATTACTTCTCTTTTTGCCTGAAATACTCAATTAATCATTGCCTTTTGGCCCAACTATTTATCTCAAATTGCTCAACATGGTATGTATTTATCTCAGTTTTTTTATAAGTTGGTCAAATTGTTTGATATAGGATGGGAGAGCAAGAGCAAAATTTAGACTGTTGCATTTAATCAAGTATGACATAATTTTTTTTTTCTAAATAAGAAAAAAAAAATCATTGTTGAAAACTAATCCCTTCCCTTTTGCAGGGACAATGTTGTTGTGCTGGTTCAAGAACTTATGTCCACGCCACGGGAGACCTGGTGCAGGTTCCAAGCATGCTGTTTCAAGGTTCTTTGCTTCTTGGGCTCATCAGTAGAGCCACTCTTGGTTATGCGTATGTCCCTGTTTTCTTTTTCAATCTTCATTATACCAAAATAATAGTTTGTTTATTATTCAAAAGAGATCTTAATGAGAGCCTTCTAAGTCTTATTTCATCTTTTGGTGATGTTGTAATTTAAATTAAAGTCCCTGTTATTTGTCTATTATCACATTTATGATTAAACTTGTACCATTATTCTTAGGCATTATCTTTGGGTATTCTGTTTTTTATATTGGTTTTAGATTTAGAGTTTTTGTGTTTTATGTTTCTGTATATAGTTTGTTTGTTTATCCTAGTTGTGTTTACTGTTTACAACATGCTATACATGCTGCTAGTTTTGGGAATTTTGTTTCTGATAGTGGTGTGCTATGCAGCCTAGTTTTGTTTTCTGGTTTGTCTTCTCCTGTATCATTGGCGTAGTAATATAATCCATTTTGTATTCTTTGGTTTGAGACACTATAAGCATAAAAATAGAGTAATCAGATTGAGTTTTTTTGTTCTTCAGAATGAGTGGTTTTCTTGATTGGAAAGTAATAGATGGCATGTGAGGTAGAAAGCCCCTCTGTTTTGACTCGATCCTCATTTCAGATGCCCATTCCTCTCTTCTCGACACCGTTCGGTATTAAAAATTACCATGTTCTAATATTTATATTGGCTCTCTTTATAAACTCAGTATGTTTTGAATTTGTGTATGAGTTTTTAGGAAGCTTGAATCTGTGTTTTCCTTTCTATTTGAATTGGAAAATTATTTTCAACATGGCAAGCAACTTTATTTAAAACTGTACTACTACATGGCAATAAACATCTCAAATGAAAAGATTAGTACAACAATTTTACTTTGGATGTGTTTTGGATGCTTCTGAATGGTATTATAAGAGTGTGATTTGGACATCAAATGAATCAATTGGTGTTTTATGGCTGGACACTATATAACTATCTGATTTATTGGTTTTTGCATGCACATACACAAACTTTACTAGGCTTAGTGCTGAAGTTATTGAACACCTTTGTAGATTTAAATTTCTCATTCTATGTAAATCTTTGCAGACTCACATTACTTTTTCAAAGTTTGTTGTATATTTTTTCTAACATTGTGCTGCCATGTTTGCTATATTCAGATTTAACTTGCTGTATATTTTTTTTGATATTGTGTTTCCATGATGTTGATATTGGTATTCTAATTGAGGATATAATTTGTCCTATGTTTACTGCATTAGAAAGCAGATTCTTTGTTGCTGTGGTGAGGTTTAGATTTTTGTTTGCTTGAGTTTCTTACAAATGTTTTATCTCATTTCTCTATTTTGATTTGGTCTAAAGAAATTATGGGTTCTATATCCGCTTTTACTATTTATCTTATTTGGAGACAATTATTCTGATCTAGATACAGTTGTATTGTATATATGTATTAAGAACCTTGTAACTTGTGTTCAAAACTGGGGTTTTAATATGTTACGACTTTGGATTATGATTAATGATATATTTTGAAGATTTTTTTTTTAAATTTGTGGGCTAGTTGGTATTTTGAGGATAAATGTGAGATATTTATGTGTTTGAATCTGTTTGAACTGCGTTTTATGATCAATTCCCTCCAAATTTTTGTCAGGATCATAGATTGGTTTGTTTTAGTTCAGTTCATAGTGTGCCTTTTGCCTAATTTCTATTGTTTTGTTAGCTCAGTTCATAGACTATCTTGTCTCCTTATTTCCTTACCAATGTTGTGTTAGTTCAATTCATAGACTACCTTTTGTCTGCTGCCTATTTTCAGTTATTATATAATCCAACTACGATTTGAACTCAAGGATGAAAATAGATACCTTTGGATTCCTGAGAAATTAGTGGAAGATAATGAGCTTTGTATCTTTTTTGATACGCTACTACTCTAGCATTAGAATGAATGACTTTCCTTATGTTTATTTATTATTTTCTCCTCTAAAACTATAGAAGAAGAACACATATAACATCTGTATTCTTTCAGGAGACTTTGAAGTTTAACCCTACTTTATTTACCCCTTGTGATAAGAAGTGGTTTCACTAATGCATATTTTTTATTTCCCCTTTGAAAAATAAGGAAAATTCTCTTCTTCTGTTTTGAAATAGTTTATGTTGTACCATTTTTTTGGATGCTTTCTTTGCTGAAATGGGTTTAAAAGAATTATGTGTCTGAGGCCTTAGAATCCTGCCATGTTCTCAATAATTTTGCCCATATTTATATGTTTGCATTTAAGTTGTTGTATTGTATATATATATATATTTATATGTTTGGTTGGTGTATCATTTGCATTTTCATTTCATAATCATAAAGTGTTTGAGCTAACTTTTCTAATGAGTATTTTACCAAGCATAAATCTTCAATCTTTCATGCCTATGTGTTGTAGTTAGTGTAATTGCATGGCCAACTTATAAAGTCGTAATGAGGTTATTAACTTTCTTTCTTTTTGTACTCTTTTAGTTTACTATTAACACTAAGTTTAAGCATTAACTATTTAAACTCTTGTGTAGCTAAGCAAATCAACCTCACAGCAAAGACAAGTGCACAATGGAATGGATGATGAATTGGACGGTGGAGCAAGCTTCATGGTTTACTTTTTGTTCTGTTTTTTACTTTTGAAGCAAAGGATGTGCAAGACTATAGAATTTTATTATGCATGCTTTCAAACTCAAGTTAGAATTAAGAACTTTTGAAGTGGACAGTGTCATGGTTTGAAGTAGTTCGTCTTCAAATCTAAAAATACTCATTGTTTATCATATATATCGAATATTTTAGATTTTTTTTATCTATATAATATTACACTTGTGATCAATTGTGATATTTTTAATCAAAATACAATAATAAAAACTTTTTACAATAATTAAAAATGCATAATGTTATTACTGGGAGAATTTATAATAATTATGGTTGTTTTGTATAATATATTATAATTGGGACAAAAAGTTATTATTTATATAATATAATGAACTAAAAACGTTATAAAATGATCAAATATAACAATTTTCATAACAGTTGGAAAGTGTTATGCATAAAGTATAAGATTAAACTTCAAATTTATAATCAAATACTCTAACTAAATGTTATTATTTGAATATTATAGCAACTAAAAATGTGTTATTAAATAGTTTAAGATAACATCAAACATAACATTCAAATACTGTTATAGAAAAGACAGGACTTTTAATAACAGGGGCTATGTTAGCGTTTTCAGAAGCGTTATCAATACTCCCGGTTAGCAGTTTTTAAGTGTTATGAATACTGTTTTTTCTTGTAGTGACCTTAATAAAAGAATATTATGATTTTGTACTAATGAAGAACAAAGTGTAAATATGTTCTAACAGTAAAAAATACAAGATATTTAAGATGAAAGAAAATCCAAAAACTTTATTGCGCAAAATGGGAAATCAACACACAACATAAATACTATCTAGTTACATATTGTTTCATCATCATCTTAATAATCTTAAAAAGATTAGAAACTCATAACTAGAATAGAAATTACAAACCAAAAAATTACAAACATAAATAGGAAAATTTGGAGGAGGAACCCCCAAATTTTTCCTCTAAAAACTCATAGAAAAAATGACAAAAAAGAAGAAAAAGATGAAGAGAATGGTAGAGAGAATATGGTAACCCAAAATTTAAGCACCCCCAAATGGTGTTGAAAATTCCCTATTTATAGCTAAAATGAGGGTATTAAAATAATCAATTTAAATTAATTAAATTGGTTAAATTAATTAAATTAATAATAATATAAAATAGGGGTAAATTTTAGGTGTAATGATGATTTTGGGGTAAAATGTGTAGAAAAGTTTGAGTAAAAATGTGGTATTTTTAAATAAAAGGCACAAGGAGACAAGATGCAATTTATGAGCTCAAGAAAAACAAGGGAAAAATGGCTTGGTGGCTGCTGGTGGCAGGCTTGGTCTGGCGTGGGCCAGAGGCTGCTGGGCTCGGTGGTGGGCCTGGTGCCAGGCGGCTGGGAAACTGAAGGAGGCTGTTGGATGGGGATTGAAGCAGGCGGCCCATGAGGAGTTGGCAGGCGTGGGTAGGATTCGGTTGGGAGCAGCTGGGCAGGTGATGTCTTTCGGATTGGGCCTTGGGGAGCTTCGGGCCTGGCTTGGCTTTGGTGGGGAGGCTTTTCCAAAGCTTTTTAACAATGTCAATTTCTTCCTTTTTTTCCTTGAAAATGTCAATTTCTCCTTCATTTTTCTTTGCTTTTCAAGCACCAACAATACAACAATTTCCTACAAAATAAACATAAATTAAGTCATAATCAAATATTTTTAAGTATAAAATAAATCATATTAATTATTTAAAAATATTAATTATAACTTAATTTAATTTAGCATTTAAGTTCAATAAAACTAGATTTTTTGACCTTAACTAAACAACAATAATTCAAATAACTATACTACAATATTTTACAACAATATAACTATAAAAATACACAAAAATTTATAAAATTAAAATAAACCTAATAAATTCAAAATTACTTTAAAACTTAATAAATTAATTAAAAACTCAAAAATTAAGCAACAATTTGCATATAAAAAGTGGCAAAATAACTCTATTTTGTAGAGTTATCACACCCCCAAACTTAAAGTTTTGCTAGTCCTCAAGCAAAAGAAAAATAAAAAAACACACACATTTTTTTTTAATTGGTGATGTCCAATGTTTTTGTCAAAAATTACATAATGAAAATAGTTTAAAGAAAATCACAAATAAAAGTAAAGCTTATGTAATTAATTAAAAAATTAAAATTATTTTCAAAATAAATATTTAACATGAAAATACAAAAACATCAAATCATCGTGTGAACATTAGACAAACTTATACAAACAAAAATAAATTAAATCTCAAGAGATAATCAAGCAAATTCTAGGATTTTTCAAATTTTTTGTTAGAGATTTAAATAATTTAATGTTTAAATAAACTTTGTCCAAATATCACAATAATTCAAATAGAATCGAAAAGTGTCATATAATAAAAAAAATCTATAATTAAACAAAACTAACTCAAAAATAAAAAACAAAGCTTAAGATTTTTTTATATTTTTCTAAGAACTAAGAACAATTTTAATCATAATTCTTATCATCGGAAAATGAAAATCACCAATTTTTTTTTTCAAACAAAACAAAGAAAATATATAATTAGTTTTTTTTAATTTTACAACAAATGTAAAACATGCATAAACACAAAGAAAAACATATAAACACAAAGAAAAATACATACACACTATCCCCAAACTTAAATGAAACATTGTCCCCAATGAGTAATAAAATGGAAAAAGTTAAGAACTACTCCCTTGGATGTATGCTTCCTTGATTTGGCTCCTTTGTTTTCTTCTCTTCTTTTTTGGCAAGAAGTTTCCTTCAAGCTTTTGAAAAACATGAAACAAAAACACACAACAAAAGTGGAATATAAAATGAAACATAAAAAATATGGGTTACCTCTCTCAAAGCGCTTTAGTTTATAGTCTTTAGCTCGACTATAATTTTTTTCTTCCAACCCACACCCAATCGATGGTGTAAAATTTCATTTGTAGGGTGAGTTATGACTTTGGTGCAAATGCCATAAATAATAATTGATAACATCACACCTACACAAAGATTAGAAATATGCACTTTTGGTGGAAGTTCAATAAAGTATGAAAATTGCACATCGTTTTTAACATCCCTTTCAATTTGAGTGAATAACCATATTTCTTCAACTATGGGCTCATGAGATACAACAATATCATTTTCTTTTCCCTCATGATCCATTTCAATCAAATCATCCAACTCCTTTGTTTCAAGTAATAGTTGGATGCTATTCAAAGGTTCTTCAACAACTTCATTCTCTTTTTCCCTTTCAACTTGACTATTTGGATTGTGAATGAGTTGGTTGGGATGAACTTGTTTTTTCGACTCTATAAGAGTTGCAAGTTGTCCTACTATTGCCTCAATTTTTTAGAGTGACTAAGACTGGGCTTGTAAGATTTGGTAGGTTGATTGCATGAATTGTTGTAGGGTATCCTCTAAAGATGGGCTCGTTTCTTGTTGAATGGGATAGATAAGTTGGATTAGGCATGAATTTGATTAGGTATGTTGAATTCATGCTCTTGATTCATTGGAGATTGGGTATGGCTCCATGAAAAAGTTGGATTATAAGCGGGGGTAAAAAGAAAATCAAAGGGTTCCTGCATATCATACATATCATTAGTTTCTCCATAATTTAAATTTGAGTGCTCATAATAGTTATACTCAGAATTCCAACTATAACTAAAATGATTCATATGGTAAAAACTAAATGACAAATTAAATAATTTTTTTAAATGACAATCAAGGTAAAAAGAAAAAGAAAATAAAATTAAGAGAACAAAAACAAAGTTAAGATATTAAACAAAATTTAGGAGGCACAAGTGCTATCAACTAATAACAATATAATGAAATAAAAAGTTAGGAGGCACAAATGCCATCAACTATCACAAAACAACAACAATAATAAAAATAAAAATAATATAAAAGCTAGGAGGCACAAGTGCCGTCAACTAACAAATATATAAAAGAAATAAAATTACAACAAAATTAGAAGGCACAAGTGCCTTCAACTATAAAAATTAAATAGATAGAAAAATTAGGAGGCACAAGTGCCGGCAACTAAAAAAAACAATGAATATAACTATATAAGTAAGTTTTTTATGGGTGGTAGAACCGTCCCAAATTTTCTTTTTATCTTTTTCTTTTATATAAAAATATATTTTTTATATAGTTTTTTTAAGTGCAAAAATTAAAATAACTAGTAGAAGAATTCACTACCCTTGAGATAAATTTCGTTTCTTTTCTTGCAACTCCCCGGAAACAGCGCCAAAAACTTGGACCCTAAACGGGTATGTTTTAAAAAATTTATAACTCGCAAGCACACGAATCGTATATGAAATATAGTGTTCGTGTAAGCACGAGATCGAACCCAAAGGAGTTGTCTAAAATAAAAAAAGAAAACTATTTTAAACCAAAATTAGTAAATTCTAACCTAGCTCCAAAGATTAATGAGATTTTTGTATAATGAAAATAAAATAAAAGATAATAATAAAGAAATTAAAGACAATATATATAAAAATAAATTAATACTAGAAATCAAGATGGTAAAATAAGATTATTAAGGTATTAGAATCCACAAAATATAAGTTCAACAATATTTATAAGTACATTGATTCCCGAGTTTCATTAACAGTAGAAATTAATAAACTATCACTTATTCAAATTAGATATTCTATTTAAGCACATATTATTATAGAATTGTAGGATTTATCTTCACTTTTAAAGTTATAATTTCAAAGTATTTAATGTAAATTAATCTAATGAAATAACAAATAAATCAATGAATATTATTTATAAGGCAAAACATAATATTTTTGTTCTAAGCATTTGATGTGCACAATTTAATGGCACACCTTAATAAAAGAATATTATTATTTTGCACTAATGAAGAACAATGTGTAAATATGTTCTAACAATAAAAAAATACAAGATATTTAAGATGAAAGAAAATATTTGAAGAAGAAAATTCATAAACTTTATTGCATAAAACGGGAAATCAACACACAACATAAATACTATCTAGTTACATATTGTTTCATCATCACCTTAATAATCTTAAAAAGATTAGAAACACATAACTAGAATAGAAATTACAAACCCAAAAATTACAAACATAAATAGGAAAATTTGGAGGAAGAACCCCCAAAATTTTTCCTCTAAAAACTCATAGAAAAAATGACAAAAAAGAAGAAAAAGATAAAGAGAATGGTAGAGAGAAAATAGTAGAAAGAAGATGGTAACCCAAAATTTAAGCACCCCCAAATGGTCTTGAAAATTCCCTATTTATAGCCAAAATGAGAGTATTAAAATAATCAATTTAAATTAATTAAATTGATTAAATTAATAATAATATGGCAAATAGGGGTAAATTTTAGGTGTAATGATGATTTTGGGGTATAATATGTAGAAAAGTTTTGGTACAAATGTGGTAATTTTAAACAAAAGGGACAAGGAGACAAGGTGCAATTTATGGGCTTAAGAAAAATAAGGGGAAAATGGCTTGGTGGTTGCTGGTGGCAAGCTTGGTCTGGCATGGGCCAGAGGCTACGGGGCTCGGTGGTGGGCCTAGTGCTAGGCGGCTGGGAAACTGAAGTAGGCTTATGGCTGGGGATTGAAGCAGACGGCCCAGGAGGAGCTGGCAGGCGTGGGTGGACTTCGGCTGGGAGCAACTGGGCAGGTGATGTCTTTCGGATTGGGCCTTGAGGAGCTTCGAGTCTGGCTTGGCTTTGGTGGGGAGGCTTTTCCAAAGCTTTTTAACAATGTCAATTTCTTCCTTTTTTTCCTTGAAAATGTCAATTTCTCCTTCATTTTTCTTTGTTTTTCAAGCACCAACAATACAACAATTTCCTACAAAATAAACATAAATTAAGCCATAATCAAATATTTTTAAGTATAACATAAATCATATTAATTATAACTTAATTTAATTTAGCATTTAAGTTCAATAAAACTAGATTTTTTTTACCTTAACTAAACAACAATAATTCAAATAACTATACTACAATATTTTACAACAATATAACTATAAAAATACACAAAAATTTATAAAATTAAAATAAACCTAATAAATTCAAAATTACTTTAAAACTTAATAAATCAAATAAAAACTCAAGAATTAAGCAACAATTAGCATATAAAAAGTGGCAAAATAACTCTATTTTGTAGAGTTATCAGAGCACCTGAAAGAAGGTGTTTTTCTTCCCCTGGACCAGTACTTCGTAGATTTCTTACATTACATCGAACTGGCTCCATTCTAGCTCCCCCAAACTCGTATCGACTTTTGCGGGGTTAAAATATTTATTTTTGAGGCACGAGTGAGAGGTCCTCACTGTAACGCCCTGGATAACCAAGGCCATTACCCTGTGTATTTTATAATAGTGAAATGCGATACAAGAAAAGCCAGTCTAACGGCAGATTACAATTTAGAGCTCTATTCCTTTAACTTTCCCTCAGCTATGGCAGTTGAGTTGCTGACGATGTACACTCTGTCGCCAGAGCTCTCCAACTCATGGCTGGTCCAGTTTTCCTTTGCCTTTACATGCACCACGTAGCACTCGTGAGCCAAGGCCCAGCAAGAAAACCATAAACAACAAACACATATAACCGCAATAGCATTCAATCAACTTTATTCTAATTAATGCAATTATTCAGCAGAGTACAAGCATTAAGCTAAAAAGTGGTAAACATGTATTTTCAAGCATACATCTCAATCAGTAATACAATTGTGAAGGTGTCGGCACCCTTTGGCTGAGACCTCTGTTTATCTAGCTGATCCCGGTTCGCTTAGGCTGAGCTGCGTTTAGTACGCTTATCATCAGCCCCAGTACCCTTAGTTCGTACTTTCATCTAACGCATAACAACCATATAATCACATAATACATACGTTCAATTACAGGGAAACTCAGTCCCGTTCACAACTACCTGGGTGCAGTTTTCTTACCTCGAATCTCGAGCGATAAATAAAGAGCGGTCACGAGCACGATTCTCAGTCCTGAGCCTTAAGTATAATCCTAGTCACAAATAACCATGGACAATTATCAATCTCTAATTCAAATAAATCTTTTGGAAACAAATACTAGCCTCTAGGACCTCAAATTATACTAAATCGGGTAGTAGAATTCATCCTGAGTGCTTAGGTTTGAATCCCCGAGCCTAAAACCCTTGTTTCCCTTAATTTCCCATTTAGGGTTGAGACTTGCCCCTAAGGGCCACAACCAGCCCCTTAGAAAGAGACCCAATCCTCCCTGCTGGAGGACATGGGCCGCGACTTGCAACCACTGGGTCGCAGCCTGGCGAAACAGAGGCACCCCAGCCTCTTCAAGCACGAGAGCCGCGGCGCCTGAAGAACAAGGCCACAAACTGAGCCCCCAAACCCAGAAAACTACCCTTTTTAAAGCATTTCCCTCGAGTCTACGCCTTAAAATTCAACCCAAACCTTCATCCAAACTCAGAATTGAACCCAGAATTCTCATCCCTATAACCTAAACATCATATCCAATCTATAAACAATTCCCTTGCACCCATCAAACACCCATAATCAATCACAACCTAGAATTCATGAAACCTCTAAACTCTAATAACAGTTCAACAAAATTTAGTAGTCAAAGGTTTGATTTTTACCTGAATTGATAGCTTGAATGCCCTAGCTAAACCATGTCCACTTCCAGCCTGAAATCCCAGCTTAATTTCCCTGAGTGTTCTCCTTCAATTCTCCAAATTTAACTTAGGTTCTAAAGAGAGTGAGAGTGAGAGTGTGAGTGAGAGAGTGAATAGGCTGAGAGGTTCTTGTGATTTCCTAATAGTTCTGGTAAAATCTTATAGTGTCTAAGAAAAACTTAACCCCCAAAAGACAGAAATGCCCCTCTAAAACTCAGCCTCCTTTAATTGTTCCAATGGTAAAATGGTCTTTTCCCAAATTCCCACTAATTCCTCAAGTCATCCTATCAATTCCCAATTAATCCCTACATGTCCAAATAATTACCAAATACTTACTCGTTACTCAATAAACCACAAATTATATTCTAAGTTCCCAAAATACCCCTAAGCTCACCTCGAGCCGGGTATTAAACCCCCCTGTGACTATTCTGCTAATTCGCTCACTAGGATCTCCTTGAGCCATATACTGCAAATATATTCACATAATAATGTGGTCTCAAACATTTAACACATGTAGTCACATTTATGCCCTAACGGGCCAAATCACAGGTATGCCCTTATAAACAGTAAAGGGCCCACATGCATATTTAATACTCATAAACATGCATATAATATATTCACATAATCATATAAATCATGCATGCCACATAGCCATGCATTAAATTAATTAACACACATAGGTCCAATTATGCACTCTCGACATTCTAATCAAGGCACTAAACCCTATTAGCATTTTTGGGTTGTTACACTCACTCTGGCTGATATTATGTAGTTCTTCTGCCTTAAAGCCAACCCTCATCAGAAGGGACGAGGTGACGTCTTCTACTACCTTACTTGTTTCCCCAACACGGCCTCCGTCACTGACCTCCCCAACCACCCAAATGACTATAAAGATCAATTCTTTATGTCGAATGGGTTCAAGAATTGCACTCACTAATACTTCACCTGTCCTCATAAGTCTCATAAATTTCTGAACTCCCTACGTGAATTCCCTTATTATTATTTTTATTAAGTTTAAACCTCTTAATTGAGTTCATTCTTTGTGCAGCTATATTCAAAAGGATGGGGCGATCTGAGATCCTCATAGGCCAGTACGAGATACTGTCCCATCTTCCTTCGAAGGAGAAGGAATTTTGAAAGGTAGTGAGTGATGCTACCATGGTGGCCTGCAATCTGATTTTCATAGATCAGACGTTGGCTATCATAACCCGAGGTCCGCCTACCGTGCTTCCGGAGATCCCCCCTCCTCAAGAAGTCTTGCCCGTTATTGGAGACGTCGAGGAGGAAGAAGAGGTGGCGTCACTGGTGTGCAAGGGAAGAGCTCATGAGGATGGGCAGCATCCTGGCCCAAACCAAGTTGAGTTCGGGGCAGCAGCCGACACTTCCGGCCAAGGTAACCCTTATAGAGAATTAGATCGAGCTACTGTCAGTTTTAGGCTATTCCAGTTCAACCCGTATCAGCTCATGAGTCAACATCCTATTGTCCCAGACCTAGACACAACCCTCCTCAATGCGTGGATCATCATGTGGTACGCTACGACCACAGCTACCCCAGATGTACCGTTGTGGTAGACAATCCCTCCATTTTAGGTTAACCATTTTTGAGGAACATACAACGAATCGTAGGACATGGCCTTCCTTACGGAATGGTGTATTCTCCCCTAATTTTAGGCAATCTGTAGATGAGTCCAGCCCAGAAAAAGAGCCTGAACCTCCTAGGACCCAAGGTGTAATAATTCTAGAGTCCCCCCCACCTCCGGTAGTCCAGGAGTTAGAGGTTTTATCCAATCTAGTTCATAACACCGAGTTGATCGTAATAGATTCCTTCTCTAGCTCGGAGGGTAGGGTTCTCACTCTGTTCTATTCTTTGCATTATTTTGACTAACTATTTCTTGTATCTGAATCCTCTGCTCATTCCTATGTAGGCGAAGAGGTGGATTTGTCAGATGCCTTGGGTTTAAAGGGTGCCTTCAAGGCTAGTGGGGCTGGAGCTGGGCCCGTGATAAAAAGAGCTAGGGTGACAAAGAAACCTGCTTCCAAGACTAGAAATTCCACCGAGTCTCCTACCAAAGATAAAGGTGCTAGCTCCACCTGGGGGCAGCAACAACAGACTCTGTCCCCATCTCCAGTAACAGCAGTCACCGTACTCGAGGTTCTTCCTCCTCTCCCTCGACATGTACCTGCCCCGGTTCCTCAAGTGATTCAGGTCGAAGCCCCCTCTGTTCTGATCCCGGTAAAGCCACTTGGGCTGGCAAGGATCCCCGAAGTGTTTCGAGGGACTGTATACGAGATGGCGAGCCATATGGTGGGCTATGCATATAGAGAAAATTTCAAGGACTTGAGGGCCATGGAGGAGCGTACTCCCGAAGATGTTCTCGAGTTCGCCATGGGAATGAACCTCACTATGAGCCACCTTTATTCCTATAATACTTCTTCTTTCTTTTCCCTCTCTTTTTTCTTTTTTTACTAACCTTGACTTGCATTTTCCCTTTGCAGTCTGTCCTGGCTAAACTCCGTGGTATTGCTCGGGTTTGAGCTAGGAGTGATGAGCTCCAAGCCTCTCTGACCGCCTCCCAAGAGACCGAGTGATCTACCAAGGCTACCCTAGCTACCTCTCAAGAGAGCGAGTGAATCTCTAAAGACCAGGTCGTGGAAGTGAGCTGACGACTGGACCAGCTGCAAGCTAAGAATGATAACCTCAAACAGAAGCTTAACGAGACCGAGACCAAAGCCAAGAAAGAGGCCAAGAGGGTGAGGTTGGAGATTGCAAAGTCAACGAATTCTTTGAGGAGATGCTCTACCAGTGTTGGGCTTTCAACCAGGACAATGATTTTTCCTTCATGCAACCAGGGATTTGGGAGCCTCATCTTGCCAAGTTCAAGGTTTGGTTCTATCAAGAACCTTCTGAGATGGTCAAGGCTTCCGGAGCTGTCGAGGGGGACGAGGAGGAGGTGACATCACTCGAGCGAGTTGACGGAGCTTAGTGATGCCCTTTTTTTTTCTTCTTCTTTTTTTATCTTACTTTTTATCCTATGATTAAATCCATAAGGATTGAGACAATTGCCTTCAGGCTTAGATCGAGGTTTTTTCTTCCTTGACATAAGTATATACTTTTTAGTACATGTATATTAGTTTGTGATCTATTTGTGTTCCCCTTAATCTATTACTTTCTCATGTTTACGAATCTTAAGTTCTTGCACACTCGAAATCGTAGGAGTTGTCTTTAGAACGGGATAGGTTTTTGATGTCTTGACTAATTAATTTTATTCGATATCCTAGTCAGATCCAAGAATTTTCCTGCCTAATTGCCTTATAGCTGTTAGGAATCAGGCATCAGACCTGGTTGTATCCAGGAGTTTTTTCTGCTTAATAGCTTTGTACTCGTTAAGAATTAGTTATCGGATCTAGTTATATCTAGGGTTTCCTAGTTGTCTTTTAGGTTTTGTTTCGTCTTAGAAATTTCCCAACTTAGTTCGTATTCAAAATTCTTTTGAATATCTAAGCTTTTAAAAAGTCGTTGAATAATCAATTTTTCCAAATTCTAAGTTTCAAATTTTATCCAAATATACTAAAATATTTTAAAAGCTTTATTCGGTTATGTGCCCCCCAAGAGACCATAACTTATACATGTTCTAGGTTGCTTTTACAAAATGAGGACGTGACACTTTACAATAATAAAATGAAAATATTGACTATGTAATTAATCCAATGTCATTAAGATGAAGTGACTTTTATAAATAAGCCTTACATGGAACAATACCAACAACATTAAAGACAAAAAAATAATTATGCCAACTACTACTGATAGTATTTTTTAAGGTGCAAGGAATTCCTGGTCCGTGGGACTATTTCTCCATTCAACCGAGCTAATTTAAAGGTCCCTTATCGTAGTATTTACATGATCTGGTATGGCCCTTCCTAGTTCGGCCCTAACACACCGTCCTTGGGATCTTTATTTGGCAAAAACACCCTTTGAAGCACTGAATCACCAAGTCCAAGTCTGCGTCCTTTTACCTTCGAGTTGAAGGAGCAAGTGATTTTCTGCTGATAATGGGCGAGGTGAAATTGTGACGCTTCTTGTTTTTCCTCGATCAAATCAAGGGATGTACTAAGTAGCTCATGATTTTGATATTGATCAAAGGTTTTTTGCCTATGGGTCATCACTAGTGCCTCAATCGGGAGCATAACCTTACTTCTGAAGGTTAGAGAGAAGGGGGTATGTCTAGTGGATATGCGATGTGAGGTTCTATAGGCACATAGTACTTGTGGGAGCTGCTTGAGCCATAATCCCTTGGCCTCATCTAACCTATAAGCTTGCCTTTAGGATTTTGTTGATGGCCTTGACCTACCCATTAGCCTGCGGGTATGCTACCGACGAGAAACTCTTAGTTATGTCATATTTTTCACAAAAGTTTGTTAAGTGTCACTATCGAACTGAGTTCCGTTGTTAGACGTGATATTCTTTGGGAGCCCAAATCCACATATAATATTCTTTATGACAAAATCCAGGACTCTCTTCAAGGTTATGGTCACTAGAGACTTGGCCTTAACCTACTTTGTGAAGTAGTCGATGGCGACAACAACATAACAAACACCTCCTTTTCCTGTTGGTAAAGAACCAATCCAGTAAATTCCTCATACTGCAAATGACCAAGGGAATGAGATCATGGTTAACTCAACAAGCGTTTCTTGGGCAATTATGGGAAAGCGTTGGCATTTGTCACATTTCTGCACATACGAGATTGAGTCCTTTGTCAATGTAGGGAAAAAATAGCCCTGCCTCAATACCTAGAGCCAAGTTTTGCCCCCCAGCATGGTCTTCGTAGAATCCTTCATGTATTCTGGCAAGATAGTCTGTGCTTCCTTGGGCAAATCATAGCGCAAGAGGGTTAGTGAACGCCCTCGTCAATATAGAGTCCCTTCAACAATAACATATCGTAGAGCTTGATATAACAACTTTCTTGCACACTTTCGATCGTAAAGCAACTTAAAGATTTTAAGGTACTCTACTATGGGGGTCATCCAGTTCAGTTTTATGTCAATCATTTTGACCTCAACTGATTCAGTTATTATGCTCGATTTTTCCAAGAACTCCACCGGAACTACGTTCAGTGTATCCGCCTCTTTGATGATAGTAAGTCGAGCCAAAGCATCAGCATTGGAATTCTGTTTGCAGGGTATTTGTTCAACAAAGCTGAACTCAAATTCAGACAACTCACCCTTAACCTTGGCTAAGTAAGCCACCATCTTGATACCGCAAGCTTGATACTCCCCCAATATTTGATTAACCACGAGTTGTGAATCACTATAACAATTGATCGCCTTTGCTTTTAGTTCTTTCACCACCTTTATTACTGCCAACAGGTCTTTGTACTTGGCTTCGTTGTTTGATGCTTCGAATTCAAACCTGAGAGCAGTATGGAATCAATGCCCCTCAAGTGAAATTCGAATTATCCTAGCTCCTGAACCGTTCTTGTTAGATGATCCATCAATGAAGATTATCCACAACTCTTGCACCAGTTATCTTATTGGCTCATCCTGAAAACATGTGCATTCGACTACAAAGTCAGCAATGGCTTGCCTTTTGATTGCTATGCGGGCATATACATTATCTTGAACTAGCTATGTTCGATGGCTTACTTTAGTAGACGTCTCGATGTTTTAGGCTTTTGCAAGATCTTCCATAAAGGTTGATCGATTAAGACGTGGATGGTGTGGGACTGAAAGTATGGTCTGAGCTTTCTTGAAGCCAAAATAAGACAAAATGCAAGCTTTTCTATTAATGGATATCAGAACTTAGCTCCGAGAAGTCTTTTACTTATGTAGTACATAGGTTTCTGCGCTTGATTCTATTCTCGAACTAACACAGCGCTGACTGCATTTTCCTTCACAGCCAGATATAGGAGCAAACATTCTCTAGATGTCGGGTTTGATAATATAGGGGTTCAACCAGGTGAGCTTTCAGATTGTGAAATGACTATTCGCATTCTTTTGTCCACTCGAACTTTTTGTTTCCTTTGAGCAAGTTGTAAAATGGGAGACACTTGTTAGTGGATTTTTAAACGAAGCGGTTTAGGGCTGCCACTTTTCCAGTTAAACTTTGCACATCCATACACGACCTAGGCGAAGGCATTACCAATAATAATTTGATTTTCTCTGGATTTGCCTCTATCCCCCTTGTGTTGACTATATACCCCAAAAAAATTCCTGATGAGACTCGAAAAGTGTACTTCTGAGGATTTAACTTCATGCTGTACCTCCTTAGTGCGTTGAAACACTCTTCTAGGTTAGACACATGGTTACTGGCAGTCTTTGATTTAACGAGCATATCATTGACATACACCTCCATGTTTTTCCCAATCTAGTTAATGAACATTTTGTTGACTAATTGTTGGTATGTTGCACCTATATTCTTTATCCCAAATGGCATAACTTTGTAGCAGTATACGTTATGCTCAGTCATGAAGCTGGTATGCTCTTGGTTTGCAAGGTTCATCGTGATCTATTTATATCCAGAATATGCATCCATGAAAGACATGAGCTCATGACCGGCTATTGCATCTACCAACTGATAAATTCTAGGTAATGGGAAACAGTCCTTAGAACATGTTTTGTTGAGATCAGAGAAGTCAATGCAAGTTCTCCACATCCCGTTTGGCTTTGGGACCAGAACGGGGTTAGCAACCCAGGTCGGATATTTTGCTTCCCTAATAAATCCGCATTTAAGTAGGCGAGCTACTTCTTCTTCTAAAGCTTTCGATCGTTCTCTCCCCGAAAGCCTTCGTTTTTGGGACTTTGTAGGCACATTCTTGTCCATGTTCAAAGTATGCATTATTACACTCAGACTGATTTACACCATATCTTTGTACGACCAGGCTAAGAGGTCCAAGTTCTTTCGCAAGAATTTGAACATTTCATTCTTCCTTTTTGCTCCAAGATTTTTTCCAACTTTTACAACTCTTGAAGGTGTTTATGAGTCGAAACTGATTTCCTCGAGCTCCTCGACAACTTGGAGCTCATAACTATCCTCGCCTAACCTCGAAACAATGTAATTCTATTGGGCGATCTCGTTATCTCCTTCTTGAGGTTCTTCAATCCCATGGGTAACTTCCATTACCCGAGACTCCTCTCCTCCCTTTACTATGACCATTACCTACTGCTTGAGTTGTGATTTTCCCTTCATGGCAATGCTGTAGCATTCTGTGGCCAGGAGCTGGTCTCCTCTTACAGTGTATATACTTGAAGTTGAGGGAAACTTCATCGCCAGATGTCAGATCGAGCTGATGGCTTCAAAATCCAGCAGTGAGGGTCGTCCCAAAATCGCGTTATACGTAGCCAGACAATCGATTAAAATGAACTCGAATATTTTAGTAACAGTTTGTGTATCATCCCCTAGTGTAACCACCAGTCCGATTGTCCCTATGGCTATTGTTCCTTCACCTGAGAAACCGTACAGTGGCATTGAGGTCGCCTTAAGATTGGTTATGGATAATCCCATCTTTTCTAGGGTGGACCTAAAAAGCACATTTACTGAGCTCCCATTATCAACCAATATCCTTCGTACCCTTCGGTTAGCGAGCTGAACGGTTACCACCAGCGGGTCATTATGTGTAACGCTCTACCTCCTTAGAGTCGTTACTAAGTGAGTTTAAAAACGTGCTTTCAACTCGCTAATCGAGGTTTTAGGTCAAATAATGTAATTAGGCCATAAACAGAGGAAAAACTTTAGAAATAATAATTTCCATAGAAAATCATAAAATTTTTACACTTGGGATCCCAAAATACAGTTTAGAAACATTTATAATATATAAACTGAACCAAGTCGACTAAATGACAAAATCTAGGTTTATTTACAAACATCTCCCAAAATCCTCTGGCTGTGGTAGCCAGGCTGGCCAAACATGTACACGCTGCCTCATGCCTGCTACACTCATGGTTGGTTGGCCTTCTCTTTACCCTTACCTGCACCACAGAGCATCTGTGAGCCGAAGCCCAGCAAGAAAACCCACAAACAGATAACATATGCAACACATATATCAAGCATATAAATAGGCCACCAATGGGTTAAACACATACGGCCTAGCCATCCCAGGCGTTTACCAAGCCCTGGGTTCGAGGACCATGCCATGAGGATATCCCAGGTATCCTTTTAGGGACTCGACCTGGCAACTCGCACTCCACGTGCTCAATGCTGCTCCTGGCCCCTTGCCGTACTCGGCCTTGCACTCAATGTGCCTAACGCCGTTCCCGGCCCCTGCCGTCCTCGGCCTACACCATTCTCGGCTCTTGCCGAACATTCACATAATAGCATTCATAGCATAGCAAGCAAATACATAATTCTAGAAAATTCAGTTAAAGGGCTATGCCCCTGTAACGCCCTGGATAGCCAAGACCGTTACACTGTGTGTTTATAAAGTGCCAGACTTGCTAATCAAGTCATTAAAGTAAAAGCGTGTTACTGGAATAGTAGAGGAACTAGGGTTAAAAGTGTTTTGGTCTCAAAAGTTACGTTTTCATTACTAAACATTGTTTATGTACATGGGATCCCAAAATTGACAGTTTAAAAGCCATTTACAAAAGTTACAAAGTTTAAATACATCGACTGGCCATACTAAGGAAAAAACGAGCTATTAGGTAATCTCTGTCCTGACACACTCCTCGACCGTGGAGATCGAACGGCTGGCCATGTACATTTCACCTCGGAGCTCTCCACCTCAGGCCGGGTCCAGCTTGCCCTTGCCCTTACCTGCACCACGTAGCACCCGTGAGCCAAGGCCCAGCAAGAAAACACAGCAACAACAGAGCATGAACAACTAGTAACAAGTCAATTACACATATAGCATCTCATCAACTCAAGTATATCATCAATCAAGTATTTCATATACTAAGCATCTCAGCTCAAATACATAATGCACAGACGATAACCAGGGCTAGCGCTCACAGGCAGCTCCCTCTGTTATCCTATTATTTCCGGCGCCCAGTGGCCAATTCGCGCTCTGTGCGCTAAAATCATGAACGGTACTCTTAGACTGCTTATACGTGTCCCTTGGCATAATACCAACGATGACACAATACAACTCTCAGGGGCACTTAGTCCCATTCACAACCCTACATTCGGGTGCAGTTTTCTTACCTTTCAATTCACTGGTTTCCGATGCCACGTAGCCACAAGCACGGTCCTCTACTCCGAGCCTCTCCAAAGTCCTAATCACAACACAAATATAATATTCTTTTTCATTAACCAATCCAAGACTACCTTCCCGGAACCTAACCCACACTCTCGGAACCCCCAAAACCTTAGAACAACACCCCGGAGACATGCCCCCGAACCCCCAGAGCAAAGGCCAAAAATTGCCAAAAGTAACACTCTGAAATTGGCCTTGTGCCGTGGCACCACTTTCTTGTGCCGCGGCACCCATCAGTCAGGGACTCCACGCCGCGGCACATAAAACCCGTGCCGCGGCACGCCTTCGCAGCCCAGAATTCTGGGTTTTTCCTTCGCGTTTTCCCGTGCCTCAACCTCTCCAAATCACCCCAAACTCCATCCTAAGTCCCAAAACCAACTATAAACCCTTAATAAACCTCACAACAACCCAAAAACATCATGCCCAAGCTCACTCACACCTTCAATCCTAAAATTCACTCTTGAATTTCACACTTAACAATTCAAACCAGAAAATTAAGAACAGCTTGAACTCAAACACAAACCACACTCCAAACTCCCTATATCTTAACAGAAACAAGCCTAATAAACACACAGAGACCTTACCTTGAGTGATGAGTCCAACCTCCAGCTCTAAACCTCCTTCCCCCTTGATTTTCCCAATTCTGAAATCACATAAAACCAGCCACCAACTTGCCTCAATTCACATTCATTGTCTAAAATTTCAGACTTAACACTTGGATATATCATAATCAAGATCTTACCTCTGAATATTCTTGATCTAAGCTTGCTTGACAACTTCAATCATCCTTAATTCTTCTTCCAAAAGCTAAATTCAGCTTCTCCCTTTTTCTTAGTCTTGCTCTTCCTCTAGGTCTCCAATTTTCAGCATAAACCCCCTTCTCTAAGTGTTGTACGTATATGATCTTTTTCCCTTCAGCTCATGGTCATTTATCCTACCAAATGGCTATTCTACCCTTCCACTAATACCCCTTCCTAACTAAACCTCAAGGGCATACCAGTCCTTTCATCAGCTTTGCAATTCTACCACCTTCCCCATAAAACCTGTTACTCTCTATGGTTACTAACAGTTACGCAGGTTACCAAATCACCAGTTACCATTATCTAGTTTTTCTAGGACCGTCTCGGCACGTGCATCACACTGGTATCACAGCACCCACGTGGTACAATTCACACATCATAATTATCACATAATATAATTCACATAGTCATACAACATGCTATAAATCATAATCATGCATCTTAATTATAAAAATCACACATAATTCCCATCATGCCCTCCCGGCACACTAATCAAGGCCCTTAAGCCTTATTAGTGAATTTGGGTCGTTACAGCCCTGTAGTTCGAACTCATTGGGCTCAGCCCTGCATACCAGTTCTATTCAAACACATTGGGCTCAGCCCTGCATACAAGCTCTATGGGAACAAAGGTTTTCTTACCTGAGTCCCGAGCTCTCCGAGCACCGATGTCCTGAGCACAGTCCTCTAACTTGAGCCTCTCCGAAACCCTAGTCACAATACATTAACAATATCCATCCATAAAGTTCTAATCCAATAAATAACTTTGAGCCATAACCCTAACCTCCGAGACCTTGAATTCTATCAATCCGGGTGATAAAATCCATCCCGAGCCTTAACCATTGAGTTCCCAAGCATAAACACCCTTAAAATCACAAACTAGCACTAAGAGCTGTGGCCCTACCCACAAGCACCGCGGATAGCCTCAAAACAGAGGCTAGCACCTCACTGACCCCCACACGGGCTGCGACGTGCACACCAAGCACCGCGGCGCGCATGAACATCTCGGCCTCCCATGGCCGCGCGCGCACACGGGCCGCGGTGCGCCCCTCCTAGGGCCCATCCCTCACCTCCAAACCCAGAATTTTCATCATCTTCCCTACATTTTTCCTCAAACTAACTCACCCAAAGCTTATCTAACAGACCCAGATATACAACACAAACATCCAGCTCAGTATCAACATCAAAACCCATCAAAATCTTCTCCAAAACTCAGCTAGAATACCCAAAAACAGATCAAGCTTAACTAACATGCAATCTCCAATAACCAGTAGAAATTCTAAACATAATCTCTATAATTAAATCTTACCCTTGCTGAATTAAACCTCTGAACCAACTCCCTATGCTCCAAGCTTCAAGCTCCCCTAAATCCCTAGCTGCAATCCCTTAGCTTCAAGTTGATATTTCTCAAAGTTTTCCTTGAGTTTTGTCTTAGAGAATGAAAGAGAAAAAAGGATAAGAACTATCTTTAGCTGGGAGAAAATAAGTGTCGGTTTCTTAAGTTTCTAAATGTTTCCTTCCCTTGTTTTATTTAACTTAATCTACGTGGTTACCTCAAGGCTCGGGGTATCAAAACGTCCCCGAGGGCAAAATGGTAATTTTTCCCAATATTCCCTCCTAGACATTCTATCCTCAAATATGTCTCCAAATATTTATTTCCATATCTCGATAACCCCATAACTCATCTAATACCCAAATTACCCCTCGACTAAACCCGAGTCAGAATCTCAACCCCGTTGTGACTTCCTGGCTAACCGCTCCCTAGGACTGTCTCAGATCGTGCTGCACAGACATATCACATATATATAACATTTATCACATTTATACCCCTAATGTCCAGACGGGGCCCACATGCACATTTAACTCAACTAAACATGCATCATTATCATATATTCACATAAATCTACATATTAGCATATTAAATCATTTATTGCCCTCCAGGCACACTAATCAAGGCCCTAAGCCGGATTAGCAAATTCGGGTCGTTACATTATGTAGGAACTGAACGTGGCTAGCATCCTCTTCCGTGAAAATGATTGGTTGTTTTTCCAACCACTGTTATTTTGAAAACTGTTGCTCCAGGATAAATTCAATGTTGTTGTGAGTTTTCAGCTCCTGTATATACCTATTTGGGGCTTCACTACTCGTCCCCGCCAAATGAGGTCATTTGGAAATAATGGTTATATCTCCTCCTACTATTGGAGGAGGGTCAACTTTGTTCCACTGATCCATCTGAGTCCTAGGGTAACCTATTGGAGTTTCCGGAGCTGGAGGGAAATTCTGCCCCGATGATTGATTAGGAACGACTCAGATTTGGGCATACTAGGCTAACAGTCCAGCCAAAATGAGAGTTTCAATTTTGTCCTTCAATTGTTGGCAATCATCAGTGTTACGCCCGATGTCATTATGATATTGACAAAACTTAGAGGGATCTCCCTTCGCCCTCTGGTGCTGTAATGGCTCTGGTTTCTTCCACGGAAGGCGATTAGAATTCGTCAAGAAAATGTGTAACGACCCCAAATTCGCTAATAATGCTTAAGGGCCTTGATTAGTGTGCCGGGAGGGCACAAATGGGATTAGAGTGAATAGTATTTATTTGAATGTGATATCATGTGATTGATAGTGCTTAAATGATATTATATGATAATTGGTGATATTATGTGATAATATGAAATAAATATGTTGTATATGTGGGAACCACATTATTATGTGGATAAATCTGCAGCCGGCGACTCGAGGCGATCCTAGGGCTAGATAGCGGGAAAAGTCACAACGGGGTATTATAATTGACTTTGGACAAATTAGGGATATTTTAGGTATCGGGTAGTGATTTAGACTATCAGGTGATGAAAATAAATAATTGGAGATATATTTGAGGTTAGGATGTCTAGGCGGGATTATTGGGGGATTTTACCGTTTTGCCCTCGGGGATGTTTCCGGTACCCCGAGCTTTGGGATTAGTCTAATAACCTAAGGATATACTTGGAAAGACTTAGAAAATACTAGACAGAAAGTGTAAATCGACCCTATCTCTCCTTTTCTCTCTTAGCAAAGGAAAAACTCTGAATTTTCAAGAGAATCAAGTTGAATATTTGGGAATTGAAGGGAATAATCTAGAGGATTAGCTCAGGACCTGATCAAGGATTGAAATAGATCCAAGGTATGCTTTGAATTTTCGTTTCTATGGTTGGGAATTTTGAGAAAATGGCTGAGTTTTTAATGGTTGTGGTTTTGGTATTCAAGGTTGGATTTGAGGCTAGAATCTTTGAAGTTAGGTCAGGGAACTCTTGGAGAAGTGATTCTGCAGTTGAGGTAAGCTTTATTTCAAGGTTTGATGGTTGAATTCTAGAATTTCCATGGCTGGTTCTGAGTTTTTAGGTTTGAAATCTCAGAAATTGGAATTGGGATTTTGGTGAGTGTCAGGCTTGATTTTTGGTGGAATTGTGTTGTTTAAATCATTCTAATGTTGTTATTATTAATTGGTTTTGAGTTGGGGGCTTTGGGATGGCTTAAGGTGAGGTTTAGAGATTGAAAATGGTGGATTTTTCTGGGTTCGAAGGGTCGGGCCGCGGCATGGTTCTTGGTGAGCCGCGACCCTTCGAGGTTGTTGCATGCTGAGGAAGGAGGGCGGGCCGCGGCAGGGTCCAAGCAATGCCGTGGCCCTTACCTATTTTTGTGTCCATGGAGGGTTCTGTCTGGGGCCATGCCAGGGCCCTTAAGGGATTTTGGGATTTTGAGATTTTAGGCTTGGGAATTTAACCTAGGATGCTCGGGGTTGAGTCTTTTACCATATTTGGTGAAGTTCAATGATCCGAGGACAAGAACTTGGTTTAGAAACTCATTTAAGACTGTTAATGGTATCCTTCATCATGGTTGTGACTAGGTGCTAAGCTAGGGCTCAGGAATCGGATCGCGCTCAAGGAGTATTGCCCGTAACTAATTCATGTAGAAGCCAAAGGTAAGAAAACTACACCCGGTTGAATATTTGAACGGGACTAAGGGCTCCCTGATATATATGATTGAAAGAATGGTATTATGCCATGTAAATTGTAAACCAACGGCCTAAGCGTGCCACGGTTAACTTGTGCAATTGGCACAGCTCGGACACTGGTATCTGAGGACAGCTTATTATGCACTGAGCTTGGTTTAAGCAGGCCGGAGTCAGTGGGTTAAACAGAGGGTGCGACCTAAGGTGTCGGCCCTAGTATTTGTGTTAATTGATTATTATACTTGGCTATGAATGTGATTAATGAGAATGTTGAATAATCTAAGTATGGATGAAGTTATTTGTACCTTGGAGTATGCTTACATGCTAAGGATTGAATATCTGAACATGCTTATTAGAATATTTGTTTGATAACATTGTATATGCTGTGTATGTTGTTTTCTTGCTGGGCCTTGGCTCACGGGTGCTGCGTGGTGCAGGTAAAGGCAAGGACAAGATTGTTCAACCTTGATTAGAGAGCTCTGCAGGGTGACTGTACATGTCAGGCCGCTCAACCGCCACGGTTGAGGAGATTACAGGGACGAGAGGACCAAAACATTGTATTTTGCCTTAGTATGGCTAATGGTTACTCTTATCTGTCGAATTTTGTAAACCAACTTTTAAACATTGTACTTTTGGGGATCCCTTCTGTGAATGGTTTATAATCTATAAAATGTTTCTTTTGAGGCCAAAATGTCTTTTAGCCATAGAACACCTTAGCTAATGACACGTTTTGAATAAATGACTTGATTAGCGAGTCTCACACCTTTATAAACACACAGTGTAGCGGTCTTGGCTATCCAGGGTGTTACAAAATGTGCTCTTGTGTATATGTCAAGTCAGTGTAGGTGGCATAGATTGGCTTGAATTTTTCCCTGGGCTTGTTCTTCTTTGTTTCGTTCTTGTCACCTTCACCATTCCCTTTCCTCTTATAATTTCCTAGTTGGTTATTCTGGGAAATAGGTTGAGTCGTAGCTGCAACATTTGTCACCGCTCCAGATGGCTGAACAGGGAGCAGGTTGTTTAATTTTGGGCAATGAGTCAGCCTCTATGTGAGTTTCCTTTGAAACTTGGAACACTCTGTTAATTTCAGAAGACAACTTCTTCCATGAGCTGATAGAATGTTTTTTGAATTTTTTGAACCACTGTCTGGCCGGTCCGGTCAGAGTTGTGGGGAACAAAATGCATCTAAGGTCAAACCCAACATTGTGGGACATCATAAGCATATTGAACAACTCGAGGTGGTCGAATGGATCTGAATTTCCATCAAATGCAGGCATGGTCGGCATCCTAAAGCCAATAGGATATGGAGCTGCTACAATGCTTGAGGCGAAAGGCTCGAGCTCCTTATCAGAATCACAATCATCAATTCCTTTTCTAGATAAAAGCTTCTTCATCTTCTCCTCAATCAAGGCTAGTCGCTTAAGGGTTGGATCTTTGATCTCTAGGTTAGCTGGGGACTGTTCGCCTACCCTCATCCTATTGTATGGATTAGATGGGTTGTTTCCCCTCCAATTTCAAGCTTGGTTAGGTGGGACATTCCCATTGTCGCACACGATAGACAGACCTTCCCGATGCTGAGTATCATCATTGTGAGCTGCATACCTCCTTTGTGAATTTAGATGGTCACACAAGTTGGGATGTCGATCAGAATGAGGAATTTGTGCAGAGCTCAGATGATTCCTCAGGTCACTTTCAAACCTGCCTCCACGCTGGCTCCCCGTCCAGTAACTTCCATTAGCAAAACTTACAACCTGCGGGTGAAATCGAAGACTTGGATTATCAACGCAAGGTCGTGAGACGTAGATGTCCACTGACGGGGGAGGATTCCTCCTGCTAGCCTAATGAATTTGAGTGTCTCTCTATGGACACATTGGTTTTGGATGTCTAACCAGTGATGGTGGGTGTCTTATCTGCAAGGCTATCCTCTTCCCATCAAGTCGGACTAAATTAGCATGTCTCGATTCTACTCCGATTTCTCGAGTCCTTTATTCTTGTGGTTCTGATAGGGATGCATGTAGATTCATTGGGGCATTTTGTCTCCATGAATTTGTCCCAGCTCGCCCTCTTGGATTGTTGTGATCATTCCTTGGAATTTGTACGGAAGGCATAGAGTTGGGGGTTGCAGTTCTAACCAATAAACTAACATGGGGATGATGGTGCCTGTGATGATTAATAGACTCAGCACTCCGCTGATTTTTCTCTTAAGGTACAAAGCTCAGAGTTGAGGTTTTGATAGAATGACTGGGATTGGGTCGATTATTCTTGTGGGACCTATGAGACCCACTTTGCCTCTTTTTGACATTGACGTCGGTTGCAAGAGAGGTAACCGAGACATGACCTCCTCAATCTGCCTGTTAGCCCGAGCGAGATGGCTCCTCAATTGGGCATTCTCCATCTCGATGGTTGTTAAATATCTTGGATTAGGATTTGGTGGGCATGATGTTGAACTGCCAATATCATTTTGGCCTACCTATTGCTTTCCAGGGCGTTGCTGAACATTTAGGCCTTCTCTAGTGGGAACAGCTGTATGACACACCTCTTGCCCACCAGGCTGCTCCATTCTGTTGTTGTGCATTGATCGAATAACAACCATGATGAATGTTTGAATGAAATTTGTAAAGGATTAAGCACTAATGAACTCTCAATGAAAGCACCAAACTGTTGACATAGTTTTTCATAAATAGTAGAGTAAGAAATCCAATAAGAAAGACATTAGTTTTCTTTTCTAAACCGTAATTAACTATATGAACAACTTCTTACACTCACAATTTTACGTGGTTCAGTGGTTAAAATCCACCTAGTCCATGAGAAAATATTATTCTCTCACAATTTTTGCAGACTTTTTGTATTACAAAAAGCAGTCCCTTTTCCTGTCCATTATCCTTGATATTTATAGTGGATATTCTGGGATAGGTTTGGGTAACCATGTGCATAAATATGGTAAAAAATCAACCAAGCTAATTCTCATTTAAATAGGGATATGATTGCCTATGGAAATTACTCCCGTTATCTCGAGCAATAAATGTATAATACAACATGGGCATTAATGAGCGTATAAAGAGCTTCCAAGTCTTTCGGGATCTTTCACTGTGCGTCATGACTAGATTTCCACGAGCTGAACATCTTCATCGAGCTAGTGATCGAAGAGTGTCCAAAGTTTAGTTCGGATTAAGTTCAGAGCATCCTAAAAGAGATCTGGCCATTACATGTCTCGAACTGGATTATTGTCCTGCGGGGCGATATGCCAAGTCCTAACTCAAGCTGCTCACATCAATGTTCGCTAGATGTTCCACTTGCCTGCTTTTTCCATGTATTTTACTGACAGCTATACCCCTAGCTGAGTGATTGAATCCACACTTATGTTTAGGGTACAAAAAATATCATAAAATATGATTTAAAATGAAGAAAGTTAAAAATATTTTCTTTGTTAAACAAATTTTCATTTTCCAAATAAGGAAACTATATTTTTTTTGAATAATTCTTTTCATAATCAGCCATTACCATGAATTTTGTCAACAAAAAATATCACAAAATATTCTTTAATCAATTGATGAAAAGTCTCAAAGTCTAAAAAAAGAAAAGAATATTTTATTTGAGGGAAAAGTACATGAATAAGCCGCCATGTTACACAAAGCACACGTTAGTTGAAGCATGGAGTTTACTCAAAACTCGCCATGCACAAGATATAAAAAAACCAAGGCACAGAATATAAACATGTTCCAAACTCGATTAATTAGCACAAGAACATGAAACTTTTTGTACTCCCCCTAAATAACTATTCTCTCACTTTTTGTCTATCAAAAGAGCCAAAGGAACACTGTCAGGGGCCAAATACACTTCCACCACAGTTTATCACCATTGTTTCCTGCACACATGTTAGATGAAAAACGAAACAAAGAAACAACAAGAAGAAGAGAAAATGAAGTGGAAAAAAACAATGGGTAACAACCCAAACACCACAAAAATTGGGGAAATAAAAAATGAAAACTTTTTTTTTTGTCAAAGAATATGGTCTTCAATGTACAAAAGATATTTTCATTATATCCACTATTCCCACACACAATCAATTTTTGTTTTTTTTTTATAATAAAACAAATGTATATATATAAATATAAAAATTCCAAAATATCATTTTGTGCCTAAAATCTTTTATGACCTGTCCGTTGAGAAAGAACCAAATATTAGTACACTTTAACAAATTTTACTATAATGTTTAGTAAATCTAGTTAATGTATCATACTTTTATTTGTCTCAAGAAAAATAGTTAGTCTTATCCCATGAAATATTTCAAGTGAATCAAATGGTGTATATGAGTCTTATCCCACTAAAATCAGTTTCAATCATTTGTGTGTGCATGTGAAAGCATTGGACATTGCCCTTTGGTGGCAATTTTTAGCCTTTTTTGCAAGTTGCATAAAGTACCCAACTTAGACTCTTTCACACTACACTGATGGTAGCCCTTTTCACATGGTAAAGTATCTTCTACATAATTTTAGTTACATATTTTCAACTTACTCATGGAAGAGTTTTACACACCAATGTAGGTAGCTCTATTATTAAGATGGAGCCCAAGACAAGATCAAAAATTTTATATACTCACACACCATATACACATATTGATTCACAAATATATTAAATTGATATACCTATCTATTTTTCGAGACCACTAAGCATGATATCTTAACTAGAAAAACTAACCAAGTAGTAACATAATGTTAAAAACTAATGTTTACAACTTTCTCAATTGAACAAGTACAGGATAACTTTTGAGCAACACAATTTCAAGGATATGGAAAAATCAATAAAAAAAACTAATTAGTACAAACCCTCAAGGATTTCTTGAGGGAATCAAAGTTGACCGCATTTAGGCCTTTCGTGAAAATATTTGCAATTTGTTTGGCAGTCTCAACATATTCCAAGACCAAGGTTTTATTATCAACAAGTTCCCTTGTGTACTGAGATACATCACCAACACAAAAACAATTTTTATGGAAAATTCTCAAATATTTTCCCAATCAACATGGTTCACATTTACCAAACAAATGTTTACCCAAATTTGGTAAACCAGGAACATGACTCACACTTTCAATTTTTCTCAAGCAAGTAAAGACAACAAGTCATTTGAAATTATTTTTATTCACCAAAACTTTCTTAGGTTGTGTCCTTTTCTTCAAGGGCATTTGTCTCAAATTACCATGATGACTAAAATAATTATTTTCAAGAATATTCATCAAGGTAAAACATTATGTCGAATATGACCTTTCACTCCACATAAATGGAAAATTGGAATAAAATTACCAGTCTTTTTTTATTATGGAAATTTCTGGTCTGTTTCATATGTGTTTCAACAAAATGAGAAGTTGAGGCCATATGAGTCTGAGTTGTTTCTGTAGAAGGGTCAGTCATTGAAACAATAGGAGTGTTGATGCTGTTTTTCGTTAACTTAAGAAAGAAGAGCAATTAAACAAAAATATACCAGAGGAAATGAATAAAAAGAATGAAGATAAGATCTTTTTACGTGGTTCAGTAGTTAAAAATCTTCCTAGTCCACGAGTTTATGTTATTAGCACTTTGGAGTTTTCTGGAAACTTTTCAGAAAATAATCGCCCAGAGTTTTCTCTAAAGTTCAATGTTTCGGTCCCTTACAAATGGAGTTTCCTTCTCTATCTATAGAGAAGGTTTCAGAATTTGTTCCTACATATTTCGGGAAGATATTTAGTAAATCAAATAATATAATGCCAATTAATGCATTATTTTCCACGTGCATGATAATATCCCATAAAATGTGGGATTTAAAAACAATATCACATTAGATCCCTCAAACATTGGGTAGTTATAACAATAAATACATTCACACATAGCTGATGTGTCCGGATGTTGGATCTATATGCCGTTGAGACCATTTTCCCATTACGAGCTCGTCACACTGGTTTGCTCACACTCCCAACAAGTTATTGTTGACGAAGCCATTATGTTTAAGCTTACCCTCTTGAGCTCGAACCTTCTTGTCTGAGGGCAAGAGATGCATCAAAACTCATACAAGTGTTGAACCCTTGATATCGTGAGTTGCAAGTCCAACTTATAAGCTCAGAGCACTTTCGAGGTTACATACTCCTCGATCTCGTGAGGTTGTCATTCACAACGAAACTGCCTCTGAATAGTGGATAAAATGATGGTCGTGTTCATTTTGAGCTTACACCTAACGAGCCTGGATTTTGAGATCATGATTCCCATGCTCGAAATCTGGGTGTAACATTTTGCCCCCTCAAAAGTATCAGTTCGAATCCTATGAGAAGGAAACTTTTGAACTGCCCTTCATGGAAATTGAGCCACCTAATATACTCAAGTGTGGACATGCGTCAGTCACGGATTGCTCAACTGGAGTACTTGAGTACTTTTGTACCATTCCCACGTTTATTCATCTGCCATCTTTATGCCGCCATCATCACAATTACACCTATCCGTCCAATCTAACACTGAATCCAGGCAATGGCCCAAATCAGCCCGACCTTTGATCTCCTTTTGGGATTTACATATATATATATATAGCCTCATCTCCTCTTCTTCTTCACTTTCATTTTCAAGTTTCAAGTTTCAGAGAGGAAAGAAAGGACCAGAGCTAAAAACTCCACTTTCGTCTTTGCATGTTCTCCAAACCGAAGAAACATAACTCCCTCGGCGTTTACGACTCCGTGAAAGCTTTCCTGCAACCACTCCTACAATCGTCAATCTCCCTGTATTCACAAGCCACTGTGTGTAAGTTTGTGTTCTTGACTCCATATGTTAATTTTTTTTTGTATTTTCGTGTTTCTGTTGCACCGTGAGCATATTTACTAGTTTTTCACTAGTTTTATAAGAATATTTGTAGCAATTAGTAACCTCAATCACATTTTTTAGTTGATATTGCGTAGATTTTGGATTCAAAAAAATTCTGATATCATGGGTTTCAAACCCAAATTTAGCGTAAAGGATGCAAATGTAGACCAAGAACAAGAAATGGGGTACTGAATTAGGGTTTCAAATTGCATGTTACCCGAAATTATCACCTTTTTTGAGTAACCATCAACTTTTTCCCTGGAAATCCAGGATTCTTAAAATGAATCCACTTTCCCTTTTTCGCATCAAATACATGCTCGAAACCTGAACCTTACAATGGTTCGGGGGATTCCCTTAAGTTCGTCCCGTTCCTTCGAGATTTCGGTCTCGATCGAGCTTATTCCGTGATTTTGGGCATTCGAGCTGGAATCACTTAATATTTTACTGATTTCTTGTGTACCTGGCCCTCACCCTTTTATTTCTTGCTAGATGTCGTAGAATTATGAAAAATGGTGGGGGTCAGTGCTCACAGTTCCTTATTCCCCGACAACTCCAAGTCTAGAATCGCCCTTCACTCGAAACCAGCGGCTAATTCGTGAACATAAAGAGAGGTGCGAGCAAGAAGATATTCGAGCTCATTTCTAGCGTCAAATCAACGAGGTCGAGGGGAGGAAAAGGAGGAATCTTTGAGTCGTAATCTATCCAGACTTGGACCCTGAGCTTAGACCGGTCCCTCTCGACCCCACGCTCAAAGTAACCGTTGCCTACAAGCCTGGTGAGCTTACTCTCTCACTGATGGAGGATTCATCAAATCGTCCGTCCACCTCGCGACCTACCGCTATTCCTATCTCCAGGGAGGAATTTTTTGAGGCCGAGCATTATTGGAGCTCGGTTACTTCATTAGGACAGATCTCTGATATCCTGGCTTGCCAGGACCTAGGATTGTCAGGATCGCTGAGGTGTCGGGCTCCGACCTCCAATGAACGAAGCTGCTATTCCCCGGGCGATGGCCGTCTGGACAATAAACTTAAGCTCGCGGCTTGGAGTCGCGAGCATATGAAGGTAGGGGCTCTACTGCCCTTGAAATCCTTTTCGAAGGATTTTTTGGATTTTGTTGGGCTCGCACCCTTCCAACTCCAGACCACATCATATAAGGTCTTGTCAGCCCTGAGGTCGCTATACCATGAACTGAAGTGGGAAGGACCTTCGCCAAGAGAGATCCTGTATCTCTTTTGCCTGAAAAGCAACCCCTCCCAAGCTTGGGTAGGAGACGACTTCTACTACTTGTTGAGCTGTCCCAAGGAGAAGAAGATCTTTGAGGACATGCCCAACCTTCCCCCCAACCATCCCAAGCTTGCTGTACCAAGTCTCTATTTAATCTGGTCAATTTATATACTTCAGGTCGAATAATGGACTCGATTTGGTAAGGTCCTTCCCAATTAGGTCCGAGTACTCCAGCAGCCGGGTCTCTTGTAGCTAGGAATACACATCTTAATATTAAGTCTCCCAATTCGAACTTTCTATCCCGAACCTTTTTATTGAAATATTGGGTAGCTCTCTACTGATATGCCACATTTTTCAGTTGAGCTTCATCTCGCCTTTCTTCAATAAGGTCCAGACTTACTTCGAGTTGGGATTGGTTCAAGGCTTGGTTGTAAGCATGGCTTTGGATTGTGGGGATTTCAACCTCAATTGGTAACATGTCCTCTCACCCATATGCCAGGGAGAAAGGGGTATGCCTTGTCGAAGAGCGAGTTGTGGTTCGATATGCCCACAAAACTTAGGGTATCTCTTTGGGCCATTTTCCCTTAGCCTCTTATAATATCTTTTTCATGGAGCTCTTGAGGGTTTTATTTACTGCTTCGACCTGGCCGTTGGCTTGGGGATGGGCAACAGAGGAAAAGATTATTATTATTCCCTTTTTTCACAAAAATGTGTAAATAATTCGCTGTCGAAATGAGCACTGTTATCTGATACTATCTTCCTAGGCATTCTGTATCGGCAGATGATGTTTTTTTACCACAAAGTGCATGACTTTTTTCGAGGTAATCATTGTCAGGGGTTCGACCTTGGTCCATTTTGTAAAATAATCAACCGCGACCACAACATACCTTACTCCACCTTTGCCAGTTGGCAACGAACCTATGAGATCGATTCCCCACACCGTAAATGGCCATGGGGAGGTCGTCATGGTTAGCTCGGATGGTGGAGCTCGTGGAATTGGAGCGAACCGCTGGCATTTATCACATTTCTTAACATATTCGAATGCATCTACTTTTACAGTAGGCCATAAGTATCCTTGTCTTATAATTTTCTTTGATAGACTATGCCCCTTAGTGTCGTCTCCACAAAATCCTTCATGAATTTCTTCTAGGATTTTCTTTGCCTCGGGTGGAGTCAGACATCGGAGTAGTGGCATTGAATATCCTCTCTGATATAACCTTCATTCCACAATAGTGTATCTCAGAGTCTGATACATCAATTTTTGAGCCTTGTTCCATTCTGCTGGGAGAATGCCAGTTTTGAGGTAATCAACTATTGGGGTCATCCAGGTTGGTTCAGTGTCAATCATGCATACTTCTTCCTCTTCAGGCTCACTGATACTAGGGGTCGACAGGAACTCTATTGGTACTACATTTAGCGTGTCGACCTCGTTGGATGTAGCGAGCCTGGCTAAGGCCTCCGTGTTAAGAAACTTATACAGGATCTTTATTTATATTCATGTATATCTAATATTAAACAAATTAATACGAGATAGCCTAAAACACGTTTCTAAAATCGAATTCAAATAGAAACAAAGAATAGAATACTTACAGTATACGCAGCAGAAAGAAAGAGTCCTTCCTTCAGTTTCTCTAACTCATGTATCCTCTCTGTCGCAGAGTATTATCAAGAAACTGAACCAATCTTCTATTTTCTTCACAATCTTCCAATGTATCCTTAGAATCACCTAGACTAGTGTGGGCAATTCTCAACACATGAGATAGATACAGAGAAGAAGAAGAGAAAATAATCAAAGAGGCTTAGAAAATGACTTGTGTTTAGAGAGAATCTAAAACTATCAGAAAACCAGTGATTAAACTTGTGTTTTGACTTCTCTCTAAGCACTCCTTTTATAGACTCAATTAGGCCATTTAATTTAATTAAAAAATAAATAAAATAATAGTCACTTTGAAGCCCTAGGTCAAAATTATCATGGGCTTTAGGCCCGTGAAATTTTCCATTTGATTATAAGCCCATTGGCCTTAAAAACAAGGCATGTATTATTTTCTATTGATTTAATTAATTAAATAATTATTTAAATCCTTTATCAAATTAATTATTTATAATTTTAACTTTGATTTAAACTTATTTATTAATTTAGATACCAATTTATCTTAATTAATAAATCTGCCATAATTTCTCTTTTCTTCTCAAAATACATAACTCTCTGAAACTATCCAAAATTGACCTGGTCAACTTTGATAATTAAATCAATTAATTGAGACTATCTAGATGATTTTATCCAAGGTACAATGGGGACCATGGGCCTATGAATCAAGCTCCAATAAGTTATCATAATTCTAACAAATAAATTTACTAACTTATTAATTCCTTGTGACTTCACTATAGACTTGGAATTGCACTCTTGAATTCATAGAACGCTCTATAACAAATATAGATACGCTTTTAATTATCGATTGTTACAACCATAATTATCACTCAATCCTCTATAGACGGTCTACAATGAGATAGGACTAAAATATCATTTTACCCCTCATTGTATTTTATCCTTAAAACACTTAGTTCCTTATAAATGATATTTCAGCAAACTAATATAATTACTGAAATGAGATCTTTATCATTTAACACCTTGAACCAAACTAAAAGGAAACCATCGTTTCACTTCTTCAACAGAAGCTATAGATGTTCATATCTATGATTAACACTCCCACTCAATTATACTACCAAGTTCCCAAGATGTAAGTATGGGCTAATCTGTAGGGTAAGCTGGTAAAGAATAAGCCAAAGAACTCAAATAATACAATCAGTTAGAATACTAACCACTCAGAATTAAGATTGAATTGACCTATGGTCAACTATATGATATGACTAAAATAGATAATAACGTTATGTTTACTTATCTTATCAACTATCAATATCGTTCCTGTCCAATGTAACAAATACATCTGATCTTATCTACTTTGCTAATGTTCTAGAAAGAACATAACACTGTAATGTGTAAGTAGATCATATCGTAGATTTGCAAGTCAATGTAAATCCTGTGCACTGACTAATCTTAGGACTAACTTATTTTGAACATATAATCATATTTATATTCCACTATGATTACGTCACTATAAATAAGATTAGCTATATGCTCAGGATTTAATAGAAGTTTATATTGAACAAATAATCATGAAAATAAAATATGTGAGCAAAGTGATTGACCAAGTTTAAAAATGATTTCTATTCTTTTATTGATAATATATGAGATTACAAAGAATTTGGGTTTTAATTAGGGCATAAAACCCCAACAGTCCGCATTTGAGTTTTGTTCTCGAGGAACCTGCTTTATGGCATAGAACTCGAAATTTTTGAGTGCAGCCTTAGCTTTTTCTAAATATGCAGCCATTCTTACGCCTCGAGCTTGATATTCCCCTAGAATTTGGTTGACCACAAACTGCGAGTCACTATAGCAGTGTATGGCTTTTGCCTTGAGTTCTTTGGCTATTCAGAGTCCTGCCAATAAAGCTTCATACTCAGCCTTGTTACTAGATGCTTCGAAGCTAAACCTCAAGGCGGAGTGAAATCGATTTCATGTTGGAGTGATTAATATGATCCATGCCCCCAATCCATTTTCATTGGAAGATCCGTCGACATAAAGTTTCCATAGCTCACGGGCTGGGGTAATAACTTGATCATCAGATACTCCTGTACATTCCACGATGAAGTCTGCCAGGGCCTGCCCCTTTATAGTCGTTCTTGGATGATAAGTGATCTCAAACTGTCCAAGTTCAACGACCCACTTTAACAATCTGCCCGAGGCCTCAGGTTTGGACAAGACTTGTCATAGTGGTTGGTCAGTCAACACATGGATAGGGTGTGCTTGGAAGTAAGGTCGGAGCTTTCAAGATGAATGGATCGGGCTAAGGGCCAGTTTCTCCATTAAAGGGTATCTCGATTCTGCCCCCAGCAACCTTTTGCTGACATAGTACACTGGTTTTTGTACCTTCTTGTCTTCTCGGACGAGCACAACACTAATGGCATGCTCGGTTGAAGTGAGATACAAGTATAAGACTTCTCTTGTGATAGGTTTTGACAAAATCGGAGGTTCCGCGAGGTGTTTCTTTAAATCTTGGAATGCGAGCTCGCATTCCTCTGTCCATTTGAATTTTTGCCTCCTCTCAAAAGGTTGAAGAATGGAAGACAACGGTCTGTAGATTTAGAAACAAACCTACTTAATGCCGCCATCCATCCAGTTAAACTCTAGATATCTTTATGCTTTCGAGGCGGGGGCATATCAATTAATGCCTGGATCTTGTCAAGATTAACCTTTATTCCTCGCATGTTTACTATAAAGCCCAGAAACTTCCCCGAAGATACTCCGAAAGAGCATTTTTGGGGGTTGAGTTTCATGATGTACTTCCATAATACGACAAAGCATTCTTCAAGGTCGTCTACATGGTTATCGTTATGTTTAGATTTGACTAACATATCATCAACATAAACTTCCAAGTTATTTGTAATGCCCTAGATAGCCAAGACCGTTACACTGTGTACTTATAAAGGTGCAAGACTTGCTAATCAAGTCATTATCTCAAAAATGTGTCACTAAACATGCAAGAGTTAGGGTTAAAAAGGTTTTGGTCTCAAAAGACTCATTTCATATATTTAAACTGTAGTAAACATAGGATCCCATAAGAAAACAAAGTTATAATAAATTTACAGAATCCCAAAAGTACATGAACATTCACTAGCCATACTAAGGCAAAACAGGTAGTCTTCAGGTTCACGTCCTTGCCTAGACCTCAACCGTGGCGGTCGAGCACCTGGTTATTTACATTCCGCTCGCTGAGCTCTCCAGTCAAGGCTGGTCTAACTTGCCCTTGCCTTTACCTGCACCACGTAGCACCCGTGAGCCAAGGCCCAGCAAGAAAACATCTTAGCAACTCAATCAATGAAAACAGACAATTAACTCATTATGCATGTATTCCCATCATATAATCCCCAATAGCTATTCAGCACATACAATCAGATTCAAGATACATTCTACCACATATAACACTCATATCACATAATATTCAGGGCAGATGACCTAGGCCGCAACCTCTGTTTAACCCACTGACTCCGACCTGCTTAAACCGAGCTCAGTGCATAATAAGCTGTCCTCGGCTACCAGTGGCCGAGCCGCGCCCTGTGCGCTAGTGAAACCTTTGGCACCCTTAGATCATTGGTTCACTAAATGGCTTGCATGGTATGATACCATCTTTTCAAGAATTTACAATAGGGAGCCCTTAGTCCCGTCACATATATTCATCCAGGTGCAGTTTTCTTACCTTTAGTCTGTACAATTATTGATTACGAGCAACGCCCCTCAAGAACGATCCGTTCCCGAGCCTAAGCCTTTATCACCTTTTCTGTTGAATCACTTCACCAAGCCAAAGCCAAGCTAAGTCTCCAAGTTTCCTCCTTAATTCTACCTTAACCCTGTTTTAGTTCTTGATTAATCCCTGAGCTAAGCCTCCAAATCCCCACCTCAATCCTCAGAAATTCCAGCTTGATTCCCTTAAGTTTTCTGTGTTTTCCTTCCCTTTGTTTTCCTTGAGAGTGAGAGAGAACTAAGGTAAAAGTTTTAGTCGGTTTGTATTTTCTTCTAAAAGCTTCCTTTTGTCTATCTTACTCGTTTAGTTAATCCCGAGGCTCGGGGTGCCGGAACCGTCCCCGAGGCCAAAATGGTAAAATTCCCCAATATTCCCACCTAGACATCCTAACCTCAAATATATCTCCATATATTTATTTTCATGACCCGATAGTCCAAATCGCTACTTGCTATCTAAAAATACCCTTGACTTATCAAAAATCATATCTTAAGTCCCGTTGTGACTTTTCCCGCTATCTGACCCTAGAATCGTCTCGAGTCGTGCTCTGCGAACTTGTCCACATAATAATGTGGTTCTCACATATATCATATATTTATTTCACATTACATTACTACATAATATTATCAATTATCGTATAAACATTACTAAACATATAATTACTCATTTAAATCACAATTATTCCATTATTGCCCTCCTAGCACACTAATCAAGGCCCTTAAGCCTTATTAGCGAATTTGGGTCGTTACAACTATCCCCTCCTAATGAGAATTTTGTCCTTGAAATTTACCTAAATAGCTCGGGATGCTGATCCCGCATCGCCGTCTCTAACTCCCAGGTCACTTCCTCGACCTTACTATTTCTCCATAATACTTTCACTAACGGAATCGTCTTATTCCAAGGAACTTTGTCCTTCCGGTCTAAAATCTGAACTGGTCTCTCCTCATAGGACAAGTCTGTCTATAGCTCCAAGTCCTCATACCTCAACACATGTGTTGTATCTGAAACATACTTCCGCAACATAGAGACATGGAACACGTTATGAACTCCTGATAGAGATGGTGGCAAGGCCAGCCTATAAGCCACCTGCCCAACCCTTTCTAGAACCTCAAAGGGTCCAACAAACCAAGGGCTTAGCTTGCCCTTTACTCCAAACCTCCTCACACCCCTCAGTGGTGAAACTCGCAAAAACACGTGGTCCCCAACCTGGAACTCCACGCTCCTACGCTTAGGATCAGCGTAGCTTTTCTGTCTACTCTGCGAGGCAAGCATCCTAGCTCGAATCTTTTCAATGGCCTCATTAGTCTTCTAAACCATATTTGGCCCTAGATATCTTCTCTCACCCATCTCATCCCAGTGAATGGGCGATCTACACTTCCTTCCATATAACATTTCACAAGGAGCCACTCCAATCGTGGACTGATAACTGTTGTTATATGAAAACTCAATCAATGGGAGATACTTACTCCACGAACCCTCGAAGTCAATCACACATGCCCTAAGCATGTCCTCCAATACCTGAATCGTCCTCTTAGACTGTCCATCAGTCTGAGGATGAAAAGCTGTGCTAAACTTCAACTGAGTCCCCATGGCTCTCTGCAGAGCTCCCCAGAACTTAGAGGTAAAGATAGGGTCTCGGTCAGATACAATAGACTATGGAACCCCATGGAGATGAACTATCTCCCTCACATACAGCTCTGCATACTGTTCCACGGTATAAGTCGACCTCACTAGTAGAAAATGAGCTGACTTGGTGTATCTGTCCACTATCATCCACATCGAGTCATGAAGTCCAACTGTCTTGGGTAATCCTCCCACGAAATCCATCGTAATATCCTCCCACTTCCACTTTGGGATACCCAAAGGCTGAAGCAATCCCGCTGGCCGCTGATGCTCAGCCTTAACCTGCTGACATGTCAAACATCTAGATACATACTCAACTACATCCTTCTTCATCTCGGGCCACCAATATAATGTCCGTAGATCCTGATACATCTTCGTGGTACCCAGATGAAGTGAGTATGGCGTAGTGTAAGACTCATCCAATATCTCCCGTCTAATCCCCTCATCCTCCGGAACACATATCCGTCCCTGATACCGGAGCAAACCTGTCTCTGAAACTGAATAATCCTTAGCTGTCCCCGCTAAGGCATGCTGCCTACTGTCTTGCAACTGCACATCTGTCAACTGACACTCCTTGACCCGCTCTAACAAGGTCGACTGCAAAGTGATATTGGCTAACTGGCCCACCACCAGTTCTATCTTTGCCCTGACCATCTCATCAGCCAATTCTCTCGAGATCTGGGTAGAACTATACAACTGTCCTGGGCCCCTCCGGCTCAACGCATCTGCCACTACGTTGGCTTTCCTAGGGTGATAAAGGATATCACAATCATAATCCTTAAACAACTCCAGCCAACGTCTCTGTCTCATATTCAGATCCCTCTGGGTGAAGAAATACTTCAGACTCTTATGGTCGGTGTATATTTCGCACTTCTCTCCATACAGATAATGACGCCATACCTTCAATGCAAACACCACTGCCGCTAACTCCAAATCATGAGTCGGATACCTCTGCTCATACTCTTTCAGCTGTCGAGACGCATAGGCTATAACCTTCTCATTCTACATCAACACACAGCCTAAACCCAACCTCGATGCATCACAGTAGACCACAAACTTCCCTTTCTCCGAAAGAAGACTCAACACAGATGCAGATATAAGCCGTCGCTTCAACTCCTGAAAACTGTTCTCGCACTTCTCTATCTAGATGAACTTCTGATTCTTCCTTGTCAACTCTGTCATCAGTGAAAAGATCTTCGAAAACCCCTATACAAACCGCCTGTAGTAACCAGCCAACCCAAGGAAACTCCGCCCCTCCGAGGCATTCCTCGGCCTAGGCCAATCTCTAACCGCTTCTACCTTGGATGGATCCACCTTAATCCCTTCTGCCCCAACTATATGTCCAAGAAAGGTCACCTCTGGTAGCCAGAACTCACACTTCTTAAACTTGGTGTACAACTGATGCTCCCTTAACCTCTGTAGAACCTGTCGGAGATGCTGCTCATGCTCTGCCTCCGAACTGGAGTATACCAAGATGTCGTCGATAAAAACAATAACGAACTGGTCCAAAAAGTCCTTGAACATCCTGTTCATCAGATCCATAAAAGCTGATGGGGCATTGGTCAGACCAAAAGACATGACCAAGAACTCATAATGCCCATATCATGTCTGGAAGGCCGTCTTCGGTATATCCTCATCTTTGATCCTTAGCTGGTGATAACCAGATCGAAGATCAATCTTTGAGAACACCATCTTACCTTGCAACTGATCGAACAAGTCATCAATCCTTGGTAGAGGGTACTTGTTCTTAATGGTTAACTTGTTCAATTCTCTGTAATCGATGCACATCCTCAAAGTCCCGTCCTTCTTCTTAACAAACAACACTGGAGCACCCCAAGGAGAGTAGCTAGGCCTGATAAACCCCAAATCCAGAAGTTCTTGCAATTGTATTTTCAACTCTTTCAGTTCTGCTGGTGCCATCCTGTATGGTGTCCTTGATATTGGTTCTGTCCCTAGTGCCAACTCAATCTCAAATTGAATCTCCCTACGCGGCGGCAACCCTGGTAGATCCTCAGGGAAGACATCCAAAATCTCACACACCAATCTGGTCTCTCCCGGCCCTGCCGGCATAACTCTAGCAGTATCCACTACACTAGCCAGAAAACCTATGCATCCTCCCTGCAACAAGTCTCTGGTTCTCAATGCTGAGATCATGGGTATGCGGGACCCAGACACCACACCCACAAAGACAAAAGGGTCCTCGCCCTCAGGCTCAAAAGTAACCATCTTCTTTCTGCAGTCAATCGTAGCTCCATATCTGGCCAACCAGTCCATCCCTAAGATCATATCAAAATCCTCCAAATCTAATTCAATCAAATCCATCGAGAGTTCCCTACTATCAACCATCACTGGCAGTGCCCTAATCCATCTCCTAGAGACTACCAGTTCCCCTGTAGGCAACAGAGTCCCAAACCCTGCGGTCCGATACTCACTAGGTCTACACAGTCTATCAATCACCCTACTAGAAACAAAAGAATGTGTAGCACCAGAATCAATCAATACTGTAAAAGGAAAGCCAGCACTAGAAAGCTGACCTGTCACTACTGAGGGACTAGCCTCAGCCTCCGCCTGAGTCAAGGTGAATACTCAAGCTGGAGTCAAGCTATCCACCTTTCCTGCTTCACCCTTCTTCACCATTGGGCAGTATTTCCTGAGATGCCCCACTACTCCACACACAAAGCAAGCCTTGGCCCGACACTCGCCCAGATGGCGTCTTCTACACCTCGGGCACTCTGGATAGGTCCGCCATGTCTCACTGCCACCCTGACGGCCACCCTGACCACCCCGACCCCTCCTATCAAGACCAGGAGTGGCTGAAGTATCAAGAGTCTTCCTCTTGAAGTCACTGGGGCCTCCGCCTCTACCTGCCCCTGAATAAGGAGGCACCGCCCTGCGGCCCTCACGCCTTACTGCGCTCTCCTTCCATATCTTGTTCTCCGCTTCCTCAGCAGTAAGAGCTCTCTCAACGACTTAGGCATAAGTTGTTCCTCCAAGTACCATTGTGATCCTGACATCCCGGGCTATCATAGCATTAAGCCCCCTGATAAAACGATCTTGCCTAGCAGCATCAGTAGGCACAAGATCTGGTGCGAAATTCGCAAGCCTATCAAATTTCAGGGCATACTCAGTAACAGTCATATTGCCCTGTACCAAACTCACAAACTCATTGACCTTTGTTGCCCTGACGACAACATTGTAGTACTTCTGGCCAAACAAATCCTTGAAACCTTCCCAAGTTAAAGTGGTAATGTCTCTGGTCTGCGATGCCACTTCCCACCAAATGCGAGCATCCTCCCTCAACATATAAGTGGCACAGGCCACCCTATCCAGTCCCTCAATTCTCATAAAATCCAGAATTATTGTAATCATGGTTAGCCACTGCTCGACTTTCAACGGATTCGGTCCACCCTCAAATATTGGGGGTTGCTGCTTCCTGAACCGCTCATATAACGGTTCCCACTTGTTAACAACCTCCCCAGGCTGCACAACTTGTACCATTGCAGGTGGTACTATAAGGGCTTCACTCCCTGATGGAGCCTGCTGTCGCAGAATACGGATCTGCTCATCCTGACTCACTAATCAAGCCTGCATCTCTGCCATTAACTGCTGCCATTTCTCAGGGACTGGCGGGGGATTCTGGCCCTGATCATCACTACCGGTCCCAGACCTAGTACCGGCTAGTCGTGCAGATTTTCTTGGACGCATAGCCATCCAAGTCAATCTGCAAATAACGACTCGGCGGTCAGACCACGATAACAGGGTAAAAGCTTCTCCAAAACTCATCAATAGAGCATAATCAACCACAGATAACCAACACATATAAGCATCCATGCACCATATACAATTAATCATCCATATACTCATTTACATGCACGACAATGTTAATTAACATGGCTCAATATTTTCACACAGCAGTCAAGGCCAGGCCCTGTCAGTATCTCATGCTTCCTAGTAATTCAGTGAATAACAACATGCATAGCTCATCTCAGGCACATAAGCACATAAGCACACATATACACATTACCAAACCATAACTTGAGCTTGTCTCCAGCAGCGAATGCACATATCCAGGCTGTCTTTAGGAACCCTTAAACCTAGGACGCTCTGATACCAAGTTGTAACGCCCTGGATAGCCAAGACCGTTACACTGTGTACTTATAAAGGTGCAAGACTTGCTAATCAAGTCATTATCTCAAAAACGTGTCACTAAACATGCAAGAGTTAGGGTTAAAAAGGTTTTGGTCTCAAAAGACTCATTTCATATATTTAAACTGTAGTAAACATAGGATCCCATAAGAAAACAAAGTTATAATAAATTTACAGAATCCCAAAAGTACATGAACATTCACTAGCCATACTAAGGCAAAACAGGTAGTCTTCAGGTTCACGTCCTTGCCTAGACCTCAACCGTGGCGGTCGAGCACCTGGCTATTTACATTCCGCTCGCTGAGCTCTCCAGTCAAGGCTGGTCTAACTTGCCCTTGCCTTTACCTGCATCACGTAGCACCCGTGAGCGAAAGCCTAGCAAGAAAACATCTTAACAACTCAATCAATGAAAACAGACAATTAACTCATTATGCATGTATTCCCATCATATAATCCCCAACAGCTATTCAACACATACAATCAGATTCAAGATACATTTGACCACATATAACACTCATATCACATAATATTCAAGGCCGACAACTTAGGCCGCACCCTCTGTTTAACCCACTGACTCCGACCCGCTTAAATTGAGCTCAGTGCATAATAAGCTATCCTCGGCTACCAGTGGCCAAGCGGCGCCCTGTGCGCTAGTGAAACCCTTGGCACCCTTAGGCCGTTGGTTCACTAAATGGCTTGCATGGCATAATACCTTATTTTCAAGCATTTACAATAGGGAGCCCTTAGTCCCGTCACATATATTCAACCAGGTGCAGTTTTCTTACCTTTAGTCTGTACAATTATTGATTACGAGCAACACCCCTCAAGCACGATCCATTCCCGAGCGTAAGCCTTTATCACCTTTTCTGTTGAATTACTTCACCAAGCCAAAGCCAAGCTAAGTCTCCAAGTTTCCTCCTTAATTCTGCCTTAACCCTGTTTTAGTTCTTGATTAATCCCTGAGCTAAGCCTCCAAATCCCCACCTCAATCCTCCGAAATTCCAGCTTGATTCCCTTAAGTTTTCTATGTTTTCCTTCCTTTTGTTTTCCTTGAGAGTGAGAGAGAACTGAGGTAAAAGTTTTAGTATGTTTGTATTTTCTTCTAAAAGCTTCCTTTTGTCTATCTTACTTGTTAAGTTAATCCTGAGGCTTGGGGTGCCGGAACCGTCCCCGAGGCCAAAATGGTAAAATCCCCCAATATTCCCGCCTAGACATCCTAACCTCAAATATATCTCCATATATTTATTTTCATGACCCGATGTCCAAATCGCTACCCGCTATCTAAAAATACCCCCGACTTATCAAAAATCATATCTTAAGTCCCGTTGTGACTTTCCCGCTATCTGACCCTAGAATTGTCTCGAGTCGTACTCTGCGAACCTGTCCACATAATAATGTGGTTCTCACATATATCATATATTTATTTCATATTACATTTCTACATAATATCATCAATTATCATATAAACATTACTAAACATAATTACTCATTTAAATCACAATTATTTCATTAATGCCCTCCTGGCACACTAATCAAGGCCCTTAAGCCTTATTAGCGAATTTGGGTCGTTACATTATTACCTATCTGCTCAGAGAACATTCTATTCACGAGTCTTTGGTACGTTGCTCCAGTATTTTTAATCCCGAAAGGCATGACATTGTAACAGTATAGCCCTTTATCGGTTACAAAGCTCGTATGCTCTTGGTCTAGAGCGTGCATGGCGATCTGGTTATATCCAGAATAAGCATCCATGAATGACATAAGACCGTGCCCAGCTGTGGCGTCTACGAGCTGATTGATCTAAGGCAAGGGAAAATAATCCTTAGGGCTTGCCTTGTTGAGGTTGGAGTAGTTAATGCAGGTTCGCCACGTCCCATTGGGTTTCAGAACCAATACTGGGTTGGCGATCCAATCAAGATAGAAGGCATCTCGTATGAACCGATTTGCCTTTAACCTGTCGACCTCTTCCTTTAGGGCTTTCTTTCTATCATCGTTTAGGAGTCTTCATTTTTGTTGCTTCGGGGGGAAGCTCTTGTCAATATTAAGTGCATTGCTTATCACATTTGGACTTATCCCTACCATGTCCGAATGTGACCATGCAAAAACATCCTGGTTCTTCCTTAAGAAGCAAATTAATTGCTACTTCGCCTTTTCAGAAAGGTTTTTCCCCACCTTCAAAGTCTTTGGGGGATTGACTTCTTCAAGCTTGACCTCTTCGAGCTCCTCTAGCAGCTCGAGGTTAGACCTTTCCTCTATTCTACGGTCGATCTCGTCATCTATTTCGAAGACCGTCCTGTCCTTGTTCTGAACTATGAGAAGTGCATGTGCACTTGTTTGTTTCTTCCCTCTAATGGAAATGCTATAACATTCCCTCCCCGCAAGCTGGTCCCTTTTCAAAGTCCCGATGCCACTAGAGGTCAGGAACTTGATGGCCAAATGCCTAACGGAAGAGATTGCCCCCAGCCCAACTAGGGTGGGTCTCCCGAGCAGTACGTTGTAGGCAGATGGAAGATCCACTAGAACAAACTCCATCATCTTGGTTATAGAGACTGGATAATCTCCCAAGGTCACATGGAGTTCAATGGATCCCATGCATGCAATCCCTTCTCTTGGAAAGCTGTACAACGTGGTTGCACAGGCTTTTAGGTCGTGAAGCGCGAGTCCCATCTTTTCTAAAATGGCCTTATAGAGGATATTCACCGAGCTCCCATTATTAATCAAGACTCGGTGCACCCTCTTGTTTGCGAGCTGAAGGGTGATGACCAAGGGTCATTATGGGGAAACTAGACACGAGACGCGTCCTCTTAAGTGAAAGTTATGGGTTGATTTTCAACCCTTTGTTGTTTCGGGGCTCTAGGTTTGGGTTCGTAAGGAGAGCCGTCACCAGGTTTTAGCTCATTCACATATCTTTTCTGGGCATTCTTGCCCAGTCCTACGATATGGGGTCCCCCTAAAATGGTTATGACATCTTCTCCATCAATCAGAGGGGGTCATTCATCCTCCCGAGCTCGGGAGTTACTTTTCTGGGAAGGTGGTGCAGTTTCTGCCCTCTGGCTGGTGGAAGCCTGATTAGGGTTTTAGTTTCTGACATACTGCCCGAAATATCCCCTTGAGATCAATCCTTCAATCTCATCTTTTAACTGTCGACATTCATCGGTTGTATGTCTGATACCTCTATGGAATCTACAATACTTACTAGAGTCTCTTTTCACCTTTTGGTTCCTCATGGGGTCAGGTCGTCTGAATGGGACCTGATTTTCATTAGCCAAGTAGATATTCTCTCGAGACTCATTGAGCTTGGTATACACTTTGTATACATAGAGGTATATTTCCCCTTTCTACTTCTTTCATCCATCTTCCTCGGGGTTATTCCCTTCATTTTTCTTTCTCTCAGAAGGGTTGTCCCCGGGGGGTTTTGAAGTTGTGGGGTCTGCCGAAGTCGAGGCAGAGTTTGTATTTGTTGTAGTAGTTATGGGCTGAGAGGTCATATTCAATGCTGACCTCGCCTCCTCTACATTAACAAACCTCTGAGCTCTTCGATTGAACTCGGTTAAGGATCTGCCATGTTTTCTTTGTAAGTCTTCCCAGAGTGGACTTCCTGGCATCACACCAGCTCAAACAACAATTAAATGACCACTATCGTTGACATCTCGAGCTTGAGCTACTTCTAGGTTAAACCTTGTGAGGTAACCTTTTAGTGACTCGTTTGGATGTTGTCGGACATTGGTTAAGGCTGAAGCCTCGGGCCTAATGCTGACCATGGCTTTGAATTATTTCTTGAAATCTCTCGACAATTGATCCCAGGATACGATCGAATGTCTTTTGAATTTTTCAAACCAGTTTTTTGCTAGTCCTGTGAGAGTGGCTGGGAATAGCATATACCTGAGCTCGTAGCCCACATTGCTGGCTCGCATAATTGTGTTGAACGTGCTCAGATGGTTGTAGGGATCAGAGTTTTTGTCAATTGGCGGGACATGAGGATTCTATACCCTTGAGGAAAGGGAGTGTTGGAGATATGCAGGGCGAACGACTAGAGTTCTTCATCAAACTCTTCATCCCTTTCCTGGCTACACTCAATCTGCAAGAGCCTGAGCACTCTCTCCAATTGTTCAATCCTCTATTGGACTAGATCTATAGGAGGCTTGGCCTCAACCTGAGGGGGTTGGTTATCATTGATAACAACTCCAACTCCCTGTCTTGGTACAGGATTGTAAATCGGCTGCTTATGGCCATTAAGGTGATCTCACAAATCTGGGTTTGGGGGATTATCATGCCCTCGATTATGGTTTAAATATTCCCGTAGATCTGGGTGATCTCCTCGATTCCCAGTGTTCCTTGGCTCTGTGTCATAAATGCTCACAGATCTAGAGTAATATGAGATTTCACTTACGTAGCTTGCAGCTCGGTGATTGTGAAGTGTGATTCTTGTTTTTCTCCTTGCCCCAACAGCTTTTGATCATGACATTTGGCTTCTTGTAGGTTGAGGAACCCTGTAGTCTCAAGGAGCCTCTTCATTTCCATGTCTACGTCCAGTGTGTCGATCCCTATCTTGGTGGACAGGTCGCAGAACCCTCTGGATTGGTGTGGGATGCCTTATTGGAAATGGTGGGTTCCTTATAGGAGAAGGTGGTTGCCTCCCATTGTAAGGCCTAGATGGTCCTGAATTTGCCTGATCAGGTTCTGGGACATTTTGTGTGGCACCAAGATTTGGGGTCCCAGTCACTGAGGGGGCTCAGTTATTTCCCATTCTTGTTTGTGCCTCTGCAGTCGGGTTGGCAGCACCCTCAGCCCAGTTACTCCTCCGGGGTCTTGGTGGACCAGGATGGGTCGTCAGTGGTGGTGCTTGTTCTGCTCTTCTGGCGGCCACATTCTTACAAGGGTGGCGCTAGGCCTACGAGGTGGGGCCTGAGTGTCTCGAGGAGGTGGGCCTGAGTGTCTCGGGGAGGCGCCTGTGCTTCAACAGCTAGTCTGGCTAGCTCTTCATTACGTTTTGTAGCTTCTGCCAACTGTTTGCACGGTTGGCGATTCTCAAGTTCCACAATTGGAACATATCTCTCGGGATTATAGTACATATCCTCGTCGGCCTTGGGAGTAGGTGGTCCCCTGGAGTTAGACGAGTCACTCCTCTCGTCGAGATCGGGATCCACAATAGGCTACTTCCCAGGCCATTGGGGGTATTCGTCTTCATTAAGAATTTCCTCCTCAGGAATATTGGGATCTGTTGACGGTCAGAACTCGTCAACGAAGTTAGGTTGGACAAATTATCAAATTAAAATCGCTGATGGGAAAGCTATCAAAACTTGAATAATAACTCAAGAACTAAGATATCACAACAATGGAGAAATTAAACTTTCATTCACACTTAAGGCTCTGCTACAGTGAATTTTCCAACCCCCCTTCAGGTGGTCTTAGAATTCCTTTTATAGTAGGCTCTAATGGCCTTAGATACATAGTGGTCCAGGGGACCAAGTGGTACATTCGTACTGTGTCAGGGGAGTGGCTTCAGAGGTCGTGGACGTACATCTCGTACATGAGCAGGTGTCAGGGGGACGTTTCCACCACTTTTCTGTGCCCATGTCTGATACGTGGCGGCAACATAGTGGCGCATGAGGTCGTGGTGTCGGCTCTGTCCTATGGCCGTAGACGTACGGACCATGATCCTTACCCCAGCAATCTCACTGGTCCTGGTATCCGTACTTGGTACTTGGTCGTACAAACATGTCGCATTCGACTCGTACGGGATCTCCTAACCATGGGGATCTCGAGGTGTAGGGAACGGGACCCTTGGTACGGGATGCCTGGAGCACTCTAAGGTCACCCACGGGCACGGGCGATAAGTGCTTGACCTCGCTCCACGTCTTAGCGTACGAGGCAAGATGCCTTTGGGCCATACGTGTCAAGTTATGGGGCGTCGGCCTCCCGAGAAGATGGTAGGCCGGTGGACCTCCAGGGGCGCGCGCGCGGGACCTTGCGCGGCCTCGCGCATGGGGCGCCGTTGACGGCCTCGCAACCTCCCTCGGCCTTGCGCGGTTGGAATGGCCTAACGGCCCCGCGATACGGTGGGGTCTCGCCCACGCGGCGACCTTGTGGGACGACGACCTCGCGAGGTGGTGGAGCTTCGCCCACACGAGGGCCTCGCGGGATGACCTCGCGAGATGGGGCCTCGCGGAATGGCTTCGCGAGACGGTGGAGCTTCGTCCACACGAGGGCCTCGCGAGATGGCCTTGCGAGATGGGGCCTCGCGAAAGGGCTTCGCGAGACGGTGGGCCTCCGCTCATGCGAGGGTCTCGCGGGATGGCTTCGCGAGACGGTGGAGCTTCGCCCACATGAGGGCCTCGCAAGATGGTGGTCTCGCTGAACGGCTTCGCGAGACGGTGGAGCCTCGCCCACACGAGGGCCTCGCGAGATGGCCTCGCGAGATGTGGCCTCGCGGGATGGCCTCGCGAGACGATGGGGCTCCGCCCATGCGAGGCCCTTGCGGGATGGCCTCGCGAGATGGGGCCTCGCGGGATGGCCTCGCTAGACGATGGGGCTCCGCCCATGCGAGGGCCTTGCGGGATGGCCTCGCGAGATGGTGGAGCTTCGCCCACACGAGGGCCTCGCGAGATGGCCTCGCGAGATGGTGGCCTCGCAGAACGGCTTCGCGAGACGGTGGGGCTTCACCCATGTGACGGCCTTGCATTTTCCCTTGATGAGATTATGAGCATCAACACTTGCCCCCTTAGTCTAAAAGAGGGTCTTTAGGTGCTCTTGTAGACTATTCATCTTGGTCCCTATAAATAGGCCCTCATGCGTGACTTAATTTTTACACCTTACTTCCTTGGCTTAGTGGCAGTTAGACCCTTGCTCTTTTCGAGAGGTAAAGGGTTCAATCCCCCACAACCTGACTTTTTCCATAGTTTCATCCTTTTTTCATTTTTTTCATCATCATTCATTTTTTCATCATTTTTTTTTTTACATATGAGCTAGTTTCTCGGTGTGTATATCTTAGGACTAACACACACTTCTGGTCAATTCTTGCAGACGCGCATTTTCAACGCTTTGGTGCTTTTTGCCTCCCAACCTTCCTTGGACTCCGACCTCGTTCTTTCAATCACTTGAGGTATATTTTCTTTCCTTCTCCTGTTTATTTACTTATTTTATCGGATCCAGACCAGTAACACTTGGGATGGGGTACATTAGTCCGAGCTTGTAGTGATTTTGACCATATGCACGCCCCTCCTCCCTCTTTTTTTTTTATATATACCCTGTAGTAGTCCATTTAGGGCGTTTGCACCTAGAGGTATTAAACCTATTCCTTTGTGTTTTGTAGCCTTCCCCTTGTTTATACGTGAGCCCCTTTTTGCTGTTGGGACGTGGTTTCATGGCCAATGAGGGCCCGTCCGACATACCCTCGAGGGCTGAGTTTATCGACCTGTCTTTAGACCCCGAGTCCCCTGAGGGTAACCCTTATCAGGACTATGATTCTTTGAGGCAGGCCCGCATTCGCCACCTCGAGTGCATGGCTGATCTTAGGCATAAAATTTGGGTGGTAGAGAGCGAAATTGACTCGGTGTCGAGGGGAGACGGAGGACCTTCACCCCCGGGCCTTAGTGACCATATGGCGCGTCTTAGGACGGCCCTTTTTGAATTGTGGTGGGAGTTAGAATTTATGGAGGGACACATTCTGCCAGAACCTCCCACTCCCCCTTCGCCTGATGACGGTCACGGGGCTATTAGCTCCTCTCCTCAGCCCCTAGTCTCAGTTGACCCTGGCTTAGCACTTCCGCCATCGCTCCCTCGATGGAAAACCCTTGCTAGGAAGAGAAAATGGAGGGTTAAGTGCTCTGCCTCTTCCTCACATGTTTCTTTTGATTTTGCAGATATGTCGAAAACGCGCAGACAGGTGTCCGTCCAGGAATAGGACGACGCCCCCTACTGGCGTCCAGCCTAGTGTCCCACATGTCTTCGAACAAATTGAAGGCCATCGTGAGGCACTACCGAGCTCCTCCAGAATATGCCCTGCATGTTCCTCAGGAGACCTGCCGGGCCGACCGCCCTGAGAAGGGCTTCGTGGCTTTGAGTGAGCAGATTATGAAGGCGGGTGGCACCATTCCTCTGCACCCGTTCTTTGTGGCGGTTCTCAACTATTTTGATTTGGCCCTTCTCCAACTGTCGCCCAACAGTTGGTTGACTTTAAGTTGCCTCTTCATTTGGTTCAAGGATAACGAGCAACGTGCCCCGACGGGACAGGAGGTGCATTCCTTGTATAACCTTATTGGAGTGCACAACTCCAAGGGCTTTTACTACTTGCAGAAGGCCAACAGTGAGCTTCCCTTAATAGATGGCTCGGTGTCCAACCCGGGCCCCTGGAAACAAGAGTTTTTCTGGGTACAGGGGCCTCTTTCAGTTCGTGAAGGCTTTCGCGCTGGACCTAGTAAGTATCCGGGTCTTTTTCTTTTTCTTATTAAAATTCACTGTTTTGCACTCTTGCTTGTACTGACATTGGCGCGGTTCTTGCAGGGCAATTTGCTGATCCCTCGGTCATCGGGTCGGAGGCGGAGGCTATAAACAGACTCATTGATGCAGACCCCGCCCTGAAGAAGGCAGCAGTCCTATTTACCATGGCGAATCTTAACCGCCACCAATTGTCCCCGGTCTCTAACCCCAAGTTCTTGTGGTCAATTACTGGGGCTAAGAAGGCTATGGCTGTGCCGGCTAGGCCATCATTACACGATGGTGAGGCTGAGGTGGAGATGGAGGATGCCCCCCTGTCCCCAGGGGGATGTCCTCCTTATGACTCCCATGACCGGGACACAGCCTTTCACCCTCTGGACCCGCAGGCCGCGGCAGGATGTTACGCCCCTCCTGGCCACGATGGCGGTGATGCCTTCCCTCCGATCCCTCATGATCTCGGCGTACCGGATGCTGATTTCGTCGGGCTCGCGGAGCTCCCTGCTGATGCACTAGAGTCTCAATTTTTCTCTTCTGCTGCGCCTCCTCCTGCCTCGGCGAGTGGGTCGTCTGTTCCGGTCCAACCAGATGTTCCTAGCGTGGAGGCAGAGGCTTGGGTGACCAGGATGGCCTCAGTTTATGGGCAGCGTTTCGTTCCAATAGCTGCGAGTCTCCCTGTCTCCGACTGGAGGGGCCTGGGGAACGTGACTCAATCAGACCTCGGGGAGATGCTAAGGTGTGCCGCGGCCTGGGTGAAGCTTTGCACCTTGCGTTGATTAGCATTATGCATAGATGCACCTGTGTTCTTCTTTTTGTTACTTATTGCTGATGCCATTGATTTTCTTGTGCAGGTCTATATCGTGTCTCTTCGACATGCTGACTCGACTGGCATCCATTCCGCATCTACTACTGAGGGGGACGGCCTCATAGTCCAGGTCCAGGAGCTCGAAAATGAGCTTAGCGCAACCAAGGTCCAATTGTTAAAGGCCCGGACTAAGTATGCCAAGTCGGACTCGAGGAATGATAAGCTGAAGACTAAGATCAAGGAGCTGAAGGGCAAGGCCAAATGCTTGGAGCGCGAGCTCAAGGGGGCCAAGGCCGCTGCGTCCGGGTCGCATGAGATGGTTATTCGAATGGGGACTGAAGTTGAGGCCCTTAGGGCTGAACTACAGTCGGCTCAGGAGAAGGTCGCTTCCTTGGAGGCGGAGAAGGCTTCCTGGGAGGCGGCGAGAGCTTCCTTGGAAGCGGAGAGGGTCATAACCGAGCGCAAGTCTATAGACCGGGCTCTTTACAATGTGTGGAAGCAGGATCCCAACTTCGACTTCTCCTCTTTCGGCGAGCAAACTGTTGCTCGAGCGGCCTGGTGGAGTGCCCACTACAGGAGGCCTTGAAATAGTCTCGCTCCTTTTTTGTTTTTTATTTTGTAACGTCATCACTAGTGCTACTTTTCTGTTAGTAACCCTTGTATTATCTTGAGAACTCTCCCCTTTTTTTTTTAATGTATGAATACATATGATGTTGCTGTTTATTTCTTGTTCTACTTCATTTGAGGCCCTTTTATGCCTGTATGACGGGGTTTGGTTGGTTCCCTTCTTTTATTTGTCAGGCTGGAGGTCCTTTGGATCCCATGTGAGAGGGTTCATTGGGACCTCTTTTGGTGCCTCTTGGTGGTTTCTATAAGGATATTTTGACCCCTTGGGTCTTGGCTATCCTTTTATGTTTTTCTTGCGCGCGCTTATTATTTCTTTGCGAGAAGCGTCCCTCTCGTCATTTTGCATAGTACTATTTCTGAAAGGGTCTCTTTTGGGACCCTTTTTGGCTAGACGGCTTGGTGGCCGCTCTAGACTTATTAGTGTTGTCACTATATATATTTTTCTTTCGTAAGGCCTTTTGGCCTCCTTGATGTTCACAAGGGTAGCTAATCCTTGTAAACTCAGGGGAGGCCTTGCAAGGTCTTTTTACTATTTTCTGTGTTTAGGGACTTCGTCTAGGGCCCGGACATAAGGGGTCCTCCTAATGCATAGGGGGTCGTTTTTAGGCTACTCCTAATTGAGGGCCCTTTTCAAGATCCCTTATCAGAGGGTCTTTTATAGGAGCCTCTTTTTTAGGAGGGCGAGGGGTCCTTTCCAAGATCCTCCGTTAGAGGGCCCTTTTTAGGTTCCCCTTGCTAGCTGTGTTATCACCCCTTGTCCTGCCCCCCGAGTGTTTGATGAAATTTATTTCGGCGGACACTTTGGCTGATGCCCGAGTATCGAAGAAAAAATAACACACGGAGTGGCTAACAGTTTTACTTATAATATGTGGTTTCATTCATCATATTCGTAACATAATGGTCTCATACACGTAGTTGCAACGGTACATAGGTGGTTGTCATATGAAGCAAAACATAAAAAGACTCACATCTACTTAGGAGGATATCTAGGTAACCTCTTTGATTCCTTCCTATCCTATCAAGGCAGCGTGCCACACTTGTGCTTTTGCCCGTGGGCATGGGTGCCTTACTGGTAGTACTTCCTCAGGTGTTCTGCGTTCCAGGCCCGGGGTATGATGGTGTCGTCCATGCGAGCCAGCTTGTAAGTGTTCGGGGGGATGCACTGAGCAACCTGGTAGTGCCCCTCCCAATTTTCCCCCAGCACTCCTGCACCTGGGTCTCGTGTGTTTGGGAGCACCTTCCTCAGCACCAGGTCGCTGACTCTGAAAGTTCTCTCTCGCACCCTCGAATGGTAGTACCTTGCGGCGCGTTGCTGGTATACCGCCACCCTCATTTGGGCTTTTTCTCTCTTTTCCTCCAGCATGTCTAAGCTTTCGGTCAGGGCTACGTGGTTGGCTTCGTCTCCATATGCCTGTACCCTGTGGGACGTGACTCGCATCTCGACCGGGAGCACAGCCTCGCACCCATAGGCCAAGGAGAATGGGGACTCCCCAGTAGTCGTGCGCGGGGTGGTTCTGTAAGCCCACAGCACATTTGGTAGTTCATCTGCCCAGGCTCCCTTCATCTTCTCTAGCTTTGTCTTTAGGTTCTTCTTCAGGACCCTGTTGACGGCCTCCACTTGCCCATTGGCCTGGGGGTGTACCACCGCGGAGAAGCTCCTCCTTATACCTCTTTCCTTACAGTATTCATCGAAGGCTCCTCCTTCGAATTGGGTACCATTGTTGGAAATAATCTTGTAGGGTACCCCATATCGACACACAATGAATTTGTTGACAAAAGAAGTGATGTGCTTAGCGGTTATCTTCACAAGGGGTTCCGCTTCTACCCACTTAGTGAAATAATCCACTGCTACCACCGCGTACTTCGCTCCACCCCTGCCTGTAGGAAGAGCGCCGATTAAATCTATCCACCAGATAGCGAAGGGCCAGGGGCTGGGCGTGTTGGTCAGTTCGCTTGGGGGTCTTCGAGGGTAATTGGAGTGCCTCTGGCACTTGTTGCATTTCGTGGCAAAGTCATGCGCGTCTTTCTCCATGGAAGGCCAGTAGTATCCTTGTCTCATGGCCTTCCTAGCCGTGGAGGGTCCACTTTCGTGGTTGCCGCACTCTCCCTCGTGGATCTCTTGTAACACCTTCAACGCCTCCTCTTCTTCTACACACCGCAGGAGTGGCATGGAGAATCCTCTTTTGTAAAGGACTCCATCTATCAAGGCGTACCTCGCGGCCTTGTACACCAACCTCCGAGATTCGTTTTTATCCGCAGGCAAGGCTCCTTCCTCCAGGTACCTCTTGATTGGCTCGGTCCATGATTTCTTTGGGACGCTGATCACGTGCACATCTGCGCCTTCGATGCTGGGCTTTGGTAAGTACTCCACGGGTATTAATTCCAAGACATCACCATCCTTGGTAGATGCCAGCTTTGCGAGTGCATCGGCATGGGTGTTCTTTTCTCTGGGGATTTGCTCTATAGTATATGCCACCATTCGTCCCAGATAACCCTTCACCTTCTCCAAATATGATGCCATCTTGGGCCCCCTTGCCTGGTACTCCCCCTTTATCTGGCATACCACCAATTGCGAGTCACTGAAAATATGAAGGCGCGTTACTTTCAATTCCTGGGCTAGACGCAGGCCAGCTAAGAGCGCCTCGTACTCCGCCTCATTATTGGAGGCCTCAAACCCAAATCGGATTGCGCAGTACATTCTGTGTCCCTCGGGCCCGGTCATCATGATGCACGCTCCCGATCCTCCTTCATTCGACGCCCCATCAACATGCAAACTCCACTCCTCTACACCTCCTAGTTCATCCTCCATAACAGGCTGCTCCCCTCCTTCACTCTGTCCTTCATTCGGCTGATGGGTGAACTCTACTATAATATCTGCCAGCACCTGTCCATTGATGGAGGCCCTTGGGGTGTAGACAATATCAAATTGACTTAGCTCAATCGACCATTTCATTAGTCTCCCTGAAGTCTCTGGCTTATGTAAGACTTGTCTCAAAGGACTATCTGTTAAGACATCAATTGTATGCGCATGGAAGTAAGGCTTCAACTTCCTCGACGCCACTACCAGCGCATAGGCCAGTTTTTCGATCTCTGGATACCGGCTCTCTGCGTCCACCAGACGCTTGCTGATATAGTATACGGGCTGTTGTTGCTTCTTCTCTCCCTTAACTAGGGCTGCGCTGATGGTGTGCTCAGACACTGCCAAGTACAGGTACAGCTTCTCGCCCTTCTCTGGCTTTGCTAACAGGGGCAGCCTCCCCAGGTGCTCTTTCAACCTGACAAACGCTTCCTCACATATTTCATCCCAAGCGAACTTTTTGCTCCCTTTGAGGATGTCAAAGAATGGGAGGCATTTATCGGTGGACCTCGAGATGAACCTATTAAGGGCCGCCACCCTTCCTGTTAGGCATTGCACCTCCTTCTTGTTCTTTGGCGGGCTCATTTCTATGAGTGCCTTTATCTTGTCAGGATTGGCCTCGATGCCTCTGGAATTGACCATGAAACCTAAGAATTTTCCTGAGGATACCCCGAAAGTGCACTTGGCTGGGTTCTACTTCATCCGCTATTTCCTGAGCGTGTCAAACATCTCACCAAGGTCTTTGTTAAGCTCTGCTGCTAATTTGGTTTTCACAAGCATGTCATCCACATACACCTCCATATTCCTTCCTATCTGATTGGCGAACATTTTATTCACCAGTCTTTGATAGGTGGCTCCCGCGTTCTTGAGCCCGAAGGGCATCACTTTGTAACAGTATAGCCCTTTGTCTGTAATGAATGACGTGTGCTCTTCATCTGCCAGGTTCATCGGGATTTGGTTGTATCCTGAGTAGGCGTCCATAAAACTTAGTAACTCATGCCCCGCTATTGCATCTACTAACTGATCTATCCTGGGAAGTGGGAAGCTGTTCATAGGACAAGCTTTATTCAAATTTGTGAAATCAACGCAAGTTCTCCACTTCCTGTTCGGCTTCGGCACGAGTACTGGGTTCGATACCCACACAGGGTAGAAGGACTCACGGATGAAACCGTTGGCCTTCAACTTATCAACCTCTTCCTTTAACGCTGCGTATCTTGTTGGATCTAGCGCCCGCCTTTTTTGCCTGACGGGCCTTGCTCCTGGGGAGATGTTCAGGTGGTGGCACATTACGCTGGGGTCTATGCCCACCATGTCCTCATGACTCCATGCAAATACGTCTAGATTATCCTTCAAAAATCTTATCAATTCCTCCTTCACGTCACCTTGTAGGCTTCTCCCTATCTTCAATTTCCTTAAGGGTTCTTCCGTCACCGTAGCCTCCTCTACTTCTTCTACCGGTTCTGCTCTTGCCTCATCTACGACCCGAGGGTCCAGCTCCTGCGGACCCCCTGTGGGCATGCTTATCGCCTCATGTACCACCATGGCCATTGGCTCACGCGGCTTTGCAGGCGTGCAGAGTGAGGTGTTGTAGCACTCCCTCGCTTCTTTCTGTTCTCCTTTCATACTTGCGACCCCTCCTGGAGTCGGGAACTTGACAACCAAGTGATATATTGAAGTTATGGCTTTCAATTCTCTCAGGGAGGGCCTCCCCAATACCGCGTTGAAAGCTGATGCACAATCTACTATGACAAAGTTAGACATGACTGTAGTCTGGCGGGGTTGCTCCCCCATGGTAAGTGTCAATTCGATCATCCCAAGGGGTTGCACTGAATCCCCTGTTAATCCGTATAGGGACGACTGGCAGGGCTTCAGGTGACGCATACCCAATCCCATCTTTTCCAAAGCAGGGCGGTATAGGATATCCACTGAGCTCCCGTTGTCCACCAAGACTCGATGCACACGCATATTTGCCAACTGGACTGTCAGCACCAGCGGATCATTATGGGGGAAGTGCACCCCTCGTGCATCTTCCTCAGTGAACGTTATCGAGTCATTTTCCCCTTTGAAACTCTTCGGGGGTCGTTGTTCTAAACTCATGACGCAGGGAGGCGGACTTCGTCGAGCCTCTCTTGCATATTTATCTCGTCCCTTCCTAGAATCTCCCCCAAATCTTGGGCCTCCAAAAATGGTGCGAACCTCCCCCTGTATTTCTGAGGCTCGCTCCTGTGCCTGGGGCGCTGTGGGCTCGTTTTCTGGCCTTTGCCTTTCTCAATTGACATAGCGGCCTAAGTGCCCCCGGTGGATAAGCTCCTCAATTTCCTTCTTCAAGTGGATACGCTCTGCCGTGGTGTGTCCAATGTCCTTGTGGTATTGGCAGTATTTACTGGGGTCCCTCTTGGACCGATCCTTCCTCATTGGTGGGGGCTTCTTGAAGGGCACCCGATCTTCGTTGGTGACGTAAATATGCTCCCTGGTGTCAGTGAGGTTCGTACAGTAGGTATAGGCCGTTGGCCTATGATCACCCCCTCGCTTGGTCTTCCTCTGCTGGTCATCTCTCGGCCCCTCATACGTCCTCTTCTTCTTAGCTACATTCGGCCCGTCGTTAATTGGGGGCTTTGCGTGGGGCTCCTCCTTTCCGGCCTTCAGGTTTGCGTGGCCATCCTCCACACGGATGTACTTCTGTGCTCTTTCATAGAAGTCATCCAAGTCGGTGACTTCCCTCTTTAGCATGTTGTCCCACAACTTGCTCCCTGGGAGCACCCCAGCAGTAATGGCCATTTTTAACTCCCGGCGCGTTAGGCTCCCCACTTTTGCGGCCTCCATATTGAACCGATGAATGTAGATTTTTAGGCTCTCCTTCTCCCCTTGCTTCACGTTGGCCAGACTGGTACCTGGCATTGTGTAGTCTCGCACGGCATGGTGCTGTTGGAGGAATTCATCAGAGAACTGCTGCCAGGACCTGATGGACCCGGGCCTTAGTCTTTTGAACCATTTATAGGCGGGTCCCTTCAGGGTAACAGCGAAGCAATGGCACCTAGCACCACTCCCGATTCCCCTTAGTTTCATCAGATCATTAAACGCATCCAGGTGGTATTTTGGATCTGTGTTCCCTTCGTAAGGGGTCATATTGGGCTCCTTAAAATTGGTGGGGAGTCGGATTGCCTGAATTTCTCGCACAAAGGGCGACTCATGGTCGAAGTCTTCCTCAAAGGCCTGGCCACCCGACGCGGTGACAATCTTGCTCCGCAAGCTCTGCATCTCCGTGTCTAGGTCCTGCCTCCTTTTGCTGAGGGTGTCTCTCAGAGTGGACGGGCTAAGATCTGCCTTTCCCTTGCCTTCTCGAGGTTCCACAGGGGGCGTGGTCCCTTTGCCTGCCCTCTTCTTATTGAGCTCCTCCCGCAAGTCTGGGGGTGTTCTTTTGGAGGTGACCTCGTCCTCATGGCGAGGGGCAGCGTTGGTTCTCGGTGCTGGCTTCTAGGCCTGCTTAGGCGGTTCGGGGTGATCATTTTTCTTTGTGCGAGGGGTGTTGCTAGTTGAATGTCGGGTTCTCCCATCGTCTACCGGCACTGTGGTCTCCACCCTATCTTTGCCTTTCTCCTTCCCCTTAGGCAAGGTCACGCTAGACTTACCCTGCAATAGGCCGTTAAGGACCTCTTGCATGTTTTCTAAGGTGGTTTCTAATCTTTGGTTTTTGCGGTGGAGTTCACGTATCTCGTCTTCGTAAAACCGGGACTTCGAGCTTGAGCTCATGGAGTGGACCCGGGGGTGCATGTCATGCCTACGGGTAGAAGGACCCGGGTCTTGTCGGCCGGAGTTCGGTGCTTGCGGCAGTTTTGGAGGAGGGAACGCATCAGCGTTTGCCGGTGGTGCTCTTGGAGGACTCCCTCCGAGTGGAGTGGCTGGCGATGAGGCCACCCTATCACCCCCGTGAACCTCAGGGTCTTGTGGGGGTTCTACGTCTCTGGGCGGAGGAGCGTCCCTCATGGAGGCCTTCAGCTGGACTCCGTTCAGGTGAACTTCGACCTCCCGCGTCTCCCTCAGTCGCTTCGAGCGTCTCAGCATCTTCTTCTTGTCGGAAACAATGGTGGAACAGTAGCTTAAAACTAACGTTCCCACAGATGGCGCCAAACTGTTGACGGTCAGAACTCGTCAACGAAGTTAGGTTGGACAAATTATCAAATTAAAATCGCTAATGGGAAAGCTATCAAAACTTGAATAATATCTCAAGAACTAAGATATCACAACAATGGAGAAATTAAACTTTCATTCACACTTAAGGCTCTGCTACAGTGAATTTTCCAACCCCCCTTCAGGTGGTCTTAGAATTCCTTTTATAGTAGGCTCTAATGGCCTTAGATACATAGTGGTCCAGGGGACCAAGTGGTACATTCGTACTGTGTCAGGGGAGTGGCTTCAGAGGTCATGGACGTACATCTCGACATGAGCAGGTGTCAGGGGGACGTTTCCACCACTTTTCTGTGCCCATGTCTGATACGTGGCGGCAGCATAGTGGCGCATGAGGTCATGGTGTCGGCTCTGTCCTATGGCCGTAGACGTACGGACCATGATCCTTACCCCAGCAATCTCACTAGTCCTGGTATCTGTACTTGGTACTTGGTCATACAAACATGTCGCATTCGACTCGTACGGGATCTCCTAACCATGGGGATCTCGAGGTGTAGGGAACGGGACCCTTGGTACGGGATGCCTGAAGCACTCTAAGGTCACCCACGGGCACGGGCGATAAGTGCTTGGCCTCGCTCCACGTCTTAGCGTACGAGGCAAGATGCCTTTGGGCCATACGTGTCAAGTTATGGGGCGTCGGCCTCCCGAGAAGATGGTAGGCCGGTGGACCTCCAGGGGCGCGCGCGCGGGACCTTGCGCGGCCTCGCGCATGGGGCGCCGTTGACGGCCTCGCAACCTCCCTCGGCCTTGCGCGGTTGGAATGGCCTAAGGGCCCCGCGATACGGTGGGGTCTCGCCCACGCGGCGACCTTGTGGGACGACGACCTCGCGAGGTGGTGGAGCTTCGCCCACACGAGGGCCTCGCGGGATGACCTCGTGAGATGGGGCCTCGCGGAATGGCTTCGCAAGACGGTGGAGCTTCATCCACACGAGGGCCTCGCGAGATGGCCTCGCGAGATGGGGCCTCGCGGAAGGGCTTCGCGAGACGGTGGGCCTCCACTCATGCGAGGGTCTCGCAGGATGGCTTCGCGAGACGGTGGAGCTTCGCCCACATGAGGGCCTCGCAAGATGGTGGTCTCGCTGAACGGCTTCGCGAGACGGTGGAGCCTCTCCCACACAAGGGCCTCGCGAGATGGCCTCGCAAGATGTGGCCTCGCGAGACGATGGGGCTCCGCCCATGCGAGATGGCCTCGCGAGATGCGGCCTCGCGGGATGGCCTCGCGAGACGATGGGGCTCCGCCCATGTGAGGGCCTTGCGGGATGGCCTCGCGAGATGGTGGAGCTTTGCCCACACGAGGGCCTCGCGAGATGGTGGCCTCGCGGAACGGCTTCGCGAGACGGTGGGGCTTCGCCCATGTGACGGCCTTGCATTTTCCCTTGATGAGATTATGAGCATCAACAGGATCGTTCGCAACCATTTCTAATCCGAGAGGCTCTCTGACTAAACAGACTCATGCACTGTTTAATGGCTCTCAATGAAAGCATCAAATTGTTGACGTCATTTTTGTCAACTTAAGAAAGAAGAGCAATTAAACAAAAATATACTAGAGGAAATGAATAAAAAGAATGAAGACAATATCTTTTTACGTGGTTCATCAGTGAAAAATCTGCCTAGTCCACGAGTCTATGTTATTAGCACTTTGGAATTTTTGGAAACTTTTCAGAGAATAATCGCCTAGAGTTTTCTCCAAAGTTCAATGTTTCAGTCCCTTACAAATGGAGTTTCCTTATCTATTTATAGAGAATGTTTCAGAATTCGTTCCCACATATTTTAGGAAGATATTCAGTAAATCAAATAATATAATGTTAATTAATGCATTATTTGCTACGTGCATGATAATATCCCATAAAACGTGGGATTCAATAACAATATCACATTAGATCCCTCAAACATCAGGTAGTTATAACAATTAATACATTCATACATAGCTGACGTGTCCGGATGCTGGATCCATATGCCTTTGAGACCATTTGTCCATTACGAGCTCGTCACACTAGTTCGCTCACACTCCCAACAAGTTACTGTTGACGAAGCCATTATGTTCGAGCTTACCCTCTCAAGCTCGAACCATCTTGTCTGAGGGCAAGAGATGCATCAAAACTCATACAAGTGCTGGACCCTTGATATCGTGAGTTGCGAGTCCAACTTATAAGCTTGGAGCACTTTTGAGGTTACATACTCCTCGAGCTCGCGAGGTTTTCATTCACAACGAAACCACCTCTGAATAGTGGATAAAATGATGGCCGTGTTCATTTCGAGCTTACACCTAATGAGCTTGGATTTCGAGATCATGATTCCCATGCTCGAAATCTGGGTGTAACAAGAAGGATTTTCATAAATAATTTTTTTTCCTTTAGGCTTAGATCCATTTGATCCTATTTCAGAAAAATCACCAGCTTTTTGACATGCAAGCAGAAAATCATCCAAAATCATAGATCTTAGATTAAGCATTTTGACACCTTTCGTCATATGATCAACTTCATTAGACAAATGTTTGATTTCAAAATCTATAGCAACAATATCAGTTTCATATTTTTTAACAGGAGAGACAAGTTCTTCATTTCTCTTCTTGAGAACTTTGTTATTGTTTGCCATCAAATCTGAACACACTTTCAACCATTGATCATTCATTATTTTGTATAATTCTTTCAAGGAATCCTCATCCAAATAGGATTCATACGAATCACCATCAGAATTTTCATCTGCTGAAATAGTATTATTTAAACAGACAAGCTTCTCATTCACCTGCACAAAAAGGGGTAAGCCAGAAAAAATAGAAGTTAAGGCAAGATTAGAATTTTCTTTCTCATTACTACTTTTAGAGTCCTGGTCACTCCAAGTGGCTGTCATGGGCTTCTTACTTTTCTTCAAGGTATTGACACATTCAGATTGAATATCTCTAAAACTTTTACACTCCCTATATTGAATACCTTTTTTATTGGTATATTCAAAATTTTTGGAAAAATGATTACCTTTGGGAGATTTAAACATGTTTTTCTTGTTGCCAATATTTTTCATAAACTTCTTAAAGTTTTTTGATAACAAGATCATTTCATCATCCACTTCCTCATCCAAGCTTTCCATTTTCTGTTTGGAAGATTTCAAGGCAATCAATTTCTCCTTCACACTGATTGATTTCTCTTGTTGACAAATCTTTTGATTAAGTTCAAAGGTTCTAAGAGATCCCATCATATCCTCAACTTTCAAGGTGTCAAGGTTTCTTACCTCTTCAATGGACGTGATCTTTCATTGAAACCTGTCGAGAAGAGATCTAACAATTTTCTAACCAAAACAGAGCCAGACAACTTTTCCTCAAAACCAAAATGTTCATTAGCAATGTCATACAATTATTCATAACATTCAGTGAGGGTTTCCTTTTTAGACATATGAATGTTCTCAAACCTTATGGTCAACATTACAAGCCTAGATCACTTAACATCAACAAGTCCTTCAAATTTAGTTTGAAGGATTTCCCGAGCATCTTTGGCTGACTCACAAGATGAAATCATATTTATATAACTCTCACCAAAACCATTAAAAATTTCTTGTAAAGCTTTATTATTAAAAATTGATAATTTATCTTCTTCATTATACCATTCATGTTTAGATATTACTTGTGTCTTACCAGCTGACTTCAAATCTATCTCAATAGTTGGTGTCCAAACTGTCAATATTGATCCCTCAGCCCTTTCATCAAGGGAACTGACAAAAGCTTTCATCCTACTTTCCAGTATGGATAATTTGTTTCATTCAACAATGGAGGGCGAGTTATAGATCCCCCTTCTGCAAAGAAAGACATTTGATAAGAAACAAAACAAATGAAAAACCACAAGATCTCACTAAGAGTTTAGTGACCTTTCATTTCCCATTTTGACTTCAAGTACCACCTTTGCACTTTCGAAGGTTTTGAAAAGATTTTTATTATAGGTTGCATGAATGATGGCACAAGTATCATACCACCACCCTTGCACCATTCCTTGGGTTGCATTAACTTCACTCAACGTTGCAATGTTCTCAACATCAATTGCATTGACATGTTTACTTTCTCTTAAGGTTGCATTAGTCTTCTCACTTCATGCAAAAAATATGTCAATTTCCTTTAGAATATCACACATTTCTCATCATATGCATTAATCTCAATTAGAGTTACAATGCATTCCTAATTGAATGCATCAAATTTAATTAAGATAAAAAAGATCTCATCATCAATAAAATCGACCTAATTAAATTAATTTAGAATAGCAATGATCTCAACATAAATTTCTTAACCCCAATCTCATTATGGTTAATTTTAAATTTATCATATCTTACATGATGATCAATAATTTTACAAACAAAACAAGTCTAACAATAGCCATTGAATTTTTCATTAACAATCACCATTGTTGTAACGCCCTACTTCCTCAGAGTCGTTACTAAGTGAGTTTAAAACGTGCCATTAGCTTACTAATCGAGGTTTTAGGATAAATGTGTGACTAAATTGAGACAAAATCTATTTAAGGACGTTGAATATAAGATATTTGGTCATTCACTGAAAACGTAAAGAGTTATACAATTCGGATCCCAAAATACTGTTTAGAAAATACTTTACATCTCAAAATATACTTAAGGTTGACCTAAGCGACAAATCAACTATTACAATACATTTTCCCAAAAATAACCCTAGCCGTGGTGGCTAGGCAGGCCGAACATGTACCCGCCGCCCCACGCTCTCCATACTCATGGTTGGTCGACCTTTCCTTTGCCCTTACCTACACCATAGAGCACCTGTGAGCCAAAGCCCAGCAAGAAAACTCAACACAAATAAATAACATATGCATATACATCAATAGTATATAACAAAACAGGCAACAAGCTAAACGTATAACAGCCATGCTGTCCCAAGTGCTTTACCAGACCCTGGGTTCGCGGTCTTCATTGAGAGGATGTCTCCAACATCCTAGGAGGGTCTCTCCCTAACGACCTTCACTCCACATGCTCTATGCCATTCTCGACCCCGTGCTGTACTCGGCTTCCTGCTATTCTCAGCCTTTGCCGTTCACTCACAAATATGCATTACACTGTTGGGGTTTTATGCCCTAATTAAAACCCAAATTCTTTGTAATCTCATTTTATTATCAATAAAAGAATAGAAATAATTTTTGACTTGGTCAATCACTTTGCTCACATGTTTTATTTTCATGATTATTTGTTTAATATAAGCTTCTATTAAATCCTGAGCATATAGATAATCTTATTTATAGTGACATAATCACAGTGGAATATAAATATGATTATATGTTCAAAATAAGTTAGTCCTAAGATTAGTCAGTGCACCGGATTTACACTGACTTGCCAATCTACGATATGATCTACTTACACATTACAGTTTTATGTTCTTTCCAGAACATTAGCAAAGTAGATAAGATCGGATGTATTTGTTACATCGGACAGGACCGATATTGACAGTTGATAAGATAAGTAAACAAACCGTTATTATCTATTCTAGTCATATCATATAGTTGACCATAGGTCAATTCAATCTCAATTCTGAGTGGTTAGTATTCTAACTGATTGTATTATTTGAGTTCTTTGACTTGTTTGTTACCAGCTTACCCTACGGACTAGCCCATACTTACATCTTGGGAACTCGGTAGTATAATTGAGTGGGAGTGTTAATCATAGACATGAACATCTATAGCTTCTGATGAAGAAGTGAAATGATGGTTTCCTTTTAGTTTGGTTCAAGGTGTTAAATGATAGAGATCTCATTTCAGTAATTAAATTAGTTTACTGAAATATCATTTACAAGGAACTAAGTGTTTTAAGGATAAACTACAATGAGGGGTAAAACCGTATTTTAGTCCTATCTCATTGTAGACCGTCTATAGAGGATTGAGTGACAATTATGGTTGTAACAATGGATAATTAATAGCATATCTATATTTGTTATAGAGCGTTCTATGAATTCAAGAGTGCAATTCCAAGTCTATAGTGGAGTCACGAGGAATTAATAAGTTAGTAAATTTATTTGTTAGAATTATGATAACTTATTGGAGCTTGATTTCATAGGCCCATGGTCCCCATTGTACCTTGGATAAAATCATCTAGATAGTCTCAATTAATTGATTTAATTATCAATTAGAATTATCAAAGTTGACCAGGTCAATTTTAGATAGTTTCACAGAGTTGTGTAATTTTGAGAAGAAAAGAGAATTTATGGCAGATTTATTAATTAAGATAAATTGGTATCTAAATTAATAAATAAATTTAAATCAAGGTTCAAATTATAAATAACTAATTTGATAAAGGATTTAAATAATTGTTTAATTAATTAAATCAATAGAAAATAATACAGGCCTTGATTTTAAGTCCAATGGGCTTATAATCAAATGGAAATTTCACGGGCCTATAGCCCATGATAATTTTGACCTAGGGCTTCAAAATAGCTATTATTTTATTGATTTTTTAATTAAATTAAATGGCCTAATTGAGTCTATAAAAGGAGTGCTTAGAGAGAAGTCAAAACAAGAAGTTTGATAAGTCACAAGTCAGATTTTCTGATAGTTTTAGATTCTCTCTAAACACAAGTACTTTTCTAAGCCTCTTTGTTATTTTCTCTTCTTCTCTCTATATCTATCTCATGTGTTGAGAATTTCCCACACTAGTCTAGGTGGTTCTAAGGATGCATTGGAAGATTGTGAAGAAAATGGAAGAACAGTTCAGTTTCTTGATAATACTCTGCGACAGAGAGGATACAAGAGTTAGAGAAGCTGAAGGAAGGACTCTTTAATTCCGCTGCGTATACTGTAAGTATTATATTCTTTGTTTCTCTTTGAATTCAATTTTAGAAACATGTTTTAGGCTATCTCGTATTAATTTGTTTAATATTAGATATACATGAAAATAAATAAAGATCCTGTATAAGTTTTTCCAACATACACAACATAAAATCAACATATATTTAAACATATACTAAATATAGAAAATAGGGCTATGCCTTGATATTGAATCACATAGGGCCATGCCCTACAATACAGATAATAAGGCCATGCCCTGCTCTATGGGTACAATAGTTTTCTTATCTTTAATGTGGGTGTTAACAGTCAGACAAGGATTCACAACCTTCGAGAACGATCCTCTCCTGAGTCCCTGCGGTAACCTAATCACACACCACAAGTAACGTTCTCATTACTACTCGATTTTATAATTAATCCTTGGAACCAATCTCGTGGTCTCGGGACCTCCCTAGGTCTAAGCCCTAAAAACATAAAATTCAAGGCCCCAAAAATGGCCGAACATCGCGGCACATCCTTACAGGTGCCGCGGCCCCCAGCAAGGGCTCCCTGTCCTGAATCATCCCAGCTCCGCAGCTCAGAAGAATAGGGCTGCGACGCTCCTAAACTTACCCAAACCATTCCCCAAGTGTGCCCAAATTCCAATTTGACCCAAAACTCCAAATAAACAATATACAAAACACATATGCACCAGAATCAAACTCAAACATACATCCTAACTCAAAATCACCTAATGGTTAAAAATTCCTTAAAAACATAAACCACACCAGAAACTCTTTTAAGAATTCAAAGGAATCCTTACCTTAAGGAGGAATTCAACCCTAAGTTGCCTCCAATGCCACTCCAAGCTTCAGTCCTCAAATTCCCAAGCTTAAGTTCCTCAAAACTTCATCCAAAACCCAAATTTAGAAATCAAAAGTCCAAACTCTCAAGAACATCAAGCAATACACAAAACTAGAAAATGAAACTCTTACCTCTTCTTGGATTTTGAATTTCCTAAGCCTTGGTAGCTGTAAATCCTCCTCCACAACTTGAATCTACTCCTAATTCCTCAAACCACCAAATTCCTTAAGCTTGACCTTGCCCTTTTTTTCCCCTAGAACTCTTGAGAAGCTAAGTGAAGATTGTATGAGAGTGTTTGAACATGTATAATTTTTCCTCAGCCAAGAGTTATCTATCTCTTGCCTAAAAGACCATTCTACCCCTCCTTTAACTTATTATTTCAGTAACAACATTAATTCTTAGGTTACTAGTAGTTACCAATTTCACAACTAAACACCAATTTTGTGACTCTCTGCTAACACCCCAGGGCAGGTTCTCCTCATGCCAGAAACACCACACATAGCTCAAAATCATATCCTCAGTAGGTTCAAATTACAAATATGCCCCTAATAGCCAAATGGGGCTCACATGCATATTTAATTCACTAAACATGCATTTATAATTAGATAATCATTAAATTCACATATTAACGTAATTAAATCAATTATTGCTCTCCAGGCACGCTAATCAAGGCCCTAAGCCTTATTAGTAAATTTGGGACGCTACAACTATCTCCTCCTTACAGAAATTTCTTCATCGAAATTACCTGAATAACTCGAGACACCGCTCCCACATATCTACCTCAAGTTCCCAAGTCGCCTCTTCTACTTTACTATTCCTCCATAGTACTTTCACTAAGGCGACAGTCTTGCTCCGCAAGACTTTATCCTTTCGGTCAAGAATCAGAACCGACGTTTCGTCATATGATAAATCTTGATCTAGCTCCAAGTTCTCATAACTCAGCATGTGCGTAGAATCTGATACATACTTCCAGAGCATGGATATGTGAAACACATTGTGAACCCCTGATAGAGCTGGAGACATCCCCAATCTGTAAGATACTTCTCCAACCCATTCTAGAATCTCAAAGGGGCCAAAAAACCTAGGGTTCAGCTTGCCCCGTACACCAAACCGTTTCACTCCTCTCACGGGAGAAACTCTGAGAAATACATGGTCACCGACTTGAAACTCTACGCTCCTGTATCTCAAGTCTGAGTAACTCTTCTGCCTACTCTGGGAGGCGAGCATTCGAGTTCTAATCTTTTCAATCGCCTCATTGGTCCTCTAAACAACCTTAGGGCCTAAATACCTTATCTCACCCATCTCATCCCAATGGGTGGGTGATTTGCACTTTCTTCCATACAACATCTCATACGGAGCCACTTCGATAGTCACCTGATAACTATTATTGTATGAAAGCTCAATCGAAGGAAGATACATACTCCAAGATCCCCCAAAATCTAGCACACAGGCTCGTAGCATATCCTCCAATATTTGAATCATCCTCTCATACTGTCCATCTGTCTGAGGATGATAAGCGGTACTAAACCGCAACTGCGTGCCCATACCCTTCTACAGGCTCTCCCAAAACTTGGAAGTGAAGGTGGGGTCCTTATCGGATACTATCGACCTCGGTGCCCCATGAAGCCGTACAATATCCTTCACATACAACTCATCATACTACTCAACTATATAAGTTTTCCTATCCACAATCACCCGCACAGAATCATGTTTTCCCACGATCTTCAGCAATCCAACCACAAAGTCCATGGTGATATCCTCCCATTTCCACTCTGGAATCCCTAAAGGCCGCAACAACCCTACTGGCCTCTAATGTTCAGCCTTTACCTGCTGACAAGTCAAACACTTGGCCACATAATCTACCACATCCCTCTTCATTCCCGGCCACCAATATAGAGTTCTCAATTCTTGGTACATCTTTGTCGTACCTGGATGTAAAGAATAGGGAGTGGTATGAAACTCATCTATGATCTCCCGTCGAATACCAGAATCCATCAGAATGCAAATCCGACCCTTGTACTTCAGTAGTTCCATCTCCGAAATAGAGAAGTCCTTAGCTGCTCCAGCTAAGACGCTCTCTTTGTGCCCTTTCAACTGAGGATCCTCCCCCTATGCCTCCTTGATCCTCTCAAGGATCATAGACTGAAGAGTGATGTTGGATAACCGACCAACCACAAACTCTATATCTGCTATAGTCATCTCCTTAGCTAACTTATCAGATATTTGTCTTGAACTGAACAACTGTCCTGGGCCCTTCCGACCTAGCCCGTCGGCCACTACATTGGCCTTCCCAATATGGTATAGAATATCACAGTCACAATCCTTTACCAATTCCAGCCAACGTCTTTGGTGCATATTCAGATCCTTCTGAGTAAAAAAGTACTTCAAACTCTTATGGTCGGTGTATATTTCTCACTTCTCGCCATATAAATAATATCTCAAAACCTTAAGTGAAAATACCACTGCCGCCAATTCTAGATCATGAGTGGGATATCTCTGCTCATACTCCTTCAGCTGTCTCGATGCATAGGCTATCACCTTTTCGGCTTGCATCCGTACACACTCCAAACCCTATCTAGAAACATCACAATAAACAACAAACTTCTCATTGTTTGACATCAGACTCAATACTAGAGCGGTGATCAGTCACCGCTTCAATTCCTTGAAACTGTTCTCACACCTGTCTGTCCATACATACTTAGTCTTCTTGCGTGTCAATTCGGTCAATGGTGTGGCTATTCTGGAGAATCCCTCGATGAACCGCCGATAGTACCCTGCCAATCCCAAAAAGCTCCTAACTTCTGGTACACTGCTTTGCCTAGGCCAATCTCTCATTGCCTCAAATTATAATATGAAACTTGATCTAATATTATTTATTTATATTGACACAAATTTATCAATATTAATTAATTTTCCCAAAGATTCCCTTTTATTCCTAAATTCTTATTACATGTAAATATCACTAAATTGACCTAGCAAATTTGATATTTCTAATTGATAATTAAATCAATTGTTTGAGACTATTAAACTTGATTTGATAAGAGACGACATGGGGACCATGGATCCATGAACCCAAGCTACAATAAGTTTCCATGAGTTTATTTATTACAAAAAATTATCTCACAATGTAAAGAGCGCCCTAATCTATTACTTTATAAAAATATCGTTCAACTCATATTTATTTGAAAAATACCATTTTAGAGAAAGGTTCAGTGGGGCCTTGATAAAACATGCAATTCGGGCCCAATAGTTTGAAATAAAAATTTTGTGTCTTTATGTAGTTTTTGGAAATAAAATAAAAGAAATAAGTCTCGCTGACATAATTAAAACTTAAACTATAACATAAGTTCTTAATTATTCTTGATGGTCGTCTTGATCATTAACCGTTCAATGGACACCCCGCGTCATAAATGCCTAGACATCAAAACCTCCCACATAACTATGCATGCCAAGGAGAAACCCTATTGCCTACCTGAAAGGGGGGAAACTAAGGGGTGAGCTAAAAGCCTAGTAAGGAAGTACAAACAAATGCCACAATATTCAAGAAGAATACAAGAAAAGCTACATACGTACCGTAAACTCATGGAAATTCATATCGTAACCATATCATATTAAAATTAAATTCATACTCATATTCATAATCATAATCATACATCTTGTGATCATAGCACGTCTATTGTCCATGTCACATCTTGAGGTAACCAGCAAAAGAATAAACCAGTAAGACCTCCTCTATGAGGTAAACAAGAACTCAGGTTCTCGAATAACCTCGGTGAGTTCGCCCTAAGAGTTACGTCATATCCTTCGTAACTCATTTGTTTTGTCGCGTTCAGCACGCTAACAACCTACTGCTTTTCATACAACATACAAGCAGATATACAAAAATTCATATCATAACATAGTAATTCGTACTTTTCTTAACATTGTAGCCTCCCTGATGAGCGTTCCTCTTGTTTCCCTCATGGAAACCCTTGTTTCTGTTAGCTTCCCTTCTTGCAACGCTATCCTTCAATATGCGGTTTTCCAAGTATTTTGCATCAAGAGCCTTATCCAAAATCTCAGCATAACTAACCACCTCAGCATTGGTCATCTTGACATCTCTAGCAATCATGGGCTTAAGTCCTCTCATAAACCTTTGGACTCGCACGACCTCAGTTGGCACTATTTCAGGTGCAAACCTCGCCAACCTATCAAACTTCTAAGCACAGTCGGTAACAAACTCATCATCCTTGGTTGCCAGTACAACTGCACTGTAATTCTTTTTGTTAAACGCTTGAACAAAATCTACCTAGGTCATAATGTTTAGGTCACGAGTCTGCTTCAGCACGTCCCACCATATCCTTGCATCCATTTTGAGTACGTGAGGTACACATGAAACCCTTCGATGGTCGTTCAACTCCATGTGGTCAAAGATAGCCTCTACTTACTTCAACCAATCTTTCGCCACCCTAGGGTCGACTTTCCCTTCGAAGCTCGGTGGGGATTGCTTCCAAAAGCATTCATAGGTTGGATCAAAACCATAAGTCATTGGAAATGGTGCAAGTGATGGTATTGGAGGCTCAGGTTGTACCAACAATACTTGATGGTGCTTGAGGTACTTGCCTGGCTTGAGCTAACTCTTCATCCCTCTGCCTTAACTGTTCCCTTAATCTTGTTATCTCTGCAGCTAAATCCATAGCTGGTGCAACTGGGGCTGCTAGTTGGGCTAGTGGCATTCTCAAGTCAGGGATTTTTGCAACATTTGGGTTTGTAGAGGCACATCTTCCTCAGCCTCTTCCCCTTCCCTTCCACCTCTTGCTCCTCTTCCTTTTGTTGACATTATGAAATTCTAAGTCACTAAAAGAAAATCATAAGGGGAGATAAATCACATAGTGTTTTGGTTACATAAAAGCTAGTCATGAAGGTTGTAATACATACTTATATCCACACAACATTTAGAGTTTGCAAGAGAGAAAAGATAATAAATTTTAATATCCAAAGTTTTCTCAAAAGTACCCTATAAATTAAACATCCAACAAAATGTCTAAAGATAACCATAATAATCCATAAATTATCAAGGGTTATTAAGGAAGTTCCCTATTTATTTAAATAGGATTTATTTTTTGGAATTTGAAATGGACACTAGTCCTCAATTGTGGACTCGTCCCCAGAATTGTAATCGAAGATATCTTCTGAGATGTGGTAGTAGTCAGGGGTGCAAGCCATCGTAGTCAACTTGACACCACTTTTGGTATGGCTTGTAATGATTCTTGGTATGCCATTTCCCCTTCTAAGTCATGTACTATCTTGAAACGTTCCTCCAAACCTCTATCCTCATTCTCTATTAGGACCACCTCCAATCGGTGGAACTCATAGTTGTCCACGAGATCGTAGATGGCGTACTTGAGAGAATCAAATTCCAGGTCATCTTGGACGACGTTATGCAACGATTTGGTTAACTGGAGAAGAGCTTTGGGGTATATTTCCAATGACTCCCTTAGCACCCAGTATTGCTAAATAGGCCAAAGCAACACTCCTCTCTTGTTGATCATTCCTTGTATACGCTCACAAATTGTTGCCATTGTCTTTACTACGATGATCCTCCAGTCTTCATTGTCTTCATCAAGCTGAACCTTTGGTATATCGTGGATCTCTTTTATTAAATGTTTCCTAGTGGTCCTAATGATAGAAGGCATCTTTTCTATACTGCAGTTACAAAACTAGCTATTTAAAATAAGGAAAGCAAATAACAATTAAAGCAAATACTTACAACACGACAAGGTGAGATTTTCCAACCTTTAGCATGTATGCGGAAGGTCATTGGAAAAACATGAACGACCGTCCTCGATATCATTTGTAAAGAGTGCCCTAATCTATTACTTTATAAAATCGTCGCTCAACTCATATTTATTCGAAAAATACCATTTTAGAGAAATGTTTAGTGGGGCCTTGATAAACATGCAATTTGGGCCCAATAGTTTGAAATAAAAATGTTGTGTCTTTATGCAGTCTTTGGAAATAAAATAAAAGAAATAAGTCTCACTGAGATAATTAAAACTTAAATTATAACATAAGTTCTTAATTATTCTTGACGTTCATCTTGATCGTTAACCATTCATAGAACACCTCGCATCATAAATGCCTAGACATCGCAACCTCTCACATCACTGTGCGTGCTAAGGAGAAACCCTATTGGATACCTGAAAGGGGGAAACTAAGGGGTGATGTAGAGTCCTAGAATGTTTACTTAGTTATCTAGTTAGTAGTAGTTATAGTATTTTAGATTTCGTGGATTTTGGTTCAAACCGAGACTTAGTTGGAAACTCACAGCAACAATTATGGATTTTATAATTTAACCTATAGTTTAAGAATATTAATTATAACATAAGGTTTGATTAATATTGTTGGTCCTAGATATATTATTTAATTAAAACTTAAGGTTTAGATAGAGCCAATAAGAACATGACACTTGTCATAAGCATGATTATTAAGGAATTAAGTATTTTAATGATAAAATAAAGAAATAGAAGCCTTAGCACCTACCAGAAACTGTTAGGGTCGTATTATGACTCAATCAAAGCAGTTATCTCATTCAAATTATGCTGAAAAAGTGCAATTACATGTTTAAAATATTCACGTATGCCGATATATTGCAACATGGGAGCCGATATATCGCCTGGCGAAGGATACGGAAAACACGTTGACGTTGCACGAATGTACGAACGGAGGCTCGGGACTAGGGCAGAGCCGATATATCGCCATATAGGGGTGATATATCGCCCTTGGTGGGTTAATTTTTAATTTTTTTGTTTTTTTTAATTTAAAAATAAACCTTAACTACTTAGATCTACCTCTGAATGTTTTGACCGAGTCTTAAGCCTCTGATTGACGAGTATTAAAATATTTTCAATTATATTCATTATTTATATTCAAATAAAAAAGGGGTTAGTTTCACTCCTTACCTCTATAAATAGGACCTAGTACCCAACCCTTCCTCTCATTCTTCAAGTTGTGATCAGAGACTCCAAGGTGCTAGTGCTACCATAGAGTGATAAACACTTGGGTTGGGAAAAATCTTTGCCATTCTTAAGCTTTATAAAATACTTGGTAAGTGAGGTTTAGTGTATTTCGGTATTGAAGTTAGACCAATCTATAAGGTCAACTAAGGTACTCTTATTCTTTAAGTCCAGTTCTCTAAAACTCTTTAGTTTTCTTTAGTTCCTTTTCCTCAGATCCTAACTTTTGATATTGGTTTTTGATTAGGTTCTTGAAACTTAAAGATCTTTCTTGGTAAGTTTCTTTTTGAAGGTTTAGTTTCCACATTTATTCTTTACTCTTTAGAAATACTCATCATTCTTATTGTTGGTTTTAGGAGTGTTCCAAGTCCTGCATTTGTTCTCAAATATCCTGGTTTTGGTAAGGGAAATAGGATAGTTTTTTTTTTATGTTATTATTATGCTATAATATGTTATGTTATGATATGTTACGATATGTTATGATATGTTATGATATATATGTTTTTGGGGCTTATAGTTGCTTACATAGCAAACCCCAATACTTTTATGTTTCTTGGGGCTTAAAGTTGCTTAGCTAGCAAACCTCAGTGTATTTTGAGGCTTATAGTTGCTTATCTAGTAAATCCCAATGTTTACCATGTACATGGGTTAGAGTTGTGATATATGTTTTATAGTGTATGCTTTTGTTATAGTCTTATGTTTACATTTTATGTTATATATATGTTGGTTGATTTTCCTTGTTGGGCATTAGGCTCACTCCTTTTCTTTTAGTGTGATGTAGGAAACTAGATACGGAGGCGGGAGGATTCTTGGTGGCTTGACTTGTGTATTGAGGACGAATGGAATGAATGGGCTGCGAGTCGATCTAGGATGACGTTATTTTTATTTTTTAAAAATTATGTTTCTATGTTTTTTTCCGCATTTAGTTTTGTAAACAATTTTATTTAGTTTAAAATTATGTTTTATGTTTTAAATAATGTGTACCCATACCAAAATTCTATTTTTACTTTGTAATTTCGACAATATTATGTTGAAGTTTTAATAAAGTTATTATTATTTCTTATGTATATGTTCGTCAAAGTAATAGCTATGTTTAATAGTACTAATGGTCCAAGGTCTTAGAATAGTTGGGTCATTATAGGTGATTTAAAAGCTCAGTAAGGAAGTACAAACAAATGCAATAATATTCAAGAGGAATACAAGGAAAACTACATACGTATCGTAAACTCATGGAAATTCATATCTTAACCATATCATATTCATATTATTAATCATAATCATACATCTTGTCATCATGGCACCCCTATTGTCCATGTCATGTCTTGAGGTAACCAGCAAAAGCAAAAACCGATAAGACTTCCTCTATGAGATAAATAAGAAATCAGGTCCTTAAATAACCTCGGCGCATTCACCCTATGAGTTACGTTATATCCTTAGTAACTCATTTGTTGTGTCACGTTCAGCACCCTAACAACCTACTGCTTTTCATACAACATACAAGCAGACATACAACAATTCATATCATAACATAGTAATTCGTACTTTTCAGAACAATTTATCTTACCATAGCTCATACTTTCCATAACACCACAACTGTTGCAATGATATTAGTTCGTACTTTTCATAACATAATGCATAAACATTCTAGCTAACTACCTTACCTCAAGTCCAAGCAACAATAAAGTGTGGGATACTTCTCAACCATCCTAGAATCACAATCAAACGTTCATCTTAATATCAAGTAAGATTACACATGCCCAACACACATAGACCATGTGTGCATGAGCGATGCACATGTGTCACAAGTTGCACCACAACTCTATTCGTACAACGTCACATAAAATCATAAAAGAATAATACCAATTCTACTAAATAATTCTCAATGATTTCAAATCAAGAACCATGGATCTAATTAAATAACATATATTTGAGCATAAAAATGAAATTGCATGTAATATGCATACGTGGGATAGTATACTTAAAACTAACCTTGAAGTTGGAATTATTTTTTCCTTTATTTTCTTGTCAATTTCACAAAAATTCAGCAACTTTAATTTAATAGTCAATTGATTATTATCACTTTATTCTTTTAAATCATACATTTGCTATCCATAAATTTTTTTACAAAAATTCAATTTATTTTAAAACAATATTCTTGAGTCCTAATTGTATAAAATAATAATCTCATTTATTATATTTAAAATTAATAAAAATGTGACAAAATTTTGTAGTTAATTGTAAAATAATTAATTTGGCATGATTAATTTATTTCACAAAAACCCTTTTCATCTTGGCAATTAAAGTAAATATTTAAACATGACATATTAAGAATAATATTTCTAGAATCGCAAAATTACACATTTAAGTCATCAATATATAAAAGTTGAAAATAAAAATCCAACTATATTCCCATTTATTAGATAAATCCCTTATTCTCCTTTTCAAAATAATGTTACTTAATTATTTTGTAGAAAAAAAACTGCATAAATATATATGAGAAAATACCTATTAAAGTATGGAAAAATTACATTTTTCATGTACATAGTCTAATGTTTAATTTACTTGAGCACATGCTTTACTTATTTTATTTAAAAGATATTTTTCCACTAATAAACCAAAAATTCCAGCAAGAATTTTATTTGTTTCAAATCACATAATTGAACTAAAATAATAATTTCTTTCACAAAATAAAAAAAAAACTGCACGGGTTTAATTAGATAAAAACCCCATTAACATGTAAAATAAAATGTCTTCTGTCAATATAAATTCAAAATATCACTTTGAGGCATAACTTGTGCATTTTAAAATCATTGATTTATCATCACCATCAAATAATGAAAAAAATACAACAAGCCTGTATTGATCTAAATTGCAACTTTAATCATGTTGAAACATCACCTAACATGTTTCTACAACTCATACATCCCCAAAAAAGAACTTCCAACATAATCTAGACAATTACATGATTGGCATTTTTTCAAGATCAATATAAATAAAACATGTTACAAGGAACCCTAGGTTGAAACCTATAGCATGCTCCCATCCCTTATTGTTTCCAAAACCCAAAGCAAAACCTAGCATATTCGCAAGATCACAAATGACCAAAAGATAGGAAGAGAATTAAAACCAAACATGCTAAAAGAGAAGAAATCCTAACATGTTTCTATTTTAAAACAATGAACATACAAAAACAATATTAGTAAGCACGACACTTATAAAACCCTAGCATGCTTTAATCTATAATACATCAAAATCATATGCCCACTTCCATAAGCAAGTTTATCAATCAAAAGATGCAACAACAAGATTTCCAAAACATAAATTAGGCCGATTGTACACCATAAAAAAATCATTATATCATGATCATGTCTCCTCTCAACAACAATTGTCAAAGCATAACAAGAACCAACATAACAACAAAACCACAACAAGGCTAGAAATTTTGTATCAATCCATACATCAAAACCAAAATCCAAGATCAACACCAAATCAAACAAAATAAGAGAGAATCCATTACCTCACTTAATTGTGGAATCAAGAATACAACAGTAACAAGAACCCTAGAGTACAACTACCTTGAATGCCCTATCAACATTTTTGAACCACAAGCAAGGAGAAAAGGAGAGACTTAGCAATGAATACTTAGGAGGATAAACCAAAACCAAAAAATAAAATCATACCTATCAATTTTCGAACCCCCTTATCTTCTTCTCCTTTTCCTCTTTCATGATCCTTCTCTCTCTCTCCCTCTTTCTTTCTTTCTTTCTTTCTCTAGCTCACGAGCTCTCTCTTCCTCCCTCTCTCTCTATGGAGTAGTCGACACACCAAATGAGCAAGGGAAGAGCTCCTCTTTCCTTTTATCTCCCAAAGCCTAACCCTAAGGGGTTAACTATTAAGCCAATGGAAAAAGTGTAAGGCCCAAATCCTAATTTCCTTGATTTTTGCATGGGAATCAATTAGGATAATGGTAGCAATTAAGGGGAAGGTGTCAACATAACAAAAAGGGAAACTCACATCTTGATTCCCTCTCTCCCCTAGTCGACCACCTCCCTACCCTCTCTCTCTCTACTCGACCAAATAAGGCCTTTCACACTTATTCTTATTTTCTTTTTTTCTCTTTTTATACTAAAAATAAATAATTAAAAAGGAAAACACATTAAGCTTAGAAACTAATGCATGCTCACTATGCATACCATGCACATCCACACACACAAGTGCTATGGTGCATTTCTAATAACCATGCATCTTGGTGCACACAATCAAATCTCAAGAATTCACAAATTAAAACAATCAAATAAACAATTAATATTTTTAATTTACATACTTTCTACCAGATAATTCAAAAAATTAATAAAAATTTCCAAACACTTAACAATTAATAAAAAAGTAAAGCACACAAATTACTAAAATAAAAAAAATGTGCGCTACACACAACTTATTAATTCCTCGTGACTCCACTATAGACTCGGAATTGGACTCTTGAGTTTACAGAACGTATTTTACCAAACAATAAATACGTTATCCATTGTTATAACTGTTAAAGTCAGTCAATCCTCTATCGATGACTTACTATTGAGCCTGGTCTAAATTACTGTTTTACCCCTCATTTATATTTTATCCTTAACTCCACTAAGTCCCTTGTAAATGATAAATTCGTGAACTTAATCACAGATATATGAGCGCTCAATCATTTATCCTTTTGGACTAAGCTATTAAGGAAGTCATGTGTCACCTTACATGCAGAAGCTATAGAAGCTACAGATTTCATATCTATGAATAATACTCCCACTCAATTACACTACTAAATCTCCAAGATGTAAGTATGGGCTAGACCGTAGGGTAAGCTGGTAACGAACAAGTCAAAATATTTAAATAATTTAATTTGCATAATATTATCACTTATAATTAAGATCAACTTGACATATGGTCAACGTTGTGACATTGATTAGATTTGATAACAACGATACTTATATATATATATCAATAATCAATATTGGTCCTAGTCCAATGTACCCATAAACATCCGATCTTATCTACTTGGTCAATGCCTTGGATAAGACATCATACCCCAAACGTATAACTAGATCATATCGTAGATTACCTGATCAGTGAAAATCCAATGCAATGATCTAATATTAGGACTTATTCTTTTGAACATGTAATTACAATTATAATCCATTGTGATCCAGTCATTATAATTGTAACTATTTATATGTTTGAGATTTTATAAATGTTTGTATTATTCCAATAATCATGTAATAAAACAAGCCAGTAACACAATATTCAAACTAAATAATTGTTACTTCTTCTATTGACAATATGAAATCACGTTCCATGTCCATCATGGTTTTATAAGGGCATAAAACCTAACAATGTAATCTTCCGTAAAAATGATGGGTTGTTTGTCCGTCTTTTGTTGCTTTAGCAGAAGTTTCTTGGGAGTAATACTGCACCATCGTGGGTCTTCAGCTCCTGTGTAACACCAAACATTTTCATAATATATTTTTTGATATAAATAAGAGTTTTCAATAAATAAAATATACAAGTTTATAATTTTAAGAAATTATAATGATAAAAAAATAGTGTTTAAAGCATGATTTTATGTTATTAACGAGATTAAAGAGAGAGAGACTTGAGTAGTCAAGTATAGGACCCAAATGCAATATAATTTTAATTGGGGATTTTTATAAAATTAAGAAAGTTTTTCCAAAGGGCTTTTTGAAAAGAATTTTAATATTTTGGGTCCAAATGTAATTTAAGAAAAAAGAGGCTTCAGCCTTATTTTTCCCGTAGCCTCTCTCTCTCCTCAAAATTTTCTTTTCTTTCTCTCTCATTCTCTTCCTCTTTCTTTCTCTATTTTTCCTCTTTGTGTGCTATTGTTGCCGATGACGAACAACCACTTTCCGACTGCCACATATAGATACACGCCTGACCAAAATGTGCAAAATCCTCTGAACTATCAACTATGCAGGAATCTAGAACTCACTCGCCGATTAAGCACCTCAATCGGTCGATTTAAGTTTGGCCACCACGCGACTTCAAATTTGCAATCTAGCCACCTCAAGCTTCAGTTAGCTAATCTATCACCACCATCGTGTTCCTCGTGTTATGGGCTTCAAAACCCAATAATTTTTTTCCACTTCTACCATAATGGAGGCGAGCCTACCATGAGCCACCACGATCCACTATAGACCGACAGTCAAAACTTATTTTCGAGATTCAGGAGTTCGTTTTGAGCTTCAGAAATAATCGTTGAACTATTTTTGAAACCCTGATCATTGTGGTATAATTTCTATGACTAATATGTTGTGATTTAATTGTGATTGATTAGAGTAATTGTTATTACGTCTACCTATAGTATATATTCGTAACGCCCTGGATAACCAAGACTGTTACACTATGTGTTTTAAAATAGTGCAAGACTTGCTAATCAATTCATTCGAGCAATAATGTGTTCCTAAAGTCAACTATTAGGTTAGGGTTAAAAGATTTTGATCATAAACGGTTAATTTTCATTAAAACAGATGTTTCATACATGGGATTCCAAAAACAGGGTATAAGTGATAATTTACAACCACTACAAGAAAAAAAAGGGCTTTTACTTTGGTTTTTATGTTTGATTCACTTCGATTTTTGCTTAAATTCGTAACCGCAGTAGTTTAGGGGGAAGTAAAAATTATATAAAAACCAAAGTGAAATATAGGCTTTCTACTTTGGTTATTATGTAAAAATCAAAGTAGAAAGTCGGGATTCTACTTTGGTTTTTACATAATAATCAAAGTAGAAAGTTGTGTACACTTCCTTGCTGGACACTTTCTACTTCAGTTACTATGTAAACACCGAAGTACAATCCCCACTTTCTACTTTGGTTTTTACATAATAACCGAAGTGGAAAGCTCCCACCCTATTTTTTTTGGAATAATTATTTCTGATTATGTTAAAATAGCCCAATTCTTAATTTATATATATATATATATTTTGCACTGATTTTTTTTAAATGGTGTAATTATATGAATTTATAGTTATATATATTTTTGCAATTGGAATTAATTATGAATTTTGTTTGAATAAAAATATGCTAACTTTCATTAATTAGAAATGTCATACATAAGCATAAATACAAAGTACTTAAGTAAGATAGCTAGCCTTAACATTAATACATTTACATAAAAGTAAACTTAGAACTAAATGAACTCATAAACAAAATAGGCATACTAATAAATGTATGTCAGTAATCAACCTAACCATTTGTGTTGGATTGGCAAGAGGTCTGCAATCTCACAATATTCTTTCTTCTCATCAAATTGTAAAATTAATATCAATTAATTAATAACAATATTGATTATTTTATAGGTTATCGATACCAAAATAAGTTATAAAAAATAAACTTATTTTTTCTTTTAGGGTTTCTATTGCATTTGATGTCGGTACAAGATCTCTAATGTGCTTCAACACATAAAAACCAAATTCATGGCTTTGTAGTTGTTTTGGACATGCAACATTGAATATCTTTGTAGGATTGCCGAGTAATTAATTGGAAGAAGCCTTATCATATGCACTATATAAAAAGAAAAATTACAAAATCAATACATAGATGAATTACCTATAAAATCAATACAAACAAACACAATAGTCAAGCATAGATGAATCCATCATTACTAGGTTCTAGTCTTTTAAATTTTTTTTAAAAATCGACAGAGTTTTCTCTGTTTCTATAGCATACCGTAATTTCATAACTACATATAAAATCAATACAAACAAACACAATAATCAAGCATAGATGAATCCATCATTATTATGTTCTAGTCTTATAAATTTTTTAAAAAACTTGGCAGAGTATCCTCTGTTTCTATAACATACCGCAATTTCATAATTACCTATAAAAGCCACACAAACAAACACAATAATCAAGCAGAAATGAATCCATCCTTATATCACCACAGCACACAAATTTCCCAAAGCCTACTTCACTCATTTTCAAACATAACTTTCACTAAATCCAATATGCATGATTTAATTAACCTTGTCTTTATACATAAATCTTTTAGTAATATAAATCAAATTAAAAAATTACTAACCTTCAATATTACTCTTCAATTCACCCGAAATGAACAACAACGTCACCACTAAATCAACGACCCTACTAAAACATTACTTACATAATTAATTATCAAACCACTAAATAAAAAAAAACAAATCAAACTAGATATAGAAACTAATGAACAACACTTTGATCATCTTCAAGCTATTTATTATTTCAAATATTTATAAAGCAAATTCACCTTATCACAATTTCTAAAATTTACTAATATATATATTTATAATCAAACAAATTTTTATCATACTATATAAAATATAAAATAAACAAATAATTTGAAAAGTTCACAAAATATTACTAAATCTAATTATAAAATTCAGAATAATATAAAAAAAATAACTCAAACAAAGTTTGTAGAATCAAACCTATTCATTGATTATAGAAATAACTTCTATCACAATTTCGAAACTCAAACACCTATACACATTCAACACAAAATATGAGAACAAAAAAGTTGAAAAAAACATAGAAAAATAAAATACTATCATCAAAACAATGATTTAGTAATTCCTATATGTTTTGAAGCTCAAAAACACCTTACATTGAAAAAAATCCAATCAAAATCCAACATGAAATACCAAGAACCCGTTAGAAATAATACCCACGGCCAAATGTATTTTTTCCTCAAAAAAACCAAAATAGAAGGATTTCTAGGATATATTTCAGTTTATAATGAAGGAAAAATGTAAGAAATGATGGAAAAAAAGGTTTGTAAACCAAACCCTCGTCAATCGTACGACCAGAAATGGCATTTTTAGCTTTTGAGTTTCTACTTCAGAGAGGGAGATGAGGGAAATGATGTCAAAGTGAAGGGGAAAAGGGTTTTAAAATCCTTTTACTTCGGTTTATATATAAAAATTGAAGTGGAAAGTGGATTTTCTACTTCGATTCTTATATATAAACCGAAGTAAAAGGGTCTCAAAATAACTAAGGGCCCTGTTTGGCACGTGCACTTTTACACTTTGGTTCTTTCATAAAAATCGAAGTGGAAACCCCCCTTTTGATGTACCAACCAAACACGACCCTCGTCTTATTGCTCTATTTACTTTTTTTTTTTTTTATGAAAGTGAAGTAGTAGCCTATTTTTTTTAAGCACCATTCCACAAGCGAAGTAAAAGCCCATTTAGAATCCTTTACTTCAGCTTTTAATTATTGTTTGTATAAAAAATGAAGTAGAAGCCTATATTTATAGCAGTGAACCCTCAAAAGTTTAATACAATCAAAAGCTACTTTAATGGCAAAATACAAGTTTTAGGGCTTTGTCCTTATACTTCCCTCGGTCGTGGCGGACGAGCAGCTGACTATGTACACCTCGCCACCAGAGCTCTCCAACTCATGGTTGGTCCAGATTTCCTTTGCCTTTACTTGCACCATGTACCACACGTGATCCAAGGCCCAGCAAGAAAACCATAAACAACAAGCGCATATAACAACAATAATATTCAATCAGTTCAGTCGTTTAACAAGATTCAAGAATATAACCAAACAATAGTATACACATCATCTCATACACATATCGTAACCATTTACACAAATGCTCATGGTTGGAAAACTTAGGCCGAGTCCTCTATTTATTTAGCTGACCCCGACTCGCTTAGGCTGAGTTGCGTTCAATACACTTATCATCAGCCCTGTCACTCTTAGGCCGTTCATTCTCATATACATAACAATCGTAAAATCACACAATACGCATATCCAGTTATTGGGAACCTCAGTCCCATTCACAACCACAAGGGTGTAGTCTTCTTACCTTGAATCTCAAGTGAAGAACACATAATGGTCCCGAGCACGATCCTCGGTCCTAAGCCTTGATGATAAACCTTGTCATAGTGTCAATGGGTAACCATCAATTTCTAATTCAAATAAATACTTAGGAAACAATAGTTAGCCTCTGGGACCTCTAATTCTAGTAAACCAGGTAGAAGAAATCATCTCGAGCGCTTAGATTTGAATTCCTGAGCCTCCCTGAGCCTTAAACCCCATTCTCCCTTAATTCCCCATTTAAGGTCGCGACTTGCCCTTGAGGGTTGCAGACCACCCCTTGGACAGAGGCTCAATCCTCCCTGATGGGGGACACAGGCCGTGACCTGCTCTCCTCCGAGTCGCGGCGCGCTTGGCGAACAGAGACTCCCAGCCTCCAAAACTCATGCGGTCATGCCGCCTGAAGAACAGGGCCGCGACCCAAGCCCCTAAACCCAAAAAAACCAATTTTTCTCAATGTTTTTCCACAAACCTAACCTCAAATTCATGCCCAAAATTCCCATCATTTTAGTCTAAACATTACATCTAGCTTATAATCAATTCTTACTCCTATTTCAACTCCCAAATTCAACAAAAACCCAGAATTTACACAAGTTTTAAACTCCAAAATAACTCACCTTAAATCAGCTAATTAGGATTGGAACTCTTACTTGAACTGATGGTCTAAACTTCCCAAAAACCTTTGATTGACCTTAGCCTTGTTTTCCCCTAGCTTAAATCATCCCAAAACCTTGAATTTCCTTATATTTTTCTTCAGCTTCAATACCCAAGGAGAGAGAGAGAGAGAGAGAGAGAGAGAGAGTTGTGATTTTAGAACACTTGGGTGGTTTCTGCCTAAGTCTAGACTTACCCCTAAGTTAAACTCTTAACATAAAAAGACCAAATTACCCATTGAATCACTTAGCACTCTACTTTGTTCTAAGGGTTAAAATGGCCCTTTTGCCCCAGTTTTCCCATTCATTCCTCATGTTCCTACTATTAGCCAATTAACCCCATCACGTCTAATTAATTGCCAAATATTTATTCGTTACTCAATAAACCCCAAACTATTTTCTAAATTCCCAAAATACCCACAGGCTCCCTTGAGCCAGGTATTTAAACCCCACTGTTACTATTTCTCTAAGCCGCACACTAGGACCGTCTCAAGCCATGAACTGCACATATATCCACATAATAATGTGGTCTCAATGAAATATCACATAAATTTACATTTATGCTCTTAACGGGCCAAAATTACAAATATGCCCTTATAAGCTATAAAGGGCCCACATGCATATCTAATACACATAAACATGCATATAATATATTCATATAATCATATTAATCATGCATGCCACATAGTTACGCATTTAACCAATTAAATATATATACATCCAATAATGCCCTCCCGGCACGCTAATCAAGGCACAAAGCCCTACTAAATTTTTTGGGTCGTTACAACTATCCCCTCCTACTGAGAATTTCGTCCTCAGAATTTACCTGAATAACTCGGGATACTGATGTCGGATAATTGACTCACGCTCCCAGGTCACTTCCTCGATCTCGCTATTCCTCCATAACACTTTTACTAGAGGAATCGTCTTTTTCCATAGAACCTTATCTTTCATGTCTAGGACCTGAACTGATCGCTCCTCATATGTCAAATCTATCTGCAACTCCAAATCCTCATACTTCAATACATGATTCGTGTCTGAGACATACTTCTGAAAGCATAAAAATGTGGAATACATCGTGAACGCCTGATAACGATGGTGCTAGAGCCAATCTATAGGCCACCTGCCCGATCCTCTCCAAGATCTCAAAAGGTCCTATGCATCTAGGGCTCAACTTGCCCTTTTTCCCAAACCTCCTCACCCCTCGATGTGGTGACACTCGCAGAAACACATGGTCTTTTACCTGGAACTCCATGTCCCTACGCTTAGGATTAGCATAGCTTTTCTGTCTGCTCTGCGAAGCGAGCATTCAAGCTCAGATCTTCTCAATAGCTTCACTAGTCTTCTAAACCAACTCTGGTCCCAAATACTTCCTCTCACCCATCTCATCTCAATGAATGGGCGATCTACATCTCCTTCCATACAACATCTCATATGGAGCTACCCCAATCATTGATTGATAACTATTGTTGTATGAAAACTCAATCAAAAGAAGGTACTTACTCCAAGACCCCTCAATGTCCAATACACACGCTCTAAGCATGTCTTCCAATACCTGAATCTTCCTCTCAGACTGTCCATCTGTCTGAGGATGAAAGGTTGTACTAAACTTCAACTGAGTCCCCATAGCCTTCTGCAAACCACCCAAAAACTTGGAGGTAAATATGGGATCCCGGTCTGATACTATAGATTTGGGAACCCCATAGAGATATACAATCTCTCTCACGTACAACTCCGCGTACAGATCCATGTGTATCTGTCTACAATCACCCACACCGAGTCAAGTAAGCCCACTGTCCTGGGCAAACCTCCCACAAAATCCATAGTTATGTCCTCCCACTTCCATTTGGGAATACCTAAAGGCTGTAGCAACCCCACTAGTCACTGATGCTAGCCTTCACCTGTTGATAGGTCAAAGACTTGGCCACGTACTCCACTACATCATTCTTCATCCCAGGCCACCAATATAACATCTGTAGATCCTGATACATCTTCGTGGTGCTTGGATGGAGTGAGTATGGTGTAGTATGGGATTCAATAAGTATCTCTCATCTAATACCCACATCTGTCGGGACACAAATTCGATCCTTATATCGTAATAAACCAGTCTCTGAAATGGAATAGTCCTTAGCCACTCCAGCTAGGATATTCCCTCTAACCTTCTGCAATTGTGCATCATCCATCTGACCCTCTCTTATCCTCTCTAGAAGGGTCGACTGTAAGGTAATGTTGGCCAATCGACCCACTACCAGCTCTATCCTTACTCTACCCATCTCCTCTGCCAACTCCTTTGATATTTGTGTAGAGCTAAATAACTAAATCGGGTCCCTCCAGCTCAAAGCGTCTGCCACTACATTGGCTTTCCCTGGGTGGTAAAGGATAACAATCATAATCCTTTACCAACTCCAGCCAATGTCTCTGCCTCATATTCAAGTCCTTCTGAGTGAAAAAATACTTCAAGTTCTTATGATCGATGCATATCTCACACTTCACCCCATACAAGTAATTTCGGCAAACTTTCAGTGCGAACACCACTGTTGCCAACTCCAGATCATGGGTTGGGTAACGCTACTCATACTCCTTCAGCTGCTAGATGTATCAATACGCATCCCAATCCTAATCTTGATGCATCACAATATACTACAAACTTCCCTCCCTCCGTAGGAAGACTCAACACTGGAGCAGTAATCAGTCATTGCTTCAGTTCCTCGAAGCTATTCTCACATTTGTTTGACCAAACGAAGCTCAAATTCTTCCGTGTCAATTATGTTATTATGGCAACAATCTTCGAGAACCCTTCCACGAATCGTCTGTAATATCCTGCTAATCCCAAGAAGCTCCTAATCTCTGAGGGGTTCCTTGGCCTCGACCAATCTCTCACTACCTCTACTTTAGCTAAATCCACCTTAATCCCATCTTCACCAACAATGTGTCCAAGGAATGTCACTTCTGGTAGCCAAAACTCGCACTTCTTAAACTTGGCATATAACCGATGCTCTCTTAATCTCTGCAATACCTGTCAAAGATGTTGCTCATGATCTGCCTCTGAACTAGAGTAAACCAAGATGTCATCGATGAAGACAATCAAAAACTGATCTAAGAAGTCCTTGAACACCCTGTTCATCAGATCCATGAATGCTAATGTGGCATTGGTTAGACCAAATGACATGACCAGGAACTCATAATGCCCATACCTCACTCGGAAGGTCATCTTTGGTATGTCCTGGTCCTTGGTCCTCAGCTGGTGATAACCAGATCTGTAATGCCCTATATAACCAAGACGGTTACACCGTGTGTTTAAAATAGTGCAAGACTTGCTAATCAAGTCATTTGAATAAAGATGTGATCCTAAAGTCATAATCAAGTTAGGGTTAAAAGATTTTGGTCATAAAAGGATAATTCTCACATCTCGGGCTATTGTAGCATTAAGCCCTCTAATGAATCTGTCCTGCCTGGCTGCATCAGTAGGCACTAGGTTTGGTGTGAACTTTGTAAGCATGTCAAATTTCAGGGAGTATTCTGTAACTGTCATATTGCCCTGCACTAACCCCATAAATTCATACTTTCATTGTCGTGACGGCAACATTATAATACTTCTAGCTGAACAAGTCTCTGAACCCATCCCAAGTCAGAGTAGAAATATCCCTAGTCTGTTATGCCACTTCCCACCAAATGCGAGCTTCCTCTCTCAACATATAGGTGGCACAGGCCACCCTATCATTACCTTCTACCCTCATAAAATCCAACATTGAAGTAATCATACTCATCCACTGTTCGACCTTCAGTGGATCCAGTGCCCCCTCAAAGGTTGGAGGATGCTGCCTCCTGAACCACTCATACAAGGGCTCCTATTTGTTTCCAATCTCAGGTGCCTGAACAACTGGTGCCACAGCAGGTGGAAAAATAGGTGTAGCAGTCCCTCACGGAGCCTGCTATCTTAGAAGTAGGATCTGCTCTTCATGACTCTATAACTGGGCTTGCATGTATGCAAGTATCTGTTGCCAGTTCTCAGGGACTAGCGGAGAGTTCTGGCCCTGGTCATCATCTCTAGCCTCAGACCCAGTGCCAGCTAGACATATAGATCACCTTGGATGCATAACTATCCAAGTTTATCTGCAATCAACGACTCAGCAACTAGACAATGATGACAGGTTAACACTCTTTCCATGATCCACTGTTGGAACTCAACCAACCACAAGCAATCAAAATGCAAATAATCATTCAAATATTCACTCACACGCAATAGCAATGCTAATAAGCACGCCTCATCATCATCACACAACAGTCAAGGGCTAGGCCCTATCAGTATCTCATGCTTCCTATTCATCATGCAGTAAAGCATTTATATTTCATTCACGCACTTTAGCATATAATCACATGTATACAATTACCAAACCCTGAGTCGAGCTTGTCTTTCGCAGCGAGTGTACATGTCAAACCAGTCTTCAAGAACCTTTAAACCTAGACTGCTGTGACAACAAGTTGTAACGCCCTAGATAACCAACACCGTTACATTGTGTGTTTAAAATAGTGCAGGACTTGCTAATCAAGTCATTTGAATAAATATGTGATCCTAAATCATAATCAAGTTAAGGTTAAAAAATTTTGGTCATTAACAGATAATTCTCATTAAAATAAATGTTTAGTACATGGGATCCAAAAAATAGGGTTTAAAGGACAAATTTACAAACTTTCAAAAGTTTTTTTTTTTTTTTTGGTGAATAAGAAGTCATTGTATTACTCAAAACCAATAGAATTTACACTTTTTCAAATTTTGACACGAAGATCAATGTAACCCCCTGTTCCTTTTCATCTATACAATCAATTTTGTGTATCTTTACAAATTGTATTAAACCATTCCCTATCAATATTCCCTACCTTACTCGGCATTACAATGAACAGCCTAAGATTAAAATCTCTTTGAATTGCCTATATAGTATGATTAATATGCCAAAGTTTTTGAGACCATAACACATCGTTTCTCATTCTCCAAATGTGATACACCAAAGTTGTAGCGACTGCTATAAACATGCTCTTCCTTACTTTGCTCAAATGTTTGGCTTTTGTAATCCATTGAAGCAGTCGATCATACTTCTCTTCTTGAGCTCTCCATCCTAGCCAAGTCTTCATTCTCATCAAACAAGTCTTGCTATATTTACACTGGAAAAATAAATGTTGAATATCTTCATTGTACTCACCACATAATAAACATGATTGATCTATGTGTGGATTATATTTCCTGATTTGAACTCTGGTACGAAGCTTCTGTATCATTATTAACCAAAGAATGAAATGATGCTTGCGAATGCTAAGCCTTTCCCAAACAACATTTCTCCAATGTACTTTAATTGTATGATCAAATAAAAGACCATGCCCTGTTTTAATGCTATACTTCAATGCTGCAAAAGCATTTAGATCCATCTTGGATTTAAATAGATTTTTAACAGCAACCAATCTCTTCCAATACAAACTGCAATTAGAGGGAATTTTGTATTCCCACCAGTGTAGATTGTTCAAAGAAACACTGTGAATCCACCACACCCACAAGTTATCTTTTTTAGAGGCAATGGCCCATACATATTTCCCCAAAGCTGCAATATTCCAATCAATTACCTTCCTAAATCCCAATCCTCCTGTTGCCTTGGGAAGACAAACATTATTCCAAGCAACTAAACATGACCTCGAGCTATCAGTCATTCCTTTCCAAAGAAAAGCTCTACATATAGCTTCAACATATCACAATAGTTTCTTTAGTAATATCATTATCTGTGCCCAATAAGAGTGTATTCAAATCAATACATAATTTATTAATGTAGCTCTTACCATTTAGGATAACTTCCTTGAACTCCACTGCCGAATTTTTTGCACCATTTTTTCTAGAATAATCCCACATTCAGCATTAGATATATTTTTTTAGAACAAATTGGAATGCCAAGGTACCTGAAAGGTGGATGACTTCTAGTGAAACTCGAAACCTCCAGCACTCTGCGCACCTTAGAATCAGCCATACCACTACAGTATACCGCAGATTTGGTCTCATTTGGCAGCAAACTAGATGTCGATGAGAAAAGCTTTAGGCCCCTTAACATCAATAAAATGGAGATATAATCTCCATGACAGAATAATAGGAGATCAACTGCAAAACACAGGTGATTTAGTCTCATTAGAGAGCACCTGTCATGATATTTGTAACCAGGCAAAGACCCCACTTTAATCATAATTCGAGACATGTATTCCATGCCCAGCACAAATAATAGTGGAGACATTAGGTCTCCTTGCGCAGTCCTCGTTTGGATGCAAAGAACCCATGCATTGATCCATTAATTATCAATGAGAATCTTGGTGTTCTTACACAAATCATGATGAGCATGATGAGCTTCTTTGGGAATTTAAAAGCAGCTAGCTTCTCTTCAATAAAATCCCACTCAATCGTGTCATACACTTTCCTCAAATCCAGTTTGATCATACAACTCGGCTTGCAATTTTCCTTCCATATTGACGAACTAGATCTTGACAGAGCATGATGTTATGAGTGATATATCTCCCATGAACAAAGCCCCCTGGTTCTCCACAATTAAATCAGGAAGTACTTGGCGAAGCCTTGAACAAATCATCTTTGAAGCTGCTTTGTATATCACATTATAGCAGGCTATAGGTTTGAAATTACTCACATTATCAGGACATTTTGTCTTTGGAATGAGAGTGATAGACATTGCATTAATCTCTTTAAGAAGGATAGGACAACAACACTTACTTTAGAACCAACCAAATCCCAATTATCTTGATAGAAAAAATTGCTAAAGCCTTCCGGGCCAGGTGCCTTCATCCCTGGAATTGAGAAGAATGCCTCTTTAACTTCCTATGTTGTGAATTCTGCCCGAAGTAACCGAATAAGAGCATTAGAAATTACAAGGCCTAACTCCACAATTGTCTGGGAAATTTTCATTCTGTTATTCATAGCTTTCCCCAACAGGCTTTTATAGTACTCCAGAAATGCAACTTTAACCCCATCGGCTGTGTCTACCCAAATGCCTTCCCCATTCTTAGTTGAGTGGATTCTATTTTGTTTTCTTATAGCTTTCAAGGAAGCATGGAATATAGAAGTATTTTCATCTCCATTATGAACCCAATCTGCTTTAGCTTTCTATGCTAAAAACAAAATATAGGCTTTATGAAGCTGTATATACTTATCCCTAGCCAATTGTTCCTGCTCCATAATACTAACATTGAGGGGATCTTTGTGCAAGTCTCCCTAAATTTCCATCATACTTCGTTTTGCATGAAACTCTGCCTTTTGAATATCATTAAAACCTTCTCTATTGACGTCCAAGAGAACATGTTTCAATCTCTTCAATTTCTTAACCAGCTTATACATTTCAGTACCTATAATTGGTTCATTCCAGCTGATTCTAACTTTGTCCGCATAAGTTGAAGCCTCCTTCCACATTCAAAAATATCTAAAAGGCTGCTTCCCCAAGTTCACCTCCAAGTAAAAGGATATAAGAATAGGGCTATGATCAAAGTTACCTTCTATAAGAAACACTACTTCTGAGTTTAGAAAAGTGTCTATCCATCTCGAGTTTACTAGAGCACAGTCTATTTTTTAGTACACTTGTTCATCAAGTTGTTGCTTGTTATTCCAACTGTAGAAGCACCCTGAGAATTTTAGATCCTCCATTTGGCAATGTATCATGCAATCTCGAAAGCTTGGAGAAGGTTTTTTGTTGACCTTTTTACCTATTCTTTCATTCTAATTAAGTATCTCATTGAAGTCCCCCAGTATCATCCAGGCCTCATCAATATGAGAGGCCAGTCCCTTTATATCTTGCCACAGCCTCTCCCTGTTCAACTCATCATTAAATCCATACACAAATGTAATGTAAAATCTGCCTGCTTGATGTGATGCTTGAGCAATGCAATGTATCAACTGACTAGTACATACACTAATATCAAGAGAATACATACTAGGATTCTAAGCCACAATTATTCTGCCTTTATCTAGCCAAGGATTATTATTAGTAAAGCACCAACCAGAAAATAAACTAGAATAAAGTGATCCCATATTTTTATTCTTCACCTTTGTTTCTAGGAGACTAACAAGCCCAACCTTCTTTGAATTGATCAATTGCTTATCTCACGATATTTATGTTGGCTGTTAGTTCCTCTTACATTCCAACATATAATTTTATCCATTGGAAATAGAGGGATCTTCCCCCCCCTCTAGTGTTTGCCCTTGTAACTCTCCTGTTCCATGTTTCTCTACCAATATGGAGTACTGATTTATCACTGTAGTTGGATTTGCAGAAGACTCCTGCACCTTTTTCCCCTTCACCACTTTTTGAAAACCTTCATCATCTACTTCTGACATTACCACTGGTACATTCTCTGTCACAATCTTCTTAGGCACCCATGTCTATTTGACTTGATTTTTCTTCCTGCACATCATACTCTCATGTCCCATACCAGAGCAATTTTGACATACAATTGGTATCCATTCGTACGTCACATGAATCTCTATTTCTTAATCAAATTCAGCCATGAAGATAATTGTGTTTGGAAATTCCTAATCAAGAGTAACCTCATTAAGAATTCGAGGATAATATAGTCTATCCCTGTGTTTTGTAATGTTGTCAACTTAAAGTGGTTTCCCTAACTGTCCCACTATCTTAAAGAGAGACCGTTCACCCCAGTATTTGATGTCTAAACCTCCCAGTTGAATCCAAGTAGGTACTGTAGGGATGTGCTCTTTAGTGAAATCATCCACTGAATTCCACAGTTTCATAATGAGAGGCTTCTTGCCAAAGAATAGATATCCTCCATCTGATGATAAAAATTCCACGAGAAAGCACTTTTACCTTATCCACATTATCTTTCCATAGTCTCTTTGCAAAACCATCCAGAATGCTAACCGGAGGATTCGTTCCAACTACATGGAAAACTATTGAAGGTTACCAGTAGCTTATCTCCTCAGCAACGTCCTTTGGTTCTATTTTGATTCCAGATCTCTTGACTTGATTTTGAGAATTTGCCATTCCATTTGCTAGGACTCCAAAAGTACTTTCCAGATTCTTCACTATATTATCAGATCCTAAAATCAGAGATGAAACACTCTTACCTATATCCACATCCTGCATAGCTCTGTTGGAAGCAATTAACAAAGTAGCAAAATCAGTTCAAATCTCACTCTGCCTCTGAAAAAGCTCCTCTGTCTCCTTAGGAGAAAAAATCCTTCCCAGTTGCTCAGAATCCTCTTTATCATCCTTCGTTATTTCTAGTTCTTTGACTCCTAAGATTGCATCCATCTAGCTTGTTTTGATTATCCTATCAGAGGACGATGGTCCTGGTTTCTTTGCTTTTCCCTTTGTCTTAGTTTTCCCCACATTCCTTGCCCCCTCAGCCATGGCTCCGGCAAGAATCACCGAGAGTGAAAGAAATGTGTTTGCAATAATGAGTTTTATTTAATAGTTTCCACTAATACATAACCACAAACATACAACCAAGTGGTTGCTAATGACTCATGGAAAGTAGCTATGCAATCTGAGATCCAATTTTTGCAAAACAATCACACCTAACTTTCAAAAGTTATATACAATCAAGACCATTCTAATTCAAAATACACATTTTAGGTTTTTGTCCCTGTACAATCCCTCAACCATGGCGGACGAGCAGCTAACAATGTACACCTCACCCCAAATCTCTCTAACTTATGGTTGATTCATCTTACCCTTGCCTTTACCTGCACCATGTAGCACCCGTGAGCCAAGGCCCAACAAGAAATCCATAACAGTATAACATAATCAATGATAATAGTCAAATAATTCACAAAACAATCACCTAGGTATTCAACAAGCCATAAGCATTAGATTAACAACATAAAATATAGTTATATTCAATAATTTATCACAATTATCATGCAATACTCATGGTCAACGCCCTTAGGCCGCACCCTCTATTTAACCCACTGACTCTGACTCGCTTAGGTCGAGTCCAGTGTTTATCTAGCTGACCACAGCTCTTAGTGGTCAAGTCGCAACCCGCCTCCACCTTTGGCTTAGGTACTTGCACTTTGACTTGGGGGCAAGTCGCAACCCACTAAGCCAAGTCTCGACCTGCCTCCCCCTTTGGCTTGGGTACTTGCTCTCTAACTTGGTGGCTAGTCACGACCCACTAAGCCAAGTCGCGACCCGCCTTGGGATTTTAGCCTTAGAATTTCTTCTAGAGTTGGTAAGGCTCGAAGGTTCGAACCAAGGCGCTTGGGACAATTTCAACTGTCCGGTGTAGTAGAAATTGAGATCCCGAAGGCTAGTTTCTGTCTCCTAAGTATTTAGTTGGGTTTGAAGTTAACAATTACCCATGGGACACTGTGACTAGGTTATCGCCAAGGCTCGGGGCTGAGGATCGTGCTCAGAATCATTTCACTTTCTCCATTTAGAATTAAAGGTAAGAAACTGCACCCTAGTGTGGTTGTGTTGGGACTGAGTTTCCCTATATTTGAATACATATGTTGTATGATTGTGATATGCCATGTGAGCATGAAATAAACGACCTAAGAGAGATGGACCTGATAATTTGCGCACAGGACGCGGCTCAGCCACTGAGAGCTGGGGTCAGCTAGATAAACACTAGACTAGGCCTAAGCGAGCTGGAGTCAGTGGGTTAAATAGAGGGTACGACCTAAGGGCATCAACCCTGAGTATTGTATGATGATTGTGATAAACTGTTGAATATAAATATATTTTCTGTTGTTAATCTGACGCTTATGGCTTGTTTAATACCTGGGTGATTCTCTTGTGAATTATTTGACTATTATCATTGATTATGTTATGTTGTTATGGTTTTCTTGCTGGGCCTTGGCTCACGGGTGCTACGTGGTGCAGGTAAAGGCAATGGTAAGATGGATCAACCATGAGTTAGAGAGCTCTAGGGGCGAGGTGTACATTGTCAGCTGCTCGTCCGCCATGGTCGAGGGATTGTACAGGGAAAGAAACCTAAAATGTGTATTTTTCCATTATAATGGTCTTGATTGTATATAACTTTTGAAAGTTTGTAAATTTGTCCTTTAAACCCTGTTTTTGGGATCCCATGTACTAAACATTTATTTTAATGAGAATTATTCGTTTATGACCAAAATATTTTAACCCTAACTTGATTATGACTTTCGGATCACATATTTATTTAAATGACATGATTAGTAAGTCCTGCACTATTTTAAGCACACAGTGTAATGGTCTTGGTTATCTAAGGTGTTACAAGATCCAAGATCAATCTTCGAGAAAACCGTCTTTTCCTGCAGCTAATCGAACAGGTCATCACTCCTTGGTAAGGGGTATTTGTTCTTGATGGTAAACTTGTTCGACTCCCTGTAGTCTATGCACATTCTCAAAGTCCCATCCTTCTTCTTCACAAACAAAACTAGAGCGCCCCATGGCGAAGCTAGGTCTGGTAAACCCTAAATCTAGAAGCTCCTGTAGCTGTGTCTTCAACTCCTTCAGTTCCGCCACAACCATCCTATATGGTGCCCTCAAAACTGGCTCTGTACCCAGTGCAAACTCGATGACGAACGGAATCTCCCTGTGTGGCGGCAGTCTTGGTAAATCCTCAGGAAACACATCCAAGAACTCGCATACAAATCTGGTTTCTCCCGGCCCCTGGCACAACTCTAGTGGTATTCACCACACTAGCTAGAGAACCTATACAACTTCCTTGTAACAGGTCACAAGCCCTCAATGTAGATATTGTTGGTTTACGGGGTCCATGCGCAGCACCCACGAAAACAAAGGGATATTCACCCTCAGGCTCCAAGGTCACCATCTTCTTCCTGCAATCTATAGTGGCCCTGTATCTGACCAGCCAATCCATCCCTAGAATCATATTAAAGTCATCCATACTCAACTAGCTCAAATCTACTGATAGTTCCCTACTATCTACCATCACTGGTAGTGCTCTAATCCATCTCATAGAAACTACTAGCTCCCCCGTAGGCAGTATAGTCCCAAACCCCGCAGTGTAATACTCACTAGGTCTACATAATCTATCAACTACCTTACTAGAAAAAAATGAATGTGTAGCACCAGAGTCAATCAATACAACATATGAAGAGCTAGTGCTAGAAAGCTGACCTACCACTACTGAGGGACTAGCCTCGGCCTCTGCCTGCATCAAAGTGAACACTCAAGCTGGAGTCAAGCTGTCCACCTTCCTTGGTTCCTCTTTCTTCACTGTTGGGCAATCCTTCTTAAGGTGCCCCACCACCCCGCACAGATCACAAGCCTTTGCTTGACATTCGCCTAGATGATGTTTTCTGCATCTCGTGCATTTTGGGTAATTTCTCCATGTCTCATTGCCTCCCTGGTGGCCACCCTGAGCACCCCGACTCCTCCTATTAGCATTAGCAGTGGTCGAAGTGTCAGGGGTCTTCCTCTTCAAATCATTAGGGACTCTACCCCTCCCAGACCCTGTGGATAGAGGCACTGCCCTGTGAACATCTCGTCTCACGGCGTTATCCCTCCAGATCCTATTCTCTGGCTCTTTAGCGGTAAGAGCCTTCTCAATAGCATGGGCATAAGTCATATGCCCAGGTATCGATGTAATCCTCACATCCTGGGCTATCATAGAATTGAGCTATCGAACGAACTTGTCCTGCCCTACCACATCTCTAGGCATTAAGTCCAATACAATTTGATAGCCTATCGAACTTCAGGGCATACTCTGTAACTGTCATGTTGCCCTATACCAGCCCTGTGAATTCATTCACGTTTGCTGCCTTGATAGCAACATTGTAATACTTCTGGTTGAACAGATCTTTGAACTCATCCAACTCAAAGTAGAAATATCCCTGGTCTGTGATGCAACCTCCCACCAAATATGGGCATCCTCCCTACGCATATAGGTGGCACAGGCCACCCTGTTATTACCTTCCACCCTCATGAAATCTAGGATGGAGGTAATCATACTCATCCATTGTTTAGCCTTCAGTGGATCTGGTCCTCCCTCAAAGGTTGGACGATGTTGTCTCCTGAACCGTTCATACAGTGGCTGCCACCTACTCCCACCCTCAGGTGGTTGTACAATTGGTGCCACAGAAGGTTGCATAATAGGTGCAGCACTCCCTGACGAAGCCTGCTGTCTCAAAAGACGGATCTGCTCTTCCTGACTTTGTAACTTGGCTTGCATATCAACAAGTATCTGCTGCCAGTTCTCAGGGACGGGCAGAGGATTCTGGATCTATTCAGCATCTCTAGCCTCAGACCTTGTGCCAGCTAGTCATATTGATCACCTTGGATGCATAGTTATCCAAGTTTATTTGCAATCAACGACTTAGGCAGTCAAGCAATGATGACAGGTTAACAATCTTTCCATAGTCCACCATTGAAACTCAACCAACAATATGCAATCAAGATGCAAACAAGCATTTAAATATTCACTCACATGCAACGACAATGCTAATAATCATGCCTCATTATAATCACATAGCAGTAAGGGCCAGGCCTTATCAATATCTCACGCTCCCTATTAATCATACAAATTGAGAGAATTATATTTCATTCAAGTATTCAACCATTTAAGCATGTAATCACATATATACAGTTACCAAACCCTGACGAGCTTGTCTTTAGTGGCGAGTGTACACGCCCAGCCAGTCTTCAAGAACCCTTAAACCTAGACCACTCTGATACCAAGTTGTAACGCCCTGGATAACCAAGACCGTTACACTGTGTGTTTTAAAATAGTGAAAGACTTGCTAATAAAGTCGTTTGAACAATAATGTGTTCCTAAAGTCAACTATCAGGTTAGAGTTAAAAGATTTTGATCATAAACGGTTAATTTTCATTAAAACAAAAGTTTGGTACACGAGAACCCAAAAACATGGTATAAGTGATCATTTACAACCCTAAAAAGTTTAATACAATCATAAGCCACTCTAATGGAAAAATACAAGTTTTAGGGCTCTGTCTCTATACTTTCCCTCGGTCGTGGAGGACGAGAAGTTGACTATGTACACCTCGCCCCCAGAGCTCTCCAACTCATGCTTGGTCCAATTTTCCTTTGCCTTTACTTGCACCACGTAGCACTAGTGAGCCAAGGCCCAACAAGAAAACCATAAACAACAAGCACATATAACAACATGAATATTCAATCAGTTCAATCATTTAACAAAATTCAAGCATATAACTAAACAATAGTAAACACATAATCTCAATCACATATCATAACCAATTACACAAATGCTTAGGGTTGGCACACATAGGCTGAGCCCTCTATTTATTTAGCTAACCCCGGCTCGCTTAGGCCGAGCTATGTTCAGTACACTTATCATCAGCCCTAGCACTCTTAGGCTGCTCATTCTCATGCACATAACATTCGTATAATCACACAATACGCATATCCATTTATTGGGAACCTCAGTCCCATTCATAACCACAAGGGTGCAGCCTTCTTACCTAGAATCCCGAGCGAAAAATATAGAACGATCTCGAGAATGATCCACAAACTTGAGCCTTGATCATAAGCCGAGCCATAGTGTCAATAAGTAACCATCAATTTATAATCCAAATAAATTCTTATGAAACAATAAAAAGCCTTTAGGACCTCGATTTCTACTAAACCGGGTAGTACAAATCATCTCGAGCGCCTATGTAATTCCCTGGTTACCCCAGAATAGTTACGGTGATTGGTGAACCATAAATTTGACCCGCTACCTGAGTCCTTTGGTTAAAAACATGTTCTAAGTGTTAATAATAGGTTAAGATGAAAAACAATAAAAAGGAAGGGATATTTTATTAAGTATATAAACTGCTCATGAGCTATTCAAAACATTTACAAGTTATTTACAACTCAACATGGCCACTACAGTTCCAAAAATACAACCCCGCCGGCCTAAGTGGCAAAAATAGGGTAAAGCCCCTAGTCCCTCTGAGAACTCCTTGGTCGTGATGGTCAAGCGGCCGCATATGTACACATCACCACCTAAGCTCTCCACTCAAGGCTGGGTGAGATTTTCTTTCCCTTTACCTGCACCACATAGAACCCATGAACCAAGGCCCAGCAAGAAAACACAATTAAGCATGATGTAATATCAACAATGATCATAATAATCATTCAGGACTATCAGTCCAAAATAGATAAGTGACAGTCGCAAAAGTCACTAAATTGGGAATAACTCCCTTCAGCCTTGTGACGATAGGGTCACCGGGGCTTAGCAGATAAGTGAACCTTTCATCAGCTTAACCAGGATAGGTGCATGGTGACTGGTCACCAACATAACCTTCCTCATGACCATAGAGTCATAACCCTGGAACAACATTCCCTAGCCATGTGACAAGCAGTCACTTGGGCCTTATGCCCTGGCTCCCAATATCTCGTCTTAGACTAGCCAAGAGCTTATAAGTTCATCGACCTTAGGGTCGGTCCAGTGTTAATGCCTTAGAGCCATTCAACACTGATATCGATTAGATCTAATCTTCATTCGGCCCTGCGTTTAGGACGCTTATGTCATTTCTGACTCTTAGGTCAGTGTCCCTGACTAGTAAGTGCTATATACAAGTAAGCAATATTCACTAGCATTTAATATGCAATCCATGTCCACATTTATCAATCAACATGCCTCAATATCAATCACGCATGTCACATATACACAGGGTGCAGTTTTCTTACCTCAGGTTCGAGCGAGAAATATAATAAGGACGACCCTTGAGAACGATCGATATTTTGGTTCCTTAGCGGTTACCTAATCACAACTGATTATAGCCTCCATTAATGGGAATACACAATAATATATTCTTAACCTACGCACCACTCTCGGGACCTCGAAACATGCCCACACGGTGAGTAGATTCGATCCCGGGCCTTAAGGATTGAAACCCCAAGTCAAAAACCCTTAAAAACACTTAAAACGGGACTTTGAAGGAACAGGGTAGCGCTACAGCGCTGAACCCTAGCGCCCCAGCACTATTCTCAGAACCCCCAACATGTCCAATTGCCTCCTGAGTAGCGATGTAGCGCCCTAGAGTGGGCGCTATAGCGCTACCTCCAGACCAAAACTTCCCTGAACCGACCTTCTTCATCTCCTTCGATTCTAACCTGTTTCCCACACTTCCAATTCCCATTCTTGATGCCAAATGAACCCAAAACCCATCTCAACATACCCCAAACATCCCAACCATAGGAACCCTAGCCAAAACTCCCAACAAAACCAAGATCTCAACCTAGAAATCTCAACTGTAAAATAGAACCAAAACAGGGCAAACCAGAGAATTCTATGGTTAGAAACTTACCCAAAGCTCAGCTTATGATGCTCTTCAATGGAGGAACACACTCCCAAGGCTTGCTTCCCAAGCTTGAATCCTCAAGAATGGTTCAAAAATCCCAAAGAAAGGTGAAGAAAAGAAGGTACGGGAGAAACTTAGAAACTTGCTCTGTTTTTGCTATCTCCTTTCAGCCAACAATGGTTTTATCTATCCTAGGGGTGAAATGACCATTTTACCCCTAGGTAAATTTAAAGTTTCTAAAGGCTCCCAAGAGAAAAATTGGTATTTTCCTCCTATCTCGTTAATCATAATTAACGCTCTCCAATTCCCACTATTCTCAATAATCTCCAACACCTATAATTTACATCCCTGTACCCTTTAACTCCCGGTAACGCTCTAGTCATCATAATCACCCCAAGACTCAACCCGAGCCCCGCACTTAAACCTGTTGTGACTAAACCGCTAATCAATAATCCAAGATCGTCTCATGCTGAATAGCTCGAACCAACCCACATTATAATGTGGTCTCAACACATATCATCGACATGCATACAATTATACAATTACACCCTCAATGGGCCAAATTACCATCACACCCCTGTAATTAAAATGTGGACCCACATGCATGCATTTAACATCATATTATAATATAATTCACATATACATGCATAATATCATTTAATGGCTTAATTAAACAAGTATGGCCCTCCCGGCCTACTAATTCCACCATTAAACCACATCAAAGAACTCGGGGTATTACAACTATCCCTTCCTTACAGAAATTTAATCCTTGAAATTTACCTGAATAGCTCGGGATACTGACTCTGCATATCTGATTCCAACTCCCAGGTCACTTCCTCGACCTTGCTGTTCCTCCACAATACCTTAACCAAAGGTATCGTCTTATTCTTGAGGACCTTATCTTTCCTGTCAAGTATCTGAACTGGCTGCTCCTCAAAGGAGAGATCTGGCTCAAGTTCCAGATCTTCATAGCTCAAAATATGATTCACATCAGATACATACCTTCGAAGAGCTGAAACATGAAACACATTATGCATGGTCGACAACGCCGGAGGCAAGGCCAATATGTAAGCCACCTGACCAACCCTCTCCAGGATCTCAAATGGACCTAGAAATCTAGGGCTCAGCTTGCCTTTCTTCCCAAACCTTCTCACCCCTTCCATGGCAAGTCTCTAAGATAGACATAGTCTCCTACCTAGAACTCCACGTTCCTGCGTTTGGGATCTGCATAGCTCTTCTGACTACTTTGAGACGTAAGCATTCTAGCTCTAATCTTCTCAATGGCCTCACTAGTCCTCTGAACTGCCTCAGGACCTAAGTATCTCCTTTTACCTGTCTTATCCCAATGAATGGGAGATCTGCACTTCCTACCATACAACATCTCATAAGGTGCAACTCCAATGGTAGACTGATAACTGTTGTTATAAGAGAACTCTATCAAAGGCAGATACTTACTCCAAGATCCACCAAAGTCCAGTACACATGCTCGCAGCATGTCTTCCAATATCTGGATCGTCCTCTCAGATTGCCTATCTGTCTGAGGATGATAAGATGTACTGAACTTCAATTGTGTCCCCGTGGCTTTTTGCAAACTTCCCCAGAACTTGGAAGTAAAAGTACGATCCCGATTTGAAACGATTGACCTAGGCGCACCATGGAGCTGCACGATCTCTCTCATATAGATATCTGAATACTGTTCAACTGTATAAGTAGTCCTCACTGGCAAAAAGTGAGCTGACTTGGTGTAGTGATCCACTATCACCCAAATAGAATCATGTTGACCAACAGTCATGGGTAAGCCCGCCACAAAGTCCATTGTGATGTCTTCCCACTTCCACTCTGGGATATCCAGAGGCTGCAATAACCCTGCCGGCCTCTGATGCTCAGCCTTGACCTGTTGACATGTCAAGCACTTAGCCACATACTCTACTACATCTCTCTTCATCCCTGACCACCAATATAATGATCTCACATCTTGATACATCTTTGTGGTGTCTGGATGCAAGGAGTAAGGTGTAGTACGAGATTCATCCAGAATCTCTCGCCTCAATGCAGCGTCTAACGGAACACAAATCCGCCCTTTGTATCTTAACAAGCCTATCTCAAACATTGTATAATCTCTGGATGCTCCAGCCAAAACATCCTCTCTGATCTTGATCAGCTGTGGATCACTCAGCAGACCCTCCTTAATTCTCTCCAACAGTGTAGACTGTAGCGTAATATTAGCCAACTGGCCCACCAGCAACTCTATACTAGGTCTGGTCATATCATCTGCTAACTCTCTGGCTATCAGTCTCATACCATGAATTTGTCCCGGACCCTTCCGGCTTAAAGCATCAACTACCACGTTGGCCTTTCCTGGATGATACAGGATCTCACAGTCATAATCTTTTACTAACTCCAGCCAACACCTTTGCCTCGTATTGAGATCTTTCTGGGTGAAGAAGTATTTCAGGCTCTTGTGGTCTGCATAGATCTCACACTTCTCTCCATAGAGATAATGCCTCCATATCTTCAAAGCAAAAACCACAGCCGCCAACTCTAAATCATGAGTAGGATATCTCTTTTCATACACCTTCAACTGACGAGAAGCATAAGCAATTACCTTCTCTGACTGTATCAGAACACAGCCTAAACCCTAATGAGAAGCATTGCAATAAATCACAAACTTCTCCTGATTTGTTGGAAGACTCAGAATCGGAGCTGTAATCAATCTTTGCTTCAGTTCCTGGAAGTTGTTCTCACACCTATCTGACCACACAAACTTTTGGTTCTTGCGTGTCAGCTTAGTCAATGCACTAGCTATCTTTGAGAACCCATCCACGGAACGCCTATAATACCCTGCCAATCCAAGGAAACTTCTAACCTCAGAAGCATTCTTTGGCCTTGGCCAATCTCTGACCGCTTCGATCTTCGCTGGATCTACCTTAATCCCCTCCTTACTGACAATATGCCCAAGAAAGGATACCTGAGACAAAAAGAAGTCACACTTCTTGAGTTTAGCAAACAATTTGTGTTCCCTTAGTCTCTGTAGAACCAACCTCAGATGCTGCGCATGTTCTAATTCAATTTGAGAATACACCAGAATATCATCGATAAAGACGATCACAAACTGGTCTAAATAATCCTTGAACACTCTGTTCATCAAATCCATAAACGTAGCAGGGACATTAGTCAATCTAAATGACATAACTAGGAACTCATAATGCCCATACCTAGTAGGAAAAGCGGTCTTAGGTATATCCTCCTCCTTGACCCTCAACTGATGATAACCAGAATGAAGGTCAATCTTTGAGAATACCTTCTTTCCTTGCAACTGATCGAACATATCATCTATCCTTGGCAAAGGATACTTATTCTTAATTGTCAGCTTATTCAGTTCTCTATAATCAATACACATTCTCAGAGAACCATCCTTCTTCTTTACAAACAGAACTGGCGCACCCCAAGGTGAGAAGCTAGGTATGATAAAACCCAAATCTAACAGTTCTTGCAACTGCACATTTAATTCTTTCAACTCAGCTATGGCCATTCTGTAAGGTGCTCTAGACACTGGCTTCGTCCCTTGTGCCAATTCTATCACGAACTCAATTTCTCTGTGCCGTGGAAACCCTGTAAAATCTTCTGGAAACACATCCAGAAACTCACATACAAGTCTGGTATCTTCTGGTCTCACTGGCACGACCTAAGTGGTATCAACCACACTGGCTAAGAATCCAATGCAACCCCCTTGCAATAAATCCCTAGCTCTCAATGCAGAAATCATAGGAATGCGAGGTCCATACATAGCACCAACAAACACAAAAGGATCCTTACCTTCAGGCTCAAAGGTGACCATCTTCCTTCTTCAATCAATGGTTGCCCCATACTTTGCCAACCAATCCATACCCAATATCATATCGAAGTCAGTCATAACCAACTCTATTAAATCCACTGATAACTCTCTGCCTTCCACTGTCACTGGCAAAGATCTGACCCATCTCCTAGATACCACTAACTCTCCAGTGGGTAACAAAGTTCCAAACCCCACAGCACAAAAATCACAAGGTCTACACAATCTATCAATAACACTACTAGCAACAAAAGAATGTGTAGCACCAGAATCAATCAACACATTATAAGGGGTTCCAGCACTAAGAAGCTGACCTGTAACAACTGAGGGAGAAGCCTCAGCTTCTGCTTCAGTCAATGCGAACACTCGAGCTGGGGCCGAGCTGTCCGCCTTCCTGGGTTCTTCCTTTCTTGCCTTAGGGCAATCCTTTTTAAGATGACCCACTGCTCCACAAGAGAATAAGGCCCTTTCCCTACACTCTCTCAAGTGAGTCTCTTGCATCTAGGGCACTCAGGATAAGACTTCCAGGCTTCACTACCACCTGGACAACCCATAGATATACCACGGGGCCGCCTATCAGGACCTGGAACTGGGAAGGTATCAGGAACCATCCTCTTCTGATCACTAGGGCCAACACCCCTACTAGAACCCACAAATAGAGGACCTGTCCTCCTGAAATCCTTTCTGTCTGTACTATCACGCTAGATCTTGATCTCTGCACTCTCAGCTGTGAGTTCCTTCTCAACCACCTGTGCATAGGGAGTAACCCCAGCCACAGTGGTGATACGTACATCACGGGCTAATCTGGGCTGTTGCCCCTGCAAGAATCTCTCTCTCCTGGTCCCATCAGTGGGCACCAGCTCCTTGGCAAACTTTGCCAAACGATCGAATTTCAAGGCGTACTCAGTGACTGATAAGTTCCCCTGAAGTAGCCTAATTAACTCCTCGGCCTTCACCGCTCTAATAACATCATTATAATATTTTTCGTTGAATAGAGTCTGAAACTCTTCCCAAGTCAAAGAATTCACATTCTTGGTCTGGGTAATCACTTCCCACCAAATTCGGGCATCCTCCCGAAACATATAAGTGGCACAGGCCACCCTCTCACTGCTAGATACCCTCATAAATTCAAGGATAGTGGTAATCATACTCATCCACTGCTCTGCCTTGGCAGGATCTGCACTGCCCTCAAATACAGGAGGTTGTTGCTTCCTGAACCTTTCATAAAGAGGCTCCCATTTATTTCCAACCTCAGGCAGCTGCCCAGCTGCTGGCACCGACATAGGAGGTGCCTCTGATCCACTGACCACTGCAGGCCCTTGCTGTTGTTTCAGGAGATGTAGCTCTTCTCTCTGTTTTAATATAGTTGCCTGCAGATCACTGATTATCTGCTGCCAGTTTACATGAGCTGGCTGTGGAATCTGAGACTGGTCATTTTCCTGACCCTGGCTATTATTATTATTCTGGCCCTGATCACTCTGGCTAGCTGAAGTGTCTGTCTGCACTGGATTCATAATTCTATCACTGATACCTTGCTGAAATAATGATCAATATGGCCGGTTAGGTAGTAATAACTAAACCTCTTACCGCCTTACGGTCCAAGAACAAGCAGAAAATTATCACATTCCACAGTCATACAAATATACAGGCAGATACATGTTTATTGCATTTAGCTCTCAGCATGTATCACATAATAGTTCATAACCAATCATACTTATAAGTATGTTCCAGCAATCCCAGTACTAATAAGCACATAGTTGCTGAGGATATAATATTTCAGGGCACAGGTTTAACATGGTGTCTCATGCATACAGGTAAAGCACATATACCATATTTAAGCAGTTATCCATATAACTACATAAATAGTTACCAAACCACGAGTCGAGCTTGACTTCAGTGATGTGTGTACATGCCCAACCAGTCTGCAGGAACCCTAACCTTGGCATTGCTTTGCTACCAAGTTGTAATGCCCTGGTTACCCCAGAACGGTTACAGTGATCGGTGAACCAGAAATTTGACCCGCTACCCGAGTCCATTGGTTAAAAACATGTTCTAAGTGTTAATAATAGGTTAAGGTGAAAAACAATAAAAAGGAAGGGATATTTTATTAAGTATATAAACTACTCATGAGCTATTCAAAACATATACAAGTTATTTACAACTTAACATGACCATTACTGTTCCAAAAATACAACCCCACCGGCCTAAGTGGAAAAAATAGGGTAAACCCCCTAGTCCCTCTGAGAACTCCTTGGCTGTAACATCCCAAATTTCCTAATAGGGCTTAGTGCCTAGATTAGGGGGCCGGGAGGCAATAATTGAGTTATTATATGAATTATATTATAATATAATTATGCTTGTATTTTAAAGATATTAAATATGTGTATGTGGACCCGTTTCTTATAAGAAGGGTTTATTAGTAATTTGACCCGTTTGGGGTATAAATGCGAATATGTGCTTGTGTGATTGAGACCACATTATTATGTGGGTATATTTGGGTTACTCGACGAGAGGCGGTCCCGATGAGCAAGTTAGCGAAAAAGTCACAACAGGGTCTAAATTACCGGTTCGGGGTGTATTCTAGTAATTTAGTACATTACCGGGAAATAGTGGGTAGTGGGAATTTATTGGTAACTGTGTGAGAATATTGGAAGTAGCAGGAATTATAGGATGCAAATTGTGGATAGCGGGACTTAAACCAAAGGAAAAAATTGCCCTTGTGGATATTTGAGGTATAAGCTCAGAGCAAGGGGTAACTTAGTCTTTTCCACTCAAGCTAGGACTTAGTGGGCTGGGAAATAATCAGAAGGTTTGAGAAATTAAAGGAAGGAAATACAGCAGCAACTCTCCTTTTCTTTCTCTCTCGTTTTCTCTTTGTGCCATGGAAGTTTGAGGAGTTTTTGGAAAATTAAAGAGGCTCAAAGCTTGGGAAATTAAGGTGTTGGGCTTGAGGGAAAATCAGAGGCTAGGTTCAAGGGTTTCATCACAGTTAAGGTAAGAGTTCTGAACTGAAATCTCTTGGTTAGTTTTGCTGAGTAATTTGGAATTATGGTGTTGATGCATGTTGATAGTTGGAAGGTTGAGTTGGTGGGTTTTGATAAGTTGTATTATAATAATTAGTTGGGCTTTATTGGTAAGAATGAATACATAGGTTGTGGGAATTATATTGGAGGAGTGAGAGGAAATGGGATGAGTTTGGTTGGGTTCGGTTGCAGGAAAAACCCAGAAAATTATGGGTTCGTGGTGATAAACCGTGGCTCTTTTATGGTGAGCTGCAGCTTGCGAAGAGGATTTTGGAGCTAGTAGGGCTCGGATGCAGGGGCGGGCCGCGGCACCTCAGGGGAGTGCCGCGTCACGCATTGGTTTCCAGGGAGGCCGAGCCTCTAGAATCAGAGGCGGGCCGCGACTCGACTGTGAGGGGCCGTGGCTCTTAAGGGGAAATTGACCTTAATGGGATTTTTAGGTTGGAAACTTAACTGTTTGGGCTCGGGATCGATCCTACTTCCTTGTTAAGTGGAATTCGATGTCCCATAGGCTAAGAGTTGGTCTAGAAGTTGTTATTTATCTGTTAGTGATGGGAACTTCTTTATCGCGGTTGTGACTATGTTTTCGCTAAGGGCTTGAATCGGGGATCATGCTTGGAGGATTGTCGCTAGTAACCCGCATACGGACCAAAGGTAAGAAAACTGCACCTGTTATGTGAATGCATGATTAGAGCTTAGTTAAGGTGGTGAACATGATTATAATTATGTTGTGAATGTCTGATTAAGTACGCTGTAACGTGCATAAATATGATTATGCTTATGACTGTTGAGTGAATGTATTATGATGCATGGTATGACTGTTTGATAAGTATGCTATATGGAACATGAGACTGTTTATATGACTGTGAGGCTTAGTTTATAAACTAGGGTATCATTAGCGTGTTAAATGGAGATTAACTCATTGGTTGAGAATTTGATGGGCTCTGGGAGATTCTTAATAGTTAAGAATCTCAAGGCTTCAACTTATAAGTTGGAGGCACGTGGTGGCTTGACTTATAAGTCAAGGGTATAAGTGACTTATTTTATAAGCTAAGATTGGCATAATGCACGTGGAGTGCAGGCCACCGTGGCTGGGCCACCCTGGGAGTGCAACATGCACTTGACTGGCTCGGATGCCAACAACTGAAAAGGAAGTGCGACATGCGCTTGTGTGACTCTATGGTCTCCAATTGAGTTTAATAAATGCATTGGATTCAGTTATTACTGTTTGATGGTTGCTTTATTTGCTGAACTGTTGATTAAGTTTTCTTGCTGAGTTTTCTGGTTCACAGGTGCTTTGTGGTGTAGGTAAAGGTAAAGAGAAGCTCAAGCAGCCATGAGTCTGAGGGCATTAGTAGTGGTATGTACATATGCAGTCCGCTCGAGCACCACGACCGAGATGCTCAGAGGAACTAGGGTTAAACCCAGCTTTTGCCGCTTAGGACGGCTTAATGTGTAATCTGAGTTTTGTAACAGGCTTCTCAACTAATGTTTTTGGGATCCCATGTAAAGAACTGGTTATTAACCTAATGGAAATATTTATGAAATGATCAAAAGTTTTTAATACCCAAACCTTAGTTGTTTAATCACATGTTTAGTCTAAATGACTTGTTAGTAAGTCCAGCACTAGTTTTAAAACACACCTGGTAATGGACCCTAATTAGCAGGGCGTTACATTGGCCGTGATGGTCATGCGGCCGCATATGTACACATCACCACCTAAGCTCTCCACTCAAGGCTGGGTGAGCTTTTCTTTCCCTTTACCTACACCACATAGCACCCATGAGCCAAGTCCCAGCAAGAAAACACAATTAAGCATGATGTAATATCAACAATGATCATAATAATCATTCAGGACTATCAATCCAAAACAGATAGGTGACTGTAATGCCCCGAATTCTCGGTTATGGTTTAATGGCGGGAATAGTAGGTCGGGAGGGCCATACTTGTTTAATTATGCCATTAATTGATAAAATGCATGTATATGTGGATTATATTATATTATGATGTTAAATGCATGCGTGTGAGTCCACATTTATAATTACAGGGGTGTGATGGTAACTTGGCCCGTTGAGGGCATAATTGCATATTTGTATGCATGTTGGTGATATATGTTAAGACCACATTATAATGTGCGCTTGTTTGAGCCATTCGGCATGAGACGATCTTGGAATGTTGATTAGCAATCTAGTCACAACATATTTAAGATTGGGGCTCGGGTTGAGTCTCGGGGTGATTTTATTGATTAGAGCATTACCGGGTATTAAAGGGTAACGAGATGTGAATTATTGGTGTTTAAGATTATCGAGAATAGCGAGAATTGGAGAGCGTTAATTATGATGAACAAGATAGGTGGAAAATACAAGATATGCCCTTGGGAGCCTTTAGAAACTTTAAATTGACCTAGGGGTAAAATGGTCATTTCACCCCTAGGATAGATATAAGCCATTTTTGGCTGAGGTTGAGGTAGAAAAATAGAGCACGTTTTCTTCAGTTTTCTTCGTGATTTTTGAATCAATCTTGAGGATTCAAGCTTGGGAAGCAAGCCTTGGAAGTTTAGGAGTGTGTTCCTCCATTGAAGGGCTTCATACGCTGAGCTTTGGGTAAGTTTCTAACCACAGAATTCCTTGGTTTGCTCTGTTTTAGCTTTGTTTTCCACCTATGATTTCTAGGTTGAGACTTTGGTTTTGTTGCGAGTTTTGGCAAGGGTTCCTATGGTTGGGATGTTTGGGGTATGTTAGGATGGTTTTTGGGTTCATTTGGCATCAAAAATGGGTTTGGGAAGCTTTGGAGTCAGGTGGAAGTTGAAGGAGACGAAAAAGGGTGTTTCAGTGCTGGAGGTAGCGCTATAGCGCCCACCTTAGGGCGCTACAGCACTACTCAGGAGGCAGATGGGCGTGTTGGGGGTTCTGAGTATAGCCCTGGGGCGCTAGGTGTTAAGCGCTGTAGCGCTACTCTGTTCCTTCAAAGTCTCGTTTTGAGTGTTTTTAAGGGTTTTTGATTGGGGTTTCAATCCTTAAGGCCCAGGATCGAATCTACTCACCGGGTGGGCATGTTTTGAGGTCCCAAGAGTGGTGCTTAGGTTAAAACCCTATCCATGTTGATTCTTATTAATTGAGGTTATAATTGGTTATGATTAGGTGACTGCTAAGGAATCAAAAGTCGATCGTTCTCAGGAGTCGTTCTTGTTATTATTTCTCGCTCGAACTAGAGGTAAGAAAACTGCACCCCAAATGTGACATGCATGGTTATTCATGAGGCATGTTGGTTGTACAAATGTGGACATGAATTGATTATGGAATACTTAGCAAATGTTGCTCACTTGCGCATGGTACTGACTCATTAGTCAGATTTGGCAAAGGTGCTAGTATCAACTGTGAAGCTGTGACTTATTTGTCAGGTTCGGCAGTGGTACTAGGCACTGGTCACGTTGCGCTGACTCATTAGTTAGAACGGCCTTAGCGTGTTAACGCAAGCCAACAAAGATTAGATCTAATCGATTATCTGCATTGAATGACTCAAAGAGCATTAATGCTGAACTGACCTCAAGGTCGATGAACATTATAAGCGCTTGAAGGCTAGTGGCTTAACTAGCAGCCACTCTTCCATTTGACCTAGTGACTCGCTTGTCGATCACTCAGTATGGTTTACCAGAACCTATTGAAGGCTAGTGGCTTACCTAGCAGCCACTCTTCCACTTGAATTAGTGACTCGCTTGTCGATCACTCAGTATGGTTTATCAGGACCTCAAGTGATACTCACTCATTTGTTTGAAAGCTTTGTGCTCAGTGTGATTATAATGATAATCATTTGATAATGTTTACGCATAATGTTATGTTTTCTTGCTGGGCCTTGGCTCATGGGTGCTATGTGGTGCAGGTAAAGGAAAAGAAAAGCTCACCCAGCCTTGAGTAGAGAGCTTAGGTGGTGATGTGTACATATGCGGCCGCTTGACCACCACGGCCAAGGAGTTCTCAGAGGAACTAGGGGGTTTACCCTATTTTTGCCACTTAGGTCGGCGGGGTTTATAATTTTGGAATAGTAGTGACCTTTTTGAGTTGTAAATAAATTTTAAATGTTCTTGTGGGCCCATGAACAGTTTTATGTATCAATAAAACGTATCCTTTCCTTTTTACTAGTTTTCACCTTAACCTGTTAATAACACTTAGAACACGTTTTTAAGCAAAGGACTCAGGCAATGAGTCAAATTTCCGGTTCACCGTTCACCATAACTGTTCTGGGGTAACCAGGGCGTTACAGTGACAGTCGCAAAAGTCACTAAATTGGGAATAACTCCCTTCAGCCTTGGGACGATAGGGTCACCGAGGCTTAACAGATAAGTGAACCTTTCATCAGCTTAACCAGGATAGGTGCATGGTGACTGGTCACCAACATAACCTTCCTCATGACCATAGAGTCATAACCCTGGAACAACGTTCCCTAGCCATGTGACAAGCGGTCACCTGGGCCTTATTCCCTGGCTCCCAATAACTAGTCTTAGACTAGCCAAGCGCTTATAAGTTCATCGACCTTATGGTCGGTCCATTGTTAATGCCTTAGAGCCATTCAACACTGATATCGATTAGATCTAATCTTCATTCGGCCCTGCATTCAGGACGCTTATGCCGTTTCTGACTCTTAGGTCAGTGTCCCTGACTAGTCAGTGCTATATACAAGTAAACAATATTCACTAGCATTTACTATGCAATCCATTTCCACATTTATCAATCAACATGCCTCAATATCAATCACGCATGTCACATATACACAGGGTGCAGTTTTCTTACCTCAGGTTCGATCGAGAAATATAATAAGGACGACCCTTGAGAACGATCGATCTTTTGGTTCCTTAGCGGTTACTTAATCACAACCGATTATAGCCTCCATTAATGGGAATACACAATAATATATTCTTAACCTACGCACCACTCTCGGGACCTCGAAACATGCCCACACGGTGAGTAGATTCGATCCCGGGCCTTAAGGATTGAAACCCCAAGTCAAAAACCCTTAAAAACACTTAAAACGGGACTTTGAAGGAACAGGGTAGCGCTACAGCGCTGAACCCTAGCGCCCCAGCACTATTCTCAGAACCCCCAACATGTCCAATTGCCTCCTGAGTAGCGATGTAGCGCCCTAGAGTGGGCGCTATAGCGCTACCTCCAGACCAAAACTTCCCTGAACCGACCTTCTTCATCTCCTTCGATTCTAACCTGTTTCCCACACTTCCAATTCCCATTCTTGATGCCAAATGAACCCAAAAACCATCTCAACATACCCCAAACATCCCAACCATAGGAACCCTAGCCAAAACTCCCAACAAAACCAAGATCTCAACCTAGAAATCTCAACTGTAAAATAGAACCAAAACAGGGCAAACCAGAGAATTCTATGGTTAGAAACTTACCCAAAGCTCAGCTTATGATGCTCTTCAATGGAGGAACACACTCCCAAACTCCCAAGGCTTGCTTCCCAAGCTTGAATCCTCAAGAATGGTTCAAAAATCCCAAAGAAAGGTGAAGAAAAGAATGTAACGCCCTACTACCTTAGAGCCGTTACTTAGTGAGTTTAAAATAGAAATCGTGCTTTTGACTGACTCTAAGTGGTTTCTAAAACCAAAAATGTGAGTAAAACAGAGTTTAAGGCTGTACTCTTTGAAAATGTTTAGTTTCATTGAAAATGTTAAGTATCAAACATTTGGGATCCCAAAATAAGGTTTACAAAATATTTACAACTCAAAAATAGATTTACACCAGGTCAGCTATCAAAAGAATAGATTAATACAGCCATTTACAAAATGCCCCCAACCAAAGCAGTCGGGCAGGCCGAACATGTACGCGCCGCTCCCACGCTCTCCATACTCATGGCCGGTTGACTGACTCCTTGCTTTTACCTGCCACACGGAGCACCCGTGAGCCGAAGCCCAGCAAGAAAACCCAAATAGCACATAACATATGCAAATAATATCGCTGGCATAATTCACTGATAAATAGGAAAATCATCAATTTAAACAAGCACGGCCATGCCTCCCCAGAGGCCTTACCAAAGCTTGGGGTCTCGGTCATCACCGTAGGATAACTCATGTATCCCTTGGGTCCCACCCTGGCTATAGCATCCCATGTGCTGAGCGTTACTTCCGGCCCCACTGCCGTACCCGGCCTTCGCCGCTCTCGGCCTTGCCGTTCATTCCATTATAATCACACATATAATACATCATGAAATGACCATTCAAACATACAATAGTTCACCTAAGATTACACATTTACACACAATACAATCTAGGGCCATGCCCTTCAATCACACAGTGGGCCTATGCCCTAATCTCGGGTGTTACGGTTTTCTTACCTGTGTCCCGAGCTTTCCGATGCACCACGGTCACGAGCACAGTCCTCTAGCACGAGCCTCATCGAAATCCTAGTCACAACACACATAAAACACTTTTAATACTAACCAAGCCCAAGACCACTTCCCGGGACCAATCCCGCACTCCCGGGACCTCTAAATCCATAAAACAAAGTATCGGAACCATCCCCCGAGTCCCCGGGAAAAAGCCCTAAAACCTCAACTTTTGGGCTGCCAAAATGGCCTAGGGCCGCGGCACACCCATCAAGGGCCGCGGCGCCCAGCGACCTGGCCCCCATCCTGAAGCCTCCTCGAGCCGCGGCGCCCAAGAACAGGGCCGCGGCGCTCCTTCGCGAACCCAGATTTTCTGGGTTCTTCCTGCATTTTTCCCGAGCTTTAACCTCTCCAAATCACCCCAAACCAATACCTAAACCCCAAAACTCAAATCCAAACCTCAAATGAACAATCTAACACCCTATAAACACTAGAATCAAGACCAAAACATCAACACACCCAAGATCCACACCTTTGATCTCAAATTTCAGCAACTAACCCAAAACTTAACAATGCTTAGCTTAGGCATTTAAATTCCTCAAATCAAAACAAAAACCCAAACTTAAAAATGTACAAAACCCTTACCTCAAATGGAGAATCCACATAAAGTCCTTGATCTCCTCCTAGACTCCCACTGCTCCTTCTCTTCTTCTTCTTTTCTTTTTGCTTGCCCTAGCTCTTCTTTCTCCTTCTCTTTCTTCTCTTCAATTTCTATCAAAGCCTCAAGTGAACCCAAATGCCCAAACCGTACCCCCTATATCCCAGCTGAGAATTTCATAATCCCCTTGCCAAAAGACCAAATTACCCCTTCCTGCTAATCCTTCTTAGCTAAACCTTCAAGGGCACTTAAGTCTTTACACTTTCATTTCAATTCTACCACTTTCTATCTTAAAACTTGTTACCCACAGCAGTTACAAACGGTTACCCAGGTTACTCAATTACCAATAACTAACCACTCATTCTCAACTCAACTTTATAAGATTCCCGAAGTACCCCTAGGCTCCTCCCGAGCCGGGTACAACATCCCGTTGTGACTTTTAGACTAATTGGCTCACTAGGACTGTCTCGATGCGTGCATCCTAATAATAATACCACACTCACATGGCACAATTCACATAGTACAATTATCACAGTTATGCCCTAACATGGCCAGGTTACAATCATGCTCATTCTAAGACAATCAGGTCTACATGCATACTAATTCACATAGTCATGCATCTCAAATAATCAAATAGTCATATAACGTGCAATAAATCATAATCATGCATTAAACTTATTAAAGTCACACATAAAATCCCATCATGCCCTCCAGGCATACTGCTCCAGGCCCTTAAGCCTTAACACTGAATTTGGGTCGTTACAAAGAAGGTACAGGAGAAACTTAGAAACTTGCTCTGTTTTTGCTATCTCCTTTCAGCCAACAATGGTTTTATCTATCCTAGGGGTCAAATGACCATTTTACCCCTAGGTCAATTTAAATTTTCTAAAGGCTCCCAAGGGAAAAATTGGTATTTTCCTCCTATCTCGTTAATCATAATTAACGCTCTCCAATTCCCACTATTCTCAATAATCTCGAACACCTATAATTTACATCCTTGTACCCTTTAACTCCCGGTAACGCTCTAGTCATTATAATCACCCCGAGACTCAACCCGACCCCCGCACTTAAACCTGTTGTGACTAAACCGCTAATCAATAATCCAAGATCGTCTCATGCCAAATAGCTCGAACCAACCCACATTATAATGTTTATTATCATTTATTTGGTTTCTGGTATCGTTAATATACACTATCAATAGTGTATATTTAAGATTTTAATATAATTTAATAAATGATGTTCCTTGAATAAGATTTGTATGGATTGGATTTTTTGACTCTTGGTGGGTAGTTTTAAAATAAGCTAAGGACCAAAGGAAAGTAAATTTCATCTTTTGTGCTTAAGTGTGAGATGCATGACTACATTGATTGAGTATGTCTGATGAGTTAAGTATAGGATGATGATGTATATGATGGGTATGTGATGAATGGTTATATGACTTATGTGTGGTATGAATATCATAATTGATTGTATGACTTATAATAGATGAATTTCGTGATATGTGAAAATTGTCTTATTTGGTTAAGTTTGATATGATTTATGTACATGTGTAAGTATTTGTTCTCATGTTGATGAATATGTGAATTATCTTCTATGTTCATGATTTTGTTTCCTGCTATGATATATGAAGCCTTTAAGATTTTAGGCTAGAAACCTTAGACCTGAGCCATAGCTCTACGATAAGGTATAACAACGCCACTGACCCAAAGCTTCATATATTATCACTAAAGTTGTTTTTAGTTATATGAGATGTGGTACAGTTCCTTGATTGAATACCATCAAACATGAATAATGAACATGAACATTGGCATTTCAACATCAGCATGTATGCATGGCATGTAAAATTATGTGATACATTATTATGCGATATAAGACCATGCATAAGAATATGAGAAAATATATGAAATGCCTTGAAAAGTCTTATGTAAAGTTAAACATTTTAATGACAACAAGGCTTAAGAAAAGTGATAATAAGATGTTCAAAAGGATCCACTGTTTCGATGAAGCAATTAAGTAAGCTCACTAAAGAAGACGGAGGCCTGTAAGGCTTACATTGGCAGCCCACTAGTGTGGGCTATGTCAGAGTTGACCATTCAGATATGTTTGCCATGTTCCTGTCTTTCTCCTCCATTTGTATGTGTAATAAATATGGTAGCCATGACAATGATGAAGTGAGTAATACGATGAGCCCCGCTGTGATGATGGCTAGCTAGAGGAGAACCCATGAGATTTTATATTATATGTGTAACAATCCCTGCAGGCATTGGCTTAATCGAACTGCGTGTAAAAAATATAATGGGCCCATGAAAATGTGAAAGTAAAAGAAAAAGCATAAAAGTAAAGTTTGAAACTGCATAATTTAATAAATGGAATGCATAAGTATTATAAGTCAGCATATGAATATATGTACACTTAAAACTCACAACATTCATGTGTATGTGTATGCATGAGATTTACTTACTGAGCGATAGCTCATTATGTTATTTTCCAACCTTTTTCAAGGTGTGGCTTTAGATGTTGGGAAACTTGTGGAGCAGGGACTCAGTAGCAATGCAATAGTGGTTTTGGGTTTTTCGTATTGCTACATTTAAATTTAATGTATTCATACGTGTAATAGTTTCTATTAACAAGATTATATAAAAGTTTTAATTTTTTCTGTATTTCATAGTATCATTATATTTAATTCGTTTGGTCAACTACTTAACATATTCGTAAACCTTGGTATCACAAGTATGTGATAGACGTACCTTACGTTAGGGTTGTCACATCCTGGATGTATCTCTTCTGGGCCTCATTACTTGTACCAACCAAATGAGGCCCACTTGAAATCGTGACTATGTCCCTTTCTTTGACAAGAGAATGGAAGAAGGGATTTTATGGAGCTGGAAGTGCCACAGGCGGGTTTTCTTGATTACTAGGAGTTGGTCGCGGATTTTGGGCGACCGGCTGGTTAGGAGCTACCCGATTCTGGGTATACTGTGCTAATGACCCAGCCCAAATGAGAGCCTCGATCTCAACCTTCAGCTAGCGACTATCATCTGTGTTATGACCAATATTGTTATGGTAATGATAGAACCTTGCCAGATTTCTCTTAGCTCGTTGACTGTTCATGGGCTCAGGCTTTTTCCTTGGAAGACAAGTAGAGTTTGCTAGGTATATGTTTTCCCGTGTATCCGTCAGATCAATGTACATGGTGAAAATTGAGGTATACCTATCCCCAGCTTTATTCGTCTCTGATCCTACTTGGTTGCCTTCGTTATTTCCTTTCCTTTTATTATTTTTCCCTGTCTGAATATTATGGGAAACTGGCTAAGCTATTGCCACAACGTTTGATACCACTCCAGCAGGCTGAATTGGAACACCACTAGTTCCCACCACCATGGACTCTTCCTTCTCAAGGTTTATCCATTTTTGATCTTGTGCCAAGAATTCATTGGTGTTCTTAACTCCTTTACTTTGGAGTTCTTTGCACAATTCACCTCATACGGTGATTCCAAACCGCATTGGCATTAGTTTGGCACTGTCATCAACATCTCTTGCGTGAGCTGCGATATTGGTGAACCGTTTATGTAAGCCTTGAGAGACTCACCAGGTTGTTATTTTATGTTGGGCAAGGAGTTGGCCTCCACTCACAACACCCACAAACACAAATGGGTCCTCTCCCCCAGGCTTAAAAGCTACCATCTTCATTCTACAATTTGTGGTTGCCTCATACTTTACTAACCAATCCATGCCCAGTATTATGTCGAAGTCCTTTATTTCTAGCTCAATCAAATCAACAAAAAATTCTTTACCATCCACTTCCACTGATAAAGGTCTAATCCACCTCCTAGAGATCACTAATTCCCCAGTAGGTAACAAAGTCCCAAACCCCACATCATACACATCACAGAATCTACTAAGTCTGTCTATCACTTTACTAGATACAAACGAATGGGTAGCACTAGAATTAATTAAAGTTGTATACAGAGAACCATCGCAAGAAATCTAACCAATCACTTCTGAAGGGCTAACCTTAGCCTCTGTCTGAGTCAGAGTGAACACTCGATTTGGAGCAATATTGTCAGCCTTCTTTGGTTCCTCCTTCAACTATGGGCAATCTTTCTGGAGATGACCCACCACCCTGTATAGGAAACATGCATTAGCAAAACACTCTCTCAAATGTCATTGCATGTACCTGGCACACTCAGGGTAGTTCCTCTAGCTTTCATTCTCACCGTGACGGCCACTTTGATTACCCTGAAATATCTTATTTGAATCAAGGGTACTACATGGGTCAACAGTCTTCCTTTTCTGATCAATGGCACCTCCGCCCCTACTTGATCCAGTAAACAAGGGAAGCACCTTCCGAGCGTCACTACAACAATATTGAGTATATATTACATTAAAGAATAGAATATATTTAGAAGTGCTATTATTAATTGGGGGGATTAAAAAAACACGGAGCTGAATAGTGGGGATTAAAAACACACGATCTGATTTTGGCGCCATATGACTAAAAACTCAGGCGGCAAAATGAATTTCTGCCAAATTCTCTTTCTCTCAGCCTTTCTCTAAGTTACCCTTTCTCTCAGCCTCCATCTCTCACTCACGAAGCCCTCTCCGCCCTCTCCGCCCTCTCCACCCTCACGAAGACTCACCGACCTCACCGCCCTCAGCTCATCTTTGCCTCACCACCCTCACGAAGTCTCTCCGCCCTCAACTCATCTCTGCCTCACCGCCCTCACAAAGTCTCTCCGCCCTTAACTCATCTCTGCCTCACGAAGACTCGCTCCAGAGTCGAGCTCTTTCTCTGCCTCACGAAGTCACGCTCCAGAGTAGAGCTTCTCTGCCTCACGAGTTCTCTGCCTCACGCCCACGTAACTTACAGCAAGAGATAGATTTATTGAAGGTACTGATTTCCCATGGATCCTTAGTATCGATAATGATTTGTTCTTCTTCTTGTGTGAAGGAGCCTTTCTTTAGGTCTGGTCTCAAATAGTTTATCCATCTTAATCTACAGCTCTTCCCACACCTTTGTAATCCTGCACTCTAGTACTCATTCTATTCATTTATATTTACAAATTATTGAAATATATATATATACATATTAAAAATATTATACATCTCACAATATAAGAAAAGATGATGTAAACTTTAAAATCACTAATTTTTACAGATAGAGCAAAAGAAACAGAACCTGCAAGCTTTGGGACAGAGCTCCAACTGCCATGGCCATGAGTGGTGATATGTGTAAGGAGCTTGTCATCTTCTTCAGGTGACCAAAGGCCTCTCTTGACTTTCTGCTTGTTGCAGCAACGATGGCCCATATCCACAACTATATATTATTTACTTTCCCAAATAGTTAGAAAGCTTATTAATAATGATGATCAATACTAGCTAATCACTTGAACATTTTTCACAAGGAGAAATCATTCCAACTAACCTCTCACAACTCTCTCTCTCTCAATAATTTTTACATTCAATCATCTTATTGATATCCATATATACACTAGTCCTGTTATCTTGCTTGTATGACTCAAGTAGCGTGTATTAATTATGCAGTTTTGAACTCACAAATAAGAAAGATTGGTTGATGCATGCCAAAACCTGCAGCTTAGCAATGAAACTTTTGAGATATAAACTGAGGACTTCCATTTTAGTTAAACACCATGGATAGCTATCACTTCATTGTTATGTTTTTTCACTTGAGTTGAATCCTACAACTAGCATCCTTGGAAGAAGGTGAATGGTCAGAGACTGATAAACCTTATTCTCTTTTGCAGAATTTGAACCACAAAAATATTGTGAAATATCTTGGATCCTTAAAGACTAAGAGTCACCTCCACATAATTCTTGAGTAAGTGGATGTAAAACTTATGTATGATATTTAATTGTGTGACTTTTATTTTGGAAAGTCCTATTATTTACTCCGGTTAAAATTTGTAGATATGTGAAAATTGGTTTCTGTTTGGCTCATGAATCAATACCAGAGATAGGATTTATTATTTTTGCCTTCTGACTTGTTTCAGATACTTAATCAGTAGTAAGTCAGTCATATTACTGTGTTTGGAAGCACTGAATTATACAGAAAACTTTTCTTTCTGCACATAAATGGATAAAACAAAATAAAAATGTCGTTTGCAATTTATTACTTGAAATAGAATGCAAATTGACCATTTATTTAAAAAGAAAAAAAATTAATATATATATTTTTGAAAGATAGCTCTTAATATATTGAGTGCATATCTATGCATGGTAGCTCTTTGGCCTTTTCTCAAGTCTCTTGAATCTGCCAAATTAATTTTGAGGATATTGATTTTAGCTCTAGTGGGTCAATGATCAAAATGAATCAAAGTTAGGCCCCAAAGGCATAGTACTAATTACTTATATAATTTTTTTTTATGTAATTAGTGGAACAAACTCTCAATCATGTAAAAGGAATTTCAGGATAAAAAAATAAATTAATCACCTTCTGTTCGTTGAAAGTGGTAACTTTAAAATGATCATTTTGCTAATATATACCAATAGAGAACAGTCATGATTGAGACTGAATCTAGTGTAACTAATATAATAAACATTAGCTAAACAATGTTCATTACTAATTAAACTTAGAAGTAAGAATGGTTATCTTTTGATGTGATTGAAAATTTCAGGAAATAGTGTATAACTTTATGTTTTTTTCGCATTGTAGGAATGATAAATATATGTATATATATAAAAATAAAAATAGATGAAAAGAGCCACTGTAAAGCAAAAGCTCAAAAAATAAATAAATAAAGGACATTATGTACTGGGTTAGTTCTCACAATACAGCCTTTATTACAGTGTTCTAATAGTTTGCATATTTAGTGTTTAAGCACCTCTGAATACTTAATGTTAGTTTTTTCTCTCCTTTATATTTTTTTCAATAAATTCTTTTTTGCTTTGGTCAATATATTGATTGAAATGGTATAAAATCAGAGAAGTTGTTAGGCGGATTATAAGTCTGTTTTCATTTCACATCGTATGACAATTTTTTTTTGTCAAATATCTACATTTCGTATTATTCTATAACAATTTTAAACACTAATACTTTCAAATTTGAAGCATCAGGACTTTCTCTGAGGTTTTACAAGTTCTGAGTTTTCTATATTTAAAGGTATTTTTTTTAAACTAATTCATAAATTTATATAATTTTTTTATTCTATATTTTTATTTATCTCCATCATGTATGCTTATGTGAATGGTAAATAATACTTTTTTTTAACCTTTTTATTTTACATGCTCTTCCATATGTAATTCATATGCTTATTATTTGTTTGATATAGTCAATTTGTTTACTATGTATAATTTGTTGACTTAGCTACCAACATCTGAAAGATCATAGAATGAGTGATCACAGAGACAGTGGTTTCTGAGCATTGAAATCTATAAGATGGTTTAGTTTTCTTTGTCCAAAAAAAAAAAAAAAGAATAAGAGCTGAACTAAAGGAGGTTATTATATTTGTTAATCAATGATCATTTGAGTATGTAAATAATATCTATGTCTTTGTTCATGTAATTTTTATTTTGATCTTATAAGCATGTTGTTCTTTCAATATGAGATAATTGTGACATGACTTTTTGATTTATTGGGTTCTCTACACAAGTTTCTAAATTTCTTTAACTCTTTCAGAAATTCAGAATTGGAGGGAACTTTATTTGCAACAGTTTGCAAGAGGTATGTTTTCTTTTATTTTTGTTAAAATATTTTGCAAATGTTAGAGGAGTTTGAATATCTTAGATATTCATCCATAGTGAAGTAGGTTATGAGATTATTATTATTGTGTGTTGCGGTGATAACGGAAGGTTGAGAACTTGTGTGTATTAGTGAAGTAGGTTCTGAGAAATTTGTGTGCTGCGGCGAGATAAGGAAGAAAAATTGTGTGTTGATTGAATATTTTGAATTGATAATGATTGATGGTTGGTTAATAAATATGGCTGGAATGTTTTCTGATTTTCTGTTAGTTATTTGATGTATATCTAATAAACTTCAAAAACCATAAAAATTTGAAAGTAGAATCGAAACCCATGTGGGGAAATATATTAGAATAATTATAGAAATAGCTTCTTGCAATTCAAAAACTTGGGTAATAAAATGTAAACCATTTTTTAGTGCAAGGCCAGTACATAACATTTTTTAGTTTGAATATATACATCAAAAAACAAATACAAAAGAAAGAGTAGGGGTGCACATGGGTTGGGTTGAAGGTGCTTTATTGACCCAACCCAACTATATCGGCCTAAAGAAATCATAACTCATTCAAAATATTTTTATTGTACAACCCAACCCAAATAAATTGGGTTGGGTTGGGTTGAACCTACTTTTAAAATTAATGTCAAATTTAATTTTAAAAATCAATAAATCATATCCTTCATTAATTCTCAGAAACATATTTAAACCTAACAAATGAGACTTAAGATATTATAGTCATACATTATACTAAATACAAAGTGAACTTGAAAAATCTTAAAGTGAACTAAAAATTTTGGAATTCATCAATCAACTAGTTGTCTTGGTATTTCTTCTTCTTTGTTGTTGCCTTCACTTTAGTTGGAATATCTACAATTTAGAAAACAACATTACTCAATTTATTGAAAATAAATAAGCATAAAGAAAAAACATTAACAAAGACTAGTAAAGCAAATCAGGCTCGGTTGTAAAATTGTAGAATTCTAAACTTATAATATTGAACTGTTTTTATTAATTACAAATAACAAAGACAAACAACAATAACATGAATATCAAATTAAAATAATAGCAGCAAGCAAAAACAACCATAATCCATAACTGCTTAAAACAACTCCTTTTATACTTTGCATCTTTGTTATTACAATAATAAAATACATTTAATCACATTGTAGAAAAATCAGCAAAAATAAAAATCAAATAATCACATTTAAATATGATATAGGAAAACAAGGCTACCTTTACTTATCAAAACAAAGATTTTGTTTCCAGCAAGTTTTGCAATGTATTGCGTTCAACAATAAGAGGTAATAATCATATCAAATGGAAACAAATTGAACCAACCTTTCCAATAAAAGAAGGACCCATAATAGCATTCACATTCTCAACATCCTACATGTACCACAGAAACGAGCAGATTAAATACAACAGAAAAAAAAACTATCAAATAGATCAGTTAAGTATGCAGTGAAACTAGGAAAGTGTTCGTCACCTTAACCACGCCTTTTCCAAGTGTTATCCAGATTTCCAGATAGCGTTTAGATTGATGTCCTCGGGGAAGCAGAATTACCAATGTCTTTCACGGTAGGTGACCAAAGCTCGCGGATGGACAGAAAGGCTTCGCCTCTCCCGTTTAATGTCCAAGTTACTCTTTCAAGCAAACGCGACACGGAAACTCGTCAACTCTTTCAGACTCCCGAAGGGATATCCTTCGGGGAAGCTCCTTCCAGGAGAAGCTCTTCAAGTGGTCTTCGCGGAAACAGTTCCGTGCCTCGCACGGAACAAGACCAAGCGGTCGAGTCATGGAGGAGGCATATTTGGAATGATATCCACCTGACACAGGATCCCGCCTGACACGCCCGACAGGTCAAAGCCGCACACATCCCAGCACGCCTAAGGGTACCTTTTCGCCTACTGTTCCGCTGACAACTTGGAAAAGACGGCTGACTTTGTGTGTTCCCCATACTTTCACGTAAATATACCCACATAGAGTCTTGTAGCCATGCTACTACAGTAATTGTATCCCCTATTTATGGCTGGTGTAATTAAGACTCATGTACGTAGAGAAAAACCCTAATCCAAAACCCTAGCTATAAAGACCCCTTCATTTTACAAGAAGAGGGACGGCCAAAAAATCACATAGCAAGAACTCTACTAAAATCTCTCTAGCTTCATCTTCTTCAAGAGAACCCGAGAGAAACACTGTGAGTGTGTGAAGTTCTTGTACACCAGCCATCTTACTGTAATCCTTTCCAAGTATAATAACATTGACTCGTGGACTAGGGCTTGTTAACGCCTGAACCACGTAAAAACACTGTTTGTTTAGTTACATTTCAGCACTTCTACAGTTCTTATCTTTTTATTATTCTGTTTGTATTCGTTTCCGAAAAACTCGGTAAACATTTTGGTGCTTTCATTGAGAGCTGTAGGAAGTTGTTAGTCAGCTCTTTTTCTGTGTACGTTTTTTGTATTCACTTCGTGCTAAAGAGATGGTGACTACGAGAAAATCCGCAGTTGACAAAAATGCTAGGGTCAACCCCGATACTGTGATGGAAGATGCGGTGCAAAACGAACCCTTGGACTACCAAGGTGAAGACCCGACATCCCGCCAGGATCGGGTCAGTACCGAAGATACGACATACTTAGAAGACGAAGAAGAGTATGTCCAACACGGTTATTACAAGGATGACTGCTACTATGAGAAGGACCCAGAACTGGTCCAAGTAGCCGAAGAACTGGAGGTCACCAAAGCCAAGCTTGCTGAGCAGGAGCGCCTCTCCGAAAAAATGCAGCGCATGATGGAGCGCCTCCAAAGCAAGTTCAGAGACCTAGGCGACTCGGACGAGGACGCCTCTGTTTTAGGTGGTGCTGATGCCACTATGCCGGATCCAGCCGCTGCTGGACCATCCAAAGCCGCCCCTAACAAGGGCAAAGAAAAAGTTGGAGAGCCTGTACACGCTGATGCCCCTGCACCTCCTAAAGGCGTGAATCACCAGGGCGACTGCCCCCCCCCCCCCACGCGCAGAAGGTCTCTGGCGCTCCTAAGCCCAGACGTCCTTCAGCCCCAAGGGGGCACTCCGTGCCTAAAGGGCCCGGTGCTAAGGCACCCAGACCTAGGGGAAGGAACAACCGCCCCAGTGATTCCGTCAACCAGGACGGTCGGGCTGCGAACTCGCACTCTGAAGATAGTTGGTCCACGGTGGACCTAAGAAGAAGGTTGGAGGCCAAGTATGAAAAGGCCAAAGGAGAAAAGGCCCGGCCTCGCGGAGATGACTTCCGAAATCATATTAATGACAAGCTCCGGGGACGTGACCTCCCGGAGAGTGATACGAAGAGGCTCGAGGAACAGATTGCTGCCTTGACCAAGCTAGTCCGGAAGCAAAGTGGGGCCCTGTCAGACTCTGAGGAGGAAGACCCGGAACCATGTATTCGGAGGATCGCGGAAACGTCCCTCCCGGATAACTTCAAAATGCCTCACATAGAATTATATGATGGGAGAACAGACCCGCGTACCCACCTAGCTAAATACAACAAAATGATGCAAGTGGCGCGTGTCAGTGAGGACGCCAAATGCATGTGCTTCTCACTCACCCTTACCAAGTCCGCGGAGGACTGGTGGAAAAGATTAGCTCCCGGATCAATCCACAGTTGGAAGGAGCTACAGTCCGCATTCAGGAGGCAGTTCATTGCTGCCCGCGACCACGACATGGAGGTTGGTTCCTTAACCAACATCAAGCAGCAACCCAATGAGAACCTCAAAGCTTTCATTAAGAGAATGATGGAAGCTGCTGCAAAGACCAAGGTCAGCGATGACATGAAGCTGATCGCCCTTCAATCGGGCCTTACTGTCGGCTCCCTGCTATGGGGGGAAATGCAAAGGAGACGGGCAGAAACGCTGTCCGAATTCATGTCAAAAGCTCAGGGAATCATCAACCTTGAGGATGCCTACCAGCAGGCCTTTGGAGTTCCCCCGGCTCCAACGCCTTCCGTGACTGCACCGAGCTTTGCTTCGCAAGCTCCCGCACCAGCCCTCACGCTTCCAGGAGCCCAATTCACTCCAAGTGTGTATGGGCCTTCCGCGTCTGCTCAGACGCCGAGTCAAACCCATTTCTCTGGGTACGGAGCTGTACAAACCGGATGTAGTATCGCTCCTGGCATGCCGCAGCCGCAAGTGGAAGGCCCACAACGAAATTTGAGCCAATCGCGGAGCAAACGAAGCGGAAGAAATTCCAACCGGGGAGACCATTCAAAGAAACCCCGGAAGGACTATGAGCCCAAGTTCACGGAATATACCAGTTTGATAGACTCGCGAGAGAATGTCTATCGGGCGACCTGTAATATGGTCAACTACAGGAAGCCCCCGAAAGTGTCTCACGGAGGAAGGCGTCCGCGAGACTCCAATAAGAGGTGTGAGTTCCACGGAGACGTGGGGCACACCACGAACGAGTGCCTTCAGCTGAAGGATGAGATCGAGTCCCTGGCAAGAGCGGGACACCTCGGTTAGTGGGTGAGGATACCCATTATCTATCCCGGACAGGGGGTAGTTCACGGAGCTGCATATTCCCCGGGACAGAGGGGGACCGCTAGCGCTCCTGGAACCGGTCACCCCCAAGCTCCCGGGTCTCAGTTCCCAGCGCTTCCTGCTCCACCCGCTCCGGCACCCATTGCCTTGTTGGCTCCAGGACCAGGCAACCCATATCCGCCCGGCCTTGCTCCGCCACCCGTTGACGGACACGTAGCCACCATTTCCGGAGGACCGTACCTTGCCGGAAGCACCCGCAACTCCCAGAAGAGGTACTTGAGGGAGTTAGAACACACCGGGGAGATGTGCGCCTTGGTTCAATCACCTGCTCAACGTCCCCGAATGATGGACCTTCCCATCACCTTCACGGAGGACGATGCTCGACATGTGCACTTCCCCCACAACGATCCCCTCGTGGTGGAAGCCCAAATTGCCAATAAGAAGGTCTCACGGATCTTGGTCGACAACGGAAGCTCCGTAAACATCCTCTTCAAAGCGGCCTTCCACGCGATCGGATTAACCGAGACAGACCTGACCCCATGCCCCATCCAGCTTCAAGGGTTCAATGGGGATGCACTCATGCCATTAGGCAAAATTCAACTTCCAGTCACCCTCAGGGGAGAAAGCGACGCTTGTGCCTTCAAGCACAGCACATTCGTGGTGGTCGACTGCCCCACGGCGTATAATGCCATCCTAGGCCGACCGGTCCTAATAGATTGTGGGGCCATAACCTCGATACGCCACTTATGCTTGAAGTTTCCATGCGACGATGGGCGTATCGGCACCCTCCGAGGAGACCAGCGAAGTGCACGAAGCTGTTATAACGTCTCCGTCCGATCCGTCTACACGGTCCAGGAGACGGTTGCTGCCATTCCTTTGGCGGAAGAATTACCAGAAACTGGGGGTGCTCAAGAGGCATACTTTGACGAACTCGACCCAAGAGTGGGAATCGAGAAAGCGATAGAGCCGATGGAGGAAGTCGAAGAGGTGATCCTCAACCCGGGAGATCCCACCAAAGTCATTCAGGTGGGGAAAAACCTGCCATCGGCCATTCGAGATAAGATCGTGGCCACTGTGAAGAATAATCAGGATATCCTGGCGTGGTGCCACGCTGATATGACAGGGATTAATCCTAATGTTGCGTGCCACGCACTCAACATAGACCCATCAGCAACCCCGGTTCGCCAAAAGAGGAGGCCGTTAGACCCAGTGAGGGCCGAAGCCGTCAAAGCTGAAGTGGACAAGTTGATGTCCATAGGCTTTCTCCAGGAGTCACACTATCCCGTGTGGTTGGCCAACCGAGTTCTGGTCCCGAAACCCGATGGGTCCTGGAGAATGTGCATTGACTTCACGGACCTAAACAAAGCCTACCCGAAAGATTGTTTCCCTCTTCCGCGAATCGATCAGATGGTAGACGCTACTTCCGGGTACGAACTCTTATCCTTCATGGATGCATACTCCGGATACAACCAGATCAAGATGCATGTCGCGGACCAGGAACACACCAGCTTCCTCACGGACAAGGGTGTCTACTGTTACGTGGTCATGCCTTTCGGTTTGAAGAATGCTGGGGCGACGTACCAGCGTCTAGTAAACAGGATGTTCAAGGACCAACTGGGGAGGAACATGGAGGTGTACGTGGACGACATGTTGGTAAAGTCCAAGACCTCCGGGGACCACAGTGACGACCTTGAGGAAGCTTTCGCCGTGATCCGAAAGTACGGAATGAAACTGAATCCAAAGAAATGTACTTTCGGGGTCTCGTCTGGGAAGTTCCTTGGTTTCATTGTCAGCTCCCGCGGAGTGGAAGCCAACCTTGAGAAAATTAAGGCGTTCATAGATATGCCTTCCCCCCGGAAGCATAAGGATGTCCAGAGCATTACCGGAAGGATAGCTGCTCTCAGCCGCTTCGTATCCAAGGCCACTGACAAGTGTATCCCCTTCTTCAATGTGTTGCGAGGAAACAAGAAGTTCGAGTGGACCCCCGAATGCGAAGCAACCTTCCAACACCTTAAGGAACATTTAACCCGAGCTCCCATTCTGTCCAAACCTGTCGAAGGAGAGGCGTTGTTCTTATACTTAGCTGTGACAGAGCACGCAGTGAGTGCCGCTCTCGTCCGGGAAGATGGCCGTATCCAGCTCCCTGTGTATTACGTAAGCAAGAGGTTACTAGACGCCGAGTCCAGGTATTCAATGATCGAAAAACTCTCCCTCTGCTTGCTAATTGCTTCGCGGAAGCTAAGGCCATATTTCCAGGCGCACACCATCAAAGTACTCACCAACCACCCTCTCCGACAAGTCTTGCAGAAGTCCGAGTCTTCTGGCAGATTGCTTAAGTGGGCCACGGAACTGAGCCAGTTCGACGTCCACTACCAACCACGTGTTTCCATAAAAGGTCAAGCTCTCGCGGACTTTATTGTGGAATGCTCGGGAATGAATGACCTCCCGAAAGATCCTGTCCCGGAACTTCCCACATGGAAGGTCTATGTAGATGGAGCCTCAAATGAAAAAGGAGCTGGAGCAGGGGTCATCCTAATATCTCCCCAAGGGCATCAGCTCCAGAGCGCCATCCGTTTCGCGTTCCCAGCATCCAACAACGAGGCAGAACATGAAGCCATGTTAGCTGGATTACGACTGGCCAGAGAAGTCGGAGCCCAAAAAATCGAAGTATACAGCGACTCCCTACTTGTGGTAAACCAAATATCCGGGGAATACCAGACGAAAGGCGAAAAAATGGATGCCTACGTGTCTCTCTCCCGCGGCCTACTGCAGCATTTCAAAGGCTACCAAATCCGCCAGGTCCCCCGGGACCAGAACTCACTCGCGGACACGCTGGCCAAGCTTGCAACAGACTCGGAGATCGAACAATATGGCCTGGTGCCCATCGGGCACTTAGAAGCACCCACTACCGAGACACAGAGGGTAAATGCCATCATCGACCATTCCCATTCCTGGATAGGACCCATCCTCAGATTTCTCACCACCGGAGAGCTCCCCACTGATAAAGTTGACGCAAGAAAGCTCCAGTATCAAGCTCCCCGATACGTGGTTATGGATGGAAAGCTTTACCGCAGGGGGTTGTCCATACCCTTCCTTAGGTGTGTTTCCAGAACCGAAGTCAGCGCTATCATCCATGAGGTTCACGGAGGTTTCTGTGGCGACCATACCTCCGGGCTGAGCCTCTCCAAAAAGATCCTTCGACAAGGATACTTCTGGCCCACCATGAAGAAGGATTGTGTGGATTATGTCAGAAAATGTGAGCAGTGCCAGAGGTACGCCAAGGTTTTGCGAGCGCCGCCTACAGAAATTACCTTAATGACCAGCCCCTGGCCATTCGCCGTTTGGGGCATTGACCTAGTAGGTTCCCTTCCAACTGGAAAGGGTGGAGTGAAGTATGCCATAGTCGCGGTAGACTACTTCACCAAATGGGCTGAAGCTGAACCTATGAACACGGTCACATCTAAAAAAGCACTGGACTTTGTCATCAGGAATATAGTGTGTCGTTTTGGGCTTCCACGAAAAATTGTGTCCGACAACGGGAAGCAATTTGACAGTGAACACTTCACGAACTTCTGTGCTTCGCATGGAATTATCAAGAGCTTTTCCGCAGTCGCCAGACCCCAGGCTAATGGGCAAGTGGAGGCTGTAAACAAAATATTAAAGACCACGTTGAAGAAAAAAGTCCAAGCCTGCAAGGCTCACTGGCCGGAAGAACTTCCGTGAGTACTTTGGGCCTATCGCACAACAGAGAGAACTTCGACAGGGCACACGCCTTATTCCATGACCTTCGGTTGCGAGGCCGTCATCCCAGTAGAAACTATGATCCCCTCTCACAGGCAGGATACCTACGACCCTACCCGGAACCACGCCCTTCTCCAGGAGTCCCTGGACATGATCGAAGAGCTCCGGGAGCAGTCGCAGGTCCAACTAAAAATGTACCAAGGCAAGATAGCCCGACACTTTAACACGAGAGTCAAGAGCCGTACATTCGAAGTTGGGGATCTTGTCCTACGGATAGTATTTCCTGCTACGCAGGATCCGGGAGTGGGAGTCCTCGGACCCAACTGGGAAGGCCCCTATGAAGTCCAATAAAAAGTGGGCCATGGGACGTATCACTTAAAGAGACTCGACGGATCCAAAGTCCCACGTGCCTGGAACGCGGAGCACCTCCACCGTTACTACCAGTAGGCCCCGGACGATTTAGTCGGAAGTCCTTGGTGAAATTAGCAAAAGCGAAGAATGTGGAAATAATCCTCCCTGTTGTAAAACACGTGCCTAGCAGGCTAATTTAATAAAACACGGAGAGATTCACTCCACTTTTACTGCACTTTTTATCCCTGTGTTCAAAGCTACGTTTTAACAAGTGACCACGCGGTCCGGAGACGTCCGGACCCCACGCTCACTTGGGGGGGTATACATGGCTAAGGCATAGCCATACGCCCCTTGAACAAAACATACCCAGAACACCACTTATGTGCTAATATTGTGTTTGAAATTTTTAAAATTGTTAAGCTTAGGTTAATTTGTTGCCATGAACATGCTTGCATTACGTGTCATATGTGCATTATGTGCTTATGTGAAAATTGCCATTGAAATGCCTGCCATTATGTATCATGAAAATTATCTCCTGTGTAGCCCAGCGATGAACAGGACTAGGGGTTGGGGCACGTTCAGAGAGCTACGCCGAAACACCCCCAACTCCCTGACAAGTCCTTTGCAGAATACTCCGCGATCACTGTAGAGCTTTGCTTCGCAAGCTCCAGCTCCGGGTCCCGCAAGGCGAAAGATGGCAAGATCTGCGACCGTTGTAAGCCTTGCTTCGCAGGCTTCAGCTCCGGATCTCACAAAATAATGCATGGCGAACCCCTCGGCCACTGCAAGTTTCAGCTCCAGGAGCAGACATGGTCGATCCCCCACTCACAATAGGCCTTGCTTCGCAAAGCCCCTACTCCGGGATCACACCTGGTGGGCGTGGAAATTTCCTCGACAGCAACGAGCCTTGCCTCGCAGGGCTCCATGCCAGGTCCCTGAAGTCAGCCACCATGAGGTTCGCAATGACAGTTAGTTTTGCTTCGCAAAGATCTAACCTTAAGTCTAGCGATGCTCACCAAAAGAACTCCCGTTCCGAGCCATGGAACGGCTCACCTTAGCAATCCCAGCGAACAGTATAACTACAAGTCCCGGGATTGGCTATTTGCCTTAGGAAAGCTAAAATACGGTGAAAGGAGCCTGGCCGTTGGAACCAGGAAACCTTCGTAACCTAGAAACTACGTGGGAAAAGACATCAGCCGTTAAAGCTTCAAGTGGGAAGTGCATAGGTTCTGGCCGTTGGAACCAAAACCTCATGCGCCCCTACAACAGTTTCTACCGTATAAAAGTCTACCCTAAGCGCAAAGATAAATAAAGAACTCGGCAGAAAAGAAAGGAGAATGCTATAATTATGGCAAATATGTCTGCAATGAAAAACTCAAATGAAAAGTAATTAAAGATAAAACCCCTTCAAGCATTGGGGGTGGCTGCAGCTTCCACGACCGCGGCCTCGGGGACATCGGCTTCAACTGAGGCTGGTGGAGTCGGCTCATTGGAAGGCGGAACTTCGTCACGAGAAGGCTGAGGTTCAGAGGTCCCCGCCTCTCCGGGATCTCCTGCCTCAGGGGCTCCAGCACGTTCGTCAATGTTGTAAGTTTGGACGTACACCTCTGGGCCTTGATCCCACACCTGTAGCTTCTCCCTCATGGCGTCGGCATCCTCTCCCAGATAGCCTAGTACCTCCGTGTTCACTTTCCAGAGTTGATGCATGAGGACCACATGCGATAAATTAATCGTCCTGTTCAGTATCACCTCGGCATCCTCCTTCTCCTTCAAGCGCTCCGCCTCGGAGGTTGCCAGCTGTGCCTCCGCGACAGCTAATCGGGCCCTTAGTTTGTCCATCTCGGCCTTGGAGGCATCCCGCTCTCCCTTAAGAGAATCAATCTCCTTGCGCTGCTCCCTATTTTGGCTCAGCACGGATTGCTTCTCGGTCACATGCCCCCTGGCAGTGAATTGCAAGGCCCCGATCTCCTTATCCTTCTCGACGAGCCCCAACTCCAGCATAGACACGAGATCCTTGCTCCTCTTATGAAATTGCTCCTCCTCGTGCAGCTTACTCTGAAGACTGGAATATTTCTCTTGCTGCTTAAGGAGGAGATCATTTTTTTATTGCAAGCGGGCTTCCAAGGTATTCTTCTCCACCCTGGCTTGGGACAGCTCTTCCTGGAGCTTGGAGTTTTCGGCCTTCATCTCATCCGACCGCTGTCTGAACTCATTCTCTGCCTTGGCCCGGTACTCTTGATATTTGGCAAGATATTTCTTGTCCGCCTCTTCCTCAGCCGTGCGCCGGACCTGATCAATCTTCTCCGAAGCCTCCAAGGCCTGTTGGGTCAGTTTCTGCTTCTCCACCTCCAAGGCCTGGCGAGCCAGCTGGCTCTCCTCCAGCTGAACCAGAACTGCACCAACCTCTCGGAACGAGCGTTCCGCGTTCATAGAGGCCTGCAAGGAAAGACAACAGAATGAGTTAAGCCGGACCAAAAGACAGATGATCCCAAAACACAACAACTGACGGCTTACCCCGGACAATTGCTGCTTCACGGCATGTGTCAGCAGCAGCGGATCCTTACTGCTACTGATGGCCCATTTCTCAGAATTGAGCTCGCATAAGCTCAGGTCCATGTCCTCCATCATCTCCGCTCCGAACGACGCCAATGCACGTCCAAGCCTAGGCACCAGCCTCTTCTCCAAGGCTGGGCCATCCAAAACCGCTCCAGCCGGGTGAAGAGACCTCACCCCCTCGGCCAACTCAGCTCTCTTCACGGCAGACAAGTTGTCTGCCCTTCCCTGGGTAATGGCCTTCTCAGCCTCCAACCGTCTCTTCAAAAAATTATCGGCCCGTCTTACACCCTCCAGGAGGGCAGCGGGGAAACGGGTTGGTTTCTGCGGGAAGTGGAACTTCAGGCCAGGCAGAGGAAGGTTTGTTGGCTGAGAAGAAGGAGACCCCGAAAGGGTGGACTCCCTTTGGGCTGGAGGAGGAGGCAGACGGGGTATTAAGGCCCCGATCTGTTGCTTTTGCTGCTGCGGCAGCGGAAGTAATTGCCCTTGTTGCTGCTGCTGGTTTGGATGTTGTTGTTGCTGCCGCTGTGGCGTTGGTAATTGTCTCTGTTGTTCTTGTTGCTGCTGTTGTTGTAGTTGTGGTTGCTGTCGTTGCTGTTGTTGTTGCCTTCGACCAGGAGAAGAGTGTCTAAGGCGTTTCTTCTTAGCGCCCTCAGCATCTTCTCCGGGACGCTTGCTCACCCCAGTTGTCTTCACGGGGAACACAAGCCCTTCCCCGTCTCTGCTGCTACTCGAGACCATCATAGTCTCGAAAGGCCCGTCGGTAGGAGACTTCTCTACCCCCGGAGACGCTTGCGCCTCGCCACTTGTCTTCTTGGGGGTGGCAGCTTTACCTCCCCTACCAGCCTTGGTCTTCCGTCCTTTCCCCGTGGACGGGTCTTGGCTGGTGGCAGCCTTCTTAATGAGCAAAGTGACCCTCCCCAACATCTTGGCTTCTGGATACTCTGCAAGAAACATACAAAGCAAGGTTAACGAACCAACAAGCAATGAGAAAGAAGATAAGCGGAAGACAAGGCAATCAACAACATAAAAGCACAAGCAAGCCCGCCAGCAGGGAACAAGAAACAAGAAAAAGAAAAGTTTGAAAGGGACGACCATGCACGAGAAACATGGATGGCCTTCCCCGAGCAAAACAAAACACCGCTTCTTGCTCCAGGAAGCTCCCGTATTTCTTGAAGTCCGGGAATGACATGCTGAGGGAAGAAGGGTCAACCATGATGACACCTTCTGGCAGACTACCGTCACTCAGACACCCGAGGAGCTCATCTACCCTATCGCAATATCTGTCAAAGGGTATCCTACGCGGATCTAGCCTAAGGAAGCGGGGATCGAAGCCCATCTGAGAGGTCCGGGAAACCTCAGACAGGCTGGGGGTGTGGATCAATCGAAAACTAGTCTTACCTCTCCCGGAGGTACTAGCCCCCGGAGCCCCTTCGTTAGGGTAAGCCGCGGCGTGGCGGGCCTCGATCTCCTCTTCCTCCGGCTGGGGGTCAGGGAACCTCTCCACCCAACTAGGAGATAAAGTATTCTCGTCCCGGGCTGCTTGGTTGATCACCTTGGACAGCTCCAGGGCAATCTGCTCGCGGATGTCGGCTGACACCTGACTTTGCCCCCTGCCACTCACTGGCTCGATGTTTTGGAAAGAGACGAGTAGCCCATACTCCCTCAAAGATTCGGAGGTCACAAGTCCCTCCACTTTCAACTCTTCCTCAGAAAGCCCTTCGTAGAACTTGGACCTCCTTATCATCTCCGCACAGCGAGGTGTCCGCGAAACGACTTCTGCAAAATTCAAATAGAAGCATTAGAGATCCTCCCAAAAGGCAAATCAAACGCAAAGAAACAAAGTTGAAAAGGAGAGGAAGGAGCACTTACCAGGGATTTTGAAGTCCAAAGATAGGGCTGGCACCCTCTTCAGCGGGAAGCCAGTCGTCAGGAACCAGTACTCCCGGAGGTCTGGAACCCTCGCGGTATGACAGGTGGGGCACATCACGTCCGGGTGCCTTTCCGGCCTGTAAAACCCCACCTTGTCTGAATGACCCCTCATAGGCTGAGACTTCAACCCGTAGAAGTACAGCACCTCCTCCGGGGTAGGAGCTTCCAGTTTCCGGGACTTGCAAAAGATGAACCACCCCGCTAGGAGCTTGTAGCTGGGAGGAATCAACTGGAAGGGGGCAATCCCCGCCTTCACACAGAAATTGGCAAAGTAACTTCTTAGGGGCAAGCGCGCCCCACACACTATGTGTGCCCACCTCCAGGCACCAAAGCCCTCGTGACTCTGGCTAGCCGACTCGCCCAGCACCGACGGACGGTGCCACATCAGACCTGGGATGTTCTTCAGGCCTGCCTCGGAGGAATACAGCTCCAGCATGCCATAATTCCTGAGAAGGTTCGGCTTCTGGTCCATCTCCCAGATTGAACTATTGGAAGTCGGTGGGCTAGCCGCGACCACTTTTGCCTTTCCTTTCCCCTTTGCGCCAGCGACAGGGGAACCCTTCTCCTAGGCAGAATCAGCCTCCACGACAGCGAGGAGTTGGTCCTTTGAGATGTTCGTCACTGAACAAAAGAAACAAAGAAGAAAACACTCTAAGCAGTCAGCACCCTTGTCATACCCTAGTGGTATCAAAGGCGTCGGGGAGACCCTCCCCGAAAACTGCTTGGAGAGGCTCCCACCGAGCTTACCGAGGGGTTGGCACCATGCCACCCGAAGGGCAGCAAGGAACCAGACTCAGACTCCGAGCCTAAGCCCACCAAAAGAAGTGTTTTTCCAGAGAAAGACACCCTAAAGGCGTTCATGCTTATGCCCTAAAACAGCAAAACAAGGAACGACTTTCCAAACGCAAATCGTCAAAGCATGCAAAAAAGGCTACTTATCGACTCACATCAATCACATGCCTACCAAAGCCCTATTCACGCATGCACATAAGCGATAATGGCAGAAACCCCAACTTTAACAACTACCAACAACCTAAGGTTTGGGAGGAAAGAGCAAAGTAGAAATACTTACTGATATTCGGGTAGTTGGAGGTTGAAGGAGTAACTGGATCACTGCACGGCACGATCGCGAGGAGTAAAAGCTGCAAAGACGAACGGCGATTCAAACCCTGAACTTCGGCGAATAAACCCACTGCCAAACCAAAAGAAAAGTTTCTAGATCCCTTGCCAAAAGAAGTGGCAAGTTCGAAGGAATGAAAGCTTGGAAGCCTGAGGGTTCGAAGGTTTGGAAATCTGAAAATCCGAAAGATAGAGAATTTGAAAGCGTAAAGAGGAAGAAAGGTCCGTTCCCTCGTTTTTATAGCAGGGAAGAAGTCGTTTCGAATTCCTCAAATGGACGGTCCCGATCTTCCCATTCCATGTGCATCAGATCCAACGGCTGGAGATGAAGTGACGATCCTATTTATGACTCCTCGGATGGGAATAAAGTATTTATTTCCCATCATTATACCACCTCGGGCCCGGAGTACCATTAAAAACCGTCAAATCATTACTCAGATGACTGACGCACGCATACTCAACCAGTCGCCTCACGCACACGTCCTGGTCACAGAACCATTCCCAGCATGACGCGTGGTCCTTGCCGCACTTGAGTACTTGAGTTCAAACAGAAGAAATTCCCTTTCTTTTTCATACTAACACCCAGGCGGGAAAAAGGAACCCTTCCGGGAACACAGAAGGTGGCCCCTCGCCTAATCTAAGAAACCGAAATACCCGGAGGACTGTACAAGCTCCCGGATCTCTCAAAGCTCCGTGACCTTGGGGGGTAAATGTTATCCAGATTTCCGGATAGCGTTTAGATTGATGTCCTCGAGGAAGCAGAATTACCAATGTCTTTCACGGTAGGTGACCAGAGCTCGCGGATGGACAGAAAGGCTTCGCCTCTCCCGTTTAGTGTCCGGGTTACTCTTTCAAGCAAACACGACACGGAAACTCGTCAACTCTTTCGGACTCCCGAAGGGATATCCTTCGGGGAAGCTCCTTCCAGGAGAAGCTCTTCAAGTGGTCTTCGCGAAAACAGTTCCGTGCCTCGCACGGAACAAGACCAAGCGGTCGAGTCACGGAGGAGGCATATTTGGAATGATATCCACCTGACACAGGATCCCGCCTAACACGCCCGACGGGTCAAAGCCGCACACATCCCAACACGCCTAAGGGTACCTTTTCGCCTACTGTTCCACTGACAACTTGGAAAAGACGGCTGACTTTGTGTGTTCCCCATACTTTCACGTAAATATACCCACATAGAGTCTTGTAGCCATGCTACTACAGTAATTGTATCCCCTATTTATGGCTGGTGTAATTAAGACTCATGTACGTAGAGAAAAACCCTAATCCAAAACCCTAGCTATAAAGACCCCTTCATTTTACAAGAAGAGGGACGGCCAAAAAATCACATAGCAAGAACTTTACTAAAATCTCTCTAGCTTCATCTTCTTCAAGAGAACCCGAGAGAAACACTGTGAGTGTGTGAAGTTCTTGTACACCAGCCATCTTACTGTAATCCTTTCCAAGTATAATAACATCGACTTGTGGACTAGGGCTTGTTAACGCCTGAACCACGTAAAAACACTGTTTGTTTAGTTATATTTCAGCACTTCTACAGTTCTTATCTTTTTATTATTCTGTTTGTATTCGTTTCCGAAAAACTCGGTAAACATTTTGGTGCTTTCATTGAGAGCTGTAGGAAGTTGTTAGTCAGCTCTTTTTCTGTGTACGTTTTTTGTATTCACTTCGTGCTAAAGAGATGGTGACTACGAGAAAATCCGCGGTTGACAAAAATGCTAGGGTCAACCCCGATACTGTGATAGAGTTGGGGAGTGGTTGAGAAAAGCTAATAAGATATATATATGTACATTTGTTTTGGGAAGAAGTTTTCAAAAGGGTTTTTTTTTTTAAATTATATACATATTTTGTATTTGTTCATTTTTTGTTTCTTTCCCTTAGTTGCCTGGAAGCAAGGCAACCCAGAAAGTAGGATCAATAGGAAACTTCAGAGGCTTTTGATGTTTTTTACTTTTTTTTTTATCTTTTTTTACTTTTAGAGATTTAGAATCTGATATAGAAAACAGCACAATCTGAATGGTCTAAGGGAAAACAAAACTGACCTCATAATATGGTATCAAAGTCTTCTCAGCTAAAGTTCAATATTAAAATCAAGATGTCAACAAATTTGAGCAACCTTTTTATTTATTTATTTATTTTTATATGGTCCCTCATCTATGATATTGATCAACAGCTGTGTTTGCATTACTCAAGTCTAAAATTCTCCCTGTAATACCATACAAGTAACAAACATCAACCACTATATCTTCATCTAATGCTTAGAAAAGAAATTATGCATTACTTAAAAGTTATCGAACAATTTTTTTGAAGTTCTCACCTGGTTGTTTTGTAAATGTATCCCATATACTAACTCCTTTATTTCCCTCATCAGAAGCTCCCTCAAACTACCATATTGAAATAGATATCAAATTCTTGAACTGACAATACTCTTTATATATATATAAATATATATAATATTTCTTTGAGATGAGGATTGGAAATGCCAGAATTATCTCAAGTTTAGCAATAAGACTAAATAAACAACTTAAATTCATTTCTGAACTCAAAATCAAGTAATTTTAAAAATCAAATCATATAGTATATTTTGGTTGATACAATTTTGTATTTACCATTACATAGACTTATCAAAATTTTTCTTTTTGTTGGTTAGAACAGGACAACTAAGTTGGTGATCATGTTGGATAAAAATTGGCTACGCTTTAATAGGTAATAGGAATTAGGGATTTAATTAGTGCTAGCTTAGTAAAATTAGTAACTTACTATATTTGTTACTAATATATTATAAATAAGAACTTTTCTTTGAATTGTAGAGCCTCGGATGAGTATAGAGAAGGCGCTAAGAATTTTGTAGAAATGTCAGAAAAGCTAGCTGGTTATCCAGAAAAGTTATTGTGTCCATGCAAAGTTTGTCGAAACTTAAGTCACCAATGTATTAACATTTTGTATGAACACTTAGTCATTTATGGGATTGATCCAACATACAAAATCTGGTTTCATCATGGGGAAGAATTATCAAGAGATGATGATGTAGAGACAATGGAAACATTTGATTCTTACAACTTGTTTAGGGCTACAAATATTGATGGTTGTGATTTTGAAAGTCATCTAGAAGGTCATGATGACACTTTTATGGAAAAAATAGAAGATGCAGACACTCCATTATATCCACAATGCACTAAATATACTAAGTTATCGTCAATTGTTGCATTGTATAAGCTTAAAACTACCAATGGATGATCTGACAAAAGTTTTGATGAATTGTTAAGACTTTTGAATGATATGTTTCCTTTAGATAATATGATCCCCAGGTCTATGTATGAGGTTCGAAAATTTCATCGATTATTTGATTTAGGATATGAAAAGATTCACGCGTGTGTTAATGATTGCTGTTTGTTTAGAAAAGATAAAGAAAACTTGCAAGAATGACCAACATGTGGAACTTCACGTTGGATGTCAGATAAGCTGACTAAAAAGGTTCGACATGGTGTCCCAGCAAAAGTTTTGAGGTACTTTCCTATAATCCCTACGTTGAAACGGATGTTCATGTCTAAAATAATTTCAAAGGAATTAAGATGGCATCACAACAATAAAAGTTGCGATGGAAAAATGCGTCACCCAGTGGATTCAGCAGCATGGGAGCTAGTCAATGATAAATGGCCATCATTTTCAAATGAAGAGAGAAATATTAGACTTGGCCTTTCCACAGATGGATTTAACCCATTTAGTAATTTAAGTTCTAAGTATAGTGTTTGGCCTGTTTTGTTGGTCATGTACAACTTACCCCCATGGTTGTGCATGAAACAGGAGAATATTTTATTATCAATGTTAATTCCAGGACCTAAACAGCCTGGGAATGATATTTATATATACTTAGAACCCCTCATAGAGGACTTGAAATTATTATGGAATGAGGGTGTTGATGCTCATGATGCATTGGACAATACAAATTTCAAGTTGCGGGCTATTTTGATGTGGACAATCCAAGATTTTCCAGCATACGGGAACCTTGCTGGTTGTAAAAACAAGGGATGTTTTAGTTGTCCCCTATGTGGTTATGGTACTCATTCAGAGTGGCTAAAACATAGTGGGAAGTTTTCATATCGAGGTCATCGGAAATTTCTTAAAGAAGACCATCCATTTCAGAGTAAAAGAAGTTTGTTTGATGGAGAAGTTGAGCATGGAAATCCACCAAGAATCATGAATGGGACTACAATTGCTGAACACCTTAAAGATTCTGTGAATGTTTGGGGAAAATCCACTTCAAAGAAAAGGAAACAAAATGATTCAAAAGAAATGTGGAAAAAGCGATCCATATTTTTTCAGTTACCTTATTGGAAGGTTAGCACATTCTTATTACTCTAAAAAAAATTTGTGTAAATTATTGTTTTTGGAGGAATTTCATTAGTTATTTCTTTTGCAATTTTGTTAGGAATTGTATGTTCGTCACAATTTGGATGTGATGCACATAGAGAAAAATGTTTGTGAAAGCATCTGTAATACATTGCTAGATGCTGCTGGAAAAAGTAAAGATGGACTAAAAGCTCGCTTGGATTTGCAACATATGGGTATTAGGAGTGCATTACACCCACAAGATAAGGGGACTAGAACCTATCTTCCTGAAGCTTTACACACACTATCAAAGCTTGAGAAAGAATTATTTTGTAAAAGGTTGTTCTCATTGAAAGTACCTGATGGATATAGCTCAAATATTCGAAATTGTGTTTCAATGGAACAATGCAAGCTCATGGGCCTTAAGTCACACGATTGCCACATTTTGATGCAACAATTACTACCGGTGGCTATAAAAGGATTGATGCCATTGGGTCCAAGAGATGCTATAATAAGATTATGCACGTTCTTTAATCGAATATGTCAACGTGTTCTTGATAGAGAAAGCATAATGGCATTAGAAAATGATGTTATTGAAACTTTATGCTTACTAGAGAGATTCTTTCCACCATCATTTTTTGATGTCATGATTCACTTAGTGGTTCATATCGGACGAGAAGCACGACTATGTGGACCAGTCCAATTTCGATGGATGTATCCATTTGAGAGGTGAATCACTAAGACTTAATTGTTTTGTTTATTCTTATTAGTTTATGTGAACATTCTATTAATGATGAGCAATTGTGTGATTAATAGACGCATGAAGATATTGAAAGATTATGTCAGAAATCGAGCAAGGCCTGAAGGTTGTATTGCAGAGTGTTATCTTGCAGATGAGTGTGTGAGCTTTTGTAATGAATTCACTGACCATTCAATTGAACTAAACACAAAAGAAGGTCGAAATGAAGAGTGGTCAAATGATGTGATACTTGAAGGTCGTCCAATTTCTAGGAGGAAAGAAATTATATTGACAGATGAGTTGTGAGAAATTGCACATCGATACATTCTGTTAAATTCATATGTTGTGGGGCCTTTTCTAGAGTAAGTGTCTGATATTAGAAATTATTATTTTTTATATTAAAAATGTAGTAATACTAACTCATTGGTCCTATAAATTAGGATTCACTTAGAGGAGTTGAAAAAAACAAACAAAATATATGAGAGAAATAGTGGATTACTTTGGAAGAAACATATACAAACTTTTTCAACATGGATGAAGGAAAAGGTAAATTAATCAAACTAACTGGTTCATATCAGTTGTTTTAAATATCATTAAGAAAATTAACAATGTCATACTATTATTTGTATAGGTTCCTATGCATTCCTCAACTTGTGATGAAACTGATTTGTTGAAATGGCTAGCATATGGACCCAGAAAACATGCTGCTTCTTACACTGGATATATTATCAATGGTCAAAGATTCCATGTACATGACATTGAGAAGTCCACACAGAATAGTGGTGCCTCAATTGAAGCTACAACTATGTGTAGATCTAGTGCCAAAGATGTATCTCAAGTTCCTAATTTAGTTTCATACTATGGGGTTATAAGGGAGATAATCTTGTTAGATTACTATATAGTTCAGATTCCAATTTTCAAATGTGATTGGGCAAATGTCCCTAACGGTGTTAGGGTGGAGGATAGTCTTACTTTAGTTAATCTACACCAAAGTCAATGGTCTGTTGGTAGAGACCCTTTTATTTTCGCCTCACAAGCTAAACAAGTCTTCTACTCAAGAGAACATGATTCTTCCAATTGGTATGTGGTGATTAGGGCACCCCCTAGAGGTTTTTATGACATGGAAAATTATGATGAGCGAGAATTCATGCCTGTAATGTCTGAAGTTACTGAATCTAGGTTATATAATGTAGTGGAAGATGAACAATATGTTAGAGATGATTGTGAGAGTATATTAGTTTGATTATTGTTGTGTTTTTTGTAAATTGTAGAAGATGTTGCACTTGACATTCAAAGTTGTAATCAATGGAAATTTCAGTTTATACTTTAGCTCATTAATTGGTTGTTTCTTATTTGTGTATTTTTAGCGAAGAACTCTTGAAAACATATGTCTTTGATGCCAAGAATGACTGTTTATTTCTTTCTTTCTGACTTTTATTATATGTTTTTTTTGTGATAATTGATAATATGTTGTTATATATGATTTTTGCAACTCATCAAAATTCGTACTAATTATAGATACGGTTGATCAGAAACTAGTCAAAGAGTTTGCCAAGTACAAGATATGTCACCTCCATCTACAAAAGGAAAGAGGCCAAAACACATACCTACAGGAAAATTAGTTAAACTCCTCAATGAAAAGAGGAAGAGCTTTAGACTAAATTTGGAAATGGATAAGGTTGTTGAAGAGAGATATACTAAGGATGTGTCTCCAAAGAAAAATACACATAGAATGATTGTAAGAAATGACTCTTCTGATGAAGAAGAAATACCCATCTCCCCTGTGACAAGGAGATCTCTTAAAAATCTATTTGAGGTTGAACAACCAATAGACTCTCTTGAAAAAATAGTGAGACCACCTACTAATGACCTAATTTCTCCATTCTTAGCTTCAATGACAGCCACTAGGGGATCTATTAAAAGAGTGGTTGAAGTAGAAATTAGTCCTTCAAATGACCATGCCATCTCACCAACAGCCACAAGAAAATCACAGCGCCTACAAATCCCAGAAAACCCAAATGAAACAATTGTTGAAAACTTGCCAGACACAATTGTTGAAAACTTGCCTGACGAACAAGAACTACCTGAAGAAGTTGTTGCACCATTACCCAAAAGAGAACTAGAGGCCCTAGTAAAATGAAGTCTATTGCAATAGACAGTGATGGTCATTTGGAAGTTAAGTTTAACTCAAAGGGACAACCAATAGGTGCAACATCAATATATTTGTCTTCATTTTTGGGTGCACTTGTTAGAGAAATTGTACCAGTAACAATAAAAGATTGGAGGAAGATTCCTCTAGGAATGAAAGAGGTCTTATGGAAATCTATTCAGGTATATATACTCAGGTTTTATGCATTGAACATGAAATTTGTTGAAATTCATTTACATTAATACTAACCTATTATTAATTTTACTAGGCAAGATATAAGGTTGACAAAGATTGGCAAAAGAACTATATATTCAAAAGTATGGCAGATCTTTGGAGAGCTTCGAAATCAAGGCTAGTTACTAAAATAACAAAGGCACCAAATGAAGAAGCAAGATTGAAACTAAAGCCTGATAATATTAAATCTATGAATGAGTAGAAAAGTTTTGTTAAGGAAAAAAATAGTGCTGAGTTTAAGGTATTTTATTCTTAACATCTTATAACCAATATATTTATGATTAAAATTTATAGTTTAATGTCTCTATTAACTTTATATTCTTAGGCTACAAGCGAGAAATTCAAAAAAATACAGACAAAGCAACTACCCCACACTTGTAGTCGCAAAGGTTATGCAAGATTGATTGATGAATTGGTAAAGCCAAACATATGTACAATTGTTTTATTATAGAATTTGGTTTGGATATTTTTTTAATTTATTTTCTTATTTTGATAGATGAACCATAGTGAAACCAAAACACCACCTTCTAGAGTTGATGTTTGGACCAAAGCACATAAGAAGAAAAATGGTGAACCAGTAAATTCAGAAGTGGCTGAAGCTTTTGTATATACCTTGCCCTTTCAAAATCATGTGACTTTAGTTTTAACTTACTCATTTGTTTGAATACATTTATTGATACTATTTATTTTTGAAGGATTTGGTTGAAGAATATAAGAAAGATCCTGCTATGTCTTCAACTACAAGTGTTAATGAAGACATCCTCACAAAAGTCCTTGGTCCTGAAAAAAATTCATACATGAGAGCTTTCGGAAGAGGAGTTACTCGGTTAAAGTTGCAAATTATGTCAAAAAGAGATGACCATTTTATGAAGATAGAAGGTCAATGCAAAGATATGAAAGACAAAATGCAACACATGGAGCAACTCATTGTTTCTTTAATGAAAAATCAAGTAAGTATTTTGATGCTGAAACTATATTTTCATGTGGCTGAATTGCAACAATAACTAAGATTCATGTTTAATTTTTTGGTTAGTCTTTACTTTTTTATTTTTTTTAATTTTGATGTTGAATTCATGTCTTTCTATCTTACTAGTAAATAGAATACATCTACTCAGAGTGAGGAGCAATCAAATGTCAATGTTCAATCAAATTCTCATGTTCATTTCACTCAGGTAATTATGATACTAATTATATGAAAATGATAAAATCTAAAACATATAATATTCAATATAAAATCATTTACTGCTGCTGAATTTTTATATTGATATATTGTTACAGTGTCAAGAACCACACATTTGGCTCAAAGTGCAAAATATTAGATTGGATTGGATCTGGAGAAATTATTGCAGAAGGTTATTTTATCTCAAGTGACCCAAAGGATGAGGTTCTGTAGAGTCCAAGAACTTTACTTAGCTAATTATTTAGTAGTATGTATAGTATTATCTTTGTAACTGTGGATTTTTGGTTCAGACCGGGAATTATTTGGACACTCATAGTAGTACTTATAGACTTTCTAAGTTTAACCTATAGTTTAAGAATATTAATTTTAACCTAAGGTTTGATTATATAGCTGATATTAAGAATAATATTTATTATACTATAAGGTTTAGATATCAACCAATAGGATTTTAAGCACATGTTATGAATGGGTGATTAAGGATTAAGTATTTTGAGGATTAAAATTAATAAGGAGTAAAGTTTGAATGCTTTAAGGTCAGTCAGCAGCTTTGAATACGTTGAGGGCTTAGTCAAGGCTGTTTACTCCATTCAAACTTAGCTAAAAAAATGTAATTTCGTGTTTAAATATTCAGCGTGTGCCGATATATCGCAGCACATAGATACGGAAAACACGAAACGATGCACGGTCGCCTCGGGCATACTGGCCCAGGCGATATATCGCCTACAGGGGGCGATATATCGCCTCCTTCAGGATAATTCAAACGTTTTTGAATTCTTTTTCCTTTCAGCCATTCAACTTCTTCATAAGTCCAACATCTTTTGAACGAGTCTTCAACCTCTGCTGAACGATTATTCAAATTATTTTCACCTAAAAAGCTATTATTTTTATTCAAGTAAAATTAAGATTCCTTCATTCCCAAACTCTATAAATAGGACCTAGTACCCAGCCATTATTCACCTTTTACTCTAAGTTCAGAAGCTGCAAGTGCTAGGAGAGTGTGAGAGTTAAACACTTGGGTGGGGAAATCATAAGCTTAATCATCTTAAGCTTATCAAACACTTTGGGAAGTAAGATTTCATAGTATTTCGGTTCGAGGGTTAGATTGATCTACAAGTCCTCAAGGTATTCAACACACTCTAGTTCATTGGTTTTATGTTATGTTTCCCTTCTCTTAGTCTTCTACTCAGTCTCCTAACCTCATTCTTATTTTGGTTAGGGAATCTAAGTTCTTGAGCACATAAGTTTTGGTAAGTGTGACTTTCAATGGTTTAGTCTTTCCATTCCTTTTATTTCATCTCTTTATCTTCATTAGACTCACCCTGTTATATATGGTTTTAGGAGTGTTCCAAAAAGTCCCAACGCTGTCCTCTTATCCCGGTAACTTTGGTAAGGAAAATAGGATAGAATCTATATGTTTTATGCTTATGTTATCTTATGTGTTATGTTATGAAATATGTTATAAATATGTTATGAATATGTATGTTTGTAGGCTTGGGCATATGACCCATAAGACTAACAAGACCCCAAATAGATTATGGGCATATGACCTACTTAGCTAGTAGGACCCCACTAATCTCATGGGCATATGACTTGTTTAGTCTATGGGACCCCAAGTAATAATGGCCATTATAATAAGTGTATGTAATAAGTGTTATGATATGTCCTTATGTTTATTATGAAATTTTATGTTTATGACTATGTGTTAGATTTTCCTTGCTGGGCATTAGGCTCATTCCTTTTTGTTTTATGTGCAGGAAAATAGCTTTAGAGGCGGTAAGATTCGTGGACGCTTAGAGAATGTGTATCGATGGTGAATGGAGGCAAGGAGTCGAGAGTTCGATTTCTCGAGGATGTAGTTTTGTTTTACTTTTTATGGTTTTACATGTATTTTCCGCACTTTCTATGTAACTCCTTTTTACCTTAAGTTATGTTTTGTTTTAAAGACAATGGGTACCCATATCCTACTTATTTTATGAAAGTAACTTTTGTTTCTACAAGTTTCTAATAAATTTATGGTATTTTCGCAAATGTAAGTCTTATTAAGGTTGGTATGTATAGTTTCATTAATGGTCCTAAAAGTTTAGAGTAGTGGGTCATTACAGGTTCATCATGTTCCTCTTGGGCCTAGTGCTATGAAAGTGGGGATAGATCTTGTGAGAAAGAATGATGCATTTCTGTGGAGGCCTTCAACAATTATGTCTACTATAGAAGATGCTGTAGGTAGTATAATTGCATGGCCAGCTGATAAAGTTATAATTAGGTAATTAACTTTTTTTATGTACTCTTTTAGTTTACTATAACTTTAAGTTGAAGCATTACTTATTTAAATTTTGTTGTAGCTAAACAAATGGACTCACAACAAAGACAAGTGCACAAAGGATGATGAATTGAAGGATGGAGCAAGTTTCATGCATGTTTTACTTTTGTGTATCTTGTAATGTTTCTATTTTTCATTTTTGAAGTAAAAATTGTTCAAGATTATAAAAATTTATTATGTTATGCTTTCAAACTTAAGTTAGAACTAAGATATCATGAAGTAGACACATTCATGGTTTGAATTAGTTATTGTTTAATGTAATACTTATGGTTTATCAATCTATTGAGAATTACATTTTATGATTAATTTTGAATTTTTTTTTATCAAAATACAATAATGCAAATCTTTTAATTAAAAAAAACCATATAAGTATACTTATCAAAATAAAATTTAAAATTTTATTACTATATGTTATGATTTAAAAACATATTATAAGCGTAAAAAATCGTTATGGTTTATATAATATAACAAACTAAAAATGTTATCAAAACAATCAAATGTAACAGTTGAAAAGTGTTATGAAAAAAGTACAAGATTAAACTTCAAATTTATAACCAAAAACTCTATCTAAATGTTATTATTTGAATATTATAGCACCTAAAAATGTGTTATTGAATAGTTTAAGATAACACCGAACATAACATTGAAAAACTGTTATAGAAAAGACTGGACTTTTAATAACATGGGCTATGTTAGCATTTTCAGAAGTGCTATCAATAGTCCAGGTTAACAGTTTTTAAGTGTTATAAATACTATTTTTTCTTATAGTGCGTCGCGCCTTGCGGCACCCTCCTTCCATATCTTATCTTTTGCCCCCTCTGTAGTGAGGGCCTTTTCTACTACCTAAGCGTATGTGGTAACCCAAGGTATAGAAGTAATTCTTATATCCTGGGCTATCAAGGAGTTTAGCCCCTGAACAAACCTTTCCTTTCAGTTAACATCAGTGCACACCAAGTTAGAAGCAAACTTGGCCAACCTATCAAATTTTAGGGCATATTATGTCACTGTCATGTTACCCTGAACCAAGCTAGTAAATTCATCCACCTTCGTAATCCCAATTGCGTTGTTATATTATTTCTCATTAAACAACTCCCTGAACTCTTCCCAACCCATAACACAAAAGTTTTGGGTTTGGGATACAACCTTCCACAAGATCCGGGCATCATCCCACGACATATAAGTGGCACAAGACACCATATCATTCCCTTCCACTCTCATAAAATTCATAATACAGTTGATCATGAAAACAAGTGCTCAGCCTTGAGTGGATCTGGGCTTCCATAAAAAATCGGAGGGTGTTTCTTCCAGAACCTCTCATACAGTGGTTTCCATCGATTCCTTATCTCAAGGTGCACAACCAAAAGGAACTACTACAGGAGGAACCTTTTGAACAACTTTCCTTAGTGGAACATGTTGTCTCAGCTACCTAATCTCTTCCTCTTATCTCAGCAGCCTGGCTTGCATATCAGCAAGCATTTGTTCCCATCCTTGATGAGCATACAGAGGGTCCTAGTTTTCATCATGTCTGACCTTGATATGCTCGCCACAGAGTCCAATTAATCGCATAGGAGGAATTATTTCCAAATGCTTCTGCAATCAATGACTCAAGCTTATCCGACAATGATAATAACATCAAAACCATCCCACGGTCAAAAACGATCAAAACCAAAATGTCACATTCAACAATAATGCTAATAAGCATTTCTATTATGTTCACATAGCAATCAAAGGGCCATGCCCTAATAATATATTTCATGCTCCATATTCTAGCATGCACATAAGGTACAAAGTTCAAAAAAATAATTAAGCAAGTATTCAACCAATTACCCACCAAACCGTGAGTAGAGCTTGTCTTTGACAACGATTGTACATGTTTGGTCGGTCTTCAGGACCCATGAAACATTAGCAGCTCTAATACCAAGTTGTAATGCCCCACTAATCCAGGAACGTTACATCATGTGTTTAAAATAGCCTTATCTAATTTAAGCGAGTCATTTGGACTCAAAAGTGTAGTTAAAGTAAAATAAAGGATGAAACGCTTAAATTTTTGTCAAAATGATTAAAAATTTTCATTAAAGTTATAAAAGGCTTACATGAGATCCCAAAAGATTTAAATAAAATATAATTACATTTATTTTTATCAAAAGGGGAGAGAAAAGCCATCGAAGCCACAGAAATGAACAGGTCCTCTCAGTGTCGGGTGGACAAGCTGGAGAAAGAAGTCGAGTCAATCGGTGAGGATGCCTTCTATGTGGTCTGGTACCACAACAAAGACATGATCTTGGATTTCACTGGAGAGCCCGAGAAGTATAGACTCCTCTTATAAGAATATCTCTGACTGACTCAGGCTGTGGAAGCAGCTTCAGGTGTCGAGGCGACCCAAGTGGCTCAAACGGCTGAGGCAACCCTGTCTATCGAGGCCATCCAGCCAACTGAGGCGACTCCGGCTATTGAAATGGGCCAGGTAGAGGGTGGCCCGAGTATAGACCCGATCATTAACCTAGTGGAGAAGGTCCCCAAGGACTGTTCATAATTTTTACACTTAGGCCTGCGTGCCATAACTTATTGGGGGTATAGACAAACAATCGCTCGAGTCCTCGAGCATAGTTGTAATTACTTTCTCATTTAAGAATTATGCAGCTTGCCTTGCTTTTTTATTTGGTTTGGTTCTATGAATTCAATGTAACCTAATTTTCACTAGAATAAGCACTCAAACCTCTTTAAACACCTAGTTCTATAAATTCAACGTGATATGACTGCCACGAGAACAAGAACTCTCACCTGTTTTAAACACCTGGTTCTATAAATTCAATGTAACACAACTGCCACGAGAACAAGAACTCATCCCATTTTAAACACTTGGTTCTATAAATTCAACGTAACACAACTTCCACGAGAACAAGAACTTAACTCGTTTTAAACACTTGGTTTTATAAATTCAACGTAACACGAATGCCACGAAAATAAGAACTCATACCATTTTATGGGTGATTCAGCGTTTTGTCTCTTGTAGGCTCAGACTCCTAGAAGTAACTTTAACGCAAAATTTACCAATTGTCTAACTCAGTGTTCTCATGTCTTCCTGCAATCCAAAGATTCTAGCTTTTAGGAGTCCTTGCACATAAAACTGTCTGCCCCCCAAGTACGCATTACTCGGGAAGTCAGTCGGGGGTTTCAACATTTCTTTCCGAGTGCATATCTCATCGCTTTCTAGAGCATCTCACACCTCCTCAGGAGGTGATGTTGACGACGTGCCCAAGCATAAATGGCTCAGGAATCCATCCATATCTCGTAGATTAGGATTTGGTTATTACTCCTCGGGCGAGTGCTGTCCTTGGGAGGTAACCTGAATCTCTATGTTCTCATTACACTAGGTTTTCTCTAGGTTTCCTATGGGATCTGGTGACATTATGGGTGCTTTGCTCGTCGACTAGCCAAGCTCCCCATGTCACGGATCTCTCGGACTTGGGTCCAGGCTCCTCGGACGCAATGTCCACAGGTGGTGTCCCAAGTCTCCCCCGTGACAAAGTATGGGGTAATTAGATAATCCCCCTCAGACTTGTCTAATTTCTTGGTGCTAAGCCTATTCTACTTAGTCTCCTAGGTTAGATTCATTTCATTTCCTATGTTTTTTCTATACCTGGGATGACGACATTAGGTTTACTCCGCTTGACCAACTCAGTTTCCTAGGTCGTTCCCTGTGAAGCGTAATGCTCCCCTAACTCCTTCCCCCCAAGTGATCGGAGACTAGTCTGTAATCACTTGTCCAGGCCAGCGGGTATTTCTACATAGCACTATTAGAATAAAGGAAACCAAAAAGTATTAACCAGACAATAAATTTCTTACCGTGTTTTACATACACAGTTTCCATTAAGTGTGCCTGAAGGCTACAAAGGCTTTAGAGAAATAAATAACAATGCTCCTCATATCACTAGTAATACCGGCGAAGATTCTCGGCATTCCAGGCTTGAGGAATTAGCTCCCCACTTAGTCGGGCCAACTTGTATGTTCCCAAACACACAACGCTCTCAACTTGGTACGGGCATTCCCAGTTAGGTCCCAGCACTCCTGCACCAGGGTCTTGGGAGGCTAAGAAAACTCGTCGCAACACCAAGTCTCCGACCCCAAACTTTCTATCTTTCACCTTAGAGTGGAAATTCCTGGCTACCTTCTACTGGTAGGACGCTACTTGAAGCTGAGAAGCTTTGTGTAACTCCTCCATGAGGTGCAAGGATTCTCGTAGTAAAACATGGCTTTTGGTCGGGTCATACGTGTCTCACCGGTGTGTGGAGATTGCTGCTTTAATTGGGAGCATAGCCTTATACGTGTAGGCCATTGATAAGGGAGAATGGTCGGTGGAGGTCCTAGAAGTTGTGCGGTAGCTCCACAATTCCCTAGGCAGCTCCTCTAGGCCAAGCTTCTTTTGCCTGTTCCAACCTTTTCTTCAAAGTGGACTTGCGTGTTTTGTTAACTACTTCCACTGGCCATTGGCCTGCAGATGGGCCACAAAGGAGAAGCTTTTGATGAATCCATGCCATTGATAAAGTTCGTGAATACTTCACTGTCGAACTGCAATCCGTTGTCGGAGACTATCTTCCTTGGGAGCCCATACCAGCAAACGATGTTTTTGATGACAAAATCCAAGGCCTTTTTGGAGGTGATTTTAGCGAGTGGTGCGGCCTCAACCCACTTCGTGAAGTAGTCGATAACCACTATGGCATATTTCACTCCTCCCTTCCCTGTAGGCAGGGACTCAATAAGGTTGACGCCCCATATAGCAAAAGGCCATGGGCTGGTCATCTGTGTAAGCTCATTTGGAGGTGCTCGTGGGATGTTGGTGAAGTGCTAACATTTGTCAGATTTCTTGACATAATCCATCGCGTATCCATTCATGGTGGGGCAAAAATATAACTGCCCCCCAGTGTGATCTCTATAAAAACCCTCGTGTACTTCTCGAAGTATCATACTGGCTTCTTGCTTGGACATACACCGAAGGAAAGGAAAATAGTAACCTCGTCGATAAAGCCTATTGTCCATGATTATGTACCTCGGTACTTGATAAAGCAGCTTCCAAGCTTCCTTCTTATCCTGGGGCAACTCCCACAGATGAGATATTTAACTATTGGCTCCATACACCCAACTTGAGGTTGTACAGACTCCACCTCGTCTGGAGATGAGATACTCAGAGGCTCCAAGTAAACAATGGGGACGACATTGATCAACTCCACATCTTTGGTTGTGGCCAACTTGGCCAGGGCGTCAGCATTGGAATTCTTTTCTCGCGACACCTGCTAAATAGTGAATCTTCGGAAGTTATGCAGCATTTCTTGAGCCTTTTCCAGGTATGCTGCCATATTTGTTCCCCAGGGCTGGTACTCTCCGAGAACCTGGTTCACAACGAGTTGGGAATCACCAAAGATCTCGAGGCCCTCAGCTTTGAGCTCTAGTGCCATGCGGATCCCAGCGAGTAAGGATTCATATTCCACTTCATTGTTAGAGGGAGTGAACCCAAAGTGGAGGGCACTATGCACTCTATTCCCCTCAGGGAAAACCAATATAAGTCTAGCCCCGATACCATTTTCGTTCAAAGACCCGTCAACGAACAACTTCCAGGATGGTCCGACCACTAGGGTATCCTCAGTCTTCTCCTGTGCACTGGGTGATGAAATCAGCGAGTGCCTGACCTTTTAGGGTTTTCCTTGGATGGTAGGTGATGTTGAACTGACTTAACTCCACTGACCACATCAAGAGTCTTCCCAGCGACTCAGGATTCTGAAGGACTTGTTTGAGAGGATGGTTTGTGAGGACCTTAATCAGATGCGCTTGGAAGTAAGGTCTTAGCTTTCGAGAGGCCACCATTAAGCAAAAGGTTAACTTCTCCATTAGCGGGTACCTAGACTCTACTCCGAGGAGTCTTTTGCTAACATAATAGACAGGGTGCAGAACACGGCTTTCTTCCCTAACCAATGCAGCACTGATGGCATCCTCTGAGACAGCCATATAGAGCATGAGTGGCTCTCCGTCTACAAGCTTGGACAGGATCAGAGGATTTTCCATGTGCACCTTGAGCTTTTGGAATGCTTGTTTGCATTCTTCCAACCATTCAAATCTCTGACTTCCTCGGAGGGCATTGAAGAAAGGTATGAACTTTTCCATTACCTTGGAAACAAAACGATTCAAAGTTGCGATCCTCCCTGTCAGGCTCTAAACGTCCTTATGTTTTCACAGGGATGGCATCTCTATTAAGGCCTTGATCTTTTTGGGGTTCACCTTAATTCCTCGAGCACTGACAATGAAGTCTAGGAACTTACGGAGGCAACCCCAAACATGCATTTTTGGGGTTTTAATTTCATTTTGAACCAATGGACCGTTGTGAAAACCTCAGTGAATTCGCCCACACGGTCAAAGGAAATCCTAGACTTGACCAACATCTCGTCCACATAAACCTCCATGATTCTCCCCAATTTGTTTTTGAACATCTTGTTAACCAGTCTCTGGTAGGTGGCACCGATATTTTTCTGTCTGAAAGGCATCACCATGTAACAGTAAACACCCTTATCGGTTCGAAAGCGAGTGTGCTCCTAATCCATGATGTGCATGGATATCTGGTTATATCCCGAGTATGCATCCATGAATGATAGCAACTCATAGCTAGAGGTGGCGTCAAACATCTAGTCTATCTTAGGGATTGGGAAGCAGTCCTTCAGACAAGCCTTGTTACGATCCGAGAAATTGATGCATGTCCTCCAAGTGTCATTTGGCTTGGGCACGAGAACAGGATTGGACAACCATCTGGGGTATTGGGCTTCTCGGATAAATCCATTGGAGAGAAGCTTGTCCACCTCAGCCTTGAGAGCCTCTTTCTGAGTTTGATCAAACATCTGTTGCTTCTTCTGGACGGGAGCAAAGCTAGGATCGATGTCAAAGGCACGATATATGATGTTCGGATCAATACCACTAATGTCAGAATGTGACCATGCGAACATGTCTTGGTTTTCTTGGAGGAAGCCCACAAGTGCCTTTCGGACTTCTGCTTTCAAACTTCCCCCAAATTTTATTTTTCTATCGAGGGTGGAGGCATCAAGAACTACCTCCTCCACCTTTTCTATCGATTCGATAAACCTCTATACTTGAACCCTTGGGTCTAACTTGTCTGGCCTAGTCTCCTGGATAGCTTGTACCTTTGAAGCCTCGGGCTTCCCACGGCCTCCTTTCTCCACCACCTTCGTCGGAGTTTTGAGGGAGACATTGTAATACTGTCTTGTCTCTTTGTGGTCTCCCCGGACCGTGCCAATTCCTGAATCCATGGGGAACTTCATGCATAGATGGCAGATGGAAGTGACGACTTCGAACTCCAATAGTGCAAGTTGTCCTAAGATGGCATTGTATGTCGAGGAACAGTCTACTACCACAAAGGTCCAGTATTTGAAGGTCTGGCAAGGCACTTCCCTAAGCATTACAGGGAGCTTTATCTGTCCCATCAGGATGACGGCTTCTCCCGAGAATCCGTAGAGAGTCGAGGCACACGGGAAAAGTCTGTCGTGGTCAGACCTATCTTCTCGAAGGCCGAATTAAATAGGATGTTCACTAAACTCCCGTTGTCTACAAGAATCTGCGCCACCATTTTGTTGGAGATTTGACTCTCAATCACCAACGGGCCGTGGTGCGAGAAATGCATTCTCCGAGCATCATCTTCGGAGAATGTTATGACTTGGTCAGTCATTCGTGGCCTTTAGTTAGGCAACTCAACCAAAGCCATCACCTCATCATGGTGATTCAATGCTCGCGCATACCTGTTCTGCGAGCTTCAAGAGGCGCCACACAAATAGGGCCCTCCTAAGATGGTTCCTACTCGCCCATTCACCAAAGGAGGTCCTTGTGCTACTGGATGTTGGGGGACAGTAGGAGCAACTGCTGGGACCTATGGAGCAAAAAGTGGTACCAACGGTCCTGCCATGGGAGGTTGTGCCTGACACACTCCTCCCTTAGCATATTGATGGAGGTGTCCCAGCTTGATGAGATTCTCAATCTCATCCTTGAGATGGCAGCACTCATTGGTGTGGTGTCCTATGTCATTGTGGAAATGAAAAAAAAATTCAGGGTCCCACTGTAACGCCCTAAACTCCAGGGACTGTTAAGGTGTGCATTTTAAACAGTGCTAAACTCGCTAATTGAGTCATTTGGCCACAATCGTGTAACCAAGTATGATTAGCGGTTTAGGGTTAAATTTTTTGGTTAAGATATAATGTTTCACTAAAACGTTTAACGTATACATTAGGATCCCAAAACTATAATTTAAAGGTTAATTATAAGAAAATATTTACAACCAGCCGATCTAAGCGGCAAAATAGGGTTTAACCCTAGTTCCTCTTTCAACCCTCGGCCGTGGCAGTCAAGCAGCCGCATATGTACACGTCGTCACCTAAGCTCTCCACCTCAAGGATGGTCTAGCTTTCTTTTGCCTTTACCTGCACCACATAGCACCCATGAGCCGAAGTCCAGTAAGAAAACTCAATATGCTCATGACCAAGTAATAACATATTACCAAGTCTTAATAGGCATGCCTAGCAAAAATAACCCTACTCATGCATGCAAGTAGGTACAAATAAATATTTGTGGAGTTCTGTGCTCGGAGTAGATGACTAATAAGTCTCTCACTCTAAGGTAGACCACTAATAATTCTCTCTTCATAGTTGAATAATAAGTCACTCTCTAAATAGATGACTGATAAGTCCATCTCGATTAGATGACTGATAAATCTATCTCAGTCAAGTCACTGATAAGTCTATCTCGATCAGATGACTAATAAGTCCATCTCGGTTAGATGATTGATAAGTCCATCTCGATTAGATGACTGATAAGTCTTTCTCAGTCAGATGACTAATAAGTCTATCTCTGTCAGATGAATGATAAGTCCGTCTCGATTAGATGACTGATAAGTCTATCTCAGTCAGATGACTAATAAGTCTATCTCGGTCAGATGACTGATAAGTCTATCTCGGTCAGATGACTGATAAGTCTATCTCGGTTAGATGACTGATAAGTCTATCTCGGTCAGATGACTAATAAGTCTATCTCGGTCAGATGGCTGATAAGTCTATCTCGGTCAGATGAATGATAAGTCCATCTCGATGAGATGATTGATAAGTCTATCTCGGTCTGATGACTAATAAGTCTATCTCGGTCAGATGACTGATAAGTCTGTCTCGGTCAGATGACTGATAAGTCTATCTCGGTCAGATGATTGATAAGTCTATCTCGGTCAGATGGCTCATAAGTCCATCTCGATTAGATGACTGATAAGTCTATCTCGGTTAGATGACTGATAAGTCTATCTCGGTCAGATGACTGATAAGTCTATCTTTGAGGTCCTATACCCTCCTAGCCATATGACTTTTAGGTCACCTTAGCCTTTCCGGCTTTAGCTCTAAATAACTAGCCTTTAGACTAGACAAGCGCTTTTAGTTTTCATTGAACTTAAGGTCGGTCAAGCATGTCATGCTTATGATGAAAATGCTTATGTCGATTAGATCTAATCTTTTCATCATGCGTTAAACATGCTAATATCGTTCTTGACTCATAAGCCAATACCATACGACCAGTGCTCGGTACTATTGTCGAACTTGACTAGTAAGTCATAGCTTCACAGTTAATATCGACACAATTGTTGATTCTGACTAATAAGTCAGTGCCATTCACAAGTGAGCAATATTTTCTAAGCATTTGATATGCAATCAATGTCCACATTTAAACACTCAATATGCCTCATTAATAACCATGCAAGTCACATATCGGGTGCAGTTTTCTTACCTCTGGTTCGAGCGAGAAATAACAATTGAACGACCCCTGAGAATGATCAATCCATTAATCCCTTAGCGGTCACCTAGACATAACCAAATATAATTTCCAATTAATGAAAATGAGCAATGAAAGGTTCTTGACCTAAACCTTACTTCCGGAACCTCGGATCGTACCCATACGGTGAGTAGATTCGATCTCGAGCCTTAGGAATTGAAACCCCTAGCCAAAAACCCTCAATAATGCCCAAAATATGCATCAGGAAAAATAGGGTAGCACTACAACCAGGGCAGTCTGGCCATGGACAGCACTGTAGCACCCTCCCTTGGGCGCTATACACTAGGACCAGGCTAGAACAGCCCTGGTTCTTCTTCCTTCAAGCTTTCCATTTCCAATCTGAAAAACATGATCCCAAACTCCATCTGAATCCCCAAATGAACCCAAATATTCACTCCACATGTCCTAGGCATCATAACCTAACCAAACTTTGCCAAAAAACCCCATTGAATTCTCAACTTTCAACCAAAAATCCCAACTGAAACTCGACAAGAAAAACAGAGCAAGAACCATAGTTTTAATGGCTAAAAACTCACCTCAATCTCAGAATCACACCCTCTTCAATGGTAGAACATAACCCTAGATTATCAAAGCTTGGTTCCTCAAAAAGAGCTTCAAAATTCAAGAAGAAAAGAAAAAGAAATGATGAATGGATGAAGAGGAAGAAGTGCTCTGTTTTCTACAGCCTTCTAAGCTTCTAATGGCTGATATATATCCTTTAGGGCCAAAAGACTAAAATATCCTTAGGTCATTTAAAATCCTCTTAAGGCCACCAAGGGTAAAACCGCCTTTCTCGCCTATCTCATTAATCATAATTAACACCCTCCAATTCCCGTTATTCTCAATATCCTCAAATACTAATAAATCATATCCCATTACCCTTTAATTACCGGTAATGTTGTAATCATCAAATTACCCCGAGACTCACCCCGAGCCCCGAAATTAACCTCCTTATGACCAGATCGAAAACTTGCATTCAACGATCGTCTCATGCCGAATGGCTCGAAAAAATCCACATTATAATGTGGTATTATTTATAATTCATCAACATGCATGAAAATATACAATTACACCCTCAACGGGAAAAATTACCAAAATGCCCTTATAATAAAATGTGGACCCATATGCATGCATTTATCATCATATAATTGACATAAACATGCATATAATCATTTAATGGCATAATAAATCAATTATGGCTCTCCTGACCTCCTAATCAGGGTCCTAAACCTTATTAGGAAATATAGGTCATTACAACTATCCCCTCCTTACAGAAATTTTGTCCTCGAAATTTACCTGAATTGCTCGGAATATAAATTCCACTCAATTGATTCTAGTTTCCCAGGTCGTTCCCTCGACCTCACTGTTTCTGTAACATACCTTAACTCAAGGTATAGCTTTGTTCCCCAGAACCTTATTCTTTCTATTAAAATCTGAGCTGGCTATTCCTCACAGGATAACTTAGCCTCAATCTTCAGATTCTTACAACTCAACACATAAGTCTCTTCTAACTCATGTCCTCAACATGGAAATATGAAATACACTGTATACAGCCAATAGTGCCAAAGACATGGCCAATCCAAAAGCAACCTGACTGGTCATATCCAGGATTCAAACGATCTTTTCTAATCTAGAGCTCAACTTGCTCTTACCTCCTCTCCCTTTACCACATTGATACTTTAAGGGAGATACAATCTTCTACTTGGAACTCCATGTTCCTGCATCCCAAATCAATATAACTTTTCCATTTACTCTAAAAAGTGAGCATTCAAGCTCTAACCTTTTTAATAACCTCAATGATCCTCTGAACAACCTAAGGATCCAGACAGAATATCTCATTCATCTCATAAGATGCCCATCCAATAATAATTGGATAACTCTCTCTCTCTCTCTCTCTGATTTACCATCAGTCTTAGAGTAATAAACTGTGTATTCATTGCTTTCTGCAACCTTCCCCAAAACTTGGAAGTAATAATAGATTCTTCATCTGATAAGATGGACCTCGAATTCTATGAAAGAGTACTACCTTTCTCACACAAAGATCTGAATAATGATCAGTTGTGTGACTTATCCTTATTGATAGAAGTGGCTCATCTTAAATACTGGTCCATAATGACCCAATTCAAATGACGCTGACCCACTAACCTCGGCAACCCCACTGCAAACCCATCGCGATGTTTCCTTATTTCCACTATGGAATGCACAAAGGCTATAATGACCTTACTAGTTTCTGATACTCTATCTTGACCTGCTAACAGGTTAAGAACTTTGCTACATATTCTGTTACGTCCCTCTCCATCCCAGGCCATCATTTTAAAACTTTCAAACTCTGGAACCTTTTCCCAATGCTTGGATGAAGAGAAAAAAAGTAGTATAAGATTCATCCAGAATCTCCCATTCAATCCCAGTGTCCATTGGACTCCAAATCCAATCCTTATACCGCAATAAGTTCATACCTGACACTACATAATCCTTAGCTAATCCAGCTAAGACTTTTTACTCAATTCTCCCATCTGTGGTTCACTTAATTGTTTTCCTTTAATCCTCTCTACAAGAGTAAACTTAAGTATATAGCTGGCCACTTGGCCCACCAGAAACTCCACTCTAACTCTAGTCTGATCCTTCAAATAACATGGTTCATAAGCAATCCTTTTTTCCCTATCACTAAGGTGTCATAACAACCTACTACCTAAATATGATCTGTAAGAAGACTCAAAACCCATCCACAAAGTACATGTAATATCCTGCCCATTCAAGGAAACTCGTGTCCTCTAAGGTGTTCCTTGACCTTGGAAAATCTTCAATTGAGAGTATATCCTAATACCATCTTCCATGACGATTACTAATCCAATTCAAATAATCCTTGAATACTCTATTTCTCTGATTCATAAAACAACTTGGCATTAACCTAATTCTTAGAACATCACCCAGCACTCCCAGTGCCCATATCTAACATAATAGTCAATCTTCTGCATATCCTCCTCTTTGATCTCTAGCTGGTAATAACCAGATCAAAGATCCACCTTGGAGATTACCATCCTACTCAATAACTGAGCCTTTAGGTCTTACAACTTTGCTAAAGCCATTCAATACAGTGCCCTAGACCTAATTCCATTCCTGGCTCCAATCCAATTACCATATATCTCTTTGTTTAAAAACAACCCATGCAAATCCCTTGGAAATCCATCCAAAAACTCACAGACTAATCCAGTCTGTTCTGATCCCACTAGCACAACCTAAGTGGTATCCACCACACTAGCTAAGAGTTCTATGCATCCTCCTGCAATAGATCTCTAGCTCTAAATATAGATGTCATAAGCATACAAGATCCATGCATAGTGCCAACTATCACAAGGTCTTCCCACTCTCAAACCCAAAGAGTTACTATCCTTTCCTTACGATCTAGCATTTCCCCACACTTGGTTAACTTATCCATATCCAGAATCATACTAAAGTCAGTTGTGGGTATCAGAACTTTAGTCGCACAAGACCCCGACCTGTGAACCAAGGTCGACCTTGCACCATGCGCCAAGGGCCTCGTAAGGCATGCACCCCTCTTATAGAGCCTCACTTCATGCGCAGGCACAAGCAGGATCACCCCTCAAAATTAATGGCACGTCTCACACTAAGGGTCTCAAGGAGGTGGATATTCCTTTCTAACAATAGGTCACCTTGCCCTTAGGAGTCTCACAAGACACGAGAGCCCCAAAACACCTCTCACCACCACCGTCTCACGAGGCACGACCTAGCCAAAGTGCCTCGCATGCGCCCCCTCGCGTGCATGCCTTGCCCAATGCCTCGCGTGTGCCACCTTGCCCAGAGCATTGCGTGGGCCGCCTCGTGCACACCGCCTCGCCCAACGCCTCGCGTGGGCTGCCTCGCGCACACCACTTTGCCTAGCGCCTCGCGTGGGCCACCTCGTGTGCGCGCCTCGCCTAGTGACTCGCGTTGGCTACCTCGCGCGCACCACCTCGCCCAGCGCCTTGCGTGGGCTGCCTCTCCCAGCGCCTCACGTGCTCGCCTTGCCATGCTCCTCAAGACGCGAAGCCCAGGACCGTCTCGCGCGCCTCACAATGATACAAGTATATGCTCTGCTGATGAGGCCCTTCTCTATTTTCTAAGAAAGGTATCACCAGTGGGGTGCAACTCCCATGTACGTATCTCACTCAAGGCTACAAGCTGCCTTTTACTTAGCATAATATAGAGGGGTTGGAGCAAGGGTGTACCTTGGATATACGAGAGCAACCCTATGGGACAAGGTACGCGTACGGGAACAGGTTGTACAACTCGGAGAAGCACAAAGACGTGACTCTGACATCCGTATTAGAGAGGTAGTGATAATGCAGGTTAGTACCAATGGTGGAGGCACTACCTGCACATCTCTGACCATATATCAGAGCCGACACCACAACCACCTGTGCCACCACGTCTGATACCACTCCCTTGACAATGTACTTGTGAATAATCTGGTCCCCTGGGACCTCAATGTATTAAGGGCCATTAGAGCCCATTATAAAGGGAACCTAACTTCATCGTTGAAGGGGGTGGGAAAAACATTGTAGCTTTGAACTAAGAGAAATACAAGTTCTTTTCCCCATTTCTTTTGGCAACTATTTTCTAAGTTTCTTGTTTGGTTCTTGAAGTTCTTCATTTATAAGCTCGACACTTTGATTTTTCTGACTTAACATCGTTGACAAGTTCTCACCATCAACAGTTTGGCGCCGTCTGTGGGAAGGATAAGTGTCAAGCCACTGTTCTTCCATTAACTCTGGTACAAAGAGATGCGAAGACGCTCTAATCGACTAAGAGAACCATGAGAGGTACAGGTCCACCTAGATGAAGATTAGCTGAAGGCCTCTATGAGGAATCCCTAACCACCCAAAGATATGGGTGCACCAAAGGAGCCAGGGCTTTCTGAGGGTGAAAAGGAAGCCTCGTCCCCCGCTGTCCCACCTGATGAGGACCGTCCAAGGCTGGCAGCCGTTCCCGCAAGAAATGCCGGAAAGTTCCCGTCTCCGAAACTGGCATAGGCGTCGATGATGGGAATAATCGGCTCTCCACTACCGATACCCCTCGGGTGAGGCAGCATGAATGTTTGAAGCAATCTAGGCCACCCGAGAGGCCCGAGCGGGAGAACAAGGCTGACCCTCGTAACGAGGTCGAAGTCATTTCAAGGAAGATACCCTGGAACAAGGCTGACCCTCGGAGCGCAATAAGAAAAGGACGTACGAGAGGACTACACCTCGTGTAGCTCCCCAAGAAGACAAAGGGAAGGGAAAAGCCAACCCATCCACTCTAAGAGATTCCTTGAACAAAAGGAGACAAGACCTAGACACAGAAATGAGGAGCCTTCGGAGCAAGATAATCACCACATCAGGTGGACAAGACGTTGACGACGAGTTCGATTACAAGTCGCCCTTCATAAAGGAAATCCAAGCTGTCCGGCTCCCAACCAACTTCAAAGAGCCTCACATGACCCCTTATGAAGGAAATACGGATCCCAAATACCATCTGGACACCTTCAACGACCTGATGAAATTAAGAGGAATTAGTAGTAGGGCGAGATGCCACTGCTTCACTGTCACGCTAAAAGGACCTGAGTACAAATGGTTTAAGAGACTCCGGCTAGGGTCCATCAGGTCTTGGCAACAATTTTCTGACGAATTTCTCCAGAAACATCACGCTGTGCGTGATTACACCATGCCATGCATCAGCCTCGCTAATGTGAAATAAGGAGAAGAAGAGAGCCTGAAGGGATACATTCATAGGTTCAATATGGAGACAGCCAAAGTTGGAAGCCTAACCCATGGGGAGCTAAAAATGCCCATTACAGCTGCGGTGCACCTGGGTAGTAAGTTGTGGGATAACATGCTAAAGAGGGAGGTCACTGAATTAGATGATTTCTACGAACGAGCCTGAAAGTACATTCGTGTCGAAGACGGCCATGAGAACCTGAAGGCATCACTTGTCAAGCATTCAGCCCCCGACGTTTCGAATGATGCGAAGAAGAAAAGAGTGTACGAAGGGCCAAGAGATGACCACCAGAGGAAGCACAGGCACAGAGGTAGCCCCAAGCAAACGTCCCACACTTTCTACACAGACCTAACACATACTAGGGAATATATCTTCATGGCAAACGAGAATCAAGTCCCCTTCAAGAGACCCCCACCAATGAAAAGGGATCGGTCAAAAAGAGATCCTGGAAAATACTGTCAGTATCATAAAGACATTGGGCACACCACTGCAGAGTGTACTCATTTGAAGAGCTTATACGTAGGGGACACTTGGGTAGATACCTCTGCAAAGAAAACCAAATACCGGAAGAAGGAGTACCCTCACCTCAAGCACGAGATGAAGCCCCAGAGGTGCAAGGAGAAGTTAGGACCATCTTCGGAGGGCCAGGGTTCGGAAGCAAATCAAGGACCTCACGAGGTAAGTATGCCAGGGAAGCCAGGCGAAGTCCGCCTCCATGCATCTTAAGTTTGGAACAATGCCCCTCAAAGAGCTTTAAAGGGGAGAACGATTCGATAACATTCAACAAAGAGGACGCGCGGGGTGTGCATTTACCTCACAATGACCCCTTGGTGTTGACTTTTCAGCTTGCTAACATGAGGGTACATCGGATCCTGGTGGACAATGGAAGCTCTGTAGACATCCTATATCACACGAACTTAGAGAAGATGGGACTGTCCATCAGGAACCTAAAGCCCTGTAACACCTCCCTGTATGGGTTTACAGGAGACTCGATATAACCCCGAGGCAACTTCGAATTAGCCCTTACAATGGGAGAGTCGCCCAGACAGACCACTATAATGACAAACTTTGTAGTAGTAAGCTGTTCCTCAACCTACAACGCGGTATTAGGGAGACCCTCCTTGAGAGAATTGAAGGCGATAACCTCGGTATACCACTTGACCATAAAATTCCCAACTCCTGGGGGTGTAGCGAACATGAAAAGGGAACAGAAAGAAGTGAGAGAATGTTATAACATGTCCCTTCGCGCAGCCATGAGACCACCAGAACTTATGGCGATGGTAGTGCATGGGAGCACAAACCTGAGAGAGTTCAACCCCGAAGTTACTGAGGAGATCAGAAGCAATGGTTGTGCATACGCACCTGAGAGGGAACATCGGGTAAAGCTCCACTTTTAGTATGATAAATCAAAATGGTTACCATAGTTAGCCCCCCAATAGCTATGAATTGAGGGGTAACTTAGATGCCCCGATAGGTAGTAAGAACATCGTCACCATAAATATCTATGTATTCTCCTTATTTTAAATGAATATGTTTCTTATTGGCATGTCACACTCCTCATTTACGTGAGCACGTATCTAACTCTTGTGTACCAATCACCAATTGGAATTTTCAAAGTGCATAAGCAAAATGATCAAAGTGCCTAACAAGATAAATCTCACCAACCACTTAGGGGCAGAGTACAAAACCAGAAAGAGTCTTAAAAGAGACCCTTAAAAAAATAAGGGTGGGCTACCCTTGTGAACATCAAGAGGGTCAAAAGGTCCTACAAGAAGAGCCTCCTAATAAAGGCTGAAACCTCCACGAGAGGAAAGGCCTCAGGAAGAGCCTCCTAGTAAAGGCTGATACCTCCATGAGAGGAAAGGCCTCAAGAAGAGCATCCACTGATAAGCCTAGAGTGGCCACCAAGCCAACTAGCCAAAACGGGTCCTAAAAGAGACCCTTGCAAAAATAATACTATGCATAATGATGAGAAGGACGCTTCTCGCAAGAATAATAAGTGCACACAAAAGTATATAAAAGGATGGCTAGAACCCAAAGGGTCAACATATTCTTATAAATACAATGAAGGTGCACCAAAGAGAGACCTATCGAACCCCTTTGCGTGGGTTCCAAAGGACCTTAAGCATGATAAATAAAAAAGTATATAAAAAGAAGACATATCGAACCCCTTTTTGCGGGCTCAAAAGAACCTCAAACATAGAGGAATAAATGCAAATAATCGAATATATATACAGAAAAAAGGAGTTGCAATAATAGAGCAGGACTTATAAAAGTTCCAACAAAATAAAAAAAAATGATAGGCTCAAATGAGCATATAGCCAAATCAAATTAAATGATAGTGTCGCAGAAGCAAAATCTCAGGGCCTCTCGCTACGAGCATTCCACTCAGCCACCCTGGCGACAGCGTGCTCACCAAAGGAGGAGAAATCGAAGTTAGGATGTTGCCTCTAGGAGAGTGACCCTCTCTTGCAACATTGTGACCTTAGCTTCTGCTCCCCCAAGATCGGCCTCTAGGCAAGCAACCCTCTCCTGTAGCATCACGGCCTTGGCATTCGCCCTCTTCTTCTTTTTCGATGATGAAGAGGCCTTCGTTAGGGCCTTCTCAAGCTTAAGCTTGGTATCATTGAGTTCCCTCTCGAGCTCCTGAACCTTGACCGTTAGACGGTCCCTTTCGGCATTTGACAAGGAGAGATCCTCTTGAAAGAAGTAAGGAATCCAAAACCACTAAGCTAAGGACATAAGGTGTAAATAATAGGCTAGATATGAAGGCCTATTTATAAGAACCATAGGCTCATCTTACCTATCAAATATGATGCCTGATCAATGGTCGAAGAGGGGGCTTGGCACTCGCCTTGGGATCCGCGAAGCACAACGATAGGCTAACCTTCACTCTCAACATCTCATAATAGTCTCCACCTCCAAGATGTGTTTATGTATGCCACCAAAGTAAAGAAAAACACAAAAACCGCCTACGCTTTGAAGACACCATACCGAAAAGTCTATTGGAGAGCCTAAAGACCCTCCCATAGACTGGGGGGCAAGTGTGGATATCAAAATTTTAGTCGCAGAAGAACCCAACTCGTGAACCTCAGGGTAAAGGCCTGGAAGGCGAGTAACCAAGGCTGGCCTTGCACCTTGCACCAAGGGCCTCGTAAGGCATGCACCCCTCTTATAGAGCCTCGCTTCATGCGCAGGCACAGGCAGGATCACCCCTCAAAATTAATGGCACGTCTCGCACTGAGGTTCCCAAGGAGGCAAATATGCCTTTCTAACAATAGGTCACCTTGCCCTTAGGAGTCTCACAAGACACGACCACCCCAAGGCGTCTCACCCTACCACCATCCCGCGAGGTACAACCTCGCTAAAGCACCTCGTGTGGACTGCCTCGCGTGCGCACCTCGCACAGAACCTCGCGTGGGCCGCCTCACGCACACCACCTCGCCCAGCACCTTGTGTGGGCCGCCTCACGCTCACCACCTTGCCCAGCGCCTTGCGTGGGCCACCTCATGTGCGTGCCTCACCCAATGCCTTGCGTGGGCTGCCTCATGCGCACCACCTCGTCCAGCGCCTCGTGTGGGCCGCCTCGCGCACACCGCCTCACCCAGCGCCTCGCGTGAGTACCTCACCATGCTCCTCAAGACGTGAAGCCCTGGACCGTCTCGCGCGCCTCACCATGATACAAGCATATGCTCCGCTAATGAGGCCCTTCTTTATTTTCTAAGGAAGGTATCACCAGCGGGGTGTAACTCTCATGTATGTATCTCATCAAGGCTACAAGACGTCTTTTACTTAGCAAAATATAGAGGGGCTTGGAGCAAGGGTGTACCTTGGATATACGAGAGCAACCCTCAGGTACAAGGTACGCATACGGGAACAGGTTGTATGACCCGGAGGAGCACAAAGGTGTGACTCTGACATTCGTATTAGAGAGGTAGTGATAGTGCATGTTAGTACCAATGGTGGAGGCACTACCTGCGCGTCTCTAACCATATATCAGAGCCAACACCACAACCTCATGTGCCACTACATCTGATACCACTCCCCTGACAATGTACTTATGAACAATCTAGTCCCCTGGGACCACAATGTATTAAGGGCCATTAGAGCCCACTATAAAGGGAACCTCACTTCATCATTGAAAGGGGTTGGAAAAACATTGTAGCTTTGAACTAAGAGAAATACAAGTTCTTTTCCCCATTTCTTTCTGCAACTATTTTCTAAGTTTCTTGTTAGGCTCTTGAAGTTCTTCATTTATAAGCTCAACACTTTGATTTTTCTTACTTAACATCGTTGACGAGTTCTCACCACCAACATCAGTCATAACCAACTTTACCAAAACAACTGATGAGTTCGTTCCACCATAATTTATTTCATCTCTTAAAATCACCAATATAGTATCACATTCCCATCACAACATAACCATGCAATCTATATATCATCTCTATGCCCCTCCATATGCATCAAACAAAGAAACATCATGGTACCAAAACTAGTTAGCATAATACAACAATCAAAACTAGAAAGCTGACCTGCCATCCCTGAGGAACCAGCCTCAGTCTCAGTCCCAGAATCTGACTCCTTTAGAATGATAACTCGAGCTGGAGTCGAGCTGTCCATCCCTTTTTGCTTATCCTTCCTTTGCCTTGGGCAATCTTTCTTGAAATGCCCAACCATGTCACATAAGAAACATGCCTTTGTTCGGCATTCTCCCAGATGACGCTTCTTGCACCGAGTGCATTCTAGGCGGGTTTTTCAATCCTTTTTCTTGCTTACTCCAATAAATGGAGGTACCACTATCTGAGCTCTGTGCTCTCTAGTACTCTTCTTCTCAATCTGATTTCCTGTGCTCTCAACAGCAAGAGCCTTCCCTACCACCTAAGCGTAGGTAGAGATTTCATGCACTGGGGAAACTCTAATGCCCTGAGCTATCCTGGAATGCAATCCCTGGATAAACCTTTCCTTCTGAGCTACGTCTATGGGTACCATGTCAAAAGTAAACTTGGCCAACCCATCAAATCTATTAACATACTATGTTACTGTTGCATTGCCCTAAACGAGATTTAGAAACTCATTCATCTTAGCAGTCTTGGCTACATCACAGTAATATCTCTCATTGAATAGCTGCCTAAACTCTTTCCAGTCCATCACAGCTGTGTCTCGAGTCTAGGATACCACTTCCCAATACGTCCGGGCATCATCCAGCAATACATATGTCGCACAGATCACCCTATCGTGACCTACCAGCCCCATACTGTCAAGAATGGAACTGATCATGCCCATCCATTGCTCAGCTCTGAATGGATCTAGGCCTCCCTCAAAGACTATAGGGTAATACTCATGGAATCTTCCACAAAGAAATTCCCATTTATTTTCAACCCTAGGTTGAGCCAAAACTGGTGCCACTCTTGGCATAGCAAAGGAAGAGGTGTTCCCTAACAAGTTTCGTTGTTGCTTCAAACACCTAATCTCTTCCTCTTGCTTCTGCAATCTTAATTGCAAATCTATAAAGATTTTTTGGAAATTCTGAGGGGCAGAAGAAGAACTCAAACCCTGGCTGTAACTCCCAGCCTCTGTATAACAACCACTAGGTCTCACTATCTTCCTTGGATACATACCTACTGATTGAATCTGCGGTCAATAACTTGACCCATTAAACATGATGAGCATATCAAGAGCTTTCCCCACGGGAACAATCTTACCACACTACATTCACAAACCATTGTAGTGGTGAACACATGCCCATGGAATTCATACATCATTCATAACCCCTGCTCTTCCAACATACCTACCATGCCTCTAACTCCAGCATGCAAATAATCACATTTATATATATTCATGGAGCAGGTAATCATATAGTCAACAGCCAGGCACTATCAGAATCTCATGCTCCCTAATACAATGTGCAGGTAAAGCATTTATGTTCTATTTAAGCAGTTAAGCACATAACTACAGAAATAGTTACCATTCCCTGAGGGAAACTATCTTTGATGACGAGTATACATGCCCAACTTGTCTTCAGGAACCCTCAACCTTGGCTCGCTCTAATACCAAGTTTGTAACGCACTAAACTCCAGGGACCATTACACTGTGCATTTTAAACAGCGCTAAACTCACTAATCGAGTCATTTGGCCATAATCGTGTAACTAAGAACGATTAGCAGTTTAGGGTTAAATTTTTTTGTTAAGATATAACGTTTCACTAAAACATTTAACGTATACATTGGGATCCCAAAAATATAATTTAAAGGTTAATTACCATAAAATATTTACCACCAGCCGATCTAAGCGGCAAAATAGGGTTTAACCCTAGTTCCTCTTTCAACCCTCAGCCGTGGCGGTCGAGTAACCTCATATGTACACGTCGTCACCTAAGCTCTCCAATCTTTTGCCTTTACCTGCACATCATAGCACCCGTAAGCTGAAGTCCAACAAGAAAACTCAATATGCTCATGAACAAGTAATAACATATTACCAAGTCTTGATAGGCATGCCTATTAGTAATAACCTTACTCTTGCATGCAAGCAGGCACAAATAAATATTTTTGGAGTCCTGTGTTTTTAGTATATGCCTAATAAGTCTCTCTGAATAGTTGACTAATAAGTCACTCTCTAAATAGATGACTGATAAGTCCATCTCGATTAGATGACTGATAAGTCTATCTTGGTCAGATGACTGATAAGTCTATCTCGGTCAGATGACTGATAAATCTATCTTGGTCAGATGACTGATAAGTCTATCTCGGTCAGATGACTGATAAGTCGATCTCGATGAGATGGCTGATAAGTCCATCTCGATCAAATGACTGATAAGTCTATCTCGGTCAGATGACTGATAAGTCTATCTCTGAGGTCCGATACCATCCTAGCCATGTGACATGTAGTTCACCTTAGCCTTTCTGGCTCTGGCTCTACATAACTAGCCTTTAGACTAGACAAGCGCTTTTAGTTTTCATCAAACTTAAGGCCGGTCTCGCATTTCATTCTTATGATGAAAATGCTTATGTCTATTAGATCTAATCTTTATCAGCTTGCGTTAAACACGCTAAGACCATTCTAGACTTATTATTCAATACCATGTGACTAGTGCTCAGTACTACTACCGAACTTGACAAATGAGTCACAGCTTCACAGTTAATACTCACCATTGCAAATTCTGACTATTTAGTTAGTGCCATGCACAAGTGAGCAAGATTTGCTCAGCATTCGATATGCAATCAATGTCCACATTTAAACATTAAACATGCCTAAAAATTAACCATGCATGTCACATATGGGGTGCAGTTTTCTTACCTCTGGTTCGAGCGAGAAATAACAATTTAAAGACCCTTGAGAATGATCAATCCTTTAATCCCTTAGCAGTCACCTAGTGATAACAATATATGTAATGCCATGGTTACTCCAAGACCGTTATTGTGAACTTTTAACTGTTCTTAACTCGTTAATTGAGTTCTTTGGTTATAAACGTGCATCTAGGTGTTATTAATAGGTTAATGAGAAAAAAACAATCAAAAGGAAAGGATATCTTTAATTTAAAACATAAAAATGTTCATGGGCTCGTAAAAACGTTTACAAGTTATTTACAATCCAAAATGGTCATTACAGTTTAAAATTTACAACCCGCCGACCTAAGCGACAAAAATAGGGTAAACCCCCTTGTTCCTCCGAGAAACTCCATGGCCGTGGTGGTCAAGCAACTGCATATGTACACATCACCACCTAAGCGCTCCACTCAAGGTTGGGTAAGCTTTTCTTTCCCTTTACCTGCACCACATAACACCCATGAGCCAAAGCCCAGCAAGAAAACTCATTACTGCATATAAATATTATCAAATGATTATCATTATAATCATACAGAGCATATAGCCCTGAACATATGAGTGAATATCAGTTAGTGGTTACATTAACCATGAAGGAGCGTATACCTATAATCAGATGAGTGATTTAACACTTGAGGTTCTGGTAAACCAAAATGAGTGATTGACGAGCAAGTCACTACAAGGCTCGGTACACATAGCCATGTGACAATTCAGTCACTTGGACCTTCTGGCCCTGGCTCCAATCAAATGAGTGACTGTTGGGTAAGTCACTTCGGGCTCAACACCAATAGCCATGTGACTAAACCGTCACTGGGGCTCTCTCGCCCTGGCTCTAAGTGACTAGCCTTTGGCTAGACAAGCGCTTTTAGTTTTCATCATACTTGAGGTCGGTCCGGCATTAATGGTCATTTAAGTCATTCAATGCCGATGTCAATTAGATCTAATCTTTATCGTCTTGCGTTAAACACGCTAAGACCATTCTTGACTTATTAGTCAATACCATGTGACTAGTGCTCACTACTACTGCAGAACTTGACTAATGAGTCACAGCTTCACAGTTAATTCTCACCATTGCCAATTCTGACTATTTAGTCAGTGCCATGCACAAGTGAGCAAGATTTGCTCAGCATTTGATATGCAATCAATGTCCACATTTAAACATTAAACATGCCTCAAAAATAACCATGCATGTCGCATATGGGGTGCAGTTTTCTTACCTCTGGTTTGAGCGAGAAATAACAATTTAAAGACCCTTGAGAATGATCAGTCCTTTAATCCCTTAGAAGTCACCTAGTGATAACAATATATGTAACGCCCTGGTTACTCCAAGACTGTTACTGCGAACTTTTAACTGTGCTTAACTTGCTAATTGACTTCTTTGGTTATAAACGTGCATCTAGGTGTTATTTATAGGTTAATGAGAAAAAAAACCAATCAAAAGGAAAGGATATATTTTATTTAAAACATAAAAATGTTCATGGGCCCATAAAAACGTTTGCAAGTTATTTACAATCCAAAATGGCCATTACAGTTTAAAATTTACAACCCGCCTACCTAAGCGACAAAAATAGGGTAAACTCCCTAGTTCCTCCGAGAAACTCCATGGCCGTGGTGATCAAGCGGCCGCATATGTACACATCACCGCCTAATATCTCCACTCAAGACTGGGTGAGCTTTTCTTTCCCTTTACGTGCACCACATAGCACCCATGAGCCAAAGCCCAGCAAGAAAATTCATTACTGCATATCAATATTATCAAATGATTATCATTATAATCATACAGAGCTTATAGCCCTGAACATAGAGTGAATATCAGTTAGTGGTTATGTTAACCATGAAGGAGCGTATATCTCTAATCAGATGAGTGATTTAACACTTGAGGTTCTGGTAAACCAAAATGAGTGACTGACGAGCAAGTCACTACGAGGATCGGTACACATAGCCATGTGACAATTCAGTCACTTGGACCTTCTGGCCCTGGCTCCAATCAAATGAGTGACTGCTGGGTAAGTCACTTCGAGCTCAACACCAATAGCCATGTGACTAAACCGTCACTGGGGAACTCTAGCCCTGGCTCTAAGTGACTAACCTTTGGCTAGACAAGCGCTTTTAATTGTCATCATACTCGAGGTCGGTCTGGCATTAATGCTCATTTAAGCCATTCAATGCTGATGTCGCTTAGATCTAATCTTTATCGGCTTGCGTTAAACACGCTAAGACCATTCTTGACTTATTAGTCAATACCATGTGACTAGTGCTCAGTACTACTGCCGAACTTGACTAATGAGTCACAGCTTCTTAGTTAATACTCACCATTGCCAATTCTGACTATTTAGTCAGTGCCATGCACAAGTGAGCAAGATTTGCTCAGCATTCGATATGCAATCAATGTCCACATTTAAACATTAAACATGCCTCAAAAATAACCATCAATGTCACATATGGGGTGCAGTTTTCTTACCTCTGGTTTGGGCGAGAAATAACAATTTAAAGACCCTTGAGAATGATCAATCCTTTAATCCCTTAGTAGTCACCTAGTGATAACAATATATGTAATGCCCTGGTTACTCCAAGACCGTTACTGTGAACTTTTAACTGTGCTTAACTCACTAATTGAGTTCTTTGGTTATAAACGTGCATCTAGGTGTTATTAATAGGCTAAGGAGAAAAAAACAATCAAAAGGAAAGGATATCTTTTATTTAAAACATAAAAATGTTCATGGGCCTGTAAAAATGTTTACAAGATATTTACCATCCAAAATGGTCATTACAGTTTAAAATTTACAACCCGCCGACCTAAGCGACAAAAATAGGGTAAACCCCCTAGTTCCTCCGAGAAACTCCATGGCCGTGGTGGTCAAGCGACCGCATATGTACACATCACCACCTAAGCGCTCCACTCAAGGTTGGGTGAGCTTTTCTTTCCCTTTACCTGCACCACATAACACCCATGAGCCAAAGCCCAGCAAGAAAACTCATTACTGCATATAAATATTATCAAATGATTATCATTATAATCATACAGAGCTTATAGCCCTGAACACATGAGTGAATATCAGTTAGTGGTTACGTTAACCATGAAGGAACGTATACCTCTACTCAAATGAGTTATTTAACACTTGAGGTTCTGGTAAACCAAAATGAGTGACTGACGAGCAAGTCACTATGGGGCTCGGTACACATAGCCATGTGACAATTCAGTCACTTGGACCTTCTGGCCCTGGTTCCAATTAAATGAGTGACTGCTGGGTAAGTCACTTTGGGATCAACACCAATAGCCATGTGACTAAACAATCACTGGGGTTCTCTGGCCCTGGCTCTAAGTGACTAGCCTTTGGCTAGACAAGCACTTTTAGTTTTCATCGTACTTGAGGTCGGTCCGGCATTAATGCTCATTTAAGTCATTCAATGCCGATGTCGATTAGATCTAATCTTTATCGGCTTGCGTTAAACACGCTAAGACCATTCTAGACTTATTAGTCAATACCATGTGACTAGTGCTCAGTACTACTGCCAAACTTGACTAATGAGTCACAACTTCACAGTTAATACTCACCATTGCCAATTCTTACTATTTAGTCAGTTCCATGCACAAGTGAGCAAGATTTGCTAAGCATTCGATATGCTATCAATGTCCACATTTATACATTAAACATGCCTCAAAAATAACCATGCATGTCACATATGGGGTGTAGTTTTCTTACCTCTGGTTCGAGCGAGAGATAGTAACTGTACGCCCTGATTTTCCCACGGGCTGATTAGAGAGCTGAGATACGGCCTAATCATGACTACCACGTGGACGTCCCCAAGACCGAAGCTGCCATCGTAAGGTCCTACCTCCTTAGCTCGAGGTAACCTAAGGGTTCGCCAAGATTGCTCAAGGACTAAGTTTGGACCCTGAAGGCCGCAGGTCGAGGTAAGCATCCAGCTCGTGGTACGAGCTAGAGTTGGAGGCTGTGACCTTTTATAAAGTCAGCCACGCAATGTAAACGTGCATATATTAGACATCTGACTTCTCGGACATGCAGCAGGAACGTGCGTATTCAGACACCCACGATTGGGTTGGGCCGTACGGCCCATTATCCCTTTACCTATTGATTTGACCACACTTATGTGTCAGGTTTAGGAATTAATCATGAATGTCACAGAGTTGACAGGATAGGTAAGAAGGTCACGGGATGACTTTCTTACCAACTCCCATGTGCCTTCTCCTATAAATATGGAGACCTTGGGAGTTAATAGAGGTTGGATTCTCGACTGTAAGAAAGACCCTGTAATCAAATACCCAGTATATAGCAATAATACTGACTAGTGGAGTAGAAGGATTTTAACCTTTGAACAACTTAAAAAACGTATTTTGAGTCACCATTTCATTTTCTAACATCATTTATCTGTTTCGGTTCAACCTAAGCACTAATCCCTTTCTCTTCTTTTCTTAATTACCTGTTGGCGAAGAACCGCGTCAACAGTAACAGAACGACCCTTAAGAATGATCGACCTTTTGATTCCTTAGTGGTTACCTCAAGCTCATATTAGGATCCTCTTCAATGGTGGAACACAATCCTAAGCCCTCAAGATCCACTTCCCTCGCTTGAATCCTCAAGAACAACTATAAAATTCAAAAGAAAAAGGATAAGACAAGAGGTACTGGAGAGAAACTTGATACTCTGTTTTTGCCAACCTTCTACAGCTTTCAATGGCTTAAATATAACGTATGGTGAAAAGACCTTTTTGCTCCTAGGTCATTTAAGGTTTTCCAAGGACTCCCAACGGTAAAATTGTCATTTCCTGCCTATTTCGTTAATCGTAATTAACACCCTCCAATTCCTGTTATTCTCAAAATTCTCAAATACCAATAATTCATATCTCATTACCCTTTCATTCCCGGCAACGCTCTAATCACAAAATTACCCCGAGACTCGCCCCGAGCCCCCAACTTAATCCCGTTATGACCAAACTGCTATTTTGCACTCAAAGATCATCTCATGCCGAATGGCTCGAACAAATCCACATTATCATGTGGCCTCAACAATAATTCATCAACATGCATGAAAATACACAACTACGCCCTCAATGAGCCAAATTACCAAAATACCCCTGTGATGAAATGTGGACCCACATGCATGCATTTAACATCATATTATAATATAATTCACATAAATATGCATATAATAATTTAATGGCATAATAAATCAATTATGGCCCTCCCGGCCAACTAATCCAACCATTAAACCGCATTAGGGATTTTAGGGCATTACAACTATCCTCTCCTTATAGAAATTTCATCCTCGAAATTTACCTGAACCGCTCGGGATACTGATTCTGCATATCTGACTCCAGCTCCCAGACCGCATCCTCGACCTTGCTGTTTCTCCACAATACCTTAACCAAAGGTATCGTCTTATTGCTGAGGACCTTGTCCTTTCTGTCAAGTATTTGGACTAGCTGTTCTTCAAAGGAGAGATCTGCCTCAAGCTCCAGATCTTCATACCTCAAAACATGATTTACATCAGATACATACCTCTGAAGAGTTGAAACATGAAACACGTTATGCACTACTGACAATGCCGAAGGTAAGGCCAACCTGTAAGCAACCTGACCAACCCTCTCCTGGATCTCAAATGGACCTACAAACCTTGGGCTCAGCTTACCCTTCTTCCCAAATCTCCTCACCCCTTTCCATGGCGAGACTCTAAGGAAGACGTAGTCTCCCACTTGGAACTCCACATTCCTGCGCTTGGGATCTGCATAACTTTTCTGTCTACTTTTAGAAGCAAGCATCCGAGCTCTAATCTTCTCAATGGCCTCACTGGTCCTCTGAACTGCCTCAGGACCTAAGTATCTCCTTTCACCTGTCTCATCCCAATGAATGGGAGATCTACATTTCCTACCATACAACATCTCATAAGGTGCAGCCTCAATGATAGACTGATAACTGTTGTTGTAGGAAAACTCTATCAAAGGTAGATACTTACTCCATGATCCATCAAAGTCCAGCACACATGCTCGCAGCATGTCTTCCAATATCTTAATCGTCCTCTTAGATTGCCCATCTATCTGAGGATGATAAGCAGTACTGAACTTCAATTGTGTTCCCATGGCCTTCTGTAAACTCCCCCAGAACTTGGAAGTAAAAGTGGGGTCTTGATCTGACACAATCGACCTCGGTGCTCCATGGAGGCGCACGATCTCTCTCACATAGATATCTGCATACTGGACAACTGTATATGTAGTCCTCACTGGCAAGAAGTGAGCTGACTTGGTAAAGCGATCCATAATAACCCAAATAGAATCATGTTGACCAACAGTCCTGGGTAATCCCACCATGAAATCCATCGTGATGTCCTCCCATTTCCACTATGGGATATCCAGAGGCTGCAATCACCCTGTCGGTCTCTAATGCTCAGCCTTGACCTGTTGACATGCCAAGCACTTAGCCACATATTCCACTATATCCATCTTCATCCCTGGCCACCAATACAACGATCTTACATCCTGATACATCTTCGTGGTGCCTGGATGCAAAGAGTAAGGTGTAGTATGAGATTCATCTAGAATCTCTCGCCTCAATGCAGTGTCTAACAGAACACATATCTGACCCTTGTATCTCAACAAGCCCAATTCAGACACTATATAATCTCGCAATGCTCCAGCCAAAACATCCTCTCTGATCTTAATCAACTGTGGATCACTCAACTGACCCTCCTTGACTCTCTACAACAGTGTAGACTGTAGCGTAATATTGTCCAACTGGCCCACCAACAACTCTGTACCAGCTCTGGTCATATTATCTGCTAACTCTCTAACTATCAGCCTTGCACTATAAATCTACCCCAGACCCTTCTGGCTTAAAACATCAGCTACCATGTTGGCTTTTCTTGGATGATACAGAATCTCACAATCATAATCTTTTACTAACTCCAGCCAACGCCTTTGTCTCATATTCAAACCTTTCGGTGTGAAGAAGTATTTTAGGCTCTTGTGATCTGTATAGATCTTACACTTCTCCCCATAAAGGTAATGCCTCCATACCTTTAAAGCAAAGACCACAGCCGCCAACTCCAAATCATGAGTGGGGATATCTCTGTTCATACTCCTTCAACTGACGTGAGGCATAAGAAATTACCTTCCCTGACTGCATCATAACATAGCCTAAACCTTGATGTGAAGCATCGCGGTAAATCACAAACTTCTCATGATCTGTTGGAAGACTCATAATTGGAGCTGTAATCAATCTCTGCTTCAGTTCATGGAAGTTGTCTCACACCTGTCTGACCACACAAACTTCTGATTCTTGCGTGTCAGCTCAGTCAATGAAGTAGCAATCTTTGAGAACCCTTCCACGAAATGCCTGTAATAACCTGCCAATCTAAGGAAAATTCTAACCTTTGAAGCATTCTTTGGCCTTGGCCAATCTCTGACTGCCTCGATCTTTTCTAGATCTATCTTAATCCCCTCCTTACTGACAATATGCCCAAGAAAAGATACCTGAGATAACCAGAACTCACATTTCTTGAACTTTGCAAATCATCTGTGTTTCCTCAGTCTCTGTAGAACCAATCTCAGATGTTGTTCATGCTCTGACTCTGACTGAGAATAAACCAGGATATCATCGATGAAGACAATTACAAACTGGTCTAGATAATCCTTGAACACTCTGTTCATCAGATCCATAAAAATAGCTGGGGCATTAGTCAATCCAAAAGACATGACTAAGAACTCATAATGCCCATACCTAGTGCGAAAAGCAATCTTCGGTATATCTCCCTCCTTGACTCTCAACTGATGGTAAGCAAAACGAAGGTCAATCTATGAGAATACCTTTTTACTGTGCAACTGATCAAACAGATCATCTGTCCTTGGCAAAGGATACTTGTTCTTGATTGTTAACTTATTCAGTTCTCTTTAATCAATGAAAATCGTCAGAGAACCATCCTTCTTCTTTACAAACAGAATTGGTGCTCCCTAAGGTGAGAAACTAGGTCCGATAAAACCCAAATCCAACATCTCTTGCAACTGTACTTTCAATTCTTTCAACTCAGTTAGGGCCATTCTGTAAGGTGCTCTAGACTTTGGCTTCGTCCCCGATGCCAATTCTTTCACAAACTCAATTTCTTTGTGTGGTGGCAACCCTAGCAAATCTTCTGGAAACACATCCAGGAATTCACAGACTAGTCTGGTCTCACTAGAATGGCATGAGCTAAGAATCCAATGCAACCTCCTTGCAGTAGATCTCTAGCCCTCAATACAGAAATCATAGGTATGCGAGGTCCATGCATAGTACCAACAAACACAAAAGGATCCTCACCTTCAGGCTCAAAGGTGACCATCTTCCTTCTGCAATCAATGGTTGCCCCATACTTCACTAACCAGTCCACACCCAGTATCATGTCAAAGTCAGTTATGAATATCTCTATCAAGTCCACTAACAACTCTCTGCCCTTCACTGTCACTAGCAAAGATTTGACCCATCTCCTGGATACTACTAACTCCCCAGTGGGTAATAAGGTTCAAAACCCCACAGCATAAAAATCACAGGGTCTACACAGTCTATCAATAATACTACTAGCAACAAAAGAATGTGTAGTACCAATCAATCAAAACATTATAAGGGGTTCCGGCACTAAGAATCTGACCTATAACAACCGAGGGAGAAGCCTCAGCTTCTGCTTGTGTCAATGCGAACACTCAAGCTGGGGTCGAGCTATCCACCTTCCTGGGTTCTTCCTTTCTTGCTTTAGGGCAGTCTTTCTTGAAATGACCCACTGCTCCACACAAAAAGCAGGTCTTTGCCCTACACACTCCCAATTGACGCCTCTTGCATCTAGGGCATTCAGGACGAGTCTTCTAGGCTTCACTACCACCTTGACGACCCATTGAAATACCGCGAGGTCGCCTATCAGGACCTGGAACTGGGAAGGTGTCAGGAACCTTCCTCTTCTACTCATTAGGGACTCCACCCCTACTTGAACCCACAAAAGGAGAACTTGTTCTCCTAAAATCCTTTCTGGCTGCATTATCTCGCCAGATCTTGCTCTCTATACTCTCAGCTATGAGTGCCTTCACGACCACCTGTGCATAGGTAGTAACCCTAGCCACAGTGATAATGTGAACATCTTGGGCTATTCTAGGTTGTAGCCCCTGGAGAAATCTATCCCTTCTGGTCCCATCAGTGGGCACCAGCTCCATGGAAAACTTTGCCAATCGATCAAACTTCAGGGCATACTCAGTCACTGACAAACTCCCCTGAAGCAACCTGATAAATTCCTCAGCATTTGCCGCCTTGATGGCATCGTTGTATTACTTCTCGTTGAACAGAGTCTGAAACTCTTCCAAACTCATGGCATGGTGGTAATCATGCTCATCAATTGTTATGCCTTTGCAGGATATGCACTACCTTCAAAAACTGGAGGTTGCTGCTTCCTAAACCTTTCATAGAGCGGCTCCCATTTATTTTCATCCTCAGGAAGCTGCTCAGCTGCTAGCACCGATACAGGAAGTGTAACGCCCCAACTCCAAAGACCGCTACAGTGCACGTTGCAAACAGTGCTAAACTCGCTAATCGAGTCGTTTGGCCATAAACGTGTAACTAAGTATGGTTAGCGGTTTAGGGATTAAAATTTTGGTTAAGGTATAATGTTTCACTAGAACGTTTACTGTATACATTGGGATCCCAAAAATATAATTTCAGAGTTTATTATAAGAAAATATTTACAACAGGCCGTTCTAAGCGGCAAAACAGGGTTTAACCCTACTTCCTCTTTCAAACCTCGCCCAAGTATTGGTCGAGCAGCCGCATATGTACACATCATCACCTAAGCTCTCCAACTCAAGGATGGTCCAACTTCCTTTTGCCTTTACCTGCACCACAAAGCACCCGTGAGCCGAAGCCCAGCAAGAAAACTCATATGCTCATGAACAGTCATATCATGATATCAAATCATATCTGGCATGCCTAGCAATCATAGCTTTATTCGAGCATGCAAATGAATTCAAACAATGTTGGGGTATCCAGGATAAGAAATCCTGCCCTTCTGATTGGAGGACCCTCAAGTCACACCTAACCAGATGAGTGTCGCAACACTTGAGGTTCTGGTAAACCATGCTGAGTGACTGCCAAACGAGTCACTAGGGGCTCAGATAAGAAATCCTGCCCTTCTGATTAGATGACTATCAAGTCAATCCCAATCAGATGAGTGTCTCAACACTCGAGGTTCTGGTAAACCATGCTGAGTGACCAACAAGCAAGTCACTGGGGCCTTCGTGCCCAAAGCCATGCATATGATGATCAAGATGATCATACAGAGCTCATAGCTCTGATCAGATGAGTGAATATCACTTTGATGTCCTATTAAACCATACTGAGTGACCGACAAACAGGTCACTAGGGGCCCAGTGCCCATAGTCGTGTAACGACACCGTTACCTAGGCTTTCCTACAATGGCTCTTATCAAATGAGTGATTGACAAGCATGTCACTGAGGGCCGGTGCCCATAGCCATGTGACCTAACAGTCACGGGGCTCGCTAGCCCTGGCTCTAAATGACTAGCCTTTGGATGGATAAGCGCTTGTTTATATTCATCGAACCTGGGGTCGGTCCTACATTAATGCTCTTTGAGTCATTCAATGAAGAAGGTCGATTAGGTCTAATCGACATGGCTTGTGTGGAACAAGCTAAGGCCGTCCTGACTAGTGAGTCAGCCCCAATGTGACTAGTGCCCAGTACCACTGCCGAACCTGACTAATAAGTCACAGCTTCACAGTTGATACTAACACCTTTGCCAATTCTGACTAGTTAGTCAGAGCCATGAACAAGTAGGCAATGCTATCAAACATATATCATATGTCACACATCCAAAGATGAGGCATTCAACATGCTTACTTAACAATTGTGAGCATAATAATGATCATGCGCAAACACAGAGACTCAAGCTCTGACCACTCTCATATTCATCATTCATGGCATGCCCTAATCACATGTTTCTTGTGCATCTCATGCATGACATTTAACCATCCAGCATGCCTCAACAATAATCATATGCAAATGGGCAAAGTTGCCAAGCATTCATTATGCTATCAATGTTTACATTTAAACATCCAACATGTATCATAAATAGCCATGCATGTCACACATGGGGTGCAGTTTTCTTACCTTGGGTCCAAGCACAGGTTACCAACAAATGAGCCACAAGCACGATCCTGATTCCAAGCCTCTAGTGATAACCTAGTCACAACCACAAATGGTGATCCAATGAGTTCAAGTTCTAAAACCAATCCTTGAACTAAAACTTAGCCTCCAAGACATCAATCCTCACTAATCCGAGTAGTAAGAATGATCCCGAGGCCTAAAACCATGTTCCCGGGGTCAAAACACCCAAACAGGCTCAAAACCCTGCCTGAGCCGCGGCCCTAGAACCTTGAGCTGCGGCCCCCAGCACAACCAGAGGCAAGCGCCGCGGCGCCCAGCAAGAACAGAACAGGTACCTGCTTCATCGAGCAAGGGCCGCGGCACCCAAGAACAGGGCTGCGGCCCAACTTCGGGGCAGCCATTTTTCTTCATTTTTAACCTTTTAAAACCTCCCAAAAATATGTCTAAACATTCCCAATCATCAAATCAAAGTTCCCAAACTCCCCAATGGTCCAAAACCACCAAAACCTGAGGCTCAAACGTACTAAAAACTCAACGATTCACAAAGTCTAATTCAAGCTTAAAAACTTTTAAAAACTTAAAACTTAAACTTGAATTACCTCCAATTGAGTTGTTTCCAACTAAATCCTCTGGCTAATAAGCTTCTAATTCTCCTTAGGATTGCTATGCCTCGATTATGAGACCTAGAACTCAAGTTATCTTTGAAAACGCGATCGGGAGACGAAAAGGGAACTTTAGGGAGAGAGAACGTACAGAACGTTCTTTTTATTTTCTTAAAAGGCTACTTCAAGCTTAAGTAGCTTCCAATAAAACCTAATGCTCGGGGTCCCGAAAACACCCCCGGGGATATTATAGTCAAAACTTCCAGAATTTCCCCCTGGTCTTACTAACTCCCAATTTATCACCAAATATTAATTCCCATTACCCGATAACTCGGTAATGCTCTAAATACCCCTTGACTTACTCCAAGTCAAGCTTAAATCCCGTTGTGACTTTCCCACTAGCTTACCTCCTAGGATCGTCTTGTGCTAGGTAACACTGGCATAACCAAATAATAACAAAGCACCACACCCATTTCACATATATGCCAAAAATGCCCGAAATGGCCAAAATATGAAAATCACCCAATTAATCACAAATGGGTTCACATGCATATTTAATACACCTAACACATGCATATTATCATTAAATAGCATAATAAATCAATTATGGCCCTCCCGACCTCCTAATCAAGGTCCTCAACCTTATTAGGAAATTTAAGGCATTACAGGAGGTGCCTCAGATACACTGGCTACTGCAGGAACCTGCTGTTGTCTCAAGAGGCGGAGTTCCTCTCCCTGCCTCAATACTATAGCCTGTAGATCACTAAATAAATGCTGCCAGTTCTCAGGAGCTGGCTGTGGAATCTGACTCTGGTCATTCTCCTGACCCTGATCACTATTGTGGCCTTGATCACCCTGGCTAGCTGAGGAATCTGTCAGTCTTGGAATCATTCTTATCAACTTAAACCCTGCTGAAACAATCAATGCGGCCAATTACGTAGTAATAACCAAAACCTCTTGCCGCCCCACGGTCCAAGATCAACAGACAATCTCCAAATTCCACAGTCACACAAATATATAAATGGATACATGATTATAGCATTTAGCACTTAACATGTATCAAATAATAATTCACAATGAACAATACTAATGAGTATGTTCCAGCAATATCAGTACTAATTAGCACACTGTTGCTAAAGATGCAGTATTTAAGGCATAGCCTTATCAAGGTATCTCATGTATACAGGTAAAGCATTTATACTATATTTAAGTAGTTAAATATATAACCACATAAATAATTACCAAACCATGAGTCGAGCTTGTCTTCAGTGGTGATTTTACATGCCCAGCCAGTCTACAAGAACCCTAAACCTTGGCACACTTTGATACCAAGTTGTAATGCCCTGGTTACTCCAAGATCGTTACTATGAACTTTGAACTGTGCTTAACTCGCTAATCGAGTTCTTTGGTTATAAACGTGCATCTAGGTGTTATTAATAGGTTAAGGTGAAAAAAACCAATCAAAAGGAAAGGATATATTTTATTTAAAACATAAAAATGTTCATGGACCCATAAAAACGTTTACAAGTTATTTACAATCCAAAATGGTCATTACAATTTAAAATTTACAACCCGCCGACCTAAGCGAAAAAAATAGGGTAAACCCCCTAGTTCCTCCGAGAAACTCCATGGTCGTGGTGGTCAAGCAGCCGCATATGTACACATTACCACCTAAGCTCTCCACTCAAGGCTGGGTGAGCTTTTCTTTCCCTTTACCTGCACCACATAGCACCCATGACAAAAGCCTAGTAAGAAAACTCATTACTACATATAAATATTATCAAATGATTATCATTATAATCATACAGAGCTTATATCCCTGAACAAATGAGTGAATATCAGTTAGTGGTTACGTTAACCATGAAGGAGCGTATAGCTCTAATCAGATGAGTGATTTAACACTTGAGGTTCTGGTAAACGATAATGAGTGACTGACGAGCAAATCACTATGGGGCTCGACACCCATATCCATGTGACAATTCAGTCACTTGGACCTTCTGGCCCTGGCTCCAATCAAATGAGTGATTGTTGGGTAAGTCACTTCGGGCTCAACACCCATAGCCATGTGACTAAACCGTCACTGGGGCTCTCTGGACTTGGCTCTAAGTTACTAGCCTTAGGTTAGACAAGTGCTTTTAGTTTTCATCGAACTTGAGGTTGGTCCGACATTAATACTCATTTGAGTCATTCAATGCAAATGTCGATTAAATCTAATCTTTATCGGCTTGCGTTAAACACGCTAAGACCATTCTTGACTTATTAGTCAATACCATGTGACCAGTGCTCAGTACTACTGCCGAACTTGACTAATGAGTCACAGCTTCTTAGTTAATACTCACCATTGCCAATTCTGACTATTTAGTCAGTGCCATGCACAAGTGAGCAAAATTTGCTAAGCATTTGATATGCAATCAATGTCCACAGTTAAACATTCAACATGCCTAAAAAATAACTATGCATGTCACATATGTGGTACAGTTTTCTTACCTCTGGTTCGAGTGAGAGATAGTAACAGAACGACGTTCTAATCACAAAATTACCCTGAGACTCACCCCGAGCCCTGAACTTAATCCCGTTATGACCAAACCGCTAATTTGCACTCAAAGATCGTCTCATGCCAAATGGCTCGAACAAATCCACATTATGATGTGGCCTCAACAATAATTCATCAACATGCATAAAATACACAATTACGCCCCTCAATGGGCAAATTACTAAAATACCCCTGTGATGAAATGTGGACCCACAAGCATGCATTTAACATCATATTATAATATAATTCACATAACACATGCATATAATAATTTAATGGCATAATTAATCAATTATGGCCCTTCCGGCCAACTACTCCAATCATTAAACCGCATTAGGGATTTTAGGGAATTACAAAATATAACTTCCAATTAATGAAAATGAGCAATGAAAGGTTCTTGACCTAAACTTCACTTTTAGAACCCTAAATCATACCCAAACGGTGAGTAGATTCGATCCCGAGCCTTAGGATTTGAAACCCCGAGACAAAAACCCTAAAAAATTCCAAAATTATGCATTAGGAAAAACAGGGTAGTGCTGCCCCCTAACGCCCCAGCGCTAGAACCAGGGTAGTCTGGCCCTGGACAGCGTTGTAGCGCTAGAACCAGGCTGGAACAGCCCTAGTTCTTCTTCCTTCGAGTTTCCCATTTCCAACCTAAAAAGCATGATCCCAAACTCCATCAAAACCCCCAAATGAACCCAAATATTCACTCCACATGTCCTAGGCATCATAACCTAACCAAACTTTGCCAGGAACCCCATAGAATTCTCAACTTTCAACCAAAAATCCCAACTGAAACTCAACAAGAAAAATAGAGCAAGAACCATATTTTTAATGGCTAAAAACTCACCTCAATCTCAGAATCACACCCTCTTAAATGGTAGAACATAACCCTAGATCATCAAAGCTTGGTTCCCTAGTTGGGTTCCTCACAAAGAGCTTCAAAATTCAGGAAGAAATGTTGAATGGATGAAGAGGAAGAATTGCTCTGTTTTCTACAGCCTTCTAAGCTTCTAATGGCTGATATATATCCTTTAGGGTCAAAAGACTAAAATACTCTTAGGTTCTTTAAAATCCTCTTAAGGCTACCAAGGGTAAAACCGTCATTTATTGCCTATCTCGTTAATCATAATTAACACCCTCCAATTCTCGTTATTCTCAATATCCTCAAATACTAATATATCATATCCCATTACCCTTTAATTCCCAGTAATGCTCTAATCATCAAATTACCCCGAGACTCACCCCGAGCCCCGAAATTAACCCCATTATGACCAGACCAAAAACCTGCATTCAAAGATCGTCTCATGCCGAATGGCTCGAATAAATCCACATTATAATGTGGTATTATTTATAATTCACCAACATGCATGAAAATATACAATTACGCCCTCAACGAGAAAAATTACTAAAATGCCCTTATAATAAAATGTGGACCCATATGCATGCATTTATCATCATATAATAATATAATTCACATAAACATGCATATACTCATTTAATGGCATTATAAATCAATTATGGCCCTCCTGGCATCCTAATCAAGGTCTTAAACCTTATTAGGAAATTTGGGTCATTACAACTGCCTTTCCCTGTCTCTCCGGATGGGTTACGACTTCCTGTCGTAAACGTGTTGCGCCATTGCCACAAAGATAATTTCTCAGGAATCCACCAAGTAAGTGTACTCGTAAGATAGAACTCCCTACTCAGCCTATGCGGTTCCACTTCCCTTGGACTTCCGACCATTGGCCTTCCCCCCATGTCTACTACTGCTGGTAGCTCGACTGGATTCGGTAGGCTGGGAGGGGCTAGCAACTCCATTACTAAATGTAGGCTGAAAAGCACTGTATCCAATGGACGCTTCCCCGTACCCTCTTGGAGCCATACTGAATCCAGGAGTGGGCATGGTGCTATACCCAGAAGGTGGAACAGTTTGGTTGGGTTGGACTCCCCCCGAGACTAGTTGGACGGGAGCAAAAGGGGAATATTGAATTCCTGAAGCCACGAGGCCAGGTGTGGCTGAAGTAGAGGAAACGGTGGGTGCTTCGAATGCCCCAATCTTGGCATCCTCCCAGCCGATATATTCTTATGCTCGACGAATGAAGTTGTCGATTCATCAGCATCCCCTCCGTTGGAGGTCATCCCAAAGCGAGGACCCCACACGGACGCCAACTTGTAATGCCATTAGTTGCTGGCGATCATCAACCTTTTTGGTTCCCACTGCTTCCTCCTTGAAGTGTTTGATGTATGCCTTGAGAGTCTCGAAGGGCCCTTGCTTTATATTGGCCAAGGCATTGACCTCAAATCTTACCTTCTAAACTCCTATGAATTTCCCTCGGAAGGTAGTCGATAATTGATGCCACGATTGAATGGATCCTGGTCGGAGCCTTTTGAACCATTCATCTTTCGGTCCCGGCAGGGGGATCAAGAACAAATGACACTTAGTGTCGTCAAAGACGCGATGCACCGACATTAATCTATTTAACTTAGACAAGTGGTCTGTGGGGTCCCAGCCACTGTCATATGGCGGTATGGTTGGCATTATGAAGCCTTGTGGTAGAGGGGCCTCAACAATAATTGGAGCACATGGCTCCACTTCTTCATCTTCTGAGTCAAATTCGTTGCCTTGTCGCCTAGCCATTCTAAGCATGATTCGCTTTAGAATTTCTTACTCCGCGTGGAGCGGGTCACAATCTAGGTTGATGCTCTGAGTCGGGTTATCTCTTCTCTGGACGTTGACATTATCCCAAAGGTCTAATAGCCCTCTCCTCGCGGGCTCATCTCCTCCTACCTTATTACATCTTCAGGCATTGAGGTTGTCTGGCAGGCCAGCTTGAACTCGAAATGCATCATTATCCTCGGGACGAGCCACTTCGGTTTCTCTGTCGGACTTGACATTTTTGTTCACCGTGATACTGATACTGCGTTCTCAGTTTTGCTAGGCATTCCTTGGGCGGATCCCTGGACTATTATTCCTTCGGGGTTGGTTAGGTCCCAAGGGGACACCTGCTCCAGACCTCGCGCGGTCTGTGTGAGTGCGTTAGGGTGGAACGACCTGAGCTCCACGGGCGCTGACAGCCTGGAGATGTTCTCGGGCCTCTGGGCCATTACCTTTACCAGCCTGTTGAGGAACCTAGTGGTCCTCAAGATCGTGAAGAGCCCTCTTCTGCTTTGGAGCAGGATTGTAGTCACCATGGCTATAAGTATTCTGAATGCTTTCTTCAAACTCTCAATGAAAGCACTAAAATGTTGACTGCATTTTTCGCTATCAACCTTAAAATGAGAGATTAAGGAAACAAGTAACACGAACACAAAGGAATTTTATGTGGTTCAGGTTATAAAAGAACCCTAGTCCATGAGTCTCTGGTATTAGGAGGATTGGAAGCTTGTTATGGCAAGTTCCAATAGTGAATTCTCAGGCAGCGTTTAGATTGCTCTGAGTACAAGGTGTTTTCCCTCTAAAAAATCCCACCCTTTACAATGAAAGTCCCAGCCCTATTTATAGAGGTTGGGGTCAATAATACTAATCATCTATAATTAACACACATTCTTCCCATTGTTGGGGAATTAATACCAATTTAATGCATTCGGTTGCATTGAATAGAGACCACGACCCAAGCGAGATCTGCGGGGCCCATTGCATATAGTTACCTGTTTTCTGGGGAACACGCCTTAGGTATTGTCAGGGCGTGCTGTAAGCATCTCCATGTCAGACGGCATAGTGGGAGTGTGAATTTTTTAGTTGTACTGTAATGCCCCAACTCCAGGGACCGCTACAGTGCACATTGCAAACAGTGCTAAACTCGCTAATCGAGTCGTTTGGCCATAAACGTGTAACTAAGTATGATTAGCGGTTTAGGGGTCAAAAACTTTGGTTAAGATATAACGTTTCACTAGAATGTTTACTGTATACATTGGGATCCCAAAAATATAATTCAGAGTCTATTACAAGAAAGTGTTTACAACAGGCCGTTCTAAGCGGAAAAACAGGGTTCAGCCCTAGTTCCACTTTCAAACCTCGCCCAAGTATTGGTCGAGAAGCTGCATATGTACACGTCATCACCTAAGCTCTCCAACTCAAGGATGGCCAAGCTTCCTTTTGCCTTTACTTGCACCACAAAGCACTCGTGAGCCGAAGCCCAGCAAGAAAACTCATATGCTCATAAACAGTCATATCATGATATCAAACCATATCTGGCATGCCTAGCAAACATAGCTTAATTCAAGCATGAAAATGACCTCAAACAATGCTGGGGTATCCAGGATAAGAAATCCTAGCCTTCTGACTGGAGGACTATTAAGTCAATCCTAATCAGATGAGTGTCGCAACACTTGAGGTTCCGATAAACCATGCTGAGTGACCGACAAGCGAGTCACTAATTCAAATGGAAGGGTGGCTATTCGGTAAGTCTCTAGCCTTCAAGCGCTTATAATGTTCATCGACCTTGAGGTCAGTCTGGCATTAATGCTCTTTGAGTCATTCAATGCAGAAAGTCGATTAGATCTAATCTTTGTTGGCTTGCGTGATACACGCTAAGGCCGTTCTGACTAATGAGTCAGTGCAACGTGACCAATGCCCAGTACCACTGCCGAACCTGACTAATGAGTCACAGCTTCACAGTTGATACTAGCACCTTTGCCAAATCTGACTAATTAGTGAGTACCATGCACAAGTAAGCAATGCTATCAATGTGTATCATATGCCAATTATCCAAGAATAGGGCATTCAGCATGCTTACTAAACAGTTGCTAGCATAATTATGATCATGCACAAACTCAGAGACTCAAGCTTTGACCAATCTCATATTCATCATTCATGGCATGCCCTAATCACATGTTTCTCGTGCATCACACTTAATTGTCCAGCATGCCTCAATAATAATCATATGCCAATGGGCAAGATTGCCAAGCATTCATTATGCTATCAATGTTTACATTTAAACATCCAACATGCATCAAACATAACCATGCATGTCACATATGGGGTGCAGTTTTCTTACCTTGGGTTCGAGCAAGAATTAATAAAAGAAACGACCTTTGAGAACGATCAGTCCTTTGGTCCTTTAACGGTCACCGAGTCATAACCAAAAATATAGGATACCATCAATGAAAATGAAAGCAAAGGTTTCCAAACCAATATCTAGCCTCCGGGACATCAATCCACACTTAACCGTGTAGTAGGACCGACCCCGAGGCCTTAAGCTAGCATCCCCAAGTCAAAAACCTATTTCTGGCCAAATCTGCCCTGATGGGCCATGGCTCACCATAGCCATGCCGCGGCTCACCCTCAGACAGGGACAAAAACTTCCCCAAAAGCACACTCAGGCTGCGGCACATTACGCAAACCAGCAACAGTCAGATTTTCCTCCCCTGCGTTTCCCTCGAAACCAAACCTTCAAACCAGTCCCAAACCTCAACCTAACACCCAATTCAACCACTAAACATCATCCACAACTCACCCACATCAAAACCCAAGTTAAACATCAACTAAACTTCCATTAATTCCAACTATTTACCAAGAAATCACAAGCTGAAAGTTTAAAGCCAAAACAGAGTATACCATGAAACTAATGGCTAGAACTTACCTCAAACTTGATTTTGAATCCCCTTTAATGGCTGAATCAAGTGCCTAAGCTCCCACCTTTGATCTCCTAGCTTAACTCCTCAATTTGGGCTTTCAAAATTCAAAGGAAAGTGAAGGGAAGAACATGTACGGGAGAGAAGAAGAAGATGAGGATGAGACTCTGTTTTGGTTATGTTTTTCTAAAGCCTTAAAGTCCATATAAATCCAATCCAATGACCTAAATACCCCTAGGTTACTTAAGGTTCCTAAAGCCACCCCAAGGGAAAAATTGTCATTTCCAACCTATACCGTTAATTATAATTAACGCTCTCCAATTCCCGCTAATCTCAAAATTATCAAATACCAATAAATCACATCCCGTTACCCTTTAATTCCCGGCAACGTTCTAATCACCAAACTACCCCGAGACTCACTCCGAGCCCCGAACTTAATCCCGTTATGACCAGACCGAAAACTTGCATTCCCATGATCGTCTCATGCCGAATGGCGCCCTTGCAATTAAAATATGAGCCCATATGCATGCATTCACCATCATATAATAATATAATTCACATAAACATGCATATAATCATTAAATACCATAATAAATCAATTATGGCCCTCCCGGCCTCCCAATCAAGGTCCTAAACCTTATTAGGAAATTTGGGGCATTACATGTACACTCGACAACACTATAGAGGATCGCACAAAAAGGTTGTCAGACAATCCTCTAGCGATGCAAACTCGCATTGGCTGACACATGGCGCATATCTTAGGTACGAGAACCAGAACCTTGGACTTGGGGGACAACTGAGGGAATAGAGTCATTTTTGTACTTGCTTCACCTAGAGATTCTCTAGCTCCAAGGGCGAACCTCAGAGGGTAATCTACCTTTAAGGTATCCACGACCTACCAACTAGCAAAGACAAGTGACCTCACCTAGAAGGATCTTTGCCCCGAGAAGAGGCCTTAGGAAAAACATACCCCGAAGATGTCTACGAGTGTCTGAGCCAGTCACTATGGGTTGCCACGTGTCGGAGGTGAAAATACGGACAACAATATGTATATCAATGGATATGTTATTTAAAAGTGTTTTAAATAAAAATTTATGTAATCTCATGGGCCCATTTATTGCGCTTCCACTGTGCATATTGAAAAATTGTTTCCAATCAAATAAGTGCTTATTAAGTGTCATGTGAAATGAACCTTCGAAATTCATAATCCATTGCTTATAGAGTAGTTAGGTGTAACAACACAGCAACATTTTCATATCCTTCCCCAAGGTCAACTAGTGTTTCCTTGCTTAATCATCTTGGAAAAGCATACGATCCAAATTAATATAAATCATCTAAGATTGGGCACTATCACTTTTACATATTCAATGTTTGATTGCAAATTATAGAACAAAGTGGAGTGATATAATTAGTAATTAATAAATTATAGAAAAATGGTAAAAATGTTGGATTGTAAATTTAGTGGAAGATTTATATCTTATTAATCGGTTACTCCAGCATTACATCTAATAAGATTATTTTGCAACTATGTAGATTTTATTATTGATGCTGTTTACCGAGTTTTTCGGAAACGAATAATTAACAGAATAATAAAAAGATAAGAACTGTAGAAATGCTTAAATGTAACTAAACAAACAGTGTTTTTACGTGGTTCAGGCATTAACAAGCCCTAGTCCACGAGTCGATGTTATTATACTTGGAAAAGGTTACAGTAAGATGGCTGGTGCACAAGAACTTCACACACTCACAGTGTTTCTCTCGGGTTCTCTTGAAGAAGATGAAGCTAGAGAGATTTTAGTAGAGTTTTTGCTATGTGATTTTTTCCGTCCCCCTTCTTGTAAAATGAAGGGGTCTTTATAGCTAGGGTTTCGAATTAGGGTTTTTCTCTACGTACCTGAGTCTTAATTACACCAGCCATAAATAGGGGATACAATTACTGTAGTAGCATGGCTACAAGACTCTATGTGGGTATATTTACGTGAAAGTATGGGGAACACACAAAGTCAGCCGTCTTTTCCAAGCTGTCAGCGGAACAGTAGGCGAAAAGGTACCCTTAGGCGTGCTGGGATGTGTGCGGCTTTGACCTGACGGGCGTGTCAGGCGGGATCCTGTGTCAGGCGGATATCATTCCAAATATGCCTCCTCCAGGACTCGACCATTTGGCTTTGTTCCGTGCGAGGCACGGAACTGCTTCCGCGGAGACCACTCAAAGAGCTTCTCCTGGAAGAGGCTTCCCCGAAGGATACCCCTTCGGGAGTCCGGGAGAGTTGACGAGTTTCCGTGTTGTGTTTTCTTGGAAGAGTAATCCGGACACTAAACGGGGGAGGCGAAGCTTTTCCGTTCATCCGCGAGCTTTGGTCGCCTACCGTGAAAGACATCGATAATTCTGCTTCCCCGAGGACATCAATCTAAACGCTATCTGGAAATCTGGATAACATTTACCCCCCAAGGTCACGGAGCTTTGAGAGATCCGGGAGCTTGTACAGTCCTCCGGGTATTTCGGTTTCTTAGATTAGGCGAGGGGGCACCTTCTGTGTTCCCGGAAGGGTTCCTTTTTCCCGCCTGAGTGTTAGTATGAAAAAGAAAGGGAATTTCTTTTGTTTGAGCTCAAGTGCGGCAAGGACCACGTGTCATTCTGGGAATGGTTCTGCGACCAAGACGTGTGCGTGGGGCGACTGGTTGAGTATGCGTGCGTCAGTCATCTGAATAATGATTTGACGGTTTTTAATGGTACTCCGGGCCCGAGGTGGTGTAATGATGGGAAATAAATACTTTATTCCCATCCGAGGAGTCATAAATAGGATCGTCGCTTCCTCTCCAGTCGTTGGATCTGATGCACACGGAATGGGAAGATCGGGACCGTCCATTTGAGGAATTCGAAACGGCTTCTTCCTGCTATAAAAACGAGGGAAAGGACCTTTCTTCCTCTTTACGCTTTCAGATTCTCCATTTTCAGATTTCCAAACCTTCGAACTCTCAGGCTTCCCAGCTTACGTTCCCCCGAACTTGCCATTTCTTTTGGTAAGTATCTGGAAACTTTTCTTTTGATTTGGCAGTGGGTTTATTCGCTGAAGTTCCTGGTTTGAATCGCCGTTCGTCTTTGCAGCTTTTACTTCTCGCGATCGTGCTGTGCGGTGATCCAGTTACTCCTTCAACCTCCAACTACCCGAATATCAGTAAGTATTTCTACTTTGCTCTTTCCTCCCAAACCTTAGGTTGTCGGTAGTTGTAGGGTAGAGGTTTCTGCCATTATTGCTTATGTGCATGTGTGAATAGGGCTTTGGTAGGCATGTGATTGAGGTGAGTCGATAAGTAGCCTTTTCTGCATGCTTTGGCGATTTGCGTTTGGAAATTCGTCCCTTGTTTTGCTGTTTTAGGGCATAAGCATGAACGCCTTTAGGATGTCTTTCTCTGGAAAAACACTTCTTTTGGTGGGCTTAGGCTCGGAGTCTGAGTCTGGTTCCTTGCTTCCCTTCGGGTGGCGTGGTGCCAATCCCTCGGTAAGCTCGGTGGGAGCCTCTCCAAGCAGTTTTCGGGGAGGGTCTCCCCGACGCCTTGGATACCACTAGGGTATGACAAGGGTGCTGACTGCTTAGAGTGTTTTCTTCTTTCTTTCTTTTGTTCAGTGACGAACATCTCAAAGGAACAACTCCTTGCTGTGGGGGAGGCTGATTCTGCCCAAGAGAAGGGCTCTCCTGTCGCTGGTGGAAAGGGGAAAGGAAAGGCGAAAGTGGTCGCGGCTAGCCCACCGACCTTCAATAGTTCCATCTGGGAGATGGACCAAAAGCCGAACCTTTTCAGGAATTATGGCATGCTGGAGCTGTATTCCTCTGAGGCAGGCCTGAAGAACATCCCAGGTCTGATGTGGCACCGTCTGTCGGTGCTGGGCGAGTCAGCTAGCCAGAGTCACGAGGGCTTTGGTGCCTGGAGCTGGGCACACATAGTGTGTGGGGCGCACTTGCCCCTAAGGAGTTACTTCGCCAATTTCTGTGTGAAGGCGGGGATTGCCCCCTTCCAGTTGATTCCTCCCAGCTATAAGCTCCTAGCGGGGTGGTTCATCTTTTGCAAGTCCCGGAGACTAGAAGCTCCTACCCCGGAGGAGGTGCTGTACTTTTACGGGTTGAAGTCTCAGCCTATGAGGGGTCATTCAGACAAGGTGGGGTTTTACAGGCTAGAAAGGCACCCGGACGTGATGTGCCCCACTTGTCATACCGCGAGGGTTCCAGACCTTCGGGAATACTGGTTCCTGACGACTGGTTTCCCGCTGAAGAGGGTGCCAGCCCTATCTTTGGACTTCAAAATCCCTGGTAAGCGCTCCTTCCTCTCCTTTTCAACTTTATTTCTTTGCGTTTGATTTGCCTTTTGGGAGGATCTATAACGCTTGTATTTGATTTTTGCAGAAGTCGTTCCGCGGACACCTCGCTGCGCGGAGATGATAAGGAGGTCCAAGTTCTATGAAGGGCTTTCTGAGGAAGAGATGAGAGTGGAGGGACTTGTGACCTCCGAATCGTTGAGGGAGTATGGGCTACTTGCCTCCTTCCAAAACATCGAGCCAGTGAGTGGCAGGGGGCAAACTCAGGTGTCAGCTGACATCCAGGAACAGATTGCCCTGGAGCTGTCTAAGGTGATCACCCAAGCAGCTCGGGACGAAAATACTCTATCTCCTAGTTGGGCGGAGAGGTTCCCCGACCCCCAGCCGGAGGAAGAGGAGATCGAGGCTCGCCACGCCGCGGCTTACCCTAACGAAGGGGATCCGGGGGCTAGTACCTCCGGGAGAGGTAAGACTAGTTTTCGATTGATCCACACCCCCAGCCTGTCTGAGGTTTCCCGGACCTCTCAGATGGGGTTTGATCCCCGTTTCCTTAGGCTAGATCCGCGTAGGATACCTTTCGACAGGTATTGCGATAGGGTAGATGAGCTCCTCTGGTGTCTGAGTGACGGTAGTCTGCCAGAAGGTGTCATCATGGTTGACCCTTCTTCTCTCAGCATGTCATTCCCGGACTTCAAGGAGTACGGGAGCTTCCTGGAGCAGGAAGCGATGTTTTGTTTTGCTCGGGGAAGGCCATCCATGTTTCTCGTGCATGGTCGTCCCTTTCAAACTTTTCTTTTTCTTGTTTCTTGTTCCCTGCTGGCGGGCTTGCTTGTGCTTTTATGTTGTTGATTGTCTTGTCTTCCGCTTATCTTCTTTCTCATTGCTTGTTGGTTCGTTAACCTTGCTTTGTACGTTTCTTGCAGAGTATCCAGAAGCCAAGATGTTGGGGAGGGTTACTTTACTCATTAAGAAGGCTGCCACCAGCCAAGACCCGTCCACGGGGAAAGGACGGAAGACCAAGGCTGGTAGGGGAGGTAAAGCTGCCTCCCCCAAGAAGACAAGTGGCGAGGCACAAGCGTCTCCGAGGGTAGAGAAGTCCCCTGCTGACGGGCCTTCCGAGACTATGATGGTCTCGAGTAGCAGCAGCGACGGGGAAGGGCTTGTGTTCCCCGTGAGGACAACTGGGGTGAGCAAGCGTCCCGGAGAAGATGCTGAGGGCGCTAAGAACAAACGCCTTAGACACTCTTCTCCCGGTCGAAGGCAACAACAACAGCAACGACAGCAACCACAATTACAACAACAGCAGCAACAAGAACAAGAGAGACAATCACCAACGCCGCAGCAGCAGCAACAACAACATCCAAACCAGCAGCAACAAGGGCAATTACTTCTGCTGCCGCAGCAGCAAAAGCAACAGACCGGGGCCTTAATACCCCGTTTTCCTCCTCCTCCAGCCCAAAGGGGGTGCACCCTTCCGGGGTCTCCTTCTTCTCAGACAACCAATCTTCCCCTGCCTGGCCTGAAGTTCCACTTTCCGCGGAAGCCAACCAGTTTCCCCGCTGCTCTCCTGGAGGGTGTAAGACGGGCCGATAGTTTTTTGAAGAGGCGGTTAGAGGCGGAGAAGGCTGTTACTCAGGGAAGGGCAGATAACTTGTCTGCCGTGAAGAGAGCTGAGCTGGCCGAGGGGGTGAGATCCCTTCACCCGGCCGGAGCGGTTTTGGATGGTCCAGCCTTGGAGAAGAGGCTGGTGCCTAGGCTCGGACGTGCATTGGCGCCGTTCGGAGCTGAGATGATGGAGGACATGGCCCTGAGCTTATGCGAGCTCAATTCTGAGAAATGGGCCATCAGCAGCAGTAAGGATCCGCTGTTACTGACACACGTTGTGAAGCAGCAACTATCCGGGGTAAGCCGTCAGTTGTTATTTTTTGGGATCATCTGTCTTTTTTTCCGGCTTTAGCTCATTCTGTTGTCTTTCCTTGCAGGCCTCTATGATCGCGGAACGCTCGTTCCGGGAGGTTGGTGCAGTTCTGGTTCAACTGGAGGAGAGCCAGCTGGCTCGCCAGGCCTTGGAGGTGGAGAAGCAGAAACTGACCCAACAGGCCTTGGAGGCCTCGGAGAAGATTGATCAGGCCCGGCGCACGACTAAGGAAGAGGCGGACAAGAAATATCTTGCCAAATATCAAGAGTACCGGGCCAAGGCAGAGAATGAGTTTAGACAGCGGTCGGATGGGATGAAGGCCGAAAACTCTAAGCTCCGGGAAGAGCTGTCCCATGCTAAGGTGGAGAAGGATACCCTGGAAGCTCGCTTGCAATCAAAAAATGATCTCCTCCTTAAGCAGCAAGAGGAATATTCCACTCTTCAGAGTAAGCTGCACGGGGAGGAGCAACTCCATCAGAGGAGCAGGGATCTCATGTCTATGCTGCAGTTGGGGCTCGCCGAGAAGGATAAAGAGATCGGGGCCTTACAATTCACTGCCAGGGGGCATGTGACCGAGAAGCAATCCGTGCTGAGCCAAAATAGGGAACAGCGCAAGGAGATTGATTCTTTTAAGGGGGAGCGTGATGCCTCCAAGGCTGAATTGGAAAAATTGAGGGCTCAACTAACTGTCGCGGAGGCACAGCTGGCAACCTCCGAGGCGGAGCGCTTGAAGGAGAAGGAGGATGCTGAGGTGATACTGAACAGGACGATTAATATATCGCATGTGGTCCTCATGCATCAACTCTGGAAAGTGAACCTGGAGGTATTAGGCTATCTGGGAGATGATGCCGAAGCCATGAGGGAGAAGCTACTCGTGTGGGATCAGGGCCCAGAGGCGTACGTCCAAACTTACAACATTGACGAACGTGCTGGAACTCCTGAGGTGGGAGATCCCGGAGAGGCGGGGACCTCTGAACCTTCTCATGACAAAGTTCCGCCTTCCAATGAGCCGACTCCGCCAGCCTCAGTTGAAACCGATGCTCCCGAAGCTGCGATCGTGGAAGCTGTAGTTACCCCCAATGCTTGAAGGGGTTTTATCTTTAATTATTTTTTATTTTGAGTTTTTCATTGCGGACATTTTTGCCATAATCATAGCATTCTCCTTTCTTTTCTGCCGAGTTCTTTATTTATCTTTGCGCTTAGGATAGACATTTATACGGTAGAAAATGTTGTAGGGGCGTATGGGGTTTTGGTTCCAACGGCCAAAACCTATGCACTTCCCACTTGAAGCTTTAACGGATGATGTCTTTTCCCACGTAGTTTCTAGGTTACGAAGGTTTCCTGGTTCCAACGGCCAAGCTCCTTTCACCGTATTTTAGCTTTCCTGAGGCAAATAGCCAATCCCGGGACTTGTAGTTATACTGTTCGCTGGGATTGCTAAGGTGAGTCGTTCCATTGTTTGGAACGGGATTTCTTTCGGTGAGCGTCGCTAGACTCAAGGTTAGATCTTTGCGAAGCAAAACTAACTGTTGTTGCGAACCTCATGGTGGCTGACTTCAGGGACCTGGCATGGAGCCCTGCGAGGCAAGGCTCATTGCTGTCGGGGAAATCGCCACGCCCACCAGGTGTGATCCTGGAGCAGGGGCTTTGCGAAGCAAGGCCGGCTGTGAGTGGGGGATCGAGCATGTCTGCTTCTGGAGCTGAAACTTGCAATGGCCATGGAGCTTGCCATGCATTATTTTGTGAGATCCGGAGTTGGAGCCTGCGAAGCAAGGCTTACAACGGTCGCGGATCTTGCCATCTTTCGCCTTGC